>NC_086323.1:11970508-13260508 GCF_036172605.1 Pelobates fuscus | reverse complement strand
CGCGCGAGGGGAAACGGGCCGCCCGAGGGGACGAGAGAACCGGTTACACAGCAAGGGCTTCAAAAGCGAGACGTGAAACGTGTTTGGAATACGCATGGAAGGAGGCAGGTCAAGGGAGTAGGAAACGGGGTTAACCCTACGCAACACCCTGTAGGGACCCAGAAATCTGGGAGCAAATTTCATCGAGGGAACCTTGAGACGGAGGTTCCTGGAGGACAACCATACCCTATCACCCGGAATATAAGAAGGGGCCGCAACCCTACGGCGATCAGCAAACTTCTTCTGAGCAGCAGCTGAACGAGATAGCGCAACATGGACCTGATCCCACGTCTTCCGCAAAGAGGCGAGGTGCTGGTCCAAGGCGGGCATTCCTTTGTCGGAGAACGCACCGGGAAGGACAGAAGGCCGAAACCCATAAGCAACCTCAAAAGGACTTAAGCCAGTAGACGAGTGAGACACCGTATTCCTGGCAAACTCAGCCCACGGAAGGAGGTGAGACCAGTCGTCCTGGTGCGCATTAGTGAAGCAGCGCAGATACAATTCCACAGACTGGTTAGCACGTTCGGCTGCACCATTAGATTGCGGGTGATAGGAGGATGTGAACGACAAGGAGACCCCCATCTCAGCACAAAAGCCCCTCCAAAACCGAGAGACAAATTGAGGACCCCTGTCAGACACGATATCCTGAGGAACCCCATGCAAGCGGAACACTTCTTTGGCAAACACCTGAGCCAACTGACTCGCAGAAGGAAGCTTTCTAAGCGGAATGAAGTGCGCCATTTTAGAGAACCTATCCGTCACAGTCAAAATCACCGTCTGACCATCAGAAAGAGGAAGGTCTACAATGAAATCCATGGATAAGTGGGTCCATGGTTTCTTTGGTATAGACAGAGGCAAGAGAAGACCCTGGGGTCTCACATTAGGGGACTTACACTGAGTACAGACCCGACAAGCCTGTACAAACTCTACTACGTCCTGCTTAAGCGAAGGCCACCAGAACTGTTGAAGGAGGCCCTTATAGGTTTTGGTTACTCCCGGATGACCAGCAGTTTTGGCGGTGTGAAATAAAGTTAACAGCTTTTTTCTGTCCTTTGTTTTAACATATAGTTTACCAGCCGGCGTCTCAGGGGGTGCTTGGGTTTGGTATGTCTTAATACTATCAAGAAAAGGAGATGAAACAACCAAACGGGTAGCAGCTATTATCTGAGACGCAGGAACAATAGGTACAGGAGTCAGGTTAACAAATTCTAAAGGTTCATGCTGTCGGGAGATAGCGTCAGCTTTGGCATTACGGCAACCAGGTCTATAGGTAATAACGTATTGAAAACGTGAAAGAAATAGGGACCATCTAGCCTGCCGGGCAGATAACCTTCTAGCGTCAGCTATATAGGAGAGGTTTTTATGATCAGTAATAACCATGATTTTGTGTCTAGAACCCTCTAATAAGTACCTCCATTCCTTAAAAGCTAACACAATAGCTAAAAGTTCCCTGTTCCCAACATCGTAATTCTTTTCTGAATCGGACAACCTTTTTGAAAAGAAACAACAGGGATGGAGGGGTTCGTCATGCGATAACCTCTGTGACAGTACTGCTCCCACACCTGACTCAGAAGCGTCTACTTCCATAACAAAGGGAAGAGAAGGATTAGGGTGGTGCAGTACTGGAGCAGAGGCAAATGCCTTCTTGAGAGTTTCGAAGGCCTTAAGGGCTTCGGGAGTCCAAACCCTAGGGTGTAGACCTTTTTTAGTCAGCTTCGTTATAGGAGAGATAAGGGGTGAAAAGTTATTTATAAATTTCCTATAATAGTTGGCAAATCCTATAAAACGCTGGATAGCCTTAAGTCCTTGGGGAAGTGGCCAGGACAGTATGGCTTCCAATTTAGCAGGATCCATACTGAAACCCTGTTCAGTAATTATATAACCAAGGAATTGCACCGAGGTTTGATCGAACAAACATTTTTCTAACTTACAGTAGAGTCCGTTCTGTAATAATTTCTTGAGCACCATCCTAACATGATTATGGTGTGACTTCAAATCAGGGGAATACACAAGTATGTCGTCCAGGTACACCACGGCACAGACATGCAAAAGATCCCTAAGGACATCGTTTATGAGGTCCTGAAACACAGCAGGAGCATTACACAGTCCAAAAGGCATGACCAGATATTCGTAATGCCCGCTGCGCGTATTAAACGCTGTTTTCCACTCGTCATTCTCCTTTATACGGACGAGGTTATAAGCCCCCCTGAGGTCTAATTTGGTGAAGTACTTGGAACCTTTCACACGATCAAACAACTCAGTGATGAGGGGGATAGGGTAGGCGTTTTTAATCGTTATGTTGTTCAGACCCCTGTAGTCTATACATGGCCTCAAGTCGCCCTCCTTCTTTGCCACAAAAAAGAAACCAGCACCAGCAGGAGAAGAGGACCTTCTAATAAAACCTTTACTTAAGGATTCCCGTATGTACTCCTCCATGATCTGGTTTTCTTTCTCAGAAAGAGGGTAGACCTTACCCCTAGGAGGCATAGTACCCGGTAACAGGTTTATGGCACAGTCATACTCCCGATGTGGGGGTAGTTTATCTGCTTCCCTTTTTTCAAAAACCAATGCAAGGTCTGCATACACAGAAGGGACAGAAACAGAAAGTGGTTTAGCCGTGGGCACATTGAGTGAACAAACAGGACGTACATGAGCCATACAGACTTGTTGACAAGATTCCCCCCAGGAGAGTATATCTAAACAACCCCAGTCAAGTACCGGGTTGTGCTTAACTAACCATGGAAAACCCAGAACGATTGAAGCAGTAGGGGAGTCAATTATTTGAAAGGTTAACCTTTCCTTGTGCAAAGCACCCACAGACATAATGATTTCTTGGGTTTCATGGGTTACCAGAGGTTTCTCAAGCGGTCTACCATCTATGGCCTCAACGGCCAAGGGTGTGGCCTTTTGGATCAAAGTCAAGGCTGCGGTTTTGGCAAAATTCTCATCCATAAGGTTGTCTGCCGCACCTGAATCGATCAAGGCTTTAGTTGTTATGGTGGTTTTATTGACTAAAAGAGAAACCGTAATAAATGGTCTGGAGATGGACACATGAGGGGACAAAGTCATAACACCCGAGGCCGACCCCTCTCTAGGCCTTAGGTGCTGTAGTTTCCCTGTACCTTAGGGCATGCATTACAGCGGTGCCCCCTCTTACCACAATAAAGGCATAACCCCTCCCTTCTACGGTACGCTCTTTCAGCCTCAGTTAACCCCGTAGCGCCTAATTGCATGGGTTCAGGGGATGGTGGCCTAGGAGCGGGTAGTGCTAGTAATGCAGTGCTGGGTAGGGCAGGAAACACCCGTGTATCCAGGCGTCTTTGACTACGCCTCTCTCTAATGCGGTTATCAATAAGGATCACATAGTCTATAACATCATCCAAAAGAACAGGCAATTCCCTGGACGCTATTTCATCCAGTATGTAAGCAGCCAAACCCTCCTGAAAGGCTGTTACGAGGGCATCATTGTTCCAAACCACTTCAGCTGCTAGAGTGCGGAATTCGATAGTGTAATCCGCTACAGATCTATTACCCTGTCGTACCCTAAGCAGAGCTTTGCCAGCAGAAGCAACCCTACCGGGTTGATCAAATGTGCGTTTGAAAGCGGTCAAAAAGTCTGCAAAGGACATTGGGGAAGCATTCTCCCACATGGGATTAGCCCATGCTAAAGCTCTCCCTGACAAGTGGTTTATCAAAAAGGCTATTTTAGATCTGTCAGTGGGATAGGAACGTGGATTCATCACCAAATGGATGTCAATTTGGTTGAGGAAACCACGACACAATGCCGGGTCACCGCTGTAGCGCTGTGGCGGCGTCATATGCACTACATGGGCAGGAACGGGTGCTGGAGTGGGAATGGGCTCGGACACAGCAGCAGCAACCTCCTGAACGGCAGGCTGCAAGTGTGCAGTGCGAGCCAGTATGGTTTGCAAAGCTTGAGCAAACTGATCCATACGGTGGTCCAAGCCATCCATTCTAGCCTCCTGATTAACTAGGAGCTGTGGTATGTCAGCAGGTTCCATTATGGCCCTGTTGTAATGTCACGATTCGGGGAACCCAACACGCCAACACACACACAGACACACACACAGAAAGTGTGCCGTACCGGTCCTTAGAGTGGCCGGGCTAAGCACACACAGAATAGTCAGGAGACAAGCCGAGTAAGGGGAACCAGAAAACAGAATAACGAGAAACAAGCCGAGGTCAAAGGGTAGGAGAAAGTCACAAAGTCAGTATAACAAGCCAGAGAGTACGTAACCAGAAAGCACACGTTCAGTATCAATACTATAAAGCAAAGACCACAACAGGGCAGGGAGGAACAGGAAAGGTAAGTATATAAACCAGAAGGTTAATTCTGATTGGCTAATTTCCAATCAGAATTAACAATCACACGTGGGAGATAACTAAACCTCCCACTGTGATTGAGGCACTGTGCCTTTAACGCCGGGTCAGGTGACTGACCCCGGCGTGTAACAAATTGGCCGGTCTCCCAGCGTGCAGCGTCATGCATGCTGCCACTGGGGGACCCGGAAGAAGACGCGGGCGGCACCCGTGGCTGGGAGGATGCCGCCCGCCGAACACCTGGCAGAAAGGGGACCGTGGACGGCTGGAGGGTGAGTGCCGCGAGCGGATTGCAGCCTCCCCTCGCAGCCGCCCGCGGGATCCTGACAACAAGACTTATTCACAAAGGGACATCACCTGTTTACGCAAATTACAGAATGACCAGTAATGTGGGCATAGGAGGACAGGGTGACCAGTAACGTAGGGATGGGAGGACATGGTGACCAGTAAAGAACAGAGGACGGAAGACAGGATGACCAGTAACGTAGGTATGGGACGACAGGATGACCAGTAACGTAGGGATGGGAGGACATGGTGACCAGTAAAGAACAGAGGACGGAAGACAGGATGACCAGTAACGTAGGGATTGGGGTATAGGATGACCAGTACCATAGTGATGGGAGGACAGGATGACCAGTAATGTATGGATGATAGACAGGATGACCAATAGCGTAGGGATGGGGGGATAGGATGAAAATAATGTAGGGATGGGGGGACAGGATGACCAATTAAGAAAGGATGAAGAAGACAGGATGACCAGTAACTTAGGGATGGGGGGATAGGATGACCAGTAACATAGGGATAGGAGGACAAGGTGAACAGTAACGTAGGGATTGGGGTATAGGATGACCAGTAACATAGGGATGGGAGGACAGGGTGACCAGTAATGTATGGATGATGGACAGGATGACCAATAGCGTAGGGATGGGGGGACAGGATGACCAATTAAGAAAGGATGAAGAAGACAGGATGACCAGTAACTTAGGGATGGGGGGGAGCTTGTCCATGCTCTAGTAATTTCCCGCATGGATTACTGTAACCCTCTCCTGATTGGTCTCCCCAAAAGCCGTACTGCCCCGCTACAGTCTGTAATGAATGCTGCAGCTAGACTGATTTTCCTATCCAGTCGGTCCTCTCACACCTCGCCTCTCTGCCAGTCCTTACATTGGCTCCCTGTATCCTATAGGAGTCAATTCAAAGTGCTAACCCATACATTTAAAGCACTGAACAATTCCAGCCCCTCTTATATCTCTTCACTGATCCAGAGGTATGCCCCTCCTCGTACCCTCCGCTCTGCCCGCGACCACCTCCTGACCGCTGCTCGCACCCGTACGGCCAACTCACGCTTGCAGGATCTCTCACGGGCGGCTCCTCTCCTATGGAATAACTTGCCTACTGCCATCAGACTCTCCCCTAGTCTTCAATCATTTAAGAAGCAATAATAATAATAATAATAATAATAATAATAATAATAATGTAGGGATGGGGGGGACAGTATAACCAGTAAAGAACAGAGGAGAGGGGACAGTATAACCAGTAAAGAAGGGATGGGGGACAGCATAACCAGTAAAGAAGGGATGGGGGACAGTATACCCAGTAAATAATGGATGGTGGACAGGATGACTAATTAAGAATGGTGAATACAGACAGGTTGACCAGTAACGTAGGGATGGGAGGACAGGATAACCAGTAAAGAACAGAGGAGGGGGGGGGACAGTATAACCAGTAAGGAAGGGATGGGGGGACAGTATAACCAGTAAATAAGGGATGGGGGGACAGTATAACCAGTAAATAAGGGATGGCGGGGACAGTATAACTAGTAAATAAGGGATGGGGGACAGTAGAACCAGTAAATAAGGGATGGGGGACAGTAGAACCAGTAAATAAGGGATGGGGGGACAGGATGACTAATTAAGAATGGTGAATACAGACAGGGTGACCAGTAAATAAGCTGTTATGATTTTAAACTGATTTCTAATAGCACCCTCACTCTATAGGCAGGATGCAGGACTGTTACCTTTATTTGGTATTATTTTTCTCTATGAAAGAATTATCTGAAAAGGAACACATTTGATAAATTCAGGGCAGACAGTGAGAGCAGTGACAATGACAATCTAGCCAGCCCTGACAGATTCCAGTCTGGAGACCTTTTCATGTTCTTTACCAGTTGTATCCATGTACAGTTTACACAGCGAGATAGGTTTAATGTGCTCTGTACTTGCTGATGTCTCCCGACACTCGTTCTCCTGGAAACCTCATTAGCACCTTCGTTAGCTCGCAGTGACTTTACATTATCCCCTGGAGTCTCTGGGCCTCTCTACTGGAAGTCATGAGTGATGACATCTCCCCTGGGAAAATCTCATAGCAACATACAAAAACACAGAGCTCCGGGACGAAGATAAGGTTTAATCCCACCAGGTACCCGACGGATGGGCTGTGTGTTTGGTCTGTGAACGGCTACAGGACTGACAATATGCCCGTTGGCACTGACTCAAGCCATAACAATATATAAAAGCGTTTTTTCATGGATGTACGAATCACATTATGCCATTTATAAAAGTGACAATAATGAATAATCAGCTTGTTTCTAACTTGCAATATTACAATTCCATCTATCTCCCATTCTCTGCTGCACCTGCATAGGGTCTTTCACAAACTAGGAATTGTACGATAATTTTTCAATTATTCTGGCATAAACAATTGCAATTAAAATTCTCAATTTTCCACATTCCCCGATTAAATAAAACAAACAACAACAAAAAATACCAACGGAAATAGCCTTGCAGACAAAGCCATATGTAGAGCCAGTGCAACAAATAGCGATATTAAAGGTACCCTTTAGTGTTAGGAATACCAAGATGTATTCCTAACACTGTGTTCCTCTGACCTCCTCCCCCCTCCCCTCTCCCAACTTTTATAGATTACCTGTACCCACCAGTTGCATCTCAGTTACGTCTAGTAAGCTCTGTTCAATTCTCACCTGCTTTTAACCCTTCATTTTTTTCCATCTAAGCTCTTACACTATAATCCAAGCTCTTTATTCTCCTAATTATGTTCTAACTTCTTTTTTTCACTGTTACCTTCATTCTCGTATTGCTAAAATCCCTCTATCTTTCTGCTTCCCTGTTTATGCTCACACCGTCTTTATTGCTCTCACTTGAAGAAATGAAATCTCCCCCTCACTCCTCTCTTTCTCAAACACACTTAGACTGTGTCTGTCCGACCCTCCAGGCCATCTCCAGTAGGTGACTATGCTTCCCCTTTTCTCACTCCCGTTTTCTTGTGCCATCGTTAATGCATATCTCCAACTGCTCACTTTCTTCTGGTATTGTCCCTGCTCCACTTAAAAGCCATCTCTAGGCCCATCTATCCCGTCTAACTATCGTCCCATATATCTGCTCACTTTCTCCTCAAAGCTTCTGGAATTACTCGTCTTTACCCGCAAGTCATGCTTTCTCAATTCTAACTCTCTCCTTCACCCTCTTAATCTGGCTTTTACCCCTTGTAATCTACCGAGATCAAGGCCGGACCGGGAACGAAAAGCAGCCCCGGAATAAAATGTCATACCAGCCCAATAATGCGTTGTGCCAGCATGGTGGTCAGATATAGAGGTGGAAAAGATAAATTAAATTGAAAACTAAAAACTATAACTCGAACGTGAAAGAAAGTACTCGTAGGGATTTGAAATAAACAAAAGAGCAAATTTATTGTAAGCAGACGTGCATTTCTCTATGATCAATGTTTTAGTCCAACTACCTTGGCATATTAAGGAAAGTTTTGTAAAGGTACTGAAATGGTGAATGTATGCTGTTGCGTATGCATGGCAAATTGCTGAGCCAATCAGCAATCAGTAGAAGAAGAGAATGTGAAGACAAATGGGGGGACGTCAAGGCAGGATTAAGAAGCATCATGGACAGCATCATCACCCCCACCCCACCAACCAAGCGGCTCCCTTTCTCAACGGCCCCTCCCCAGCAGACTATCCACCGATCACCTTACTCCTGTATGTCCAGATATCAGTAGAGGACAGAAACAGTATAGTGTGTATAGTGTCTAGTGTGTCAGGAGTTTATATAATAGCTCCTGTGTCTTGGCATCTTTGGAACGTTTAACGGTTTTTGCTATAATTCTATCCCATTCTGCCTCTGTGAATTGCAGTCCCAGGGCCTCCTCCAACTTTGTTAGGGAGTATCTACTCTGAATCAATATGCCATGAAGTAGGGACATCATCTTGTCTGGTGGAGATTCTTAGCAACACACCGATTGTCCATGCTCTAGTGATTTCCTGCATGGATTATTGTAACCCTCTCCTAATTGGTCTTCCCAATAGCTGTACTGCCCCGCTACAGTCTGTAATGAATGCTGCCGCCAGACTGATTTTCCTCTCTCGTCGGTCCTCTCACACCTCACCCCTTTGCCAGTCCTTACATTGGCTTCCTGTATCCTATAGGAGTCAATTCAATGTGCTAACCCATTCCTATAAAGCAATGAGCAATTCGAGCCCCTCTTATATCTCTACACAGATCCATAGGTATGCCCCATCTCGGTCTCCCCGCTCTGCGACCTTCTCCTGTCCGATGCTCGCACCCGTACAGCCAACTCACTGCTCTCTTTTTATGGAATAGCCTGCCTACCGCCATCAGACTCTCCCCTAGTCTTCAATCCTTTAAGAAGTGCCTTAAAACCCATTTCTTTAGGAAAGCTTATGGCCTCCCAGAGTAACCTCTACCTTACACACCTGTCTCTTGCTCTCTCCAAAGGGCAGCACTCTACTCTCTCCTCCAGCTCTGCTTCACTCCCACCTTATTTGATAGCTATTTCCTGTCCTAATGTGTTTTACACCCCACCTCCTACAGACTGTAAGCTCGTTTGAGCATGGTCCTCTTCAACCTATCATTCCTGTAAGCTTTCTTGTAATTGTCCTATTTATAGTTACATCCCCCCTCTATTAATATTGTAAAGCGCTACGGAATCTGTTGGTGCTATATAAATGGCAATAATAACAATAATATACCACTTATTCTAGACTGTAAGCTCTTTCCAGCAGGGTCCTCAACAACCTATTGTTTCTGTAACATTTCGAATTGTTAATTTTCCGCCTTTATAATATTATAAAGCTCTGTGGAATATATTGTTGCTATATAGATGATGATGATAATAATAATAAAAGCATTTTGTGCATATTTGCCATGCAACAGTGAAAGTTCAATGAGTGCGTTATACAAAGATTATATTGCCTCCTGGTGGTGGATAAGTAGAAAGCAGAAGATCAGTTTTATGCCAAAATAGCTTGGCTTGTCTAAATTGCTATTCCCTTGATAAAGAAACACACAATTGTTTTCAGTTGTTTTTAGTTTGTTTGTTTTCTTTTTAACAATTTAGCTGATATTCTTTTAAAATAAATATATAAAAAAAATTCTACTAGTACCCTTTGGTAGTAGATAAAAAAAAACAGTGTTTGCTTGCAAGCTTTTCCCTCTTTCCCCAACAAAGACTCTCCTTTTGTTCCGCGGAATTCGACAGTCAATACGTTCTTATTGAGAAGTAACCACGCCTCTCCTACACTACTCACTGATCTGTAGTATTCTCATTGAGAAACAACCACGGCTCTCCTACACTACTCACTGATCTGTAGTATTCTCATTGAGAAACAACCACAACTCTCCTACACTACTCACTGATCTGTAGTATACTCATTGAGAAACAACCACGACTCTCCTACACTACTCACTGATCTGTACTGTAGTATACTCATTGAGAAACAACCACGGCTCTCCTACACTACTCACTGCTCTGTAGTATACTCATTGAGAAACAACCACGGCTCTCCTACACTACTCACTGGTCTGTAGGATACTCATTGAGAAACAACCACGACTCTCCTACACTACTCGGTGATCTGTAGTATACTCATTGAGAAACAACCACGACTCTCCTACACTAATCGGTGATCTGTAGTATATTCATTGAGAAACAACCACCGCCCTCCTACACTACTCACTGATCTGTAGTATGCTCATTGAGGAACAACCACTGCCTCCTACATTACTCGGTGATCTGTAGTATACTCATTGAGAAACAACCACCACCCTCCTACACTACTCACTGATCTGTAGTTTACTCATTGAGAAACAACCACGGCCCTCCTACACTACTCACTTATCTGTAGTATACTCATTGAGAAACAACCACAACTCTCCTACACTACTCACTGATCTGCAGTTTACTCATTGAGAAACAACCACGGCTCTCCTACACTACTCACTGGTCTGTAGTATACTCATTGAGAAACAACCACGGCTCTCCTACACTACTCACTGGTCTGTAGTATACTCATTGAGAAACAACCACGACTCTCCTACACTACTCACTGGTCTGTAGTATACTCATTGAGAAACAACCACGACTCTCCTACACTACTCGGTGATCTGTAGTATACTCATTGAGAAACAACCACGACTCTCCTACACTAATCAGTGATCTGTAGTATATTCATTGAGAAACAACCACCACCCTCCTACACTACTCACTGATCTGTAGTATACTCATCGAGAAACAACCACAACTCTCCTACACTACTCACTGATCTGCAGTTTACTCATTGAGAAACAACCACGGCCCTCCTACACTACTCACTTATCTGTAGTATACTCATTGAGAAACAACCACAACTCTCCTACACTACTCACTGATCTGTAGTTTACTCATTGAGAAACAACCACGGCCCTCCTACACTACTCACTGATCTGTAGTATACTCATTGAGAAACAACCACAACTCTCCTACACTACTCACTGATCTGTAGTATACTGATTGAGAAACAACCACCGCCCTGCTACACTACTCACTGGTCTGTAGTATACTCATTGAGAAAAAACACGACTCTCCTACACTACTCACTGGTCTGTAGTATACTCACTGAGAAACAACCACGACTCTCCTACACTACTCGGTGATCTGTAGTATACTCATTGAGAAACAACCACGGCTCTCCTACACTACTCACTGGTCTGTAGTATACTCATTGAGAAACAACCACGACTCTCCTACACTACTCGGTGATCTGTAGTATACTCATTGAGAAACAACCACGGCTCTCCTACACTACTCACTGGTCTGTAGTATAATCATTGAGAAACAACCATGACTCTCCTACACTACTTACTGATCTGTAGTATACTCATTGAGAAACAACCACCGCCCTCCTACACTACTCACTGATCTGTAGTATACTCATTGAGAAACAACCACGGCTCTCCTACACTATTCACTGATCTGTAGTATACTCATTGAGAAACAACCACCGCCCTCCTACACTACTCACTGATCTGTAGTATGCTCATTGAGGAACAACCACTGCCTCCTACATTACTCGGTGATCTGTAGTATACTCATTGAGAAACAACCACAGCTCTCCTACACTACTCAATGATCTGTAGTATACTCATTGAGAAACAACCACGGCTCTCCTACACTACTCACTGATCTGTAGTATACTCATTGAGAAACAACCACGGCTCTCCTACACTACTCGGTGATCTGTAGTATACTCATTGAGAAACAACAACGGCTCTCCTACACTACTCAATGATCTGTAGTATAATAATTGAGAAACAACCATGGCTCTCCTATACTACTCAATGATCTGTAGTATACTCATTGAGAAACAACCACGGCTCTCCTACACTACTCAATGACCTGTAATATAGTTACATAGTTACATAGCTGGAAAGAGACTTGCGTCCATCAATTTCAGCCTTCCTCACATTAGTTTTTTGCTGTTGATCCAAAAGAAGGTCAAAAAACCCAGTTTGAAGAAGCACTTCCAATTTTGCAACAAACTAGTTAAAAAAATCCTTCTTGACCCCAAAATAGCAGTCTGATTAATCCTTGGATCAAGCAACTATTACCCTACATTGAAAAATTATATCCTTGAATACTCTGTTTTTGTGAGTATGCATCTAGTTGCTGTTTAACCATCTGTACGGACTCTGATAAAACCACTTCTTTAGGCAGAGAATTCCATATCCTTCTTGTTCTTACGGTAAAAAAAACCTTTCCTTTGCCTTAGACTAAATCTTCTTTCTTCCAGTCTAAACACGTGACCTCATGCCCTATGTAAAGTCCGATTTGTGAATAGATTTCCACACAATAGTTTGTATTGGCCCCGAATGTATTTGTATTATGTTAGCAGAAGTGATGTTTTTCTAAACTAAATAGGTTTAAATTTGATAACCTTTTTTCCTAGCCGATATGTTCCATTCCTTTTATTAATTTTGTAGCCCGCCTCTGCATTTTTTCCAGTTCCATAAAATCCTTCTTTAAAACAGGTGCCCAAAATTGCACAGCATTTTTAAGATGTGGTCTTACGAGCGATTTATAAAGAGGCAAAATGATATTCTCATCCCGAGAATGAATGCCCTTTTTCATGCATGACAATACATTACTGGCCTTAGCCACTGCTGATTGACATTGCACATTATTGCATAGTTTGTTGTCTATAACAATTCCCAAGTCCTTCGCGTGTGTTGTTATCCCTAATTCACTTCCATTAAAGGTATAAGTTGTTTGAGCATTCTTGACGCCGAAGTGCATAAAATTTAATCTGCCATTTGAGTGCCCAGTCCCCCAGTCTATCTAAATCCCTCTGCAGCAAAGTAATATCTTGCTCACATTGTATTACTTTACAGAGTTTTGTGTCATCTGCAAACGCCGAAACATGACTTTCAATGCTTTTTTCAAGATTATTTATAAACATGTTAAATAGAAGGGATCCCAGAACAGACCCCTGAGGGACACCACTTGCCACCTCTGCCCAGCTTGAAAATTTTACCATTAATGACAACTCTTTGTACTTTATTTTTAAGCCAATGTTCTACCCAAGAACAAGCATTTTCATCTAAACCGATTTCTTTGAATTTGAACACTAATCTATTGTGTGGAACCGTATCAAACGCCTTGGCAAAATCCAAATAGATCACATCCACTGCAACACCCTGATCTATACTTCTACTTACTTCTTCGTAGGACGCAATCAAGTTAGTTTGACATGACCTGTGCTTCATAAAACCGTGCTGATTTTTGCTGATAACCATGTTCTTCTCAAGGAATTCTTGAATATTATCCCTTAATAAGCATTCAAATACTTTTCCAGCCACAGAAGTTAAAGGGACACTCCAGGCACCCAGACCACTTCTGCTCATTGGAGTGGTCTGGGTGCCAACTCCCACTACTCCTAACCCTGTAAGTGTAATTATTGCAGTTTTTTAAAAACTGCAATAATTACCTTGCAGGGTTAACTCCACCTCTAGTGGCTGTCTACTAGATAGCCACTAGATATCTCTTCCTGGTCCATAGCACAGGAAACCTGTGCTAGAGCATCGCTGGACGTCCTCACGCTGTGTGAGGACCTCCAGCGTCGCTCAAATCCCCATAGGAAAGCATTGAAAATAGTTTTCAATGCTTTCCTATGGGGAGACCTAATGCGCATGCGCGGAATTGCCGCGCATGCACATTAGGTCTCCTCGGCCGGTGGGCGGGATCAGTCTCGCCCGCCGGCCGACGGAGCCAGTAGGAGGAGCGGCGCGGAGGAGGAGACAGCGGGGAGGGACATCGCCGCTGCCTCAGGTAAGTGACTGGGGATTGGTGGGTGGGAGGGAGAGGGACCCTCCAGTGCCAGGAAAACGGATCGTTTTCCTGGCACAGGAGTTTCCCTTTAAGCTCACAGGTCTAAAATTTCCAGGCAAGGATTTTGAACCCTTTTTGAATATAGGAACCACATCTGCCTTCCTCCAATCCTCCGGAACACTTCCTGAAAGAAAATAATCTTGAAAGATTAATAACAGAGGTTCACTTATTTCTACACTTAGTTCCTTAAGTACTCGTGGATGGATACCGTCAGGCCCTGGAGCTTTGTTTATATTAACTTTCTTTAGTTGCTGCAGCAGCTTGTCTTGAGTTAACCAATTATAATTTTTCTGCATGGTTTTTGCAGCAATCATTTGCACATCTATTGCCATGGGTTCTGGAACATTCAAGAGTTTCCGGTTTATTCACTAAAGTCCGAATTCAAAGTGAACTTCAAACTTAAAACCAAAGACCTTCTCCACGGACCTCCTCCCGAAACTGCAAGCGGCCCTCAACTCCATTCTAGAAGGAGCTGCGCCAACGGCCCAGTTCACAGCCGCGAACATCACCCTTCTACCTAAGGAGGGGAAGGACCCTACGCTATGCCCAAGCTACCGCCCGATCTCCGTATTAAACACGGACCTTAAACTCTTAGCAAGCGTCCTGGCGGCACGCCTTGCCCCCCTACTTCCATCAACAATCCACCCGGATCAAACGGGATTCATCCCAGGGAGAGAGGTGAGGGACAACACCATCAGAGCCCTGAACATCATAGCACACGCCAGAACACTGAAGACCCCAACGCTCCTCCTATCCACGGACGCAGAAAAAGCGTTTGACCGGGTGGACTGGGACCTCATGTTCGGCACACTCCAGGCTCTGGGCGTGGGACCACACTACCTCGCCTGGGTAAAGGCATTATACACGCGCCCAACCGCCCGCATTCGGATCAACGGAGCACTAACGGACCCATTCCAGATCTACAACGGAACAAGGCAGGGCTGCCCGCTATCACCCCTGCTCTTCGCACTGACATTGGAACCCTTCCTGAACAGAATACGACAGAATGACAGCATACGAGGGATAACTATAGGACGGACCCACCACAAGACCCTAGCATACGCAGACGACCTCCTATTTATAGTCACAACCCCAGATCAGACCCTACAAGCCATCCAGTCGGAATTTGAAACATACGGCAGAGTTTCGAATCTCCAAATCAATTCAACGAAGTCAGAAATCCTAGGACTGTCAATACATCACGCTCTCAGGCAGACACTCCAGCGAAAGTACTCATATCGCTGGTGCAACCAGCACATGCGATACCTGGGAGTCTGGCTAACACCAAACACCTATATGCCCATAACTATGTCCCCATCCTCAAGAAGGCGGTTGAGGAACTACAAACGTGGAACACACACTATATCTCTTGGCTAGGAAGGGTGAACGCAGTCAAGATGACGCTTCTGCCTAAGCTTCTTTTCATATTCCAGACGGTGCCAATATTGGCCCCGGATTCCTTCTTCTCGACCCTGAAATCGGAGGTCCGCAGGTTTGTATGGAAGGGCAGGTCCCCGCGCATAGCTCATTCTCAACTGACACTGCCCAAACTCCGAGGGGGACTGGCACTCCCCGATTTCGGAAAATATTATCAGGCGACACACCTTAACAGGCTCTTGAGCTGGACAACGGAGGGAAGCACGAAACTATGGGCCCAACTGGAATCAGAAATAACCAACTGCAACCTACGTGCCTTGCCATGGATTACGAAAACCGCGTACCGCCACATGCGAATACAGAACCCATTCGTAACGGCGACTATGCAGGTCTGGCACAGACACGGCACGAAACACTACTTGACAACGGACCCAGGTCCACTACTCCCACTGACAGGCAACCCGGATTTCCCGGCCGGAGACCAGAACCAGCTTCCCGGCCTGACCAAACACATCCCAACCCTGCGTATCAAAGACGTACTCAGTCGACCATTCGCAGTTCGCCCGACGACTGAACTGTTCCCCGACCAACCACTTACATTCACGCATACCCTAGCACGGGCGCAGATCGTGCAATACATTCGATCAATCCCGCAAAGACCCTGCCTACAACGAGAGCTGACGCAGTTTGAAACGTTATGCACGCAGGACCAGGAACCGACCCGGGCCGTATCCCAAATCTATTCAGCCATCGTAGTAAACAGATATATTCTGGCACCACCATGCATCAGACGCTGGGAGGAAGACATCAACGAGTCCCTAACTGACGCAGACTGGGACAAGATCATCACCCACGTACAGAAAACACCGGGCTCGGCGAGACTACAGGAGAATTCATACAAAATCCTGACCAGGTGGTACATCACCCCATCGAGCCTCCACGCTAGGGACAACCAGATCCCCGACACATGCTGGCGATGCGAAACAGAGACGGGCACATTTACCCATATCTGGTGGGAATGCGCCCGTATTCGGCCCTTCTGGGAAGCGATACGCAAAGCGATACGGGACATAACGGACGAGACCCTACCGCGGACACCAGCCGCCTTCCTCCTCCATCATACTACCATACCGACGCCGGCTTATACCAGATCAGTCATCCCGAGACTACTTAACGCGGCCAAGGCCACGATCCCCACGTTCTGGAAACAGACAAACACGCCACCCATAAGAAGATGGGTAGAGGAAGTGGAGGACATAAGAAAATACGAGGACATGAAGGCAACTACCCCGAAACAGAGGGAGAACTACACAAACCGTTGGTTCTACTGGCTACGCCACATTAACTCGGACGACTTTCTACCACATCTTGCAGAACCGTAAGCAAGGACGCGAAGAGTGCAATGGAGGCCCAGAGGTCCCCCGAATGCGGCCCCGGGGAGCGGCGGCTCTGGGGCGGCGATGGGGGGCATCACCCTTCCCTACCCCATGGAACCCCTCCCCCCCCACCCGAACAGACACACGACCACTTAATATAACCCAGACACACCACGGCATTACCCTGACTACACCTCGGTAGACCAGATCACTGAACCGAGCAGACGCGCACCGCTCACAGACGACCCACAGGCCACTGAAACCGAGACACATATACCCAAAACCCGAAGACGACCACAGGACCACACATACACCTACTAAACAGCCCATACACCCACGAGAGACTCGGGCACGGCACCCACAAAGAGAGCCACGTAACAGACCAGCCATACACAGCCCAGCTACAGACCTTGACACGACCCAAAATACAATGAGACAAGACACTGACCGACGCCAAATCGACCACACAATACACCGTGACACACAAAGGCACAAACACCCACACACGACCAGCATAACCCACACCGTTTATCGACCCAGACGAGACAGACACCCTGGACGGATGCATACCACCCACCAGGGACTCTCGAAAGAGATAGAACCTAATGTATTACACAACTTCAGAAGGAGACCACGTGATCGCATACCCACCAAACAGAGGACCCCAAACACCGAGAACACACACTTCAACACATAAGAACCGACCACAGTACAAGCAGACATAGGCCAAGGCCACAAACAACCAAACCGATTCGCAGATAGCACACACAAAGATACAAACTGAGAAGTATTGCAATAAGTTAGCCTCGACGTAGGCGAAATGTTAGTTACCTTTGTTATATAAGCAGAGCATCTACATAGGCGTTTTTCTCTTGATGATATTTTACCATAACAAGCAGAGCCTCTGCGTAGGCGCATTTCCAAGTTCTTGGGATATACGAACAGAGCCTCTGCGTAGGCGGTTTCCTTCTGATTATGTTTTGCCATACCAAACAGAGCCTCTGCGTAGGCACATCCCCAAGTACCTGAGATATACGAGCAGAGCCTCTGCGTAGGCAATGATGCCACGAAAGTATTCATATATGCTTTGTGAATGTTTAACATAAGAGAACATAATAAAAACAATTTAACACAAACTTAAAACCAAAGTAGGCAAAGTGAACGTTTAACTGCCATTTATGAGTTAAATAACTTTGTTCATGCACCCTAGTCACACACCCCTGCATGTAGTGTTCACAGCCTTCCTAAACACTTCCTGTAAAGTCATCTGTTTATCCTTCCTTTATTGCAAATGCTGTTTAATATAGAATTTCCTATCCCCTGCTCTGTTAATAGCTTGATAGACAATGCAGCTGCCTCCTGTATGTAATTAAAGTTCAATTTACTGAGCAGGAGATAGAAACGTTTAAAGTAAGTAACATCTGATTGAAAATGAAACCATTTAGTTTTCATGCAGGCTGTGTCAGTCACAGCCAGGGGAGGTGTGGCTAAGGTTAAATGAACAGAAATAAAAGTGATTTAACTCCAAAATGACAGCGAATTGAGCAGTGAGACTGAAGGGACATGATCTATACAGCACCACTGCTTCATTAAGCTAAAGTTGTGTTGGTGACTATAGTGTCACTTTACATTTGAAATTCACTTAAAATTCTCACTTTTATATAATATATATATATACATATAGGAATTTATAAATATTTTTTATAAAATAAATGCTAACTTGGTTTGGGATAAATGCACATAATTTCAGAGATGGATGTAAATATAATGAATTTCAACTAAATGAAGTCTTAAGAGAATTATCTGAAAATTTACTGAAAAGTGTTTGCTGCTGAGAATCAAACCTTTTAAAATTCAAGATGTAAGACCAAAATAGCTGAACGAGAAAAATTCATAGAATCGTCAGTGCGTCCGGTTTGGCTACTTTGGTCTTTTAAATTGAATTGCCAAAAAATCTCACTTTAGTGAATACAATTGTTGGCGAGTAACCCTGTGTTTGTTCTTCATGTTCCGTAATATTGGCTTTTATTTAATATTTATTTTAATAAGCTTTTCAAAATAATCAATATATTTAGATAACCTTAAAATGGTTAAATATTTAGTACAATTATAATTCAATATTTTTATATATGATATATATATATTTTAATAAATGTTTTATTTAGTCACAATCAGATATGAGATAAACACAGTATTCAACAAAGAGATCGAGACATGGTAGTATAGTCAGAAGACTATAAGCAATATAAAGGGTAACAGTACTGACTGTTACATTTTTTGAAAAGGTTATCCAAAAATATTAAACTGAGAGTGGTGCAGTCATTCAAAGTGGTTATGGTGCTTTAAATGTCCCTTTAAAATATTGCATTGGGCATTTACATATATTTACTCCTGTGTTTGCAGAAATTCTTAATCCAACAAAAAATAGGTAAAAGGACAATGCTGACAATTTTTTACAACTTAATCTTATTGAAGTTGTTATAGTGCCTTCAGTGCTGGCCACCCTGTCCTTACCCTCAAAACCCTATATTAAACTAAACAGAAGGCTTGGAAGCATGGCTCCAAGCCCTCCGGGTATGAGAGTCAGGAATCTTACTTCCCGTCTCTCATACTGTAACATACCGCGATGCCACACTCGCATGCGCAGTGCAGTCACAGTATGCGCATTGTGACGATTTTCACGCGTGCGCCTACATTCCCCACTGCTCCTCTATGAAGAGCAGTGAATTGGCCGGCCATCCTGTAGATGACATTACCTGAGTTAGACGTCATGGCAGAGCAGAGGGAGACTCTGTGCTGGAGAAAATGTGAATGGTTCATTTTTAGTTTATTTAGTAGGCATGTGCATGGGGAAAATTTTCGGTTCGGCATTCCGAAATTCAGGATTTTCGCAATTCGGGACTTCGGCAATTCGGCACTTCAACACTTCGGGACTTCGGCAATTCGGCACTTCAACACTTCGGAACTTCGGCAACTTCGGCACTTCAGCACTTCGGAACTTCGACACTTCGGAAATTCTGCAACTTCGGAACTTCGGCATTTCAGCACTTCGGAACTTCGGCACTTCGGGAATTCGGCAACTTCGGCACTTCGACACTTCGGAACTTCGGCATTTCGGCACTTCGGGACTTTTATTGCAGCCGCTTAGTAGATAACTCCCTAATTCCCACGGTATTAGGGAGTTATCTACCAAAAGGCTGATAGACCTAAATTGGTCTTTCAGCCAAATTTACTAATACTAAGTAAAAATTACTTAGCATTAGTAAATTTTGCCCCTACTCACTATACCGCGAGTAGGGGAATGTCTACTAAACTTTCTGTTTTTTTCACTAAAGTCCGAACTCAAAGTGAACTTCAAACTTAAAACCAAAGTAGGCAAAGTGAAAGTTTAACTGCCATTTATGAGTTAAATAACTTTGTTCATGCACCCTAGTCACACCTCCCTGCATGTAGTGTTCACAGCCTTCCTAAACACTTCCTGTAAAGTCATCTGTTTATCCTTCCTTTATTGCAAATGCTATTTAATATAGCATTTCCTATCTCCTGCTCTGTTAATAGCTTGATAGACAATGCAGCTGCCTCCTGTATGTAATTAAAGTTCAATTTACTGAGCAGGAGATAGAAACGTTTAAAGTAAGTAACATCTGATTGAAAATGAAACCATTTTGTTTTCATGCAGGCTGTGTCAGTCACAGCCAGGGGAGGTGTGGCTAGGGTTAAATAAACAGAAATAAAAGTGATTTAACTCCAAAATGACAGCAAATTGAGTGGCTGCTCACTGTTTAAAAAAAAAATAGGGTCCACCCTCCAGAGCCCCCACCCGCGACGTGCGAGTGGAGGCTTTTAAACTAAAGGGGGGCCCTAAAGTAAAATGATGGGGGGGGACCTATTGTCCTCCCCCCTGCCCCACCCCTGAGAGGTGGGTGGGGGCCCTAAATACTAATAAAGGGGGAATTCCCCAAACCCCTAGTCACCCCCTCCCTCCCCCTCAAAAAAATTATCCTCCTACCTATTTTTCTTTAGGGCCCCCACCCCTATTAGGTCCCCCCCATTGGTATTTAGGGCCCCACCTGCCGCTCAGGAGTGGGGGGTAGGGGGGAGGACATTAGGTCCCCCCCTTCTTAGTATTTAGGGCCCCCAACAACCGCTCAGGGGTGGAGACCTAATGTCCTCCCCCCGGCCCCCACCCCTGAGAGGTGGGTGGGGGCCCTAAATACTAATAAAGGGGGAATTCCCCAAACCCCTAGTCACCCCCTCCCTCCCCCTCAAAAAAATTATCCTCCTACCTATTTTTCTTTAGGGCCCCCACCCCTATTAGGTCCCCCCCTATTGGTATTTAGGGCCCCACCTGCCGCTCAGGAGTGGGGGGTAGGGGGGAGGACATTAGGTCCCCCCCTTCTTAGTATTTAGGGCCCCCAACAACCGCTCAGGGGTGGGGGCCAGGGGGGAGGACATTAGGTCCCCCCCTTATTTTACTGTAGGGCCCCCACCCACCGCTCAGGGGTGGGGGCCAGGGGGGAGGACATTAGGTGTCCCCCTTATTAGTATTTAGGGCCCCCACCCACCACTCAGGGGTGGGGGCCAGGGGGGAGGACATTAGGTCGTCCCCCTTATTTTACTGTAGGGCCCCCACCCACCGCTCAGGGGTGGGGGCCACGGGGGAGGACATTAGGTCCCCCCCTTATTAGTATTTAGGGCCCCCACCCACCGCTCAGGGGTGGGGGCCAGGGGGGAGGACATTAGGTCCCCCCCTTATTTTACTGTAGGGCCCCCACCCACCGCTCAGGGGTGGGGGCCACGGGGGAGGACATTAGGTCCTCCCCCCTTATTTTACTGTAGGGCCCCCACCCACCGCTCAGGGGTGGGGGCCTGGGGGAGGACATTAGGTCCCCCCCTTATTTTACTGTAGGGCCCCCACCCACCGCTCAGGGGTCGGGCCAGGGGGGAGAACATTAGGTCCCCCCTTATTAGTATTTAGGGCCCCCACCCACTGCTGGGTGGGGGCCCGGGGGGAGGACAATATTTTACATTAGGGTCCGGGAAGGGGGACCTTTTTTTTTTTTTTTTTTAACAGTGAGCAGCCACAGGCTGCTCACCGTTTAATAGACATGCCCTTACTCGCGGTATAGCGAGTAGGGGCATAATTTACAAATACTAAGTAATCTTTACTTAGTATTAGTAAATTTGGCTGAAAGACCAATTTAGGTCTTTCAGCCTTTTAGTAGATAGCTCCCTAATACCGTGGGAATTAGGGAGTTATCTACTTATTCATTCCTGTCATTACATTGACTGGCCAAGTAACTTACATTTTATATGAATGTATGTTACTTGATTGTTGTAAGTGTTGCAAATGCTTACAGGTGAATCCTGGCTATGTTGTATACTTTTTATTTAAAATTGTATACAATGTAACATTCTTCTTCTTTCACTTGGTAAGTATATTAGTACTTAGGCAATATGGAACTTTGGAACTTCGGAACTTCGGCATTTCTGCAATTCGGACATTCGGAAGTACCCGAATGTCCGAATTGCCTGAAATTCATCCGAATTCATATTCGGACCGAAACTAATTGCACATGTCTATTATTTATTTTTTATTTTTATACAGTTGGTGGGTGGACGTAAACTGACAAGGGACATCAGGGCTGTATTGTTAATACAGATATGTATTCCTAACGCTACAGTGTTCCTTTAAATGGAAAAATATCAAAATAGAGGATGCATTGCTGTTATACATTCTAGTAACGTAAATATCTGTTTCCCAACTTGGAAATTGTTTTTTTTTTTTTAATGTTCTAACTTACCTACATGCCGTTGCCAAGTCCAAGTTGCCCACTCAAGGAGCGTTAGAGATGTCAGAGAGGTCAAAGTGAGGGAAGTCCGAGGGGTGGCATGGGGGGGCACCATTGGCTATCCGATGCATGCATGCTCTGCAAGCTGGCATTCGATGTCAGTTTTGCACAGAATTGACATTAGTTAATAACGCTGATGGGGATGGAGTTACAATATCTTGAGAGATCAATATCTGTATGTTCAGCGGCTCAAAGAGAAACGCTCCCTATCCAGTCCGCAGACACCATGACCACTTCAAAACACTTCAAATAGAACATACAGGGTTATTCACTATGCATTGCGCAGAGCTGACAGGAGCATATTCTACACTAAAAATGTCCAACTATAACATTTCCTGGGATGGGCAATCTCTCTAATTGATCTATCTTGGTCAGATACCGTTTAGTGAATACAATATAAATGTGTTCCGTATTCCCAGTAGGATGTTATCTGATGAGTAACACAGACTTATTGGTTTTTCATCCTGAGTTTACCTTACAGTACAGTAGGCGGATCTTTACTCACGCTCAGGAATGCGATTGCATGAATTATCAATGGTTATCTTGACAAAAGAACAAACGCTCGGCTGGAGATGGAAAATGCATTGCAGGTCTGTGCACGCCACCATTTCATCACTAAACTCTCAAGTAATTGGTAAATTGGAATCCGGAGAGGAAAGTTAAGACAAACGCCTGTCATTTGTTAGAATTCTCCAGATCTGCTCTACTCACTGTTTGAAATGTTGCCGTTTTAATTTCAGTTACTACAGTTTGTAGTTTATGCCTTGGTGGAATAAAAGACTTTTTAATACTGCCAGAAACCCAAATAGTGGTTCAATCAGATATCAGAGATCTTGCATTGGAACATCAACAACTGAGGATTCTAAACTAAAGTTGAATATAGCAGCCCTCAAACAGCCATTCCAGCTTTGGCCACCAGGGGGCTCAAGAATTAGAATAAGATAGCAGTGTCTCTATATTTTAGTCGGGTTCCTTAGGACTCTTCTGTAACAACGCTTCCTATGTCCCATATCCACTGTCATTCCGAGCCAGTGGGCTTTAGCAATATATTGAATTTAATTTAAATTTCATATCTCATTCCTTCACCTGTATTTCATACCATCACCCAATCCCCAATTTAAACCTGCAGGGTGTCTTCAGAGGGACAACATACCTTCCAAGTGTCCCTATTTAGGGTCCAAATTCCTCTGTCTCTTTTCTATCCTAATATCCCTCTTTTTTCGGAGCTCCATATTGTTGTTGTGTCTAAGTTTATAACAGAGCTCCACAGCATTAAAACTCACATTAACTTGTCCTAAAGGAACACTAAAGTGATATTGCAAATGTGTATTCCTGACACTATAGGTTTAAAACAGCAATTAAGATCCCTGGCTTTCCTTACCTCCACACTCCCCTGTTAAAAAGGGGACGTACTCACCTTTTATACAGCACTGCGTGGGTCTCACACTGGGCAACACTCACCCAGGAAGCACCTCTAGTGGCCGTCTGAGTGACTACCACTAGAGGTGTTAACAGGCAGCAATTTAAACACTGCCATTTCCCTGAAAAGGGAGTGTTTACATTAAAATGCTTGCAGGGAAAGAGTATAGACTCCAGGACCACTACATTAAGCTATAGTTGTTCTGGTGACTATAGTGTCCCTATAAACTACAATAAATATGTTTAGAAATCAGTCTGTGCAACTAAGATATGTTCTAAATTACATTTTAGTTGCATAAATTGTTATTAGTAAATCACATAAAATTTCTCAGAATGGCCCCGCACCCTGGATACGTCCCCCACTCATAACGGCCCCTGGCCACCACCCCTTAACCCCCGCCCCATTTGGGAGGTATGGAATAATCACTTTCCTGTCACTAGTTTAACGTTATAATCCATGGCACCGTTATTCTGCTGATTAGAGGCAGCGGGAGGTGCGCTGAGATTTAATTTGGCGGAGTAGCGCTGGTGTGATGCAGTCGACTAGACCAGCACTGAGTAAATTTGTGCCTGGGTTGGTTGCTCTCAATCTCCAATCTCTCCAAGTCTGGACTAGTCTTTCTTGTTAGATTAGACAGCGTTCAAATCACTCAGCGCGTTCCAGGTGTCCCAGGAGTAATGAGAAACAGAGTCTGTGTCTCTTTAACACACAACCATCTCGCCAAATGCTACACCTCACTGCGCAGGTCATGCTGATGGTAGTTGCTGGGATTCATCGCAATACCATTAGCCTCCATCTGCCAAACCCATAAATCACAGACTGCATGATCTGTGAGATGTGTGCACCAAAAAGGACATTTATTTGTACTTGCTACTTGACCAAAAATTGCCAGCCCTCCCTCCCTTTCCAACTTCAATTTAGCAAAACATAAACGTTGGCACTTAGCGGTCTGTCACAACACACCATTCAGTAAACAAGCTCTAAGGGAGCAGCTAGGAGAACGTGCATGTCACTAAACGAGGGGGGATGGAAAGAGAAAACTCATTTTTCAAGCTCTTTAAAAGTGTGAAACAATAAATAATGGATAGAATTACAGATTCACAACAGGATATTGTTTAGCAGCTCCTTGAACGCGTGGGGCTATGTGCATCTGCAGACAGGATTGGCCATGCCTCTCACTGGGCAATTTCTAACGATAAATAATCCTCAGAGAATGGTCCTCAGGCTGTGGCTAAGACAGGTTTAGCTCCGTCTCTTGCGGCCGACTGAGCGCCTGCTGTGAGTGTCGCAGCCGCCGTCCGTCATACTGAACAAGGAGCAGGATTTGGATGATACCATCACCGTGAAATTATTCCAGCAATTCATAATCTACACACAACATCCACTATAATCCCCGATTTCTAACATCTTAACTCTCTTCAAGTCCGTCTTAGAACTTGGGTGGCGGAGAATATTATATTGAAAGTGATGTGAAATTATTGTAACGTGCATAAAATGATCACAAAACCAAATCAGAGTCAAACAATGCAGATTATCAATGTGGATTGAGCACTGGAGATGTGAAAAATAAAAGATGAGCAACTAAGGCTGTAATCTCCGGGTGGAGATAAGTCATGAAAAATAAAGGATGAAAAAGGGCTATTGAACTGCCACATTGTCATAGCCTGCATCATCAGAACCAATCAACAATGAATGAGGGACCTAACTAAGCGTTTCCATAATCATTGAGGCTTTCATCGAGCACAAAGAGAGACTCTGAAAACAAGTCCGGCTTTCATGTTTGTTTTTATGCAATTATCCACCCAGAGGGAAGCTTTGTCAAACTCTCTGTTTATATTTTGCTTTATAAACTTACATTGTGTAGACAGAGGGAAAGAAGGATTTTTCAGACATAGATGAGTTCTCCAACAAGAGACAGAGTTGACAAACGAGAATTTGAAAGCCGGAGTGAGCTGGAAAAAAACACAGGCTGGTAGACTTTTTTCGTTTTATGAGATGGAGCGACTTAAATAAAATGCAGGAGTCGGCTTTGGCCTGAATCGGGAGCAAAGACCTTCATGGCTCCACGTGACTTTGGATCCCAGCAAGATCAGCGCAAATTGCAGATCAGATCTGGTCATTCATAGGGATCCAGTCCAATATATTCCAATAGTTTTCACATCGATTTAACAGAAAAAAATAAAACTTGAGATCCACATTGTTTTAAAGCTCCAATTTATAATAAAATCCCAACCCATTAAATTTATGTTTAGATAGTTTTATTTTCTGCCAAGTTTTTACAAGAGGATCCCAAGTCCACCAAGCTGACATGTCCTCTTGCATGGCGGTGCCAACAGGTAGAGGGGTGGTGATATACTTAACTAAAACCCTCGCTCCTCATGCTGCCATCTTGTAGATTGACTCAGCCTCTAGCTCGTGGCCGATAAATCTGTCCCACATCATTTTTCACATGAAAGAGTACAAAACCCATGGAATACTCAAGAGATCTTGTACATGTGCCATACATGTCTCTCAAGAATATGTATTTCCTTGTAGATAGAATTGTAGAAGTTAACATTTTGAGAACTATCAGATACAACCAATCTTACTCTAAAAAAGTGGGACAATCTAATGTTGAGTTGGTTAGGTAGAATTAATGTTCTTCTACATGGACTTATGTTAACTTTAAGAATACCAGAAAGCTGGTTAGAACTTATTCAAAGAAGCTTTAGAAATTTAGTTTGGAGAGGAAAGAAACCACTGGATCGGAAGTCAAAGTGGCGTAAGCCTTCTAGATATTAAAAAACACTATGGAGCTAGCAGAATTTATCGCGTACATCTTCTAACCAAATAAGAAACAATGATAACAGGCTAGTTTAGATTGGAAACAAATTTACTGAATAAGAAAAATCGGATTAAACTCGTTTGGCAGGAAAATGGATACCTGATACTGAAAGAAATCAAAATTAAGATCTTATTATTAACACATATTTTCCCGATGTGGTTCAGATCAAAAGAATATAATGCAGTTTATAGGCAATATATTTGGTTTTATGGAATTAGAGATATTGGAATCTCGACTCTCATAGATGACATAACATTGAATACATAGAAATATAGAAATATAATGATCGTGGATAATATTATCAAGGATGACATCTTTTGCATCTCTGGTTTTAGACCTCCCAAATTCTGAAATATTCAATTATTTAAGGAATAAATCTTATCAAAACCCATATATGAAGGACCAAAAAAAAAATAATACTCTTATGAAACAGGTTTTTGATTCAATGGCAACATCTAAACTTGTATCTATGTGTTCTGCCTTAATAATGTCAACAATACAAACGAAACAAACGAAAATGATTTTAAAATAATATTCAAATCAAGCTCACCGTTTGGGGAGGGGTATTTGGTAAATTAAACAAAAACGTTCACAATCTATCTTTAAGAGAAACTTTTTATAAAATATGTAACAAGTGGTAACTTGTACCAACGAGACTAAACAGAATAGATCCTAATGCTTCGAGCATCTGTTGGAGATGCATGGAAGCAGTTGGTAGCTATATACACATATGATGGGGCTGTCCGAAAATTTAAAAAACTGTGGGATTGGGTTTGTAATTCTCTATTCAGAATTGATCAAATTAAAATCGATTAAAAAAACATCACTGGGCAGCTTTATTACATTTGTTTTGTAATAAACAACTTTAAGCTCATCACAGTATTATTTGGCTGTACATGGCTTAATGGCTACGAAGATATTAAGCGAAACAACCTTATGAAATTACATCCACACAATGCAAGGAACAATTCATATTCCAATTAAAGATGGAAAATGGTGGGGGCGGAGCCTGACCTTCAAGCCGAGCAGACGTGTCTGCAACGGGCTCCTGCTGAGGGGGCATAATCTGGGGTAAAAACAACGGCTATTTAGCCCAAAACCACTCAGGGGTGCGCCACCCACACTGGGGGTGCCCTCCAGAACCCACCGCTACCACCCCGAGGCCAATCGAGGCAGGGGACGCGGAGACATAAACGCGGCCTTCTGAGGCTGAAGCCGAGGAGAGGCGGCCGCTTTCCTCGGCACAGGAGCCCTCAAGCGACCTATACTCAACCAACCCCCCCCCCCTCTGGACCGGCGGGGGATATCCCGGTCTCTACTGGACACAACGATCAGGAAGAGGGGCAGACGAATCAGCCACAAGCCATACTGGGGTAACCGGCACACAAGGCACTCCCAAGATGGCCGCCCAGAATGAGCACAAAGAGCGGAACACCCGCACCCAGCAACCCAGGTACCCCCTGGTGATATTTGACCACCTATGTGCAAGCTTTAGGGAAATCCTGCAGAGCAGAGGAGCGACCTACCGCCAAGCGGAGAGAATGGTGGCCGTATGTGTTCGGCCTGCAGCACGACGAAGCTATTACAAGCGAACACCACAAGCATCCAAAATGGCTGTCAGACGATACAGATACCGGCGGGCCCAGAGGAGAAAAATGGCGGGAGGCACATCGGACGCACCCTTCCACTCACAGATTAACACACCCGGTAACACGAAACAAATACAGCAAACAAGAATCTCATCTGTCCCACATTCCGGTCTCCAGCGCAGCAATGCCCGACACTACACAAGAAACGAGGCTACACAAGCAACAGCATGGCAACAAATCCCACGAGGTACCGTCAGAGCCGACTCCCGAAGCAAAGCAAGCAAACCATGGGGTGACAACGGAGCTGGACTTTGGTTAAGCAGTGTGACTATAGTGGAGAGAATGGGAGTAGGGTGATCCACGCGTGCGGGACTCTGAATGCAGTATTAAGCTAGTCCCTTCTGTGTATTTAAAAATTGACCATTTCCCTATCTCTAGTACCAAAGCTCTCTACTAACATATCCACCTCCTATAAGCATGTTATTATTACTATTGTTTGATTATCATAAATTAGCATGACCTTTGGTTAGCATGTTACTACATACTCAGCTGTTAAATAGTCTCACCGCACTAGCTTGATCTATGAACTAGCATTTTGTTACAACATTCATAGTATTGTTCAAAGCGTTGTCTCAGTAATGTTTTAATAACTTAACTTCATAGTTACATAAACGAGAATCTACACTACTGTAATAACGATCTCAAAACGTAAAAATGTGCCTGACTAACATATGCCACAACCTGTATTGCAATGTTTTTCTAACGTACCCTGATGTCGCTGTCGTGGCGCACCAAGGCTATTTGTAACTTTTGTGCACAACAAAAATAAAGAATAATAAAAAAAAAAGATGGAAAATGGTATAATAATGTGTAATAACTCTTCGGTTCAGAATAAAAAAATTAAGAGAAAGTTGTCTTCAGAAAGCATTTAGGTCGCTGTGACAATTCTGCAAAACAGCTTCCAGGCAAGCACTTCTGGTACCACTGCACCACTGAAGGTGGAGCATTACAATGTAGGATTTACTTTTATATTTATTTATTTCTTGGTTGTTAGAACTGGATGACATCCCAGCATGCATTTTCAGAAAGGTATGGTCTATGACTTTACACCAGCAATGGCGAACCGATGGCATGCAGAGGCATCTCACATTGCTGGGTACCACTGGGCACCTTCTTGCGGGCCATGAGCCACAGCATACGTCACCGGTGATGGGAATTTGGGAAGATGTGAGGAGGAATTGTAGGCCAGTCTGCTCCTCACAATACACATAGCTCTCTGTTCATGCACTGTGTGGGCTGCCAAGATATGACATCCCAAGGCATCAGCGAGGATAACCCTGTGCATGAAGAGAGAGGAGGGGACCGCCTGTAGACCAAGGCTGGTCCTGAAAACCTCTTGGCAACTGCGTAGCGTGTGCCAGAGAATGTGCACTGTGTCTGCATGGGTCAGTGTCACGATTCCGGGAACCAAACACACTAACACACACACAGAAAAGGTGCAGTACCGGACCTTAGAGTGGCCGGGCTAAGCACACAAAGAATAGTCAGGAGACAAGCCTAGTAAGGGGAACCAGAAGACAGAATAACGAGAAACAAGCCGAGGTCAAAAGGTAGGAGAAAGTCACAAAGTCAGATAAACAAGCCAGAGAGTACGTAACCAGAAACACAAGTTCAGTAGCAATACTAGCAAGCAAAGACCACAACAGGGCAGAGAGGAACAAGAAAGATAAGTATTTAAATCCATAGGTTAATTCTGATTGGATAATTTCCAATCAGAATTAACAATCACACGTGGGAGATATCTATACCTCCCACTGTGATTGAGGCACTGTGCCTTTAACGCCGGGTCAGATAATTCCTCAATATGAAAAAGAGATAAGAGCCAAATATAGTGCTCATATCTCATATCGAGGAATTATCAACACCTATATCCCACCAGTGGGGGGCAGACGTCACTGAATGCTAATCATACTTGAGCTGGTTTATGCTCTCAAGTAGGTGAGTGTATTACCTCCCTAGCACTTATCCAATTTCCACCTATCTACACACAGTTTGCACTATTGGAGTATCTCTGTTTTCTCCTTTTTATGTTCACCATTGAGTCAAGACTGTTCAAGCACTAGAGGATCCAGCTTCCCATTGGAAACACTATACACCTAAGTCTCTACAAGCCTATTGGAACCCATAAGAAGTTTATCAAGTACTGGGACTATTATCTGTATATCTGTTTATTTTATTTTTACGCTTTTAACATATGTGACATCATTATATTTATTTATATTTTTATCTATAGCGCGACCTATCATTGTGTTTCTGCCATTTCTTCTTTGAGGACATTAGAGGGAACCTCATACCCATAGGTTGCAGCTTTCTATCTGTTTTTAGCTTTTATTAGACCACTCAGCGCTGATCCTAAACCTATTCTATCGGTGTATTAGATAATAATTTTCCTTTAAGTTCCAACTTAATATTCAAATATTTTGCAAAATCCACCATATCTCTTATAATTTTATTAGAAAATTGCTCCGTTTCCAAAACCCCTAGATTCAAAAGTCCTAGCCACCCTAAGATGTATAGCTTTTGTCCTGGTCCTAATTCCTGTTCTATTTTAATCCAGGATTTAGATTTGTTTTGATCCAAATTTAACCATAACATAAGCTGGGAAGCCCTACTTCATACATCTTCATCACATCAGGGAATGCTATACCCCCTTTCCAATAACTTCTGCAGAGAATCTCCGCCGCTATTCTAGGTGGATTATCACGCCATATAAAGCTAGAGAATAGACTTTGAAAGCGCTTCAGAATCCCCCGTTCAATTCTGTATGGGATCATCCTAAAAAAATATAGGAGTTTTGGCACCAGATACGATTTAATAATATTAACTCTCCCTATCCAAGATGGTTCTAACCTCCTCAAATTGTGTATCTGAGATTGTAGATCTTTATATAGATTATCAAAATTCATTGGAATTATCTTTGCAGTATCAAATGATAACTTTATACTTAAATAATCAATTTTCTCTTTTATACATTCTATATGGAAATGGGAGGACAAACTTTCTAACTGTATCTTGGTCAATAAAAATAATAGCACTTGAGATTTGTTAATATTGACCTTATAGTTAGAACATTTACTATATATAGAAATGTCTTCTAGTAACGGTGGGATTGATAATAGGGGATCAGCAAGAGTAAGTAGGACATCATCAGCAAATAAAAATATCTTAATATATTCCTCTTGAAATTCTATTCCTTTTATCTTTTTATTCTGTCTTATCATTGTAGCCAGAGGTTCGATTGTAAGAATATAAAAGCGGGGCTAACGGACAACCCTGTCTAGTTCCATTCTTAATATCGAAGGGGTCAGAATCAAAGTAAGGGCTGCTAATTTTTGCCGAGGAGTTTTTATATAAAGATAAGGTTTTATTTCTAAATGCTCCTTCCAGTCCGAAATGGCCCATGACAGAGTCCAGGAATCTCCAACTGACTCTGTCAAAGGCCTTCTCGGCATCTAGAGCAATAATAACAGATTCATTGTGTTGTCCGTTTACTCTATTTATTATATCAAAAATCCTCAGTGTATTATCAGAGGTGCTTCTTCCTTTCACAAATCCTGACTGATCCCAATTAATCAAATCTCCTAATACTTCTTTTAAGCGATTAGCCGAAATGCCCGAAAATATTTTAATATCAATATTAATTAGTGATATTGGTCTATAGTTAGCAATTATTGTATTATCTTTATCTGGCTTAGGAATCAGTATAATTGTTGCTAACATCATCTCTTTTGGAAATGAAACATCCCCAGATATTAACGAGTACATCTCTAAGAGAATTGGAGTAATAGTTTTCATATATGTTTTATAGAAAACAGCAGAGAATCCATCCGGGCCAGGTGCCTTATTTGATTTTAGTTTCTCTATCGCTTCTTCAATTTCCAATACTCTAAAAGGGGCATTTAGATATTCTAATTTATCTTGACCTAACCTAGGAAGTCTAAGTTTCTTAAGAAATCCGTCAATTTCACCATTACTTGCCTTGACCTCTCCTAAATTATATAACGAGCTATAAAACTCTGCAAAAGCCTCTGCTATGTCTTTAGGAAAGTTTACAACCCTTCCTCCCTTTGTCATCAGTTTTTTTTATAGATTTATCTTTGTGTTGGTTCTTAATTTTATTGGAAAGATCCCTATTAATTCTGTTATTATTATGGTACCATCTTTGTCTAAGGAAGAATAGATTTTTATTAATCTCCTCATACATTTTTTCCTTAATAGTTATCTTTAGGTTATTCATTTCCTCTATTAATTCCCTAGTTATTAATATTTTATTCAACCGTTCTTTTTTCGCCAGTTTAATCCTCAGGACTTGTAATGATTCACCTTTCTTCCATTTATATTCTGAACCGAGCTTAATTAATAATCCTCTTATGAAACTTTTTAGGGTACACCATACAATTGGTGTTGCAACTTCTCCGTTATAATTAATTTTTTTTAAATTCTCTATTTCTATTTCTATTTTGCCCCTGATGTAATCAACTTTCAAAAGGCTTTCATTAAGCCTCCATTTAGTCCTTGGGCTATTACCTTCCTTTATCCTAATTCTCAAGAAATCTGGAGCATGATCCGATATTTCTATAGAACCAATTGTGGATTTTGTGATGTTATTTAGAAGGCCCTCTTTCACAGAGAACATATCGATACGAAAATAAGTTTGATGTACATGCGAAAAAAATGTATAGTCTCTTTCCTGAGGATTCATAGTTCGCCAGCAATCATACAGGGAATTTTTAGCTAAGAAATCAGATAGACCAAATATGCCTATATTATAAGGGTTACCATTCTCAGAATATTTATAGCTTCTATCTTTAGTTAAGTCAACAACACTGTTGAAGTCACCTCCTATTATAATGCTACCACAAGCAACTTCGTCTACAATATCCATAATTTGATCTAACAAATCTGACGGGTTATAATTCGGAGCATATATATTTACAAAAGTATATGTGAAACCATTAATTTTTATAATTAGAACCTGATATCTACCATTTTTATCAGTTATTGAATGAGTAATTTCAACATTAAGTCGATTTTAGATAATAATAGCCGTTCCCCTTTTTTTCTTCCTACCTTCTAAATTTGATGCGTAAACTATAGGGAATTTTTTTATATTTCCATAATCAGGAGATTCAATCCAATGAGTCTCCTGAATAAATGCTACATCAATTGAGTTTTCAATTAAAAATGTATATACCGCCCCCCCTTTTTTGAGGTGAATTCATGCCCTGGACATTCCAAGTAATTATTTTAAGTGACATCTCTATTCCAAAAAATCCCTGTCCCATCCCAGACCGAGTCTCACATACTTAAATATAAGAAGAAGAAAAAAGAAAAAAAAAGAAGAAGAAAAATAGTTTTTTTTAAAAGTAGTTGGATTGTGAACAAAAAAAAATATATATATAATAGTAATAAAAATAAAAAATATATAAAAGTGTTGTGTCCCTTCGCGGGCCTTATATTACTTTTTATCTCATTGGCTGTTATTAATTAATTCTTGACATGTTATATTAATACAGCATTAAGTAACTTGTTCCAACTCCCATTCCAATATCACACCACGATGGGGGAAGAGGAGAGAAAAGAAAATAAATAAATAGATAAATAAATACATTTTACCTTAATTCATCCAAAGATTTATCGTTAATGATAAGTTAATTATTCCATTTTGAAATACCTTCCTCCATATTGATATTAATGAATTTTACTCCTTATACATTTATATGTTACAAAGTGCTAATATATCATCCTAATATTTGTAAAACAATCATTGTGAAACCCCATCTCGCGATAATAATAGATTAAGTAGATTGTACAAACCATTATGGCTCCTTATATTTAGTGTGTTATAAAGTGTTGATATATCATCCTAATATTTAAAGTTTGTAGTGTAGATCACAGTATCTACACCAACGTATTACTATGTGTTTAATATAAGATGTATTTACACAATAAATATTACTCCCTTTTAATATAAGTGTAGCCCTTTAATAGGGCCTTTTCCCATCTTTTCTCTCTCTCTCCCCTTCTCCTTTACCAGACAGACCTCTACTAACAGGATGGAGAAGAAAAAAAATAATAATAATAATAAATAAATAAATAGATAAATAAAGTCCCGCAGTTAATATTGTTGATCTATGTTAACTTCCATGTTGAAATAAACTGTTGTACATCTTCTACATTTTTTAGAAAAAATTGTTGATCCTGGTAGTAAACTTGAAGGGCCGTTGGGAAATTCCATTTGTACTTGATCTAATGAGATCGTAGAATGGCAGTCTGAGTAAGAAATTTTTTCCTTGTTTGACGAGTCGTCATAGATAAATCAGAAAATAATTTTATATCTTTAAATTCAGGATCGTTAAGTCCTTTATTCTGCATAGCTTGCATAATCCGATTCTTCCCCTGATTATTGGAGAAACATACTATTGTATCTCTAGGCACATTAGATGTCGAATGCTTTGGTTTATTTCATCTATGAAATCTCTCAAATGGTAAATCTCCTAGAGGCCATTCAGGAGTAAGTCTTTGAAAGAGGGTTTTTAAGTATTGTTCCAGCTGATCAAATTTAATATTTTCAGGGATCCCTCTGACTTTGATGTTATTCCTCCGTGAACGATCCTCTAAGTCGCCCATTTTTGTTTCGAAGGTTTGTATTTTTCCCTCCAGATAGTTGCATTTCCTCATCATTAATTTGTATTTGCCTGAGACTATCTGCTTGTACTTGCAGATTTATAGATAAACTTGAGATCTCCTCTTTTAATATTTTGGAGTTATCTTCTGCGTCCTGTTTCAATTTAACATATAGATTATCCAAAGCATCATTCAGTACCGTATTTGCAATGTTACCTCCTGTGTGGATATCTGAGTTTCTTCTTGACCTGGAGAAATAGATTCTCTTCGTTCGCCATGGGATAGTCTACTCGTAATACTCCTTTCTTGAAGTTTAGGTGGATACAAAATATTGATACCCTTAGTCTTGTCCGTAGCTGTATTGCTGTTTTTCTCCTTTTCTTTTTCTTTTTTAGGAGGCATTGTCTTTTATAGCAAATTCCTTCTGTAAATATATGTGAATGTAGCTGTTTCTTTTAATATTTTCTACTTCCTTCCTTTTTTTTTCTCTTTTAAGACCAATATAGCTGTTTAGCCAAGTTCTGCTTATTTCAATCTAAGCTTTTAAATGCATGTAGTCATACTATGGAAGTAGAGTATAATTTATCAGACAGGATCCCAATCTCACTGTCTTAGTTGCTGGATCTAATTAAATAGCAAGGTTATATTCAAGTTGTTTTCAAATTTGCTTACAGAAGCATCTTAATGGGGCCGGTGCCATATATCAATGGTATAGTTATTATTCCCCCATAGGCTTCTAGTACCTTGTAGATATTTATTTTAGCTGTATTCCAGCAGGCAAACTCCAATTTCATGTATATACACAGGATAGCCGATTGTTAATTTGCACGGCACCAACCTTCCAGCATCAGCTTTATATCCTCGGCCTTAGCAGTCAGCTGTTAGCTCGGTATCGACATTTAGTTGAGGCACAGGTTCCGCCGTTATCTGAAAAGCGGCCGCTGTAGCGGTTATCTAGAAGCGGTCACTGAAGGTGCCATATATCTGAAAAACGGCCACTGTAGCTATAGCGATGATCTGAAAGCGATCACTACAGGTGCCATATATCAATGGTAAATTTCATACATATACACAGGATAGCCGATTGTTAGTTTGCACGGCACCAACCTTCCAGCATCAGCTTTATATCCTCGGCCTTAGCAATCAGCTGTTAGCTCGGCATCGACATTTGGTTGAGGCACAGGTTCCGCCGTTATCTGAAAAGCGGCCGCTGTAGCTGTAGCGGTTATCTGAAAGCGGTCACTGTAACGGCTTTAGCTGCTGCGTCCATGCGGGCGTCTCCTCATTCCTCCCTGAAGCCTCGTGGAGCGCGCATGTGCGTGCGTGCGTGCGTGAGAGTCACGTCATCACGCCAAAAAGGTTTTATTGCTAATATTTTATCAAATGTTTTGCGCCATTTTAATGTTGCCCTGGATAGGTCCTGGAAGAAGCTAAGTACGGAGTCCTCGAAAGTCAATGGAGTTTTACCCCTTAATGCTGCCATGATGTGGGCTTTATCCGTCGCTAAGGTGCATTTGATTGTAACTTTTCTCGGCTCTGTGGGAGAAGGTTTGACAGTGTTGGCCTGTATCTCCATGCGTAGGGGCACTAGCTCGGCTGCCATCATTTTGCGGAGATATGAGAGGAGAGTTTTGAGATCCTCTTTGGTGGTCGGGGGCCGAGTTGTCTGTATGTTGCAGGCTTAAGGAAGGTTCAGTGTCCAGCGTGTTCAAATCGCGATTCAAAATGGCTACGGCAGCACAAAGGCAGCGGCCTAACACGTAGCATGTTCCCCAGGAAAGTGTTGGGGAATAAACGGGGGCCGGCAGAGCCGCGACGGGGGCCATGATCGCGAGGAGCAAGGCCCAAAAGAAAGCAGAAAGCCCAGGGAGTCAGAGGGAAAAGACCCAAAGAGTAACCCCAGGAAAAAACAAGAAGTCACACAAACATTATCCCCAGCACGGTAATAAGAATATAATAATATATATAACAATAAGCACACAAACAACAACTCAACAATAGGGAGCAAGAGCTCTGATATGGAGCTTGTTCACCTGGAGACAGTAGCAAAGAAAGAGGAAGTGGGCGGGTCATGTTGAGGGTTATGTTTGCCTCACCTCATTCTGATTGGTTGATTTTACTGACTGTGTTAACTGTTTCTTTGCTGTTGGAGATGTCAGCAGAAAACGTATAAGCAAATATGAAGCCTCCTGTCTTGTTTTATGTATGTGTGTATTATTTTTAGTATAAATTTATATGTACCCTACCTACTTTTTATATTATATATATATACACAAAAATGAAACTTGAACATACAATTTCTCTAATTGGGAGGCCAGTGATGGGCTGAGAGTGTCAGCATCCTCTCCGAAGCCTATCTACTGGCTAAACCATACCGATACATTGATACAGTGCGAATATTTACTCCTTATAATTGATTACAGCAGTTAATTAGTTCAGACAGTTTTGTGAAGTATTGTTGTTAATTTTTTTAATCCTCAATTTTCATGTTAAAATGCAGTGTTGCTCCTAAGAGTATGTTTTTGTGTTGCATTTTGGGCACTCTGGCTCACAAACAATGCTTTAAACATTAAAATGTATTCAAATTGTCCATAATTTGAGGATGTGCTTTAATTTAAGGCAGGGTTTCCAGGAAATGACCAGATCTGGGAGAAAGAGTAAAGGAACCCAAACTGTGGAATTTAACACGTCGGTGATCAATAATTCCTTTTGGCACCTGTGTCCCATCTCTGATGAAAGGGGGCATTTCTTTAACTTCGGATTTTCTTTTTAACCACTTGCATGTCAAAGGTTCCAAGGAGCTGGAAGGTGTGCATTTTGTGTTAATGGAGTGATATCGCACCTAAAGTACTTTTAAATATGAAAGCGTTCTGTTTGCTGTGTTTAAGTGATCAGTGATTATCCTAATGGATTCTACAAGAAGTGCAGAATAATGTAAGAAATGCTTTGATTTGCATTACAATGAAGACCCCCCTTAGGGCCTAGGCAATGAAAGAGATAAGAGAATTTCATTAAAGCGATAGGAGAAATTAACCAGTGGTGGTTATGTATAAAAATTGTGTTTATATTTGCGCCTGAATTGTGCAAATACGCCATTATCTTTATACTTTAGGGAAAGTTTATTGATCCAAAATAATCAGTGTCCCTGCCTGTTTATATTCATTTTTGAGTCTTTTTGCTCCTTTTTCCCCCTGATAATGTTACCATTGATTACATTCATAAAATAATAAATGTAACGACTATTATTAGGTAAAAAGGAACATTCACAATTTTAAACGTTTTTTAGTCCTTTAACAAAGAGAAATCATGGAGTGATATCAGCCGTGCCGCTTTTTATATAATTCCCATAGATACTATTTCTCCTCTTCGTTTGTAATGTTCCCTGGCCTGGTCTTGTCTGAAGTGGATTATGATGTCATTTGCTAAAAATTTTAATATCAATTTAAAGGAAAATGGACCTTCTCATGCAAAAGAAGCGTAACACAAGTTAAAGGTGATTTTTATAGTTTTTTTAATGGTGTACATTCCAGAGAAGTGACAGTTCCCCTTTAAGTTGCTAACGAATGTAATCGACAAAGAAGAATGACTTTAACACAGATCTTAATCTATGTGTCTGGTTTTAGGATTAGAGTGTCTGAGTAACAAGATTCATTGCGCCCCTCAGCTAACCGACATATAGGAGAAATGTATATACTACATAGAACGATAGTTTAGGGCCAGTATATATTTTAACCTATACATTATGCTGGTGATGTCACCGGTCCCCTGTAAACATTGTATCTAGAACGATCTGAAAGTTTCTGGGTGATAGGGTCACTTTAATGCTACGTTCTGCAGGGCAGCACTTTACACGCGTTGCCCATCAGCATGAAGAAGTGATGTGTGTTCAGGAAAACGTGGCTGAGAGCTGTAATTAAAGTGAACCTGTAAAGAAAAATTGAACTTATCTGAAATGGCTCCCATATACATTGATTTGCCCTGATTGGGGTGCATCCACAAGGAAGACAGATGTCGTCACTGATGTTAACTTTGTTGCCAGAGTGCCCGTGTCGGAACTACATTCCAATACTCCATAGTTAGCACTAGAAATGCCAGCTAGGGAGTTTCCATAGCAACCACAGCCCATGTTCTACAGTTGCTATGGGAGAATAGCAGAGGGACTTCCTGTGGGAGGTGTTTTTTGCTCTCCCTTCTTAGTCAATGATTCAGCACACTGACTGACAGATGGGAGAAACCCCTATTTTTAAATAGTTTTTTTCTCCTAATCAATATATTTGCTAGAAAAACTGCTAGCACCAGTGGTGTACCTACCATGGTTGCAAGGAGCCCCGCCACAGCTGCGACCTCTTGACCGTGGGTCGCGGCATACCTTCAGGGCTGGTGCATGGGTTACCGGCAGGAGTGGAGTGCTGTGCTTCTCCCCTTCTGCTGCTGTGTGTAGCGTGGCCGAGCGGTCACTGAGAAAGCACTTTCTGTCAAACCGGGTACCACGGCGAGGAGGTACAGGAGGTGAGGGGGCAGAGACATATGAAGGGGCGCTGGGGGGGGAATTAGACACATGAAGGGCTGGGGGGGAATGGAACACATGGAGGGGCTGGGGGAAGGAAATTAAACACATGGAGGGGCTAGGGGGGAGGGAATAGGGCACGTGGAGGGGCTGGGGGGAATTAGACACATGAAGGGCTGGGGGGGAATGGAACACATGGAGGGGCTGGGGGAAGGAAATTAAACACATGGAGGGGCCGGGGGGGAGGGAATAGGGCACGTGGAGGGGCTGGGGGGGAATTAGACACATGAAGGGCTGGGGGGAATGGAACACATGGAGGGGCTGGAGGAAGGAAATTAAACACATGGAGGAGCTGGGGGGGATGGAATACATGGAGGGGCTGGGGGGGAGGGAATAGGACACGTGGAGGGGCTGGGGGAGGAATGAGACATATGAAGGGGCTTTGGGGGGATGGAAATGAGACACATGGAGGGGTTTTGAGCAAAAGGAAATGACACATGGAGGGGTTGAGGGAATGAGACACATGAAGAGGCTAGGTAGAGGAAATGAGACACATGGAGGGGTTGGGGGAACGAGACACAGAGGGGCTGGGTAGAGGGAATGAGACACATGGGTGGGCTGGGGGTGGGGAATGAGACACACATGGGGAGGGGGCCTATGGCAATTTTCACACCGGGCACAGTAGTTTCTAGTTACACTAGGCTAGCACAATGTATAGATAAAATCGTATTTATAAATAATCTAGTTATCTAGTTATTTGGGGCATGACAGGTGCCCTTTAATAAATTACGTTAGATTGACGCTCCCCCCTAGTCTGTGTGGAAGCATTTCCAGTATCTTGTTCCATTCAAATTCAAATGAACTCTTACTGATGAGATAACGAGTCACTGTCTGATCACACCTATTCTAGATATACAATGTATCAGACAGTGACTGGGTCCGGCCCGATCACAGTTGTGAATCAATTCAAATGCTTTCAGCCTCAGCAGTCAAAAATAAAATGGGATTTCCCATCAGTGAATTTACATATATTCCATAATCCCAGTTATTAATACTTATTACTAAAAACATGAATGTCTCAATAACCTTATATTATGTATTTATATACACCTGATAACAAACTGGACTTTATTCCTGATTTACAGGGACGAGAGTGGATGAGTGAGTCCTTTGAAGAACTATTGACAGATGCAGTGTTTTAACAGATATAATATTTTATTTTCCATTAATGACTTGTTAGTCTCTGACAATAGAGGAGCAGATTATACTCAGGATAGGTCTTCATTTTGCAAGTCAAATTAAATGCTAAAATGTACCGCTCGCTGCAGGTTATTGATTGCAACGTAACAATTAAGCAATAAAGCCAGGTATGGTGGCAATAAAGGGTTAAGATGTCCTGTTTTACAGTTAAAGGGACACCGTAGGCAATGTATCTGCTTCATCTCATTAAACTGGTTATAGTGTCTGGAGTCCCCTGGTACCATCATTTATTTCAGCATTAAACAGTTTTTTATTTTTTAAGAGTCCTCCGGCAGTCCATCCCCCCTCTGTGCTGCTGTGGCTTATAAGGAAGTATTAGCCTGAGCAGCAATGAGCAGCTGTGATTGGCTGAGAATGTCAGCTGACTGCTTTTAGCCTGTCAGAGCGCCAACTGATGGTATGAATGGGTATGACAACAATGAAGTGTGTAATCTCTGCCTTAGCTACACATACAGAAAGGGCTGGACTGTGGGTGGCAATGGACTCTTATTTTGTGGCACACTGCACAAACATGGTGCAACACTGAATGAAGGGACAGTGTCAGGGCACTCCAGACACTATAACCAATTCAAAGAGATGAAATGGTTAAAGCGACCACAGTGTCCCTTTAAGGAAAGTTTAGTAAGAGTTCATGACCCCTGGGTAAGTTGTTGGGCAGAGTGGGAGAAGTAGCTGGGCAGATTTGGTGAGATAGTATAATATTCTAATTTGCTTACAAAATACAATAGTGTGTATTATTGCTATAAGGTTTATTTGTCCAGAAGAGTTAACCATTGAATGCACGGTGAGTCGGCAATGTGTATGGGGTGTCATTCTGTTCTAATCAAGGTTTCTCATTAAGATTTTATATAAGAGCTAATATACAATGTACGCCACTCCGATACCAGACTTTATCAGTAATAAATACACACAATAAACAATTAATCATATCCCATGACGCACAATCAGAACTCAGACCAATGCAAGCATTCAATATTCACTTTCCTGGCTCGAATGGATACCAAACTCCTGCCGCATGTAGTGTTAACACCTTGAGTTCCAGACAGATAGAACAATCTACCTGTGAGTCTTCCAAGACATACAGTATCTCACAAAAGTGAGTACACCCTTCACATGTTTGTAAATATTTTATTATGTCTTTTCATGTGACCACACTGAAGAAATGACACTCTGCTACAATGTAAAGTAGTAAGTATACAGCCTGTATAACAGTAAATTTGCTGTCCCCTCAAAAGAACTCAACACACAGCCATTACTGTCTAATCCGTTGGAGTGCACTTAATTCACGGATTGTGAATGAACTCTGCCGGAGAGATTTAGTAAAGCGTTATGATCTAAAAGTGTTGCAAAGTTCTTAGAATGACGCAATCTCCATGGTAACCCGTAGTGCCACCAGACATTCCATTGGCATTCATTCCACGCTTAGAACTTGTACCACTTTAAAACATAGCTCTTTTGTTACCTGTCACCAGGGGGAGCTAGTGATCGCTCAGCAGGATCTCCATTGACACTAGAAGACCTTAGTAGTTCTCTCGTCAACCCACATGCACGTTACCCATAACACTCAGCCAAATAGAATACTTTTTTTTACTTTGCTTTTTTTTTTATCTTATCTAGAGTTCCATTCAGAACTTCCATTTACATTGTAACAGTATTGAAAATGATAATATAAGTGGCCTCAGTCCAGCATGAATGGTATGATTGAGCACCATGTGATATGTAATCCTCAGATTCTAGATTTTGCAAATCATTTGTCGCCTCCCATCAGTTTGCTGTTTAGTGAATGAGCCTTATTGTGCTTGTACGGCTAATAGTAGGAGATAATTATTAAATACCAGATAAAGAGAGAGTGTGTTTATTAATAATAAGAATTACAATAATATTAAAACATCTGCTATTTTCTATTTGTTGTAAAATTCACAATATAAATAAACCTGGTTTTCTTATATTTTATACATTCACTGAAAAACCTGTTATTTTAGCCAGTGCTAAAACTGATCCCGTCTGACAATTTCAGACCTTTGAGACCACCAGACCATTTCATCTCAGTAATAGTTGCAGTGGTCCCGTCAATTTAACCTTTCAAGGAAAAACATTGCCGTTTAGCAGAAACAGCAATGTTTACCTTGAAGGGCTAAACATACTTCTGGCGGCTGTTACACTGACTGGGTAAAACTTGGTGACGTGACACAGAAGCCCAGTTAGGAATGCATTGATTATGTTTCCTTTATGACATTACGGCAGGTGGAGAGGTTTGCAGAGCTGAGGGAGCATCAGCACTGGAAAAGGGTAGAAAGCTTTTTGGAATATTTTTATGGGACACATGGGGGTGAGGGGGGGAACACCTCTATAACTAGGGACATGGACACAAATGCTTTAGTGTTCCTTTAGAGAGTGATCTTATAGGCCACTTCATCTCTTTTAAGTGGTCTGGGTGCACTGCCCCTGTCCCCTTAACTTGTAATGTAAAACATGTTTTAGAGAAAATGTAATGTTCATATTACAGGGTGAAGACTGCCTCTAGTGGCTGTCTACCAGGCGCGTCCTGCAGTGTCATGAAGTGTGGCTCTGTGAAAAGACTCTAGATGTCCTCACGTTTTGCAAGAGGGTACCCAGCGTGTTGAAAAAAAAACACTGAAAAGCAAGGCCTAACGCAAGCGCAGATAGACAAACATAAGTCCTGTGCTCAGACTCCCACTACTCCTTGTTGGCAGCAATGACCATAGTAGACATCAGCCCCAATACATACAGTAAAAACCAAAGAAAAGTTACCTGCGCACTACCCCAATTCCCTGCGCATATTTCAATAAATGGAGGTTATTAGTTTCACTCCAATGGCCATTAGATTTAAGCCCACCTGCCACGTCAAGGCAAGCCTCCTAGGTGGCTCCTACACTGACTATTCACCTTGCTACTCTCAGCTTCAGGCAAAAGAATCTCTAATGAGACAAAGAGTGGTATTTTTCTAAACCCTTACATGCTTATTAACCCTCTATAGGGAACACATGGGCTAATGCATGTGCAGGGCTCACTGTGCGTGCGCGCTAGGTTGACATCAGAGAAGCCCAACCTAGCACGGAGGGACATCAGCGCAGGAAACAGGTAATTGTTAAAAGGGATTTTAACACTTAGCATTACTGAGGGGGAGGTCCAGGAGAGGCTGCAGGGTTAGAGGGACACTATATTCGTAACACTACTGTGTTCCTTTAAATTACAATAAATGTGTTTAGAAATCGGTCTGTGTAGATAAGACACATTGTTATTGTTCTAAATCCCATTTTAATAATAATAATTAATTTCTGGTAGGACACCTAAACGTTTTCAGTACTGCTGCGCCCCTGTTTACACCTCCGTCCACCACTAACACCCCTTAAATGAAAGTGTCCCTCTTTCTCCACGTGAAATGTTAGGAGGTACACAGGTCTGCATGCTGCGTAAAAGGGAAAGTTCAGTTTCATCCACCCAGCAGTGAGACGGTCAATGGGTTTCAACAGGAAATGAATAAATCAACCTCACGGAGTTATTACTAAAGTGACACTTGATGGGAATTTCTAACGTAAGGGTAAAATAGCTGAAATAGTACCTTCGAATCAGCTCTACTTCCAATTCGGTTACTTCTGCCTTCTTTGTGAATTCCTGACAATTCTAAATGTAGTAAATAACCTGTCGGTGTTCACCTCTCTAACCTGTGGTCTCGGGTGAGCTGTGTTACCAAATGTACGTCTTTCTAGTGCATTCACAGCGTGACAGATATGGGGCTCAGACGCTCAGACACTCGGCGCAAGGTGCGTTGCTCAGTCTGAATTTGTTGGTATGTCACGATTTGGAACCTGTCCCACTTTAATAACTTCTTTCTCTCTTGTCCCACATGTGCGTTACACAAGAAAAGTCCCCAGCAATGCGAGGGTGTCCATCTTGCCCGTGGTACACTACTTCATTCGTTCTTTGCGCATAGGCCGCTAGCTCACTGGTATGTCTCCTGTGCAGCTTGGCCCTCTACGGCCTTGCTGCGTCCTGGACATATAGTATTGCCCTGGACACGGGGCAAGGGTGATTTTAATTACCCCACTTACTTACACTACTTACCCATAGTAACTGCTCGGTAGCACCTGGGGTAAGGCAATGAGGGATTCTCACTTCCATAGAGGTGATAATTTTAGTCACATTGTCAGCGTAGTGTCTTGGACATCACCAAAAATAAGAAGCTCAACATTTATAATAAGGATAATAGGGATTCAGGCTTTCCAACAGCCCCAGTTTAGGAGAGTCAGCCTCCATTTTAGGGTCCTATCTTGCCATGCCCATTTTGTGTCCTGGTGTCCCACGTTTGGAAGATATGAGGACCCCTACTTGCATGTAAGCAGGACTATAAGGGCCCTTAGGTTACCGTATCCATCAGAACCAATGTCCAAGGATCCTCTCTGCAGACATTTTCTCCCTGCAGATCCTGAGACGCTTTGTTACCAGGCCTTCAACTATTTTGTGAATGTATTAAAGATTCCATTCGATTCCTTCGGTATTTAAAGAACGCTGTGTGAGCAGATGATGTCAGCCATAATGATTGACATCTGTGACGGCAGCAGGAAGGCAGGGGTTAACGAAAGCCACTTTCCACTTTCCCTTTTTCATTGCGACATACTTAAACAGAGCAGTCGGTACTTTAAGAGACAATGCAGCCTGACGCTAATCACATTTTTTTTTTTTTTTTTTTTTAAATTCTTTATTTAGTCGTGCGCAAATATAACATTTGTGCCTCATCTGCCACAACAGCAGTGTGAGGTTGTAAACATTTATACATTTGTGTGACAAGGATACTTGTATGGTAAAACATTAATAGATTGTATTGGCAGCGTTGCACGTTTTTTTTTGTGTATGTCTGTAGCGTTGGATAGGACATATCAAAGATTGAGTAGGTGTCTCTCAGGGTGAGTCGGGTATGTCTGTGCTCATGGTAGGTAGTGAGACTTCTGGTCGTGGGCCTGAGGCTAGGTTCGGTAGTAGGGTGAATTAGCATTGCTTTGTGATCGCTGGTTCAGGTCACCGTTCTCAGTGGTCTATGTGTTGGTTGATTGTGCCCCTAACCAAGGGGGAAGCGGGGGGGGGAGGGGGGGGGTTGTAGTCTCGCGATTGGTTGTCGGTTCAGTGGGTACTGTCTGTGGCGCAGCCGAGCGCCCTTATGGGGGTTCCCATTTAGTGTGGGGGGGGGGTGTATGCGGTGTACCTTGTCGTCGCAGTTGGGGATCTGACCTGTTCTGTGGTGCGCAGCAGGTGTAAATTATAACATTCAGGGTATTAACAAGCAAATAGTACAATACAAAGTGAAACAGTCACTTCTTTTATCTGGATGCCACTGAGAGTCAGCCGTCCGGTTCCTCCCGTCTCTCCGGTGTTTGGATGTCTGCGGTTGTCAGTCCTAGTGGTTCAAGGAAGGATGAGGCTTCCGCCATCGAGGATAATGTGTGGGTGGTCCCATTATGAGTGGTTAGTAGCGTGCCCGGTGCTCCCCATCTGTATGTTATGTTGGCTGCTCGTAGTTGTTGGGTTACTGGGTGAAACGATCGGCGCCACTGAAGGGTGGCTCTGGTTAGATCCTGATAAAAAGTAAGGCTAGAGTCCTCAAATGCCAGTGGGGTTTTGCCCCGCAGTGCTGTCATTATTTGTCCTTTTTCCGAGGAGGACGTGCATCTTATTATGACATCTCTCGCGGATTGTGATGAAGCCCTTGGGGGGCCTGCGACTCTATATATGCCGTCTATTACCAGTTTTCGGGCCGTCGCTGGGGGTAGAATAGTCGCCAGTAATCTTCTCGTGTAGTGCGGCAGCTCCTCATCTGTGACATTGGTGGGGATGCCCCTGACTTTGATGTTGTTGCGTCTGTGGCTGTTTTCTAGGGCATTCATATGTAGTGCCATGTTATGGTGGGATTTCTGGAGTTTATGTACCAGATCTTGGACATTTGTTAGGTTAGTTGAGACCTCAGCTATGTCATTCTCAGTGGCCTGTACTCTGTCTTTTGTACTTTGTAGGTCTGCCTTGATTCCCGCTAGTTCTTGTGTTAATATCTTGTGAAAGTCGTGTAACAGGATTTGCAGGTCATGCTTTGTTGCTGGTGGCGATCCCTCTGGGGGTGCTGGTGTTAGTATATGGAGGCTGTGTCCCCCCGTTGGTTTGGCCGGGCTTGTCTGGGTAGGGAGCGGTTGGAGTACCTCTGAGGCCTGTTGGAGTCCAGGAGGCCGCTGGAGCGGGAACCCGGTATCTCTCCCTTCCGTCTGGGTTCCGGCTGGGGAGGGCTGGCTTACCTCTGAGGCCTGTTTGGGCCTAGAAGGCTTTTGGAGCATGGCCCCGATGTCTCTCCCTTCCCACTGGGTTCCGGCTTTCTGGGACCGTCGCCCCATGGCAGGCATATGGGTCCCTGGGTCGGCAGAGGGTCCAGCGGCAGTGTTATTTTGGAGGCCCTGGTAAGCTCCGTCAAAGAGTGCCTCCAGGTCGGGCAGTGTATACGCGGAGTAGGCCCCGTTTCGGCGCTTCCGCTTCGGGAGTGACTTTGCGGCAAAGAAGGGCATCTATCGATGCAGAGTGCGGACCCGGTTCGGGATATATGTTTATGGTGGTGGGGTTTGCAGCGATCGTCAGGATTAAGGCGAGATTCGATTTTCAAGATCGGAGCTGCCAGAAATGGCGTCCGGTCAGCTCGGTAGTTGGCTCCGCCCCCCCCTAATCACATTTTTAATGCATCAGATAGATAATGCAATATATAAAGTATGCAAAAAATAATAATAATCACATTGAATGTTGACTTTACGGCTTCCTAGGGGGAGCAGTGCCCTAACTAAGGCGTCGCTTACACCCGACCTGCGCCACAGAATGTGTTTGCGCTTTCTAGATAACATTTATATTACAATCTGTGTATTATTTTCAGCTGACCCTGGGGGGTTGTATTAACTACTTCAACATAGAAAGCGAGATGTAAACACACGTACTGACCTTCCACAGTAAGTGCTGGCTATTTCTGGGCAAAGTATAAAAAGAAACGTTGAAATGATGGGTTTTGTTCTAATCCGGGATATTTACATCAAGAATGTTGTTTTTTTCCTTTATTTAGACTTTTTTCTTTGTGTTTCACTCACGTTACAATTGAAGGTTATTCTAAGAAAGTTACAACTTCTTACAACAGTTACAACACGACCAGATTTAAACAATAACCTCCGAAGGGGCCGGTTTCTTCCACAGTAATATACAGACAAGGCCGCGCACACAGGCATTATTAAAAAAAGGACAATGTATTTTCACAGTTTAAAGGACAACTGCAACATAGCATTTCACAAACAAAACATTCATGGCCATTTTAACATCCCTATATATATATATATTGTTTTTAAAGGAACATTATAAATCTGTATTCCTAACGCTTTATTGTCTCTGTCCCTAGTTAGATTCAGCCACTACCCATTGCCATAAAAATATTTTTTTAAAAGACCTTTTCTTGCACTGAGACTCTTTGGACACTGCCCAACTCTCCGCCTCTTGTGACTTAATTGTGGAAGTGCTGCTTCCTACATCGCTGGTCCAATCGCACTAGGGATCTGATATGCATGCGCGTGCATACATTGCGTCTCATAGGAAAGTATTGAGTTCAATGCTTTCCTGTAAGCTTCAATGTCACATGACCGAGTTTAACTTGGTCGTTCCAGAGGAAGCACTTCTAGCAGCTATCAGGAAGACAGCCACTAGAGGTGTGTTTAGCCCTTTAAGGTAAACATTATTGTAGCGGAGGGCAGTATTAGAGACCACGATCTCCGCTGGTTCCACAGGTAAATCCACAGTCAGCGCTGAAAAGTAATGCAAGTCCCCAAATCCTCCCAATAACCGGACGAAACACAGTTTGGGAGTCAACTAACTCGCTTTATTCACAAGCTGGCATATTTAAGCAGTTCCCCATGCAAGGGGTTTCCGTATAGATAATTCAGGGGATTTCTCCCAACATGCATTGTTTTTCTCCCAACAGGCATTGCTGCACGAGAGGGATACTCCCACTAAAATGGACGATTAAGTGGATTATCCCCTCGTGCAGCAAAACCAACAATTTACTTTAAAATGTATATTTTACACAATATTCGGTACATTGAGACGACCGAACCTTCGGTAGATTGCTGGGGTCTGAGCGCACCTTTTGTGAGAATACCGCTCAGATCCCAGCTGAAATGACCGAACGCCGCACAAATATAGTTTTGCATAGAAGTTCCCCTCAATCTGTCGAATGTATCTAGGGGAACGCTTCTACCGAAAACCGGGCTCCCGAACGGCCTGGAAGTGCAGCGGTGTTTGCATCATCGAGTAGCCGTTTTTAGTTCCAGGCACTCGACGACCAAACACCGCTGCGAAATAGACGAATCCAAGATGGCCGACCGCCGCATGGTCGGTAGTCGAACGACGGCCACCCAGGATAGTCTATAATTACCGATTGCAACATTGTTGCAATCGGTTAACAAGTGCCCCACGACCCTAAGCGTGTGGTCTACCAGGGGGGCCCGTATTCGTTCGGCGAACGGCTTAGATAGCCGCTGTTCGCCGAACGAAGTACTTGTATGCTGGTAGCTTACGGCTGCCAGCATGCGAATCACTATAGCATAACATACACACAGCAAGTATACACGGCACACAGTACAGCCTACAGACAACCTTCCCATATTATAGTTCAGAAGTGGCTAGGTTTGCCACAATTATAGTTTGTAGAAAAGGGCAATAATTAACATTGCAGGGTTAAAATGATAAGTCCCTTGCACCCAGACCACTTCATTGAGATACAGAGGTCAGGGTTCCTTTGATGGTCCTTTTATCATTTCCTGATTTATCATTATTATTGTTGCTGTTTATAAAGTGCTGCACAATAGGTGGACTTGCAACAAGACACGTCGGACGTACAGGAACAGAACGAATTGAAGCTATAATCAGCTAAAGAGATTTGCAAGCTGCTGAACGTGTCATGTGTAACTCATTGCAAATCAATTCTCCTGCCAATGATTCCCAGCAATGTAAGTCTCACACTAAATGGTCATTTGGACGCAGAAGATGTACAGAAAGTTAATGATGTCACGACGAAGAGGGAACAGAACAAACGGTGACACACGCAGGCCTTTCATTAGCACCGGCAGTGTATTATCTGGGCTGTATATACTTAGTTCATGTTTAAAGGACATTTCTACTATAATAATAATAAGAAATGGATCAAAGGTCCGAGATGTTGACTCACTTTACAGGAGGGTGTGATCCAGCATCCTTCATGTTTTAGCACTGGGATGAAGGCAGGAATGTGGGAGCGAGGAATCCAGAAGGGCGAGAGGCTTTGGTTGGATATTTTACAGGGTGAAGTTATGAGATGCAGGTCTTTGTTCTTAATTATCTCACAAATACTTCTCCCAAGCCTCCCGTCACACTACCTACCATTAAAGCAGGACGTTGAGGGAAGAAAGGATTCCTTTGGCATGAAATGCTGAAGAATACACAAAGTCGAGTCTGTTTATGCTATGATGGATACTTTATCAAACAGAGAATTTGTTGTCATTCAATTTTCACCAATTTTAGTAATTTGTGTTGTTGTCAGTACATTTTATTTTCTTCAATCTTGGTGGAACCCATGGTCCCAAGGGGCTCCCTTGAAGATAGTTTGTGGTCAGGTTGACCATGGTGGCCTAGTGAAAACCTGAAACAAGGGTTGACATTTCTAATTAAAAAATACAGACTGTGCCAGTCATCTGTGTGCTCTTTATTGGTCCTCAAATACATTGTGAAATTCTGACCTGGTAGCAAAGAGTTGGACCCGTGCAAAGTCCATCAGCATCTGTGATAAGATCACAATAACTGGTGTCCGGAGCACTGCGTAATATCTAGGTATTTCCCCCAGAAGAACCATTGTAGAATAATATGAGATATTTGGGGACACCACCCGTACAGTGCTGATTTTATTACACTAGAGATTGTACGATCTTTCGACCTTGTGTAAACTCCAGGGATAACGTTGAAAAATGCAATCTAATATATTTTAACACCAACATGTATTTCCACCTGACATTTGGATAATCAGATGCACCCCATTCACACCACGGTATAGGTTAGTGTCTATACTTCCAGCAACTCCAGTGGGCTCTACACCAATCAACTCGGAACCCACAAGAGATAAATCTGAGCTGTAAGTGGCCTTGGAGTCACCGACTGTCCACAAGTGGCCTGATGTGTAAAACCTGCAATCCGCCAATACTACGGGAATTACAATCCAGGAAGCCAGCTGAGGGTGAGACTGAGTGATAATAGGTCAACACTGTGTTCAACAAAAAAATAGTAATAATTGTATTAATAACAAGTTCAACAGCAAACAGCAAGCCAAAAAAAAAATGTACAAGAGAAATGAACAAGCAATGAGAATTTTCCTTCCATTTGATTTGTTAAATAATTCCAATTCCTGCTGTGCCATAAGACATATTATAACATAATAAAACATTTATAAGACCTTTACTCACCAAGTTCCCATAATAGTTTATTGAATCTACTGATTGTTGTTACCCTGTAACGTATTGTGTGTCTGACACTGTGCTCATTGTGGGTTCAATGCATTTCTACAGTGGGAACAAAGGCATTGATTTCAAAGTTATTCATTAATCTTTGAGCTACTAAAAATATTTCTCATCTGCTATCTTCTGCTTAAAGAGACATTCGAGAATGGATTTGTAGGTTTAATATATTTTTTAAGACGCAGTGTAAAAACGCAGGATGATTCGATGAAGTTGGACTTGCCGGTAATTCACAGTGGATTTCAAATTTTAGATAGAATAGCCAAACTTTAAACTATTTTTGGTTAAAACGTCAAATCCTCTTTGAATCTAGTACAATCCACATTTAGACAATAACGGTGACAGATCTGTGCCCAAATGTAATGGAGATCTAAGTAAATATGAAGACGCTCATTGATTCTATGCTTTAATAAAGCGCTTCCAATATACGGTATGACAATAATGTACATTTCCCTTATACAGCTGTGCAATGTGGGGATATGGAAAATGTACAGCTGTGTGCACACCTGTGCATGGAAAGTGGGTGCAGAGAAAACAATGAATATCTTTATATTTTATTATATATATTGTACACCGAGGAAGACCAACACCTTAATCTCCTTGTAATACTACAATTCCCATAATACATTGCCAGTATTTTGCCTAGTATGCATTTAAAATGTTGTCATGGAAACTGGACATTGCAAATGGTAGCTTTGTGAGCCAGTCTTTGCAAGCCCTCCCTTTCTAACCCCACCCAGACTTTCTGTGTCTGTCCAATCACAGGCTTCCCAATGTAGCTCAATGAGAAGTCTTTGTAAATCAGGTGCTCTGGGCAATTGCTGCCTCTTGAGTTTATCTCCACTGAGCTAACGAAACCAGGAAGTAACACGACCTGTTATCTGATTGACAGTCAATGGGGTTTAACCAGGTTAATTTTTACAAATGTTAATTTCTTTTGAACTCTGCATTTCTTGTTATATGAAGAAAACACACAAAAAAAAACCCAACAAAACACAGCACAGACTCTTTACACGTAAAGCAATTCAACAAACTGGAGTGCTGTAGGTATGTGGTATATGTCCCTTTAAGTAAGTGTCATCCATGATTTAATTGCTGTGGCTGTTGATAGACCATTTACGTGTTAACCTACATATCATGTAAGTATCACATTGTGCGCTCACAACCACAGTGGGCTGCAGTAATAATCTGGTGATGGTTCCTTTTCCTGGCCTTGCAATAAACTTGCGCCACATTGGTTGAGTAAGAAAATGGTGGCTTAAACTTTAGCTCATATTTCATTGTAAAACCCTGATGGGAAATCATTAGGTGTGTAGCGGGCTATCTTACCTGTCTGAATAAAACCTTCCCTGATCCCATCAGATCTGACTTATTAAAGCAACACGTTTTCCCGTCACTGTAATGGCACAAACTAGAATATTCTTTATATCGTTTTAATCTAGAACGAAACCTTCCCTTTGAATTCATTTTGAAAGTTGCCATTATGTGGTATTTTATTACAGTGTAAATTCCGTTTATCGACCACAAAAATATCTCTCTATCGACAGACAGGATTTTTTTTTTTTTTTTTTATTGTATTTTCTTCCGTGGGTCTAAACTGAGTCCTTTCTCCGGGCAGTGTTACCAGCCTCCGGAAGCACGCAGGATGTCTGTAACGAGAAGTAAGTTAACTCTATTTCTAAACTGTCCATTGGGCGTTCCTTGCCCTGTTCCTTTCATTCGAGCTGTGATTGGATTGTATGGGAACTGTAACTGGAGGACAGCAGGAGAACCGAACAGTCACTGTTATTCGACAAACACTTAGCGTTGCCAGGCAACAACACAAAAGCCTCTGTGAATATCAATGAGAGTAAACTAAACTCTTTTTACATGTGGTTAGTAAATGGGTTTCACTTTCTAATGTGTTGCTGTTGCCCAGGACTCACACTGGAGTTTTCTGAAAATTAACACTTTTTACCCCTTAACCCCTTAAGGACCAAAATTCTGGAATAAAAGGGAATCATGACATGTCACACATGTCATGTGTCCTTAAGGGGTTAAAGGGACAGTCCAAGCAACATAACCACCACAGCTCACTGTAGTGGTTTTGGTGTGAGAAGAGTACTGTGCCCCAGCACTGTAATTAGGTCTGGGTGCCTGGAGTGTCCCTTTAAGGATGGCGGGCGTACTATGCCATCCTTGGGGACCCGGCTCTAAACGCTGACGGGCAGCATAGTACTATAATTAGTCAAACCGTTATGTAATGGTTTGGCAACTTACCTGGGTCCACCTGCAACCACCTACCGCCTTCGCTGCTTACCAGAGCTGTATTGCACCACAACCCCTACACAGTGCTGTAATAATAATAACAAAAACTAATGATGAATCTATTCCTGATACTGCGGTTTTACCCTACATTTAGATGCAATATACTCATCCCCTAACTGAGAAAAAAAACGGTAATCTATTTTTAAAACGCTCAGTAGTGAAAGGGTTAAGCACCCAATATTCTGCTTAGTCTGGGGAATCCAGTAAATTGAAATCAGTTTAGAACCTTTTAGCATTATTGGTGCTAAACACAATGTACAATGTATCAATGCGCCTTGATAAAACTTTATAAAACTTACCAGGAAAGGTTAAAGGATCTTAACATGTATAGCTTGGAGGAAAGACAAGACAGGGAGGAAATAGTCTTAAATTAGAGGGACAAAGGTTTAAAAATAATATCAGGAAGTATTACTTTACTGAGAGGGTAGTGGATGCATTGAATAGCCTTCCAGCTGAAGTGGTAGAGGTTAACACAGTGAAGGAGTTTATTTAAAGGGAATCTCCATTGCCAGGAAAACAATCCGTTTTCCTGGCACTGGAGGGTCCCTCTCTCCCTCCCAACCCCTTCAGTCACTTTCCTGAGGCAGCGGCGATATCCCTCGCCGCTGTCTCCTCCTCCGCGCCGCTCCTCCTCTGCATTGCGTCGGCCGGTGGGCATTACGTATCCCCATAGGAAAGCATTGAAAAATAATTTCAATGCTTTCCTATGGGGAAATGAGCGACGCTGGAGGTCCTCACACAGCGTGAGGACGTCCAGCGACGCTCTAGCACAGGTTTCCTGTGCTATGAAGGAGGAAGTTACCTCTAGTGGCTGTCTAGTAGACAGCCACTAGAGGTGGAGTTAACCCTGCAAGGTAATTATTGCAGTTCATAGAAAACTGCAATAATTACACTTGCAGGGTTAGGAGTAGTGGGAGTTGGCACCCAAACCACTCCAATGGGCAGAAGTGGTCTGGGTGCCTGGAGTGTCCCTTTAAGCATGCATGGGATAGGCATAAGGCTATCCTAACTATAAGATAAGGCCAGGGACTAAAGAAAGTATTTTGAAATATTGGGCCGACTAGACGGGCCGAATGGTTCTTATCTGCCGTCACATTCTATGTTTCTATAAAGTGACAACAACCAGAATTATTCACTAAGGTGTACATTGTTAGAAATTCAATGAAAATTTTACATTTTAAATCAGAATGGACAAACTGAAAATGTGATGCATCGTGGGAGTTTGTATTCCTCCAGGTGAAGTTCTACAATTTGACACACCTGCCTTCCTGCACCTTTTCCTGCTCAATTTAATAAATGAACTTTGTCCTAAAACTGTAAAAAAAAAAAAAAAAGTATTCTCCGAAGATTAAAACATATTGACTTGCCCTACGGCCTGCAGAGCACACATTCAGGGCTGAGATATTGGCCTTCAATGTAGCGTGAGTTTTAAAGGCCTTCGTAAGTGAAATTAAGGAATTTACACAAATTGCAACTAACTGGCAAAATGTAGATCTAAATAAACAGGCTGAAAAACCAAATCACTTCTTCGTGCCAGTCATTTGCTAACTCACTGATTATTGCCGTGGTTTTTAGAACACATTGTTGGCAGATATTCGGGGTCTGATTAACAGAAAGTAACTGATCCAGCCATTGTGGACCCAGTAACATGGCACGGGGAGCTGGCCATAAGAACCACTGATTTAGTAAACACATCCAATATTTCTGACATGGGGCAAAATCTCAATTATCTCCTCGTCATCTATAACATACTTTTTTGGGGGTTTACTCTCTATCCTGCTACCAGACACGTCCATATACTTCCCTTACACTCTGTCAGCAACTTTCTGCCTTCCTCGCACCCGTCCCATAGATTTACCATCACTACACTACTCGTGCCATAGATTTACCATCACTACACTACTTGTACCATAGATTTACCATCACTACACTACCGGTATCCTAGATTTACCATCACTACACTACCCGTATCATAGATTTACCATCACTACACTACCCGTACCATAGATTTACCATCACTACACTACCCATCCCATAGATTTACCATCACTACACTACCTGTCCCATAGATTTACCATCACTACACTACCCGTACCATACATTTACCATCACTACACTACCCGTCCCATAGATTTACCATAACTACACTACCCGTACCATGCATTTACCATCACTACACTACCTGTACTATAGATTTACCATCACTACACTACCCATACCATACAGTTACCATCACTACACTACCCATACCATAGATTTACCATCACTACACCACCCGTCCCATAGATTTACCATCACTACACTACCCGTACCATAGATTTACCATCACTACACTACCCGTACCATACATTTACCATCACTACACTACCCGTCCCATAGATTTACCATCACTACACTACCCGTACCATACATTTACCATCACCACACTACCCGTACCATACATTTACCATCACTACACTACCTGTACCATACATTTACCATCACTACACTACCCGTACCATACATTTACCATCACCACACTACCCGTACCATACATTTACCATCACTACACTACCTGTACCATACATTTACCATCACCACACTACCCGTACCATACATTTACCATCACTACACTACCCGTACCATACATTTACCATCACCACACTACCCGTACCATACATTTACCATCAGTACATTTATTTGGAATTAAAAAGTACTATTTCCCTGTCACACCTCCCTTCTCCCTGGTGTAGCAATCCGTTGCACTAATAGACCCAGTAATAATGGCAGGGACAGGTAAGAGACAGGCTGATAGTATAGTGTAGTTATAGTATAACATTGCAGTTAGTAAGTGGGACTGCAGTCACTACTTGATGTAAATGTAGAAACGTTTAGATCAAAGACGTGGGAAATTCTCGACTGGGTCAAAGGTTAGAAAACGAAACAGTAAATGAGATAAGGTGGCGAATGGCAAGTGAACACAGATGCTGATGAGCCTGCATGGCTGGGGAATTTCAGCAAAATCTATTATAGATCATTATTAAATGGGCACTGTAGTCACCAAAACAACTTCAGCTTAATGACGCAGCTTTGGTGTATAGATCATGTACCTGCAGTCTCGCGAGTTAATTCCCTAGTCACACTAAGCCTCGGTCCCATGCCTCTACACATTTTTAAATTAAAATTTGTATGGTTAACTCAACTTTTCTATCTTTGCCAAGTCTACTCCAAAAATATTAAATATTTTGTGATAATAATCCTAGATTTCTCTCCCAACGTCAGGTGATATTCTTTAGTTCAGTTTACTCTTTTTCGATAGAAAATGGTAAAATATGTTGATTTTCTATCATGTAAAATATTTACAGGCTAATTAATTCCAGGTGAATTTTACATTTTTGGCTAAAATTGTTGAAGTGAATTCCAAAGCTGATGTGGAGAAGGTTTCCTATATTGGGCTAAAATCTGAAATTTAGACCGTTCACACTTTTGTGAATAAACCTATTGTTTCCACCTTGAATCCATTGGTGACGTGTGACATCCTTGTTTTACAACGTATTCTCTAAAGTGACAGCATTCCATACCTGGACAATGGAATATTAATGCAGATGTAAATTGGTGACAGAATCAAACAACAAGAGACAAAGAGAAGGCTTGGTGCCCCCAATATCCCGAAACAGAATAGAGGAACTCAGCTATGCATCCACTAGGTGTCAACCCTCCCAAAGCTCAGAGCTCCATCACATCCACCGCTAGGAAAGCTTGCCACTCTATATGTACTTCTCAGCCAGCCCTCATCAGGATCCAGAATGAATGATGGCAAATAATGAGTTCATCCCCTGAATGCCAACTCTGCAACCCCCCCAGTCAGGCCTCTCCCCCAGTCAGATTGCCAGCTCTGCAGCCAGGTCTCCCCCACCAGTCAGATTGCCAGCTCTGCAGCCAGGTCCCCCCCCAGTCAGATTGTCAGCTCTGCAGCCAGGTCTCCCCCCCCCCCCCCCCCCCAGTCAGATTGCCAGCTCTGCAGCCAGGTCCCCCCTCAGTCAGATTGCCAGCTCTGCAGCCAGGTCCCCCCCAGTCTGATTGCCAACTCTGCAGCCAGGTCCCCCCCAGTCAGATTGCCAGCTCTGCAGCCAGGTCCCCCCCAGTCAGATTGCCAGCTCTGCAGCCAGGTCTCCCCCCAGTCAGATTGCCAACTCTGCAGCCAGGTCTCCCCCCAGTCAGATTGCCAGCTCTGCAGCCAGGTCCCCCCCCCAGTCAGATTGCCAGCTCTGCAGCCAGGTCCCCCCCAGTCAGATTGCCAGCTCTGCAGCCAGGTCCCCCCCAGTCAGATTGCAAGCTCTGCAGCCAGGTCTCCCCCCCCCCCCAGTCAGATTGCCAGCTCTGCAGCCAGGTCCCCCCCAGTCAGATTGCCAGCTCTGCAGCCAGGTCCCCCCCCCAGTCAGATTGCCAGCTCTGCAGCCAGGTCCCCCCCAGTCAGATTGCCAGCTCTGCAGCCAGGTCCCCCCAGTCAGATTGCCAGCTCTGCAGCCAGGTCCCCCCCAGTCAGATTGCCAGCTCTGCAGCCAGGTCTCCCCCCAGTCAGATTGCCAGCTCTGCAGCCAGGTCCCCCCCAGTCAGATTGCCAGCTCTGCAGCCAGGTCTCCCCCCAGTCAGATTGCCAACTCTGCAGCCAGGTCTCCCCCCAGTCAGATTGCCAGCTCTGCAGCCAGGTCCCCCCCAGTCAGATTGCCAGCTCTGCAGCCAGGTCTCCCCCCAGTCAGATTGCCAGCTCTGCAGCCAGGTCTCCCCCCAGTCCGATTGCCAGCTCTGCAGCCCCCCTTTCCAGCACACACACGTGTCTCAGCGCCCCGCCCCTGGCCCCGCCCCCCAACGCTGTCTGCAGCTCGCGCTGGTGACGTCACGGCGGCGGATTGATAAAAGCGGCGGTCGCTGCGGGTCGCGCTCAGTCGGAGCAGCCGGGAGCCAGGAGCTGGCTGAGAGTGACAGCCATGGAGTCCGCCTGCTACCTCCAGCCCCACCCCCTCCTCCCCCTGGGAGACCCCGAACTATACCGAGCCTCCGCCAGGACCCCCAAACCGGAGCCCCCCCGGGCCGGGACCGGACAGCCAGCACCGGCACCGAGTAAAATCATCACCGAACCCGGTACCGGCCGGGCTTACAGCAAGGGCAGACTGCTGGGCAAGGTAATTATATAATAATATAATAATTAATAATATAATAATAATATACAGCAAGGGCAGACTGCTGGGCAAGGTAATTATATAATAATATAATAATTAATAATATAATATACAGCAAGGGCAGACTGCTGGGCAAGGTAATTATATAATATAATAATGAATAATAATATAATATAATATACAGCAAGGGCAGACTGCTGGGCAAGGTAAGAATATAATATAATAATTAATAATATAATAATAATATACAGCAAGGGCAGACTGCTGGGCAAGGTAAGAATATAATAATAATATAATTAATAATAATATAATTAATAATATAATAATATACAGCAAGGGCAGACTGCTGGGCAAGGTAATTATATAATAATAATTAATAATAATACTAATTTAATAATGATGATGCTAATGATATAATAATTAATAATGATAATATACAGCAAGGGGAAACTGCTGGGCAAGGTAATAATATAATAATTAATAATATAATATGCAGCAAGGGCAGACTGCTGGGCAAGGTAATATAATAATAATTAATAATATAATATACAGCAAGGGGAGACTGCTGGGAAAGGTAACCATTAATAATATAATATAAAATCATAATTTAATATATAATAATATAATGTAATTTACAGCAAGGGGAGACTGCTGGGAAAGGTAATTATATAATAATGTAGTAATAACAATATAATACCCTTATACTGATCAGACTGGGGGCAAGGTGATAAAATAATACCCTTCTTTTGGGCAGACTGGGGGCAAGGTGTTATACTGCAGAAAGCTGGGGAGCCTGGTTTCCTTGTATTTTGTCTTTATTTTCTATGGCAATGGGCAGCCACTGATGTCCTGTTCCTATCACTGTCAGGCAGCCTGCAGTATCCATACAGAATGTACCCTCTGCATGGCTCTGTGTTGTCCTGTTCCTATCACTGTCAGGCAGCCTGCAGTATCCATACAGAATGTACCCTCTGCTGCTCTGCATGGCTCTGTGTTGTCCTGTTCCTATCACTGTCAGGCAGCCTGCAGTATCCATACATAATGTACCCTCTGCTGCTCTGCATGGCTCTGTGTTGTCCTGTTCCTATCACTGTCAGGCAGCCTGCAGTATCAATACAGAATGCACCCTCTGCTGCTCTGCATGGCTCTGTGGTGTCCTGTTCCTATCACGGTCAGGCAGCCTGCAGTATCCATACAGAATGCACCCTCTGTGTGGCTGTCTAGTGACAGGATCCCTGCAGTGTGCTTGGCTGCATAATTCTGCTGTACCACTACTTCCATTACTCACTCAGCAGAGATGGGGAGGAAGGGGAATGATTGGGAGTAGCTGTTTATCTTGGTGTATTGATCTGTAGCTGGTGGTACTGTTACATGAGGGGGTGCAGTGTAATCCATCCAGGTAGCTGTGGCTCCCATCTGGCATTCTCAGGATGAATTTTACACTTTCCAAACCCTAACCTGCCTATTCTCCCCCCCCCCCCCCCCCCCCTCACACCACACACACACACAGCTGCCATGGCTATGGATGCAGTGTGTGGTCAGTGTCACCATATTGTTACTGTATCTGGGCTCTGAATAACCCGTGTGACAGCTGGGGTTACGTTGCCCTGTGTACTGGTGTTGGATGCTGGCTGGGGGTGATGTGTGGCTCATGTAGTAGTGGTTTGTGATGTGTAGCTATGATGCAGCAGTGTTTGGTGTGGCTGGATGTGTTGGCATGTCTCTGGCGTGCTGAGATGCTGCTGCTTAACACGTCATCCATAGTCCTTCATTGAAATCCCTCGCTCTGGCTGTCAAGGACTTTTGAGTCATGTTCCTTTATGCTATCCTTTTCCTTCCGCAGCCTGCCTCTCCCTGTCTGCGAACAGGTGAAAGGTTCATTTTGTTGGTTTTTCTATTGCGATTGCCTGCATTCCAGGGTTGTGGTGGGATTGGTGTCTTAACGTGTGTCAGTGAAACTGCTGTTTAGAAAAAAAATAAAAAAATGCACATTTCCTTCTGCAGCTGTAAATGCAGACTGCTCTCTGGGTATTTGTGGCTAATTTCACTTTCTGTGAGTCTCAGCGGAAAGCAGATATCTGCTGTAGGCTTCTCTGATCTACCAAGTTCCAGAAACTGGGCCTTTTTCGAATGGCTGGGCCTGAGGGTGGGTCAAACCTGATCTCTGCAGGTGGTCTTCATAACTGGACATCAGAATGATCCACTTCGGAAATAATTAGACGCAGGAATTTGTAACGATTGGCCAAACTGAGACGAGAATGTTTTTAAATATTTATGATTTACTGTAGACCTGTTTTCCCCCATACACTGTATGCTATAGTCCTGTTTTCCCCCATACACTGTATGCTATAGTCCTGTTTTCCCCCATACACTGTATGCTATAGTCCTGTTTTCCCCCATACACTGTATGCTATAGTCCTGTTTTCCCCCATACACTGTATGCTATAGTCCTGTTTTCCCCCATACACTGTATGCTATAGTCCTGTTTTCCCCCATACACTGTATGCTATAGTCCTGTTTTCCCCCATACACTGTATGCTATAGTCCTGTTTTCCCCCATACACTGTATGCTATAGTCCTGTTTTCCCCCATACACTGTATGCTATAGTCCTGTTTTCCCCCATACACTGTATGCTATAGTCCTGTTTTCCCCCATACACTGTATGCTATAGTCCTGTTTTCCCCCATACACTGTATGCTATAGACCTGTTTTCCCCCATACACTGTATGCTATAGACCTGTTTTCCCCATACACTGTATGCTATAGTCCTGTTTTCCCCCATACACTGTATACTATAGACCTGTTTTCCCCCATACACTGTATACTATAGACCTGTTTTCCCCCATACACTGTATACTATAGACCTGCTTTCCCCCCATACACTGTATACTATAGACCTGTTTCCCCCATACACTGTATACTATAGACCTGTTTCCCCCCCATACACTGTATACTATAGACCTGTTTTCCCCCCCATACACTGTATACTATAGACCTGTTTCCCCCCCATACACTGTATACTATAGACCTGTTTCCCCCCCATACACTGTATACTATGACCTGTTTCCCCCATACACTGTATACTATGACCTGTTTCCCCCCATACACTGTATACTATGACCTGTTTTCCCCATACACTGTATACTATGACCTGTTTTCCCCATACACTGTATACTATGACCTGTTTTCCCCCATACACTGTATACTATGACCTGTTTTCCCCCATACACTGTATACTATAGACCTGTTTTCCCCCCATACACTGTATACTATAAACCTGTTTCCCCCCCATACACTGTATACTATAGACATGTTTCCCCCCCCATACACTGTATACTATAGACCTGTTTCCCCCCCCATACACTGTATACTATAGACCTGTTTTCCCCCCCATACACTGTATACTATAGACCTGTTTCCCCCCCCATACACTGTATACTATAGACCTGTTTCCCCCCCATACACTGTATACTATGACCTGTTTCCCCCATACACTGTATACTATGACCTGTTTTCCCCCATACACTGTATACTATGACCTGTTTTCCCCATACACTGTATACTATGACCTGTTTTCCCCATACACTGTATACTATGACCTGTTTTCCCCCATACACTGTATACTATAGACCTGTTTTCCCCCCATACACTGTATACTATAAACCTGTTTCCCCCCCATACACTGTATACTATAGACATGTTTCCCCCCCCATACACTGTATACTATAGACCTGTTTCCCCCCCATACACTGTATACTATAGACCTGTTTCCCCCCATACACTGTATACTATAGACCTGTTTTCCCCCATACACTGTATACTATAGACCTGTTTTCCCCCATACACTGTATACTATAGACCTGTTTCCCCCCATACACTGTATACTATAGACCTGTTTTCCCCATACACTGTATACTATAGACCTGTTTCCCCCCATACACTGTATACTATAGACCTGTTTTCCCCATACACTGTATACTATAGACCTGTTTTCCCCCATACACTGTATACTATAGACCTGTTTTCCCCCCATACACTGTATACTATAGACCTGTTTTCCCCCCATACACTGTATACTATAGACCTGTTTCCCCCATACACTGTATACTATAGACCTGTTTCCCCCCCATACACTGTATACTATAGACCTGTTCCCCCCATACACTGTATACTATAGACCTGTTTCCCCCCATACACTGTATACTATAGACCTGTTTCCCCCCCCATACACTGTATACTATAGACCTGTTTCCCCCCCATACACTGTATACTATAGACCTGTTTCCCCCCCATACACTGTATACTATGACCTGTTTCCCCCATACACTGTATACTATGACCTGTTTCCCCCATACACTGTATACTATGACCTGTTTTCCCCCATACACTGTATACTATGACCTGTTTTCCCCCATACACTGTATACTATGACCTGTTTTCCCCATACACTGTATACTATGACCTGTTTTCCCCCATACACTGTATACTATAGACCTGTTTCCCCCATACACTGTATACTATAAACCTGTTTCCCCCCCATACACTGTATACTATAGACCTGTTTCCCCCCATACACTGTATACTATAGACCTGTTTCCCCCCATACACTGTATACTATAGACCTGTTTCCCCCCCATACACTGTATACTATGACCTGTTTCCCCCCCATACACTGTATACTATGACCTGTTTCCCCCCCATACACTGTATACTATGACCGGTTTCCCCCCCATACACTGTATACTATGACCGGTTTCCCCCCCATATACTGTATACTATAGACCTGGTTTCCCCCCATACACTGTATACTATAGACCTGTCGTCCCCCCCATACACTGTATACTATAGACCTGTCTTCCCCCCCCCCCCCCATACACTGTATACTATAAACCTGTGTAAACACAATTTGGTTATTGCTGATACCATACTGCTACCATTGATGTGTAAACAGAAGTGAGACTTTTTGTTTATGCCTTGGCATGGAACTGTACAATATAGTGTATAAATAGGCTATTTTTAGGGATTTCCCAGATCAGTATCTGCATCTCATTCTGTGTAATCTGACCTTTTACAAGACCTCTGTATTGATGGGGATCGGACCCGCCCCCACCCGGCCGGGTGGTCAGCGGGTCCTGATTCGCTTTGAGAATTGTAACATTTTGCGCAAATGGGTGAAAGGGTTTGTGGCTCAGGCAGACGTGTATGAGTTGGCAAGGCTATGGTGTTTAATAGTCAGTTGGCACACATAGCCATAATCAAGGGGAATGTAGTCCACATCTAGAGTGCCGAAGGTTGCGTACTCCTTTTTTAATCGACCCCCATAGACCCCGATAAACATTTAATCTTAACATGATGTAATGAGCATCTTTTGGTAACATAGCTCATCGATCACTGCATGCAATGCTCAACCAATATGGGGCTGGCTGAGGACAATGAGCATCAATCTGCATTTACTTACGTGTCATAAGGATATCTTGATGCTTTACAAATGAATATTTATCCTCTCGCTGCCTGTGGGAATAAGGCAATAAGATGTCTTGCGTGCCGAGAGCTCTTAATGTGAATGATTAGAAACGGGATAGAATTCTTCATTAGCAATTCTGGGGGAGTTCTAAACGTGGAGCAGTTGCCATGCAAACCAGTAGAATGTTCATGTTTCTTGCACTGCATGTACAATCCGCCAATGTTTATGAACTTTCGCATTCTGTGGCCTTCTGTTTCAATGTTTCCTGTGGGTGGCTGTAGGTACATTTTGATACATACTGAACTTTAGTGAGAGTGTCGTTATACTTATATTAATCATGTGATGTCTCTTTCAGGGGGGGTTTGCACGCTGTTACGAAATGACGGAATTATCAACTAATAAAATGTATGCTGTCAAAGTCATCCCCCACAGTCGAGTCTCAAAGCCTCACCAACGTGAGAAGGTGAGTGGTATATATTGCGTCACCGCAGTGTTTGATGGTGTTGTGGTGTTTAATCGCGGCTTGTCCTGTATTTTCTCCCAAACTTAGTTGGTGGGCACATCTCTGCCAAAAATAAATCTGTGTATTTAGAAAAGGTTTGCTTTGATAATTTATGATAAAGTGAACTTTTTCTCAAACCCCAACTACATCCTAAAAATGTTTTAAATGAAATGTATAGGCCCTTGTGATACAAAATATTATTCAAAGTAGGAAAAGGAAACTTAGATCAGCATCAGTAGTACAAATACTTGTTCATTTTTTGGGGCAGAGGGGGGTTGTGACCCAATAGGTAAAACTTTCCTTATAATCTAGTGACTTTACAGAATATGTAAGTGGTTATGGTGCCAACGTGCCCCTGGTGCTATTCTCCAGTTCTGTCAAACTGGTTTTTGAGCAGGTTTATTTAATCAAAGTCCCCCCCCTGGTTAGCCCTTCCTTACTTTGGCATGTTTTTGCTCTTTTCAGATTGTGAATGAAATCGAACTTCACCGGGAGTTGCACCACAAACACGTCGTCAAATTCTCGCATCACTTTGAAGACGCAGAGAATATCTACATATTTCTTGAGATTTGCAGCAGGAAAGTGAGTATTTCGCCATCTTTGTTTTACATATTTAATCCCGGCGGGAAGCGTGACGGAAATACTCTGCCTAAATCTGAAGTGTTAATCTCTTTGGATTTTGCTGCCTCGGCGTGGAGGTTTGTTAGATGACTCAGTTTGTGGCTGGAAGATGTCATTCAGCAGTTTACACAAGTTTCCTGAACCTGCTTTACTCACCGTGTCTTAATTTGTTTCTGAGCTGCTTCATGTTTCCTGTTCTCGTTATGACAGCGGCCTGGGCAAGCCTTAAAGAGGAAGTTTCACCAGCATTCATTTTATTTTTTAAACCACTAAACTTGCTTTGCACGGTTAACCCCTCAAGTGAATTTAGAATGTGCAATGTACACTTTAATTCTGCAACAATACAGTGTTACAGGGCCAAAAAGTGGTCCTTAATATATTTTAGTGTGGTAAAGCTTGATGGGAGTTGAAGTTGTTCAACAGCTTGTTGCTTGCCTCTCTAACCAAAACAAGCACATTTCCTGAAACAGTTTTGACTGTCGTTAATGCAAATATACATTAGTCTCATGACTCAGTTTGACACTTTTTTTTTTTTTTTACACCGTGAACGTGAGATCTTGTACATTGTAGCATTTATGTATATTGGGTGTGCATAAAGTCCTTTAAAATTATTTCCCAAACTCTTGGCTATGAAGGTGCAGTCGAACACTTTTTTTTCTGTAAAGGGAAATGGGGGTGGAGATGGAGACCCAGAAATACGTCTTTGTGTTTTTAGCGTGACCCCTCCTGTCTAGATTATGTAATGTAATAAAGGCTTCCCCTAAAATGACATACAGCTGGTCTCTCCGTCTGGGCCACAGCAGCTGTATGTGAAGGGTCTTTGTAATGGTCTGGGGCCCTAAAGACATTCCAGTCTTCCTGCTGTAGATAAAGAAACTTGCCTGTTTGTGTGACATCTGGAAATCATACAAAGGCTTACTGTGTCGGCCTAGGCCTCAAACAGCGGACTGTCCTCCAGCAGGAATGTTTAATTTTCACAGTATTTGGACAGTATTTTAGGATGGTGTCTGGCCATTTACAAAGGGCCCAATAATGTGTAGGTGTCTTAGATCTAAATGTGACTTTCATCATTTTAGGGAAAAGCTGCAAATCTGTCCTTTAAACAGCCTCCGAATGTAGATTGTCAGCTGGTTTGAGTGCTTTTTTTTTTTTCCCACCTCATGTGTCCAATGGAAATGCTGTATAACGAAAATATATATAAATCCCCTTCCCATAATTTTACAACTCTGCAGAATGTTGGTGCTGTAAGTGCTAATATCCGTTCCTTTAATTGCTGTCTTGCAGTCTCTCGCACACATCTGGAAGGCGCGCCACACTCTTCTTGAGCCTGAAGTGCGCTATTATCTGAAACAGATTATTTCTGGCTTGAAATATTTGCACCTCAGGGGTATCCTTCACCGGGATCTCAAGCTAGGTATGTAAACCGACTCGTTCTTTCTTTAAATGTGATCTTGGAATATTTTAGACTGTGCAGCGATGTGGTTTGAATTTAGTGATACTTTAACTATTCATCTGATTTGTTGCAGGGAATCTAATGTATTTAACACTCGTATCCTTTCTTTGCAGGGAATTTCTTCATAAACGAGCGCATGGAGCTGAAAATCGGAGATTTTGGTCTGGCAGCACGACTGGAGCCTCTTGAACAGAGAAAGAAGTGAGTTTTTGGGTGTGGATATAATCTAGAGCAGGAGAGATCGATCACAGGAAAAGGCAGGGGTGCATGTCGACCACCGTAGCCAAATATCCTAAACCTTAAACAGGGACATTGGCCCAATGAATTGTATACTCCCTGCCAGGTTAACTGCGCACTAAAGGGCATAATGGGAATCTTAGGTGCTTTTGATGGGTTAATACTTGCCTTGCTTGGGATGTGACAGTGATGTCCTGATTACAAGTAACCCAATCTGTTTAAGATTTCAGTGTGTAACTGTTCTGTCGGTGCTTACCAGATGTCACCATGTGTTTTGATAGCTGACTACCTTGCGATTTTATACTATACATGCAATCTCGTTTGCAAGCTGTGGCTAATTTTTGGATTCTGACACTTGTTTGTTTTTATTTTCAGAACAATATGTGGGACCCCCAATTACCTAGCCCCAGAAGTTCTCTATAGACAGGGCCACGGTCCGGAATCTGATGTGTGGTCTCTCGGATGTGTCATGTAAGTGTTACAATCTCTGATGTAATCCCTCTGGTACCAGCTGTGACTTCTTGGGCCTCCCTGTTCTACTGAGACTCGTGTTGGAGGTGTGGGGAGGATTGACATCCACGGTGCATTTACTGATGTCATTGTTGTGTGGAAAGAACAGTGTTTGTTTGTTGCAACCCACGCTGCTGTCTTGTGTTGCACAGGAAACTTGTGGTTGGGTTTGTTTGAGTAATATCTGCACAGGCTCAGCGCTGGCGCAACCTTGCTCCCCAGACACTAGGTTAGTTATTTGTCCAGATTGGTCGATTTTTGTTTTAAACTACGAAAAAGAAATGGTAAGCTCCTGTTCAGGTTTTACATTAACTTAATCAGACTTGAATGTTTAAAGACTGTTGCTCTCTGCTTGCCAATCTGTACTGTGTTTATTATTTTAAGCTTAAAGGACCACTCTAGTGCCAGGAAAGCATACTCGTTTTCCTGGCACTAGAGTGCCCTGAGGGTGCCCCCACCCTCAGGGACCCCCTCCCGCCCGGCTCTGGAAAGGGGAAAGGGGTAAAAACTTACCTTTTTCCAGCGCTGGGCGGAGAGATCTCCTCCTGCTCTCCTCCTCCGATCCTCCTCTTCTCCTCCCCGTCGGCTGAATGCACACGCGCGGCAAGAGCTGCGCGCGCATTCAGCCGGTCACATAGGAAAGCATTCATAATGCTTTCCTATGGACGCTTGCGTGCTCTCACTGTGAAAATCACAGTGAGAATCACGCAAGCGCCTCTAGTGGCTGTCAATGAGACAGCCACTAGAGGACATAGGGGGAAGGCTTAACCCATTCATAAACATAGCAGTTTCTCTGAAACTGCTATGTTTATGAAAAAATGGGTTAACCCTAGAAGGACCTGGCACCCAGACCACTTCATTAAGCTGAAGTGGTCTGGGTGCCTAGAGTGGTCCTTTAAGCAAATCAGACACCCTTTACTATAAAAAATTTATTGTAGATGTTTCATAAAATAGAATATATTTATATATATTTTTTCTAGTCTCTTCCTTCCAGTCTCTCTATTGCCGGTGTCCTTAAACAGTGCCTCTCTGGCTGCTGCCAGTAATCAGAACTGTAACACACAGAGCACAGCAGCTGAAGGGAGGGCATTTATCCAAATAAACCGTATATCTTACACTAATGCAATCACAGCTTTTATACTTTATAATATTAATACGTGATGCAGCATGTCAGCCTAGCTCATGATGGATCCCCTTTAATACCCAGAGAAGCCCTTCTAGGCTAGATTTAGTAATATTTAGGATGTGCCTGGTGCATTGTCTGACCCCCTACCTTTTCCCTCCAGGTACACCTTGCTGTGTGGAACACCGCCTTTTGAGACCTCTGACCTGAAGGAAACTTACCGCTGTATTAAGCAAGTGAAATACACTCTGCCCGCCTGTCTGTCCTCTGCCGCCAGGCACCTTATAGTGGGTATCCTCAAACGTAGCCCATCAGAGCGACTTACACTGGACCAGATTCTAGAACACGAATTCTTCTCAAAGGTGTGTTGTGAAGGGATAGGGCTTAGCAGGGTCTGCACTGTGCGAACACGCTACTGCTAGAATGGATAAATGGTGAATAAAGGTGTTAAACTGGCACATGCTAAAAGGGTTTTGTTTTTCAGGGCTACACGCCAGACAAACTTCCACACAGCAGCTGTGTGATGGCACCTGATCTGCACCCACCGAATCCAGCCAAGAGTCTCTTCACTAAAGTTGCCAAGAGCTTGTTTGGCAAAAGCAGATCAAAAAGTACGTTGGTTTGTTTGGGTCTCAATTTCATCATGTACAGTCACCATCCTCAGGCAGCCAGCAGAAATCCTCCGTTAGAATCTTAGTTCTTTAAGGATACACTTCTTGACTTGCTGTCATTAAATCCTGAAGTGACCCTTGCCACTTGTCCCATTACCTAAGGCAGATAGCTCTTACAAAGTCCCAGGTTTTATTATTTCTAATAACACGAGATCTAGATTTGCAACGATGTCAACAGTCTCGTACATTGCATTTATAGATCTAACTGGTTAAATCTCGACTTCTTCTCTGTAGCAAAGAAAGCCCCCTCTGAGGAGAAGGAGGACATTTCTAAACTGGTCACAGGGCTGGTAAAAACTTCAATCTGTCGTCAGCTGAGTTACAAAACTGTGGATGGCAATGAGGTGAGTGAACATACCAGACAATGCATGGTTAAAATCTGTTGCCAAAAATGACATAATTTAACACAATCGGTACAGGTGCATGGAAGATATTTTTAAAGCGAAGTAAGCCCTTTCCTCTGCATTCCTCCTTCAGGCTGTTCCGGTAACAAACACTGCACTCACTGGAAGCTCCAGCCCCGTTGAGGCTTTGACTGAAGAGGCTTCTGGGAAATCAGTCTCTCGCTCTATTCGTGGGAGTCTGGTTAGCAGCAGTGATGGTAAGTCATGGCAAACAGTGACTTATTGGCCCCCAGGAAGGGCAAACCCTTCTGGATATAAACTAGTTGTGAAACCATTGCCCTGTGTGCTGTATGTACTGATCAATATCTTTATTGTCTCAGCTTTTGAAGACTGCGTCACTGCATCTGGAGTTATGGAATCTGCGCTGGAGGTCCTTAAAGATTGCCTCTCCTCCATGCCTGCAGGTATGGCACTTACTAGAACTTGAGATACTGTAGGATATTTTGGGACGGGAGATGTGTGCCCGGTGTAAAATGGTCCTGGTCCTCTCCAATTCGAACAGTAGGGTTCCTCCAATAAAGGTCCATTCTGTTTCTCTCCCACAGCTGAAGGAAAGCCGAACTGTCTGTCCAGACATGATCCCTTTGTGTGGGTCAGCAAATGGGTGGATTATTCAAACAAGTATGGATTTGGATATCAGCTCTCCAATCGCAGTATCGGTGTTCTCTTCAACAATGGGACTCACATGATCCTCCCGGCGAGTCGAAGGTAAGGAGAACTGGACTCTCAAAGTGTTAACACTGAGATTTAACCTGGAATGTTCACTTAATGTCGTCAGAGGTGCCACCTCTCTGACCCAAATTGCTTGACAAACTTCTGAGGAGGGGCACGGTGTGTAATATGGGTGTCCTCCTCTCACATTTGAGGAATATGTCTATTAAACAGAACTGCAAACACTTGTCTGACCAGATTTACCACAAGGATCCAATTTCCTTGCTGTCCTAGCACCCAGTGCTTAAAGCTACGAAATAGGATAGAGAACGATTTAACATAATCTGTCCAATGTCAGACCAAAAACCTAATCTCCCGTGCCTTATAAATGCTTCTAGTGTGCTTGGCGCACAGTGTAAATCACGTGATTAGGCGGTCTCCCTGCAATCTTCTAGAACTAACGTTCCATTTCAGGAATCTCCAGAGCCCTTTCATTTGATAGAGTTTAAATCTATGGCTTCAGTGAATTTGGTGAAATCAATTGTTCACGGTCTCAGAACAATTTCACTTTCTATTGTAACAAGTACACAATTCGACTCCCCTTAGGTCAGTGGCCCTCTGTTTCTATTGACCATCAAAGTCTTGTAGTACCTCCTACTGGAACTCAACTGACGTGCCTGTTGTGCTTTGAATTGGGAAACTCTGTGCGATGTAGTTATTGTAATGGAGCTCAGTGTCCCTGAGCTAATGCTATGTAAACTGGATTCCTGGCTTACATTGTCTATACTATGTTTTCAATAGTGTCTTTTTTTTATTTATTTTTTCTCTACCAGGAATGTTCACTACAATCTGACAAACAGTCGCCACTTTGTGTTCCCGATCGCCGCTGTGCCGGAGCAGCTACAAGGCCAGATGAGCATCTTGCAGTATTTTGCCAGCTACATGGAGAAAAACCTTATGAAGGTGAGCGGAGATTGTATTCAGTTTGCCCAGCGCCTGCTTGTATTGGGGAAGGTGTCAAGATGCTGTCTGACATTGGGAGAGCTGGTTTGGTTCAGTTTTCTTGGCCTGTGCAGACTTGTGGACTACATCCCCATAATGCGTTTACACCCATAATGCTGGCAAAGCATCATGGGAGGTGTAGTCCAAAACATCTGGAGTGCCAAAGGTTGCCTATGCCTGACCTACTCAAACAGTCTTGCTATTTGCTTTGAGCAGAGCAGTTGGCTACCTATAACGAGCCCTGAGGTCTAGTTGCTAAATGTCATCTTTGCTTCTATGCTGCGTTTTTAAATGTATGGACGACACACTGACAGCCTTTACTAGCGGAGCTCCCTTCGCTACGGTATAGAGCTATAAACATCCAGCCCCTGGTGCTCTGCAATGGAGAAGGAGGTAGATTTAGCCAATCTGCAGAGACCACTGTGTAGTCACTGGCTGTGTAAAATGCTGAACATTATCCCAATTTGGAATTCGCCTTCATTTCCATAGGTTGTGTATGGAAACATGAAACGTCTGATCTCCGTTAAAAATATCCCAGGTTCGGTCTTATTTTCTCTGCTGTCAGTCATCTAGTGCAAACGTCTGCATGACTCCTTAATGTTTAAACCATCATTGTGGAAAACCAGATCTCAGTATGTCGTGTAATCATGACTTTTGTAGACTTGAAGAGGGTGCAGGGGACGCACGTCATGCTGTTCAGTTTCTACAGTTTCAAACCTGAACACCTTTTTATATTTTGAATTGGTCCAAACACACACCTGCAGGTTTGTTTGCCAGCCCCTTAAACGTGCACTTTGACATAACCGGTCTAGATATTTCTGGATCACTGATAGAATATTTACCAAGCTGTAGGATCCTGTATGAGCACAAAGGCTGGAATCTGGAAGTATACTTTTAACGTTCAGGTATGGGTTATAAGACTGAGCTAAACTTTAGTTTCCTAGAAGTTGTATAGTCAAAGAATGTTATCGAACCAGTTGCAGGTATCTGCAGAATTCTCTGTATACGTTCCTTGTTTTGGAGGGTTGGCAGGGAATGTACAGGAAGACCGTGACTGGCAACAAGCCTGCTGTTCTTAAACATGTGTGAACATTCTGAGCAATTTATAGAACTCTTATTTTCTTGTAGGGAGGAGACCTGCCTTGTCAAGATGAAGGGACTCTACCTCTTCTATTACTCCTTCAATGGGTGAAAACGGAGCATGCCCTTCTCATGCTGTTCAGTAATGGGACTCTACAGGTGAGTCTGAAACTTTTATTTTTAAAATGCAAAAAAAAACTGGCAATCTGTTTTAAATATATGGAAATGAATTTGGGAAATAACAGTTGTTGGAAATATGGGGTTGGCATATCTAAGCCTTTTGACTTCCTTTCTAGAAAAGGGTGTTAAGGGAACGATGTCATATGGTTATAGTGCAAAACGTTCAGGGCTGTTCATGCAGAAATCTGGACCATAACTCTCAGCCTTAAATTGTAGGCAACTTCATCTAGAAACTGGATTATGGAGAATTCATTTTTTTTTTTTCCATCTTTTAATTCCAGGTAAATTTCTACAATGACCACACAAAGCTTATTCTCAGCAAAACTCAGGACTCTTACCTGCTTACTTACATCAACAGAGAGCGGAACTCTCAGACCTTCCCCCTGAACTCATTGGTGGACACCGGATGCAGTATGGACATGCTCCACCGACTGAAATACACAGTCAAACTCCTACAGCAAAAAGCAGAGTGCTAGGCTAGCCACCTCTCCTTGCGCTCCTTCATTCTGGCTCCATACTATGCTCGGACACTAAAAGGTGGCCTGGATTTAATTGTGCCTCACTGGGCACTGTCCAGGACAGTCCACTGGGCCACCACACCCATTCCCCTGAATTGAACAGGTTCCACCAAAAAGAAACTAAAAGGATTGAGACTGTCTGCCTTATGGAGTTCTCAGCTGGAGATGTTAAGCCTGCAGTATCGATTCCCTAGAGTGTGGAATCTTTTGGGATTGCTCAGATCTAGGATTTAATTCAGTGGGCCAGTGAATTTCGATGCAAAATTTCATTCTGTTGAGTCTTTCCTTGACCACTACTGAATCACCTGCCTTCCAGTTGATTTTGTTCCATTTCCTTGCAATCACTTGTCTGTGAAGGTCTAAATGACACAACGTCACATTGTCCTATGTACTGTGCTGTTTCTTGCCAAACGTGTTGCCGCAGGATATGGTGCTTCCAGATTGATTTTAGGTTGAGATATAAAAGCTATATCTGGGGCCAGTAGATATTCTCCTTGAATGTTAAAGCTGCTTAATGTAAAGCTAAATAGGTTCATTTCCTAAAACATTAAGTGGCTTCCAAAATGTCAGATTTCATTCAGTTGCCTCTCCCAAAACTGATCCTTGTACCAAGTGTGTTAATTGGCAGCCCAGCCCCCCTCCGCCCACCCATCACAGAGCACTAGCTTAACTTCTCACAAAAGCAGCAGGTGCCACAAGCTGCCCAGTCACATACCAGATCCTAGTAGGCACGTCTTCAGTGATGTCTGCCCGCTGATTGAAGGCTGGTGCAACGATTTATATGCTTGGCTTACAGTCACTCCTTAAAATATCCCTTCATTTCATGAATCAGATTTGCATTGTCCATGTGGGCCAAGTATGTTTTTGTTTGAGTACAGTGATCCTTAAATTGGCATGTTAAGTCTGGCAGCTAGATTAATCTGACCTCCTGTGCTGCCGGTATTGGTCTAGCAACTTGAACCAGTTTTTTTGTTTTTGGTATAGAACTGAAATCTGGGCCTTGGTGAAATCCTATTAGTTGTCCCTACACACCTTTCACCCAATGGTTTTGCTAGCAAAAATGTGGCCTAAACCATAACCCACCCCTTGTGCTATGAGAGCGCTCTGCACACTGTCCTCACCACTAGGGTGTTTAAATGTGCTTGACTTTCCCAGGTGTACACAGAATATGCTAGGGTTAAGGCAAACTGTCTTGGGTCTGTTTTGTATTGTATCGTAGCCCCCTAGAAGCTAAGGTATGGAACAAACGCACAATACCTGCTACACAGACACCTTTTCTCAATTACACTAAATTAATGTTAAATGTTTTTATGTAACTCTACGTTTGCTGTTATAAGCAAAAATAACTTTTTGTGTGTTCACCAAGCCAGATTGTATATTTGTCTTTGTTCCAGTTATTGAATGTATCTGGATTCTTATTTTACCAAAGACCCTTTGAAAGGTATAAAGGGTTGGACCTGTGAATGAGTGCCGATCCAGATTGTACCGGTGCTCAGATTCCTTGTAGGCACTTTGTTTTTTCCGATACACGGCGAGATGTGTTTCTGGTTCTGCGAGAGATGATGGTGCAGGGGAAGAGAACAGTCTTCCCTCTTTCTGAAAGCCAGTTTAATTTAAAGGCTCATACTTGAATAACCTTATTTCACGGTACTGACCCAATTAGAGGGGAAAAGCACTAATGCTGTATTTGTTTTCTTTAACTTAAAAGTCATAAGGTTTATTTATATGTTCACTTTTATTTATAAATATTTATTTTAAAATGTTTGTTTTTCTCCTAGTAAATCACAAACGGAGCTGAAATTATTTTATACAAAAACCAACAAAATAAACGGATCTCAAAAAAGAAACATCTGGCTCTTGGTTTTTAGGAGGGGGGATTTTTTTAATACATTATCTGTGATTTGAATAGGCAATGTCTGTCCCTCTCAAATAACCTTCAATTGTACATTTAGCATTTGGGAGGATTGTGCCAGAGGTTTGAAGGGGCCATCCTGTGTCTGCTGGTTAATATACTCTGCCTACTATTCATGGAAAACAATAGCCGAGTAAAATAAAAGGGAATACTTGAACCTCCATTCTCTTCAATGAGGACTTTACTTTTTTAACTGTTCCTCTAAGGAACTTCACGGTCTGTCTGTGAATCTCTGCAAAGTCTGTAGGCAGTGACAGCCTGACTTCTATTGCCCAATACCTTGCCGTGATCACCGGAATCTCTAAAGCAAGCTAATGCGGTCATGGATATTAAACTTGTGCACTAATCAATATAAGATTTCAACATGGCATAAGGTTTTTGTTTTTTTAACACTCCGCTATTGAGTGTCTAACCGTTAACCAAACCTTTAACTGACTGGAATTTAGCAGAGAATTGCAAATTTTAGCGCAAGGTAGACCGGTGGAAACCTCTGTATTAGCCGTAGTTTCTTCTCTGGCTCTTGGCATCTCCTTTACAGATCCCAGATGTGTAAGTTGTTGGGTGTGAATGTGAATTTTCTGTTTCTGTACTCCAGGCTATACATTCTAAAGTCGGCTCTAGAATGTGCAAAGAGAATGCAAATGTCACTGTCTGATTTAGCACTTCCTTTACCCAGATATCCCACACTAAGCTCCTGAGATAGGGTCTGAGGTCACTGACATCTCACCTTCTTGGCGTGACCTTTTGGAACAGGACTCGATTTGCAAGAAAAAAATTGAATATAAACTACTGAGGCCCCGCAAGCATGTTATCAGAGGGGTTGATTTTATTACAGAAATGTCATTTAGGGGTCTATTTACTAAGCTGAAGTGCAAATTCAATAAAGCACATCTGGAAAGGAGTTGCTGTATTTTCATCTTCCGTGTTTTGTCTTGAAATTTACAATTCACTGGTCTCAACCATTCCTTGTTTAGTGATTAAACTGCTGTCTGTTGCTGCACAGTTTGTTCTCCATGTGTAATGGCAGCATGTCAGACAGTTGCTGCCTGCAATGTTAAAGACCCACGGTTAAGGTTCAGACCACTGTCCTGTTACTTCCTGGTTTGTTTAACTCAGTGGAGAGAAACTCAGGAGCAGAAATTGCCCACAGCCACCTGCCTTGCAAAGACTTCTCATTGAGCTGCATTGGGAAGCCTGTGATTGGACAACCACAAAATCTGGGTGGGGTTAGAAGAGTAGAGCTTGCAAAGGCTGCAGACAAGACCATCTGCATGTTTTACAAGCTGTTTATAGATATGAATGTCTTTATTAGGGATATATCTATCAAGTATCTCTTGTTTTGAGTGGGGGTGTCCCTTCAAGTTTTGAAGTGGCTCGGTTATTGCATTAAATCATAACTATACATCACTAGATTTGCTGCAAACCCACCATATGCCATTTCTTCACTCTGCTCTCAACGCACCTGGAAGTGGCTGATCACTTAACTGATCCTGGTGATTCTATATACAGTTGGTACTGAGAAATACCCTTAAAGCTCAGTTTTTAGTGTTGAGTTGTGCAGCATACAAGAGCCCTGACCACAACACACAACATGTTTATCAGCAGAGGGGGTAAAAATGAAGATTTCAATGTGACACAAACAGACCCAATAGAAAACAGAACTATTCTCTAAAGTGTTTATTTATTTTAAATAAACATCCCCATAATATATTCCTGATAATAGAAGTCTAAATAGTTGTTTAACTCACCTTTTCCCAGTGCCGCGCAGGACTGGTTGCGGCTGGCTCTGCCCCCTTGGCTGAGATTATCAAACTTAATGATTTCAGCCAATCCAATGTGTTCTCATAGGAAAGCATTGGGAGGTGGAGCATGTGCAACAAAACACTGCTGACCAATCAGCATTTCCTCCTAGAGATACATTGAATCAATGCATCTCAATGGATAAAGTTCAGAGTCTCCATGCAGAGGGTGGAGACACTGAAAAAAAAAATGGAAGAAAATTATTGCAATCAGATCAATGGCTTGCTTTGACCAGGGTTATTCACGAAAGGAAGAATTCAAAGTGAATTTCAAACTTAAAGGAACACTACGGTCAGGAATACAAACATGTATTCCTGACCCTATACTGTTAAAATCACTATCTAACCCCCCCCTCTTAAATATAAACTCTTGCCTTTACTCCAGTCTGCTGCTCGCTAGGCCCCTCATCTGCCTCCTAGGCTGACTTCATCAGAAGTGGTGGTCTCCGCCAATCACAATGCATTCCTAAAGCATTGGGTTTGCTAAGACTGCCAAGAAGGCGGGGCAGGGAGTGGAGCCAAACGCCAATGCATCTCTATGAGGAAAGTTCAGTGCCTGCATGCCGAAGGTGGAGACACTAAATGAGTCATACTGTGCAACATTGCCCCAGGAGGCACCTCTAGTAGCCGTCTAAGGAGTGGCCAGTGGAGGTATCCCTAGGCTGTAATGTAAACACTGCAATTTCTTTGAAACAGTGTTTACTGTAAAAAGCCTGAAAATGATTCTACTCACCAGAACAAATACAATAAGCTGTAGTTGTTCTGGTGACTATAGTGTCTCTTTAAGACCAAAGTAGCAGATTTTTCTAGTTCTGCAATTTTTAACATTTAAAATTCACTTTGAATTATCAGTTTAGTGAATGACCATGTGACATTTACGATTGTCATTTCCACAAAATTGCTTAGGGAACATGACAAATTATTTTAACTGTAAAATTGAGATATTCTAATGCAAATACTACAAATAAATCAGGCTGTTTGTTAGGCAGTCCTTTTTTTTTTTTTTTGGTAAAAGCAGTTATCAAGGTCATGAGAGCTTATATCTGTGTGAGTGAAGATCTCGTGTGTGAACTTAAGGACAGTCATTCAAAATAGAATCCGTGGGCCATGGCCACCGCAAACAAAGAGGAATTGGAGTACGTCGCAGAGGCAAAGTTATCGTTCTGTGGGTCCCACAATGTTCGGCTGGAAATCCTCACCCCCTGCTGGCCCATTTGGCCAAGGAAGACACTGCAAACCACCTTGTAGCGTGGAGGACAAATCTCCTTCAGTTTGGTGCGTATGAGATCAGACAGGTTATGAGTCAGTTGGCCACTGGTTGCTGGGCTGTATTTGGTGTCACTAAGGTAGTTGCTTAGAATGTTCTCCAGAACACTTTGTACTTTGCTTGAGTTGAATCTGCAGCCTTGGTCTGGACACATCTTGTAGGTGTTCTCCATCTGAACTTCCTTAATTGGCTGAAATAAGGGCAGTCCTGAGAAACTGACTCGTCCGTACTGAGCCCAGGGTCCCATAGACAGGCGCTTGGAAGGGCCCATGGCGCACATAGAGTTTTTCCGAGTGAACGTATTTGCAATACTGGCAATGGAACTTCTGCGAGAATTAATATTAAGGCGCTCATCAATACTTCTAAGGCGTACGAGAGGTCGTGAGGGCATTTCAATGGATTGAGAGCTCCGGCGGCTTGTAAGAGGAGCTGCCTTTGCCTGCGGTAGGCCTTCTGTGGCCATGTTGGGATTAAATTGAGCCAGGACATCCTCGCATAAACGGGATGGGTTTTCTGCCATCTTATCAGTTTTCTTTGGAAAAAGTGTTCAAACTGCAAAATGACAAAAAATTAAATCTGTTATAACGAATAAATTACACCTTTCTTGAACATTTAATACAAAGCATAAGTGCTATGGAATTTACTGGCGCTATATAAATAATAAAAAGCCTAGACTGTAAGCCATACAAACTGACAATCCAAATAAACTACAAATATGGTGGCTGGGAAGGTGGTATGTGGATATTCGCACAATGCATTGTGGGATGGCTTGCTTAGCATTATGGGAGCCAAATCACTTTTTCTATACAACTGGTGACTTTCCTAGCTTAGTTATGGATTATATATTTATAAATTAACAAACAGGGCTGGATGGGGCAAAATATAGGCCGGGGCATGCGTTTAAAGTGTGGATCACAAAAGTTATTATTTTATATAATCTGCAAGTATGACTATAGTTATAGTCATATGCCCAATCAATGGGGCATTTTTTTTCTTTCTTTAAAGACCACAGAAACCGTCTGTGACGGAGAGCGACGGACCCCCAGACAGTATCACCGTTTGTAACAAAGCCGCCTTTTACTATAAAATAAAACACTCACAGCCATGTGAGCTGGGAATTAAACCTCTATCTTAGTCAGTAATGTCATTCTAACAGCATAGAAGGGATTTTATAAAGGGAGTTGGGATATGTTTATTTGCATCTTATTTAATGTAATGAATCTCAGATTGTGGAAACAATGCATTTAATGAGAGCTACAGAAGAACAGGGCAAATACAATCTGTCATGTCTAACATCACAGCTGTATTCTGATTGGCAGTTGGTGGCTCTATCCATTCCTAATACGTGTAGAAATTATATTAAGTGACCAGAAAATACACAAGCCACAATTACGGTAATATGGGTCTCTTTATTGCTGCTTTATACTCTCTGTAAAAATGGTAAAACTCTGCAGCATATATAGCACATGTTGGAGCTGTATAAATGATGATACTTGTAATAATTATTAATAATCATGATAATCACTTACCCCGTTTTTGAAAAGCCAAATTGTCAGAAAATGGGCACACGAATTATCAAGCCAGTCCAACTATCTGACACAACGAAAAATTGCTCCTCAACCAAAGCAACCCCTCTGCAACAACTCAATGGACGGGGTTGGATCTCTCTTCTTCAGCTGCACGTACAATGGATCTAAAATGGAAAAAGAATCAACATGTAACTGAATTAGAACACGAGAAGGAAGCCGGATTCTGTTAAAATAAAGTCTGCGTACCAGACTGCCCTCTGACGAGTGACCCATTGGGCAATGATTCAGGCATCTTGGCAGCAACGTAGCCCGTTTCCGATAAAGCCAAACTTTTTTATTTTTAAAAAGGGATTCAAATGTTTAAATGTTAAAAATCTGAAATACTTACACTGGAAGATAGTCCTATTTCATTCTCATTCAGCCCAGAGACTTCCCTCCTATATATACCGGGCAAGGATTAGGCTGAGCGATGGGCGTTTCTGCTCAGTAAATTGATTTATAATATATAATACGTATCGGTGGAGTGCTCGCTATAGAAACTATACATGGCTCGCAAGCTAAAACCAGTGATAACATTAGCTTGTTACAAGTTTAAACATGTTTACTGTTTGCAGAGATGCCTCAGTGGCTCAATTGATAATGGACAGGATTCAATAATCCTGAATAATTTACTCTTGGCAACAGTTGGCCCTTCTTCATACTAATAACTTGTTTCAAGAACACTCTGTACTGGCCGCTACTCTATGGGAGAATTACTAGATTCCCATCCACACAATAGGCCCATTAGGAGCTAATCTGCGATAGTGGAAGATAATCCCGTGGTGATTAAGGTTGTATCCTGACAATAAATTCTGCATGAAGTGACCACATATACAGGTTATCCACAACACATTCACTAATGTGAGAATTCTAAGTGCATTTCAAATGCAAGGTCAGAGCAGTCGAACTGAAAGCATAGCTGATTAAAGGACCACTCTAGTGCCAGGAAAACATACTCGTTTTCCTGGCACTAGAGTGCCCTGAGGGTGCCCCCACCCTCAGGGACCCACTCCCGCCGGGCTCTGGGGGGAGGAAGGGGTTAAACTTACCTCTTTCTCCAGCGCCGGGCGGGGAGCTCTACTCCTCCTCCTCTTCTTCCTCGCGACGTCATCGGCTGAATGCGCATGCGCGGCAGGAGCCGCGCTCGCATTCAGCCGGTCGCATAGGAAAGCATTCATAATGCTTTCCTATGGACGCTTGCGTGCTCTCACTGTGATTTTCACAGTGAGAATCACGCAAGCGCCTCTAGCGGCTGTCAGTGAGACAGCCACTAGAGGCTCTGGAGGCCGGCTTAACCCTCAGAATAAACATAGCAGTTTCTCTGAAACTGCTATGTTTATAAAAAAAAGGGTAAAAGCTAGCTGGACCTGGCACCCAGACCACTTCATTAAGCTGAAGTGGTCTGGGTGCCTAGAGTGGTCCTTTAAGAGAACCTTTCCACATCGGCTAGTTTGACCTTAAATTTGAAAATCAATTTTCATTTTAGTGAATAACCCTGTAAATTAGGATTTGTCAGGAATTCAAAGTGAATTTCAAATTTTATGCCACAATAGCTAAACGGAAAACGTAGCTGAATTAGAATTTTTTTTCCAATTTCTGTTTTTGCCTAAAATTACCAAAATTCCGGCCAATGCACGCTATAGATAATAATCCTCTTTTTTTTCTTTTTCCAACATTTCCAAATTTGCTTTGTGAGCACATAGATAAATGCCATCTGTCTGCGCTACAGGGAGGGTGTGACAATTAAAGAGAGGGGAAAAACAAACTGCGGAATTGGGAGAATGTTTATTTACAATAAATATCCTTTATTTTCCTTTCCAGGGGGATTAGTGGAGATATATAATAATGCTTCGCTTTGCAGAACTCTCTCATTCTCTGCTCTTATCGCTCATATCATCGCATGGAACCCCAGCGTTTTCCCTACCTGGTGATCTCCAAACACCAATCCTCAGCCACAAGGAAGGTCGGTCAGACCACTGCAGCAGTTGGGATAAAAAGTAATTGGACAGATCTGACTGGAGTCACCTCACCCTTTATGAATGTAGGAAGGACAATAATATAAATGACAAATTTTAAATAAAAACATTTTAAAAATCCTTAAATGGGGGGGGGGCGAGGCCTGACCTGAATGGCGGCAGGACACGTTCTGCCAGAGCTCCTGGCTTGGCCGTTGACCCTCTTGAATATTTTACCCTTTAGGGCACTTGTCAAGCCAGAATTGCAACCTACTGTTCTCCTGCTGTGGGGCTGCCTACAGTGCCCGGAAAATCAAGCCAAGCCTGCAATCTGCGGGGGGGCACAGTGAGCTCTGGTGCGGACGCTGAACGGGGGAGACGGCCACTCTCCCAGACAGCCAGCTGCCGGACCTATGCTGCAATCTCCTGCTATCCCCCCTCCCTGTCCCCCCCTCCGAACCGGTGGGGGTGATCCCTGTCCACACCTGCGGAGGCTCCTCCACATACCAGCCGCGGCAGTGCCACCCTCAAGTTTGTTACAGCCCGTGCATCGTTAAGATGTCAAGAGCCACGTGCTACCCTCACTTCAGTGACAAAACTAAACCTCATATTTGCTGACTTCTGGACCAGACTACGCCAGTGAATGTTCCCTACACAGCACCACCAGTTTCTGAATGCATTACCCCAGCGGATTCCGCTTCAGACCACGGCAACCTCTACTGGAGCCCAATGGAGTCGACAAGCAGCTTCACTTTCCCTTACAGCGGGAACTGCATCTTGCAACTCCACGGGCCTGGACCTCGGAGGTCCACTCTATGAACATTCCTCGCTGAGAGACCAGCTGAAACACTCCTGGGCATCATGGGTACTGACCCTCTCCCCACAAGAGGAGCTGCATCCTTGGCTCAAACGTGACTGTGCATTACCAATAGAAGGTATAGGATGAGCGGCACCATCTTACAGCCCTTCTATTATATCTCTATTATGCTTGTCTTTATTAGTTTCTTATTTATTTAGTCTAGGTGCTCTGTTGCAGGACTGACACTAAACTTGAGGAGGGGCCCCAGGTGGGCACACGTACGACCAGGCCACTCTGTTTGCTATATATGTGTTATGCTTGTGCATTCTTTTTACCCTGTTCATGGCATTTAATCGTTTTCTAAAAAGTCTGATGTCTCTTACTCATTATGCCATCGGGCAAGTTGTTTACCTTGTTTAATCCGCTTGTCTTACCACACAAAAATAAATAGTGCGTTACCAGCAGGACATACCTGAATAAGCATGGTTACTTCTATTTTCTCTTGATAATATGTCTATGCCTATATTATTCTGTGTGTTCACCTTTTGCAGTACAAAAATAAAGTTTAAAAAAAAAATCCTTAAATGGACACTACAGACACCAAAACAACTTTAGCTCATACACAGTTTTGGTGTGTAGATCATGCCCATGCAGTCTCACTGCTCAATTATCTGCCATTTAGGAGTTACATCACTTTGTTTACGCAGCCATTGCCACACCTCCCAGCATGTGACACGTACAGCCTTCCTAAACACTTCCTGTAAAGAGATATCTAATGTTTACACTTTATTGCAAATTCTGTTTAATTTAGAATTTCTTATCTTCTGCTCTATTAATAGCTTGCTAGACCTTGCAGGAGCCTCCTGTATGTAATTAAAGTTCAATTTACAGAGCAGGAAATACAAACTTTTAAAGTAAATTACATCTCATTGAGAGGAAAACTATTTTTTTTTCATACAAGCTTGTCAGTCACAACCAGGGTTAGTGTGGCTAGAGCTGCACAAACAGAGACAAAAATGATTTAACTCCTAAATGACAGACAACTGAGCATGGGGCATGAGGGCAGGGGCATGATCTATACACCAAAATCACTTGTAAATGTTAAAGTTGTTTTGGTGACTATACTGTCCCTTTAAAATTAAAAAAGATAGTTCTGTATCTTTGGCAGAAATTTAAAGTGACTAATGCCTCATTTCCACTGAGCGGTACGGTTCTGGTCGGTACGGTTTGGTACGCTATTTTGAGTGTTTCCATTATGAAAGTGACCCATACAACAAAAACCAAACCAAACCACACCATGCCTGGGCCCCCTTCAGATGTAGGTCCATAGCAAATGGTATGGTACGGTTAGGGCGGAGCTACTGGCTTCACACCATACAATCCATTGATTGGCGGACAGGAAAACGTCAATGCTCACGACAAATGACACGCTAGGCATTTGGTCTAAACCCCACATGCCTCCTGGCCGTCCGACTTGCAGTGGAAACGCTCACCTGACTAGGCTGGACCATTCAAACCCTTCCGAACCGTACCGACCCGAACCGTACCGCTCGGAGGAAACGAGGCAAACGTTTTGAGTTTTGTCAGCCAGTCCTGGGTCTCTGCTTTGAGTGTGAGCATTGTACATTTCCCACAAATGCTTATTTAACAGACATTATACAAATAAATAGTTGTTCTGTTGTGAGTGCTTTCATTCATGAAAAACAAAGCATGCAGGTAGCTTCATTTATCTGTTTTCACGAATTAAAGTGTTTATGGTCTCTTTCACCCTGTACGGGAATTCATGATAATTGTCGACATGACCGACACATGATTATTTACAAATTGGATTTAAATTAAAAATTACGGTAAGCGTCTACATGTATTGAAAAAATATCTTTAAATTGAATCACTTGGTAAAATTTGTTAGTATTCTTCCACAATGAAACCAGAAGCATTTATTTAAACGTTTCATGAAATATTTACACTGTTAAATTCATTAACATTTTGACCCTTTGAGAGAAAGCTCCTGGGGTAAATCTGAAAGTCTTTTTTATTATTTAATATAAACCATTACACTATTTAATTAATTAAAAATATTAGATTATTCAAGATTTCTCTTGGAAAAGATGAATATTCTACTCATCATTTCACACAAACCTTTAAACTATTAGATAGATTTCTGATTGCTGCGGTAAACATTAAATATTGATCAATATGTATTCAGTTGAGCTAACCAGCCAGTCAACACCGCGCATGCAGCCGAACAGATCTCATTGATAATCAATCCTGCGGCTGATTCGCCACCAGACAAACAAAATGACTTGAGTCACACGGCAATCTGGGGACATCTGTTAAATAATTTAAATTACACTGGAAGCTAAACTGTGCAAATTCCTAAAAGCTTTTATACACTGAACACATTAATTGGATTTAATAAATGTTTAATTGAATGTTATCTTTTACGTAAAATATACTGACATATCTTACACGGGGAAAAGGGGTTTAATTACTAAACAGTGAGGAATTTGCTAAAAGGTGAAATGTGACGTACTGAAAATTGCAAAGTTCAGGTCTAATTTGGTGAACTATAAGCATTCTTAAAGAGTTACTGCAAACACCATGACCACTTTTGTATTCGGAAGTGGTTATGGTGCCTACTGTCAGTATATGCTGCGTTTCATTGTAATCTGTTGTAACTGCACCTCATGCAGTGTCATTGGGGCATCACATTAGCCAGCGCAATAAAGGGGTTTCTAACCGACTAGAGTAAATTCTGTGCAAAATTGGCATCTGTCAATCAGCACGCACAGCATCCTGGGGACAGACAGCTCATGGCGGCATGGCCGCCTTCTCTGTGCTATTCATATCCTCCCCTCGTGCCGTCCGGCTAAGCTAAGGAGGGTGATGTCAGAGGCGGAGAATCAGACGGAGGAGGAGAAAAATGTATTTATTTATTTAAACTTTGACCAACAGTCAGGGTTTCTTTAACCAAAATCCTTACATTTTTCATTTTTGTCTCTATTTGATGAATAAACCCTGAGGATCATCTACTTAAAAGGAGGTTTTAACAGATTCAGTAAGGGTCTGTTAAAAGGAGGAATGGACGTATTTTCTGTAAAATAGAATATACGGGGATGTAACCGTTAATATGAGGGGAAAGTGTGAAGATCCAAAATAGAATACAACTGCCAACATTTTTCTCTTTTTGATTGGAAATCACTCTGTATTGTTTTTGGTTTTTTTAATTATTATTATTATTATTGCCATTTATAAAGCGCCAACAGATTCCGTAGCGCTTTACAATATTTTTCATTTCTTTTTCGATCGGAGAGGCGTAAAAGGCTACACATAGATTTGAGTTTTTTCCGACCTGGATGACAATGTAACAGTCTGTGTGTTGGCTGAATAGTCTGGACAGAATCAATTTAATTATTTACGTATTCTCACACATATTTTCAGCCCCGATGTGCCCTGGCTGGGGTTTAATTCATGGAAATACCTGAAAGGAAAGTACATCAAATACAGCACGTCCATACAGTAAATGTGCCCCCTGTAATCAATTGTGGGGTTGTTCCCCAGCCCACAATTATTCATTTTCACACATATTATTCAATTTGTTTTTTTAGCTCAAGAAAACTCACTGTTAATTATCCATACCCAAGTATCACCTGAGATCTGCAATGTGTGCTAATTAGATGACAATTACAATAAAAAGCTGCTTTCTCTTGTTTGAAGAGCTCCTGGCCCCTTGTTTTAAGAGCTTGCAATCTAGTTGCTTACCCCTATACCATTAACCCCTGAGTAATAACTCTCGAAGAGAGAGTTCCTCATTCCCCTTCCCCAGAAAATGCGTATTGGGGTGGAGGTAGGTATAGGACACTTACCTTTGCAGCACTTGTATGTTCAAGGTGATGTCATCGTCCCACGTGCTCCAGGTGCATTGAAGTACTCCTGGTCACCTGATGAAAAGATCAAATATTCCAAAGTGCTGCATGTGCGCCTGTGCTAATATGCTGCTCAAGCTGCAATACGTGTTAAAATAATTTACAGCGCAGCCTGAGCACATATCGCAAATTATAACATATCGGAATTTATACAAAATAACAGTAATAAGGGGGTGGAGCCTAGCAGCGAACCAGAGCGGCCACACTTTTCCGAGCTCTGCTATAACTTGCCCTAAAAGGCTATATTTCTAAGGCTACTTGGCGAACAAAAGGGCTACCCACCCTGCCCTAAGCACCCACACCACTATGGGTCGAAAAAATAAAAAGCCTAAAGTGGACATAGGCATACCGAGCCGAGACATAGGCGAGATGCTCCGCAACACACAGAAGGCCGCATGGGACAAGATGGCGTCCCTCGAGGAAGGTTCCTCGTACTCATCTGACGACTTTTATGCCGAGCCGGAGGAGGGAGCTGCCCTCAGACTTCGCACGGGTCCCAGAACAAGCAACCCAGAAAATAGAGAACCAGTCACCGCCGCTCAGCTGAAAACAATGCTTGCGGAGCTCCGCACCAACATAGCGGGAGACATGGCCCACTTCCAAAAAGCCATGGAGGGCGCTACAACAAAGATCGCCCAGCTTGAGGTGGCGCGCAGTGCCCATGACTCGAGATTAACCAGGGCTGAGAAGAAGATTGAAGAACTGGAGCAGGCGCAAGGTACCGCCATGAATAAGCTTGACGCTATGGAGGATGTGCGACGAAGGTACAACCTCAAGATCAGAGGTGTGCCGGAGATGCTGGAGACTTCTGACCTGCCACATTTCCTACGGCGATTCTTTGCTGCACTCATCCCTCACAAACAAGCGAAGGCAATTAAGCTCGATGGCGTGTTTCGCTTGCAGAAGCCCACGAGCGCACCGACAACCGCAACGCCAGACCTCATCGTGCGGTTCCAATCACTGCAAGATAAGGCCCTACTCCTCACGGCGGTGAGAGAGAAGTCTTCATTGGACTTTGAAGGAGCAACGCTGCAAATCTTTCCAGATATCACCAGAAACACGTTAGCATGGCGCCGCTCCCTGCGTCCACTTCTGCAGCTCCTGCGAGCAAACAACATCTCCTATCGGTGGGGACACCCAAGAACAGTCCGATTCCAAGCACAAGGAGAAACGTTCCGTGCGGGCACCTCGAAGGAGCTGGAAGAACAACTGGGTAAGCTAGGAATCCTAACCCCAAGCACAACCTCTGGTTCAGGACTAGCTCACCTAAACCCAGCCACAATCCCGGAATTTACACCCCGCACGGCCCAAGCTTCATTGTCGTCCAGAGACTTAACCTGACTCCAAGTCTGAGAATGCCGACAGGGAGACAACCTGGCTGAGAAGGCCTCTCTTTAATATGGGACGTACCCAACTATACCACCGCTGTTACTTTCTACAGTCTAATGTTTATTTTAATTGTTGTTTGTTTGTTTTTTAATTGACCATCACTTATTGACGTGCTTTATTGTTTTTGCCCAGCTACTGAGATACTTTATCTCTATGCTCACTCCTAGACTAGGCTAATCAGAGCTAACCCCCGCTGAGTCATATGACCACACACTACCGGCGACCCCAGCCTTACTGTACCCTACTTAAAATCCCACCCAGATAATCATTTAGCGCCCTGGTCACCGCCAGAAATGCCCCACAGGTACTTTAATTACCCTCCCCCCCTCCCCCAAGAAAACTTAAGCAACTCTCAAACACCCTATGGTGTCACTAACCCTCTATGGGGGATAACACTACATGGTCTGTTTCCCGACACTCACCTCTTTTTAGCTACCCCTGTGTAGCAGACCATATTTTATTTAAGCACACCCAACATGTGTCGCTCGCTTTACTGAGAATGACGGTTTTCTTTGCTGTTGTTGAAATTATGATGCTCCCCTCCGGCTACTATTAAAATGTCTGTTCCAACCGGGCGACGCACATGGGTGCTATACCTTTTATAAGTGTTCCGTATCAAATTATAAAAATGTGCAAGTTCCTCGCTAACCATAACAAAACGATGTAACACCTGTCTTTATATTGTCTATCACCGCTGTTGTGGCGATGTATGCTTTTCTGTTAACCCTGGCACGCAAAAATAAAGAATTAAAAAAAAAAAAAAAAAAAAATAACAGTAATAAAACTCCTAGATAACCCCAGGGGTTTATATCCATCTATTTCTATACTTTATGTTCTAAAACCAGTGAAATAAGTGTTTAATTGCAAGCTCCTCTGTCAGGAAACCTTCATCCACTTGTAATACATTCCACCAGGCTATGGATTGTCCTACTAATGCCATAGATATTATCCAGAAAGGGTTAAACAGTAATAGTTACCTTACCCGGTGTCTAGGCAATATGTTAGCCAGCGATCGTCCTTTTCTGTATCTGAGATTCTGTGCAATTGCGATTTTATAATGTCTCTGACCCGGCAAGCCCAGACTCGTCTTCAAATCCCACACTAAATCGAGCAGATTAATAATTCTCAAAGCCACAGTAAATCATTGCCAGGGTGGGTCTGACCTGTGCCAGTCGACTGTGCAAGGCAGCAGCGGGCATGGTGCCACCACAACTCCAAGGGTCACCTTGGTAACACTCGTCACTTCCTTCTTGGATGCCATCCTTCTTTTGTTTTTCTTTATTGTTATATTTCTTTTTAACATGTTTGGCTCCAGAGAGCCCTGCAAGGAACGTAGATAAAACCTATTCCATTAAACGATGAAGTGGTCTGGGTGCAGCACTCGTGTAATTTTAACCATTCATGGTAAAACACGTGTGTCACGCAGAATCCGCAATATTTACCTGTAATGGTAAAAAAACAAACCTCCAACACCTGTTACACTGATAGCCAATAGATACGCTGGATCTGTTGCAATTACCAAGTAAAACTCGTTGCAGACCATCATTACCAATTTATCATCTGAAATGTACCCGGTGTCAGAGTGAGAGAGTAAAATACTGTAACCATAAATCTTGCCAGTCAATGAACCCAACGGCTGAGCAAAGCTCCAATGCCCATATGAGCACCCATTGTACAGAAAGGATGGGCATACATTAACTCTATATTAATATCAAGGACCAAATACGGAATAGGATACGCTCTACCTCCAGAATAGCCTCATTGCGTCTCGGAACGTTGGGTACAATCCATGAATCCGTTTAGTGTAACGTGAATCGGCCTGGGGGAATATGTAGAAATGTATAGAAGTCATTGTAATTGCTGTAATGACTGCACTTTAATTTGTTTTTCTTTCCGAGCCGCAGTTAAATGTGTAAACTGAACGATGAACGTAGGATTCACCTAATCCAGTAATCAGAGTATTAAGAGCATTTTACACAAAGCTGTATATTAGATACACAGCTCATACTTTGCTCCTAAACCCGAGGAACACAACAGATTAATTATCACCTATAAATCCATAAAACGACGGCGTTAAAACAAACGGCTTATCTTTCTAAAATTCCACTGAAATCTCTCCATCTCAAGCTTTATGTTACCAAACCAGGCGCCCGTGGCCTGCCTGCAAACAAAGGAAAGGCAAACATACTTTAAAGACTCTCACGGAGTTTGAGGTTATATCTCCTCTGTCCCAACTTTATAAATAACCTCAAACTCTCACCTGACCATTTGCTGCTGAATGGCGACAATAAGGTCCGTCTGTGTCCCCAGCAGCCTACAATAAAAGTCCACAACCCACTCGATACAACCCAGGTATGGCCTCGCACCCTCAGCATCGTGGGAGGTTAAATACAAAAACCCTTTCACAGAATTGTTTGTCAGAAAAGAAAGAAAAACGCTAAAATAACACCTGATCAAACGCCACGAGGATTGTTTCCTGAAGAGGGAGTTATTGGGAATTTACAGAGGATTTTAAATATTACATCAACCTGGAAAAACGTCCAATGCGACTACTTTGGCCTAACGTTTTAAATTCACTTTGAATGCCTAATAATACACTCTTATTAGAAACAAATTCACATGCGTGTCTGTTTGCTTTGCATTAAGCTTCTAATACTCAGCTTTCCCGTTACCTGTTATGATAGAATTGTCAGTTTTTGTTGCAATCTAAAAAATTAAAAAAAAACATAAATAAATCATTTTTTTTAAATACTCAGTAATTTATATGTTATTCTTGGCCAGAACTTTTATTAACCTCCAAACACATATAGACTGTACCCTCTCTCGTTCTGCCCTCTCGCTATCTATCTCTGTCCATGTGTAAGGATTCTGTATGTTTAACCAAGACGTCTCATACTACAGAGCTAATTCTCAATGTCCAACCTGATTTTCTGTAATCTGCCACCCAGAGATTATTATATAGACAGATGAGTTATCAATCATAATGATGTGACGTTGGATACACAATGGATTGTCAGTTCTTGCGGTTGGTAAAAAATTTTTCGAAATCAGGACTGCTGCCATGGCCAACTTACGGCTACAGCAATGATAGCAGGCCACATGCCACTCTGCATAGGGACACAGTAACAGCTGATTTCCTTCTACCATAACTGTGCAAGGGGACTGGGGTGTTTAGTTGCTTGGAGTGTCCCTTTAAAGAGGAACGGACGCTTTTCCTATTGAAGATTTTACATAAGTTCTGCAGTACTTATGGTACAACACTAACACTGCCCATGTTAATTTACTAAACTTCAAATTGCAGCAAACTGAAATGAAAATACCGTAGGTAGACTGCGTCTACATTAGCCAAGCTGTGACTTTTGCTAAGTTGGAGCTTTCGTCCAGATCAGTTATTTGTGTCTCATTATTACCATTTGGATTTTAATGCTTAATGACCACGTGCAGTGAATCATGGGATATTTGAAATTTGCATCCAATGCCAGGCAATGCCAGTACAGCCTTGCGTTTGATCCAAATAAATAAAAAATAAAAAAAATATATATATATATATAAAAAAAAAAATAAGCAGAAACGCCATTTTAGTTATTAATTAAAAACATCATTACTTTCAAGCAGAGCATTTTTGTTTAATAGTGAGATCCGGCATATCTGCTAATGACTGTCTGCCAAGCCACGCAGAGACATGCAAAGTATGTGCCATTAAGCAGACAGCTCTGTCGGTGCAGCCGAGCCCGTCACAATGACCAATACGACAGAGAATGCACCTGCAGTGAAAGGTACAAGGCGATGCCTTGATTTCCCTACACGCAGCGTCTCCACGGCAACAAAGAAAATAAACCTGTTGGCACAACAAAAGCCATGCACGTGCTTCATGCTATTAGTTATGTATTTATTCTAAATAAACGTACACGTTTGCACAAAATTGACTTTTCTGTTCAGCAGAACACAAACAGACTAAATATAAAGCTGGGTGCACTGGTAAAAATAGCAATATACAAGAAATAGCTGCGCAGTGCGGATCTAGTGTGCTGCCATTTTAAGTAAAGTTATTGTACGTCAGTTCCCATATCATGTAATATAATAGTGAATAAAACGCTTATAGTGTTATTCCTCTAGATCAGGCTTCCCCAAACTCCGACCCTCCAGATATTGCTGAACTAGAACTCCTATGATTCTCAGTCTATCTATTTCATTCATAGAATCATGGGAGTTGTAGTTCAGCAACATCTGGAGGGCCGGAGTTTGGGGAAGCCTGCTCTAGATCCTTGTTTCTCAACCCTTGGTTTGTGTACCCAAGAGCTGGCCAGCTGGGGGAGAATTGCGGCAGAGGCGACAAGCTGCTCTCTTCATGATCTTCCAGCATTGCTCCCTCATGCGCCCTGCGGTGATGCCGGGAGGTGGGTTATGGCGTCACTCTGGCCCCGGCATCACTAAACAGTGTGCAAGGGAGCAGTGTGAGAAGAGCACGAAGACTACACAAGTTAAACACTGGAACCCAGGGAAAGTATCCCCACTGGACCCCACGGAAAGTATCCCCACTGGACCCCGGGGAAAGGATCCCCACTGGACCCCGGAGAAAGGATCCCCACTGGACCCCAGGAAAAGGATCCTCACTGGACCCCAGGGAAAGGATCCCCACTGGACCCCATAGAAGGATTCCCACTGGACCCCACGGAAAGGATCCCCACTGGACCCCACGGAAAGTATCCCCACTGGACACCAGGAAAAGGATCCTCACTGGACCCCAGGGAAAGGTTCCCCACTGGACCCCATAGAAAGGATTCCCACTGGACCCCACGGAAAGGATCGCCACTGGACCCCACGGAAAGTGTCCCCACTGGACCCCATAGAAAGGATTCCCACTGGACCCCACAGAAAGGATTCCCACTGGACCCCACGAAAAGGATCCCCACTGGACCCCATAGAAAGGATTCCCACTGGACCCCACGAAAAGGATCCCCACTGGACCCCATAGAAAGGATTCACACTGGACCCCACAGAAAGGATCCCCACTGGACCCCACGGAAAGGATCCCCACTGGACCCCATAGAAAGGATCCCCACTGGACCCGGGGAAAGTATCCCCACTGGACCCCAATGAAAGGATCTTCACTGGACCCCAGGGAAAGGATCTCCACTGGACCCCGGGGAAAGTATCCCCACGGGACCCCAAGGAAAGGATCCTCACTGGACCCCTAGGGAAAGGATTCCAACTGGACCCCTAGGGAAAGGATCTCCACTGGACCCCAGGGAAAGGATCTCCACTGGACCTCAGGGAAAGGATCTCCACTGGACCCCGGGTAAAGGATCCCTACTGGACCCCATAGAAAGGATCTCCACTGGACCCCAGGGAAAGGATCCCTACTGGACCCCATAGAAAGGATTCCCACTGGACCCCACGGAAAGGATCCCCACTGGACCCCAGGGAAAGGATCCCTACTGGACCCCACGGAAAGGATCCCCACTGGACCCCAAGGAAAGGATCTCCACTGGACCCCAGGGAAAGGATCTCCACTGGACCCTGGGTAAAGGATCCTCACTGAACCCTGGGGAAAAGATCCATTCCAGCTCTCCTAAACGTAAAAAATGGTAAAAAAATAATAAAAATAATTATTTTTGAGTGTGTGTGTGTGTGAGAGAATGTGCATGTATGTATGTGTGTCTGTTTGTATGTGTGTGTATCTGTATGTATTTGGGTGTGTGTCTGTGTATCTGTATGTCAGTGTGTGCCCTTAAGTGTTTGTGTATCTGTCTGTATGCGTGTCTTTGTACCTGCCAGTGTGTCTGTGTATCTATATTTGTGTCAGTGTTTGTATCTATAGGAGTGTCATTCTGTGTATTTCAAAGGGTATCATTCTGTGTGTCTGTGTATCTGCATGGGTGTGTATATATGTTTCTGTGTATCTGTGTGTTAGTTTGTGTGTCTGCATTTGCATGTGTGTCACTGTGTGTATGTGTGTCTGTGTATCAGCATGTGTGTCCGTGTATGTATCTGTATGTGTTATATGGTGTGTATCTCCATGTATGTCAGTGTGTGTTTGTATATCTGCATGTGTGTATGCATCTGTGTGTCTGTGTAACTGTCACCCCACCACACACACTGTCACCCCCTTCACCCTGCCACACAATAACCCCCCAATCCTGTCACTCACCCATTCCATACTCACCTCCCATCGCTTTGCCATATTCACCCTATCACACTCACCTTCTCTCGCACTGTCACACTCACCTCCCCAATCCTGTCTCACTCATTCTCCATCACTCTATCACACTCGCCCCCTTCACCCTGCCACACTCACCTCCCCAATCCTGTCTCATTCATTCTCCATCACTCTATCACACTCACCTTCTCTCGCACTGTCACACTCACCTCCCCAATCCTGTCACACTCATTCTCCATCACTCTATCACACTCGCCCCCCTTCACCCTGCCACACTCACCCTATCTCATTAACTGCTTCAGTTCCGCCATACTCAACACCCCAACCATGCCACACTAACCCTGTGGGTCGTGAATGAGACACATGGAGGGTCTGGGGGGAAAGGGGGTGAAATGTATGGAGGGCCCCATGGTTTCTAGTTACATCTCTGATCAATAGAAATTCCTTTCTCAAGGCAGGTGTACTTTGGACATATTCTTTTTTTTTTTTTTTGCAGGTATAGACCTGCAGGGGTACTTCCCCAAAAAAGGTTGAGAAAAGCTGCTCTAGATTGTAAGGTTGTTTGAGCGGTTCTCATTAACCTGTTGTTCCTGTAAAATGTTGTAATTGACTAATTTACTGTAAAATTTCCCCCTTTATAACATTGTACAGCTCTGCGGAATAAGTTGCCGCTATATAAATGGCAATAATAATAATAATAATTCACTAAAGTGAGAAGTCAACGTGAATTTCAAATTTAAGGTAAAAAAAAATAGACAAACTTGAAAAATTCACAAATTTAGCAATGATTTCACTTCAGCTACATTGGATTTAAAGGACCACTCCGCACTTAAAAAAAATGAATATATCACTATTTATTAAATATACCCCCAATCAATACATTATTTAGTAAATATTCAGTCTTTTCACTCTGGGAAATATCCAATCAGAGGCGTCTCCTTGAGCGTTATTTGTGCTAATTACCTGAGGGGACATGATGTTGAAGAAAATGGTGGACAGCGCACGCACATATTTTGTGACGTACACACCCTGGCTAGCATTGTGCATGGGGGGCATCAGGCACCACAACTTCCATTTTGACTACTTTGGCCGTAAATTTTAAATTCACTTTGAATCCTTGTTTTAGTGAATAATCTGTGAATGTTAGTAGTACAAGGGTGTGCGATTAGAGATTTGAATTGGTGCGCAGTGTCTCTGTTTGTGAATGCAGGAAATAGTTTCGGGCCTTCCAGCAGGCAGAATGATTACAGCCGGTGCTTCTCAGCCTATCAGTCAATCACTGACCGTAAACTAGGGTGGGGTCCTCATACTATGTTTGTACAGCGCTACAGAAAATGTTGGTGCTATCTTAATGCTACATTATAATAATAGGGGCTATACGAACTGATGTGAGTCTCTTGGGGAGATTTGGAGCAGTCTTTCACATACCCCTGTCTGCGAGACTCACAGAAACGTCAGATTATTTAAATAAACTCAAAATTGTAACAGATTAAAATATAAATGGCGGGCGACATTTTGGTAAAAAATAGCCCATCTGGAGAAATTCTCCACCCCTATAGTCACGCCTTAGCTGTTATTGTGAAGACCCTCGTATACGATAAACCACAATGTCGCGGGCTTCAATTTAGATATCTCGGTTAAGCAATTTAGACTGAATTTGATATAATTCAGAGTTTAGTAAATAAGCCTCACAGAATTATGGAGATGGGAATTTGGTAATTTTAGGAGTATGTTGCCAAGGAGGAAAAAAATTATATTTGAGTTGGAGAATTTTATAATGATTTATTTAGTTAATAAATACTACAATCTTTGAAGGTCAGGGTGTCTGGGACACGTTTGTGAAATTCAGTTTTACATTTTTATCAATTTGTATCATCTGTTATCCAGCAGAATGTTTAAGACTCTATTTTTCCAGCTGTTGCCAAAGCTGAATCAATGCAAACTGCCGGACCCCAAATGTAGCCCCCCTCCCCCAGCTATTGCAAGTTACATGAAGCATCCAATGTGCACAGATCCCAAGAATAACAGAGATCCGCCCCTGGTTTTCCAGCTCACAGTCACACAGCCAGCAGCCACTTCCTGAGAACTGACATAAGCTGGATCAGAACCAGGACTGGAGTCCAGACCTGCTGCTCTCAAGACTAGAGGGGAGAGTTGCAGGAAAGGTCCTCAGGACTAGGGGGAGAGTTGCAGGAAAGGGCCTCAGGACTAGGGGCAGAGGGGCAGGAAGGGCCTCAGGACTAGGGGGAGAGTTGCAGGAAAGGGCCTCAGGACTAGGGGGAGAGTTGCAGGAAAGGGCCTCAGGACTAGGGGCAGAGGGGCAGGAAGGGCCTCAGGACTAGGGGGAGAGTTGCAGGAAAGGGCCTCAGGACTAGGGGGAGAGTTGCAGGAAAGGGCCTCAGGACTAGGGGCAGAGGGGCAGGAAGGGTCCCAGGAATAGGGGGTGGGAGGAGCAGAAAGGGCCTCAGGACTAGGGGGAGAGTTGCAGGAAAGGGCCTCAGGACTAGGGGCAGAGGGGCAGGAAGGGTCCCAGGACTAGGGGGTGGGAGGAGCAGAAAGGGCCTCAGGACTAGGGGGAGAGTTGCAGGAAAGGGCCTCAGGACTAGGGGCAGAGGGGCAGGAAGGGTCCCAGGACTAGGGGGTGGGAGGAGCAGAAAGGGCCTCAGGACTAGGGGGAAAGGGGCAGGGAAGGTCCAAGGACTAGGAGGCAGGAAGGAATTGCAAGACCAGGGGAGAAGGGCAGGAAAGGGCCTCAGGACTAGGGGGTGGAAGGAGCAGAAAGGGCCTCAGGACTAGGGGGGAAGGGGCAGGGAAGGTCCAAGGACTAGGGGGCAGGAAGGAATTTCAGGACAAGGGGGAGAGGGGCAGGAAAGGATTTCAGGACTAGGGGTAGAGGGGCAGATAGTCTCAGGACAAGGGGGAGAGGGGCAGGAAGAAATTCCAGGACAAAGGGGAGAGGGGCAGGAAGAAATTCCAGGACAAGGGGGAGAGGGATAGAACAATGCCTCAGGACTAGGGGGAGAGGGACAGGAAGGGGGCTCAGGTCTAGGGGAAGAGGGGTCCAGTGACTAGGGGGAGAGGGGCAGGAAAGGAATTCAGGACAAGGAGGAGAGGGGCAGTAAGGGGTCTAAGGACTAGTGGGAGAAGGACAGAAAGAGATCTCCGAACTAGGGGTAGAGGGTCAGGAAAGGGTCTGAAGCCTAGGGGTAGAGGGACAGAAAGGATCTCAATACTAGGGGGAGTGGGACTTGAAAGGGTCTCAGGATTAGGGGGAGAGGGGCAGGAAGGTGAATCAAGACTAGGGGGAGAGGGGCAGGAAGGGGTAGAGAACGGGGGTAGAGGTATAGGTGCACTCCCAATTCTGCTGTAGAGGGTCAGGGGAAGCTGCGGTCAGGATTGGAGAGATGAAGAGGGGGGTTCTCCGTATTGGGAGGGACAGGGGGCAATTTGCACTGGGAGTAGAGGGACAAAGGGGCAATTAGAACTGGGGAAGAGGGACAGGGGGCAATTAGCACTGGGAGTAGAGGGACAGGGGGCAATTAGAACTGGGGAAGAGTGACAGGGGGCAATTAGCACTGGGAGTAGAGGGACAGGGGGCAATTGGCACTGGGAGTAGAGAGACAGGGGGCAATTAGCACTGGGAGTAGAGAGACAGGGGGCAATTAGCACTGGGAGTAGAGAGACAGGGGGCAATTAGCACTGGGAGTAGAGGGACAGGGGGCAATTAGCACTGGGGGTATAGGGACAAAAGGAAATTAACACAGGGGGTAAAAGGGACTACTAGCAGGCAGATAGTAAGTAATTATTCTTGATTGCCTGGGCCCTCACAGGCTGATATAATCTAGGACCTGGGCTGATTTAGACATCCTCCATCATGGCTCAGTCCCCTACTAAACCATCAGACTCAGCCTTAGTGCAGGGCAGCCCCTCCTGCCTCCCAGCTGCACTCAGTGGCCTCATTGACAACCCTCAGTTCAGGTGAGTGAGCCTTGCTGTCTGCATCCCAATAACTGTGCCCTGCAACTCCCATCATGCTGGCCTAGCGTGCAGTTAGACAATGGTTGGTGGGAATTGTAGTTTTGAAAATCTCTTCTGATTATTCACTAGAGTGTTAATTGTCAGTGAATGGCCCAAACTGTGACCCCCCTTGGCAATTCTAAAGTTTTCCAATTAATATTTAGTTATGGGTTTAGTTTATTCACTAGGCAGCTACGTTTAGGGAATGGATTCGGAAGCATTTTCTAACAGTAAAATAATAAATTTATTTTACTGTTTAGTAAATAAAGCCCATATTCCCTACAAGCCAGTTTGGGATAACGTGGACGTCCGCCGGATTTAATGTTTCACAGATATGATACATAACCTATCTTCATACACAGTGCAGCTTTACTACACTATAGTATGTAGCAATTATATGCTGCAAGAGGAAAATCAGTTCCTAATCTCTAATCCAGGAGCCATATTAATAAGTAAATTGATGGGGAGACTGAGTGTGATTCTCTCGCTCCCTTTCTGGTATTTCATGAACAGGAGAGGGGCCGAATGAATGGCGGGCTGCAGAAGCGTAACTAGAAACCACAGGACCCCGGTGCGAAAATTGCCCTGGGGGGCCCCCCTTACATCTACCTCCTACCCCACACGCCCCCCCCCCCCCCCCCCCCACCAACACATACAGACACATACATACATGTAGAGACATGCTCAGACATATACACACGTACACTCACAGACACACACAAACACTCACAGAGAGACACACACACACACACACACTCATATACACAGACTCAGATATATACACTCGTACACTCACAGACACACACACATACACTCACACACACTGAGACACATACACTTACATACACATTCAGACACACACATACACCATCAGACATACACATTCAGACACACACATACACCATCAGACATACACATTCAGACACACACATACACCATCAGACATACACATTCAGACACACACATACACCATCAGACATACACATTCAGACACACACATACACCATCAGACATACACATTCAGACACACACGTGTGTACACACACACATACACAGAGGCGGGCGGCAGAGTTCCTGTCAGACGCGGCGAGGGAGCTGTGTTCTCTCTGCTCTGCTCCCTCGTGGGCTGTCTACTGATGCCGGGAGCAGAATATGACGTCATATTCCGGCATCAGCAAACGGCGTTCGAGAGAGCAGAGCAGAGAGAACACAGCTCCCTCGCCGCGTCTGACAGGAACTCTGCCGCCCGAGGGGGGCCCAGCTGGCCACCTTTTGGGCCCCCTATGACAGAGGGAACACGGAGGGGGCGGCATCTAGGCGGCCCACGGACGCAGGAGTCATGGCTGCAGCCGGGCCCCCTGCAGTGAGGGGCCCGTTGCAGCTGCGACCCCTGCGACCGTGACAGGTACGCCACTGGCGGGCTGGTAAATCACACTAATATCAGGCAAACAAAATATTGATGTTTGCCAAGACCGTTTTACACATCTTGTAAACTGCATGAAGCCTCCAACCTCTGCCTGTAGCAGACACCTCAAACACTGCCCCCCCCCCGATGTTACTAATCTATAACTCCCTAAATAAATTGCAATGTCAGCAGAGGGGCAGGAATATGGATTTAAGTTAATAAAAAATGGCTTAAAGGGACACTCCAGACCCCTGAAGAACTTTAGTTCTGCTCTGAAAAGCTTTGAGAAAGCTCTGAAAACTTTATTTGTGCTTGGAATTTCAATAGGTTATGGATTGTAGAAGATGCAAAGTTGGTTGAGGTGTGCCGAAACCAACATATGAGTCAGCCTGTAATAAAAGAGGGCCCACCAAGGTGAAATGTAATGTGTAGGTGGGTGGGGTCAATCAGCTTGCACGGCAAAGGTGAGTAGGGGCTAGGGGTTTAAGTAGGGGCCTTAACTCCTCCCACAAATTCAGGCCTAATGGCCTTTTAACTTGGAATTTCAATAGGTTATGGATTGTAGAAGATGCAAAGTTGGTTGACCTGGTTACACCCACTGGCTGTCAATCAGACACCAGGGCTTGTTACTTCCTGGTTTGTTTAGCTCTGTGACGCTAAACTAAACATTGCCCAGAGCACCTGCATTGCAAAAAATTCTCATTGAGTTGCATTGGTAAGTCTGTGATTGGACAGTCACAGAAAGTCTGGGAGGGTTAGAAGGGGGGGGCTTGCAAAGGCTGCAGATAAGAGATCTGCAGTTTTGCAAGCCATTTTTTAGATATACCCTCAATGGAAAAAAAAATACATACACATTTTCATTTGGGGTATATCTACTAAACATCTACTATTGCCACCGCGCACAGCACACTGGCAATAGACAGATCTCCCTCCCTTCATTTATTTACCATCTCCTCAGTCTCAGCCCCCTTATACTGCTAATTTTTTCCACTCCCGCTGTCTGCCCCCCCACTGCCTTCCTCCCCGGGCCAGAGTGCTCGCATGCCGGACGTAGGACAGGCCGTCGAATCCAGTAAAGGGGGCTTTGCCCTGTGTCACATTACAGATAAGTTTACACTTATTTTATATTGTTTTAATTACTAAAGACCAATATATATATATATATATATATATATATATATATATATATATATATATATATTCCATTTAAAGGAGTTGGAGTAAGCCTTTAACCCCTTAAGGACCAAACTTCTGGAATAAAAGGGAATCATGACATGTCACACATGTCATGTGTCCTTAAGGGGTTAATGTGTTTCTGAAAAGGTATATTTTTTAAGATAGTTGTTTTTGATGATTTGAATTAAAGGAACAACCTGGTGTAGTGGTTATGGTGCTAGTAGGGCCCTGGCACCCTCCCATTGAAATTTGTCAAGCCATTTTAGAAATGGTCTGACAACTTACCTGGATCCCGCCAGGTCCCTGCACAGCATCTGGTCTCCTCCTGCGGGAGAGGCCAGGTGTCTTTACAGAGTTAAGCGCAGCTGATCCAGGACTGCGCCTAGTGACGGAGAGCACTCACGCTCCTCCCAGCCTTAAATCATGGCTCAGCTGAGTGGGGGCTGCAAGGAGAATCAGTAGCTGACCATGCGGCTATTGGTGCCCTGCAGGACCTAAATAATGGTAGGGCACCATTATCATTACAGAGAGTTTTAAAACCCAGAAATGTTCTTGCTTACAAACCTCTATCTGTACTATTTATTGAAATGGATGTTCTGCTAAAGGGAAACTATAGTGCATGGAAAACAAACTTGTTTTCCTGGTACTATAGCTTCCCTCTCTGTGAAGGCTCCCTCCCTTAATAACCCCTTTCAGTCACTTACCTGGGTCCAGCGCCGATGTCCCTCGGCGCGGCTCTGCTCCTCCCCCGTCGGACAACGGCGGAGGAGAACTAATGCGCGGCAATGGCCACACTTGCATTAGGATCTCCCCATAGGAAAGCCTTATTCAATGCTTTCCTATGGAGAAAATCTGACGCTGGAAGTCCTCATGCAGAGTATGACCATAAGTCTGTTTCAATTCCAGAAGTCCCTCTAGTGGCTGTGTGGTAGACAACCAGTAGAGGAGGAGTTAACCCTCAGTTTATAAAAACTGAGATAATTACCACTGCAGGCTTAATGGTGATGGGAGTTTACACCCACACCACTTTAATGAGCTGAAGTGGTCTGGGTGCCCACACTGTCCCTTTAATTTCTTTTCCTTCTTTAATGGTTCCTGCTTTGCATTTTTCCTGCTGTATGGAATGCAAATAATTTGTTCTGGATTGCGTTTACCAACTGATGACTGCTTACGTCAGGGAACATGGATTTGCATTTCGTACCAGAAATTTACATGTTGTGTTTATACAGAATTCGGGTTTAGTTTTAATGTTGAGAAAGGGTAGAGCTTACAAAGACTGTAGACAAGAGGTCCTGCTTTTACACATATCCCAATGAAATAATGTGTATTTAAATGCGTGCATGCTTTCATTGGGCGTTTATTCACTAAACAGTGATTATTTTTTGTGTGTATTTGGGCAGTGGAGTGTCCCTTTAAATCCCTTGCATTCTAGACATTACTACAGTAGAAAGCTTTCCATTTACCAGTAAATAGCTAATGGCAGACCTTGCATTGACGTAAATGGTATAGAGAAGGATTTATGCTCAAAAAACACCGTAACTTGGAAACAATTCTCTAAAATTCAATTTAGTTTCTATGGAAAACTAAATGCCTGAAAGTGATTAAGGACACATGACATGTCTGACACGTCATGATTCCCTTTTATTCCAGAAGTTTGGTCCTAAGGGGTTAAATATATTTAGAAAATTGGTTGAATTTCCGTCCATTTATAGAGACGGGAGCTATTTATATTTAATGCATGGCGACAGTGTTACAAGCTAATAGTAGTAAATCTATTTCTGTTCATTCTAAAAATATCTTATGAACATTGAACAACAAACTCAACATGGCGAGATATAGGAATGAATTAAAAACTGAATTGCAGAATTCAGGCTCAACTGGCCAAAGCACTTTTTATTTATTTTATTTTATTTTCCTGGGCCATTATACATGGCAGCATCACGCTTACCCATATGTGATGCTGCCATGCACAATAGCCAGGAAAATAAAATAACGGTTAAGTATGGAAACAATTTTCTATTTTCCTGGCCATATATGGCTGCATCACATATGGGTAAGCGTGACGCTGCCATGTATACTGGCCAGGAAAATAAAATAACAGTAAGTATGGAAACAATTTTCGATTATATTCATTTCTACAAATCTCGACACAATGATTTTAAAGAAACGCTGCAAGTACTATAACCACTTAAACTGATTGAAGTGCTTATGGTGCCTTGAGTCAATGGGCACCGGGTCTTGCATCACTGTTAAACGGTTTAGTTTGTGCTGCACGTGCAGCGGAAATATATTGTGAGTAGTGATGTCCCGAACAGTTCGCCGGGAACCGTTCGCTGGCGAACATAGCGTGTTCACGCTCGCCCCCTATTCGTCATCATTGAGTAAACTTTGACCCTGTACCTCACAGTCAGCAGACACATTCCAGCCAATCAGCAGCAGACCCTCCCTCCCAGACCCTCCCACCTCCATGAAGAATAGGGGGCGGACCGAACATCGCGCGTGTTCGCGACCGCGAACACGCTATGTTTCCCAGCGAACTGTTCGGGACATCACTAATTGTGAGTTATAACCTGTCTCATACCATACCAATATCACGGATTGGCGGCATTGAGAGGGTTAGCGCACTCAGCTGATGCACTCAGTGGAGCATAACGCTGCTCTGTCATTTCATTATTGGGGGCCGGGCTGCAGTCTGCCTGAGACTGAACATCACTGCTGACCGGTGAGGAAATTATTTAACATTGATGCAGGACCTGGTGCTCGTGGGCTCGATGCACCATAATTACTTCAATCATTTGCAGTAGTTATGGTGCATACAGTCTTATTTTTTATAAGATGTCAAAATCCCACACAAGGGTTTGTTCAGTGTGTAGTGAGATGTTACATTTAAACAATAAAATAGCTTTTTTTGAGATAACATTTCCAACTCTGTTTTTAAATATTTAAAGGGACACTCAATGGGGCTGACAGTCTTTTCAATTTATTATGTAGATAATGAATTGAAACTTGCAAAACCCTACACTAGAAACCTTTTGAAGTTACTACATTTGCAGCACATTTACAGAATTTTCTGCTTCTGTAGTAAGCTCTCACACACTAGTGAGTCTGAAAGCAGTCCTAGCCCTCCTGTGGTTTATATCACAAGCTTCCTGTCTCACGGGAGTTTATATTTCAGGAATCAGCCACAGTATCTCTCATGAAAATACTAAAACTGCTGTAAAGTGTATTGGACACCACTGTACTAATCACACCCTTTTTTTTTGTTTGTTTTATTTATCAGAATCTAAGAGGAGGTCTGTATTTTATTATGAGTGCACATGTCATATGATTACATTCCAGATAAGTATCTGGATGGCCAAGGGGTAGAATGGCTGAGAGTGCTGGGTTAAACCACCCCTAACATTGCTGTCCTAATCCGTGCCTCCCAGCCCATATTTGGGTCCTGTCTCAACTTCCTGAATTTGTTCCCTGGTGACCTGATTTCGGGGACAGTTGCCTGCACTCAGGACACTAGGGTAATGCAGAAGAGTACTGAATCAGTGCCCCCTGCAGGGCCTGCCCTCAGTGGTCTGACATTCTTGATTGGCAGTTGGTGTGGCATGCATTAATTCTGGTGGACATTCCACCAGAAATTCAGGGCGGACCCCCTTTCTTCCTCCAGTAATTCAGGCGGACCCCCTCCCTTTGGTGGTAAGATAAAGGCCTGAATTTGAATGCTGACAAAACCTACCACTAAACAAATGGTATGTCAGATCATAGGGACAGCATTTCAATATTATCTGCACCATAACTACTACAGAAATGTTTAATGAGCTTTAATAATAAAATATCTCCCAACACTAGGAGGGATGAAACAACCTGTCTTGCAGTTACGTGACTGCTGAAGTCCCCAAGGGAGTGGGCCCACCCACGCGATAAGGGTGTAGCGCCATTTAAAAAAGGAATGTGTCATGTGTCTGGTGTGAATGCACACGGGCTCTATGCCTTAAGTGCCCCATTAAAGAGCTCTGTCCGTGGTCTCAGTGCCCTGTTATAGAGCTCTGTCCGTGGGCTCAGTGCCCTGTTATAGAGCTCTGTCCGTGGGCTCAGTGCCCTGTTATAGAGCTCTGTCCGTGGGCTCAGTGCCCTGTTATAGAGCTCTGTCCGTGGGCTCAGTGCCCTGTTATAGAGCTCTGTCCGTGGGCTCAGTGCCCTGTTATAGAGCTCTGTCCGTGGGCTCAGTGCCCTGTTATAGAGCTCTGTCCGTGGGCTCAGTGCCCTGTTATAGAGCTCTGTCTGTGGGCTCAGTGCCCTGTTATAGAGCTCTGTCTGTGGGCTCAGTGCCCTGTTATAGAGCTCTGTCCGTGGGCTCAGTGCCCTGTTATAGAGCTCTGTCCATGGGCTCAGTGCCCTGTTATTGAGCTCTGTCCGTGGGCTCAGTGCCCTGTTATAGAGCTCTGTCCGTGGGCTCAGTGCCCTGTTATAGAGCTCTGTCCGTGGGCTCAGTGCCCTGTTATAGAGCTCTGTCCGTGGGCTCAGTGCCCTGTTATAGAGCTCTGTCCGTGGGCTCAGTGCCCTGTTATAGAGCTCTGTCTGTGGGCTCAGTGCCCTGTTATAGAGCTCTGTCCGTGGACTCAGTGCCCTGTTATAGAGCTCTGTCCGTGGGCTCAGTGCCCTGTTATAGAGCACTGTCCGTGGGCTCAGTGCCCTGTTATAGAGCTCTGTCCGTGGACTCAGTGCCCTGTTATAGAGCTCTGTCCGTGGGATCAGTGCCCTGTTATAGAGCTTTGTCCGTGGGATCAGTGCCCTGTTATAGAGCTTTGTCCGTGGACTCAGTGCCCTGTTATAGAGCTCTGTCCGTGGACTCAGTGCCCTGTTATAGAGCTCTGTCCATGGGCTCAGTGCCCTGTTATAGAGCTCTATCCGTGGGCTCAGTGCCCTGTTATAGAGCTCTGTCCGTGGGCTCAGTGCCCTGTTATAGAGCTCTGTCCGTGGGATCAGTGCCCTGTTATAGAGCTCTGTCCGTGGGCTCAGTGCCCTGTTATAGAGCTCTGTCTGTGGGCTCAGTGCCCTGTTATAGAGCTCTGTCCGTGGGCTCAGTGCCCTGTTATAGAGCTCTGTCCGTGGGCTCAGTGCCCTGTTATAGAGCTCTGTCCGTGGGCTCAGTGCCCTGTTATAGAGCTCTGTCCGTGGGCTCAGTGCCCTGTTATAGAGCTCTGTCCGTGGGCTCAGTGCCCTGTTATAGAGCTCTGTCCGTGGTCTCAGTGCCCTGTTATAGAGCTCTGTCCGTGGGCTCAGTGCCCTGTTATAGAGCTCTGTCCGTGGGCTCAGTGCCCTGTTATAGAGCTCTGTCCGTGGGCTCAGTGCCCTGTTATAGAGCTCTGTCCGTGGGCTCAGTGCCCTGTTATAGAGCTCTGTCCGTGGGCTCAGTGCCCTGTTATAGAGCTCTGTCCGTGGGCTCAGTGCCCTGTTATAGAGCTCTGTCCGTGGGCTCAGTGCCCTGTTATAGAGCTCTGTCCGTGGGCTCAGTGCCCTGTTATAGAGCACTGTCCGTGGGCTCAGTGCCCTGTTAAAAGGCTCTATCGGTGGGCTTTGTGCCCTGAGTGACCTGTTGAAGCGCTCTGTCCGTGTGCTCTATGCCCTGAGTGTCCTTTTGAAGTACTCTGCCCGTGGGATTAATACCCTAAGTGCCCTGTTTACATGCTCAAAGGGCAATTCATACAGCACAGGCACATCCAAATATGCTTTCTGAGGACATTTCCCTGGTGGTTGAGTTGTGATGATACAATGAGCTGTAATAATATAATAAGCTGTAATTATACCATGATCTGTAATAATACAAGGGGCTGTAATAATACAATAAGTTGTAATGATACACAGAGCTGTAATAATGCAGTGAGCTGTAATAATGCAGTGAGCTGTAATAATGCAGTGAGCTGTAATAATGCAGTGAGCTGTAATGACACAACAAGCTGTAATAATATAATGAGCTGTAATTATATAATGAGCTGTAATTATATAATAAGACGTAATGATACCATGATCTGTAATAATACAATTAATTGTATTGATACAAGGGGCTGTAGTGGTTATGGTGCTTGGAGTGTCCCTTTTAAGTTACTTTTTAAAACCTTCTTTGCCCTTTATTAAAAAATAAAATACAATTCACATATACAATATTTATTTTATATAAACAAAAGTTTGTTTAATAACACATTTACTGTCCCATTGTACAGCGCTACGGAATCTGACAGCGCTATATAAATAATAAAAATAATGCCTGTGAAGTCAGTGTGAGGGAGCGATGTATGGAAGGAGTTAATAATGTCTCACTAGCCTGCCATTCTCATCCTCACTGCAATCATACTTGTGGTTAGATTTTTTTTGTGAAACCAGAGTCTAAAAAGGGAGCTGTAAATATCATGATTTGCAGAGCTGGTGGAAAACTCTGCGTGTGATAGACTTTCACGCCTGCAGCTTCCAACCGCCTGACAAAACTGCTTTTACTTTAAATTAAAAAACAAACATTTAAATGCAAAAAAAAGATGCAAACTATGCAATTATTATTGACCGTGTTTCTATAGTTGAGCTGGAATGCATCCTTATCGGCGCAATATGAACATTCTTGTTAGTGATGGCCAATTGAATACGTTTCATGACATGCTGTCCATGCGCAGCTGTTACTGCAATTCGCCAACCCAGTGTCCTCTATGAGAAGCTAGGGACAGACACATTTTAATGGTATGAAATAGTAAGAGTAACAAGAAGAGATAAATCCGGTATTACAGGAAGTGAGCCGAGTTATGGGGTGCAGAGACAGGACAAATGAAAGACAAAGCGAGGACAATAATACAAAATGCAGTGCAACACCAATCAGAATCTCCAAACAGAGACACAGTGAATCAGTGCATCTCTAAGTGTGGAGACGCTGGACTAGGAAGCACCTCTAGTGGCCATCTGAGTAACTGCACCTAGAGGTGCCACTAGGCAGCAATATAAATACTACCATGTCCCTGAAAATGCCGTATTTACAGTGCTACCACTGCAGGGACAGACAATAGAAACTATATACGTTCTGGTGACTATAGTGTCCCTTTAAATAGGCTGGTGGGGAGGGGTAAGTACCAAGAGCCTTGGCTAGCGTGCTCTGTTATCCAGTGTAGCGTTACTTATCCTCTGTTGGAGCTGCGCGTGGTTTGGGGGCGCCGGCATGACGTGGACCAATCACAGATAAGGTTATTTAAACACCCCTGGTCCTATATAATGTGCCCTATTGTGGTTTCTGTCCCAGGACCCTTTAGTGCACTCCTTGTTCTCTTGTATTATCTTGGGCTTCATTCTGACTCTGCGTTTATCTTTAACCCTCTCCTGTATTGTTACCTGTCTGACTGATTACCTACCATGTACCTGACTCTGGCCAGTTCTCGTTTTGGCAGTTTCTCCGTTACCCTCACCTCAGCTCGTTACTGACTACGCTTATTCTCTGTCCTACATTAAGTCCGGCCATTCTAAGGCCCAGCTCTGCGTGTTGGGGTATTACGCCGGGACATCCAGTTAGCCTTAATAGCAGAGCTGCAGGAGCGGTTATATAGAGTTTAAAACTCAGTGCTGTCCCAGATCCTCTAGTGTCTGTGTGAGACTGAACTGGAAGTGGAAGGGATCACTGATTACACATGTTACACAGCTCATTTTAATATTACAGCTCATTTTAATATTACAGCTCATTGTATCATTACAGCTCATTGTATCATTACAGCTCGCTATATCATTACAGCTCGCTGTATCATTACAGCTCGCTGTATCATTACAGCTCATTGTATTATTACAGCTCATTCTATCATTACAGCTCACTGTATCATTACAGCTCACTGTATCATTACAGCTCATTGTATCATTACAGCTCACTGTATCATTACAGCTCATTGTATTATTACAGCTCATTCTATCATTAAGGCTCACTGTATCATTACAGTTCATTGTATTACAGCTTATTGTATTATTACAACATCTTGTATCATTACAGCTCATTGTATTATTACAGCTCATTGTATCATTACAATTCACTGATTAAAGCTCACTGAGTTATTTCAGCTCACTGAATAATTACAGCTCATTGTATTACAGCTTACTGTATTATTACGGATCAATGTATTATTACAACCTATTATATTAGTTTATTGTGATATTACAACTCATTGTATCATTACAGCTTATTATGTAGTGTGACAAGTTATCTAACAATAATTTACCATATTCAAATAATAACTTGAAACATGTAACCTTATAAACTATCACTTTCTTTTACATTTGCTTAGTGTGTGTGTGTCTGTGTTTGTCTGTGTTTGTCTGTGTTTGTCTGTGTTTGTCTGTGTGTGTTTGTGTGTGTGTGTCTGTGTGTGTTCTCATGTGCTGGTGAGCAATGAAATGCCCGGTTACTGTGGTAAGATGTGATGTAGCCACTGCTGTATAAATTAACTAGAAACGCGTGGGCACAAACACCAACTGACGAGCTTAAATAGAACATTGTGAGGTTGAATTTGCACTTTCTTCTGGACTGCCCAGAGTAATGTTTCCATACCTGAACTCCGCTTTGTTAACAGGGCTGACTTGTTGATTTTGTTATATTAGTTCCAGATATTTTGCCTTAAAAAGGGTTACTTTTCATCAACTTAAAAATGTTTCAGTCCTGAGTCTAACCGACAGGTGCGCAAGTTGGATTGTTTTTTAGAAGATCCAATCTTCCCTTTCTCATTGAAACTATCAAGATCTTATCTTGTTGCACAACAACACTATTCAACGGACAGTGAGCCTAAACAATACGAACCTGCTAAAACCACAGTTTCAGTTTGTGGGAGCTGCGCCTTTCTGTCGGTCTCGTATACACGTAGTACCTGGAAACTAGCAAAAGTTAAATGGATCCTTTCTGGTTATATCATTAGACCTTATTATATAGTCATTTCTGAACCCCTGGCTTTGCCATTTTTACATTCTGCCTCGATCGTACGCGACAGCGCAGAGGGGAGATAAGCCAAGACGTTGCTAGGGGGAAAAGATAGAGCCGACACGGATAGGAGCAGAGGTGACACGGATACAGTCATCATTTTTACAGTGCACATCCCATCCCATTGTACGGCGATACGGAACTTGTTGGCGCTTTATAAATATTAATATTAATAATAATATGGAATTATTGGTGTCAGCTTAAATATCAGCCAGCAATAAGTAAGAAACCCAGCAAAGTATGGTGTTTGGATCTTTATCAAACTCTATAAAATCACCAAAATCTCTCTGACCTCTTTGCGTAGGAGGCCGTAAGGCACTCTGCAAGCTGGCAGATTCTTATCGAAGAAATAATAAACTGACACCACTATACCACTATACTATTAAACCACTATACTAAGGAACCACTATACTATTAAACCACTATACTATTAAACCACTATACTATTAAACCACTATACTATTAAACCACAATACTAAGGAACCACTATACTATTAAACCACTATACTAAGGAACCAAAATACTATTAAACCACTATACTATTAAACCACTATACTAAGGAACCACTATACTATTAAACCACTATACTATTAAACCACTATACTATTAAACCACTATACTAAGGAACCACTATACTATTAAACCACTATACTATTAAACCACTATACTAAGGAACCACTATACTATTAAACCACTATACTATTAAACCACTATACTATTAAACCACTATACTATTAAACCACTATACTATTTAACCACTATACTATTAAACCACTATACTAAGGAACCACTATACTATTAAACCACTATACTATTAAACCACTATACTATTAAACCACTATACTAAGGAACCACTATACTATTAAACCACTATACTATTAAACCACTATACTATTAAACCACTATAATATTAAACCACTATACTATTAAACCACTATACTATTAAACCACTATACTATTAAACCACTATACTAAGGAACCACTATACTAAGGAACCACTATACTAAGGAACCACTATACTATTAAACCACTATACTATTAAACCACTATACTATTAAACCACTATAATATTAAACCACTATACTATTAAACCACTATACTAAGGAACCACTATACTATTAAACCACTATACTAAGGAACCACTATACTATTAAACCACTATACTAAGGAACCACTATACTATTAAACCACTATACTATTAAACCACTATACTAAGGAACCACTATACTAAGCAACCACTATACTATTAAGCCACTATACTATTAAGCCACTATACTATTAAACCACTATACTATTAAACCACTATACTAAGGAACCACTATACTAAGGAACCACTATACTAAGGAACCACTATACTATTAAACCACTATACTATTAAACCACTATACTATTAAACCACTATACTAAGGAACCAATATACTATTAAACCACTATACTATTAAACCACTATACTAAGGAACCACTATACTATTAAACCACTATACTATTAAACCACTATACTATTAAACCACTATACTATGGAACCACTATACTATTAAACCACTATACTGTTAAACCACTATACTGTTAAACCACTATACTATTAAACCACTATACTATTAAACCACTATACTAAGGAACCACTATACTATTAAACCACTATACTATTAAACCACTATACTATTAAACCACTATACTATTAAACCACAATACTAAGGAACCACTATACTATTAAACCACTATACTATTAAACCACTATACTATTAAACCACTATACTATTAAACCACTATACTATTAAACCACTATACTATTAAACCACTATACTAAGGAACCACTATACTATTAAACCACTATACTATTAAACCACTATACTATTAAACCACTATACTATTAAACCACTATACTAAGGAACCACTATACTATTAAACCACTATACTATTAAACCACTATACTATTAAACCACTATACTATGGAACCACTATACTATTAAACCACTATACTATTAAACCACTATACTATTAAACCACTATACTATTAAACCACTATAATATTAAACCACTATACTATTAAACCACTATACTAAGGAACCACTATACTATTAAACCACTATACTATTAAACCACTATACTATTAAACCACTATACTAAGGAACCACTATACTATTAAACCACTATACTATTAAACCACTATACTATTAAACCACTATACTAAGGAACCACTATACTATTAAACCACTATACTATTAAACCACTATACTAAGGAACCACTATACTATTAAACCACTATACTATTAAACCACTATACTATTAAACCACTATACTATTAAACCACTATACTAAGGAACCACTATACTATTAAACCACTATACTATTAAACCACTATACTATTAAACCACTATACTATTAAACCACTATACTATTAAACCACTATACTAAGGAACCAATATACTATTAAACCACTATACTATTAAACCACTATACTAAGGAACCACTATACTATTAAACCACTATACTATTAAACCACTATACTATTAAACCACTATACTATTAAACCACTATACTAAGGAACCAATATACTATTAAACCACTATACTAAGGAACCACTATACTAAGGAACCACTATACTATTAAACCACTATACTATTAAACCACTATACTATTAAACCACTATACTAAGGAACCACTATACTATTAAACCACTATACTATTAAACCACTATACTATGGAACCACTATACTATTAAACCACTATACTGTTAAACCACTCTACTAAGGAACCAATATACTATTAAACCACTATACTATTAAACCACTATACTAAGGAACCACTATACTATTAAACCACTATACTATTAAACCACTATACCGTTAAACCACTATACTATTAAACCACTATACTATTAAACCACTATACTATTAAACCACTATACTATTAAACCACTATACTATTAAACCACTATACTAAGGAACCACTATACTAAGGAACCACTATACTATTAAACCACTATACTATTAAACCACTATACTATTAAACCACTATACTAAGGAACCAATATACTATTAAACCACTATACTATTAAACCACTATACTATTAAACCACTATACTATTAAACCACTATACTATTAAACCACTATACTATTAAACCACTATACTAAGGAACCAATATACTATTAAACCACTATACTAAGGAACCACTATACTAAGGAACCACTATACTAAGGAACCACTATACTATTAAACCACTATACTATTAAACCACTATACTATTGAACCACTATACTAAGGAACCACTATACTATTAAACCACTATACTATTAAACCACTATACTATTAAACCACTATACTATTAAACCACTATACTAAGGAACCACTATACTAAGGAACCACTATACTATTAAACCACTATACTAAGGAACCACTATACTAAGGAACCACTATACTATTAAACCACTATACTATTAAACCACTATACTATTAAACCACTATACTAAGGAACCACTATACTATTAAACCACTATACTATTAAACCACTATACTATTAAACCACTATACTAAGGAACCACTATACTAAGCAACCACTATACTATTAAACCACTATACTAAGGAACCAATATACTATTAAACCACTATACTATTAAACCACTATACTATTAAACCACTATACTAAGGAACCAATATACTATTAAACCACTATACTATTAAACCACTATACTAAGGAACCACTATACTATTAAACCACTATACTATTAAACCACTATACTATGGAACCACTATACTATTAAACCACTATACTGTTAAACCACTCTACTAAGGAACCAATATACTATTAAACCACTATACTATTAAACCACTATACTAAGGATCCACTATACTATTAAACCACTATACTATTAAACCACTATACTATTAAACCACTATACCGTTAAACCACTATACTATTAAACCACTATACTATTAAACCACTATACTATTAAACCACTATACTAAGGAACCACTATACTATTAAACCACTATACTATTAAACCACTATACTATTAAACCACTATACTATTAAACCACTATACTATTAAACCACTATACTAAGGAACCAATATACTATTAAACCACTATACTATTAAACCACTATACTATTAAACCACTATACTAAGGAACCACTATACTAAGGAACCACTATACTAAGGAACCACTATACTATTAAACCACTATACTATTAAACCACTATACTAAGGAACCACTATACTAAGGAACCACTATACTAAGGAACCACTATACTAAGGAACCACTATACTATTAAACCACTATACTATTAAACCACTATACTATTAAACCACTATACTAAGGAACCACTATACTAAGGAACCACTATACTATTAAACCACTATACTATTAAACCACTATACTAAGGAACCACTATACTATTAAACCACTATACTATTAAACCACTATACTATTAAACCACTATACTATTAAACCACTATACTATTAAACCACTATACTAAGGAACCACTATACTATTGAACCACTATACTATTGAACCACTATACTATTGAACCACTATACTATTGAACCACTATACTATTGAACCACTATACTAAGGAACCACTATACTATTAAACCACTATACTATTAAACCACTATACTATTAAACCACTATACTATTAAACCACTATACTATTAAACCACTATACTATTAAACAACTATACTATTAAACAACTATACTAAGGAACCACTATACTAAGGAACCACTATACTAAGGAACCACTATACTAAGGAACCACTATACTAAGGAACCACTATACTAAGGAACCACTATACTAAGGAACCACTATTCAACAAATAAAAGGTAAAACACCCCGTACCGAAACGGGCTGCTCTCCTTTAAACCACCCCAGAAACAGCGTCTAAGAAAAACAAATACATTTTATTAAGTAACCATTAAAAACAAGTCACCTAGGAACTCCTATGGCAAGCCTATTAACTGCAAGGCTATAGTAACAATTGCATATGAACAATCACTGGTAGTTGTAGCAATTAAACTTGTACAAAGTTACTGCTAAAAGTGAAATTTGCAATAAAGGCTAAGCCTTGCAGAAAGTCAGGGCTTGCAGGGTTACAAGCACTTAGTAGAAATCGAAAGGATAGGGGAGATAATATACATTGAGAAGAAAATATATAGAGTAGGAATGTTATAGCAATGTTGTAACGTAAATCCAGTCAAAAACAGGAGAGAACTGGAAAGAATTAAATAACCTAGCAAAAAAAATCCCTACTAGGGCTCACCCCAGCGTACTGAGCCAGACCCAATCAATCCCAGAAGTGGCTATGACACCCTAGCAACAGGAGTACACTAAGGTGTAGAAAACAAAATAAACAAAAATCACATCGGTGAAAAATGCCCTGCCCGACGCGCGTTTCGGCTGAATAACCGCCTTTCTCAAGGGCAAGATAGACTGCTTAGAGCTCACCCGTCCTCCGTGTTAAATAGCTCCTGTGTGTCTCCCGCCGGCTCTCGCTAAACGCCATCAGCCGGTATCATCCAATCATCTCATTACGAGTGATTGAGTGATTGGATACTGCGCATGTCTCGTGGAATGACATGCGCACTAACGAACTAGTTACACATTCTAAGTTTGGGGCGCATGTGCAAATGTGAACTGATGATGTGAACAGATTCTATGTTTGGCACGCATGCACAAAGGGTCCACGAGACATGCGCGAAGGGTCCACGAGACATGCGCAGTATCCAATCACTCGTAATGAGATGATTGGATGATACCGGCTGATGGCGTTTAGCGAGAGCCGGCGGGAGACACACAGGAGCTATTTAACACGGAGGACGGGTGAGCTCTAAGCAGTCTATCTTGCCCTTGAGAAAGGCGGTTATTCCGCCGAAACGCGCGTCGGGCAGGGCATTTTTCACCGATGTGATTTTTGTTTATTTTGTTTTCTACACCTTAGTGTACTCCTGTTGATAGGGTGTCATAGCCACTTCTGGGATTGATCGGGTCTGGCTCAGTACGCTGGGGTGAGCCCTAGTAGGGATTTTTTTGCTAGGTTATTTAATTCTTTCCAGTTCTCTCCTGTTTTTGACTGGATTTACGTTATAACATTGCTATAACATTCCTACTCTATATATTTTCTTCTCAATGTATATTATCTCCCCTATCCTTTCGATTTCTACTAAGTGCTTGTAACCCTGCAAGCCCTGACTTTCTGCAAGGCTTAGCCTTTATTGCAAATTTCACTTTTAGCAGTAGCTTTGTACAAGTTTAATTGCTACAACTACCAGTGATTGTTCATATGCAATTGTTACTATAGCCTTGCAGTTAATAGGCTTGCCATAGGAGTTCCTAGGTGACTTGTTTTTAATGGTTACTTAATAACATTTATTTGTTTTTCTTAGATGCTGTTTCTGGGGTGGTTTAAAGGAGAGCAGCCCATTTCGGTACGGGGTGTTTTACCTTTTATTTGTTGAATATTTTGCGCTATATGCAGGGTTATGCCCTTATTACCACCCCTATAACCCACTTCTCTCTGTACTCCCGATTAGATTTTCTATCTAGGAAGTACATTTAATGATTAAGGAACCACTATACTAAGGAACCACTATACTAAGGAACCACTATACTAAGGAACCACTATACTAATGAACCACTATACTAGTAAACCACTATACTAAGGAACCACTATACTAAGGAACCACTATACTAATGAACCACTATACTATTAAACCACTATACTGATGAACCACTATACTATTAAACCACTATACTATTAAACCACTATACTATTAAACCACTATACTATTAAACCACTATACTATTAAACAGCTATACTAATGAACCACTATACTATATAACCACTATACTATATAACCACTATACTATTTAACCACTATACTATTAAACCACTATACTATTAAACCACTATACTATTGAACCACTATACTATTAAACCACTATACTATATAACCACTATACTATTAAAAGGGACAATACATGAAAGTATGGTCCCCTTTAATTCGCAATGAAATTCTTTAATTGTAATTTGTGTAAATTAACCATTCTGGCGTCCCGTGCATTGCGACTGGGGTGGAGGGTTGAAAGGGGGCGGGTCAATGATGCAATAGGGTCACTGGGGCTGCCAAAAGGGGGTGAGTCTAACCAAATGATTGGCAGGTCAGCTAAGCATTCATGCACACCAGGTTACCTGTCCATCACACAGGCGTCCCACTGGTGGCACTGTTTCAACGCTCTCTGCAGGGTCCTAATGCTCTAAGCACCGTGCTAGCGGGTATGCTGATGCTTTTGGGCTATGTTTGTTGAGGATAGTTCTCTGGTGTCCTCAAAAGAGGGAACACAGAGAACAAAGTCCTGGTCATGGGACAGGACCTGAAAATTAGGATGGTTGGCAGGCCTGTTGTTACACCCCCCCGGCTGTCAATCAGATTACCGGTCCTGTTACTTCCTGGTTTGTTTAGCTCAGTGGAGATAAACTGAAGAGGCAGCAATTGCCCAGAGCCACGGTACTGATAGTATTATTACTGGGGAGCTCTGTGATACACTCAGACACATTACTGGGAGTATTATTGCTGTGGAGCTCTGTTATACACTCAGACACATTACTGGGAGTATTATTACTGCGGAGCTCTGTTATACCCTCAGACACATTACTGGGAGTATTATTGCTGTGGGGCTCTGTTATACACTCAGACACATTACTGGGGGTATTATTGCTGTGGGGCTCTGTTATACACTCAGACACATTACTGGGAGTATTATTGCTGTGGGGCTCTGTTATACACTCAGACACATTACTGGGAGTATTATTGCTGTGGAGCTCTGTTACACACTCAGACACATTACTGGGAGTATTATTACTGTGGAGCTCTGTTATACACTCAGATACATTACTGGGAGTATTATTACTGTGGAGCTCTGTTATCCACTCAGACACATTACTGGGAGTATTATTGCTGTGGAGCTCTGTTACACTCAGACACAGCAACAATATGGAGCTCCTAGAAAGGACACTAGGATAGAAAAAGAGGGATTCGGGCCCAAAATAGGGACTGTCCTTACGAAAAAGTGACAGTTGTGAAATATGTGACTTCCATACTACTCACGTGGCTTTTTGTGGGTTTTGGTAGCTGGTATTGCTGGTTTCTGTGAGTGATTGATTGATTTTGGTTTTGACCTTGGCTCTTGTGTCTGCTTCGATTAGCTTTTTAGTGTTCCCCTGACCTGGCCACCTTTTCAAGTTCAGGTCTCGCTGACGCTCTGTTTTCCCTCCTCAGAGGCATGTTGTTCAGCCTTGTTTTGTAAGGACCATTAACTTGTCTCAATGTCACTATCCATCTTTCTCATCTGTCAAATCTTTCTTTGTAGATTCCAACCTTTACTCCACAGGCGAGGGTTAGTTACATCCTGACAATAAGTCATGCAAAAATGTCATGAATGACAGCAAGATTGTATCTGTCCCAAATTATGTTCATTATTTCCTCTTATTTATCGGTATTTTAAAAATACAAATCCGACATGATATGTGGGTATGCTTGCTGCCATCAGATGTTGTAATACGGAGTGTTCTGGGAGCAGTATTCAGGTAAGTATATCTGTTGGTTGGTGACTATGTATCATGTATTTCTGCAGTCCGTAATGATTGCTGTTGACCGGTTTATATCTTCTCGTATCCCTCCTGTCGCACATCTCCCTTTGCCAATCTTTACATTGGGTTCCTGTACCTTGTGGGAAACAGTTCTAAATATTAACATTAAAATACAAAACTCGTAATGCTTCAACCTTTCATTAAATGTACTCCCTGATTCATAGGTTCAAACCTTTTCTGTCACTCTCCTCTGCCGGAGCCCTCTTTCTGTCCGCGGTTTACGTACGTACTACTCTCACTGACAGGATTATTTTTGGATAAGCCTTTTAAATGATTTAATATCTTTATATAAACTTTAAAAAATTAAAACATTTTGTGTCAAAATATAAATAAAAATTAAAAAAAATCTAAAAATCCATCATATATAAAAAATATTAAAATATAGATTTTTAAAGTTTATCCAAAAATATAAACCCACTTGAAAAACTCATCCAAAGGTATTAAATCAATGCCACAATTCGTGGCTGATCAGTAAACTTCACTCGCCTCCTTCCAGCTCTGCTTGTCCACATTCACTCGAGCCTCTTATGCCACTTGTTTGTCTTTCCTCTTGTCTTTTTATAGCTTATGTTTCCTAGATTGCAAGCTGGCCCAAGTCCCATTTACTTATAAAGGTTTTTAAGTGAAGAATAAATGCTTAGAATTGTCTATTACAAGTACTGATCTTTCACTACTGATTTTTGTGGGTTTCCTTGTGCGAGGCCTAGATTAATTTTCTTTTGGTCAATTTGAGAAGTTTTATTGCTCTGGTTTCCCAACCTATTCTCTGCACATGCCTTTTTATATAGCTGATTTGCGTGATGCTCAGGTATTTTCTTAGTGTATAAGTAATTTGCCACCACCAGGACTCAGAAGCTGTCCGGCACTGGATTTATACATGTGTGCCTCCAGGGATGTTTGATGGTGGCTCTATGAACAGATGTCTTTTAGGAAGTTTTTAATCTTCTGAAGAGTGTGCACTAGCTAATGGTAAAAGGCTGTTCATTTCTTGACCTCTTCATGAGTCCGCTGACACATTCTCTCTTTTCTCCCCACAGTGACGTCACATTCGTGGTAGGAAAGCGACGTCAGGTCATTCACGCTCATCGCTGCATCTTGGCCAGTCGTTGTAAGGTTTTCCATGGCATGTTCCTCAATCAGTTAAAGGAGAAGAAGTCCTCTGAGGAGTTGCAGGTTCCGTTTGTGTTGGCAGACATGAATCCCGATGTCTTCCTGGCCGTGTTGGAGTTCCTCTATACCAACAGTGTAACTCTCAACAGTGTCATTGTGAGTGCATTCTAAAGATTTTTACACAATCCTAATATCTTGCCTATTAGATACCTATATAATATATACATGGCATTTTTAAAACCTGTTTGTGGGCTTTGAACATCTTATCATGCAGTCAATGCTGCCATTTTCAATGCTCTTGAGTTAATGCAAACTTGTTTAAGGGTTAAGTATTAGGGCTTTGGTGATGCAGTCCTTCAGTGGACCCTATATCCTAAAAAAGCCTAAACACTACAAACCTTAGTCTTAAAAACCTCTAACTTAAACAGACTGATCTCTAAAATCCTTAATGCCAAACATATAAAAATAAATTCCTGATCAGCCCATGTATGGATTAACTCCAACAGTTAACTAAAAGATGGTGTTGCTGCCCTAATTAAAAGGATAGCCTAAACATTATAACCATTATAGCCATCTCTATTGGTTGTGTTTTCTAGAGTCCCCTGGTGCCATTCCCGCGATAAGAGCCAAAGAAAGTTCTTTAGAACAGTTTGACACATACCTGGACTGGCCTCTTCTTAAAATATCAAAAAACAAAGTTCCTACTTCTGCATTGGTGGCACCAAACCTGCCTGTGTTTTGATGGAATTCATTGGCTCAGAACATAAACCGACACTCTTGGCCAATAAATTCTTTGCAAATTGCAATGAAATTGATATATCTGTTGGCGAAGGGGAACCTCCATTATAGAAATAAATAAGAAGCGGGCTCGACCAGAGGTGCAAGGGGGAACCAATTAAGTGCCAAACTGTAAAAAGCCAGGGGACCGGGCACGGTGCAGCAGAACCAGATGGAAGACGATGTAGAAGGTACAGTCAGGGTTAATCTTACTGAGCCAGCATCAGGTTGCATAACATCACGGATATTGTCTTTTGTGTTTGACCCATTTATCACAAGGTTTTGTTATGTTCCACAGTTCAGTTGCTCAACTTCTATTCCTGTCTGATGCTGTGTCCAGGAAGTGGTTAAGTGACTGATGTATAACTGTGATTGCGATCAGCTCTTGCTTTGCTTTGTGTAATGGTTTATATCTTCAATGGGATGTGTCATACAGCACTGACCGCTGCTTTTCTTCATGCACAGACAGGACTGGAACTGTTGCTCAAGCTGGAAGAAATCACGTTGGCTGCTTTCAGCTTGTGATTAGCTCCAATCATAGTGTTAATGCAACTCCACAAAGTAGCCAATGTGTGTAACAGGGTGACTTTAGGGCTGCAGAGATTTTAGCAAAATTATAAGAAAGTTAGAGTTAGGAGCACAGAACAGATGAACACCAAATACAAAATGTTGTGCAAAACAATCCAAAAACAAGGCAGTATCTGTAAAACGCTCCTCCGTCCGTAACTGTACCCATTGTTTGAATGGTTGATGGGACCGATATTCCCAGAGGGAATATTGTCCACTCCTCTCACTGCCCCTTGTAATCACTAAAACATATTAATAAAATAAGTTAAAGAGAAAGTTTGTTGGTCATAGTAATTGATTGATGTCATTTTTGTATTTTTAAGAGTTATTTGAAAACCTTAGGCATTCACCTGTCCTGGACTGCATATCCCATAATTCCATTAGCTTTGCAGAGGATTATAGTACATAGCAGCTGTTGACAGCCACGGCTGGATGCTAAGTAAACAGAGCAAATTTTTTTGGGGGGGGGAAACTTGTTAGAAGAGGATCGCAGATTTTAAAGTTTTAATGGAAGGGTAATTACAAGGTTAAAAGGCTCACACTATGTTTTTTGATGTGTGCAGACCCTGGAGGTGCTAACTTCGGCCGTGGAGTATGGATTGGATGACCTGCGAAAGGTAATTTTTTTTGCTTCAGACATTTCCTAAGTACTGAGAGTTTTGTAAGGAGGGGGAAGTATCTTTTCTTTAAAAAAAAAAAATCATTTTTTTTTCAATAATATGGAAAAATTCAACAATTCAAATTTGATTTTACTCAAATTCACATAAAGGTTATTGTTGATGGTACTGTTATATGTTAACACTGGGTGGAAGTGTGTATTTAAATTGTAACGCATATTCTAATGTTGGCCTCATGTTTTTATCTCCGTGATGTGTTTTTATACATTATTTATTTATTATTGCCATTTATATAGCGGCAACAGATTCCGTAGCGCTTTACAATATTATGAGAGGGGATTTAACTATAAATAGGACAATTACAAATAAACTTACGGGAACCATAGGTTGAAGAGGACCCTGCTCAATCGAGCTTACATACATAATTATATTTCATTTAACAAAAAGTAATCTGTTTACATAGGAATTAGAAACTGCAATACAATGCATGCAGGGAGGGGTTGGCAACCACAAGGGAGGCATGGAGAGGTTTTGCACGTGGCTGATATAAATGATGTTGATGTCCTGTTCTATACTTCAAATAAATAGTTTTAAGCATTGTGTGAATGAATATACTATTCCTATAAGAGGACGTTATAATATGACAAAAACAAATAGTCTGTATCTTGATATATAAACCGCACTGTACTGATGAGCTGTGCAGGCTCCTGTTACAATGTTGGTTGGTTGAAGCAGTGCGTTGTGTGCACAGTGGTATTTGTTATTCAGCCCTACTGACATGTTGTCTGTGTCTATGCCTAGTTTGTCACTTTTTATTATCCCTTAAATACTTGTGAAATTATGTGTAATGGGGAATTGTGCAGGAAAAAAATATGAAACTGGAACAACCCACAGGAACATTTCATTTACAAATAAAGAATAGCTCAGCTTTCCGCAATGAAAGTGAAATGAAACATTTCTGGCCCATTCCTGGGAGTGAGGGATGTTCCTGATTGTAAAATATACGGTAGTTGTCTTTTTTTTAAATTTATTTAATATATGATTCTATTCCTTTACGATTATGTTTATCAGTCCAACAATCTGTTGGCTAGTGATTGCCCCCAGGGGCCGTGGCTGTTTTGTAGAACTTGCCTGGAATGTGGAATCCAGACTAGTAAAAAGGATTCTTTGAATGCCGCAATATTTCGAAGTGATTAGTGATATGCCCGAGATCGTGACTGCCATGAGATCTGACAAACTGCAGGACTTGGTTGTTTAATGAGCATCCATAAATAGTCTGTAACGGGATGCACAGCTACACGAATCATGGCATCAAATGATCTGTGATTGTGAGCAGACTGCGGGGTTTAATCAGGAAAATGTGGAGAATTATACGTTTTAGGCCGCAGTAGCTGAATTGGGAAAGAAACTGCTGTTTTTGTACCGCAGCTATTTTGAACAAAATTTTGCAATTCCTTTGTCACACGTCAATCTTCCACAATTCACATTATAGTAGAAAAACAACAACAACCCATTAGTTTATTTTTCTTTAAGGATAATAACTAACGGGGTTATTTACTCAATTAGCCGAAATGAAAGCATAGCTGATTAGATCATTTTGTCTATTTAGATGTAATATTCACCTTCAATTCACTTTGAGTTCTCACTGTAGTAAATGACCCTGGGATCATTCAGCAGCATAGCTGTAAAGCTAAAGTTGATAACACCGTATCGGTTTAGTTAACCAATCAATCAGAAGTTGCAGCCCTGATCCACGAGTCAGTAATACACAAAAAACACGTATACAAGTAAACCCTGTACCCGTAGTGGGGAGAAAAAAAACGAGTACTTCAAATTATGTGCGTCTATAAAAAACTTACAAGAATAGAATATAGTCTAGATCAGTGATGGCGAACCTATGGCACGCGTGCCACAGGTGGCACGCCGGGCCCTCTCTGTGGGCACGCGGCCATAGCTTTGCCATCACTGCAGAGTAGGCGCCTGCCTGCCCAAAACGGCAGGCGCCTACTCTGCTTCCGTGTCAGCAGGACCGGAAGCAGGGGGGAGGGATCGAGGAAGCAGCTCTCCCGTCCTCCCGCGAGCTGTGTGGAGCGTTGCCGCGCGTTACCATGGCAACGCTCCACACAGCATCGCGGGACCTGTATGCAGGACCTGTCCTGTCCTGCATACCACCACCGGACCACCAGGGATGACTGTGTTCCCCCCCTCCCCTTCACCAAAGGTAACAAGAAGGGAAGGGATACTGATTTAATAACTTACCCCTACTCCCACTACCCCCAGCACCCCTACTCCTTCTACTCCCACTACCCCCAGCACCCCTACTCCCACTACCCCCAGCACCCCTACTCCTTCTACTCCCACTACCCCCAGCACCCCTACTCCCACTACCCCCAGCACCCCTACTCCTTCTACTCCCACTACCCCCAGCACCCCTACTCCCACTACCCCCAGCACCCCTACTCCTTCTACTCCCCCTACTCCCAGCACCCCTACTCCCACTACCCCCAGCACCCCTACTCCCACTACCCACAGCACCCCTACCCCCAGGACCCCTACCCCCCCCACACACAGCACCCCTACCCCCCCCCCCCACACACACAGCACCCCTACCCCCCCCACACAGCACCCCTACCCCCCCCCACACACACAGCACCCCTACCCCCCACACACACAGCACCCCTACCCCCCACACACACAGCACCCCTACCCCTACACACACAGCACCCCTACCCCCACACACACAGCACCCCTACCCCCCCCCCCCCCCCCACAGCACCCTTTCCCCCAAACACACACAGCACCCTTTCCCCCAAACACATACACAGCACCCTTTCCCCCAAACACACACACAGCACCCTTTCCCCCAAACACACACACAGCACCCTTTCCCCCAAACACACACACAGCACCCTTTCCCCCAAACACACACAGCACCCTACCCCCCCACACGCACAGCACCCTACCCCCCCACACACACAGCACCCCTACCCCCCACACACACACAGCACACCTACCCCCCCCCACACACAGCACCCCTACCACCCCCACACACAGCACCCCTACCCCCCCACACACAGCACCCCTACCCCCCCACACACAGCACCCCTACCCCCCCACACACAGCACCCCTACCCCCCCACACACAGCACCCCTACCCCCCCACACACACACAGCACCCTTTCCCCCAAACACACACACAGCACCCTTTCCCCCAAACACACACACAGCACCCTTTCCCCCAAACACACACACAGCACCCTTTCCCCCAAACACACACACAGCACCCTTTCCCCCAAACACACACAGCACCCTACCCCCCCACACACAGCACCCTACCCCCCCACACACAGCACCCTACCCCCCCCACACAGAGCACCCTACCCCCCCCCACACACAGAGCACCCTACCCCCCCACACACACACAGCACCCTACCCCCCACACACACACAGCACCCTACCCCCCCACACACACAGCACCCTACCCCCCCACACACAGCACCCTACCCCCCCACACACAGCACCCTACCCCCCCACACACAGCGCACCCTACTCCCCCCCACACAAAGCACCCTACCCCCCCACACAAAGCACCCTACCCCCCCCCCACACAAAGCACCCTACCCCCCACACACTGCACCCCAACCCCCCACACACTGCACCCCAACCCCCCACACACTGCACCCCAACCCCCCACACAACATTACACACAGACACATACACTGCACCCCTCAATGCAGTATATGTGTGTGTGTTCAGCAGTCTTTATGTATTCAGCAGTGTGTGTGTGTGTGTATTCAGCAGACTGCGTGCGTGTATTCAGCAGACTGCGTACTCAGCAGTGTGCGTGTATTTAGCGGACTGTGTGTGTATTTAGCAGTCTGTCTGTGCCTCGGTGTGTGTGTTTGTATTAAGCAGTTGGTGTGTGAATGTGTTCAGCAGTCTGTGTGTATGTATTGCATTTGTTGGAGATACTAATATAAGCTTAATTTATATCATTATTTTACATTTTCATAATTTAAATCTCTGTTGTGTTCTTCTTTTAAAACAAAAGTTGTTAACTGTACGAGTAGTTTTTTCTAAACGTAAACCTCAGTATTCAGGTTTAATTGCCATGTTGGCACTTTGAGGGAAAAAAAGTTGGCATGTATTGCGGTTTGGGCACTCGGGCTCAAAAAGGTTCGCCATCACTGGTCTAGATAGTGGTAAAATTGGAATTTTTTGTTTTTAAGAAAAATGGGTCACTCACATTTAAAAGAGCCTGTATACTGGCTCTGTAAGTGATATATATATTACACGATACGGTAATGCTAATGAACATTTTAAATTTCCAACAAAGCAGGTTTATAAGAGGGAAAGCTGTATTTTCAATAACATGCCCTGGTTTCCTTAGCGCAAATTTGATATGCACATATCATATAAATGGGGATGCAGGTCACTGCTTGATCCAGTAATATAGCCATTCAGCCGGTACATTTTATCACCCATGTCTAATCACAGACAAGACTTTGAGGACAATAAACCTCTAACCATTTGTTTGTATTCCTTGTTTAGAGAAGAGATTTTATTACTGAACCATCTGTTGGGCAAGGAGCCCCCTTTTCAGAATCTTTAATATATTCGTGGACTCCACCAGCTGAATAACTGTCCTCCTGCCGTAAGGCAATGTCTTGGTATCACAGTATTAACTGCTGTTTCAGTGGATTGACTCTCAATGTATCAAAAAAATCCAACTGGAGATCTGCCGTCACCTTTTATTTATTTGGTCAAATCTCCTTAATATAAAATGAACACATTCCTTTTGCGTTAACGGCATTATGGTGGATCTAGAGCTGCTAAATGTAACAATATTTTTTCTGGACAAACAGAACTTCTTCTTTGTGCTGATGGGCAGTTAATGGAAAGTGCTTCCCTGCAGTATGCAGAGTTTGCATGCTTCTGGAATGAAAACGACTGATTGCTGACAGAGGGCTCCCAAAGGATCAGTTTGTTTCCCTCCTGCAGCGTGTGAATGCTACTTACCGCAGGGAAGCAATTTTTTGATTTGTGGTATTTCTGTCCCGGAAAGCACAGCAGATCTGGAAGCCCTAAGTGAGTGTACCCTTACCCTGTACTTCTATTTTTACTCTCGAAATGTCCATTGTCTTCTCTCGCTATGCTCGGGATGAAAGCAAACTGTGTTCTATTAATAAAGCCACAGGAAATGACTGCAGAACGGAAAAGGGACTCTGGTGCCAAAATTTGCACAGCTGTTGAGAAGACTTCCTTCCATCGAGGATCACAATCGCAATGCTTGCCTTTTATTAATGCATTCTATCTTAAATGTATACTAATGATCAGCATTTTCATAAACGTGTTTTGCAAAGAAAACTTTATTTTTAATTCTTGATGAATTGAACAAAGCAGAGCAGGACAATACAAACAGATTTCCAATTTATTGGGAGGCTAATTCGTAGATATAATGAGCGCAGCAAAACACAGTTATATTCACTCAACTATTTACTGATCATAGAACTGCAAACGTTGGGCAGAGAAATGTGATCTCGAGGAATTCTCCAATAGTCCCAGCTTGGCTACTTTCCAGCTGACCACAAATTCTAGCATTTATGCAATAAACCTCACCGTGTAATAAAAATTGAATATTTTACAGAAGTCCGCAACGGAGAGGAAACTTGGGGCCAGAATTCGCTCAGCTGTTGATACGATAATGAAATAAAATGACGAAACGTGATTAAGATCATTTAAAACATTACAGATTGCACATGTGGTCTACTGTTTGAGGGCTAAGCAGCTTTTGAGTCAAATGATTTTTAAATTATTTTTTTATAAGATTACTGGAAACATACATGCCATACTGTGCATCAAGTAAGCTGGAGACTTTGGACTGGAGGAGTCTGGTACAAGTTGGGCACACTTCTCCCTGATAGGATAAAAATGGTATCTCAGAGGAAGGGGATGTATGACTGCGTCCAGCTCTGATTTATCCCCAGCCACCACTGAATGCCATTGGCATGTGGATAGTTTAGTTGTCTTTGAACTAAGAGAACCATTGGACATAGGCTGATTGAATTGCTCTTACTGTACAGGTCAGGGGAAGTCTGGCAATTCGGGGGGTGGGGAGGGAGAGAAATTGCCTCCATGGCCACTAGTATAGAGGGGCTGTGGCCCACAGCATCGCAGCATTAGCTTTCTTCTGGTTAAAAGTAGAGGGAGATGCGTTAGGATATTTGCTAGCAGAGTACTGCAGAGTGAAGGAATTGTGCAGGGCATGTGTGGGTAGTCTGTTTGGGTTTCAAAGCATACTTGCCAATTGTCCCTCCCCACCATCTGGGATGGAGGTGGGCAGGCAAGAATGCAGGCTGCACGGTGGGGTCCATCCATCAAAGTGCAGCCTTCCTGGCTAGACTCCCTAGAGAGGGTGGCCAGGCTTACTGACAGCTTGCCCCGTCCAGCAGACCATGCAGGGAGCACTCTATGCATGGTCCTTGTGTCATCGGATTTTAAAATGTAGAATTCCCCAGGACCTATTAATACTGGGACAATAACCCCAAATGTGGGACTGTCCTAGCAAATCTGGGAATGTTGGCAGCTAGGGACTTTGTGCTTGGCGGCTCACAATATTATTCTGAACTGGCCGTCTGGGATATTTCCCCAAATCTATGAGTTTTACGCAAGAAAATCCATCCATTTCTACTTGCCCCCAACCCAAAAGTTGTCAGACCTCCCGGATACTAGTTATTATTCCTTTGATCCAAAGCTTATTCCTGCCAGCAAACCATGTCTTTTCTTCCCAGTATGCTGATTCACCTTCACACGTTTTACTGTGGGATAATGTTTGGTGATTAGGTTTAATTTGGTAAATCTCCATCTTTTGATACAATATTGTCTCTCATCATGCGCAGGCCTGAGGCCTTGAAACTGAAAAATAAGGAATTTATAGACAAAACTGTTTGTTGCATTTTCTGACTACACATGAAATAAAAAATGAAAGCGATAATTTGTTCTTCCATGGGTACATTGGGAACATTGCATCATCCCCCGTTCCTGCACACTGGGATTCTGATTGGCTGCGGTCCACACTTCTTTTTCTGTAGCCTCAAACGGAGTTCTGTGATTCCAAGATGGCTGCCTCCACGCTGAAACACTGGCTCCTATGGCTATATTTACTATTGCCTTGCTACAGGCAAATCGTTATCTCAGAATATATTGTTTTCTGCTGATTCTTGGAAATAAATAGGTAGCGGCAGTGTAAGAAAAATGACTCTTTGCTTAGAAAAAGTGACACTATTGTATTGGCGTGTAAGTTATTGCTTCCTATAGGCACACGCAGAATATTTATAGTGTCACGCTGACTGATTAAACAAGGTGTGGTTCACAGTGGGCTGAGTGCGGCTGGGGATGCGAGAGGCTACATACCTCTCACCTGTCCAAGGTTGGGCGAGACCATCCCGCATTCAAGGTTCTATCCCACAGTTTTTAGATTCGTTCTCTCCCGTCCACCTGGGGCCACTGCAGGAATGTCCCAGATCAGGATAAATAGATTGATTTGCACTGTGCAGTGAACTTCAGAACTGCTCTGTGAGGCAGGGCTTCTCACCCCGTCCCAGATCCCATATCTCCAACATTGGGAGAAATGGACGTCGGTCTGAGTTCTGCATGTGAATGCCACGTGGACAGCTTGGGTAAAATGATATCGGCAAGATTCGGCAGCTTGCAACTAAGCGATCCGCCTGCCTGACTGTCAGCTCTGAGGGCCTGTCTTGCCATGTGGGATTTATTTATTTTTAATTAGAGAAGTTATAAGGAACTTTCGAAGCTGAGACTGACTGAGTGAGTGAGTTGTATGGTGCTTAGATGATTTATTTGACAAAATGTTAATTCAGAAACAGATTAAGTATTTTAAGTGCTGCAATCTATTTGTGTAAAGATTTTATTTCCACAATATCCATTTCTAACCCGTGTGTGTTCCATGTAAAGTGCGCCCTTTTAAAAAAATTCTTCCTGTTCTGTCGGCAGTTTCTTGTACCATGAGCCGCAAATTAAACCATGGTTTATCCTAGAGGTATCTACCCCATGCTTTGAGTCAGGTAAAGAGGTATCTACCCCATGCTTTGAGTCTGGTGAAGAGGTATCTACCCCATGCTTTGAGTCAGGTAAAGAGGTATCTACCCCATGCTTTGAGTCAGGTAAAGAGGGTATCTACCCCATGCTTTGAGTCAGGTAAAGAGGTATCTACCCCATGCTTTGAGTCTGGTGAAGAGGTATCTACCCCATGCTTTGAGTCTGGTGAAGAGGTATCTACTCCATGCTTTGAGTCAGGTAAAGAGGTATCTACCCCATGCTTTGAGTCTGGTGAAGAGGTATCTACCCCATGCTTTGAGTCTGGTGAGGAGGTATCTACCCCATGCTTTGAGTCTGGTAAAGAGGTATCTACCCCATGCTTTGAGTCAGGTAAAGAGGTATCTACCCCATCCTTGAATCGGGTAAAGAGGGCATCTACCCCATGCTTTGAGTCTGGTGAAGAGGTATCTACCCCATGCTTTGAGTCTGGTGAAGAGGTATCTACCCCATGCTGTGAGTCTGGTGAAGAGGGTATCTACCCCATGCTTTGAGTCTGGTGAAGAGGTATCTACCCCATGCTTTGAGTCTGGTGAGGAGGTATCTACGCCATGCTTTGAGTCTGGTGAGGAGGTATCTACCCCATGCTTTGAGTCTGGTGAGGAGGTATCTACCCCATGCTTTGAGTCTGGTGAAGAGGTATCTACCCCATGCTTTGAGTCTGGTGAAGAGGTATCTACCCCATGCTGTGAGTCTGGTGAGGAGGTATCTACCCCATGCTTTGAGTCTGGTGAGGAGGTATCTACCCCATGCTTTGAGTCTGGTAAAGAGGTATCTACCCCATGCTTTGAGTCAGGTAAAGAGGTATCTACCCCATGCTTTGAGTCAGGTAAAGAGGTATCTACCCCATCCTTGAATCGGGTAAAGAGGGCATCTACCCCATGCTTTGAGTCTGGTGAAGAGGTATCTACCCCATGCTTTGAGTCTGGTGAAGAGGGTATCTACCCCATGCTTTGAGTCTGGTGAGGAGGTATCTACCCCATGCTTTGAGTCTGGTGAGGAGGTATCTACCCCATGCTTTGAGTCTGGTGAAGAGGTATCTACCCCATGCTGTGAGTCTGGTGAAGAGGTATCTACCCCATGCTTTGAGTCTGGTGAGGAGGTATCTACCCCATGCTTTGAGTCAGGTTATGGGAGATCCACATGTTTTAATCAAATAATATATTTGTAAGTGTAATTGAGTTCCTGGACTTTCAATTACGTTTCCATCAAAGCAGCTTTTCTTACTTTGAATTTAAGTCTCTAATCAGCAGATTGTGTGGAAAATGCCTTAGGAATGAATTTGGGGTGTTTAATGTACTAAGATTGAGAGATGTGCTCCAGCACGGTCAGCATATCCCAGCCTCTGACTTCCCACAATCACTGCTTGATAGGTTGAAGGTGCGGAAACCCGGCTTATAATAACCAGAACTGATAGAGAAGAAAAAGATTTGTCTAATCCCAAAACAGGGTGGAGGAAGAAAAGAAAATATAAAAGAACTTGTCACACCCGTGTCACACTAGCCACCGCAGTGACACCAGGCGAGGACATCGCTGTGACCTGTCTGAGAGATGAAACAGAAGAAATGCTGAAGACGCCTATGAAACTTGGTTAATGATCCATTTGTAGGTGTGTTATCCAGAATGACTTGCAATCCAGAAGAACATTCACCTCGGCAAAATGTTATTTATACATAAACATACTAAGGAAAGTAGACCTGTGAATGGCAATGCATCATTTAAACTGTGACTCTGTCCTCTCTTGGTTTTCCTCCTATCTCTCCCAACGCTCATTTAGTGTCTCCTTTTCCAAGGATACCTCCTCCCCTCGCCCTGTCTCGGTTGGAGTTCCCCAAGGCTCTGTCCTTGGTCCCCTTCTATTTTCTCTTTATACTGCCTCTCTTGGAAAACTTATTGCCTCTTTTGGATTCAACTACCACCTGTACGCTGATGACACTCAGATATACCTCTCCTCACCGGACCTCTCCCCGGCCGTCCTGCAACGTGTCACTGCTTGCCTCTCTTCCATCTCTGACTGGATGTCGTCACGCTTTCTCAAACTTAACCTCTCTAAAACTGAACTCCTTGTCTTTCCTCCTCCTAATACTGATCCTCCTCTCTCACTCTCCCTTCAAGTCAGTGATATCCACATAAGTCCATCCCTACAAGCGCGCTGTCTTGGCGTCATACTTGACTCTGGTCTCACCTTTGAGTCTCACATCCAGTTTGTTGCCAAGTCCTGTAGGTTCCAACTCAAAAACATAGCCCGCATCCGCCCCTTTCTTACGCAAGATGCTACCAAGGAGCTTGTCCATGCTCTAGTAATTTCCCGCATGGATTACTGTAACCCTCTCCTGATTGGTCTCCCCAAAAGCCGTACTGCCCCGCTACAGTCTGTAATGAATGCTGCAGCTAGACTGATTTTCCTATCCAGTCGGTCCTCTCACACCTCGCCCCTCTGCCAGTCCTTACATTGGCTCCCTGTATCCTATAGGAGTCAATTCAAAGTGCTAACCCATACATTTAAAGCACTGAACAATTCCAGCCCCTCTTATATCTCTTCACTGATCCAGAGGTATGCCCCTCCTCGTACCCTCCGCTCTGCCCGCGACCACCTCCTGACCGCTGCTCGCACCCGTACGGCCAACTCACGCTTGCAGGACTTCTCACGGGCGGCTCCTCTCCTATGGAATAACTTGCCTACTGTCATCAGACTCTCCCCTAGTCTTCAATCATTTAAGAAGGGCCTTAAATCCCATCTCTTCAGGAAAGCGTATGGCCTCCCAGAGTAATCTCTCCCTTACATACCTGTCCCTATGGGATAGTGCTTTGCTCTCTCCTCCAGCTCTGCTTCACTCCTACTTGATATTTCCTATCCTAATGTTTCTAATACCCCACCTCCTATAGACTGTAAGCTCATTTGAGCAGGGTCCTCTTCAACCTATTATTCCTGTAAGTTTTCTTGTAATTGTCTTATTTATTGTTACATCCCCCCCTCTCAAAATATTGTAAAGCGCTACGGAATCTGTTGGCGCTATATAAATGGTAATAATAATAATAAACGAGTGATTAATGCTTCCCTTCCACATTGTGTAACTGAGTGCTGATAATGCAGAATGCAATGTAGCCAATAAAGATACAGGTACTTCCTGCTTTTGTTTCATCTCTGCAGAGGGACTGTAAATGGTGGCACCCCCCTGCCACTCTCTGTCTGTCAAACTGCATGGCGGCACGCTAGCAGCTAGTAAGGAATGCACTGAGCACACTGATACTCTACAAGTATACCCTCAGGACCAATCGGGAAAGTGGTTTATGACTGGAGTGGTGATGGTTAAAGCATGGGTGGTGGGTTTGTACTGGGCCGCTAGTTGGGTACATGTGTTTTATTGGGGCTTACTCCCTTCAATCCAGGCAGCAGGAGGATGGTTAGCTGATATACATGCAGCCCCACCTTGTTTGGTTCTTGTTGTTTGTTATCTTCGTTGTTTGCTTGTGTTTTTCTTTTTTTGTTGTCACAGCGGTGGAAGATGCCTTGCCAGCTCAATGTTAAAGTCAAGCTGCTACAATTGGGGAGATGTGCCTGACCCGAAGAAGTAAGGGGGCAAAAGCACTTGGCAATTACCTGGGGGAAGGCCTGCTGCCTTATTGAGCGGAACCAGCTGGCAATAAAAATGTTAACGTTCAATAAAAGTGTGGCCTACACCTTTTGCCGAATGAGTTATGGTGTCTTTAGTATTATCGGAGCCGGTTTGTTATTGGGGTTTGGTATCGCAGTCCTTAGCAGTCATGGCTTTTTATTGGCTGCAGTAGTAGCTTGCAACACCCTGTATAGCACAAATCATTGGCCACTGCACTTTATATATGTTCTTATTTATATAGCGCAAACAAACTTTATATATGTAGGCATTGATTTTATATTCTGGGGCCTTTTTTAAGAATCTGTATTCCAGAATTAACACCAGGTTCTTCACAAATATCCATTTGTAGGGTATTGGACCCATTTTTTCGTATCTATTTTTGTCATTCCTACGGTTTGTGACAAAAATAGTATTTCTGTTTCTATGATAAGATTCAAGAAAATATAGTCTGTAAAATGTTTTATCCCAAAAATATTTATGTAAACATTGACCAAATAAGTACACGTAAATTGATATAATTTTATTTTTTTTAGTATCCATGAACAGCAGTCTATATACAGCATTGCTTTTGCTATGTGCTAGTTATGCATCCCATGTTTCAAGTACACAGTGTGCAATCGTTTTTACACAATAAAATTATTTACAGTAAAAGGTTAACCTTTCTATAACCTCACATTAACCATAACTCGGAGGCCATTGTTATACCTGTGGCTTGAAATCCCAGTGTGCACTTTGAGCCAAGGATCACCTGCTATCCCCTAACCAGCGGGCCTCTCACCAAACTTTAATATTGAAAGGGACACTAACTACAGCTTAATGTATTTGTTCTGGCGAGTATAGTCCGTCCCTGCAGGCGATTTGTTGTAAACACTATCTTTTCAGAGAAAATGCAGTATTTACATTACATCCTAGTGATGCCTCCATTGGTCACTCTTCAGATGGCTGCTAGAGGTGATTTCTGGGGTAGTGCTGCACAGTGTGACTGACTTTCAGTGTCTCCTCCCTCTGCATGAAGACACTAAACTCTCCTCATAGAGATTCATTGATTCAATTCATCTCTATGAGGAGATGCTGATTGGCCAGGGTCACATTAGGCTCTGCCCACAGCTTGCCTCCATGTCTAAAATCATCAGAATTGACAATCTCGGCCAATCCAATGCTCTCCTGTTGGAAAGCATTGTGATTGGCTGAGTTCATCACTTCTGATGATGTCAGCCAAAGAGTTGGATCGGGAGTGAAGCTAGCACCAGCAGACTGGCATAAAGATAAGATTTTACTATATTTAAGGTGGGCCTTAAATAATGTTATAAACACTGTCTAGCAGGACGCTAAATAGTGTTTTTAACATTATGAGGTCAGAAATATATGTTTGTGTTCCTGACCCTATAGTGTTCCTTTAAAGTCTGCAGAAAGCAGAAAGATTAGACATTCTAGGCTAATTTAGCTTACTTAACGTGTGGGTGTCACACCTCTTTCCCCTCACTTCTCCCCGCCCCCTATGGATTTCCTAACAAAAAAATTGACTAATCACTGCAAGTGCTCTGACCTAGAGCTGAGGGGAAGGGAGTAAGTCTAGTCAGTCCCTGGATGGGGAAATATCAAAGGTAGAGTCTGATGTAAAGAGGAAATTGTGTGTGAGAATGAAAGTTCAGTTTGTATATGCAGTATACATATACATTTTGCAATATATATGTACATTTGTTTTAAAGGGACACACATAGACTTTGACATCAGATAAAAACCGTTAGGCCCATCTAGTCTGCCCAATTTTCTAAATACTTTCATTAGTCTCTGGCTTTATCTTATAGTTAAGATAGCCTTATGCCTATCCCACGCATGCTTAAACTCCTTTACTGTTTTAACCTCTACCACTTCAGCTGGAAGGCTATTCAATGCATCCACTACCCTCTCAGTAAAGTAATACTTCTGAATATTATATTTAAACCTTTGCCCCTCTAATTTAAGACTGTCCTCTTGTTGTGGTAGTTTTTCTTCTTTTAAATATAGTCTCATCCTGTCCTGTGTTGATTCCCTTTATGTATTTAAATGTTTCTATCATATCCCCCCTGTCTCGTCTTTCCTCCAAGCTATACATGTTAAGATCCTTTAACCTTTCCTGGTAAGTTTTTTATCCTGCAATCCATGAACCAGTTTAGTAGCCCTTCTCTGAACTCTCTCTAAGGTATCAATATCCTTCTGAAGATACAGTCTCCAGTACTGCGTACAATACTCCAAGTGAGGTCTCACCAGTGTTCTGTACAATGGCATGAGCACTTCCCTCTTTCTACTGCTAATACCTCTCCCTATACAACCAAGCATTCTGCTAGCATTTCCTGCTGCTCTATTACATTGTCTGCCTACCTTTAAGTCCTCAGAAATAATCACCCCTAAATCCCTTTCTTCAGATGTTAAGGTTAGGACTCTATCAAATATTCTGTACTCTGCCCTTGGGTTTTTACGTCCAAGATGCATTATCTTGCACTTATCCACATTAAATGTCAGTTGCCACAACTCTGACCACTTTTCTAGTTTACCTAAATCATTTGCCATTTGGCTTATCCCGCCTGGAACATCAACCCTGTTACATATCTTCGTATCATCAGCAAAAAGACATACCTTACCATCAAGACCTTGTGCAATGTCACTAATAAAAATATTAAAGAGAATGGGACCAAGTACAGATCCCTGAGGTACCCCACTGGTGACAAGCCTATGCTTCAAATATACTCCATTGACTACAACCCTCTGTTGCCTGTCAATCAGCCACTGCCTTACCCATTCAACAATATTGGAATCCAAACCTAAAGATTGCAATTTATTAGCAGTATAGTCATTACAGCAAACTGTAGTGGTCATAGTGCTAGGAGTGCGGTTTGAAAACTTACCTGGGGTGCCTGCATCCACATTTGTTACTCTACTGCAGGAGAAGCCGGATGTCAGTCTAGAGAATAAAACACGACCAATCCAGGACTGTGCTCATTGGCTGAGAACCGAATGGAACTGCATGGACCTCACCTCATTTAGAGCTTAACAGAATCTCCTGCAAGAGAAGACCGGAAGCAGAAGGTTATTATTATTATTATTACTGGTATTTATATAGCGCCATCATATTCCATGACCACATACAATAAGACAGCGATAGGGCACTCCTGGCACCATAACCACTACAACCAGTTCTTGGAGTTTTCCTCTAATGCTGGGAACGGGCTATAAGAACGAAGGCCAGAACGATTGCTGTATTTTGGATACGGACCGCCTTTATGGGTGGAAGCCATTTTTATATGTAAACGTACAGTTTCTCTCTATAATAACACAAGTGAAGACCTGAGTGGAGACCAACTGAATGGCAAGTTATTGAAGTTTCTCTAAAATTTTGCCCGTTCATATTCCCTGTTTTATGGGCTACAAGACCCTGCCACCAGTAGGGGTAGGCGACCTTTGGCCCCTGATGCAATGCCAGCATTCTAGTTGTAAGAGCATTATGGGAGATGAAGTCCACAAAATCTGGAGTGCCGAAGGTTTTCTACCCCAGCACTGAGCATGCGTGAAAGGGAAGGGCTTTGGCATTTAGTCCCCATCAGTTTGTGTGCCGCACACTGAATCTTGATGCAAATAATCCCCTTTGTGTAAGTTGAAGAAGTGACCAGACTTTAGGGATTTTTCTGACAATCAGAAGTACTGGGAAAGTGTAACAGGATAGGTAAGAGCCACCCATAACGTGTCAGCCCCTCCAAAAAAATTCAATACGTGAGACTGAGCAGCAACAATGAAGGGGAAGAACCTTTTTGCTCAAGATGCACGGAAACCTAAATTATAGATGTTCCCCTGGTCGGGAAAACATATGTACATTTACAATACCACGAGTTCGAAAAATAAAAACAGATCTGAAACATCTTCATGTTTCCTGGTTTCATAGCTCGTGACTGTCTGCAGCCGACCTGCTAGATCCTTCATAACAAATATATTCTTATATGAAACCTTATCGTTTTATTACATGAACCCTGAGGCATAACGTCGCCTGTCACAGCACACGGGACTTGCAGAGTTAGTCACAAAACCAGGAATTGACGTTTATTGACCAGGACATTATACATTTAGCTGGCTTGGAATTTTTCTACCAGTTAATTCGACCAACTCTTCTGCATTCCTACTCTCTCATCTTGTGTTACTATCCCCCCATACAGCATTTCCTCTCGTGGTTTATATCCCACCTCCTCTAGATTGTAAGATCCTTTGATCAAGATCCTCATCAACCTTTTGCTTGAATAGTTTATCTCAGCTGTTAAATCCCTTTTTGAAGCTGTAAAGTGCTGCAGGATAAGTTGTCATTTTATAAAGGGTAATAATAATGAATTGTGATACGTTCTGGTGTACAGGTTTATATACTGGAATGAGAATTCAAAGTGAATTTAAAATGTAAGGTCCGAGTGTCCGAATTAAACGCATAGCTCACAGAATTTTTCCAGTTTGGCTCTTTTCACCTTAAATTTGAAATTCATTATGAATTTGCTTTGAATTCTCATCCAGTTACACTGTTAGTGAAGACCCCTGAGAGTTCCCGAATGATACGGCATTTCAAAGCAAACTGACTCTACTCAAAGAAACACTAAACCATGGTGAGATCCTAATTCCACTCACTGTATCTCGGCTAGATTAAGGTAATCGGTTGCAAATATTACTTCAAACTGACTTCTGAAAAGGATGCGTTCAGCGACAGAACCACTTCAAAGTGAACCTGCGTCTGATTTCATTTTTTCTTTTACATTAAAAAGCATTTTTTGTCGAACATTTTGCTCCATTAGTGTTGTGCTAGCTATAACACTTGCGCCCTCACTCTTCCTCCTTGTTTGGAAAACACTGAAACCATCCCTAAAGCAGGGAGCGACAGATCGTATCTTATTGTCCGTGTACAGTAGACTCGTTCCTGATTGCCAGCATTGCTCACTGTATTGACTCAGTGCGCATGTTCCGTAGTAAAGTGATGGCAAGCTGTAGTGTTGGCAAGGGGAGGGTCATGAATGCAGACTGTACATTGCAATGCCAGCGACGCAAGTGACCATTTCTGGTGGCGCTTCCCTCTCCCGGTCATGTGTGGTGTTCCCCAAGGCTCCATACTCGGCCCCCTAACGTTCACATTATTTATAAATTACCTGCCTAACGTCCTCAAAGCCTCAACTGTACACATGTGTGCAGACGACACAGTAATCTCCGCTAGTAAACCTTGAGGCTGTGCTCCAAATCCAAATCTACAGAAGTAGAAAAGTGAATTAATACGTTATATAATTTGTTCTGCCGCTTTGTACTAGAATGTAATTACTTTACCCACCACTGTGACATGTTGAAAGAGCTAAACTGGCTGTTGCTGGAATCCTGACGCACTCTTCATCTTTCCAGCCTTGTGCATAAGAGCATTTCTGGGAAGCTCCTGCCCTACCTGACTAGAATGCTCTCCCCGGCTGTTCCCACCTCCTATAACCTCCGATCCAGTACTAGCACTTTATTTAGCATACCGCAATACAAAAATAAAGTGGCTCGATCCTCCTTTTCCTACAATTATGGAATAACCTCAGGGACACAGTCAAATCTTCATTCAATCTAAAATCGTTTAAGAGATCTATGGCAATATACCTCAGCACAGAATGCACATGGCAGGACATACCTGAAAACGAGAGAAATCTCAATGTATCCTTTCTGGTAAAATATTTGATTAATAAATAAGCTACCAGGAATGATTGACAGGTGAGATAAGGTGACATATTTGGATTTTTAGAAAGATCAGTTCTGTTAAAACAACATTAAGACGAAATTTAAAGATCTATCATTTTAACCAAACAGGTCTTACCTATGACAGTTACACTGAATACCCGCTAAGGCCCATTCCTGCTTGTTCAGTGTGAGAGTATAGTGAGTTTTCTCCCCTTATTCTATCAGTATGAGAGTTTTAGAAGTGAATACAGCTCTATATATATGACATTATCATAACCCGCCACCCACATCATACATCCCACCGAGCATATCAGCGAAACAGGACTCTCCATTCTTTTATTACTAAACCCATAACTCCCAAGTGTCCCTATTTAGGAGGGATAGTCCCTCTTTTGGCCCAAATCCCTCTGTCCCTCCTTTCTATTCTAATGTCCCTATTTTCTATGAGCTCCATATTGTTGGTGCATCTTAGTGTATAACACCTCTCCACAGCAATAATACTCCCAGTAATGTGTCTGCGTGTTTAACAGAGCTCCACAGCAATAATACTCCCAGTAATGTGTCTGAGTGTTTAACAGAGCTCCACAGCAATAATACTCCCAGTAATGTGTCTGAGTATATAACAGAGCCCCACAGTAATAATACTCCCAGTAATGTGTCTGAGTGTATAACAGAGCTCCACAGCAATAATACTCCCAGTAATGTGTCTGAGTGTATAACAGAACTCCTCGGCAATAATACTCCCAGTAATGTGTCTCAGTGTATAACAGAGCTCCACAGCAATAATACTCCCAGCAATGTGTCTGAGTGTATAACAGAGCTCCGCAGCAATAATACTTCCAGTAATGTGTCTGAGTGTATAACAGAGCTCCACATCAATAATACTCCCAGTAATGTGTCTGAGGGTATAACAGAGCTCCACAGTAATAATACTCACAGTAATGTGTCTGAGTGTATAACAGAACTCCTCAGCAATAATACTCCCAGTAATGTGTCTCAGTGTATAACAGAGGCCCACAGCAATAATACTCCCAGTAATGTGTCTGACTGTATAACAGAGCTCCACAGCAATAATACTCCCAGGAATGTGTCTGAGTGTATAACAGAGCTCCGCAGCAATAATACTCCCAGTAATGTGTCTGAGTGTATAACAGAGCTCCACATCAATAATACTCCCAGTAATGTGTCTGAGTGTATAACAGAACTCCACAGCAATAATACTCCCAGTAATGTGTCTCAGTGTATAACAGAGGCCCACAGCAATAATACTCCCAGTAATGTGTCTGACTGTATAACAGAGCTCCACAGCAATAATACTCCGAGCAATGTGTCTGAGTGTATAACAGAACTCCACAGCAATAATGCTCCCAGTAATGTGTCTGAGTGTATAACAGAGCCCCACAGCAATAATACTCTCAGTAATGTGTCTGAGTGTATCACAGAACTACACAGCAATAACACTCCCAGTAATGTGTCTGAGTGTATAACAGAACTCCTCAGCAATAATACTCCCAGTAATGTGTCTGAGTGTATAACAGAGCTCCACAGCAATAATACTCCCAGTAATGTGTCTGAGTGTATAACAGAACTCCTCAGCAATAATACTCCCAGTAATGTGTCTCAGTGTATAACAGAGGCCCACAGCAATAATACTCCCAGTAATGTGTCTGACTGTATAACAGAGCTCCACAGCAATAATACTCCCAGCAATGTGTCTGAGTGTATAACAGAGCCCCACAGCAATAATACTCCCAGTAATGTGACTGAGTGTATAACAGAGCTCCACAGCAATAATACTCCCAGTAATGTGTCTGAGTGTATAACAGAACTCCTCAGCAATAATACTCCCAGTAATGTGTCTCAGTGTATAACAGAGGCCCACAGCAATAATACTCCCAGTAATGTGTCTGACTGTATAACAGAGCTCCACAGCAATAATACTCCCAGCAATGTGTCTGAGTGTATAACAGAGCTCCACAGCAATAATACTCCCAGTAATGTGTCTGAGTGTATAACAGAGCTCCACATCAATAATACTCCCAGTAATGTGTCTGAGTGTATAACAGAACTCCTCAGCAATAATACTCCCAGTAATGTGTCTGAGTGTATAACAGAACTCCTCAGCAATAATACTCCCAGTAATTTGTCTGAGTGTATAACAGAGCTCCACAGCAATAATACTCCCAGTAATGTGTCTGAGTGTATAACAGAACTCCACAGCAATAATACTCCCAGTAATGTGTCTGAGTGTATAACAGAACTCCTCAGCAATAATACTCCCAGTAATGTGTCTGAGTGTATAACAGAACTCCTCAGCAATAATACTCCCAGTAATATGTCTGAGTGGATAACAGAGCTCCACAGCAATAATACTCCCAGTAATGTGTCTGAGTGTATAACAGAGCTCCACAGCAATAATACTCCCAGTAATGTGTCTCAGTGTATAACAGAGCCCCACAGCAATAATACTCCCAGTAATGTGTCTGAGTGTATAACAGAGCTCCACAGCAATAATGCTCCCAGTAATGTGTCTGAGTGTATAACAGAGCCCCACAGCAATAATACTCCCAGTAATGTGACTGAGTGTATAACAGAGCTCCACAGCAATAATACTCCCAGTAATGTGTCTGAGTGTATAACAGAGCCCCACAGCAATAATACTCCCAGTAATGTGACTGAGTGTATAACGGAGCCCCACAGCAATAATACTCCCAGTAATATGTCTGAGTGTATAACAGAGCTCCACAGCAATAATGCTCCCAGTAATGTGTCTGAGTGTGTAACAGAGCCCCACAGCAATAATACTCCCAGTAATGTGACTGAGTGTATAACAGAGCTCCACAGCAATAATACTCCCAGTAATGTGTCTGAGTGTATAACAGAGCCCCACAGCAATAATACTCCCAGTAATGTGTCTGAGTGTATAACAGAGCCCCACAGCAATAATACTCCCAGTAATGTGACTGAGTGTATAACGGAGCCCCACAGCAATAATACTCCCAGTAATATGTCTGAGTGTATAACAGAGCTCCACAGCAATAATACTCCCAGTAATGTGTCTGAGTGTATAACAGAGCCCCACAGCAATAATACTCCCAGTAATGTGACTGAGTGTATAACGGAGCCCCACAGCAATAATACTCCCAGTAATATGTCTGAGTGTATAACAGAACTCCTCAGCAATAATACTCCCAGTAATGTGTCTGAGTGTATAACAGAGCTCCACAGCAATAATACTCCCAGTAATGTGTCTGAGTGTATAACAGAACTCCTCAGCAATAATACTCCCAGTAATGTGTCTCAGTGTATAACAGAGGCCCACAGCAATAATACTCCCAGTAATGTGTCTGACTGTATAACAGAGCTCCACAGCAATAATACTCCCAGCAATGTGTCTGAGTGTATAACAGAGCTCCACAGCAATAATACTCCCAGTAATGTGTCTGAGTGTATAACAGAGCTCCACATCAATAATACTCCCAGTAATGTGTCTGAGTGTATAACAGAACTCCTCAGCAATAATACTCCCAGTAATGCAATAATGTGTTCAGAAATCAGTGTTAATAAGATACATTGTTTTTCTTCTAAATTAGTTGTATAAATTTTTATTATTAAGTCACCTAAAATTTCTCTGAACAGCCCCGCCCTGGCCACACACCCCAACCCACCCCCCAGTCACACTTAAAATGTAAATGTTCCTCTTTGTCCATTTGAAATGCTAGGAGGTGTATGAACCACCATTTTCTTATATCGCGTAACATTTGTTGTTTCCCTGCACATTGTAAATGAGATACAGGCAGCCCAGGGAATCCAATACAGGGCCCCTGCCATTAAATGTAGCTTGTGATAATACTCTGTATCACTCCTCATTATCCATCCCGCTTGTTACGGATACCAGACTGTGATGTCAGCCACATGTTTAGCCATCTTCAAACTGGTTGTAGAAGACATACAGTCAGACTTCAAAGGCAGATTCCATCGTTTAAAGCTGAACATATATAATATCTTGGGTTTTATCACCATTAGAATTTAACAAGCTGTGATCAACGCTAGCTCGGAGCACCTCATGGATTGTCAGCTCTGCGCATGGTTCAGGATAGCTGCACACTGACAGTTCCTCTGTGATTCTCATGGGACCTTGTCTCTAACACATTGTGTAGGAAATGACTGGGAACCAGGGATTCGTGAGAAATTTATAAATTCCACAGATGAGAAACACAATCTTCATAAATATTTACAAGACAGATTTCTACATGTTAACCCTTTGGTAGTCAGAGTGTAATGACTGTCTGGAGCTGGTTTTAAATGCCTGTTATATGTTCTGCCAAACTATGAGACCCCTGTAATGGCAAAAAACATTCACATCTGCAGCCCCAAACCTATATTTTCTCTGGATAATGAAAAACTAAGGGGGTTCGAAATGAATGATTGACTGAAACTGGTTTGATAAAAAAAACTTTTGCTAATAACTACTACAATAATTCTACCCTATTGAATCAATGCAATGTTTTGTGGACCCAGGACATACCTGAAAACAAGAGAAATCTCAATGTATCCATCCTGGTAAAATAGTTTATAAATAAATAAAAACAATGAGCTGTAATGCTACAATGAGCTGTAATGCTACAATGAGCTGTAATAATATTATGAGCCGTAATAATATAATGAGCTGTAATGCTACAATGAGCTGTAATGCTACTATGAGCTGTAATGCTACAATGAGCTGTAATAATATTATGAGCTGTAATAATATTATGAGCTGTAATAATATAATGAGCTGTAATGCTACAATGAGCTGTAATAATATTATGAGCTGTAATAATATAATGAGCTGTAATGCTACAATGAGCTGTAATGCTACAATGAGCTGTAATGCTACAATGAGCTGTAATGATACAATGAGCTGTAATAATATTATGAGCTGTAATAATATTATGAGCTGTAATAATATAATGAGCTGTAATGCTACAATGAGCTGTAATGCTACAATGAGCTGTAATGCTACAATGAGCTGTAATGCTACAATGAGCTGTAATGATACAATGAGCTGTAATGATACAATGAGCTGTAATAATATAATGAGCTGTAATGATACAATGAGCTGTAATGATACAATGAGCTGTAATGATACAATGAGCTGTAATGATACAATGAGCTGTAATGATACAATGAGCTGTAATAATATTATGAGCTGTAATAATATTATGAGCTGTAATGCTACAATGAGCTGTAATGCTACAATGAGCTGTAATGCTACAATGAGCTGTAATGCTACAATGAGCTGTAATGATACAATGAGCTGTAATGATACAATGAGCTGTAATAATATAATGAGCTGTAATGATACAATGAGCTGTAATGATACAATGAGCTGTAATGATACAATGAGCTGTTCTGATACGATGAGCTCTTATAATACAATGAGTTATGATACAATGAGCTGTTATAATACAATGAGCTGTAATGATTCGGTGCGCTGTTATGATATAATGCGCTGTACTGATACAATGAGCTGTTCTGATCCAATGAACTGTAATAATACAGCTATATTCTCCTGTCAAAATCTGCAATACTCATTTGCTGTCAAAGTCCCCTTTAATACTATTGTAAAGCGCTGTGAAATTTGGCGCTACAAAAATTTCAATAATTGTAATGTAGATGTTATTAATAAGCTGTAATAATAGAATAAGCTGTAATAATACAATAAGCTGTAATAATACAATAAGCTGTAATAATACAATAAGCTATAATTAATGAGCTGTTATAATACAATAAGCTATAATTAATGAGCTGTAATAATACAATAAGCTGTAATTAATGAGCTGTAGTGGTTATGGTACCAGTAGTGTCCCTTTAACTTATTTTTTTCTTTTTACTCTGTTCACAAAGGCCTAAGCAAATCCATCCTGTTGCAGTGACCTCATGGTTTGCCTTCTGGGTGTAATTCTCACTCCCGGATGTCTTCTAAGGGGTCAGGCAGAGATCAGAGCGGCTTTGAAGATTTGAGGAAAGGAATTCCTGCTTGCCTGAGATCACCCTTCCCTCCCAGCTGTTTGTCATTACAGTGAGCCGTTTAGTGTAATGATATACATAGAGAATCTATAGCATGTGTTCTGCTTGTCCTGAACACTGTTTATTGATGTGTATAAATCACCGGCCACTTCCATTGTACTTTACAAACTTTGTGATATATTGAAATAGGCTGAGAGAGAGGTACAGCTGGTTTATACAGCCCTGTAACTACAGATTATACCCTAACCCTCCAACCACCATAACCACTGTAGCCTATTGCAGCTGGTTTATACAGTCCTGTAACTATAGAGTATACCCAACCACCATAACCACTATAGTCCATTGCAGCTGGTTTATACAGCCCTGTAACTACAGATTATACCCTTAACCCTCCAACCTCCATAACCACTATAGTACAATGCAGCTGGTTTATACAGCCCTGTAACTACAGATTATACCCTTAACCCTCCAACCACCATAACCACTGTAGCCTATTGCAGCTGGTTTATACAGCCCTGTAACTACAGATTATACCCTTAACCCTCCAACCACCATAACCACTGTAGCCTATTGCAGCTGGTTTATACAGCCCTTTAACTATAGAGTATACCCAACCACCATAACCACTATAGTCCATTGCAGCTGGTTTATACAGCCCTGTAACTACAGATTATACCCTTAACCCTCCATCCACCATAACCACTGTAGCCTATTGCAGCTGGTTTAAACAGCCCTGTAACTATATATTATACCCTTAACCCTCCAACCACCATAACCACTGTAGCCTATTGCAGCTGGTTTAAACCGCCCTGTAACAATAGATTATAACCTTAACCCTCCATCCACCATAACCACTGTAGCCTATTGCAGCTGGTTTAAACCGCCCTGTAACAAACAATAGATTATAACCTTAACCCTCCAACCACCATAACCACTGTAGCCTATTGCAGCTGGTTTATACAGCCCTGTAACTAAAGATTATACCCTTAACCCTCCAACCACCATAACCACAATAGTCCATTGCAGCTGGTTTAAACCGCCCTGTAACTACAGATTATACCCTTAACCCTCCATCCACCATAACCACTGTAGCCTATTGCAGCTGGTTTAAACAGCCCGGTAACAATAGATTATAACCTTAACCCTCCTACCACCATAACCACTGTAGCCTATTGCAGCTGGTTTAAACAGCCCTGTAACTATATATTATACCCTTAACCCTCCAACCACCATAACCACTGTAGCCTATTGCAGCTGGTTTAAACCGCCCTGTAACAATAGATTATAACCTTAACCCTCCATCCACCATAACCACTGTAGCCTATTGCAGCTGGTTTAAACCGCCCTGTAACAATAGATTATAACCTTAACCCTCCAACCACCATAACCACTGTAGCCTATTGCAGCTGGTTTATACAGCCCTGTAACTACAGATTATACCCTTAACCCTCCAACCACCATAACCACAATAGTCCATTGCAGCTGGTTTAAACCGCCCTGTAACTACAGATTATACCCTTAACCCTCCATCCACCATAACCACTGTAGCCTATTGCAGCTGGTTTAAACAGCCCGGTAACAATAGATTATAACCTTAACCCTCCTACCACCATAACCACTGTAGCCTATTGCAGCTGGTTTAAACAGCCCTGTAACTATATATTATACCCTTAACCCTCCAACCACCATAACCACTGTAGCCTATTGCAGCTGGTTTAAACCGCCCTGTAACAATAGATTATAACCTTAACCCTCCATCCACCATAACCACTGTAGCCCATTGCAGCTGGTTTAAACCGCCCTGTAATAATAGATTATACCCTTAACCCTCCAACCACCATAACCACTGTAGCCTATTGCAGCCTTATCACATGAGATGAGGCATTAGGCCCCAGGGAGAGTCCTCTTCTGTTTGTTTGCAGACAAACATTTGTTCAAAACACAGAGGGTGCTCCACGTCACCCTCCAAATAAATACAATTGTATATTTTTTTATTTTAATTTGTTTTTTTATGAGATATAGTCTGTAATTTAGGAAGTTGGGAATTATTCTGTGGTTTATCCTGTTCTGCATTTCATACATAGCCCTCCTATCCAAAGTACATAAACTTACACACAGGCATTTATAAACACATTCATAGTTACATCCCTACACAGACACCTCGTTTTAATAAGTCATAAAATAAAAATCATAATATAAATGTATTTATTTACCAACAGCGGGGTCCACCACCAGTGACCCTGTTCTTACCATGAAAGGAAGACCTGTAATGGAACGTCGTCCCTGGGGTCCAGTGAGTAGTTGCTGGGATCAGTCTCTATGGTATCCCAGCTGCCTGCTGCTCTATATTGTTGCCACAGCTGGAAAGTCAGTGCAGAGTGATCCCAGCAACTACCTCAGCGCCCCACACCACAACCACTTAAAAAAGCCGCAGAGCATGGACCTATTGCACGGCACCATTATCCACACTGCACCCAGACCAGTTCAGTGAGATGAGGTTACCTTGGTGACTTTAGTGTTCCTTTAATTTTGATCTGTCAGCTGTTTAGCAGATAACTCCCTAAAAAAAAATATGGTACCCATATGTAGAATTGCTATATTTAAGGGCGCCGAATTATAGATAGTTTTTACCGCTCCCTAATTTGGCACGGTTATGTGGGATTAGCATATTTAACAAATTAAGGAGCTATCGGCTAAACACTACAGCTCCCTAATTTGGCACGGTTATGTGGGATTACCATATTTAACAAATTAAGGAGCTATCTGCTAAACACTACAGCTCAGTAATGTGGCACTGTTAAATGTGGAATTCCCACATAAGGAATTAAGGAATAAATTGAAGAATTTTGTTCGTCTTGTGATTAGTTTGTTAATTCATTCTTCCGTTGTGCCATTGGGAGATTAACAATTCGGACGAATGAGACGTTTTTTGTTTGAATTTTCTTTTCGAAAACAAATGCCCAGGTCTATGAAGTTCTGTCCCAGTGAGGATGTCGGTAATACCAGCACTCGTTGCTTCTTGAGGACTAGTTTGAGAGTCACTATATAGTCTACTTAACATTGCACTATTTCAATGCAGACTCTAGGAAAACCAGACATTATCGATCACACAGCCATGCCTGCCTGCAGGGGGAATATTTTCAGCAATTCTATTTCCAGTGTCTCATTTGTCCAAGAACCCGTCTCTGTGTTTTTGTCTGGTAAAGGGTTATTGTGAAAACATGCTACGTTTGAAATGATGAGCTGGGGATAACAGACTGGGCTCTCTATCCATGTGAGGCCAACGGGCCCTGTGTCATACTGTGTGTGTGTGATTAAGCAATTTACACGCTCACACAGCGCCTGTCTGACTCACTCCCCTCCTGACATGACTGGGCTAAATTTAACCGCATGCAGGGAAGATCCTTGGGGAAGTCCTTGCGTTGTGTGCAGCAGGGAAAGCACCCAACTTCCCTATTAGAAATATTCCGGATTCTCCTCCCACCTCTTTCTAGGAGACTCTCCGAGCACAGAGTTCAATGTATTTCAGACACTGGTTGTCACATGGTGGACTCCGAACATGCTGGAAAAGACTGGCAGAAGCCCCACTCTGCATCTTTTCTAAATATTATAATTTTTCGGTGAAGACTAGTCGGGTTTTACCCTGCGGGTTTAGTCACTAGCCCAGGAGAGTGATACAGGGCCCATTCCATACTAAAGTCCATCATTTTAGAAGACAATGCTTGAGGAGCCGTTGCGCATGTAGTGTAATTCATCGATCCCCAGGTCGCTGGGATTAAATTGGATTTTCAGAGATTTTAGAATCTGCAGTAAATTTAACAATAAAGGACAGAGTAGCTAAACTGACAGAAGAGCTAACTTTATTAAGGTTATTTTGACCTTAAATCTGAAATGAACTTTGAGTTTTGACTTGAGTGAATAACCCTGTTTGTTCTCTGTTTTTAGTTGTCAGTGATTCATGCCAGTGTTTTTGAGACTGGAGAGCGTTCGGCTACTTTTTCATAAATCCCACCATTGGAAGATATGTAGTCACAATGGGAGGGCACGTTGGGAACGGAAATCCCATAACCAGTGACACAAAGTTTTTAAAAGGGAGCATCCCAAAGGGAGGACATAAACCCTGACCACTTCATGCATTGATTACCGATGGGCTGTGTTTATAGGGTATTAGATGTGTTTAGTGGAAGTGAAGAAACAAATTAATAATCCACTCTATTAAAAGCAGCTTTTATTGGCAAATCAATGGGTTGCGGTGAGACCTTACATTCTCTCTGCATCTCTTATCCTCCTAAACGCGGCTCTAGACCTCTTATATACCAGCAGAGTTTACTGATCAGTCAGGTAATTTGGCTAAAGTAGTGTGATGGCTAAGTGGTTAGTGCTGCAGCTGCTAGTTGAATCCCTGGCAGGACCATCTGAGTCTTTGATCTTTCTGGACTTAATCAATTCAGTAAAATTACCAGGGTTATTCACTAAAGTAAGAATTCAAGATGAATGTTAAATTTAAGGCCAAAGTAGCCGAACTTAAAGCATAGCTGACTTTTTTCCAGTTCGAGTATTTTGATCCTAAATTTTAAGTTTTGACTTCTTAGAATGTAATACCCAGTGTATCTACCTTTGTAATTCTGCGTCACTTACCTGTCTAACAGAACGTTGCACACACTGCTCTCTTTTCCAGCTCTGTGTGGAGTTTATCACGAAGACCCTGACAGTAGAGCTGGCGTGTGAAGCCTTGCAGGTAAGTGGATGCTGGAGGATCACCTAGGGCAGTGTTCCCCAACCCCCGGGCCGCGGACCGGTACCGGTCCGTGGATCAAACGGTACCGGGCCGCCCAGGGGTGTGGGAGCCTGCCGGCTAATGCAGGGCTGGCATTGCCCAAGTGCCAGCCCTGCAATGTGCCTGCGGACCGGAGGGGAGATCAGAGATCTCCCTCCCCGGTCTGCAGGCACATTGCTGGCAGCCGGCAGGGGAGAGAGAGAGGACCCAGGAGCTCTTACCTGCAGCTCCTCCGGGTCCTCCTCTCGCGAGATTTGGAGCGTTGCCGCGGTAACCACGGCAACACTCCAAATCTCGCGAGAGTGAACTCTAGCCCTGTAACTGGGCTAGAGTTCACCTCACCACCACCGGACCACCAGGGATTCCCCACCGGACCACCAGGGACTAAGAAATGTCCCCCCTCCTCCCAGTAAAGGTAAGAAGGGAGGGGGGACATCAATATATTAATTTTAATTAAATAAATTTTAAAAAAGCCTCCTTACCCCCCATACACACACTGCCCCCACACACACTACAAACACTGCCCCATGCACACACTACACACTGCCCCATACACACACTACACACATTGCCCCACAAACACTGCCCCCATGCACACACTGCCCCACAAACACTGCCCCCATGCACACACTGCCCCACAAACATTGCCCCCATGCACACACTACACACACTGCCCCATACACACACTACACACATTGCCCCACAAACACTGCCCCATACACACTACACACATTGCCCCCATACACACACTACACACACTGCCCCACAAACACTGCCCCCATGCACACACTGCCCCACAAACATTGCCCCATACACACACTGCCCCACAAACACTGTCCCCATACACACACTGCCCCATACACACACTACACACATTGCCCCATACACACACTACAAACACTGCCCCACAAACACTGCCCCATACACAGACTGCACACACTGCCCCACAAACACTGCCCCATACACAGACTGCACACACTGCCCCATAAACACACTACACACATTGCCCCATACACACACTACACACACTGCCCCATACACACACTACACACACTGCCCCACAAACACTGCCCCCATGCACACACTGCCCCACAAACATTGCCCCCATACACACACTACCCCACAAACACTGCCCCCCACACACACACTGCAACTCTCACACACACTGCACCGCTCACACACACATACACACAATTTTGAGTCTATGTCTTTATGTGACTGTGTTTGTGATTTTCTGACTATGTATGTGTCTGCGTGTTTTTTTTAATATATGTGACTGTTTGGTTTTTTTTTTGTCTTATTAAATCAAAACAAGCGGGCCACGGAAAAATTATCAAACGTTTACCGGTCCGCGGCGATAAAAAGGTTGGGGAGCACTGACCTAGGGCACTGAGCTGGCATAGTAGGTTCATAATGGCAGCATGTGTCTCCTGGAGATACAATTCCACAGGACCTCTGTTTGATTGCAAGCCTTAAGGGCAAATCAAGCTAGCTCTCCAGCCTTTTGCACTGAAAAACAAGTGACATAATCCAGATATAATTACTGCTAATTCACTCTAGCTTGGTTAGATGAGATAAATACCTAATCTGCTGATAATCTAGTTTTAAACGTATTTTATGGAAGAGATACTATGGTGACCGTATTCCTTTTAAAGAACACTCCTTAAAACAAAATACAATTTGTAAGATATAAGCCAATGAAAATATGAATATTTGATTTGCATGTTTTCTTTGTGAGTGTATGAATTATTTACTTGCAATAGCTGCAGTTCTAATATATGCAACTACTGCAAGCCCTCCCCTTCTAACCCCGCCCATACGTTCTGTGGCTGTCCAATCACAGACTTCCCAATGCAGCTCAATGAGAAGTCTTTGCAAGGCAGGTGCTCTGGGCAGTTGCTGCCTCTTGAGTTTAACTACACTGAGCTAAGGAAACCAGTAACTAACCAGACCGGATGTCTGATTCACAGCCATGAGGGTGTTACAAGCTGACCTGCTTTATGACTTTTGAGTCTTTCTTTAAGGGCCCTAAACAGTGAGTGTGTCTCTTAGTAAACATAGGCCATAGGGCTGCCGAAAGAGTAGTTAGGATAAATCATTTGGATTACGCAAATTCTCCATTGTACAGCTCTCTTTAAAACTAAAAAGAAACTGTAAAACTCAGAGGTGGCTAGTACCTGTGTATTATGACTTTAAAATCCTCTCACGATGATCCTTCACTCTTTAAAGGGACACTATAGGCACTGTGACCACTTTAGCTCATTGAAGTAGTCTGGGTGCAATGTCTCTGTCCCCCGTTAGTCCTCCAATGTAAATCATTGCCGTTTTTGAGAAATTGCAAAGATAGCATTGCAGGACTAAGACTGCTTCTAGTAGCTGTCAATCAGACAGCCACTAGAGGCACTTAGTGGTAGCTAGACTACTTTTGGTCGCCTAACTGACGCTGGACATCCTCACGCTCTGCATCATAAGGACATCCAGCCTCGGTTAAATCATGTCATTGAGATGAAGTGGTGTTGGTAGGTTTAGTGCTCTTTAAATTTGTGTAGGGTGAATGCTTTGCTCGTTTCTCACGCATTTCTCAATGTTGACTCCCTTGTTGCCTCAATTTTCCAGCAGCGGTGCCCATAAACTAAGGGCCAATTCAAGCCACAAGATTGAAATTGACATTCATTAACTTTGAGCTTTGCAGTTCCAGAAATCTGTCTCTGCACATTGACATGTAAAACAAATAGGAGGGCAAAGCAAGCACTTGTTTACAGACCCCCTTTTTCTGGGGTATTTTACCACCTTAATCCCTTAAGGATGGCAGGCGTTCTATGCCGTCCTTATTAGGGTGGCTTTAAATGCCGGATGGCAGCATAGTATGTCCCTGCCGTCCAGGGCACTTACTGGGTCCCAGGCGATCCCACGCCAGCTGTCGCGATCCTGGGGACTGCCTGGGAGCTCAGCAGTCCCCATCTGCCCGATCTGGCCCTCCCGGGCCATGTGGTCGCGGGGATTTCAAGATCACATGGCCACAATAACCGGCTTATGCAGTGCCTGCTGAGGGACTGCCTAATCTCTCAGGCTGTCCCACTCATGCCTGTAAAAAAGTTTGTAAAAGTTATAAAACAGTTTTAAAATTAAATAAAAAGTATTTAGATCATACCTCAGGAGGAGGTAGAATCTTAATAATGAAAGATTAGAAACAGTCTCCCACCTTGCGTACTTTGCTTAATTTATGGTTTGCATCAGTGAAGCCAATTGGGCAACTGGGTCATCTTGTACTACAGTATCCTTAACCCTATTAAATATTTTGGGAATGTCTCTATTATCAGCATATGATAATATATGATTTGGGTGTCACGGAGAATGCCGCTTTTGCTTAATATGGTTTGACATAGTGCCAAGATGTTGTAGTTATAATGTTTTCCAGTTCTCCACAGTTCCCTGTCTAATAAATAATCCTCTAACGTAAAAGGAAAAATAGCTTTTTTTCTGAATTAGGAATATTGCCACAATAACCCCCATTATCTTCAGGCAGCTGGGATACGTGGCTCAGACAATGCTTTTTACAGGAGTGCAGAAGTGGTCATTATTCTGTTTATGCTATTATTTTATTATTGTATAGTGCTCATTCTCGCGGTCTAGTCAGTTTGTCTTCTATACGGTTTCTATTACAGGCTGCTGTGACTTACGGACAGACCGATTTACGCCAGAAGTGCCTGGCTTACATTGAGCGCTTTACAATGGTGAGTAACCACCTCTCTACTTTGAGTATAGGACATGCTTTTAATATCATCTTTAAACCTACGTGTTACTAACCTAGAGTCATCCATTGTTTCAGTGTCCATTTTTAGGGGCATAGCGTCAGTACTGCGCCATTCACAAGAGCAATACATATTTTGTGAAATATACTACACTATATATTGTTCTTTCTCTCATTTTTTTTTCTCAGCATTTTGAAAGCTGTTCTATATTGTTTGGAGTAAGAATGTATTGTTAAGGTAAAGGTAAAAGTCATTTTGACGCCGCACTTACACGTTTGGTAGATATACCTCAAATAAAAATATGCATGCATTTTTCATTGGGGGTCAATCTTAAAGTAGCTTGCAAACCCATCAGTTCTCTTGCCTGCTGCCTTTGCAAGTCCTCCCCTCTTAACCCCGCCCAGACTTTCTGTGGCTGTCCAATCACAGACTTCCCAATGCAGCTTAATGAGTTTTTACGAAGCAGATGCTCTGGGCAATTGCTGCCTCTTGAGTTTATCTCCACTGAGCTAATCGAACCAGGAAGTAACTAAACGTTTGTCAGATTGGCAGCCAGGGGGGTGTTACAAAGTTAATTTATACAAATGTAAATTTCTGTTGAAATCTGCACTTTTTGCAAATAGGAAAACAAAAATAGGAAACGCTCTTCAAATATAAAACGTTTCAGTAAGGTAAAGTGTTTTAGGGATCTGGGGTGTTCCTTTAATTTTAGGGGTGTCAGTGGGGGTGTGGCAATGGGCAGGGCCTCTTCTGACTTACTAAAAACTATTTATACTAACTGAAATGTAATTTGGAACAATGTATCTTATTTACACAGACTGCGTTTTAAACACATTTATTGTAGTTTAAAAACACATTACTGGGAGTATTATTGCTGTGGAGCTCTGTGATACACACACATTACTGGGAGTATTTTTGCTGCGGAGCTCTGTTATACACTCAGACACATTGCTGTGGAGTTCTGTTATATACTAAGACATATTACTGGGAGTATTATTGCTGTGGAGCTCTGTTATACACTCAGACACATTACTGGGAGTATTATTGCTGTGGAGCTCTGTTATATACTAAGACATATTACTGGGAGTATTATTGCTGTGGGGCTCTGTTATACACTCAGACACATTACTGGGAGTATTATTGCTGTGGAACTCTGTTATACACTCAGACACATTACTGGGAGTATTATTACTGTGGAGCTCTGTTATATACTCAGACACATTACTGGGAGTATTATTGCTGTGGAGCTCTGTTATACACTCAGACACATTACTGGGCGTATTATTACTGTGGAGCTCTGTTATACATTCAGACACATTACTGGGAGTATTATTGCTGTGGAGCTCTGTTATACACCCAGACACATTACTGGGAGTATTATTGCTGTGGAGCTCTGTTATACACTCAGGCACATTACTGGGAGTATTATTGCTGTAGGGCTCTGTTATTCACTCAGACACATTACTGGGAGTATTATTACTGTGGAGCTCTGTTATACACTCAGACACATTGCTGGGAGTATTATTGCTATGGAGCCCTGTTATACACTCAGGCACATTACTGGGAGTATTATTGCCGTGGGGCTCTGTTATACATTCAGACACATTACTGGGAGTATTATTGCTGTGGAGCTCTGTTATACACTCAGGCACATTACTGGGAGTATTATTGCTGTGGAGCTCTGTTATACACGCAGACACATTACTGGGAGTATTATTGTTATAGAGCTCTGTTATACACTCAGACACATTACTGGGAGTATTATTGCTGTGGAGCTCTGTTATACACTCAGACACATTACTGGGAGTATTATTGCCGTGTAGCTCTGTTATACACTCAGACACATTACTGGGAGTATTATTGCTGTGGAGCTCTGTTATACACTCAGACACATTACTGGGAGTATTATTGCTGTGGAGCTCTGTTATATACTCAGACACATTACTGGGAGTATTATTGCTGTGGAGCTCTGTTATACACTCAGACACATTACTGGGAGTATTATTACTGTGGGGCTCTGTTATACACTCAGACACATTACTGGGAGTATTATTGCTGTGGAGCTCTGTTATACACTCAGACACATTACTGGGAGTATTATTGTCGTGGAGCTCTGTTATACACTCAGACACATTACTGGGAGTATTATTGCCGTGGAGCTCTGTTATACACTCAGGCACATTACTGGGAGTATTATTGCTGTGGGGCTATGTTATACACTCAGACACATTACTGGGGGTATTATTGCTGTGGAGCTCTGTTATACACTCAGACACATTACTGGGAGTATTATTGCTGTGGAGCTCTGTTATACACTCAGACACATTACTGGGAGTATTATTGCTGTGGAGCTCTGTTATACACTCAGACACATTACTGGGAGTATTATTGCTGTGGAGCTCTGTTATACACTCAGACACATTACTGGGAGTATTATTGCTGTGGAGCTCTGTTATACACTCAGACACATTACTGGGAGTATTATTGCTGTGGAGCTCTGTTATACACTCAGACACATTACTGGGAGTATTATTGCTGTGGAGCTCTGTTATACACTCAGACACACCAACAATATTGTGCTCCTAGAAACAAGGACAGAGGGATTTGGCCCAGAATATAGACATATGGTTCCAGTCGGTCTGTTTGTCTGTGTGCCATTGTGTCACTGGCTGCAGTGTGTCCATTGTTGTGTAGTAGGGGTTTGGTTTTTTTGCTGTATATTCTTCCCTATCACTTTTTTTATTATTATTATTGAGTGTAACTTTACGCTTTGTTCCCTAAACAGTGAATTTTGGTGATTTGAAAACCAATGTGGAACATCCTGGCTACAATAGCCCAGCTGTGACTATAACAGAGTCAGATTTTATTCCCAAAGCAGCTGTTTTCCCCTAAAGTTTGCGATTTGTTATTCCAGTTCGCTGCTTAGTGAGTAAATCCCTCAGAATACTGTAAACCCCCCAGGCGTGCTCTCCTTTTAGGAACACAGGCTCTTCTATTGTGTAAATCCTTGCAGGTGCTCCTGGGGCCTGATCTGCGTGACAGGCTAGTAATGGAGGAAGGTCAAAGGTTAGAAGACCCCCCCTTCCCTACATTGCAAGCTGGGCCCTCAGTGTTGGGTAGCAGTGCTCCTGCCATTGTTTGCTGCTCTGTTAATCCGAGCCTGTGTTTTACAATCATATTGTAACTTCAGTTGTGTAACATAGACATCTGCCATCTGCCTTCACACCCGCTCCGGCGTAATTTAACCATTTCATTTGAATTTACCACTAGGGGAAATGCAGCTCAAATAAGCTGAGTTTCACAATCTTTAGACCATATGCTTCCTGCCATGACAGACCGTAGGCCCTCAGGAACCCTGAGCGAACCCTTGGGTTGACTCCCTCCTGTTTCCATCCGCCCATCATTACTGACCATCATCATTACATTTTGAAGCGAATTCAGAGTGTATCTGCGCTGAAAGCCTAGCTGACGTGGATAATTGTTCTCATTTCAACTATTTTGCCCTGAAACTTTAAATTAACTTTGAATTCCCTACAATTCACACTTTAGTGAATACCATATTAATATTAGTGGGTTTTTAAATAAATATTCTATTCGTGCAATGTTTGCGTGTGAGGGTTTCTGCTTTTAACTTGGATATATATATTTTTCTCTGGCTACCTCAGCTGAGGTCTGCTACAGAAGCAACATGGCTGCAACTCAGGAAATATTGGAAGGCTGTTAATGGGTACATGATAATAAAGCTGCAGATTTATTGGGTTTATTTAGATGACCGTCCTCTTATTAAATGTAACTAATCCTAACCTGTGTTGGAATTTACACTGATCAGCCAGAACCAGTGGCGTACATACCAGGGTCGCGGCTGCGACCGGGCCCGGCCCACCAGGGGGCCCGGCCGCCCCTGTGACCCTGTATGTACCCACAGGGCCAGCCTCTTCTCCTGGGGGCCCCAGGAGCCGGCCACCTCAGGGCCCCCCGAGGCTGGCCCTGCTGTCACCCCACGGCCGGTCAGGCTGGCGCGCGAGGGAGCACTCTCCCCTGAGTGCTTCCTCTTCAGCTCCCTCGCGCACCGCACTGATACCGGAGCCGGAAGATGACGTCATCTTCCGGCGCCGGCATCCCTACGCGGCGCGCGAGGGAGCTGAAGAGGAAGCACTCAGGGGAGAGTGCTCCCTCGCGCGCCAGCCTGACCGGCCGTGGGGTGACAGCAGGGCCAGCCTCGGGGGGGATTAATAAAAAAAAACTATTGTGTGTGTAAGTGTGTGTTAGTGTGTGTGTGTGTGTGAGTGAGTGTTAGTGTGTGTGTGAGTGAGTGTTAGTGTGTGTGTGAGTGAGTGTTAGTGTGTGTGTGAGTGTGTGTGTGTGTGTGTTAGTGTGTGTGAGTGAAAGTGTGTGTGTGTGAGTGTTAGTGTGTGTGTCTGAGTGTTAGTGTGTGTGTGTGTGTTAGTAAGTCTGTTTGATGTCTGTTAGTGAATGTGTGTTTGTCAGTGAGAGTGTATGTTTTGTAAGTGAGTGTGTATGTATGTCTGCCGCTGAATGTGTCTCTGTCAGTAAATGTGTGTGTCTGTTAGCTAGTGTGTATGCGTTTGTTCGTGAGAGTGTGTGTGTCTTCAGCACTTACCTTTCTCCAGCGCCGGACTCCCATGGCGCTGGGGATCCCTCCGCCTCTCAGCTCTGAATGCGCATGTGCGGCAAGAGCCGCGCACGCATTCAAACCGCCCATAGGAAAGCATTACTCAATTCAAGATACGTTCAGTGTCTTAGAATCGCAGAAGCGCCTCTAGCGGCTGTCAGTGGGACAGCCACTAGAGGCTGGATTAACCCTCAGTGAAACATAGCAGTTTCTCTGAAACTGCTATGCTTTCAGCTGCAGGGTTAAAACTAGAGGGACCTGACACCCAGACCACTTCATTGAGCTGATGTGATCTGGGTGTCTGTAGTGGTCCTTTAAGTGTGTGTGCATCTGCATGCACTTGCGTACATGCAGGGGTCGCAGCCCTGCAACCCCTGCGACCAGGTGCCCGCCGCCATGTGTTGCTGCCCCGGCCCGTGGGAGGGGGGGGCCACAGATACATTTTCGCACCGGGGCCCCATGGGTCATGTGTACGCCACTGGCCAGTACATTAAACCCACCGACAGGTGAAGTGAATAATATTGATAATATTGTTACAATGGCACCTGTCAAAGGGTGGGAGATATTAGGCAGCAAGTGAACAGCCAGTTCTTGAATTTCATGTGTTGGAAGCAGGAAAAATGGGCAGGCAAAAATCTGAGTCACTGTGATGAGGGCCAAATAGTGTTTGCTAGACAACTGGGTCAGAGCATCTCCAAAACAGCAAGTCTTGTTGGGTGCTCCCTGTATGCAGTGGTTAGTAGTACCTACCAAAAGTGGTGAAAGTAGTGAACTGGTGTCTGAGTCAAGGGAGCCCAGGGCTCATTGATGGACTTGGAAGTGAAGATTAGTCTGTCTGGTCCGATCACACAGAAGAGCTACTGTAGCTCAAATTGCTGATAAACGTAATCCTGGTGTCAGAACACACAGTGCTTCACAGTTTGCTGCGTATCCCATGATGACCCCTGTCCACCACTGAAGGTGCCTTAAATGGGAACGTTTGCACCAGAACTGGACCATGGAGCAATGGAAGAAGGTTGGTCTCATGAATCACTTTTTCTTTTAGATCTGGTAGGTTGGCTTGGTTCATGTACACACAGTTTTGTTATGGGCAAAATGCAAATATTGTATTTCTCAAACTGAGATATTGCAAACTGACAAGGTGTTAGAAATGGAACATATTGTTTTTCATAGATGTTTCTTTAAGCAATAACCTCAGTGCATAATATGCTTACGCCATTTTGTCCCAGACAAATTACAATAACAATAATGCATAAACAAGCTTCAAGGCTATACTACGACTCTTTCAGTACACAATATACTGCGGTAACCCTAAGTAGATAAAGATGTCCAGACTTTAAGATGCCATCTTGACCTAAGTCAGGGAAATTTCCCTGACGTGTACACCCTTTAGTTATGGCCTTGTATTTTGGCCAAGTTAAGGGAGGTCCTAAAATGAATAAAAGTAAAAGAAGTTACTTTATCATATATGAACTACGGTGACCCTAAAATGGAGACACCTAAGGTATAAATAGGTGTACTTTTAAATGTTAAGACAGAGGAGAGACTTGGAGACAGACGCTGCTCCATCTTAAAATGACAGAGAGGCTGACATGATCAGGAGGGTATGTTAACCTATTAATGATATATACAAGCATTTAATCTTATAAACTCTGCTATAAATTATCGTAATAGATTTTATATGTCTATATTTATATTTTTATATAATAAATGTCTAAAAGACAAAACTTTATTGCTTCCAAGACAATCCTTATTTTATATTGTATTCTCAATTATTTATATATTTTAAATAGAGGATCTCTTGCTAACTATATCATATTATGGCTAAGATATCTGTATGGTTAGCCCTACTAAGTTCTATGCTTTAAGACGTTATAGTGGTAAATAGGGGAACCAGCCGCGGTTACACTTGGCGCCCAACGTGGGGCTTGTACTTGGACGCTTTAACTATAAAATATATGTGTGTATATATATATATATATATATATATATATATATATATATATATATATATATATATATATATATATATATATACCTAGGTGTAACCTCTTATACGTAAGAAAATACACAATACTGTGTCATGGAACAAGTCTTGAAATATCAAGAATTTAATTAGCTATTTGTAGCCCAGACTCAGAGAGAGATATTCATCATGAAGAGATGATTTTAATGTGAACTTGTACAAGGCACTTGGAGTTCAGGTGCCAGGTACATTGTAATTAGCATACAATGCTGAAATTGTGGATCTTAATTAATATCATAAGAGAGCAAATATACATATTTGGTAAACTCCCTGATATGCCCAATACACCAGCACAGCATGGTCCATTAGTTCCAGGACAGTGGGTTGTGGGCAGGGCCGCCATCAGAAATTTTGGGGCCCCTAACACTATTTAAGGACTGGGCCCCGGAGGCCCGCCCCCAAACTCCACCCACATGAATACACAGACACATACACACGCACTGATACAAAATGGATAGATACACACACACAAAGAAACACACATACTGAAACAAACATACACACATACTGAAACAGACACATAGACATATACAGACACACAGACACATACATACATACAGACACACACACACGCATAAGGAAATAAATACACACATACGTACTGACAGACAGACATACAGACAGACATATATATACACATACTATCATACATACAGATATATACATACTGACATACATACACACTGAAATACATACACACATACTGACATACATATGCATACACACACACAGACATATATACATACACATACTGACATACATATACTGACATACATACAGATACATACATACATACATACAGATACATACATACATATACATACAGATGCATACATACACACACATACTGACATACATATACTGACATACATACACATACATAAAGATATAGATACATACTGACATACACATACATACAGATACATACTGAAATACATACACACATACAAACACAGACAGACGGACACATACTGACATACATACATACAGATTCAGACAGACAGACATACATACACACACACACAGACATACAGATACATAGATACAGACATACACACACAGACATATAGATACAGACATACATACACATACTGACTGTGGCGAAACCAACCTCGCCACTGGGCCCTGGAGAAGCCTGTTTGCTAGCCTCCTACCTGCTGACTATGGCCCCTGGGTTATTTGGGGCATATTGTACTTTATATTGCTGCTACTGGCCCTTTTAACAGCATCTATGGACACATTGGGACTTTTGGGACTACTGTCCCTTTAAGACTGTGATACATAGTCTAGTGTACTGCCTGTAATATTACATGTGTATTTATGTGTTGAGTTTAACCTGGGATATGTATGCAGCATTCATCTGATTGTTCAGTAGAATCACTCCATTCATTATATTGAGTGAAACTGCCGAACAACCAGACCACCCAGGAATAAGTGTGCCTCCAATTACAGTTTGCAACATTGTTGCAAACGGGTAATTGGCAATCAGTGTAATGTATGCTTTGTCCTCTGGGTGGCCGCCATTCGGGAAACAAACACGTGGTGGCGGCCATCTTAAACTACCGAACAGCGGTGTTTTGCCGTCGAGTGTCTGGAACTAAAATCGGACACTTGACTAGGCAAACACCGCTGAGACCTCCATACTTCCAGAAATTCGTATAGACACTACCGAATGACCCGCCGTTCGGTAGAAAGAACCCCACAAACAAGGGAATTCATTCAAACCCTCTCCAGGCTCTATAACACAGGCAATTCGTCTGTTTTCATTCCCTTGTTTGTGACCGACCGCAGGGCCAAAATGCATGGAACTGTTTTCGGATACTTTACCCATGCGGTCGGTCAAATCTTTGGAACCCTATATCTCCCGAACCGTTCATCCGAATGACTTGAATTTTGGATATGTTTCCCCCCTGAATAAGGGCTATCCAGCGATGCTGGATTTAAAGGTGTACCCCCTGTTTTTGGGGTACATCCAGAACTTGGCTGGAAAAGTGTACCGGATAATTGGGTTTACTGTTATCTGAGGGGAGGGGATGTGTGGGTTGTACCATGTATGTGATTGGTTAATTTCATCCTCCCCCTGGGTGTGGCCTGTATGTGTATTATTGTAATAAAAGCCAGGCTGGATGAGCCAGTCCAGAGTTCCTGTTTTACCCTCAAAGTGAAGTGTCGTCTCATTATTGGGGGAAGGATTTATTGCATGCTGTTCCAGTTGACTGCTAGGAGTACAAGCCTATTCGTATGGTTCCTATTCAATGGTCTACAGCATTCATACGCTTGGGAGAATTTAAAGGTTTCTCGGATTCGGTGATTATGGTGTCTGCCAGAGTGCTTGGAGTCCTCAGAAAGCACTAGGAGCATCCATTAACGGAGGTACCAAGTCGGGGTGCCAGGTGATCCGTTACACTGACATACATAGATACAGACATATACCCACACACACACACACAGCTAATTTTTCTTACCTTTTTCTGCAGGAGGGGGTACTGGGGCTGATGGGAGTCGGCGTGGCTCTCCCGTCCTCACGGCCTGGCTGTGTCTCTCTTCCCTCCCGCACGTGGTGAGCTGGGAGCAAGTAACCGACCGTCACTTCCTCCCTGCACTACTTGTGGCTGCAATTTTTTAAAGGGACCAGGTCGCGCTATTGCACGGCTCCAGCGCTGACTGGGCCCCTGAAGATATAGACCCTGAAGGCTTGAGCCACCCGATTGGCCCTATCAGCGTGCGGACCCTGGTGCAGCATGCGGACCCTGGTGCAGGTGATGGCGGCCCTGGTTGTAGGCAGGGGGCAGCCATGCTCCCTCTGTAGCTGCGTAAGCATGCGTAAGTTTGTTTTCCTGGCACTATAGTGGTCCTTTAATGAAAACATTCATGCCATTGAAGCAACAGACAGACAGGATTTTTAATTATTATATTACTGCCTTCTGGATTGTAATATCCACTATATAGGAAAAAATTTATAAAACAGTGCTAATTTCCATATTTTCAGTTACACTAAAATCAGGAATTATAACAGCATAACTATTTTTGGCGTCTGGGATTTTCAGCCAAGGTCACGTAGTTAGAAACAGATAAACAATTCCAAGGAATTGATAAATCGTTTTTATTTTTATATTCCAAATGATGAACCACTTTATTACATACAGCAGTTAGACATTACATAAAGAGTTAGACATGGCTTTTAAAAACATTGATTGCAGTACAATGCAGTATGTATTTTATATAATATATGCTAACTGGCTTAGATTTTTACATAAACAGAGTGAAATTATACTCCCCCCTAGATAATCTGTTAATATGAAAAAATATGTATATATTTTTATTTAATAAAATATCTAAAAGACAAAACTTTATTGCATCCAAGGCAATCCTTATTTTATATTGTATTCTCAATTATTTAATTATTTTAAATAGAGGATCTCTTGCTAACTATAAAAATATCTGTTTGATTAGCCCTGCTCAAAGTTCTATGCTTTAAGACGTTATAGTGGTAGATAAGGGAACCAGCTGCGGTTACAGTTTACCTGAGGAAGAGATGGCAGCAGATGCACTATGAGAAGAAGGCAGGCCGATGGAGGCAGTATTATGCTCTGAGCAATATCCTACTGGGAAACATTGCGTCCTGGCATTCGTGTGGATGTTACTTTGACACATACCTAGAGATTGTTACAGACCACGTACACCCGTTCATGGCAATGCTGTTCCCTTTCAGCAGGACAATGCACCCTGCCACACTGCAAAAATTGTTCAGGAATGGTTTGAGGGACATGACAAAGTGTTCAAGGTGTTTCCTTGGCTTTCATATTCCTCAGTTCTCAATCCGATTGAGCATCTATGGGATGTGCTGGAACAACAAATCCGATCCATGGAGACCCACCTTGCAAAGTGCAGGACTTAAAGGATCTGCTACTAATGTCTTGGTGACAGATATCAACGGATACGTTCAGAGGGCTTGTGGCGTCCATGCCTCGATGCATCAGAGCTGTTTTGGCAGCACAAGAGGCACCTACACAATATTTTTTTTTATTTTCTTTATTTTTGTTGTGCATACAGGATACAAACATGCTGACAATGCCACAACAGCAGAACCGTCTTTAATATTGATTGGACCCTGGGCAAGCATTTGCTTGGGCCACCTGGACCACCTCCGGGATCTACACAATATTAAGCTGGTGGTTTGAATGTTGTGGCTGATCAGTGTAATTATTTTTATACTCTACACAATGCATCATTATGAAAGCACAATGGAATGTATCTGTCGAGGGGTTATATAGCTGTAAAATACCTTTATGAGCTGGGAAACATAACCATACATGTTATTCTTTTATTGTCAAAGTGAGAGCATGTGAATCCAGACACTATAATCACCGCTTACAAAGTAATCATTTTCAAGGAGCAGAGCTAAATGAATCCACACCTAGACGAAGACTTATAAATTCCTGTAATATAAAGCGTCATTTGTTTGAGCCTCACCCCGCTGTATGACATTGGTTTACTGTTCCCAGAATTCCCCATGGGATAGTTTTGTAGAATACAGCGAGTTCATGTAGAATGCTGGGGAAGCCGGTAGGCAACATGTGCTTCACATGGGTTGAGTGTTTCCATATGGGATCACTTCCTTTAAAAGCTAATCCTGTCTTTTTCTTGCAGGAAATCATTAAGACTCAGAGTTTCCGAGAGCTCTCAGACCTGGGACTTCTCAGCATATTGCAGAGTAACCGTCTGACTATTGATGAGGTGCCACTGATCCATGCTGTGCGGGAGTGGGCCCACGTGAGCTCAGTGAGTGTGCAAGACCAACACGTGGCACTGAGAGCAATTATTGCAGAGTAACCGTCTGACTATTGATGAGGTGCCACTGATCCACGCTGTGCGGGAGTGGGCCCACGTGAGCTCAGTGAATGTGCAAGACCCACACGAGGCACTGAGGGCAATTATTGCAGAGTAACCGTCTGACTATTGATGAGGTGCCACTGATCCACGCTGTGCGGGAGTGGGCCCACGTGAGCTCAGTGAATGTGCAAGACCCACACGTGGCACTGAGGGCAATTATTGCAGAGTAACAGTCTGACTATTGATGAGGTGCCACTGATCCATGCTGGGCGGGAGTGGGCCCACGTGAGCTCAGTGAATGTGCAAGACCCACATGTGGCACTGAGGGCAATTCTGGGGGGAAATTTCTGAAAATGAAGCAAGTCTCAGGGAATATTTCCTGGTAATTGTTTCCTCTAACTGGGTTATCACTAGTAAGACGCCAAGCTCCCCTTATAGTAACCTTTCATTCACAGAGTACAATGAATATCAGCATTTCCTGTTAAATCCCATTCTCTGCCACTAAACCAATACTGAGGTTTTCTCTGACACCATGAGTTCTAAATGAATGCACATCACTAGAGTGTGTTGTGTATAGTGCTTTAAGTGTGCAAGGAGTCTGCACCATGCTGGCTTGGTCACTAGTGTGTGGTATATAGTGAATTCAGTGTCTGATGGGTTCGCACACAATTATACAGAAGGCAAGAAAGATCGCCCCCAGGTATTTATGTATACTTCTTAAAAGTACATTGGCCTAACTTGCTGCATCCAACCTCTGCCTGGCCAGGGGCAAATTTAAGCAGAACATGGAAATCTAAGCAGTGATATTCAGACTATTTGCCTCGTTGTGTATTCAGAAAACTGGGCCACTCTTTGACCTATATAACACTAGTCAGAACAAGATGGGGTTTAGATCGGATTGGATAATATGACGTTTGTCAGTTTTAACTCCTCAGATAGACATTGTGCATCATGATAAAATGTAGTTTACAAGTTTCTGGGGTGCCACGGTTATCCGTGACTGATACAGAGACCCCCAATCTAGATATCCTCGTAACAGCAGCTTTACTGATTTCTCAGGTTGTTCTCGACTTGCCCGTCCCTCGAATTGCTGTGGATGTGGTGAAGGAGCTTCGCCTCTTCCTTCTCTCCCTTGAAGAGCTAACAAAGTTGGAAAACGAGAACCTCCAGGATGAGCTTATACCGGTTCGATACATATTACCTCTTACATACTGTTTCTGTTTAGCATTAAACAATTCCCCATGTAATTATTTGTTATTTTGTGCAGGAGAGTCAGATTGCCCAAGCCTGGAAATTTCATGCCCTGAAGAAAGTCAGTGACTTGCCAGCCCATCAATGTCACCGACGGAAAGGGACGCTAGTGAGAGAACACCATCGTTACCTAGAACCCTATTCCAAGTGAGGATAGAGATCTACACCCGAGGGAGCAACCTGTGACTGTGAGTGACTCTATTCGTGTACCTTCACAATGTCCTTTTAGAGAATCTCATGCATGAAACTAACACGTCAGGTTTAAAGAAAGACCGCTCTGTCTGTCCTGTACCTATTACTGTGAAGTATGCACAGGTCTGATTCATAGCTAGGTGTTGTGTGTGTGCACTGGGCTTCAGATGTGCCGTTTAGTAGACCTGTGCCGGTAGGGATTTCTAATTGTAACTGACCTGTCGTTTTGCAATCTGTACTGATCACAAACTAAAATGCCAATTATCAGGACATAACCCAGCCCCGTGAACCCCTCCCCTGGTTTCTACTAACTCCAAAGCATTAGAGTTTCCAAATTATCTTACCTAGGGGCCACTGGCCAAACCCTATTCCACACGGGGGTTCCAAAGATGCATCAGAAACCAAGATGCATGTCTGGACACAAATACATCCTCCCAGATACATGCCTGCACACAAGTCTATACTCCCAGGCACACGCCTGCACGTAGATGTATATTTGTGGTTGTGTGCCTGCACACCAATCCATACCTCTAGACCTGTACACAGATGCATGCTCCCAGCACACACACAGAATTACATAATCACGTAGGATGTACACCCCCCACCACCGACTCCCAGCACCTGTTACATGATTTAGCTCTCAGTGAAGGCTGCTTCCCTGCACCATGTGCACTGACCATCCTCGTCACTGAATTTACAGAACACCTTAATATTATATGCTCCCGGCCTGCCAGTCTCAAACATATGGTGGGGTTCAAGCCACCTGCAATTTGAGACATTGAGATGTGTGTGGGGAATGCAAAATATCTGTCTATTCCAAACCAGAACGGGAGGCTGTGGGCTGCAGAAAAGTACTTAGAGACCTCTGCTTTAAATGATAAACCCTACTGCCCACTTCATGCTGCTCCCTGGAAGAGACCTCTGCTTTAAATGATAAACCCTACTGCCGACTTCATGCTGCTCCCTGGAAGCCCAGCAGAGATAGGCCCAGATACCCTGATAACCCATTTTACCAGTTCCATATGTGCATTTCTTGCACTTACCTTGTAGACATATACTGCATTTTTTAACTGACACGTTAATTCACATAAATGAGAATTCAAAGTGAATTTAAAGTCAAAAAGCCGACTTAGAGAATGTTTCCAGATTGGCTAAGTCTAAATCTGCTTTCAGTTTGGCTACTCTGGCCTTAAATTTAACAAATATAGTATATATTTTTTTACTTTGAATTCTCAACTTAGTTATTAAACTTATAAGTCTCTGTTTGCAATGCCTTATGGACATACATTGTAGCACGTACCTTCCTTTATAACGAAATGTCTCTTTGCGCTTACCTTGTAGACGTACACAGCGTTTTGCAAGTATCCGGAGCGACGAGAACAAACCGCTGTTAGGAAGCAACTCTGAGGACTCTGCTTAAAAGTGGACATTTAAATTCTAATAATTTTTTTAAAACATATTGTTTAAAAAGGACAAGCTTTTGTTTATTTTTACGTATATAGATTTTCTCTTAAGTGATTGTAGATATGTTGAAATACACATGGAGCACAGTTCTTTTTCGCTATATTTAAAATGTAGAATAACATACATATGGTTGTTATTATTGCTTTTTTTTATTGCTTTTTTATCTTTATTAATAAATTCTGTATAATTCACCAATGGATTGCTCCCCAATGTGTTGTATATTTTCACCAAACCATTGATGTCATGAAGAAAGCCGTTTTAGCCTGTGATATCCCTCGTGATCCAATGAACAAGGGATCCACGTCAAGGTATACACGTCACTCGTATAGCAGGCTACAAGTTAATAAAAGATCCTGGGGTTTGAATAGCCAGCCTCTCATTGACAGAATACTGTTGGTTTATTTCTTAAAATAGAAGCCAGCCCTTAGTGACAATCCCCCAGAGTACTCGCCCCACGTGAGACAAGACTAACCGAAAACAGACTGAGTTTAAAAGTTTCCACTAAGGGATGCTGGATGCACTCGAGTATCTCTTACGTTTGTCTCCATCACTTGTGCCATTACAGAGGGAAAATATCGAAGGGAGCTTCGAATTAACCACCTGTTACTGCGTCTTGCAGTGTGTATGGAATAACATGTGCGTATGTTGATGTTATTTAGTCTGTTGTAGTGTTTTCAGAAAATCTTTTTTGTTAAAGTCGAATGAATAGATTGCCATTATTAATTCATCTTCCGGGGGGTGACGAATGGAGGCTCGAACTATTGTGGTCCATAGTTATGGTCCACTCACACAGACACCTTCCTCCTCCCACTTAGATGAGAGTCACACCACATCTCAGCATCCGCTGACGCTATTGACAAAATCTCACTGGTGGCACCATTTTTGATGAAACCGCTGTAAAAGATAACATTCATTCTGGAATCCTTCCTGCTCCCCCTCCACTTAGACAGCCTGCTAGGAGATATGTCTGATTCCACAGCTCTTTAATTTTACCATATAACTTTATAGATATGTGCAAAGATATTTTATTTACTCCCCAAAATATCACACAGATTTCAAATACATGTCCGAAATAGCTAAACTGGAAAAAATTGCAAAGCCAGCTATTATTATTATTATTATTATTTTTATTACTATTAATATTCTGTAAAAGTGCCAACTAATTCCGCAGTGCTGACAATGCTTTCAGTTCAGCTATTTTGGTCAAAATATATGAAATTCACTTAGAATTCCTCCCAAATCTCACGTTAGTAAATAACCCTGATACAATATCTCACGTGAGATATTCCCCAGGGTGGGTTTTTGAGTGAATAAGTAAATTATTATTCCTTATACTTCATTATGCTTTGTGTTATTGTTTTATTCATATTATTCTGAAAAGAGGAACTGGTAAAAACACTATGCGGTTAGAAAGTTCAGCTGCTGTGGCTTTAACCCCTTAAGGACCAAACTTCTGGAATAAAAGGGAATCATGACATGTCACACATGTCATGTGTCCTTAAGGGGTTAAACATGGAAAGTATACTGTGCTCGGCAGTCATCATCATGTGATATTAGTTCATCTAGGTGATAAGGCCCTGCCCAAATGTGCTAACAATCTAGGGAGGTTAAGAAGTGCAAAGTTTGATTATGGTATTTAAAAAAAGCCCTTAAGCCTTTTAAATGTCCAATACAAGGACTTTCTAAGTTCCCTTGCTTTGGCCCCAGTAGTGTGATAAGAATACAATTGTGAGTGGTTTTCATCTGATGGTGGTCAGTAGTGACTTTTTGGGCTACCTCTTAGGGTTGGTGGGGAGGTAACATGCTGTATTCACTTGTAACCATAGTTTAATGTTGAACACAATTTTTTTAAGTGACACTACAGACCCCTAAAGCACGTAAGTGTGCTGAGTTGCTTTATGTATGAAGTATTTGTATGCTTTTTTTTCCCTTTTACAAAATGTACAGATTTAATAGAAATTGGCCCTTTTATAAATTAAACATGTAACACACCCCTCCCCGACTGTCAATCAGATCACCATTCTGTTACTTTCTGGTTTGGTTACTTCAGTGGAGAAAACCTCAAGAGGCAGCAATTGCCCAGAGCACCTGCCTTGCAAAGACTTCTCATTGAGCTGCATTAGGAAGTGATTGGACAGCCACAGAAAGTATGAGCAGGGTTAGAAGGGGAGAGCTTGTAAAGGCAGACTTTACTGAACACAGTAAAACGTATCACAACAATGATATCATCAGTAAAAGTGCAGTTTGTGTGTGAAAAATGCAAAAAAACGTAACTTTCACTGACTATCATCGTTGTAATACATTTCACTGTTTTGAAACACTAATATTTGTGTTCAGCGAAGTCTCCCAAGTAAAACAGTACCCCCCATTTACAGGTTATAGGGTTTCATGGAAAGTTACAGGGTTAAATACAGTGCTAGCAAATTAAATTCTCTGGACTTTCGACCTAGATTGTCAGGCAGGTCCATCAAATTGCAATAAAATTACCTAATTTATGTAAAAATATGACATAAATATGCATGCAGAATTTAAATATATATACATAGTTATATATTTGAAGTCTACGTGTATATTTATCAAATTATTTATGTAATTATGTATATGGATATACATATCATTATATATATATATATATATATATATATATATATATATAATTTTTATTCCAAGTGTATTTTGAGATTGAAAGATATATATATATATATATATATAAATATCAAAATACAGTTAGAATAAAATTACATATATAGCGGCGGGGTTTGACTGCAGAGTGGAGCGGTCGCATGTCGCGGCTGCTCCTGCTTCTAAAAGCACTTACCGGCGATTACCGACGAGCTGAGGCCTCGAATCAACTCCTAGTGACGCCCAAGCGACAGAGGTTACCGAGACCTACGAGCCGACACCAAGCAGGTGGATCTCCGCTCCGGTTTCGACCCTCCCGAGGTTGCGGCCTGCAAGCTTGGCGAAGGTGGGGGAGACGGCCGCTCTCCCGCCGCGAAACACTCAGCGAAGCGCAGTTTGGGCCTCCGTCCCCCCCCCCTACGGACCGGTGGGGGTTATCCCGGTCCCCACCGACTGGACACACGCAACAGCATGGGCTGCAGTTTCCCGCTCAGGACCGAGCTCCGGACGCTCCGGGCCCGGCCTAACCGATCGGACCCAAAGTGCCCCTGAAATTGATGCCGTAGTAACGGCCACGCCACTCAGGGAGAGCACAAAGGGTCCAAGAGACTACCACGCAGAACAAGCCGCAAGACTAGAAGCGATATTTGAGGCGTTCTGGACCAAACTGGAGCGGCGCATGCAGCAACATGCCATGCATACACATGGCGCCCGCTCACCAAAGCACCCACGAAGAGAGCACAAAATGGCCGCAGCGAGACGACCTCGGCGTCCGAGGGGCTTACTCACTCGCCCAACATCCCACAAACAAAAAGCGACTACCATTCCTCACCGTAACCACAGATGGAGAGCCGCAGGGGAGAGCTCCCCGGAGCACAGAGTACACCCACGGAGGGAGACACCTCAAGGCACTGCAAACACTACACCGCACCGGCGCACCAGTATGGGAGATACACGCAGCCTGACAAGCATGAACCGTGTTCCCACTCAAGCCTGGAGCAGACAGAATAACAAGTTGGGGATAACAGGGACTTTCACGAGCCAAGGCGGACGGAAACCGAGACTAGGGATCGGGTGAACTTTTCAATCACTCAGCATATCAGTTTCTGACTTATTCTAGCTCTAGCAATATTCATTTTCTGTTTTATTATAACCTCTTTTCTTTTGTTTCTCCCTCTTGTTCCCTCGACTAGGATGTATAACCTTATTTAGCAGGTAACCCAGCAATTTAGTAATGCTCAAGCAGTCCACCCATATTTAATCTGTACCAGACTTACCCATGTTATGTCTCAAGCATGTTCCTTATAATATAAAATAGTGCATGATAAACAGATAAGCCAGCGACTAGACTGAATGCACTATAAAAGCATATAACGCATTGCACCACTAAGGTCTCGTTGGACCTGCGCAGCTAAACCAGGACCACATGTTACATGTATACTCAGCGTAGAGCTTAAACGTGGACATTCTCGATATAAATAAAAAATGTGCACGGATTTATGAATAACCCCACTGTTAAAATGTCGATATTCAGCGTGAGGAATGCTATTGGGGCACAACACGCCTGCTGTTATAATTTTTGTTGCACTACAAAAATAAAGAATTAAAAAAAAAAAAAATTACATATATATATATTTTTTTATATTTTTAGAATTATTTTTACATTTTTTCATTTTATATACTTATTTATATTTTATAAAATGTAAATAATACATATAGTTATTATATATATTATATATATATATATATATATATATATATATACACGTGTGTAGTTTAATTCTAAGTGTATTTTTTTATTAATATATGTATATATTAATCTAAAAATACACTTAGTATAACATGATATATAGATATATAGTTTACATAGATATAATATATATATATAGATAGATAGATAGATAATTAGATTTTGATTTATTAACAATTTATTTTATTTTACAGATGCAGGAAGACTGCCTGTCAGTTTAGGCAGTCCCCCTGCAGACAGCACTATGGACGCCTATTGCCGCCACATGATCGCTCTTTTAGAGCGATCACATGGCCCAAAGGGGCCTAATTTGCCAAGGTGGGTTGTCAGGCAGTCCCCTCAGACTGGGAGCAACACCGATCGCCAGTGGGGGAACGGTAGCGATCAGGTAAGTAATATATTTGCTGCAGACGTACTAGGTAGATCCGTGGACCTTACGGACCGTTTTTGTCGGACGTACATAGAATGTCCAAGGTCCTTGAGGAGTTAATCACACACAGGAGGCAGCTGCATGATTTAGGAGGCTGTTAGCAGTAGAAAATACACTCTAGAATATCTAGGTTTCTTTTCAGGAAGGCTGTGTAAGTCACGTGTAGGGAGGTGTAGCAAGGGCTGTATAAGCAAAGTGATTTAACTTTTAAATGGCAGAGAATTGAGCAGTGAAACATCAAAGGCCAAAACTGCTTCATACACCAAAACTGCTTCATTAAGTTGTTTTGGTGCCTATAGTGTCCCTTTAATTACAGATGTAAAAATGACCAAATCCTAGAATGAAGAGTCACATTAACCTGTCCTGAGAGATAATTGGTGCCATTAGTATGAAATATCAGGTGGTTTCTATGGTGATTGCTTCACTTTTAGAACTTGGACTCACGCTTTCATTTTATACATCTGACACGTCGGCTCTGTCTGCTCTGGCGCTATTTGTAGTTTTAGCACCAAACATTTAATACTGATTCTATTGCGGTAAATCTAATAATATTCTCTTTATTTTAGGCTGTCTGTCTAGCCCAGTAGAATAAATAGAAAAAACATTTTATTTCCATCTCAGTCTGTAAATGTGACAGTCGGGTCTAATTTAGAACAGCTATGTGTACACAGGGTTACCCTGAATAGTGGCCCGTCTGCCAGCAAAATACTGGAACTGAGTTCAGTGGAGGACATTGGATGGACACATTAACAGAAACCCCTAATAAGGTATTAGAATGGCACTGTCACTTCACATTTTATATTAGTATTGATCTTTTTGGCCCTATTTACACCTAGAAAGTATAGAGTATTAATCAAGGTTTGAATTCTGTTGATATAATATAACACTTAGAACTATCATTTGTGATTAAATACATTCATATGTAAAAAAAAAAAAAAAAAAATATTTTTTTTACATTTTTCATTTTAATTTAGTTTCTGTTATAATGTATTATTGTTAACCATTTGGTATTAAATGTGAAATAATTACAACCAAAGTTGGGCATATGAATTTAATGTAGCTAAGGGTATAGATTTCTTTACATATTCTGATACAAGTTTTTTGTTTTGGTTTTTTAAAGAAATTAAGAATGTTATATATGCTTTCACGTAATCCACAAAGGCCATTCAAGAAGAAAAGTCCACTGGCATGGAGGTGGTCGAGAAAGAGACATACTTACCTTAGGTTGATATACTTACCTTAAAGGACCACTTTAGTGCCAGGAAAACAAACTTCAGGGCCCCCCTCCCGCTGGGCTCTAGGGGAAGGAAGGGGTTAAACACTTACCTTTCTCCTCCCTCTTCTGACAAATGCGCATGCATTTCTCAATGCTTTCCTATGGACACAAGCATCTTCTCACTGTGAAAATCACAGTGAGAAGTGCGGAAGCGCTTCTAGCGGCTGTCAGTGAGACAGACACTAGAGGCTGGATTAACCATATGTAAACAGCAGTTTCTCTGAAACTGCTATGTTTACAGCTGCAGGGTTAACCCTAGAAGGACCTGTCACCCAGACCACTTCATTAAGCTGAAGCTGTCTGGGTGCCTATAGTGGTACTTTAATTTGGCCATCTTCGGCACTACCACCTTCTTGCCGCCATATTTTTTGGCTCTTGGCAACTTCATCTACCAGCACTCATCGTCAATATTGTATTCCTGCAGGTGTGAGTACAAAATAGGAACTGTGAAGGGTACCGCAATTTATTGATTTTTGTAGAAAAGCTTGTGCATGTGCATTAAAGTGCCAAAGGCATCTATTGCATATCCCATGAGTTGAAGCTTGTTCCCTTCAGTCTTTGTGACAGATGGATAATATCAGTGAAAACCCTGCCTTTTGCCAAAGTTTGGCAATAACATAAGACAAATTACCCCGTGGTTTATATTCAACATCATCTGGACAGCCAGCATTTGCCATGCCTGCCTGACATGCCTGAACTACAACTCCCATGATTCTCTGGCCATCTGTTACATTCAAAGAATTCTGGGAGTGGTACGCCGTTAAAATATCTGGCGAGCCAGAATGTGGGATCCCTGCATCTAGATCTTCCTATGAAGATTCAGCTACGTTTAGATGTTATGATAGAAGACATGGCAGGAGTTTAACTGCATCCTAATATAAAAGTATGATTTAGGAATAGGGGTTATACGGCAAGATTAACCTGGTACTTTATAATGGCCTGTGTCCTTTGAAGTTTATATAAGCCTGAAGAACAATCGTTGAGATTCACACAAAATACAGAGTTTATAGTCATCGGAAAGTCATGATGAAACAACATCACTTTCCAATCTACTAATGTAGTAAATGTCCTATCCTGTTCTTGTCATATAATATATGTGGACCGGTTTTCCAGGCCATTACATGTCTGAATAGAGGAACATGTTAGAAACATTGATAAGTAGTTTTCCAGCAACACCACAATAATGACCGTATTTGCCCAAAATATGGTTATAGAAATAATTACCAGCCAGTGGAGAGGTGGTATACACCTTCTGGTGGTATAAGAAAAAAAACTTACACCTATAGTGGAGCCCTATAGTGCAATAATAATAGGGGTAACTTACCCCATGTATACAAAAAAATATACTAGGGGATGTATCCAATACATAAAAAGCAAAAAGAGACACAATATATAGTGCAGATGGTAATTGTAATTGCAGAGTATAACCCCTAAGTGCTCAAATCACTCACACGTGGTGGAGCCTATATAAATTGGCTCCATAAAGATCGCAGTTATGCTCTTAGGGCAGCATCACACCTCTCCTGGTTTTTTTTTGTTGCTATAATTGTTTTAGACTTTATTACATTACACTGCTTTGGACCTTAATTTTTTATATCATGATACTTTTTTTTACATCTCACTATATTGCAGGTATGCCCACCTGCTATACTTACTCACCACTAATTATTAATTAAGAATCCGGGATCAGAGCTATATAAACCACTTGAGGAAGCACTTGGCGCAAAACGCGTCTCGGTCGAATTGGACGCAAGATGATGAATAGGAGGCAGAGTTTATGCTAATTAGCCATGCGAATACAGCAACTTTACATTTGGCACAGTTGCACCATTCCCTCCTAGCCCGTGCTCTGCCTATTTGGTTTTAGTTTCTTTAATGCTCTGTATTGTTTTACGCTATATGCTTTATCTGCGATAGTATTCCACTATGATCTACGCATCCTTTACAGATATATTTAGTTATAATGCTATTACATTCTAACGTTTTTTAGTATCCTTTACAGTTACATCTTTATTATAGTGTGTTATTGGCCCCGTTATCTTTATTGATATAATATACAATTATCTGGAGAAGTTTTTAAACTACTTGCTATGATTTTTATCACATCTGATCTGCACTATGTTGTATATTATATATCTTCCCTTTTACATGCTTTAGTATTTATTGGAAGACTGTGACATTTCGGAATAAATATTCTCAAAACTATTATTTTTAGTGCACCTCTATAGTGTGTTGGTTAATACATAAAAATCCCTTGTATAGTAAATACTGCTGAGGTTTGTGGAGCCGTTTAGCTCCTCTCTCAGAGGATTCAGTTCTGTGTTTAATTTTGTGGTATTTAGCAGCTATTCTATAAATTATTCAGCTTTCCAAGTCTGTTGGCTTTCAGATCACTGCTCCTATTTACTGACTGTCTAATACATGACTTGTTGGGGACTTACCAGGGAATTTCAACTTCATTTTTTAGGTCACAAACAGCTAATTTTGAAACGTGTGTGAGTTGAAAAACGTTTCCAGTTTAGCTATTTGTTTCCATTCTAAAATCTGAGATTCCTGGTTGATTGTTTAGTGAACAACTGTCAGTTTGTCCAGATGTGGTAAATGCTGACCGTGCGTTTTATTTACTAAACTGCTAATAGTAGTAACAATTTTATAAAAACAGTCAAAGTGTAGGCAGCTTGGCCAGCCCGGATTACCCATTAGGCAGATTAGGCACCTGCCTGCAAGTTCTGAGTAAAACAGCGTTAAAATCCCCACTGATGGATATGTCACACAACAAGAATATGTGGACTCACACTCACATTTTATAGAGCTCTAGATCAGCTCTGAGTAAAACAGCATGCATCGTTAAAATCTCCACTGATGGAGAAGTCACACAACAAGAATATGTGGACTCACATTTTATAGAGCTAGAGACCAGCGTACATATCCATCAGTGGGGATTGTACGGCTGTATGCTGTCGTACTCAGAGCTGGTCTTGAGCTCTATAAAATGTGAGTGAGTCCACATATCCTTGTTATGTGTCCTACACATAATATCAGACTATCTGCATGATTATTGGTTATTTTCTGTTTTATTACATATCTACCACTATCCAAGGCCTGGAAGAATTCCAGCTAGAAATTTCCCAAGAATTCTTTTGACGTATTGGGCTTACTATACTCAGTATTTAGCGTAACCTGTGTTTCCTTGTTTTTTTGTGTTGTGCTGAAGAGGCTGAAGGTGTCTCTTATATTTAGTGTTTGCAGCCTATGCCTTTGCTTAGTTGGTTCTCTAGTGCTTATCCTATTTTGTGTATTTGTGGTACCTGCCTGAAGGGGACGCCTACTCTATCTGGTTAAAGCCCTATCCATACCTCCTGCCTGGCTTCTTATTTGTTATTTGCTGACCGGAACAAAGGCTGCTGTACTCTGTATGGCCCCGCCCCTTCAGACTGAACAAAGTGATCTGTGCATGGCCCCGCCCCCTCAGACTGAACACAGCGATCTGTGCATGGCCCCGCCCCCTCTGACTGAACACAGTGATCTGTACATGGCCTCGCCCCTTCAGCCTGAACCCAGTGATCTGTGCGTGGCCCCGCCCCCTCAGACTGAACACAGTGATCTGTGCATGGCCCCGCCCCTTCAGACTGAACACAGTGATCTGTACCTGGCCCCACCCCCTCAGACTGAACACAGTGATCTGTGCATGGCCCCGCCCCCTCAGACTGAACACAGTGATCTGTGCCTGGCCCCGCCCCTCAGGCTGAACAACGTGATCTGTGCATGGCCCCGCCCCTCAGGCTGAACACAGTGATCTCCAGAGGTGGGTGAACCAGGGCCAGAATGGACAACTCTGAAATTACATGACATGCGCACAGTCGATTATTCGGCAGGTGCGCTGTGTACCCCAACCCCCCAATAACTTACAGACACCGTATTTCTGTTGGAATAAAAAAGTCCACAGCTTTATTTATTATTATAAACAAGGTAACAAATTGGGGTCATTGCCACAAATATAAATTTACCTCCACCCCCCACCGTACATAAATTACCCCCGGCAATGACCCCGCCCAATAACAATAAATAACATTATAAATAACAAATAACACATAACACATGGCCTACCAAAGAGGCCCCATATCCATAACTTTTTTAACTGTAGGGGTGTACCGAGACCCCCCTACACCACCTGGTTCGGAGCCACCGACGAGCTCGAACCCACAAACCATTTCACATTCCAGTCTAATCCAGCCTAACCAATTTATACTCCTCCTACCTTCCAATTACCCAAGCCCTATCCCGCCGCTGTGACCAAACGGGAACTACAAAACAACAGGGAGGGTGGGAGGGACAATTACCAGGTAAGTGTCAGTTTAGTTAAAATGTCCCTTACTCATAAAATGGCCGCTTAATATACTCCTATTATCCAGCCCCCATTTTCCAATAACCACGCCCCTTTAACTGGTTACTCCCCTGCCTACTCCTGGCTCTGTCAAGGCCCACTCCCCTGACTGCGCTGTTCCATGGGCTTCATGACATGCGCACAGTCGATTATTCGGCAGGTGCGCTGTGTACCCCAACCCCCCAATAACTTACAGACACCGTATTTCTGTTGGAATAAAAAAGTCCACAGCTTTATTTATTATTATAAACAAGGTAACAAATTGGGGTCATTGCCACAAATATAAATTTACCTCCACCCCCCACCGTACATAAATTACCCCCGGCAATGACCCCGCCCAATAACAATAAATAACATTATAAATAACAAATAACACATAACACATGGCCTACCAAAGAGGCCCCATATCCATAACTTTTTTAACTGTAGGGGTGTACCGAGACCCCCCTACACCACCTGGTTCGGAGCCACCGACGAGCTCGAACCCACAAACCATTTCACATTCCAGTCTAATCCAGCCTAACCAATTTATACTCCTCCTACCTTCCAATTACCCAAGCCCTATCCCGCCATAGCAAGAGACTTGAACCCTTAATGTCTCGAGCGACCCCCACCACACATAAATAGGGCTTTGGAAATACCATCCTGGAAACCTAAATTTAATAGGTCACACCCCACCTCAGACAGGTGCACACCATCCCGCCTATAATAACCGGGCAACCCGCCCTCCAATTCAAAGTGCCTCACTGGGACCCCCCCTATCCTCCTAATAAAGACAGACATGGCCTTGTTTACTTTACCCCGGCAACGTGCCACAGCCGCTGGATCCCTGGCATGCCTCCAGTTCAACCGCGGCACCATCTCAGACCACACTATTGTAACTCCAGGGACCAGTGCCCTCACCCTATCCATGTCCCTCTTCATTCTCCTGACCAACACCTTCTGGGGGACCAAACCTAACTCGTTGCCCCCACCGTGAATCAAAAGTATATCTGGGGCAAACCCCCTTGACAACATTCCAAAAATCTCCCCACTTATGCTCTGCCAGCTGAAACCCCGAAAACCAAACCACCGAAGGTCCACTGTGTCCAGAAGAAAACCCAGTTGTGTGCCTTGTCTCCGAACTGCGGCCCTCTTCTCCGCCCAGTAGACAAACGAGTGACCCACCAGCCAAGCGACCAAGCCTGAAAGGAAACAAATTCAGTTAACCGGCAGAGCACCCTTTTCCCACATCCACAACATTCCATTCACACCAACCTTTCCGGCCTTACATATGCACGGAACCTGATGGATTCCCATCTCCCAATCTGCTTTATCCGCTCCTCCCCTAGCCCGAGACGCGCCGCCTCAGTCGCAGCCCCGATACGGAAGGAGTGCGTACCAAATTGTCCGGGCTGTAAGCCCAATCTCGTCAACCCCATGCGGAAGACTCGCAAGAACTGAAAGCGCGACAGCGCTTTCCCATCCTCGTGAATCAGGAAGCAACCACCAACCTTCGGGCGAATCTGTAAAAACACGTCCCCACACACTACCGGGCACACCGGGGACCCTGGTAGCGAGGACAGAACAATTTTCTTACCCTTTCCGAAGACGTCCGTCTTCGAGCGCCGGAGCCAAATCACGACCTTGTCCTGTTCGATAACCACATCCTCATACCGGAGGCCCGATGTCCCCGACCTATTGGCGCTTACCAATTCGCCAATACGAAAGGCCCCAAAGAAAGCCCATACGAAAGCCACAGAGAACAAATTTACCTCAAATGCCGAGCTGCACACTTCGCTCAACAACCCCACCAACCCTTGAAGGGTGGCAAAGGACACCGGCCTCCTCGTATCCACGGACCTCCTGCCCTTCTTGAAACCCTTCAAAGTTTGCTTCACCAAAAAATGTTTTGTCAAGTCTTCCCACCCGTTAAACTTGAACAGGAAAGCTAACGCAGACATGTAGCGCTCCACCCTAGAAGGGGACGACCCACCTGCCACCAACCTGCAAAGAAGCCACAACAGCGTATCCAACCTACCGGCAGCTGAACCGCCTGCTCCCGTCTGGGACATCATTTCCTCCCATTCACGCCAAACCTTTGTATAAGCGGCCCAAGTCCCCGGTGCCAGCGAGCTCCTTATGTATCGCCCAAGCACAACGTCCCGAGCCGCCACATCTCCTCCGGGCACGCCTGCCCCGTCGCTTGCGCGTCCGGTGCTGCTTCCCGGAACCGCTCCCACTGCGAACGAGACAGAGCGTCAGCGACCACATTCAGCAGACCCGGCACGTGCCGTGCCCTGAAGACAATGTTCCACGACATACACAAGAGCACTAGCTGACGCAACAACCTAACCACTGGAAGGGACGAAGCCGACAGACTATTAATTACCTGTACCACTGCCATATTATCAGAGTGGAAGATAACTTTCTTGTCCTTGAGCTCCCTGCCCCATAGTGATACCGCCACCACAACTGGAAAAAGCTCCAAAAAGGCGAGGTTCCGAATCAAGGGGCTCTCGGACCAAGCCGTAGGCCAAACCTCGGCACACCACTTGCCCCCAAGGTAAGCCCCAAAGCCAACGCTCCCCGAGGCGTCCGTAAACAGCCCGGCGTCGCCAGATGCCTTCATCGCATCCCTGAAAAACACCCGCCCATTAAATTTAGTGAGGAAGCGGTCCCATATGTCCAAGTCCTCTCTCATGCCTACAGACACCCTGATGTAATGACTCGGCAGTCGCACACCACAGGTAGCCCTAGCCAGTAACCTACAAAAAACCCTACCCATAGGGATCACCTTACAGGCGAAGTTAAGGCTGCCGAGCAAGGACTGCAGACCCCGAAGCGTAACCTTTCTAGCGCCCTTTATCGCGTTCACCTGCTGGCGGAGCACCCTCAACTTCTCCTCCGGCAGCCTACATTCCCCCACGACCGATTTCCAGCCCTAGAACACTCAGGCACTCGGTCGGGCCCACTGTCTTGTCCTCAGCCAGAGGAATCCCAAACTGTTGCGCTATCCTCTGAAAAACCCGTAGTATATGGGCACATCTGTCGGACCCAGCCGGGCCCACACACAGAAAGTCGTCCAGGTAATGGACCACCGTACCCCCGCCCGTTTCCTTACGCACTACCCACTCCAAGAACGTGCTAAACTTTTCGAAATACGCACATGAGATGGAGCAACCCATGGGTAGGCACAGGTCCACGAAAAACTTACCCTCAAACAGGCACCCCAACAAATGGTGACAGTCTGGGTGGATAGGAAGGAGCCGAAATGCTGCCTCCACATCCACCTTCGCCATCAAGGCCCCTCGCCCTGCTCTCCGAACCAACTCGACAGCATGGTCGAATGATGCATACGATACGGAGCACAGGGCCTCATCGATATCATCATTTACCGACGCTCCTTTCGGGAATGATAAATGATGAATCAACCTAAACTTACCCGCCTCCTTCTTGGGGACTACCCCTAGCGGGGACACCCTCAAGTCAGGCAACGGCGGAGCCTCGAACGGCCCTGCCATCCTACCCAGTTGCACCTCCTTCAGCAACTTGTCCCGCACAACTCCCGGGTGTTCCCCCACCGACTTGAGGTTACTGCATAACCTCCCCACATCCCTACTCTGAAACGGTATTGAAAAACCTTCCGTAAAGCCTTGCCATAAGAATTCGGCGTCCTGATGGTTACCGTACTGTTTTAGCCACGGTAGCATCTCGCCTACTTTCACTGGGGTTGCCCCCCGCGGCAGCGGAGGGGGCCGCCGCTCCATTGGCTCCCCCTCCTGGTGCAGACTTACCTCGCTTAAAACACCTACTGGCTCCATGGGCCCCCCCACAACCGGAGCACTCGTGCTTAAACCGGCACGCCGTTCCCCACTTGCATTGGCCCTCGTTAAAGAGCCAACAGAAGCCTTTCTTTTGCCCGGCCGATGCAGGTCCCCCAGGGGCCGCACCGGCCGTCCCGTGAAAGGGCGCAGCCTTCTGCGCCATCATGAGCCGCATCCAGAGGGGGAGGTCCATTTGATCCCACCGCATGCTGGGATTCGCCGCTAACCTCTGGCGAAACTGTTCGTCGTACCGCCACCAGGCGACCCCGCCATAAGTACGGTACGCTTCCCCAATCCCGTCTAAGTAGCAGAACAGTTGGGAGCATTTATCCGGCGACTTTTCCCCTATCACACTGGCCAGGATACAAAAGGCCCGTAGCCAGTTCCCAAATGTTTTAGGAATCTTCCGATACCTACGCTTTTTCTCCTCCTCCTCCTTCTTCGCGTCTTTCTTGTCCTCCTCCTTCATGTCTAAAAACTCCTCCAGCGGGAGTAAGGAAAAAACCTCCACAAACTCACCTTTCCAAATTTTCTCCTTGATGTCCATTTTTAGATGACAACCTAATGGGCCTGAGAAAGACACGTGCACGTTTTGCCGCGCAGCGTCGGTAATTTCGCCCCCAATACCAACCGTCTCCCCCGACTCCTTAACAGATTCGGACACAGATAACCCCACCTCGCTATCCTGTGTGGGACCCACGGCCCTACCCGGCAACCCTTGGCCCTTCTCACACGTCCACACTCTCCCAAACTGAGGTGAAGCCATTTCCCCACCCGCCCATGAATCTAAGAAGGATTTTAAACAAGTCAATAGTGTTCCTGCGTGTGGTGCAACAGTTGACTCACCGCCTGAGCCCGAAGCCGCAGAAGGCCGTGGGTTCGTTTCCCTTCCGTCCGCCATGCTTGGCTCTGGAGCATCCGATTGGCGCCGACTCCTGTCAGCCTGGCCCTGCCTCAGGACCGCGGGTGTAGTGCTGCGAGACCTGCAAGGAGAACGACACCTGGGTAGTGTGTCCACATGATCACATACCCGCCCAACCTCCTTATGCTCCTGCCTGTAGTTCCGCACCATGTCCCGCTTCCCTGCCTGGCCCTCCCGGCCGTAAGCGCTGCGCCGCTGACCTGGCGAGCTCCTGCCTGATGACCCAGACGCACTGCGCCGCTGCCTCCACCTCCGTTCCCTTGAAACCGATCTCCTCCTGCTAAGCCTGCTTGATGACCTGCTCCTCTCTCTACCCCTCCACCCGTCAGCCCGCCTCCTGTCATGCCTGGCACTGACGCCGCGCTGCTCCCTGCTGCGATGCGGCCTAGGGCTCCGCGAGAGACCCCGCCGTCCCTGGGAGCCGCCCCTGTGGCCCTCCCGCTCTCTCCCAGCCCGTCCTGTCACTATGCCCTGGGCTGATTCCTGGGAGCTATCCCGACCCGCTGAACCTGGCCCCTGTTGGGCCGCCTTGTGAACTGGGGATTCCACCTGTCTGTCCTGGCGCCTCCGGTCCACCAAAGCCGCGGGCCCTGCCGGCCCCAAGGTACCTGGCTGGGCGGACCCGCCGTCTGCGTCCCTTGTGCTGCACCTGGCCCCACTAGAGGCCGCCCCCGTCGTGTCCCCTTGCACAGGGGCTCCCCCTGCCATCAGGGGGACCGCCTGTCCTCTAGAGGCCACCGCTCTGCCCCCCGCCCGCTGCCCGGCCCCAGCACCATTCCTTGACTCACCGGGCCGCTCACTGCTTCCTCCATCCGATCCGCTCTGCTCCCTGGCTCCAGCCGCAACCGTCCCGCCTGCCGCCTCCCGGCGGGGCGCACACCGCGTGGTAGGCCGCGGCCTAGCTGCTGCCCGCGCCCGGCCAGCACCGCGTCGAACAGACGGTGCCGGCCGCGGTCTCTCCACTCCGCTGGGGCCCGCTACCTCATCCAGGGCCCTAACAGACTCCGCCGACGGGCTCCTCCGTCTGCCGACTTCAGGCTCCATGCCTGGGCTCAGCCGCTGGGGCGGTCTCGCCCTCCTCATGGAACGCCGTGCAGCCGCCGCAGGGGCTGCAGGGGGGGGACCCTGAGCCCCCAGTTGCTCATGAAGCCAGGCCAGTCCTCTATCCCGCACAGCAGCTCTCACTCCCTCCAGGATTTCTTCCATTGATGCCATGATCTGAAAGACAAAGAAAAACCAACCCAGACCTGCCAAAAACAATTACCAGGTAAGTGTCAGTTTAGTTAAAATGTCCCTTACTCATAAAATGGCCGCTTAATATACTCCTATTATCCAGCCCCCATTTTCCAATAACCACGCCCCTTTAACTGGTTACTCCCCTGCCTACTCCTGGCTCTGTCAAGGCCCACTCCCCTGACTGCGCTGTTCCATGGGCTTCACACACACACACACACACACACACACATTGCTGCCCACACTGATACAATTCGGTTTTAATTTCTCTACAATTTGAATATTTAGTGAATTAAACCCATTTGGACACATTCAGTTCTTTTGCTGGTTTTCTGACCTGTGCACTTGGCTAACTCTTTCTCTGCAGGCATGGTGGTTATTATTATCATTGCCATTTATATAGCGCCAACAGATTCCATAGCGCTTTATGATGCCAGCCATGGGGAACCTTCAGCCCTCCAGATGGTGTGGGCTATATCTCCCTTGAAGCTTTGCCAACATTATGGCTGTGAGAGCATTGTGGGGAATGTAGTGCACTAGATCCGGAGGGCCGAAGGTTCCCCACCCCTGGTTTACATGAATGACCGCTATATCAATGTATGTGTCTAATCAATAACTCGACCAATGATTTACAACCAGTAAGGTGCGATCCCAGGGGGAAAATGAGCCCTGTTTGATAAAAAATTACCATATCATACTCCTGGATTCATGTTCCTGCTATTTTCTTGTGAAATCCAGCTTTAATGATCCCGTTTGGTGCCATTTAATAATATTACAGTTATTGTGGGTGCTATATCCTTGGTTCTCCCGAGGTGCTGTTTGCTGCAGTTATCACGCTACGAACAAATACAAATTACTCGTATTTATGGGCAAAAGGACTTCATTACAAACCGGCATAAACGGGGTCAATACTGCAACGTGATGTTTTCTATTTTTTATACCATACAGGTTTATTTATCATTACAAACTGTGAGGTAGTTTAACTAATGTGTGCGCAATCACCTTGTTCTCGGTTTGATAAATAGGGTCATGTTGGTAATTACAAAATTAACCCTGCAGAGATTTTTTTTGGGTGGGCTGTAAGTATGCAGTTAGATCACAGCGATCACATCTTGCTCTGATATAATCACTTATTTGCTTCATTTGCTAACTGTAAAGTGGAATAATAGGATGCATTTTAATTACAAACGTTTCGATGCAGAGAGGAACCTCCACCCAGTCTTCCTGTTAGAGGGACGTACTATAAACTTTTTCCTTGATACTTATTGTTGGAATTTGTACTTCGTCCTGATTGGTGGAGCCTTTTCTTAGTGAAGGAGGGATCTGTGAGAATTACCGTATATGTATTTCTTTCACTGCATCTATTTTGCTCAAACATTTGACTGATTGTAATGCATATGGTGAAATAATAATTGAAATTCCTTTCTTAAAAACTTCCCAAGAGTCCCCATTTTGGATCCAAATCCCTCGACCCCCACTTTTCTATTTTAATGTCCCTTTTTTTTTTGCTGGAGATTCGTATTCTTGGTGTGCCTGAATTTCTAACAGGCAGACCAACAGTGGGAGGTATGAGATCGGGACACATGGGCTGGTTCAGAGAGGGCCTCCTCAGTAATGCGAGTTCCATCATACACAACGTCCATAATGGGCAAGCCTGCCCAGAAAAGGGGCCTGTCTGGACAGCCCCTAACATTCAGGTGCCTATTCACAGGACAAGCTGTGCATGACACCAGGCAACAAGATCTGTATGGTGGGACAGGCCCCCTAAAATCTGGACTGTCTCACCAAAATCAGGACTGTTTCGAGGCCTGGATTTCCACAATGATAATTCTCACAGCAATGTGCCTCTAAATTTCACAGTCTCACAATAGCTCCTCGTCTACCTATTGTTTTTGTATCATTTTGTAAATGTCTCATTTCTTGTTAAATTCCCCTCCTTTCAAATATTGTAAAACTCTGTGGAATAAGTTGTCGCTACATAAATACCAATAATAATGTGAAATTATAAATACTAATAATAATGTGAAGTTGTTGCAATCGGCTATTGCAGACCCAATGTAGGAATTCCATTTTCTATTTATGACAATTTGCTGTTTAGTGAATAGGACCTAAAGGCTATGATGTATTATGTTTGAGAGCCATAAAGTGGCTGCTGTGTTCACATACCATGACCTCTGCCAACGCTTTTATCCTGATTTATGTACCATTATCAGCACATAGTTTAAATTCCACTGCTGCCCATTAGCTTTGGATCAAGGGCTCTCTAGAATCACTTTAAGAAGGTCTCTATAACGTAGAAAAACTCAAAACTGGATTTAACAATAGAAAGCCAAAAACGAACACATTTAAAGCCAAAGAAATGTGGAAAACAGCCAGTTCAGCTATTTTGAGGCAAATTTAAGACAATTTGCAGTATCCTTATCTGAACTCCCCAATTCATAGTTTAACAAATAAACCCCATTCCTGATTTAATTCAGTGTAGTGAATAAGCTATATCTATGTTTTGCAGAATTATATCCATACTAATGTGTTTAAAATTAAATATAATATTGCAAGAAGGCTTATTCACTAAACATTTGTGTTCTGTTGAACTGATAAATGACTCCCAATATTTTTTCTAATCTGGCAATAAATAAACCTCCCAATATTGATAACAGGTTGTATGCAGAAGCAAAGTGTTTTGGGGTTTTAGGCCAGCTCTGATTGGCCAATAAGACAAAATAATAAGCCCAAAGTGGGAATTGTAAGGAATTTAAAGTATATTTACCATTTTGGGCCCAAATAGATAATCTGTAAACATAAATGACTTGGAAAATGATTCTAGTTTTGCTAATTCAAAGTAAAATGTGAAATTAATTTTGACTTCTCGACCGAGTATACTATAGTGAATAACCGGTCAGATTTTCAATTACTTGGCCTGTTCGATAGACAAGTCAGGGAAAGACCACGACCGAATGGATGAACAACGCAGAAATCTAGTGTTTGGGGTAAAAACACCCATTATTGCAGTTTTACTCTTAGGAAAAGGGAATTTCCAATAAACTAATAAAATAACTAACATGGGCAGCCAGTCATAGCAAACAGCGCGGGTAAATCACCCTCTGTGTTAGCAATCTGCAGCCAACGATTATACAATATGTGTTTTGTGTGGTGATGAGCAGCATGTGGCTCATTCGGTGTTTTTGGATGACTGATGGTAGATGGATTGCAAATCCTATTACCCACAGCTAACCCCTTGTCCAAAAGAACGGGGTGCTGCACAAGCAACAAAACTCATAGTGCTTGAGCAGTGAAACCGTATCTCCGAGTATTTTAAATGAACAGAGGGACAATTTAATTTTAGGGGTTTAAGTGGGGGGGTGCCCGGGGGCGGGCTGTTCTGAGAAATTCTATGTTTTGTTGTTTTGTATAAATTAAAAAAAGGTTAACTCAAGTTATCGGTGATATTAATCCATCTGCTTTCATTTAGCTCAATTCTCTAGCATTCTGTTAATAAAATTCCTGCAAGCCTTACTGCATTTAACGTCAGCGACTGTAACGGCATATTATATTATATCTTTAATAATGATCTCGCTGCTACAGTAATCTTCATATTAAACCACCTCAATAGATATTCAGTCAAATGCCTCTGCTGCAAAAGCTAAAAATAATGTCAGCAAGGTAAAAGTAGGATGTGAGAGCAATTTAGGTGTTTGGGATATCGCTGCGGGGTGAAGTGGGGTTGTGAGTAGAGTTCGGTATCTATGGGTGATCTGGAATCGAAGTGCAAATTCGATGGAATGACTTTGGGTTAGACATATGATATGGCTTTGTGTTTAGTTATGGTTTTACATTAACCATTGGGGCACCATTTCTCAATGCATTGTTTGATTCATATTGGGGTTATGAGAATTGATCTGAATCCCTTAGTCTGCAGGGACTAATGTAATTGTGCCATTTACCATATTCTATTTTACTTAGAATTGAGGCCAAGTCATCGAGTGCTCCCCAGTGATCGGAAGTGGAGCAGCTATTAATACACAAGGATACAGGAGGTTATTAATACTACACAATGTCCTTCTGTCCTTGTTAGCTGAAGGTGTACATGCTGAGACGCAGAGTAACTATCCAATAATTGAACGGTTATGACAGTTATCAGTCTGCATTTGTTTTTCTATCCCCACCGCCCCCCCCATGGTAAATTGAAAGATTATTTGGAGGACATACCGTTTGTGAACTGAAAGTCTTGTGATAAGAATTCTATAGGTCCTGGTTTTACAGATCCCAGGGGGTTAGCACTTCTAAATATGTACATATTTGTTTTTGTTTTTTCTATGATAAATGTATAGATACAATTTTTTTAAGAATCAAAAGATGGAACTGAAACAGTGTCTCTCGAGACTTGAGATGGCATCCAACAATGGCAAATACGCAGCTCTCCTCCACACAATGCCACAAAGGACGTGGCCAGAATTCTGAAGTCAAAGCTTGGTGGGTCTCGTCATTCCATGCTGATCACATAGATGATGACGGACTCAATGCCAGAGCAACAGGCCCTGAATTAATAAGAGTCATTTATTCCCCAAATAATCATTGCTGTCTAATACTTTGTTACAATGCATCCAGTCAAGTCAGGAGGTTGGCTTGTGACTTGCAGATATACCTCGAAGCATTAAAAGGACACACAGAGCTCACCAACACCACCTTGTGTCTGTGATATCCTGTGGATATTCTGTGCAATATGGCAGGATCTGGGCAGAGAAAAGCCAAGACTTCATATAGCATTTTAGAAAAATGTAACACATATAAACAGATTAGAGACCAGATAGAAATGGAATATCTGAAGATTTTGTTTCTTCCCAGTAATTGTGTATCTTCCACCTACAGATACACAGAATGGTTTAACATGTACTCCTTAAGAGGCGGTTAGGTTTGGTATGAAAGGCTTTCCCTCTCAGATTGTCTGTGTGTTAAATCTTTGATGTACATTTAAAAGGTAGCTGAGCATCACATTACAAAAGGTTAATAAAAGTTACAGGCAATTTATTTAGATTGATGTCATTTCAAGAAAAGTAATGGCTTTCCTTTTAGACTGAATAAGAAAGTTAAGCTCTTACGTTTTTTTTAGACTTTTTTTTTGTGTTGGCAATATTTTCACTAATAAAAATCAGGTTTAAACGAAACGTCTACCCTCCTGGAAGCAGCCATCTTGGCCTGATTTATATTGGTGCGAACATTCTTTTTTAATCACCTCGTGTGATGATATTATGTCCTGACAGCTGTACAATCAACACTTTAAAAATGGCAGACCAGAGGACTGCCTTTGGGGTACCTCGTCAGTTTGTACTTTATATCTGCACTACAAAAATAAAGAATTAGGGGCGTGGCCTGGACGCCGGAGAATATGGCTGCCTAACTCCACAGCTCCGTTCCACACCAGCAAGAGATATAGCGTACCGCCAAGCACACCGCCGCAAATGGGCCGCACTAAACGGTCCGAACAACCACAGACCCCGAGGAACAACTTACCCGGGTCACAGTCCGGACCGATGGACGATTACCTCCACGCACCTGCCGGGCCGGGTCCGGGAACCCCGACCGCCAAAATGGCGCCTCCCTCACCAGCTTCCTCATGCACCAGCAGTGAGCACACCACACTTGCAGACATCGGCGCGGAACTCAAGCGCATGGCGATGTCGATGGTAACCAAGGACGACCTACAACACCTTACCGCCACTCTGCATGAAGCTATTAAAGCAGAGGTGGCTGGTCTGAAAACGGACGTCGCGGCCCACGAGGCCCGCATACATACCATGGAACAACAGCAACAAGCCACAGACACACACGCTGCAGCTACTGACACAGCACTAAAACGACAAGGAGCCCTGATTTTAGCAATGAGAAGACAACTGGAAGATCAGGATAACAGGGGACGCCGAAATAACATCAGGGTAAGAGGGGTACCGGAGACACCTGAAGGGGAAAACGTTGAGGCAATACTTACCTCCTTATTCCGTATAATACTCAAAGAAGACACACCGACCCTTATAAAATATGAAAGGGCACACAGAGCACTCCGGCCTAGGCCTACAGAAGGGATCCCCAGAGACATAATCTGCTGTCTCCATTCCTTCCCCCTGAAAGAATTAATTATGTCAAAAGCGAGGCCCAAACACCACTGGAATTTCAGAGGCGCAGAGGTATCGCTATTCAATGACCTCTCGCCGATGACCTTAGAAGCCAGACGAGCCCTGAGACCAGTCACCACCCTGCTGAGAGAACGGAACATACCCTATAAATGGGGCTTTCCTTTCAGTATCCAAGTACGACATAACAATGAGTGGGTCACAGCCAAATGGCCCGAAGAGGTACCCCCATTCCTACAACGCCTGGGCCTACCACCGACACCCATACCAAACTGGGTACTACTTCCATTGGAACCGAGACCACTACCGCAAAGGCAATCCAGAAGGAGACGATGGAATTCGCCAAGCAACCTACCCCAGGGCCCCCGGGCCGACCTGGAACACCCAGAGGAATAACCGACGTACCGGCAGCTGACCCTGGCACACCCCTGTGGGCCCCACACCCCTGGACCCCCACCATCAACAGACATCCTGCATAGAACGCTGACAAGACCACACACCGCACCGATGCAAAGAGGGTCGCATAGACCACCACCAGGTACTCTGACTATGGGACTAAAGGCACTAGCACAGGTTTGGGTGGGGGGTCATTATGGGGGGACCCGGGGTGGCCTAACCAAAGGAGACTCCACCGATCTGGGGATTATTGGTCCTCTAAAAAAACCTTTTACTATGGATGCTTCCCCCCTCTTCACCACTGTCCTCCTCCCCCCCCCCCCCCCCCGCAGCCTCCGGCCCACAGCGGAGCCAGAATAGGAAGGGAGAATAGAAGGGATGGATGTTGGGGCGGGGGAATGGGGGGGTGGGGGATTGGGGACTGGACACACAAGCGGACACTCTGTTATACACACTACTGGCCTCCAGGTGACTAGGGCCAATATAAGGATTGAACTGCCCATACGGATATAGCAACCCTACAAATCACAATGTAACCCACGGCCTGAACAGCCACCAAGGGACACGACAGACGACGGATGTCACCCCAGAGAGCCACTCCCCGCCTCACCTGTCATACGCACCCATACCCATGACAGGGAGAGCCCATAACCACGACAGATCCTAAAAATCTATAAGACAACAACTAAAGAAATCATTACTCCAGCAACGGACTGACAGATAACGCGGGGACACACACATTGGACGACCAAGAGGGGGACCCAAGGGAGACCAACACACAGAGAGAGACAGATGAGAGACACAACACGCAACCACCCGGGGGGGATGGGGGAGGGGGAGTCATCCACCAGCCCATATCATTACAGGAGTCACCCCATCACACACTAGAGGGAGGAGAGAGACCCGACAAGGCGATAACTCCTAATAGCCACGGACGATTACAACCAACTCAAAATCAAGCCCACAACTAGCGGCACCTAGCACAGATGACCACTAACACCACTAACAGGTACACCCTAGCTATACCATTGTGGACGGACGGGACAACCCAGTCAGAACACACCCGACCTACTTCACCTACACCCCAAGTAGGCACACCCACCCTGCCGAACCGACATCCGACCACGCATCCCACCAACTTCGTTGTGCACACTTGATACTACGGTGTATAGACGGGGAACCCCGGGACCAATCGCTGGGACCTCACCCGATACTACCGTAGGCACACGAACCTCCTCTCCCCGGAGAGGCCCACCTCAACCGCTACCTTAAGTAGCACCACACACCTACACACCTCACACCTCAGCAAACACCCACCACTCACCTAAGCAAACTACAACGAGACCACCCCACACAACACAACACACACCGAACACCACACAGGACTGATAACACACACCAGACTACAGTGCTACTGACACACACACCTAACCAACACAAACACACACACACACACACACGAACACACACACATACTTACAACGCCCCACAGGGCCTACACTCACCCTCGTTCCTACCCCCACACGCCGTGCTCCGCGGCCGCACCCCTCGGGAACATCTCCTGGACCGACGGAAAGTACAAGACACCGATAGACACACAGAACCCCTGAGAACAACCCCCGAACAAGGAACCACAGTTCAGCGACCCAACAAAGGGTAAGTCACTATCACCAAAATGGCATATCGTCCAGACCCGATAAGAATCGTTACGCAAAACTGCAGAGGACTGAACCTACCAGAACGCCGAACCCAGCTCTTACGAGAACTATGGAAGGAAAGAACAGCAATAGCCCTTTTACAGGAAACGCACTTCCGGGAAGGCTCGGCCCCCGCTCTAAGAAACAAACGATACCCCACCTGCTACTTCAGCAACCATCCCGACGCTAAGAAAGCGGGAGTCGCGATCATACTGGCAGCAACACTGCAATTTAAGGAACAAGACACACTCATAGACGAGAATGGCAGATACGTGTTTGTCAAGGGTGATATCGAATCGACGATACACACTAGCAACGATCTACACCCCCAATAACGACAAGTCACGCTTCCTAAAAATCACACTACAGAAACTAGCAGACTTTACGGAAGGCACACTAATACTGGGAGGGGACTTCAATGTGACATTGGATCCGATCCTGGACTCCTCCACGGGACACAGTAGCATCCCACAAAGAGACATAAAGAATATTCACCGAACGCTCAAGACACTACGACTGATCGACTGCTGGAGGACAATGCATCCGTCCGATAAAGACTACTCCCATTACTCGATTATACATAAGAGGTACTCAAGGATAGACCTCCTGTTTTTACAACAGGAAACTTTAACGAGACTCCAGAACGCCACCATCCACGCAGCTACATGGTCAGACCACGGCAAGGTAACCATGGAAATTGACTCCCCGTTTACCAGACCCACAAGACAGAACTGGAGACTTAACGACACCCTACTAACTGACATACCACTGATGGAACAAATCACCCAAACATTAACAAACTACTTTACTGAAAACGAGACAGGCGATGTCCCGGATTTGACAATATGGGAAGCACACAAGAGTGTAATACGTGGCAAACTCATACAACTTGCATCGCAACGTAAAAAAGAAGCAAGTAGACTCATGTCCGAACTCATAGACCGAATCACAATGTTGGAAACAAGACACAAACATAGCCAAACGGAAGACACGTACAAAGAACTCCTAGACAACAGGAGACAGCTACACACCCTGCTGCTCCAAAGACATACACGCCAAATACGAAGATCGAAAGGATTCTTCTACCTACACGCAAACAAGGGAGGGAAACTACTCGCACACATGCTCAGAGGACAACAACAACCCGCACAGGTACACAGACTGAAAACGCAAGGGGATACAACCACCCAACAACCGGAAAAGATCGCAAACGAATTTCTCGCTTACTACACATCACTCTACAACACACACGAACACGGCAGTGCAGAACATGAACGCACTAAAAGAGAACGCATGGCCCACTTCATACAAGAACACCTCCCCACAACAGTTACCACGGCAGAAGCCGAAACACTCAATCTACCGATCACCGAGGGCGAATTGAAAGCAGCCATTAAAACGACCAAGACGGGCCGCGCACCAGGTCCAGATGGTTTTACCCTGGACTATTACAAACGCCTCCAAGATATCCTACTCCCCAAACTCACAAAAGCCCTGAATGCCATCACGGAAGGAAATGAGTTTCACACTGAATCACTAACGGCTACGATAACTGTAATCCCAAAACCCGGAAAAGACCCGGAGCTCTGCAGTAGCTACAGACCAATCTCCCTATTAAATATCGATACGAAACTGTTCACCAAAATTCTAGCAACCAGGATAGGAGCACTGATGCCGACACTGATACACCCCGACCAAACTGGATTCATCCCAGGAAGAGAAGCCCGAGACAGCACTCTCAGAATCTTCGCCATCCAACACCTAGCAAGACGAAGCAAAACACCACTCCTTCTACTGTCCACGGACGCCGAAAAGGCGTTCGATCGAGTAGACTGGAAGTTTATGAAAACAGTCTTAAGCTCACTAGGCTTCACTGATGCCATACTAAAATGGATCGAGGCAATCTACAACAAACCAACTGCGGCAGTACGGGTGAACGGAGCTCTGACAGAATCCTTCCCGATCCGCAACGGTACGAGGCAAGGATGCCCTCTATCTCCACTCCTGTTCACGCTCACGCTCGAACCCCTGCTCGAAGCGATAAGGCGAAATAACAACATCCAAGGATACACGTGGAAGACCACCGTCCACAAAGTTGCCGCATACGCGGATGATATGTTATTCTTCATCACCCAACCTAGAATAACCCTGCCCTGCCTGATGAAAGAATTTGAAAACTACAGATACCTATCGGGCCTCAAGCTTAACCTCAGCAAATGTGAACTCCTGAATATAACCGATCCAAAGGGAGACCACAAAACTATAGCCTCGACCTTTACATTCCGATGGTGTCAATCCCAAATGAAATACCTAGGGATATGGGTGACGACAGAACCGAACCACCTCTACCAAGCCAACTTTACCCCCCTACTCACCCGCATCCAACACGACCTACGGACCTGGAACTTCCCAAATATCTCCTGGCTAGGCCGCATTGCGGTTCTTAAAATGAACGCATTACCAAGGATCTTATACCTATTCCACACGATCCCCATATCGATACCGACGACATTCTTCGCAACCCTGAAGACAGCATTCCTAACATATATCTGGAAAGGACAACGCCCACGCCTACGTTACGAACTCCTCTGCCAACCCAGACGAAACGGAGGACTGGCACTACCAGATATACGAACATACCAGCAAGCAACAGCCCTACAGAGAATCCTAGAATGGCACACTAATCCCCGACACAAACAATGGGTAACTCTAGACAGGACTACCCCCGAACATCCTCCCATCTTTGCCTCAGTCTGGAATACGACGCAGACAACTCGGGGACTACCACACATACTCTCCCCAACGAATCAGACCCTTCGGACATGGACAACAATACGGAGGACAACAGCAATCTCTCCCACACCTAGCCCAATGACCACACTGATGGGTAACCAACAAATAGGGGGAGGGCTACCCAGCAGCGCCTGGACCTTTCTAGGTGAAGGAGACTTCATCCCCCTCCACAGGACACTAACCAGCACCGGACTAAAACCTCTAGAACAAATGATGGAAGGCACACCGACCCCCATGCACAAATACAGATACACACAATTAGCGCACTACTACCACACACTACCGGATAAAACCGCAACGCACAGAACCCTCACATGGTTCGAGGAACTCTGCGACCAGAAGACAACCGTACAGAAACCAACCTCCACCCTGTACCAACACCTAATCACGAGCTCTCAGAGTACAGTCCGACCCTATAAAAGAAGGTGGGAACAACTCATAGACAAGACACTAACAGACACGCAATGGGACAAAATTCTTATACTCAACCACAAATCCTCCATCAGCTCGTCCTATCAAGAAACGAACTACAAATTGCTGACGTTCTGGTACAGAACCCCTGACCTCCTCCACAAAATATTCCCAACCACCCCAGCAACATGCTGGAGATGTGAGATGGAGACAGGAACGGTGAAACACATATGGTGGGACTGCATAAAAATCAAACCATACTGGACCCAGATCACAACCCGCATTAAAGACATCCTAGGACCTGCGACGCAGCTATCCATAGAAAACATACTCCTACATCACACACACGAATCAATATCAAAATATAAAAGATCAATCCTACGTCACCTCTTAGACGCAGCCAAAGCACTAATACCCACCTTCTGGAAACAAACTCAAGTTCCCACGATGGAACAATGGCTCACCAGAGTAGAAGAGATTAGAGCGGCGGAAGAAATACACGCGACCCTAATGGAAAATCTCACCAAACACGTAGACAAATGGACACCATGGATAACATACACGGCGGGGGGAGACCGGAGGGGTGCGGCCGATGGCGAGGGGAACTAGGAAAATGAAAATACACCCACCACACATACCACCTCCCACACCCCCACAACCTCCTCATCCCATCACGTCATGCACAACTACAAACGCTGCAACATACCCCCCACCCACACTAGCATCACCACAAAACACACCACAACTACTACACCACACAGAAACCAAACAAACACACGAACCAACACGCACACACGAGACACCACCAACACATGCCTGGATAGACACGACAACTGAACACAGATATTCCTCAAAACTCCGTTCCACCCACGGGAACTGACACATAAACTCAAGTGACCTCACTGGCAACACCAACACTGAACGAGGACAATAGTCCCGGAACATTACTAACACACCCATGTAATAACCAAACGGAGAACGAAGCTCTTAACAGTAGAAACACCCAAGGAGACCGGGGAACCCCACAGTTCCCCACAAGTTACCTACTTGATAGTTTACCTAGCTCAGACTCATAAAGAAACAAACTAATGACACAAACAAGACCTATTAAGAAACAACATAAACAACAAACAACTAGAAAAGACAAGATCTAACGTCATACACATTTACTCCTAAACACACCCCAATATACCTACCACAACCGAGAAGCACGAACAAATCAACCCCCCCAAAAAATGGGTGAATCACCGACCATCATTATAGATACCCAGTCGACTGTAAAACAACGACATAGCAACTAACGACAAACCACCTCACCCAACACCGTACTGTAACTAACCATCAATGAAGCGACCATGGTACTAGAAACGACAGACACCTCGCTTAGCTGACAGGTAATCACTAGAACACCCCACAACGGCCATATACCGCAATACACCCACCATGGACACATACCACGCAACTACAACCGAGTCACAAACGGTCGCAAAAGTAACCACAGACAAACCTATAGACACCAGACAGAGCATATACCTAACCGACAGATTAACTCTAAAAACTACAAGCAAGAGGCTTCATGAGACGACCACTGTAGAAACTCCAAAGTCTCAAAAAACAATATGACTGAGCACCACTCAACCTGGAAAAAATTGTGGGACACCTATGTATTTTAATAAGTACATGACAATGCAAGTCTCTATGTCTATACTCAGATCTACGTATCCACACATTCTCGAATAATATAAGAGGCCTGCGAGTCTCATTATCTAATATGACTACCAAATATACTGTCGATAAAACGCAATAAAACCATATCTACATAAAATAATATAACAAGACTATAATACAGTACATACAGTACATACATATAAGACGGTACATACAGGTTTCAAATGAGCTGAAAAGATTTAATTGTCTAGCCAAGCCGAAGGACCACTTCCTGACGGCGATTAGAAAATAAAAGGTGTTCGAGACAATGTCACATGTTATTAATGATGTATTGACATATGGCTGTTTCAGTACAATGTTACCCCTCCCCCCTTTCTCTTTTCTGTATCCCATTTAACGTGTTTCACTTTCTGGAAAACAATAAAAATTCCAGCGATGGAATATTGAAGTAAAAATAAAGAATTAAAAAAAAAAAAAAAAATGGCCAATGTATAAAATCGAATGCAAAGAACAGTTTGATCAAAACTACAATGGCGCTGTGTTGGTAAGAGTAACATGTCATGCCAGCGCGTTTTGCAATGATGCTGTTATTAATTTCAGCTACTACGGGTGAAGGCGTCTTTACGCAGGAGGGTAATTAAAGGACGGTCCTCGCTGATTTACATAGTGCCTGAATTCAAAGTACAGTATTTGGGCAGTAATTCCTATCATTCTGAGCTTCACAAATCTTGAAATTAAGGCACAAAGAAACCTTGAATGTTTAAAACATGACACCAGAAAAAGGGCCCCTGAGGGACGAGGCGTGGGCAGAACTAGCGAGGCGTTTAGGGAACAACTCGACGCAACGGAGAAAAATGTACTGCACCAGTAGTTTTAATAAAATAAACTCTAAGTTGTTATTGTTATTAAACAGCGAGCTAGCAGCAATGACTGCTTTTGAATTCCCCAAAAGATCCCAACAGGGTTTGTTTAACCCTTTCCTCACTTCTACATTTCCCGAATGAACCCGTTTTTTAAAAAATTTTTGTAAAGTCGGTGAATGTGTCTGTGTCAAGCGGTTAATGTAATCAGAGCTGAAATCATTCAGATTTGTCCTCAGTAACACTTTCGCAAGTCAGTCTGCATTGCAAAATCTTACAGTACGGAGGTCAAAAGAACTTTGCGCCACTTTGTGATTAATAACCATTAAATCTTCATATTGCCACGGGATTTAGTCACTTACGCTGCACTTCTCCTTTTCTCAGATCAGCTACTGGGAATTGTGACATTTATCTACACACACAGCGAGCATAGCAGGCCATGCCCTCTAAAGCGTTATGTAGACACATAGAATAAATAGAGACAAGTCTACATTTGTGAATATGAATAATTAGAAATGACCCGAAAAACCCTGTCCATTTTTGCTGTTTCAGGAGGATTACTGAACGCCCTGAGCACGTGTCAGTGTAATAATGTATTCATGTAATTAGGCATTATTCACTGGCTTTCAGACAGGCAGGTGTGTAGTTCTTGTGACCTTTAACCTGTGACTTTCAGGCAGCTGACAGAGCTGGGGGGGTGGGGGGGGGGGGGGGGAATTGGGGTCCGTCCATCTGCCCCTCTTTAAGCTGCATATTTGATGACGTTCTGTTAGTTTTCAAAAGACAAGGTTCAGCCCCTCATTGTGCGTCCAGATTTAATATTCACTCCACGAGGTCATTGTGTGGCATGAAGTGAACGAGTTCACAACACCCTTCTAAACTTTTCCTTACATACTCCAATGGCTACATATTAATAAATATAAGAGGGCTTATTGAGAAACCTTCATCATTTTATTTTATTGAAAATAAGATTTTATGTATATAAAGATATAAGCGAGGCCTACCAACCGTCCTGATTTTGGTGGGACAGTCACAATTTTTCCGGACCGCTTCCGCTGTCCCAACTTTGTTCCCTGGTGTCCCACTTTTGGGGACACCAGGAAACGGTCCCCAACAAGCACAGTGCTTGCACATCATTGCTTTGCCATGCTCATGGTATTAGGACTGAAACAGTACTCCCTGCAGGGTCGGCCCTTGGCAGGTCAGCCTAATTCGCTGGCACTCTGGTGGGCAACCTGTCAATTCTGCCTTTGTGGGCGTGTGTGTGTCCCTTTAAGCGGAGACAGTGACATGCATTATGTCCTTGGTCCCCTCCCATTGGCAGGTATGGAGGACGCTGCCAGGTTTGGAGAAGGCTTTTTAACCTCCTGGCTCATTCTTGCTCCCATGGGCAGCCATTTTTGTTCTTCCTCGTTTGGAAGCATTTCTTATCTCCCAGGTGAAACTTCCCAGAATGCATTTTTAGATGCCCGACGCTTGCAATTCCTTTGCTTAATGTGATTCAGATCTTCTTAAAACATCTAACAGTCAAAGAATAGCAATAGTGAGTGAGTTACCTGGAAAATCATCAAATAGATTATTTTTAAGAAGTGTGCTAGGTCCAAGGCAGGCGCGTACTGTCTTACAAGTAATATTAGGAAGCCGTATTATGTGTCTTACACTTACAGGGTTATTTATTATTTTATTATTTATAAAGCGCTAGCATATTCCGTAGCGCTGTACAATGGGTATCCAAAGTGAATTTCACATTTAAAGGAACACTATAGTTACCTAAATTACTTTAGCTAAATAAAGCAGTTTTAGTGTATAGATCATTCCCCTGCAATTTCACTGCTCAAGTCACTGCCATTTAGGAGTTAAATCACTTTGTTTCTGTTTATGCAGCCCTAGCCACACCTCCCCTGGCTATGATTGACAGAACCTGCATGAAAAAAAAACTGGTTTCACTTTCAAACAGATGTAATTTACCTTAAATAATTGTATCTCAATCTCTAAATTGAACTTTAATCACATACAGGAGGCTCTTGCAGGGTCTATCAAGCTATTAACATAGCAGGGGATAAGAAAATCTTAATTAAACAGAACTTGCAATAAGGAAAGCCTAAATAGGGCTCTCTTTACAGGAAGTGTTTATAGAAGGCTGTGCAAGTCACATGCAGGGAGGTGTGACTAGGGTTCATAAACAAAGGGATTTAACTCCTAAATGGCAGAGGATTGAGCAGTGAGGCTGCAGGAGCATTTTCTATACACCAAAACTGCTTCATTAAGCTAAAGTTGTTCAGGTGACTATAGTGTCCCTTTAAAGTCAGAGTAGCCAAAGTGACAGCATAGGTGAGTTAGAGAACGATTTTAATTTTTCAATTTTGACCTTAATTTAGAATTCTCTCCTTAGGACGTGTCTGAGAGATAATATAAAGGGGGACGCAGAGCGAGCTCCGTTAGATTGTTAGCTGTATTTGTAATTTGATCTAATAATTCATACATTTTTAGCTATAGATTCCATTTAGGTCTATAGGATTATATTTCAGTATTTTTTGTGGCTGACATCGCTGCCGTCTGGGGCTCAGAAACCATCTGGTGCCTCTATAGGAGTTTGCGGCCACTAAATAACCCATTCATTGCTCAAGGTACAAAGGTTCTGCAGAACACCCGGGGTAACAGACTGACAGCTCATGACTGCTCTGTGTTTGTTTGTGTGGACTGTCGTCGGTTGTTAGGGAGAATCCTGGCTGAGTAATGCCAGTGGGCTGGGAAGGGAAGTCCCACTCGGAGGCTCCCCCTACAGCCTACAGCAGTGGAATGCAATGACTCACCGTGCCCTCTGCTCTAGTTGTCTGGATGCTCTGGTTCAGAGAAAGGTGTGTTATAAAGGGCAAGGTGTGTTATAAAGGGAGAGACACAAGCTGAAGAACCTGTATCTTAAAGCAGATATGATGTGCTGCATGTTTTATGAGTTATACACTTAAACTGCAAATAATATCATACATCCCAAGTGTCCCTACTTAGGAGGGACAGTCCCTATTTTGGGCCCAAATCCCTCTGTCCCTCTTTTTTATCCTAATGTGCCTCTATTCTAGGAGCTCCATATTCTTGGTGTGTCTGAGTGTATATCAGAGCTCCACAGCAATAATACTCCCAGTAATGTGTCTGAGTGTATAACAGAGCTCCACAGTAATAATACTCCCAGTAATGTGTCTGAGTGTATAACAGAGCTCCACAGCAATAATACTCCCAGTAATGTGTCTGAGTGTATAACAGAGCTCCACAGCAATAATACTCCCAGTAATGTGTCTGAGTGTATAACATAGCTCCACAGCAATAATACTCCCAGTAATGTGTCTGAGTGTATAACAGAGCCCCACAGCAATAATACTCCCAGTAATGTGTCTGAGTGTATAACGGAGCCCCACAGCAATAATACTCCCAATAATGTGTCTGAGTGTATAACAGAGCTCCACAGCAATAATACTCTCAGTAATGTGTCTGAGTGTATAACAGAGCCCCACAGCAATAATACTCCCAGTAATGTGTCTGAGTGTATAACAGAGCTTCACCATATTAATACTCCCAGTAATGTGTCTTTAAACTACAATAAATGTGTTTAGAAATCAGTCTGTGTAAATAAGATACATTGTTCTTGTTATAAATTATGGTTTAGTTACATTAATTACTATAAATGACTATGGCTGTGATACAAAAGAAAATACAAATACACAAAATGTGTCAGGTGAGCTGACACTTTAAAGGCCATTGGAGAATCATATTTACATGTGTATAGGGATTAGGGATAGTGTACAGGTAATGTTTTTATTATTTGGGATATATTGGGGCTGATGAGTACTATGGTCATTGCTGCTGCCCAGGAGTAGTGGGTCTGAGCACAGGGTTTCATTCTCTGTGTTTGTATTAGTTTTTGTATTATATAGTGTGTATAGGTTTATACAAATACCACCCCCTTTTAGCTGAACTCAGCAAGGTCATTTGTTAGTGTAGGACTCGCCGAGGTCTTGGCAGATGAGCTTACACTTTAATGGCCATTGGAGTGATACTAAAAAGAACTCCAGTTATTTCAATGTACAAAGAGATTTGGCATAGTGCGCAGGGAACTTTTTATTTTTGTTTCAATTTCATAGTTTTGCTACTTAGTCTCAATTTTAATTGGATTTTTAGTTTAGTTTGGAGTAAATTAAAAATACTATGTTTACATCCACACACATATTTCAATCTCATCAACAGAACAACGCATTCACACATTTACACTACACACAAATAAACCCCTGAATGGCTAACAAAATCACTAGACACATATGCTTTTGACATTTACCAACATGACACACAAATAAACATACACATACATACAAAAAAACACATGCACGGACACGTAAAACCACACTGGCATATACAATAGTTTTACACATTCAAATATAATATCTATGTACAGATAAAAGAAAACACAGTGTTATATTAAGGTTATATACAACTGTTACTTTATAAATTGCCGGGGCACCAAACCCTGCTGGACTTCCATCATCACCTGAATTCGGTTCTACACCACTTAGAAAGGCACTGTTCGGTGGAAACGTTCCCACGAACAAGGGGAACAGGCTACACAAGTAACTTAAGGATTTTGTTCCGTGTTTTATGTACTTTTGTGCTCCCGAAAGAGACCGACCGTTAGCCCTGATTTCCTGGAACTGTTTTGGGCATAGGACCATCTGCACGGTCGGTCAAAAATGGGACTTCTATGAAAATCCTGAACCCCTGAACTGATATGGGTGATTTTTGGATATGTTGGTTACCCAGATCAGGGCTATCAGGAGATGTGACTTTTGTGGGATTCATGTATTTTGGGGGTTTTGTTATATTGTATGTTTTTGTACCTGAGAGATAATTTAATTACATGTTTGTGTTCTCAGGTAATTATCTCTCAGGCACAGGGGAGGAGTGTGTGGAATGTTTGATTGTACCTAGTCTGTCCATGTATAAGACAGATTGTCACCTTTACAGTTCCTGCAATGCTTAGACAGAATGAAAGAATGAAAGAACAGCAGAGAATGAGGAGGCTCCACCATCCGGTGTCTGCCATTGTGGTCTCTAGGGTGTGATCTTCCCATGAATTCTTTCCCAGCAATGTTTATGGCAAATGTAGTTAAAATGTTACTAGTTATCTATAAACCGATGCAGTAATTGACACAATCCCAGCAGCAAGCTATGCAGATGGACCCTGGACTCAGGGTTACTGGACTATTTTGGGAGAAGAGACTTTTTATAGCGTGTTACAGAAATGTAGAATTGTTTATTGTTTTCTATTCTTACTTTGGTGGGTTTATTTTAATGGCTTGCTTTAGTGCGCCCCCTGCTGGCCAGTTTTAAAAGCACCACTCTTGCCATTACAAAATGAGTTAATTGATGTAACAGAGCATGGCAGTGTATCGAAAACCGGACTGAGAAATTCTCAAACTTCGCCACTATAGCCACAACTTTGTTATTTTGGCCAAATGTTTGCGTTTGGGTTTCAGAACACGAGAAATCGTTAAATAAAACCCGTTCTGGTTGCATCCTGCATCCGTCTTCTGCTATTTAAAAACACTTCTTTTAAAAAATGACATCATTTCTCCGGAAAGAGATAAATTCCAGAACAAAGGAAGCAGAACTGAGAATGTTCATGTGAAAGGAAACGGGAAAAGGCCGTAAAATACCAGAATAACAAGTGAAATGTCAAACCTCCTATCTGGTATTTAAAGCAAGAAAAAGACGCGGCGTATTTACTAAACAGCGACATGAGATCTGACCGGAACATCTGGGCCCCCAGTGCTGGTTACAGTGTATTAACCCCATCCTGCCCTGACTGCACATCACACATTGCTTATTCACTAAACCGCGACATGACAACCTGGGCCCAGTGCTGGTTACAGTGTATTAACCCCATCCTGCCCTGACTGCACATCACACATTGCTTATTCACTAAACCGCGACATGACAACCTGGGCCCAGTGCTGGTTACAGTGTATTAACCCCATCCTGCCCTGACTGTACATCACACATTGCTTATTCACTAAACCGCGACATGACAACCTGGGCCCAGTGCTGGTTACAGTGTATTAACCCCATCCTGCCCTGACTGTACATCACACATTGCTTATTCACTAAACCGCGACATGACAACCTGGGCCCAGTGCTGGTTACAGTGTATTAACCCCATCCTGCCCTGACTGTACATCACACATTGCTTATTCACTAAACCGCGACATGACAACCTGGGCCCAGTGCTGGTTACAGTGTATTAACCCCATCCTGCCCTGACTGCACATTGCTTATTCACTAAACCGCGACATGACAACCTGGGCCCAGTGCTGGTTACAGTGTATTAACCCCATCCTGCCCTCACTGTACATCACACATTGCTTATTCACTAAACAGCAACATGACAACCTGGGCCCAGTGCTGGTTACAGTGTATTAACCCCATCCTGCCCTGACAGCACATCACACATTGCTTATTCACTAAACCGCGACATGACAACCTGGGCCCAGTGCTGGTTACAGTTTATTAACCCCATCCTGCCCTGACTGTACATCACACATTGCTTATTCACTAAACCGTGACCTGACAACTGGGCCCAGTGCTGGTTACAGTGTATTAACCCCATCCTGCCCTGACTGCACATCACACATTGCTTATTCACTAAACCGTGACCTGACAACCTGGGCCCAGTGCTGGTTATAGTGTATTAACCCCATCCTGCCCTGACTGCACATCACACATTGCTTATTCACTAAACCGTGACCTGACAACCTGGGCCCAGTGCTGGTTATAATGTATTAACGCCATCCTGCCCTGACTGCACATCACACATTGCTTATTCACTAAACCGCGACATGACAACCTGGGCCCAGTGCAGCTTCCAGTGCTGGTTACAGCGTATTAACCCCATCCTGCCCTGACTGTACATCACACATTGCTTATTCACTAAACCGCGACATGAGAACTGACCGGAACATCTGGGCCCCCAGTGCTGGTTATAATGTATTAACCCCATCCTGCCCTGACTGTACATCACACATTGCTTATTCACTAAACCGCGACATGAGAACTGACCGGAACATCTGGGCCCCCAGTGCTGGTTATAATGTATTAACCCCATCCTGCCCTCACTGTACATCACACATTGCTTATTCACTAAACCGTGACCTGACAACCTGGGCCCAGTGCGGCCCCCAGTCCTGGTTACAGAGTATTAACCCCATCCTGCCCTGACTGCACATCACACATTGCTTATTCACTAAACCGCGACATGACAACCTGGGCCCAGTGCTGGTTACAGTGTATTAACCCCATCCTGCCCTGACAGCACATCACACATTGCTTATTCACTAAACCGCAACATGACAACCTGGGCCCAGTGCTGGTTACAGTGTATTAACCCCATCCTGCCCTGACAGCACATCACACATTGCTTATTCACTAAACCGTGACCTGACAACCTGAGCCCAGTGCGGCCCCCAGTCCTGGTTACAGAGTATTAACCCCATCCTGCCCTGACTGTACATCACACATTGCTTATTCACTAAACCGCAACATGACAACCTGGGCCCAGTGCTGGTTACAGTGTATTAACCCCATCCTGCCCTGACTGTACATCACACATTGCTTATTCACTAAACCGCAACATGACAACCTGGGCCCAGTGCTGGTTACAGTGTATTAACCCCATCCTGCCCTGACTGTACATCACACATTGCTTATTCACTAAACCGCAACATGACAACCTGGGCCCAGTGCTGGTTACAGTGTATTAACCCCATCCTGCCCTGACTGTACATCACACATTGCTTATTCACTAAACCGTGACATGACAACCTGGGCCCAGTGCTGGTTACAGTGTATTAACCCCATCCTGCCCTGACAGCACATCACACATTGCTTATTCACTAAACCATGACCTGACAACCTGGGCCCAGTGCTGGTTACAGTGTATTAACCCCATCCTGCCCTGACAGCACATCACACATTGCTTATTCACTAAACCATGACCTGACAACCTGGGCCCAGTGCTGGTTACAGTGTATTAACCCCATCCTGCCCTGACAGCACATCACACATTGCTTATTCACTAAACCGCGACATGACAACCTGGGCCCAGTGCTGGTTACAGTGTATTAACCCCATCCTGCCCTGACTGCACATCACACATTGCTTATTCACTAAACCGTGACATGACAAGCTGGGCCCAGTGCTGGTTACAGTGTATTAACCCCATCCTGCCCTGACAGCACATCACACATTGCTTATTCACTAAACCGCGACATGACAACCTGGGCCCAGTGCTGGTTACAGTGTATTAACCCCATCCTGCCCTGACTGCACATCACACATTGCTTATTCACTAAACCGCAACATGACAACCTGGGCCCAGTGCTGGTTACAGTGTATTAACCCCATCCTGCCCTGACTGTACATCTGTGGCGAAACCAACCTCGCCACTGGGCCCTGGAGAAGCCTGTTTGCTAGCCTCCTACCTACTGACTATGGCCCCTGGGTTATTTGGGGCATATTGTACTGTATATTGCTGCTACTGGCCCTTTTAACAGCATCTATGGACATATTGGGACTTTTGGGACTACTGTCCCTTTAAGATTGTGAAGCATATTCAAGTGTACTGCCTGTAATATTATATATGTATTTATAGATGTGTTAAGTTTATCCTGGGTGATTTGTATGCAGCATTCTGATTGTTCGGTAGAATCACTCCATTCAGTATATTGAGTGAAACTACCGAACAACCAGACCACCCAGGAATGAGTGTGCCTCCAATTACCGTTTGCAACAATGTTGCAAACAGGTAATTGGCAATCAGTGCAGTGTGGTCTTTGTCCTCTGGGTGGCCGCCATTCGGGAAACAAACACGTGGCGGCGGCCATCTTAAACTACCGAACAGCGGTGTTTTGCCGTCGAGTGTCTGGAACTAAAATAGGACACTTGACTAGGCAAACACCGCTGAGACCTCCATACTTCCAGAAATTCGTATGGAAACTACCGAATGACCCGCCGTTCGGTAGAAAGAGCCCCATAAACAAGGGAATTCATTCAAACCCTCTCCAGGCTCTATAACACAGGCAATTCGCCTGTTTTCATTCCCTTGTTTGTGACCGACCGCAGGGCCAAAATGCATGGAACTGTTTTCGGATACTTTACCCATGCGGTCGGTCAAATCTTTGGAACCCCATATCTCACGAACCATTCATCCGAATTACTTGAATTTTGAATATGTTGTCCCCCTGAATAAGGGCTATCCAGCGATGCTGGATTTAAAGGTGTACCCCCGGGTTTTGGGGTACATCCAGAACTTGGCTGAAAAAGTGTACCGGATAATTGAGTTTAATGTTATCTGAGGGGAGGGGATGTGTGGGCTGAACCATGTATGTGATTGGTTATTTTATGCCTCCCCCTGGGTGTGGCCTGTATGTGGATTAGTGTAATAAAAGCCAGGCTGGATGAGCCAGTCCAGAGTTCCTGTTTTACCCTCAAAGTGATGTGTCGTCTCATTATTGGGGGGAAGGATTTATTGTATGCTGTTCCAGTTGACTGCTAGGAGTACAAGCCTATTCGTATGGTTCCTATTCAATGGTCTACAGCATTCATATGCTTGGGAGAATTTAAAGGTTTCTCGGATTCGGTGATTGTGGTGTCTGCCAGAGTGCTTGGAGTCCTCAGGAAGCACTAGGAGCATCCATTAACGGAGGTACCAAGTCGGGGTGCCAGGCGATCCGTTACAACATCACACATTGCTTATTCACTAAACCGCGACATGACAACCTGGGCCCAGTGCTGGTAACAGTGTATTAAATTTATCCTCCCCTGACTGCACATCACACATTGCTTATTCACTAAACCATGACCTGACAACCTGGGCCCAGTGCTGGTTACAGTGTATTAACCCCATCCTGCCCTCACTGTACATAACACATTGCTTATTCACTAAACCGCGACATGACAACCTGGGCCCAGTGCAGGTTATTTATTTTATTTATTTATTATTGCTATTTATAAAGCGCACACAGATTCCGCAGCGCTGTACAATTAGTGGAGGGGGGGAGGGAGGGGAGGGGGCAGAGTAGGCATGTGTTATAAACTATTGAAAAGTTTAGCAACCAAATTCTATCACCCAAAATATTAATAACTGTCTACATGAAATATTGGTCAGAATCATTAAATGACAGTGGTGCACATAACATTACAGTGGCAAACTACAGGTATAAATTGCAACAACTCTATAGTAACACATGAGAATATTGTAGCAATCCAGTAATGGTGGAGTATCTTCCAAGCTTCAGTCAGTACCTGAGAGTGATGGGTGTTTCTGCAGGATGGTAAATGCAGTCTTCACTGAGTTGATTGTGAAGTGAGGCCTGAGAGTGATGGGTGTTTCTGCAGGATGGTAAATGCAGTCTTCACTGAGTTGATTGTGAAGTGAGGCCTGAGAGTGATGGGTGTTTCTGCAGGATGGTAAATGCAGTGTATTAACCCCATCCTGCCCTGACAGCACATCACACATTGCTTATTCAATAAACACTAAATTGTAGTAAATTGCAAACGAAAATGCTAAATATTTCATTTGTATTGGATGTTTGGCTATTTTACTCTAACTCCTACAGTTCTGTGTTCAGTGAACGAACAGACAGTGAATTTTAAATTTAGACAAAAATAGTCTAATGCTTTATAGTTATTTAAGTTATCTATGAGGGTTAGTCACTAAAGTGAGAATTCAAAGTGAATTTAAAATGTAAGGTGAAAAGTGATCTATGTTGTTATTTTGCCTACCTTGGTCTTAACATCAATAGGGTTATTTACTAAATTGTTGGGTATTTAAAGTGAATTTCAAATTTAAGCCAAGTCCGCTAGGCTTCCAGTTTGACTATTATGGTAATTTGACATAAAGCTCACTGACATTAAAGGCACACTATAGCCATCAGAAAATGTTTAGCTGAATGAAGCAGTGGTGATGTATAGATCATGCTCCTACAGTCTCAATGCTCAATTCTCTGCCATTTAGGAGTTAAATTACTTTTGTTTCTGTTTATGCAGCCCTAGCCACACCTTCCCTGGCTGTGACTGACACAGCCTTCATGAAAAAAATGGTTTGATTTTCAACCAAATGTTAACTTACTTTAGAAATTGTATCTCTTGCTCTGTAAATTTAACTTTATTAATCAGAGGAGGCTTCTGCAAGGTATAGCAAGCTATTAGCAGAGCAGGACATAAGATATTCAAAATTAAACAGATTGTGCAATAAAATAAGTATAAACATTAGATCTTACTTTACAGGAAGTGTTTAGGAAGGCTGTGTAAGTCACATGCAGGAAGGTGTGGCTAGGGCTGCATGAACAAAGCGATTTAACTCCTAAATGGCAGAGAATTGAGCAGTGAGAGTGCAGGGGCATGATTAATACACCAAAACCTCTCCATTAAGCTAAAAAAAAAAATGTGTGTGACTAAAGTGTATAGCGTTAACACCTGGTGACAGCGTAGACTGTCATGTGTTAAAATTACCTGCCAGGCTAAATCCTTGGTGCCCCAGATATCAAATGACAACTGCACATAGCCCTTTTATCCCTTTAAATCACTGAAGCTGAGCAATCGCATTTTCCTCTGCCAAATTTGATTGGTGCTGGGCTTTGCAGAGTGCTCTACACTATGTGAGCTGGGAAATCCCTCTGCTCAGTACTGACAGTAATAAGGTGTGATAAGGGTGGGATTAGGGGCAAACGTTTACATGCTTTGTACTCAAGAACAGTAGCAGGATAAGGACAGGGGCATTGGGGCCCAAAATAGGGACTCTCCCTCCTAAATAGGGACACTTGGGAGGTATGCAAACAAGTTGCATCTTAACCCCTTAAGGACACATGACGTGTGTGACACGTCATGATTCCATTTTATTCCAGAAGTTTGGTCCTTAAGGGGTTAAAAGAGCCTTGGTCCGTAAGGTGTTAAATACAGGGCAGTGTCAGGTCCCAATTACTAATGTGATTATGAAACATATTGACACAGACTGAATCTGTTACAGATTGTTAATCGGAATTAACAGTGTTACTCCCTTCTGCTCTGATAACAAGGTTACATACCTGCCTGGCACCCACCTCCGGGCCTTGGCAGCATCCAAACATTCTGTAGCGCTGAAGCATTGAGAATACGGTCTAGCTTAATGCCATATTAGGTGTAATCATAATGATGGTTTATTCACTAAAAGGGAATTGCACGTTAGGCTAAAATGTGGAATCACTGATCACTTCTCTACAGATCTCCGTTTGGTGAATAAACCCTATAGTTTTTCTTCTAAAGACCTAGCGTCTAGGGCAGGGGTTCCCAACCCAGTCCTCAAGTACCCCCTAACAGTCCACGATTTAGGGATCACCCAGTTGTGTCTAAGGAAACAAGAAAACACTTTAGACACAACAGAGTAATTCCTAAATCCTGGACTGGTAGGACTGTGTTGGGGATCCTTGGTCTAGGGCAGTGATGGCGAACCTTTTTGAGCCCGAGTGCCCAAACCGCAATACATGCCAACTTTTTTTCCCTCAAAGTGCCAACATGGCAATTAAACCTGAATACTGAGGTTTACGTTTAGAAAAAACTACTCGTACAGTTAACAACTTTTGTTTTAAAAGAAGAACACAACAGAGATTTAAATTATAAAAATTTAAAATAATGATATAAATTAAGCTTATATTAGTATCTCCAACAAATGCAATACATACACACAGACTGCTGAACACATTCACACACCAACTGCTTAATACAAACACACACACCGAGACACAGACAGACTGCTAAATACACACACAGTCCGCTAAATACACGCACACTGCTGAGTACGCAGTCTGCTGAATACACGCACGCAGTCTGCTGAATACACACACACACACACACTGCTGAATACATAAAGACTGCTGAACACACACACATACTGCATTGAGGGGTGCAGTGTATGTGTCTGTGTGTAATGTTGTGTGGGGAGTTGGGGTGCAGTGTGTGGGGGGTTGGGGTGCAGAGTGTGGGGGGTTGGGGTGCAGTGTGTGGGGGGGTGGGGTGCAGTGTGTGGGGGGGTGGGGTGCAGTGTGTGGGGGGGTGGGGTGCAGTGTGTGGGGGGTAGGGTGCTTTGTGTGTGGGGGGGGTAGGGTGCTTTGTGTGGGGGGTAGGGTGCTTTGTGTGGGGGGGGTAGGGTGCTGTGTGTGGGGGGGTAGGGTGCTGTGTGTGGGGGGGGGGGGGGGGGTAGGGTGCTGTGTGTGGGGGGGTAGGGTGCTGTGTGTGGGGGGGGGGTAGGGTGCTGTGTGTGTGTGGGGGGTAGGGTGCTCTGTGTGTGTGGGGGGGTAGGGTGCTCTGTGTGTGTGGGGGGGTAGGGTGCTCTGTGTGTGGGGGGGGTAGGGTGCTCTGTGGGGGGGGTGGTAGGGTGCTGTGTGTGTGGGGGGGTAGGGGTGCTGTGTGTGTGTGTGGGGGGGTAGGGGTGCTGTGTGTGTGTGTGGGGGGGTAGGGGTGCTGTGTGTGTGTGGGGGGGTAGGGTGCTGTGTGTGTGTTTGGGGGAAAGGGTGCTGTGTGTGTGTTTGGGGGAAAGGGTGCTGTGTGTGGGGGGGGGAGTAGGGTGCGCTGTGTGTGGGGGGGTAGGGTGCTGTGTGTGGGGGGGTAGGGTGCTGTGTGTGGGGGGGTAGGGTGCTGTGTGTGTGGGGGGGTAGGGTGCTGTGTGTGTGTGGGGGGTAGGGTGCTGTGTGTGTGTGGTGGGGTAGGGTGCTCTGTGTGTGGGGGGGGTAGGGTGCTCTGTGTGGGGGGGGTAGGGTGCTCTGTGGGGGGGGTGGTAGGGTGCTGTGTGTGTGGGGGGGTAGGGGTGCTGTGTGTGTGTGTGGGGGGGTAGGGGTGCTGTGTGTGTGTGTGGGGGGGTAGGGTGCTGTGTGTGTGTTTGGGGGAAAGGGTGCTGTGTGTGTGTTTGGGGGAAAGGGTGCTGTGTGTGTGGGGGGGTAGGGGTGCTGTGTGTGTGGGGGGTAGGGGTGCTGTGTGTGTGGGGGGTAGGGGTGCTGTGTGGGGGGTAGGGGTGCTGTGTGTGTGGGGGGGTAGGGGTGCTGTGTGTGTGGGGGGGTAGGGGTGCTGTGTGTGTGTGTGTGTGGGGGGGTAGGGGTGCTGTGTGTGTGTGTGTGTGTGTGTGGGGGGTAGGGGTGCTGTGTGTGTGGGGGGGGGGGTAGGGGTGCTGTGTGTGGGGGGGGTAGGGGTGCTGGGGGTAAGGGGGGTAGGGGTGCTGTGGGTAGTGGTGCTGTGGGTAGTGGGAGTAGGGGTGCTGGGGGTAGTGGGAGTAGGGGGAGTAGAAGGAGTAGGGGTGCTGGGGGTAGTGGGAGTAGGGGTGCTGGGGGTAGTGGGAGTAGAAGGAGTAGGGGTGCTGGGGTAGTGGGAGTAGGGGTGCTGGGGGTAAGTTATTAAATCAGTATCCCTTCCCTTCCCTTCTTGTTACCTTTGGTGAAGGGGAGGGGGGGAACACAGTCATCCCTGGTGGTCCGGTGGTCCGGTGGTGGTATGCAGGACAGGACAGGTCCTGCATACAGGTCCCGCGATGCTGTGTGGAGCGTTGCCATGGTAACGCGCGGCAACGCTCCACACAGCTCGCGGGAGGACGGGAGAGCTGCTTCCTCGATCCCTCCCCCCTGCTTCCGGTCCTGCCGACACGGAAGCAGAGTAGGCGCCTGCCGTTTTGGGCAGGCAGGCGCCTACTCTGCAGTGATGGCAAAGCTATGGCCGCGTGCCCACAGAGAGGGCCCGGCGTGCCACCTGTGGCACGCGTGCCATAGGTTCGCCATCACTGGTCTAGGGGGATTTGGGGGTTCATGCCATCTTTGGTTTTTTTTTTTTTAGCTAGTTTAGATTTTTTAGATGCAATGCAGCCGCCCATCCCATGTGTTCCCTATTAATGGTTAATAAGTACGTGGGGATGGATATAAAAAAAAAAATCCCCCTCTCTGTCTCATTAGAGATATCTTTGCCAGAAGCTCAAGGAAGCAGGGTGAATGGTTAGTGTAAGACCCACCTAAGAGTTCAAGCCCACCATTCAAGCCCACCTTGCCTTGATGTGGCAGGCGGGCTAAACTCTCTCATGGCAACTGGAGAAACTAATTATGATCCTGTTGTGCCCCTTGACACAAGGTATTCAGGTACAGACACAGCTGTGGTAATGTTTGTAAATCCCTGCAATTCTAAGAGGCAGAAGCAGAGTGACGGGTAGGGAGGTTTCTGCCCTCTGATCTAATGAGAAACATGACGGAGCTTGGAGTTTCCCTTTAATAACTTAAACCACTCTGTGTAACCCCAGCCTACACACTAATAGCAGAACAGTTTCATGGATTCCTTTATCTCTTCTACTGCGATACATTGTGACATCACAGATCCAGGACGTTTACGCTGTATGCTTGGATGGCGATTACGATGTCACTTCCTACCAATAATATAGGAAACATGATATCACACTGTGGGAAGTAATGGGTGGGGACCCTTTCACTAACACATGGGATAACATTGTAAGGAAGTAGTATCTAGTATTTACCGATAATAACAATCTCCAGGGAAGTGCCAGCTTAACATTGCCCCTGGACTCTAATTCTGAGAGATTTATTGTGAGACTAACACTGTACCTTCCACATTCCATTTTCATTAAAGGGACTCTATATGCACTCAGACCACTTTATGTCACTGTAGTGTTCTGGGTACTCTGTCCCTGTCCTCTTAACCCTGTAAAACACTTTTTAGAGAAATTGCAATGTTTACATTAAAGGGTTAAAACTGCCTCCAGTGGCGATCTCCCAGACAGCCACTAGGGGCGCTTCCTGTTTCACAGAGTTTAACACCCTCGCTGTGCATGAGGATGTCCACTGTCTTCCCGTATGGAATGCATTGAGTCCACGCTTTCCAATTAGAAAGCAGTAATGTGACACACAATATTTTCCAGGTGTATTTCGCCATCTAGTGGTAAATATTAGCTCTGCACTACTTTTTTGCGAAGTCCTTATTGAAAGACATATGAGCAGACATTAATTAGGCTGCTAGGGTAGGACCTGCCATTAGTGAAGTACATTGACGTTGTGGCTGGCAGGCCCCTAACGTCCCCCCTCTACAGCCCCTAACTCCCCTTCTATCATTTTAAAATTTTACTAAAAGCAAGTAGCGTATTTTATTTGCTTTTTAGTGAGTTTATATAAAATAGTCAGCCCTATGTGCCCCTCCCTGCCCTGGCCTGGTGTGTCCCCTCTGCTCTCTGCCCTTTTTTGCTCCTGAAGGCGGCTATTGGGTGGGCCGCTCCCCCAGGAAGAAGAGTGCCATTTCTACACTGGAGGATAGGTCTACCCTGGGGGGAAGACCACCGTGTGCCGGTCTCCGGCTCCGACCACTCCCTTCACCTCAGCAAGACGAAAAGTAGGTGAATCCCCTCATACACAGAATGGCACCTACCTACCCCCATATCTCTGGCATTGATCACAATGGACAGCCTGCTTCTGGAAGCCTGAGAGCAGTCTTCCCCTTCTGTCATCATGCTCAGCCAGTCAGAAACCATAAATATGCTACGGAACTTGTTGGCACTTTATAAATACAAATAATAATAATACTGTTGGCTGGCTGAGTGTTGTGAGAGTTGGGTAGTATAATAGGTTGTCTGAGAGTTAGTGATGCCTATTATTTGTTCCAAGCCCCCCGTTTTTTGTGCTCCTTTTTCATAACTCTCAGCCAGCCATGGATATTTTGTTCGGCTAAGTGTTCGGGAGGTGGGGTTGTTCTTTATAACCACTCGAGTATCGGCTGTTAGACAGCACTGATCGATAGGCAGAGGTTACTCATAATGAATTATTGTGGTTATGAATGAACAACATGAGGTAGCTTGATAATATCTATTTATTTGATTGTTTTGCAATATAAGCAGAGTATGCTTTCCCGTGTAAAAACAAAATACTCTATAATACATGTGAACGAATCGGTAAATAATAAAATACACTTTCACCACGCCACTTCATTAGGTGGCCTCAGTCTCTTGGCCAATTCATAGCTAGAGCCTCTCACAGCCATTCGGCATTTAGTAGGGCCTCACCGTCCCCTCATTTAGCAAATTTGGCATTATGCAAGCCGCCAGCTGATGCAGGGTTACACTATTACCAGCATGGCCGTCACATGTACCCTTCATTGTAGTATGTCTCACACCTAGGGAAATGCAATGATGATAAACTGAAAAAGTTAGAATCTCCTAACCCTCCCACATAGTATGATGTTTCCATCCTCTCAGGGTAACATCACCAGTTACAATCCAGCACATGTTATTACAATAGCACAATTAGTTCCCTTGTCAATTCGTAAGGACATTCTGGAAGGCTAATACACAAGATCCAGCGCACTCACTCATCCACTAAACAAACTTCAAAGCTCACGGATTTTATTTATTATGTGAGTGCGCTGGATCTTGTGTATTGTACGAATTGACCCCAGCAGCACCCCATTTATGCATGTTAAGGTGAGTGCAGCCCCCTGGTTTCATATAGATATTTGGGAGTCTCGGCCAACTCCTTGGTTTTGCTCCCCTCCCTGTCACAGGTGCCTCATTCCAGGACCCTATTTAACCTTGTACTGCGAGAGCCCTAGATGGAATTTTTTCCTCAAGTAAGAGTAGACATTAGGCTATGAGAGTAGGACCTGCCAAAGATGGGGTACATTAATGTTGTGGCAGGCTTATGCAATGTATGATCATATACTGTAATGAAACCACCATTATTTTTGCCTAGATTAGGTGTTTAAAAAAAACACCGCACAAAAAGGTAGTATAATAACTAATACAGCTACCCCATGGTAAGATAGTATAATAACTAATACAGCTATCCCATGGTAAGATAGTATAATAACTAATACAGCTACCCCATGGTAAGATAGTATAATAACTAATACAGCTATCCCATGGTAAGATAGTATAATAACTAATAAAGCTACCCCACGGTAAGATAGTATAATAACTAATACAGCTACCCCATGGTAAGATAGTATAATAACTAATAAAGCTACCCCACGGTAAGATAGTATAATAACTAATACAGCTACCCCATGGTAAGATAGTATAATAACTAATACAGCTACCCCATGGGAAGATAGTATAATAACTAATACAGCTATCCCATGGTAAGATAGTATAATAACTAATACAGCTACCCCATGGGAAGATAGTATAATAACTAATACAGCTACCCCATGGTAAGATAGTATAATAACTAATACAGCTACCCCATGGGAAGATAGTATAATAACTAATACAGCTACCCCATGGGAAGATAGTATAATAACTAATAAAGCTACCCCATGGGAAGATAGTATAATAACTAATACAGCTACCCCATGGTAAGATAGTATAATAACTAATACAGCTACCCCATGGGAAGATAGTATAATAACTAATACAGCTACCCCATGGGAAGATAGTATAATAACTAATACAGCTACCCCATGGGAAGATAGTATAATAACTAATACAGCTATCCCATGGTAAAATAGTATAATAACTAATACAGCTACCCCATGGTAAGATAGTATAATAACTAATACAGCTACTGTAACGGAATGCAATGTATCAGCATACGATATCCGTTGGTACATCTAGGAAATCCACAGTCAGAATAGAAAGCAAGGCAATATTCCCAATCCTCCCAATAACCGGACGAAACACAGTTTGGGAGTCAACTAACTCGGTTTATTCACAGGCAGCATATTTATACAGTTCCCCATGCAAGGGGTTTCCAGACAGTAATTCCAGGGGATTTCTCCCACCATGCACTGTGACTTTCCCAACAGGCCTTGCTGCACGAGAAAGATACTCCCACTAAAATGGACGACTAAGTGGATTATCTCCTCGTGCAGCAAAACCGACAATTGACATTAAAATACAGAAATTACACAATATTCGGTACTTTGCAATAGTTGAACGTTCGGTAGATAGCTGGGGTCGGAGCGCACACTTTGTGAGAATACCGCTCCGATCCCAGCTGAATGGACCGAACGCCGCACATAATACAATAAAACATTAAAGTGGGTTTAAAAGTACCGAATAAGTACGGGACATACAATGTACCGAACGCGGGACTCCCGAACGCTCTGGAAGTCCAGCGGCGTTCAAATCATCGAGTAGCCGTTTTCAGTTCCAGGCTCTCGACGACCGAACACCGCTGCAGAGACAAAGGATCCAAGATGGCCGACCGCCGCATGGTCGGTAGTGGATCGACGGCCACCTAGGAGAGCCCTTAATTACCGATTGCAACAATGTTGCAATCGGTGAATTGGTACCACACGACTTGGGAATGTGTGGTCGACCTGGGGAGCCCGTATTCGTACGGCGAACGGCCAGGATAGCCGTGTTTCGTCGTATGAATGCTTGGTGTGCTGGCAGCATACGGCTGCCAGCATGCGAACGGCCATAGTACAATACATACACATTTAACGTTACACATGATATCTTCAGCCTACGGACAACCTGTACTGAATGTAGTTCAGAAGTGGCTAGTTTTGCCACAGCTACCCCATGGTAAGATAGTATAATAACTAATACAGCTACCCCATGGGAAGATAGTATAATAACTAATACAGCTATCCCATGGTAAGATAGTATAATAACTAATACAGCTATCCCATGGTAAGATAGTATAATAACTAATACAGCTACCCCACGGTAAGATAGTGTAATAACTAATACAGCTATCCCATGGTAAGATAGTATAATAACTAATACAGCTACCCCAGGGTAAGATAGTATAATAACTAATACAGCTACCCCAGGGTAAGATAGTATAATAACTAATACAGCTACCCCACGGTAAGATAGTATAATAACTAATACAGCTACCCCACGGTAAGATAGTATAATAACTAATACAGCTATCCCATGGTAAGATAGTATAATAACTAATACAGCTACCCCATGGTAAGATAGTATAATAACTAATACAGCTACCCCATGGTAAGATAGTTGTAGCGGATTGGTACCGGGCTGTCCCACGACATGTATGAGAATAAGTGTATTTGGTCATATGGCTGGTTTAATGTGTATGTACATGTATAGAAAGCATGGTATCCGGGTATAATGACAGTTAAATGTATGTAAAGAATTGTATTCCTCTAGTTGTTCGGTAGAATCATTCAAATAAAACAAGGGAATGAAACTACCGAACAACCAGACCACCCAGGAATGAGTGTGCCTCCAATTACCGTTTGCAACAATGTTGCAAACAGGTAATTGGCAATCAGTGCAGTGTGGTCTTTGTCCTCTGGGTGGCCGCCATTCGGGAAACAAACACGTGGCGGCGGCCATCTTAAACTACCGAACAGCGGTGTTTTGCCGTCGAGTGTCTGGAACTAAAATCGGACACTTGACTAGGCAAACACCGCTGAGACCTCCATACTTCCAGAAATTCGTATGGAAACTACCGAATGACCCGCCGTTCGGTAGAAAGAGCCCCATAAACAAGGGAATTCATTCAAACCCTCTCCAGGCTCTATAACACAGGCAATTCGCCTGTTTTCATTCCCTTGTTTGTGACCGACCGCAGGGCCAAAATGCATGGATCTGTTTTCGGATACTTTACCCATGCGGTCGGTCAAATCTTTGGAACCCCATATCTCACGAACCATTCATCCGAATGGGCTAATTTTTAAGTATGTTGGTCCCCCAGAATAGAGCTATCTGGGGATGTTGGATTTGTGGATGTACCCCAAGTATTTAGGGTACATCCAAAACTCGGGGAAAACTGTGTACACAATAAGGGGATTATGATGCTAGAGGAGGGGAGGAGATCTGTGGGAGGTTACTACTTAGAGATTGGATAATGTCTTAAGTGTTAGAACCTCCTCCCTTGCATGGGAGAGGGCTTTATAAGGAACTGTGGAATAAAGCTTGTCAGGCTACTCCTGAAACTGTGTGTCGTCCAGTTATTGGGATTGCGATGGGGATACTGCTGTATTACTTTACCTGCTGGAAACCTTGCCTATAGACTTAACATCACCTTGTTCCTGAGCCTCACTGGAATCTCTAGTGGAGAATAGCTGTGCAAGATCGGCTCTCCGCTACATTGGTTGGCAGCGCTGGGATCCAAACTCACAGAGGAACAAGCGTAAATGGAGTACGGATGGAGATTGATTTTTCTGCGCTAAAACGCTCCACGCTAAAGGACCTCCTAGAGGCAAGGGGTATACAAGCCAGCAATAAGAAGAAAGCAGTACTTGTTACAGAACTCATGGCAGAGTACAGAATGGAGGGCGATTCAGTTCCGGCACAGAGGGAGCCGGGAGGAACACCACAAGGATCGGAATTCCAGAGGCAGGTTCAGTTCAGGCTATCCTTTTATGGGGAAAACCCCCCAACAGAAATTGTTACCAGGACAATGGCCGAGGTACAAGAATTCATCCTAAGGACACAGGCACCAGAACAAAGCTCTGCAATTAATGTGCCACAGGAAGGTAAGCCTAAAATACCATACCAGGCTTTTAAAACATATGTGGAGGCAGAGGAAGATATAGACGCTTTCCTGCAAGACTTTGAAAGACTGTGTGCACTGCATAAAATTAACGCAGAGGACTGGGTACCTATTTTGGCCGGAAGGTTAACCGGGAGGGCAGCAGAGGCATATCGGACTGTACCTAATGACGAAATAAGGAATTACAGTAAAGTGAAAGAAATTATACTCGCCAGGTATGCTATAACACCCGAGGCATACCGGCGGAGGTTCCGGGATCTAAAGAAAACAGAGAAGGACTCGCACGCAGAGTGGGCATGCCGATTACAGGGGGCAGCGCTCGGGTGGGTGCAAGCTAGCAAGGCACGTTCTATGGAGGATGTAATACAAATGTTGCTGATGGAGCAGTTCTATGAGGGAGTAACCAATGAGGTCCAGGAATGGGTAAGGGACAGAAATCCTACTTCCCTTACCGAGGCGGCTAGGAAAGCGGATGACTACCTGGATGCACGCAGGTCACAAAAACCTGCAGCTCCAAAAGCAACCTTTAAAACATTCGGGGGAAACAACTACACCCCAGCTCCACCGAGACCGCTACCACCACCTCCACCACCCGCTGCACAGCCCCGGTTCCGACAACCCACCGCTGGCCCCTGTCATCACTGCCAGAAGTGGGGACATTATAAAAGGGAATGCCCACAGCTACGGGACCGTTCCACCTGGATTCGTCCAGGCCCACCTCCACCCAGGGCGACCGCAGCCCACCACTACCAGGACCTAGTCACCACCCCATATGGTTCCGCAGTCCCCATTACTACTGTGGAACAATGGGAGGTACTGCACGAGGCAGATCCGGTCCAGGCCAATGTGGATAATCTACGGCACCATCGACAGACGGTATATCTGAATGGTACAGCAGTCCGGGGATTACGAGATTCGGGAGCCACCATCACTTTGGTACAGAGCCACCTGATTTCAGATCAGGCAAAACTGTTGCCGTCCGGGTAGCTGGGGGAGCAGTGTACCGGCTACCTACAGCAAGGGTACATTTACATTGGGGAGCGGGGGCAGGGGAAGTGGAGGTGGGGTTGATGCCACATTTACCGGCGGAGGTTTTATTGGGGAACGATCTGGGGAGGCTCACTTCTGCTTTTGAGCCCCAGTCACCCACCACAGGAGAGGTCAACCCTGTAGTCACCCGACAACAGGCCCGCACCCAGGACCACAACACACTGCCGGAGGTCCAGGTAAGCAACCCTACCCCCCCTCTAGAATGTCACCCCTGGGCTCCACCTAATGAATTTGTAGCTGAAGTCGCAACAGACCCCACGCTTCAGGTGTATAGGGACAAGGTTGGCACGGGTTCCCCCGGGGCGGAGGGAGAGAAGTTTATCTGGGATAAACAACTTTTATACAGGGAAACAACCAAACAGATTACGGGGTTAGACCCGATAGCGAGGAGACAATTAGTGGTACCACAGCGGTACCGGGCTGAATTACTCCGGATAGCGCATGATATTCCGCTATCCGGACATCTAGGGGTTAGTCGCACCAGGTACAGACTAACCCAGAGTTTCTTCTGGCCAGGGATTAGCCAGGAAGTACGCAGATATTGCACGACTTGCGATACCTGCCAGAGAGTGGGAAAAAGGGGGGATCGCAGGAAGGCTAAACTTCACCCCTTACCCATAATAGAGGAACCTTTTAACCGAATAGCGGTGGATCTGATAGGCCCCCTCAATAAAGTTAGCCCGTCAGGAAAACTGTATATTTTAACGGTCGTAGATTATGCCACCAGGTATCCAGAAGCAGTGGCTCTGACCAACATCCACGCTGAGACGGTCGCGGATGCCCTCATGCGGATATTCTCCCGGATGGGATTACCCAGGGAGATTATCTCGGATCAGGGTACCCAGTTTACCGCAGAATTCACCCAACACCTCTGGAGGATCTGTGGCATTAAGCCTATTATCAGCGCCCCTTACCACCCCCAGACGAACGGGCTCTGCGAACGATTCAATGGTACTTTGAAGCAGATGCTCCGAACCTTCGCAGAGACCCACAAGGACTGGGAACGATTCCTGCCGCACCTCCTATTTGCATACCGGGAGGTGCCGCAGGAATCCACAGGGTTCTCCCCGTTTGAATTATTGTTTGGAAGGAGGGTCCGAGGCCCATTGGATCTTATTAGAGAGCATTGGGAGGGAGACCGGAGCACAGATGGCACTCCCATCCTACCATATGTGTTGGCCTTTCGGGACCGCCTAGAAGCGTTGACCAAGACGGTACGGGAAAACCTTCAGGAGGCCCAGACCCGCCAGCGTACATGGTATGATCGGGGAGCCAGGGACCGTAGCTTTCAGGTCGGGCAGAAGGTACTAATTTTAAAACCTGTCCGACATGATAAGTTACAGGCCGCCTGGCAGGGCCCATATAAGGTGGTGGAGCAAAGATGCGATACCACCTATATTATCGGCCCCTGCACAGGGACTGGGGGGCGACGCATGCTCCATGTGAACATGCTGAAGCCCTACCACGAGCGTACTGAGGAGGTAACCGCCATCTGTGCCCCTAACACGGAAGAGTTTGACAGCTTACCCCTCCCCGATTTGCTGGGGGATGGGCAGCTGTCCGGAGATTTAGGGGAGGTTACGCTGGGAGATCGGCTGAGCCCACAGGAGCGGATCGAGGTACAGCAACTATTGGAAGAGAAACGCGACACGTTCTCTAATGTACCTGGATACACGCCTCTGGCAACTCACCGGGTCGAGACCCCAGGGCAACTACCCATGCGCCAGACGCCATACCGCATTCCAGAAGCGGTACGGGCAAACATGCGTAAGGAGATCGACGAAATGCTCCAACTGGGGGTGATTGAACCCTCAGACAGTCCTTGGGCATCTCCTGTAGTCCTCGTACCAAAGCGAGACGGTACGACCCGCTTCTGCGTGGACTATAGGAGATTGAACGAGAAGACTGTATCTGACGCCTATCCGATGCCCCGGATAGACGAGTTACTGGACAGAATGGCCAGGGGCCAATACCTCACCACTATTGACTTGTGTAAAGGGTATTGGCAAATCCCCCTGGCCCCAGACGCCATCCCGAAGTCGGCCTTTGTCACCCCATTTGGCTTGTACCAGTTTAAGGTCATGCCATTTGGGATGAAAAACGCCCCAGCCACCTTCCAAAGGATGGTGGATCGACTCCTAGATGGATTCCAGGACTATACATGTGCCTACCTGGACGATATTGCTATTTTTAGCAATACGTGGCAGGAACACTTAGCTCACATCGGAGCTGTACTAGATAGGATAAGGGAAGCAGGTCTGACCTTGAAGCCGGCCAAGTGTAGTATCGGCATGGCTGAGGTACAATACCTGGGACATAGAGTAGGGTGCGGTAAACAAAAACCCGAACCCGCCAAAGTAGAGGCTGTAGCCCAGTGGCCCACCCCTAGGACTAAGACCCAGGTTTTAGCGTTTCTAGGGACTGCAGGGTATTACCGGAAGTTTGTTCCCAATTATAGCGCCCTGGCCAAACCCCTCACTGACCTGACCCGTAAGAACCTTCCCCGCCAAGTAAACTGGACCCCGGAGTGTGAGCAGGCATTCCAACAATTGAAAAATGCACTGATAAATGCCCCTGTCTTGGCAGCTCCCAATCCAACTAAACGTTTTCTTGTTCACACAGACGCTTCTATGTTTGGATTGGGGGCAGTACTGAGTCAAGTCGGGGCCGATGGCGGGGAACATCCAGTGGCTTACATCAGTCGCAAACTGTTACCTCGAGAAGTAAGCTACGCCGCCATCGAAAAGGAATGCCTGGCTGTGGTGTGGGCCCTAAAGAAGCTACAACCCTATTTATATGGACAGCCCTTTTCCTTGCTCACGGATCACAACCCGTTAGTCTGGCTGAACCGGGTGGCTGGAGACAACGCCAGGCTGCTGCGCTGGAGTTTGGCGCTACAGCCTTTTGACTTTAATATCCAGTACCGGCCGGGTAAGCAGAATGGAAACGCTGACGGGTTGTCAAGACAAACTGACTTAGAGAAATGATCCGTGAGCCCCCGGACATCCCCAAGCCGATCCGTGTTGGATCAGACTGTGTATGCCGGCTTGTGGGCAAGGGGGAGCAGTGTAGCGGATTGGTACCGGGCTGTCCCACGACATGTATGAGAATAAGTGTATTTGGTCATATGGCTGGTTTAATGTGTATGTACATGTATAGAAAGCATGGTATCCGGGTATAATGACAGTTAAATGTATGTAAAGAATTGTATTCCTCTAGTTGTTCGGTAGAATCATTCAAATAAAACAAGGGAATGAAACTACCGAACAACCAGACCACCCAGGAATGAGTGTGCCTCCAATTACCGTTTGCAACAATGTTGCAAACAGGTAATTGGCAATCAGTGCAGTGTGGTCTTTGTCCTCTGGGTGGCCGCCATTCGGGAAACAAACACGTGGCGGCGGCCATCTTAAACTACCGAACAGCGGTGTTTTGCCGTCGAGTGTCTGGAACTAAAATCGGACACTTGACTAGGCAAACACCGCTGAGACCTCCATACTTCCAGAAATTCGTATGGAAACTACCGAATGACCCGCCGTTCGGTAGAAAGAGCCCCATAAACAAGGGAATTCATTCAAACCCTCTCCAGGCTCTATAACACAGGCAATTCGCCTGTTTTCATTCCCTTGTTTGTGACCGACCGCAGGGCCAAAATGCATGGAACTGTTTTCGGATACTTTACCCATGCGGTCGGTCAAATCTTTGGAACCCCATATCTCACGAACCATTCATCCGAATGGGCTAATTTTTAAGTATGTTGGTCCCCCAGAATAGAGCTATCTGGGGATGTTGGATTTGTGGATGTACCCCAAGTATTTAGGGTACATCCAAAACTCGGGGAAAACTGTGTACACAATAAGGGGATTATGATGCTAGAGGAGGGGAGGAGATCTGTGGGAGGTTACTACTTAGAGATTGGATAATGTCTTAAGTGTTAGAACCTCCTCCCTTGCATGGGAGAGGGCTTTATAAGGAACTGTGGAATAAAGCTTGTCAGGCTACTCCTGAAACTGTGTGTCGTCCAGTTATTGGGATTGCGATGGGGATACTGCTGTATTACTTTACCTGCTGGAAACCTTGCCTATAGACTTAACATCACCTTGTTCCTGAGCCTCACTGGAATCTCTAGTGGAGAATAGCTGTGCAAGATCGTCTCTCCGCTACAATAGTATAATAACTAATAAAGCTATCCCATAGTAAGATAGTATAATAACTAATACAGCTACCCCATGGTAAGATAGTATAATAACTAATACAGCTACCCCATGGTAAGATAGTATAATAACTAATACAGCTACCCCACGGTAAGATAGTATAATAACTAATACAGCTACCGCACGGTAAGATAGTATAATAACTAATACAGCTATCCCATGGTAAGATAGTATAATAACTAATACAGCTACCCCATGGTAAGATAGTATAATAACTAATACAGCTATCCCACGGTAAGATAGTATAATAACTAATACAGCTACCCCAGGGTAAGATAGTATAATAACTAATACAGCTACCCCATGGTAAGATAGTATAATAACTAATACAGCTATCCCACGGTAAGATAGTATAATAACTAATACAGCTACCCCAGGGTAAGATAGTATAATAACTAATACAGCTACTCCACGGTAAGATAGTATAATAACTAATACAGCTACCCCATGGTAAGATAGTATAATAACTAATACAGCTATCCCATGGTAAGATAGTATAATAACTAATACAGCTACCGCACGGTAAGATAGTATAATAACTAATACAGCTACCGCACGGTAAGATAGTATAATAACTAATACAGCTACTCCACGGTAAGATAGTATAATAACTAATAAAACTACCCCAGGGTAAGATAGTATAATAACTAATACAGCTACCGCACGGTAAGATAGTATAATAACTAATACAGCTACCCCATGGTAAGATAGTATAATAACTAATACAGCTACCGCACGGTAAGAAAGTATAATAACTAATACAGCTACCGCACGGTAAGATAGTATAATAACTAATACAGCTACCGCACGGTAAGAAAGTATAATAACTAATACAGCTACCGCACGGTAAGATAGTATAATAACTAATACAGCTATCCCATGGTAAGATAGTATAATAACTAATACAGCTACCCCAGGGCAAGATAGTATAATAACTAATACAGCTACCCCATGGTAAGATAGTATAATAACTAATACAGCTATCCCATGGTAAGATAGTATAATAACTAATACAGCTACCGCACGGTAAGATAGTATAATAACTAATACAGCTACCCCATGGTAAGATAGTATAATAACTAATACAGCTACCGCACGGTAAGATAGTATAATAACTAATACAGCTACTCCACGGTAAGATAGTATAATAACTAATACAGCTACCCCACGGTAAGATAGTATAATAACTAATACAGCTACCCCACGGTAAGATAGTATAATAACTAATACAGCTACCCCATGGTAAGATAGTATAATAATTAATACAGCTACCCCACGGTAAGATAGTATAATAACTAATACAGCTATCCCATGGTAAGATAGTATAATAACTAATACAGCTACCGCACGGTAAGAAAGTATAATAACTAATACAGCTACCGCACGGTAAGATAGTATAATAACTAATACAGCTACCGCACGGTAAGAAAGTATAATAACTAATACAGCTACTCCACGGTAAGATAGTATAATAACTAATACAGCTACCCCATGGTAAGATAGTATAATAACTAATACAGCTACCCCATGGTAAGATAGTATAATAACTAATACAGCTACCCCATGGTAAGATAGTATAATAACTAATACAGCTACCCCAGGGTAAGATAGTATAATAACTAATACAGCTACCCCAGGGTAAGATAGTATAATAACTAATACAGCTACCCCAGGGTAAGATAGTATAATAACTAATACAGCTACCCCAGGGTAAGATAGTATAATAACTAATACAGCTACCCCAGGGTAAGATAGTATAATAACTAATACAGCTACCCCATGGTAAGATAGTATAATAGCTAATACAGCTACCCCATGGTAAGATAGTATAATAGCTAATACAGCTACCCCATGGTAAGATAGTATAATAGCTAATACAGCTACCCCATGGTAAGATAGTATAATAACTAATACAGCTACCCCATGGTAAGATAGTATAATAACTAATACAGCTACCCCATGGTAAGATAGTATAATAACTAATACAGCTACCCCATGGTAAGATAGTATAATAACTAATACAGCTACCCCATGGTAAGATAGTATAATAACTAATACAGCTACCCCATGGTAAGATAGTATAATAACTAATACAGCTACCCCATGGTAAGATAGTATAATAACTAATACAGCTACCTCATGGTAAGATAGTATAATAACTAATACAGCTACCCCATGGTAAGATAGTATAATAACTAATACAGCTACCCCATGGTAAGATAGTATAATAACTAATACAGCTACCCCATGGTAAGATAGTATAATAACTAATACAGCTACCCCACGGTAAGATAGTATAATAACTAATACAGCTACCCCACGGTAAGATATGTAACGGACCGTTTCAGCATAAAAGGGGAAAAATCAGTTTAGGCGATAATCCCCTTTTTGAGAGACAGGCACAGCTACTGCAGAACACCAAACTCCCGAACTGGATACAAGATAACACTCCGAACTGGAACAGCTGAACAAGAAAAGCATACAATCCGCTTACACTCCTGGCAGTCAGCTTACAATCCAATTCCCCCCAAGAACGAGACGACACTTCATTTTGAGGGTTAAACAGGAACTCTGGACTGGCTCATCCAGCCTGGCTTTTATTTCCAACTCACACATACAGGCCACACCCAGGGGGAGGCATAAAAGAACCAATGACATAGATGTTACCTCCCACACATCCCCTCCCCTTAGTGTGACACATAATCCCATTATGCATACAGTGTAAAATATACTTTTACACAACTTTCATAACTTTAAAACCATACATCACATTCACATAAAAATACATATCCACAATCAATCCATTCAGGGGAACAACATATTAAAAAATGGCATGAATCCGACCAGGGGTTCAAAAGTTACTAAAAGTATCTTTTGTCCCTCCTGTCTGGCAGAAAAACATCCCCACAATGCACCCTGGTTTCCTCCCTTCTGCCCTGGAGTTAATTGGAGAAGTAATCTGTGGCAAACCTAGCCACTTCTGAACTATGTTCATTGCAGGTTGTCCGTAGGCTGAATGTATAACGTGTCCCGTTGACTGTATGTGTATTATACTGTGACCGTTCGCATGCTGGCAGCCGTATGCCGCCAGCATACAAAGCATTCGTACGACGAAACACGGCTATCCTGGCCATTCGCCGTACGAATGTGGACTCCCCAGGTAGACCACACATTCACAGGTCGTGTGGCACCAATTAACCGATTGCAACATTGTTGCAATCGGTAATTAAGGGCTCTCCTAGGTGGCCGTCGATCCACTACCGACCATGTGGCGGTCAGCCATCTTGGATCCTTTGTCTCTGCAGCGGTGTTCGGTCGTCGAGAGCCTGGAACTGAAAACGGCTACTCAGTGATCCGAACACCGCTGGACTTCCAGAGCGTTCGGGAGTACCGCGTTCGGTACATTATGTGTCCCGTACTTATTCGGTACTTTTAAACTCACCTTGATGTTTAAATGTATTATGTGCGGCGTTCGGTCAATTCAGCTGGGATCGGAGCGGTATTCTCACAAAGTGTGCGCCCCGACCCCAGCTATCTACCGAACGTTCGGTTATTCTAAAGTACCGAATATTACGGGAATTATGTATTTTAATGTCAATTGTCGGTTTTGCTGCACGAGGGGATAATCCACTTAATCGTCCATTTTAGTGGGAGTATCCTTCTCGTGCAGCGATGCCTGTTGGGAAAGTCACAATGCATGTTGGGAGAAATCCCCTGGAATATCTGTATGGAAACCCCTTGCATGGGGAACTGCATAAATACGCTGCTTGTGAATAAACCGAGTTAGTTGACTCCCAAACTGTGTTTCGTCCGGTTATTGGGAGGATTGGGGATATTGCCTTGCTTTCTACTCTGACTGTGGATTTCCTGAAGATACCAACGGATATCGTGGACTAATATACTGCATTCCGTTACAATTGGTGGCAAGCGACGGGATCCGAACCTTACAGCCGAAAAGCAGCGTTCGTGTAAACTGGAACTACCGAACAAGGAAAGCAAGGGCAATTCGTATGGAGATTGATTATACCATACTGAAACGACAGACTTTAAAAGAACTATTGGAAGCCAGGGGTAAGATAGCCAGCAACAAATCTAAGGCTGTGCTGATCGCAGAACTGATGGAGGGAGACCAAGCCCGCAGCGCTACACCCCCACCAGCCATGGAAGAGACCCCATTCCAAAAAGAGCTACGGACCAGGTTGGCGTTCCTACCACAACCACTACCGCTGGAAATAATGACCGTGATGATATCGGATGTACAGGATTATCTGATGGCAACCAGCACACCAGCAACACCGCCTAGGGCAGAGTCTGTTACTGCCTCCACCTACGGACAGGTAAAGCCCAAAGTCCCACATCACGCATTTAAAGCGTTTTGTGAAGAAAAGGACGAAATCGATGGGTATTTGCAGGACTTTGAGCGGCTGTGCGATTTGCACGATCTGGAACCCGCCACATGGGTGCCGCTGCTGGCAGGCAAATTATCGGGTAGGGCAGCTGAAGCCTACCGTGCTGTACCCCGAGAGGACAGCAAAGATTACCCTAAGGTAAAGAGGGCGATCTTAGAGAGGTATGCTATTACCCCAGAGGCGTACCGGCGGAAATTCCGGGGCTTGCGCAAGCCTGAGAAAGATTCACATGCAGAACGGGACGCTGAAGCAGATGCTTCGGACGTTCGGGGAGACCCACAAAGACTGGGAGAGGTTTCTGCCTCACTTACTCTTTGCTTATAGAGAGGTTCCCCAGGAGTCAACAGGATTCTCCCCGTTTGAGCTACTATTTGGGAGGAGGGTGCGGGGACCCTTGAATTTGATTAGGGAACACTGGGAGGGGGAGAGTCCCACTAACGAAACCCCTATCATATCATACGTCCTGGAGTTCAGGGACCGTCTGGAGGCGCTAACTCAGGCTGTACACACCAACCTCCAAGCGGCCCAGCAACGCCAGCGACGCTGGTACGATAGAGGAGCCAGGGACCGCAGCTTTCAGGTGGGACAGAAGGTCTTGATCTTAAAGCCCGTCCGCACCGATAAGCTGCAGGCCATCTGGCAAGGCCCATACCAGATAGTGGAGCAGCGATGCGACACTACCTATGTGATCGGCCCCTGCTCAGGGGTAGGGAAGAGACGCATGCTCCACGTGAACATGCTCAAACCCTACCATGAGAGGATCGAGGATGTGACGGCAATCTGTGCCTCCTCCTTAGAGGATCAGGAGAACCTACCCTTACCTGACCTACTAGAACCCGAGGAACAGATAGAGCCTTCCCGGGGAGTCCAGCTGGGGGAGCGGCTAAGCCCCCAGGAGCGTGCCCAGGTACAGGCGCTGATTGTAGCCAAAGGGACTACCTTCTCCAATTTACCTGGGTACACTCCGTTAGCCACCCACCGAGTAGAGACCCCGGGACAGCTACCTATGCGCCAGGCTCCATATAGGGTTCCGGAATCAGTCCGTACCCATATGAAAGCCGAACTAGACGAAATGCTGCAGCTAGGGGTTATCGAACCCTCCGATAGCCCCTGGGCATCGCCGGTAGTCCTGGTACCTAAAAAGGATGGCACCACCCGATTCTGTGTCGACTACCGGAGGCTAAATGACAAAACGGTGTCTGATGCCTACCCGATGCCCCGGATAGACGAGCTGTTAGATAAGATGGCACGGGGCCAGTACCTCACTACCATTGATTTGTGTAAGGGGTACTGGCAGATTCCTCTAGCCGGTGACGCCATCCCCAAGTCGGCGTTTGTCACCCCGTTTGGCCTGTACCAATTCAAGGTCATGCCTTTCGGGATGAAAAACGCTCCGGCTACCTTTCAGCGGATGGTAGATAGGCTACTGGACGGTTTTCAGGAGTATGCCTGTGCCTATCTAGATGACATAGCCATCTTTAGCCAGACCTGGGAAGACCACCTACACCACATCGGGGCGATCCTAGATCGCATTGGGGAGGCTGGGTTAACCCTAAAACCTAGCAAGTGCCACATAGGTATGGCCGAGGTACAGTATCTGGGCCACCGTGTAGGATGTGGGCAGCAGAGGCCTGAGCCAGCTAAGATTGAGGCCGTAGCAAAGTGGCCTACCCCCAGGACTAAGACCCAGGTGCTGGCGTTCTTAGGGACGGCAGGCTATTACAGGAAGTTTGTCCCCGACTATAGCACCCTGGCCAAACCCCTAACGGACCTGACCAAAAAGAACCTTCCCCGACTGGTTGTCTGGGCCCCAGAGTGTGAGCAGGCATTCCAACAACTCAAGACTGCTCTCACTAATGCTCCTGTGTTAACTGCTCCTGATCCAACTAAAAGATTTCTTGTTCACACAGACGCTTCCATGTTTGGATTGGGGGCAGTACTGAGCCAAGTGGGAGCCGATGGCGGAGAACACCCCGTAGCCTATCTAAGCCGCAAGCTACTACCCCGGGAAGTGAGCTACGCCGCCATCGAGAAAGAATGCCTGGCCGTGGTGTGGGCCCTTAAAAAGTTGCAGCCATATCTGTACGGACAACCTTTTTCCTTACTCACAGATCACAACCCGTTAGTGTGGCTAAACCGTGTGTCTGGAGACAATGCCAGGCTGCTGCGCTGGAGCTTGGCGCTGCAGCCCTTTGACTTTACTATCCATTACCGGCCAGGAAAACAAAACGGTAACGCTGACGGGTTATCCAGACAGACTGAACTCGAGAAGTGATCTGTGAGTACTCTCCCGGACATCCCCAAGCCGATCCGTTGGGATCAGACTGTGTATGCCGGCTTGGTTCTGGGGGAGCATTGTGGCAAACCTAGCCACTTCTGAACTATATTCATTGCAGGTTGTCCGTAGGCTGAATGTATAACGTGTCCCGTTGACTGTATGTGTATTATACTGTGACCGTTCGCATGCTGGCAGCCGTATGCCGCCAGCATACAAAGCATTCGTACGACGAAACACGGCTATCCTGGCCATTCGCCGTACGAATGTGGACTCCCCAGGTAGACCACACATTCACAGGTCGTGTGGCACCAATTAACCGATTGCAACATTGTTGCAATCGGTAATTAAGGGCTCTCCTAGGTGGCCGTCGATCCACTACCGACCATGTGGCGGTCAGCCATCTTGGATCCTTTGTCTCTGCAGCGGTGTTCGGTCGTCGAGAGCCTGGAACTGAAAACGGCTACTCAGTGATCCGAACACCGCTGGACTTCCAGAGCGTTCGGGAGTACCGCGTTCGGTACATTATGTGTCCCGTACTTATTCGGTACTTTTAAACTCACCTTGATGTTTAAATGTATTATGTGCGGCGTTCGGTCAATTCAGCTGGGATCGGAGCGGTATTCTCACAAAGTGTGCGCCCCGACCCCAGCTATCTACCGAACGTTCGGTTATTCTAAAGTACCGAATATTACGGGAATTATGTATTTTAATGTCAATTGTCGGTTTTGCTGCACGAGGGGATAATCCACTTAATCGTCCATTTTAGTGGGAGTATCCTTCTCGTGCAGCGATGCCTGTTGGGAAAGTCACAATGCATGTTGGGAGAAATCCCCTGGAATATCTGTATGGAAACCCCTTGCATGGGGAACTGCATAAATACGCTGCTTGTGAATAAACCGAGTTAGTTGACTCCCAAACTGTGTTTCGTCCGGTTATTGGGAGGATTGGGGATATTGCCTTGCTTTCTACTCTGACTGTGGATTTCCTGAAGATACCAACGGATATCGTGGACTAATATACTGCATTCCGTTACATAATCCAATTATCCAGGACTAGAGGCAGACCCCATTAACCACATGGTTGCAAAACGACATAAAACACTTTAAAATACATAAAGTCACATTTATACATAACACACAGACATTTCCCCTATCCCCAGATAGCTGGGATCTGCTCGCACAAAACTACCGAATAGCGCGCAGATCCTACTCACACAGTACAATTGCCATGGACCTAAAGTCTTTCCCATAGTCTTTCATTATATGAATAGGCTCCATGGTATGGCTATCTGGGGTATCACATTCCCATAAAGTCTGGTCCATAGTCCAAAGGCAAGAGGCGGGCAATCAGCCCCCTCCAAGGACACGTGGCGAGGTCGGTTTCGCCACACTTCTCCCCTTTACCCCCCAGACTAACAGGGTACTTGACCTCCTGCCGGTCAGTGCCCTTGTTAGTCCAGCAGCCCACCCACAAGACAGAAACAGCAGTACAGCCCACCCACAATAAACCATTACTACACCTGGGTAAGGGAGAATCTTGTCCATGTCCAGGTGCCTTACCACGGCTGTGTGGGGGACTGGTAGGCTGTCTTGGTGGGTTGCTGAGGGTGCAGAGACCAGCGGTACTCTGTCCTGGTGCCAGCACTACCCCGGGAGTAGCCTGGTTGGAGCCTGGTTGCTGGAGATTGACTGTCTCCACTTTGGATATATCGCTCTGTGGCTGGGGGACAGGACCGACCGTCCCTACCCCTAGTGCTGTAAGTGCAGAGACTACGGTCCCATCTGCACGGATGCGGGGCTTAACATCTCCCCTTGGTGGGTTAGGCTGCCGCTGGAGAGAGGGTGTAACAAGCTCCTCTCTCGGGACGGTAAACTGCCGCTGGGGAGAGAGGCTAGCAGGCTCCTCTCCCTGCCATTCTCTCTGCTGGTGGAAAGGGAGACCAGCTGTCTCCCCTTTCCTTCTCTTGTCCTGCTGCTGGGGTGTGAGACTGACTGTCTCTGCTCCCTGCAGGACACACTGCCGCTGGGGAGGATGGACGACACCATCAGCTCCCTGGGGTACACACGGCTGCTGGGGAGGAAGGACGGCACCTTCTGCTCCCTGGGACACCCATTGCCGCTGGGGAGGGAGGACGCTGCTCTCCTCTCCCTTCACTTCACACTGCCTTCCTGGCATATCACTTTGCTGCTGGGGGGCAGGAACAACAACCTCTGCCCCCTGTAACTCAGCCTGCCGCTGGGGAGGGAGGACGACACCATCCGCTCCCTGGGTTACACACTGCCGCTGGGGAGGATGGACGACACCATCAGCTCCCTGGGGTACACACTGCCGCTGGGGAGGAAGGACTGCACCTTCTGCTCCCTGGGGCACACACTGCCGCTGGGGAGGATGGACGACACCATCAGCTCCCTGGGGTACACACTGCCGCTGGGGAGGAAGGACGGCACCTTCTGCTCCCTGGGACACACACTGCCGCTGGGGAGGATGGACGACACCATCAGCTCCCTGGGGTACACACTGCCGCTGGGGAGGAAAGACTGCACCTTCTGCTCCCTGGGGCACACACTGCCGCTGGGGAGGAAGGACTGCACCTTCTGCTCCCTGGGACACACACTGCCGCTGGGGATCTGGGCCGACTGCCCAGCATCCCTGTAGGGCCGGTAGAGAGATCTCGGTCCCATCTCCCCCGGCCATCTGTGGGTCTCTCCAGGGCCAGTCCATGAGGTCCCCCACTTCTGCAGCTGGTAGTGAAGCAGGAGGTACCTCGGCCCCGTTTTCCCAGCTGTAGGCTAGCAGGTCTGGGTCTGCCACCCAGTTTTCCCGGTCTGCGTCCCTGCTCTGCGGCTGGCCGGAATTTAATAGTTCTACATAGTCCATCTCCAGCCCTTGTTCCATGCCAGCGAAACGGCGGAGGTCTTGTCCCAGTCCAATAGATCTCGGGCCCTGTAACATCTCACTCCGGTAATGCACGATAGCCCAGTACCGTGACTCTGCTGGACTGCCGAAGTCGACGTCTTCTGTTAGGGCCTTCCACAACAGGCCAGGGCTAGTGTAGTGATCCCCCTCCGGCTGGATGCCCTCTGCCCTCCACGTCTCTGGCTGGACAGTGCACCACCACAGTGCCCGGTATGAGACGTCCAGGCTCAGTTCCCTTTCCACGAGGTACTCAAGTTGTCTTACCCGCTCCCCTCCGGGTTGGTCCCCCAGAAGCGGCATCCGCCAGGCCATTTGTTCCTCCAACTGGTATGCGGCACCAGGAAAGCGCTGCTGCCGTTGATACTGGACTTCTTCCAGGGCATCATACCATAATGCTATCCGGGCATTATCTCTCCATTCTAATTCACTCTCTTCCTCAGGTGTGTGTGTTGCCCAGGTGTGCGTGTTGCCCATTTTCCCAAAATCCTTCGTAGATAGGGTCGCTGTACGGGTACTGGCGTTGCCCTCACTTTGTAATCCAGGAATGGTGTTGTCTGTAGCTGTCCCTCTGGTTGTAGGAACGATCCCACCGCTTGCCACCAATTGTAACGGACCGTTTCAGCATAAAAGGGGAAAAATCCGTTTAGGCGATAATCCCCTTTTTGAGAGACAGGCACAGCTACTGCAGAACACCAAACTCCCGAACTGGATACAAGATAACACTCCGAACTGGAACAGCTGAACAAGAAAAGCATACAATCCGCTTACACTCCTGGCAGTCAGCTTACAATCCAATTCCCCCCAAGAACGAGACGACACTTCATTTTGAGGGTTAAACAGGAACTCTGGACTGGCTCATCCAGCCTGGCTTTTATTTCCAACTCACACATACAGGCCACACCCAGGGGGAGGCATAAAAGAACCAATGACATAGATGTTACCTCCCACACATCCCCTCCCCTTAGTGTGACACATAATCCCATTATGCATACAGTGTAAAATATACTTTTACACAACTTTCATAACTTTAAAACCATACATCACATTCACATAAAAATACATATCCACAATCAATCCATTCAGGGGAACAACATATTAAAAAATGGCATGAATCCGACCAGGGGTTCAAAAGTTACTAAAAGTATCTTTTGTCCCTCCTGTCTGGCAGAAAAACATCCCCACAATACACCCTGGTTTCCTCCCTTCTGCCCTGGCGTTAATTGGAGAAGTAATCCAATTATCCAGGACTAGAGGCAGACCCCATTAACCACATGGTTGCAAAACGACATAAAACACTTTAAAATACATAAAGTCACATTTATACATAACACACAGACATTTCCCCTATCCCCAGATAGCTGGGATCTGCGCGCACAAAACTACCGAATAGAGCGCAGATCCTACTCACACAGTACAATTGCCATGGACCTAAAGTCTTTCCCATAGTCTTTCATTATATGAATAGGCTCCATGGTATGGCTATCTGGGGTATCACATTCCCATAAAGTCTGGTCCATAGTCCAAAGGCAAGAGGCGGGCAATCAGCCCCCTCCAAGGACACGTGGCGAGGTCGGTTTCGCCACAAGATAGTATAATAACTAATACAGCTACCCCACGGTAAGATAGTATAATAACTAATACAGCTACCTTATGGTAAGATAGTATAATAACTAATACAGCTACCCCAGGGTAAGATAGTATAATAACTAATACAGCTACCCCATGGTAAGATAGTATAATAACTAATACAGCTACCCCATGGTAAGATAGTATAATAACTAATACAGCTACCCCATGGTAAGATAGTATAATAACTAATACAGCTACCCCATGGTAAGATTGTATAATAACTAATACAGCTACCCCATGGTAAGATAGTATAATAACTAATACAGCTACCCCATGGTAAGATAATGTAATAACTAATACAGCTACCGCACGGTAAGATAGTATAATAACTAATACAGCTACCCCATGGTAAGATAGTATAATAACTAATACAGCTACCCCATGGTAAGATAGTATAATAACTAATACAGCTACCCCATGGTAAGATAGTATAATAACTAATAAAGCTATCCCAGGGTAAGATAGTATAATAACTAATACAGCTACCTCATGGTAAGATAGTATAATAACTAATACAGCTACCCCATGGTAAGATAGTATAATAACTAATACAGCTACCCCACGGTAAGATAGTATAATAACTAATACAGCTACCCCATGGTAAGATAGTATAATAACTAATACAGCTACCCCATGGTAAGATAGTATAATAACTAATACAGCTACCCCATGGTAAGATAGTATAATAACTAATACAGCTACCGCATGGTAAGATAGTATAATAACTAATACAGCTACCCCATGGTAAGATAGTATAATAACTAATACAGCTATCCCATGGTAAGATAGTATAATAACTAATACAGCTACCCCATGGTAAGATAGTATAATAACTAATACAGCTACCCCATGGTAAGATAGTATAATAACTAATACAGCTATCCCATGGTAAGATAGTATAATAACTAATACAGCTATCCCATGGTAAGATAGTATAATAACTAATACAGCTACCGCATGGTAAGATAGTATAATAACTAATACAGCTACCCCATGGTAAGATAGTATAATAACTAATACAGCTACCCCATGGTAAGATAGTATAATAACTAATAAAGCTATCCCATGGTAAGCTAGTATAATAACTAATACAGCTACCCCATGGTAAGATAATGTAATAACTAATACAGCTACCGCACGGTAAGATAGTATAATAACTAATACAGCTACCCCATGGTAAGATAGTATAATAACTAATACAGCTATCCCAGGGTAAGATAGTATAATAACTAATACAGCTACCCCATGGTAAGATAGTATAATAACTAATACAGCTACCCCATGGTAAGATAGTATAATAACTAATACAGCTATCCCATGGTAAGATAGTATAATAACTAATACAGCTACCTCATGGTAAGATAGTATAATAACTAATACAGCTACCCCATGGTAAGATAGTATAATAACTAATACAGCTATCCCATGGTAAGATAGTATAATAACTAATACAGCTACCTCATGGTAAGATAGTATAATAACTAATACAGCTACCTCATGGTAAGATAGTATAATAACTAATACAGCTACCTCATGGTAAGATAGTATAATAACTAATACAGCTACCCCATGGTAAGATAGTATAACTAATACTGCTATCCCATGGTAAGATAGTATAATAACTAATACAGCTACCCCATGGTAAGATAGTATAATAACTAATACAGCTACCCCATGGTAAGATAGTATAATAACTAATACAGCTATCCCAGGGTAAGATAGTATAATAACTAATACAGCTACCCCAGGGTAAGATAGTATAATAACTAATAAAGCTACCCCACGGTAAGATAGTATAATAACTAATACAGCTACCCCATGGTAAGATAGTATAATAACTAATACAGCTATCCCAGGGTAAGATAGTATAATAACTAATACAGCTACCCCAGGGTAAGATAGTATAATAACTAATACAGCTACCCCATGGTAAGATAGTATAATAACTAATACAGCTACCTCATGGTAAGATAGTATAATAACTAATACAGCTACCCCATGGTAAGATAGTATAATAACTAATACAGCTACCCCATGGTAAGATAGTATAATAACTAATACAGCTACCCCACGGTAAGATAGTATAATACCTAATACAGCTACCCCATGGTAAGATAGTATAATAACTAATACAGCTACCCCATGGTAAGATAGTATAATAACTAATACAGCTACCCCATGGTAAGATAGTATAATAACTAATACAGCTACCCCATGGTAAGATACTATAATAACTAATACAGCTACCCCATGGTAAGATAGTATAATAACTAATACAGCTATCCCATGGTAAGATAGTATAATAACTAATACAGCTACCCCATGGTAAGATAGTATAATAACTAATACAGCTACCCCAGGGTAAGATAGTATAATAACTAATACAGCTACCCCAGGGTAAGATAGTATAATAACTAATACAGCTATCCCATGGTAAGATAGTATAATAACTAATACAGCTATCCCATGGTAAGATAGTATAATAACTAATACAGCTATCCCATGGTAAGATAGTATAATAACTAATACAGCTATCCCATGGTAAGATAGTATAATAACTAATACAGCTACCCCAGGGTAAGATAGTATAATAACTAATACAGCTATCCCATGGTAAGATAGTATAATAACTAATACAGCTATCCCATGGTAAGATAGTATAATAACTAATACAGCTATCCCAGGGTAAGATAGTATAATAACTAATACAGCTATCCCATGGTAAGATAGTATAATAACTAATACAGCTACCTCATGGTAAGATAGTATAATAACTAATACAGCTATCCCATGGTAAGATAGTATAATAACTAATACAGCTACCCCATGGTAAGATAGTATAATAACTAATACAGCTACCCCATGGTAAGATAGTATAATAACTAATACAGCTATCCCATGGTAAGATAGTATAATAACTAATACAGCTACCCCATGGTAAGATAGTATAATAACTAATACAGCTACCGCATGGTAAGATAGTATAATAACTAATACAGCTACCCCATGGTAAGATAGTATAATAACTAATACAGCTATCCCATGGTAAGATAGTATAATAACTAATACAGCTATCCCATGGTAAGATAGTATAATAACTAATAAAGCTACCCCAGGGTAAGATAGTATAATAACTAATACAGCTATCCCATGGTAAGATAGTATAATAACTAATACAGCTACCTCATGGTAAGATAGTATAATAACTAATACAGCTATCCCATGGTAAGATAGTATAATAACTAATACAGCTACCCCACGGTAAGATAGTATAATAACTAATACAGCTACCTCATGGTAAGATAGTATAATAACTAATACAGCTACCCCATGGTAAGATAGTATAATAACTAATACAGCTACCCCATGGTAAGATAGTATAATAACTAATACAGCTACCCCAGGGTAAGATAGTATAATAACTAATACAGCTACCCCATGGTAAGATAGTATAATAACTAATACAGCTACCCCATGGTAAGATAGTATAATAACTAATACAGCTACCCCATGGTAAGATAGTATAATAACTAATACAGCTATCCCATGGTAAGATATGTAACGGACCGTTTCAGCATAAAAGGGGAAAAATCCGTTTAGGCGATAATCCCCTTTTTGAGAGACAGGCACAGCTACTGCAGAACACCAAACTCCCGAACTGGATACAAGATAACACTCCGAACTGGAACAGCTGAACAAGAAAAGCATACAATCCGCTTACACTCCTGGCAGTCAGCTTACAATCCAATTCCCCCCAAGAACGAGACGACACTTCATTTTGAGGGTTAAACAGGAACTCTGGACTGGCTCATCCAGCCTGGCTTTTATTTCCAACTCACACATACAGGCCACACCCAGGGGGAGGCATAAAAGAACCAATGACATAGATGTTACCTCCCACACATCCCCTCCCCTTAGTGTGACACATAATCCCATTATGCATACAGTGTAAAATATACTTTTACACAACTTTCATAACTTTAAAACCATACATCACATTCACATAAAAATACATATCCACAATCAATCCATTCAGGGGAACAACATATTAAAAAATGGCATGAATCCGACCAGGGGTTCAAAAGTTACTAAAAGTATCTTTTGTCCCTCCTGTCTGGCAGAAAAACATCCCCACAATGCACCCTGGTTTCCTCCCTTCTGCCCTGGAGTTAATTGGAGAAGTAATCCAATTATCCAGGACTAGAGGCAGACCCCATTAACCACATGGTTGCAAAACGACATAAAACACTTTAAAATACATAAAGTCACATTTATACATAACACACAGACATTTCCCCTATCCCCAGATAGCTGGGATCTGCTCGCACAAAACTACCGAATAGCGCGCAGATCCTACTCACACAGTACAATTGCCATGGACCTAAAGTCTTTCCCATAGTCTTTCATTATATGAATAGGCTCCATTGTATGGCTATCTGGGGTATCACATTCCCATAAAGTCTGGTCCATAGTCCAAAGGCAAGAGGCGGGCAATCAGCCCCCTCCAAGGACACGTGGCGAGGTCGGTTTCGCCACACTTCTCCCCTTTACCCCCCAGACTAACAGGGTACTTGACCTCCTGCCGGTCAGTGCCCTTGTTAGTCCAGCAGCCCACCCACAAGACAGAAACAGCAGTACAGCCCACCCACAATAAACCATTACTACACCTGGGTAAGGGAGAATCTTGTCCATGTCCAGGTGCCTTACCACGGCTGTGTGGGGGACTGGTAGGCTGTCTTGGTGGGTTGCTGAGGGTGCAGAGACCAGCGGTACTCTGTCCTGGTGCCAGCACTACCCCGGGAGTAGCCTGGTTGGAGCCTGGTTGCTGGAGATTGACTGTCTCCACTTTGGATATATCGCTCTGTGGCTGGGGGACAGGACCGACCGTCCCTACCCCTAGTGCTGTAAGTGCAGAGACTACGGTCCCATCTGCACGGATGCGGGGCTTAACATCTCCCCTTGGTGGGTTAGGCTGCCGCTGGAGAGAGGGTGTAACAAGCTCCTCTCTCGGGACGGTAAACTGCCGCTGGGGAGAGAGGCTAGCAGGCTCCTCTCCCTGCCATTCTCTCTGCTGGTGGAAAGGGAGACCAGCTGTCTCCCCTTTCCTTCTCTTGTCCTGCTGCTGGGGTGTGAGACTGACTGTCTCTGCTCCCTGCAGGACACACTGCCGCTGGGGAGGATGGACGACACCATCAGCTCCCTGGGGTACACACGGCTGCTGGGGAGGAAGGACGGCACCTTCTGCTCCCTGGGACACCCATTGCCGCTGGGGAGGGAGGACGCTGCTCTCCTCTCCCTTCACTTCACACTGCCTTCCTGGCATATCACTTTGCTGCTGGGGGGCAGGAACAACAACCTCTGCCCCCTGTAACTCAGCCTGCCGCTGGGGAGGGAGGACGACACCATCCGCTCCCTGGGTTACACACTGCCGCTGGGGAGGATGGACGACACCATCAGCTCCCTGGGGTACACACTGCCGCTGGGGAGGAAGGACTGCACCTTCTGCTCCCTGGGGCACACACTGCCGCTGGGGAGGATGGACGACATCATCAGCTCCCTGGGGTACACACTGCCGCTGGGGAGGAAGGACGGCACCTTCTGCTCCCTGGGACACACACTGCCGCTGGGGAGGATGGACGACACCATCAGCTCCCTGGGGTACACACTGCCGCTGGGGAGGAAAGACTGCACCTTCTGCTCCCTGGGGCACACACTGCCGCTGGGGAGGAAGGACTGCACCTTCTGCTCCCTGGGACACACACTGCCGCTGGGGATCTGGGCCGACTGCCCAGCATCCCTGTAGGGCCGGTAGAGAGATCTCGGTCCCATCTCCCCCGGCCATCTGTGGGTCTCTCCAGGGCCAGTCCATGAGGTCCCCCACTTCTGCAGCTGGTAGTGAAGCAGGAGGTACCTCGGCCCCGTTTTCCCAGCTGTAGGCTAGCAGGTCTGGGTCTGCCACCCAGTTTTCCCGGTCTGCGTCCCTGCTCTGCGGCTGGCCGGAATTTAATAGTTCTACATAGTCCATCTCCAGCCCTTGTTCCATGCCAGCGAAACGGCGGAGGTCTTGTCCCAGTCCAATAGATCTCGGGCCCTGTAACATCTCACTCCGGTAATGCACGATAGCCCAGTACCGTGACTCTGCTGGACTGCCGAAGTCGACGTCTTCTGTTAGGGCCTTCCACAACAGGCCAGGGCTAGTGTAGTGATCCCCCTCCGGCTGGATGCCCTCTGCCCTCCACGTCTCTGGCTGGACAGTGCACCACCACAGTGCCCGGTATGAGACGTCCAGGCTCAGTTCCCTTTCCACGAGGTACTCAAGTTGTCTTACCCGCTCCCCTCCGGGTTGGTCCCCCAGAAGCGGCATCCGCCAGGCCATTTGTTCCTCCAACTGGTATGCGGCACCAGGAAAGCGCTGCTGCCGTTGATACTGGACTTCTTCCAGGGCATCATACCATAATGCTATCCGGGCATTATCTCTCCATTCTAATTCACTCTCTTCCTCAGGTGTGTGTGTTGCCCAGGTGTGCGTGTTGCCCATTTTCCCAAAATCCTTCGTAGATAGGGTCGCTGTACGGGTACTGGCGTTGCCCTCACTTTGTAATCCAGGAATGGTGTTGTCTGTAGCTGTCCCTCTGGTTGTAGGAACGATCCCACCGCTTGCCACCAATTGTAACGGACCGTTTCAGCATAAAAGGGGAAAAATCCGTTTAGGCGATAATCCCCTTTTTGAGAGACAGGCACAGCTACTGCAGAACACCAAACTCCCGAACTGGATACAAGATAACACTCCGAACTGGAACAGCTGAACAAGAAAAGCATACAATCCGCTTACACTCCTGGCAGTCAGCTTACAATCCAATTCCCCCCAAGAACGAGACGACACTTCATTTTGAGGGTTAAACAGGAACTCTGGACTGGCTCATCCAGCCTGGCTTTTATTTCCAACTCACACATACAGGCCACACCCAGGGGGAGGCATAAAAGAACCAATGACATAGATGTTACCTCCCACACATCCCCTCCCCTTAGTGTGACACATAATCCCATTATGCATACAGTGTAAAATATACTTTTACACAACTTTCATAACTTTAAAACCATACATCACATTCACATAAAAATACATATCCACAATCAATCCATTCAGGGGAACAACATATTAAAAAATGGCATGAATCCGACCAGGGGTTCAAAAGTTACTAAAAGTATCTTTTGTCCCTCCTGTCTGGCAGAAAAACATCCCCACAATACACCCTGGTTTCCTCCCTTCTGCCCTGGAGTTAATTGGAGAAGTAATCCAATTATCCAGGACTAGAGGCAGACCCCATTAACCACATGGTTGCAAAACGACATAAAACACTTTAAAATACATAAAGTCACATTTATACATAACACACAGACATTTCCCCTATCCCCAGATAGCTGGGATCTGCGCGCACAAAACTACCGAATAGAGCGCAGATCCTACTCACACAGTACAATTGCCATGGACCTAAAGTCTTTCCCATAGTCTTTCATTATATGAATAGGCTCCATGGTATGGCTATCTGGGGTATCACATTCCCATAAAGTCTGGTCCATAGTCCAAAGGCAAGAGGCGGGCAATCAGCCCCCTCCAAGGACACGTGGCGAGGTCGGTTTCGCCACAAGATAGTATAATAACTAATACAGCTACCCCACGGTAAGATAGTATAATAACTAATACAGCTACCTTATGGTAAGATAGTATAATAACTAATACAGCTACCCCAGGGTAAGATAGTATAATAACTAATACAGCTACCCCATGGTAAGATAGTATAATAACTAATACAGCTACCCCACGGTAAGATAGTATAATAACTAATACAGCTACCTTATGGTAAGATAGTATAATAACTAATACAGCTACCCCAGGGTAAGATAGTATAATAACTAATACAGCTACCCCATGGTAAGATAGTATAATAACTAATACAGCTACCCCATGGTAAGATAGTATAATAACTAATACAGCTACCCCATGGTAAGATAGTATAATAACTAATACAGCTACCCCATGGTAAGATTGTATAATAACTAATACAGCTACCCCATGGTAAGATAATGTAATAACTAATACAGCTACCGCACGGTAAGATAGTATAATAACTAATACAGCTACCCCATGGTAAGATAATGTAATAACTAATACAGCTACCGCACGGTAAGATAGTATAATAACTAATACAGCTACCCCATGGTAAGATAGTATAATAACTAATACAGCTACCCCATGGTAAGATAGTATAATAACTAATACAGCTACCCCATGGTAAGATAGTATAATAACTAATAAAGCTATCCCAGGGTAAGATAGTATAATAACTAATACAGCTACCTCATGGTAAGATAGTATAATAACTAATACAGCTACCCCATGGTAAGATAGTATAATAACTAATACAGCTACCCCACGGTAAGATAGTATAATAACTAATACAGCTACCCCATGGTAAGATAGTATAATAACTAATACAGCTACCCCATGGTAAGATAGTATAATAACTAATACAGCTATCCCATGGTAAGATAGTATAATAACTAATACAGCTACCCCATGGTAAGATAGTATAATAACTAATACAGCTACCCCATGGTAAGATAGTATAATAACTAATACAGCTATCCCATGGTAAGATAGTATAATAACTAATACAGCTACCCCATGGTAAGATAGTATAATAACTAATACAGCTACCGCATGGTAAGATAGTATAATAACTAATACAGCTACCCCATGGTAAGATAGTATAATAACTAATACAGCTACCCCATGGTAAGATAGTATAATAACTAATACAGCTACCCCATGGTAAGATAGTATAATAACTAATACAGCTATCCCATGGTAAGATAGTATAATAACTAATACAGCTATCCCATGGTAAGATAGTATAATAACTAATACAGCTACCGCATGGTAAGATAGTATAATAACTAATACAGCTACCCCATGGTAAGATAGTATAATAACTAATACAGCTACCCCATGGTAAGATAGTATAATAACTAATAAAGCTATCCCATGGTAAGCTAGTATAATAACTAATACAGCTACCCCATGGTAAGATAATGTAATAACTAATACAGCTACCGCACGGTAAGATAGTATAATAACTAATACAGCTACCCCATGGTAAGATAGTATAATAACTAATACAGCTACCTCATGGTAAGATAGTATAATAACTAATACAGCTACCCCATGGTAAGATAGTATAATAACTAATACAGCTACCCCATGGTAAGATAGTATAATAACTAATACAGCTACCCCATGGTAAGATAGTATAATAACTAATACAGCTACCCCATGGTAAGATAGTATAATAACTAATACAGCTATCCCATGGTAAGATAGTATAATAACTAATACAGCTACCTCATGGTAAGATAGTATAATAACTAATACAGCTACCCCATGGTAAGATAGTATAATAACTAATACAGCTATCCCATGGTAAGATAGTATAATAACTAATACAGCTACCCCATGGTAAGATAGTATAATAACTAATACAGCTACCCCATGGTAAGATAGTATAATAACTAATACAGCTATCCCATGGTAAGATAGTATAATAACTAATACAGCTACCCCATGGTAAGATAGTATAATAACTAATACAGCTACCGCATGGTAAGATAGTATAATAACTAATACAGCTACCCCATGGTAAGATAGTATAATAACTAATACAGCTATCCCATGGTAAGATAGTATAATAACTAATACAGCTACCCCATGGTAAGATAGTATAATAACTAATACAGCTACCCCATGGTAAGATAGTATAATAACTAATACAGCTATCCCATGGTAAGATAGTATAATAACTAATACAGCTATCCCATGGTAAGATAGTATAATAACTAATACAGCTACCGCATGGTAAGATAGTATAATAACTAATACAGCTACCCCATGGTAAGATAGTATAATAACTAATACAGCTACCCCATGGTAAGATAGTATAATAACTAATAAAGCTATCCCATGGTAAGCTAGTATAATAACTAATACAGCTACCCCATGGTAAGATAATGTAATAACTAATACAGCTACCGCACGGTAAGATAGTATAATAACTAATACAGCTACCCCATGGTAAGATAGTATAATAACTAATACAGCTACCTCATGGTAAGATAGTATAATAACTAATACAGCTACCCCATGGTAAGATAGTATAATAACTAATAAAGCTATCCCATGGTAAGCTAGTATAATAACTAATACAGCTACCCCATGGTAAGATAATGTAATAACTAATACAGCTACCGCGCGGTAAGATAGTATAATAACTAATACAGCTACCCCATGGTAAGATAGTATAATAACTAATACAGCTACCTCATGGTAAGATAGTATAATAACTAATACAGCTACCCCATGGTAAGATAGTATAATAACTAATACAGCTACCCCATGGTAAGATAGTATAATAACTAATACAGCTACCCCATGGTAAGATAGTATAATAACTAATACAGCTACCCCATGGTAAGATAGTATAATAACTAACACAGCTATCCCATGGTAAGATAGTATAATAACTAATACAGCTACCTCATGGTAAGATAGTATAATAACTAATACAGCTACCCCATGGTAAGATAGTATAATAACTAATACAGCTATCCCATGGTAAGATAGTATAATAACTAATACAGCTACCTCATGGTAAGATAGTATAATAACTAATACAGCTACCTCATGGTAAGATAGTATAATAACTAATACAGCTACCTCATGGTAAGATAGTATAATAACTAATACAGCTACCCCATGGTAAGATAGTATAACTAATACTGCTATCCCATGGTAAGATAGTATAATAACTAATACAGCTACCTCATGGTAAGATAGTATAATAACTAATACAGCTACCTCATGGTAAGATAGTATAATAACTAATACAGCTACCCCATGGTAAGATAGTATAACTAATACTGCTATCCCATGGTAAGATAGTATAATAACTAATACAGCTACCTCATGGTAAGATAGTATAATAACTAATACAGCTACCCCATGGTAAGATAGTATAATAACTAATACAGCTACCCCATGGTAAGATAGTATAATAACTAATACAGCTACCCCATGGTAAGATAGTATAATAACTAATACAGCTACCCCATGGTAAGATAGTATAATAACTAATACAGCTACCCCATGGTAAGATAGTATAATAACTAATACAGCTATCCCATGGTAAGATAGTATAATAACTAATACAGCTATCCCATGGTAAAATAGTATAATAACTAATACAGCTATCCCATGGTAAGATAGTATAATAACTAATACAGCTACCTCATGGTAAGATAGTATAATAACTAATACAGCTACCCCATGGTAAGATAGTATAATAACTAATACAGCTATCCCATGGTAAGATAGTATAATAACTAATACAGCTACCTCATGGTAAGATAGTATAATAACTAATACAGCTACCTCATGGTAAGATAGTATAATAACTAATACAGCTACCTCATGGTAAGATAGTATAATAACTAATACAGCTACCCCATGGTAAGATAGTATAACTAATACTGCTATCCCATGGTAAGATAGTATAATAACTAATACAGCTACCCCATCGTAAGATAGTATAATAACTAATACAGCTACCCCATGGTAAGATAGTATAATAACTAATACAGCTATCCCAGGGTAAGATAGTATAATAACTAATACAGCTACCCCAGGGTAAGATAGTATAATAACTAATAAAGCTACCCCACGGTAAGATAGTATAATAACTAATACAGCTACCCCATGGTAAGATAGTATAATAACTAATACAGCTATCCCAGGGTAAGATAGTATAATAACTAATACAGCTACCCCAGGGTAAGATAGTATAATAACTAATACAGCTACCCCATGGTAAGATAGTATAATAACTAATACAGCTACCTCATGGTAAGATAGTATAATAACTAATACAGCTACCCCATGGTAAGATAGTATAATAACTAATACAGCTACCCCATGGTAAGATAGTATAATAACTAATACAGCTACCCCACGGTAAGATAGTATAATACCTAATACAGCTACCCCATGGTAAGATAGTATAATAACTAATACAGCTACCCCATGGTAAGATAGTATAATAACTAATACAGCTACCCCATGGTAAGATAGTATAATAACTAATACAGCTACCCCATGGTAAGATAGTATAATAACTAATACAGCTACCCCATGGTAAGATAGTATAATAACTAATACAGCTATCCCATGGTAAGATAGTATAATAACTAATACAGCTACCCCATGGTAAGATAGTATAATAACTAATACAGCTACCCCAGGGTAAGATAGTATAATAACTAATACAGCTACCCCAGGGTAAGATAGTATAATAACTAATACAGCTATCCCATGGTAAGATAGTATAATAACTAATACAGCTATCCCATGGTAAGATAGTATAATAACTAATACAGCTACCCCAGGGTAAGATAGTATAATAACTAATAAAGCTACCCCACGGTAAGATAGTATAATAACTAATACAGCTACCCCATGGTAAGATAGTATAATAACTAATACAGCTATCCCAGGGTAAGATAGTATAATAACTAATACAGCTACCCCAGGGTAAGATAGTATAATAACTAATACAGCTACCCCATGGTAAGATAGTATAATAACTAATACAGCTACCTCATGGTAAGATAGTATAATAACTAATACAGCTACCTCATGGTAAGATAGTATAATAACTAATACAGCTACCCCATGGTAAGATAGTATAACTAATACTGCTATCCCATGGTAAGATAGTATAATAACTAATACAGCTACCTCATGGTAAGATAGTATAATAACTAATACAGCTACCCCATGGTAAGATAGTATAATAACTAATACAGCTACCCCATGGTAAGATAGTATAATAACTAATACAGCTACCTCATGGTAAGATAGTATAATAACTAATACAGCTACCCCATGGTAAGATAGTATAATAACTAATACAGCTACCCCATGGTAAGATAGTATAATAACTAATACAGCTACCCCATGGTAAGATAGTATAATAACTAATACAGCTACCCCATGGTAAGATAGTATAATAACTAATACAGCTACCCCATGGTAAGATAGTATAATAACTAATACAGCTATCCCATGGTAAGATAGTATAATAACTAATACAGCTATCCCATGGTAAAATAGTATAATAACTAATACAGCTATCCCATGGTAAGATAGTATAATAACTAATACAGCTACCTCATGGTAAGATAGTATAATAACTAATACAGCTACCCCATGGTAAGATAGTATAATAACTAATACAGCTATCCCATGGTAAGATAGTATAATAACTAATACAGCTACCTCATGGTAAGATAGTATAATAACTAATACAGCTACCTCATGGTAAGATAGTATAATAACTAATACAGCTACCTCATGGTAAGATAGTATAATAACTAATACAGCTACCCCATGGTAAGATAGTATAACTAATACTGCTATCCCATGGTAAGATAGTATAATAACTAATACAGCTACCCCATCGTAAGATAGTATAATAACTAATACAGCTACCCCATGGTAAGATAGTATAATAACTAATACAGCTATCCCAGGGTAAGATAGTATAATAACTAATACAGCTACCCCAGGGTAAGATAGTATAATAACTAATAAAGCTACCCCACGGTAAGATAGTATAATAACTAATACAGCTACCCCATGGTAAGATAGTATAATAACTAATACAGCTATCCCAGGGTAAGATAGTATAATAACTAATACAGCTACCCCAGGGTAAGATAGTATAATAACTAATACAGCTACCCCATGGTAAGATAGTATAATAACTAATACAGCTACCTCATGGTAAGATAGTATAATAACTAATACAGCTACCCCATGGTAAGATAGTATAATAACTAATACAGCTACCCCATGGTAAGATAGTATAATAACTAATACAGCTACCCCACGGTAAGATAGTATAATACCTAATACAGCTACCCCATGGTAAGATAGTATAATAACTAATACAGCTACCCCATGGTAAGATAGTATAATAACTAATACAGCTACCCCATGGTAAGATAGTATAATAACTAATACAGCTACCCCATGGTAAGATAGTATAATAACTAATACAGCTACCCCATGGTAAGATAGTATAATAACTAATACAGCTATCCCATGGTAAGATAGTATAATAACTAATACAGCTACCCCATGGTAAGATAGTATAATAACTAATACAGCTACCCCAGGGTAAGATAGTATAATAACTAATACAGCTACCCCAGGGTAAGATAGTATAATAACTAATACAGCTATCCCATGGTAAGATAGTATAATAACTAATACAGCTATCCCATGGTAAGATAGTATAATAACTAATACAGCTACCCCAGGGTAAGATAGTATAATAACTAATAAAGCTACCCCACGGTAAGATAGTATAATAACTAATACAGCTACCCCATGGTAAGATAGTATAATAACTAATACAGCTATCCCAGGGTAAGATAGTATAATAACTAATACAGCTACCCCAGGGTAAGATAGTATAATAACTAATACAGCTACCCCATGGTAAGATAGTATAATAACTAATACAGCTACCTCATGGTAAGATAGTATAATAACTAATACAGCTACCCCATGGTAAGATAGTATAATAACTAATACAGCTACCCCATGGTAAGATAGTATAATAACTAATACAGCTACCCCACGGTAAGATAGTATAATACCTAATACAGCTACCCCATGGTAAGATAGTATAATAACTAATACAGCTACCCCATGGTAAGATAGTATAATAACTAATACAGCTACCCCATGGTAAGATAGTATAATAACTAATACAGCTACCCCATGGTAAGATAGTATAATAACTAATACAGCTACCCCATGGTAAGATAGTATAATAACTAATACAGCTATCCCATGGTAAGATAGTATAATAACTAATACAGCTACCCCATGGTAAGATAGTATAATAACTAATACAGCTACCCCAGGGTAAGATAGTATAATAACTAATACAGCTACCCCAGGGTAAGATAGTATAATAACTAATACAGCTATCCCATGGTAAGATAGTATAATAACTAATACAGCTATCCCATGGTAAGATAGTATAATAACTAATACAGCTATCCCATGGTAAGATAGTATAATAACTAATACAGCTACCCCATGGTAAGATAGTATAATAACTAATACAGCTACCCCAGGGTAAGATAGTATAATAACTAATACAGCTATCCCATGGTAAGATAGTATAATAACTAATACAGCTACCCCATGGTAAGATAGTATAATAACTAATAAAGCTACCCCAGGGTAAGATAGTATAATAACTAATACAGCTATCCCATGGTAAGATAGTATAATAACTAATACAGCTACCTCATGGTAAGATAGTATAATAACTAATACAGCTATCCCATGGTAAGATAGTATAATAACTAATACAGCTACCCCATGGTAAGATAGTATAATAACTAATACAGCTACCCCATGGTAAGATAGTATAATAACTAATACAGCTATCCCATGGTAAGATAGTATAATAACTAATACAGCTACCCCATGGTAAGATAGTATAATAACTAATACAGCTACCGCATGGTAAGATAGTATAATAACTAATACAGCTACCCCATGGTAAGATAGTATAATAACTAATACAGCTATCCCATGGTAAGATAGTATAATAACTAATACAGCTATCCCATGGTAAGATAGTATAATAACTAATAAAGCTACCCCAGGGTAAGATAGTATAATAACTAATACAGCTATCCCATGGTAAGATAGTATAATAACTAATACAGCTACCTCATGGTAAGATAGTATAATAACTAATACAGCTATCCCATGGTAAGATAGTATAATAACTAATACAGCTACCCCATGGTAAGATAGTATAATAACTAATACAGCTACCCCACGGTAAGATAGTATAATAACTAATACAGCTACCTCATGGTAAGATAGTATAATAACTAATACAGCTACCCCATGGTAAGATAGTATAATAACTAATACAGCTACCCCATGGTAAGATAGTATAATAACTAATACAGCTACCCCAGGGTAAGATAGTATAATAACTAATACAGCTACCCCATGGTAAGATAGTATAATAACTAATACAGCTACCCCATGGTAAGATAGTATAATAACTAATACAGCTACCCCATGGTAAGATAGTATAATAACTAATACAGCTATCCCATGGTAAGATAGTATAATAACTAATACAGCTACCCCATGGTAAGATAGTATAATAACTAATACAGCTATCCCATGGTAAGATAGTATAATAACTAATACAGCTACCCCATGGTAAGATAGTATAATAACTAATACAGCTACCCCACGGTAAGATATGTAACGGACCGTTTCAGCATAAAAGGGGAAAAATCAGTTTAGGCGATAATCCCCTTTTTGAGAGACAGGCACAGCTACTGCAGAACACCAAACTCCCGAACTGGATACAAGATAACACTCCGAACTGGAACAGCTGAACAAGAAAAGCATACAATCCGCTTACACTCCTGGCAGTCAGCTTACAATCCAATTCCCCCCAAGAACGAGACGACACTTCATTTTGAGGGTTAAACAGGAACTCTGGACTGGCTCATCCAGCCTGGCTTTTATTTCCAACTCACACATACAGGCCACACCCAGGGGGAGGCATAAAAGAACCAATGACATAGATGTTACCTCCCACACATCCCCTCCCCTTAGTGTGACACATAATCCCATTATGCATACAGTGTAAAATATACTTTTACACAACTTTCATAACTTTAAAACCATACATCACATTCACATAAAAATACATATCCACAATCAATCCATTCAGGGGAACAACATATTAAAAAATGGCATGAATCCGACCAGGGGTTCAAAAGTTACTAAAAGTATCTTTTGTCCCTCCTGTCTGGCAGAAAAACATCCCCACAATGCACCCTGGTTTCCTCCCTTCTGCCCTGGAGTTAATTGGAGAAGTAATCCAATTATCCAGGACTAGAGGCAGACCCCATTAACCACATGGTTGCAAAACGACATAAAACACTTTAAAATACATAAAGTCACATTTATACATAACACACAGACATTTCCCCTATCCCCAGATAGCTGGGATCTGCTCGCACAAAACTACCGAATAGCGCGCAGATCCTACTCACACAGTACAATTGCCATGGACCTAAAGTCTTTCCCATAGTCTTTCATTATATGAATAGGCTCCATGGTATGGCTATCTGGGGTATCACATTCCCATAAAGTCTGGTCCATAGTCCAAAGGCAAGAGGCGGGCAATCAGCCCCCTCCAAGGACACGTGGCGAGGTCGGTTTCGCCACACTTCTCCCCTTTACCCCCCAGACTAACAGGGTACTTGACCTCCTGCCGGTCAGTGCCCTTGTTAGTCCAGCAGCCCACCCACAAGACAGAAACAGCAGTACAGCCCACCCACAATAAACCATTACTACACCTGGGTAAGGGAGAATCTTGTCCATGTCCAGGTGCCTTACCACGGCTGTGTGGGGGACTGGTAGGCTGTCTTGGTGGGTTGCTGAGGGTGCAGAGACCAGCGGTACTCTGTCCTGGTGCCAGCACTACCCCGGGAGTAGCCTGGTTGGAGCCTGGTTGCTGGAGATTGACTGTCTCCACTTTGGATATATCGCTCTGTGGCTGGGGGACAGGACCGACCGTCCCTACCCCTAGTGCTGTAAGTGCAGAGACTACGGTCCCATCTGCACGGATGCGGGGCTTAACATCTCCCCTTGGTGGGTTAGGCTGCCGCTGGAGAGAGGGTGTAACAAGCTCCTCTCTCGGGACGGTAAACTGCCGCTGGGGAGAGAGGCTAGCAGGCTCCTCTCCCTGCCATTCTCTCTGCTGGTGGAAAGGGAGACCAGCTGTCTCCCCTTTCCTTCTCTTGTCCTGCTGCTGGGGTGTGAGACTGACTGTCTCTGCTCCCTGCAGGACACACTGCCGCTGGGGAGGATGGACGACACCATCAGCTCCCTGGGGTACACACGGCTGCTGGGGAGGAAGGACGGCACCTTCTGCTCCCTGGGACACCCATTGCCGCTGGGGAGGGAGGACGCTGCTCTCCTCTCCCTTCACTTCACACTGCCTTCCTGGCATATCACTTTGCTGCTGGGGGGCAGGAACAACAACCTCTGCCCCCTGTAACTCAGCCTGCCGCTGGGGAGGGAGGACGACACCATCCGCTCCCTGGGTTACACACTGCCGCTGGGGAGGATGGACGACACCATCAGCTCCCTGGGGTACACACTGCCGCTGGGGAGGAAGGACTGCACCTTCTGCTCCCTGGGGCACACACTGCCGCTGGGGAGGATGGACGACACCATCAGCTCCCTGGGGTACACACTGCCGCTGGGGAGGAAGGACGGCACCTTCTGCTCCCTGGGACACACACTGCCGCTGGGGAGGATGGACGACACCATCAGCTCCCTGGGGTACACACTGCCGCTGGGGAGGAAAGACTGCACCTTCTGCTCCCTGGGGCACACACTGCCGCTGGGGAGGAAGGACTGCACCTTCTGCTCCCTGGGACACACACTGCCGCTGGGGATCTGGGCCGACTGCCCAGCATCCCTGTAGGGCCGGTAGAGAGATCTCGGTCCCATCTCCCCCGGCCATCTGTGGGTCTCTCCAGGGCCAGTCCATGAGGTCCCCCACTTCTGCAGCTGGTAGTGAAGCAGGAGGTACCTCGGCCCCGTTTTCCCAGCTGTAGGCTAGCAGGTCTGGGTCTGCCACCCAGTTTTCCCGGTCTGCGTCCCTGCTCTGCGGCTGGCCGGAATTTAATAGTTCTACATAGTCCATCTCCAGCCCTTGTTCCATGCCAGCGAAACGGCGGAGGTCTTGTCCCAGTCCAATAGATCTCGGGCCCTGTAACATCTCACTCCGGTAATGCACGATAGCCCAGTACCGTGACTCTGCTGGACTGCCGAAGTCGACGTCTTCTGTTAGGGCCTTCCACAACAGGCCAGGGCTAGTGTAGTGATCCCCCTCCGGCTGGATGCCCTCTGCCCTCCACGTCTCTGGCTGGACAGTGCACCACCACAGTGCCCGGTATGAGACGTCCAGGCTCAGTTCCCTTTCCACGAGGTACTCAAGTTGTCTTACCCGCTCCCCTCCGGGTTGGTCCCCCAGAAGCGGCATCCGCCAGGCCATTTGTTCCTCCAACTGGTATGCGGCACCAGGAAAGCGCTGCTGCCGTTGATACTGGACTTCTTCCAGGGCATCATACCATAATGCTATCCGGGCATTATCTCTCCATTCTAATTCACTCTCTTCCTCAGGTGTGTGTGTTGCCCAGGTGTGCGTGTTGCCCATTTTCCCAAAATCCTTCGTAGATAGGGTCGCTGTACGGGTACTGGCGTTGCCCTCACTTTGTAATCCAGGAATGGTGTTGTCTGTAGCTGTCCCTCTGGTTGTAGGAACGATCCCACCGCTTGCCACCAATTGTAACGGACCGTTTCAGCATAAAAGGGGAAAAATCCGTTTAGGCGATAATCCCCTTTTTGAGAGACAGGCACAGCTACTGCAGAACACCAAACTCCCGAACTGGATACAAGATAACACTCCGAACTGGAACAGCTGAACAAGAAAAGCATACAATCCGCTTACACTCCTGGCAGTCAGCTTACAATCCAATTCCCCCCAAGAACGAGACGACACTTCATTTTGAGGGTTAAACAGGAACTCTGGACTGGCTCATCCAGCCTGGCTTTTATTTCCAACTCACACATACAGGCCACACCCAGGGGGAGGCATAAAAGAACCAATGACATAGATGTTACCTCCCACACATCCCCTCCCCTTAGTGTGACACATAATCCCATTATGCATACAGTGTAAAATATACTTTTACACAACTTTCATAACTTTAAAACCATACATCACATTCACATAAAAATACATATCCACAATCAATCCATTCAGGGGAACAACATATTAAAAAATGGCATGAATCCGACCAGGGGTTCAAAAGTTACTAAAAGTATCTTTTGTCCCTCCTGTCTGGCAGAAAAACATCCCCACAATACACCCTGGTTTCCTCCCTTCTGCCCTGGAGTTAATTGGAGAAGTAATCCAATTATCCAGGACTAGAGGCAGACCCCATTAACCACATGGTTGCAAAACGACATAAAACACTTTAAAATACATAAAGTCACATTTATACATAACACACAGACATTTCCCCTATCCCCAGATAGCTGGGATCTGCGCGCACAAAACTACCGAATAGAGCGCAGATCCTACTCACACAGTACAATTGCCATGGACCTAAAGTCTTTCCCATAGTCTTTCATTATATGAATAGGCTCCATGGTATGGCTATCTGGGGTATCACATTCCCATAAAGTCTGGTCCATAGTCCAAAGGCAAGAGGCGGGCAATCAGCCCCCTCCAAGGACACGTGGCGAGGTCGGTTTCGCCACAAGATAGTATAATAACTAATACAGCTACCCCACGGTAAGATAGTATAATAACTAATACAGCTACCTTATGGTAAGATAGTATAATAACTAATACAGCTACCCCAGGGTAAGATAGTATAATAACTAATACAGCTACCCCATGGTAAGATAGTATAATAACTAATACAGCTACCCCATGGTAAGATAGTATAATAACTAATACAGCTACCCCATGGTAAGATAGTATAATAACTAATACAGCTACCCCATGGTAAGATTGTATAATAACTAATACAGCTACCCCATGGTAAGATAGTATAATAACTAATACAGCTACCCCATGGTAAGATAATGTAATAACTAATACAGCTACCGCACGGTAAGATAGTATAATAACTAATACAGCTACCCCATGGTAAGATAGTATAATAACTAATACAGCTACCCCATGGTAAGATAGTATAATAACTAATACAGCTACCCCATGGTAAGATAGTATAATAACTAATAAAGCTATCCCAGGGTAAGATAGTATAATAACTAATACAGCTACCTCATGGTAAGATAGTATAATAACTAATACAGCTACCCCATGGTAAGATAGTATAATAACTAATACAGCTACCCCACGGTAAGATAGTATAATAACTAATACAGCTACCCCATGGTAAGATAGTATAATAACTAATACAGCTACCCCATGGTAAGATAGTATAATAACTAATACAGCTATCCCATGGTAAGATAGTATAATAACTAATACAGCTACCCCATGGTAAGATAGTATAATAACTAATACAGCTACCCCATGGTAAGATAGTATAATAACTAATACAGCTATCCCATGGTAAGATAGTATAATAACTAATACAGCTACCCCATGGTAAGATAGTATAATAACTAATACAGCTACCGCATGGTAAGATAGTATAATAACTAATACAGCTACCCCATGGTAAGATAGTATAATAACTAATACAGCTATCCCATGGTAAGATAGTATAATAACTAATACAGCTACCCCATGGTAAGATAGTATAATAACTAATACAGCTACCCCATGGTAAGATAGTATAATAACTAATACAGCTATCCCATGGTAAGATAGTATAATAACTAATACAGCTATCCCATGGTAAGATAGTATAATAACTAATACAGCTACCGCATGGTAAGATAGTATAATAACTAATACAGCTACCCCATGGTAAGATAGTATAATAACTAATACAGCTACCCCATGGTAAGATAGTATAATAACTAATAAAGCTATCCCATGGTAAGCTAGTATAATAACTAATACAGCTACCCCATGGTAAGATAATGTAATAACTAATACAGCTACCGCACGGTAAGATAGTATAATAACTAATACAGCTACCCCATGGTAAGATAGTATAATAACTAATACAGCTACCTCATGGTAAGATAGTATAATAACTAATACAGCTACCCCATGGTAAGATAGTATAATAACTAATACAGCTACCCCATGGTAAGATAGTATAATAACTAATACAGCTACCCCATGGTAAGATAGTATAATAACTAATACAGCTACCCCATGGTAAGATAGTATAATAACTAATACAGCTATCCCATGGTAAGATAGTATAATAACTAATACAGCTATCCCATGGTAAGATAGTATAATAACTAATACAGCTACCCCATGGTAAGATAGTATAATAACTAATACAGCTATCCCATGGTAAGATAGTATAATAACTAATACAGCTACCCCATGGTAAGATAGTATAATAACTAATACAGCTACCCCATGGTAAGATAGTATAATAACTAATACAGCTACCCCATGGTAAGATAGTATAATAACTAATACAGCTACCCCATGGTAAGATAGTATAATAACTAATACAGCTATCCCAGGGTAAGATAGTATAATAACTAATACAGCTACCCCAGGGTAAGATAGTATAATAACTAATACAGCTACCCCATGGTAAGATAGTATAATAACTAATACAGCTACCTCATGGTAAGATAGTATAATAACTAATACAGCTACCCCATGGTAAGATAGTATAATAACTAATACAGCTACCCCATGGTAAGATAGTATAATAACTAATACAGCTACCCCACGGTAAGATAGTATAATAACTAATACAGCTACCCCATGGTAAGATAGTATAATAACTAATACAGCTACCCCATGGTAAGATAGTATAATAACTAATACAGCTACCCCATGGTAAGATAGTATAATAACTAATACAGCTACCCCATGGTAAGATAGTATAATAACTAATACAGCTACCCCATGGTAAGATAGTATAATAACTAATACAGCTACCCCATGGTAAGATAGTATAATAACTAATACAGCTATCCCATGGTAAGATAGTATAATAACTAATACAGCTACCCCATGGTAAGATAGTATAATAACTAATACAGCTACCCCAGGGTAAGATAGTATAATAACTAATACAGCTACCCCAGGGTAAGATAGTATAATAACTAATACAGCTATCCCATGGTAAGATAGTATAATAACTAATACAGCTATCCCATGGTAAGATAGTATAATAACTAATACAGCTATCCCATGGTAAGATAGTATAATAACTAATACAGCTACCCCATGGTAAGATAGTATAATAACTAATACAGCTACCCCAGGGTAAGATAGTATAATAACTAATACAGCTATCCCATGGTAAGATAGTATAATAACTAATACAGCTATCCCATGGTAAGATAGTATAATAACTAATAAAGCTACCCCAGGGTAAGATAGTATAATAACTAATACAGCTATCCCATGGTAAGATAGTATAATAACTAATACAGCTACCTCATGGTAAGATAGTATAATAACTAATACAGCTATCCCATGGTAAGATAGTATAATAACTAATACAGCTACCCCATGGTAAGATAGTATAATAACTAATACAGCTACCCCACGGTAAGATAGTATAATAACTAATACAGCTACCTCATGGTAAGATAGTATAATAACTAATACAGCTACCGCATGGTAAGATAGTATAATAACTAATACAGCTATCCCATGGTAAGATAGTATAATAACTAATACAGCTACCTCATGGTAAGATAGTATAATAACTAATAAAGCTATCCCATGGTAAGATAGTATAATAACTAATACAGCTACCTCATGGTAAGACCAGGAACAAAGGGGGGATAATTATTTCCTTTACTGTACAATCTTGTCGGTAAAGTAGCATACAAGGCTATCGGCTGAATGGTTAGTTTGGGGGCTGACTTGAGGTGGAAGAGAGTTAATAGAGAGTTGAAAGAGGTGCCTGGGACTGGATGAGCATGAACTAATGATGAGGAAAAGTAGGATTGTATAGCAAGGATGAGGGCTGTGCTGTATGAACACAATGTGAATTTATAATTGGATTAGGTCTGACATGTTGCGGGACTTCCTCCAGCAGCGTTCTGCTGAACGAGAGCATCTCTGCAGGTAGCGGGTCGACTTCGTGTGCCAAGGTTGGAGGCGCGTCGTCCTTGAGGTGCACGTTCTGTTTGTTCTGGTGACTATAGTGTCCCTTTAAGACTAGCAACATGTGAAGATCTATTATTCTTTCTCTGGCACTCACTTTATTATATTAAAATTCAGCATTTAACAATTCAGTATATTGAACCTGATGGGTTTAATATTGGTGTTTTAATTCTGCACATACATGTATATCACACAATCTATTGATTTTATGGTACATGTGTTTCTGAGTGTGTTGGTGTTTTTAGGTCACATATTAAATGTATGTTTTCATCATTTTGCTGGTCTCGGACATCCTGGAGAAACAAGGCTCTTTAAGGAGTTTATCTATGATACAATCATGTATTCCTGATCATATAGTGTTAAAACCACCACCTAGCCCCCTCTGCAACCCCCCCCCCTTCCCCGCCTCCCTTAATATAGTAAAATCTTACTTGTATTAAAGTCTTGTGAACTGCCCCTCTCTGCTGACATCATCAGAAGTGATGGTTTGAGACAATCACAGTGCTTCCCCATAGGATTGGCTGAGACTGTCAAGGAAGCAGATCAGGGGCAGAGCTAACACAAGTCACACACAGCCCTGGCCAATCAGCATCTCCTCATAGAGATACACTGAATCAATGCATCTCTTTGAGGAGCGTGGAGACACTGAATGTCAGTCACACTCTGCAGCACTGAGATAGGAAGTGGCCCCTCCCTTTCACCATTATCCCCCTCCCTCACACCATTACCCCCCTCTCACCCTCTCACCATCAACTCCCCTACCTCCCTCTCACCATCACCCCCTACCTCACACTATCACCCCCATACCACACACTAATAGCCCCTCACCCTCACCCCCTCCCTCTCACCCTCACACTATCACCCCCTCCCTCTCACCATCACCCCCTAACTCACACTATCACCCCCATACCACACACTAATACTCCCTCACCCTCACCCCCTCCCTCTCACCCTCACACTATCACCCTCTCACCATCACCCCCTAACTCACACTATCACCCCCATACCACACACTAATACCCGCTCACCCTCACCCCCTCCCTCTCACCCTCACACTGTCACCCCCTCCCTCTCACCAACACCCCCTAACTCACACCATCACCCCTCTCCCTCACACTAATACCCCCTCACTAATACCCCTCTCACCATCACCCCCTCACTAATACCCCTCTCACCATCACCCCCTCACTAATACCCCTCTCACCATCACCCCCTCACTAATACCCCTCTCACCATCACCCCCCTTTCTATCACGATCATCAATATCCATCAATACCCGTTAAAAAAAAACTGGAAAAAGGTGGGCATGGATGGTGAGCTGATTCGGTGGTGCAATGGGCCACTTTACTGGATTTGCCCCCCTGACCTAAGGCTGCCAGCCCTCCCCTGCTAGGCTGTAATGTAAACATAACATTTTCTCTGAAAAGACCGTCTTTACAGCAAAAAGCCTGAAGGAATTATTCTACTCATCAGAAGTAATACAATAAGCTGTAGTTGTTCTGGTGACTATATGGTCCCTTTAAAGTCTGTATACAGTGATTTGTTCAGGTTTATTCCTATACCGTCCTGTAGAGGGAGCTCTGTGATAACCCAGAAATTTAGTAATTAATTAATTCCGCGCAAGTTGTAATCCGTATATTAAAAGTACAGCTCCATTTTGGAGTACAGGAGAGAGAGCACTGTTTCTAGATGGTTTGCACTTACGGACGTTCACCAAGCCCTAGCACTCTGAGCGGATTGTTGTTTGCAGTTGGCCAGACTACCGCAGAAGTAAACTATTGCATTAGACCCGTGGCAACAGATGGACCTTGGTGTAGCAAGAGACACAAATCAAAAAGCTACAGACTATTTATTTATCCCATAACCACTACAATGAAATGAAATATCTTGGGATGTAGTGGTTATGTCTCAGAGGTCCCTAAAAGTGCGCAGTGTTTATGTAAATAGATGTACGATTACAAAACCTTTGTACAGGGCATGGAAATAGTTCGAAATATAATAAAATAACTTTTTAACTATAAAAAGTAACTATAATAAAATAACTTGTATTTACATGGTGCCAAATTCAGTTTGGGCAATCAGGCGGCTTTCACTGGGTGACCTATGGATTCTGGTCCAGCCCATCCATGCTCCACTTAGTTCTGTGCCCGATCAGCTAATGATCAGTTCACGATCAGCTGCCAATCTAGAACTTTTGTTTAACTTTTTAAAGAAAAATCTGCCAGATTTGCCTTTAAAATATGTAAATTTAAAGCAGCTGAACAAACCTACCTGACACCTAGACCTCTTGCATGACGTGAAATGGTCTGGGTGCGTATAGTGTCCCTTTAATACAGCGTTTTATAAATCTTATTGTAACATTTACTGCAATGACACGGTGCGCCAGGAGCCATAGATAACCTCTTATAGTAATACTTGTTGATTACTTTCAAAATTATTAGACTTTATACACCACCGACATATTCTGCATCGTCTCTCAATAGCTGTGGTGGTCCCAGTCTAATGATGCAGGGTGGGCTGTTGGTTAAACCAGTATTCTAATTAGCCAGTAGTTTCTCAGACTTGCCCAGGACCGGCTTTGGAAATGACAATCTATCCAGACAGGAGCTGACAGTAATGGTTTGTATCGCTTTATGAGGTATCCAGTGTCTGAGGTTGGAGGCATTGGCACTATGCACCAGACAGTGCTCGGACCTGCTGCACCCTCCCCTCATATTTTACCTTTAAGTAATGGTCATTACTGTCACTCTGCAAGGCTCTAAACTAAGCAGCACAGATTGAGACCGCAGATAAAGAGTGGACCACCCAGGCTGGCTCTAATACATAACACTATCAGCTCATCCACACTTTGCTGTAACAGGGGGATATTGCAGTGCGTAACGGTGGGATAGTACAGTGCGTAACAGGGGGATAGTGCAGTGTGTAATGGGGGCATATTGCAGTGTGTAACGGGGGATAGTGCAGTGTGTAACAGGGGGAAAGTGCAGTGCGTAACAGGGGGAAAGTGCAGTGTGTGACAGGGGGATAGTACAGTGTTTAATGGGGGTATATTGCAGTGCGTAACAGGGGTATAGTGCAGTGCGTAACGGGGGGATAGTGCAGTGCGTAAAAGGGGGATAGTGCAGTGCGTAACAGGGGAATAGTGCAGTGCGTAATAGGGGGATAGTTCAGTGCGTAACGGGGGTATAGTGCAGTGCGTAATGGAGTGATAGTGCAGTGCGTAACGGGGGGATAGTGCAGTGCGTAACAGGGGAATAGTGCAGTGCGTAATAGGGGGATAGTGCAGTGCGTAACTGGGTGATAGTGCAGTGCGTAACGGGGGATAGTGCAGTGCGTAACGGGGGGATAGTGCAGTGCGTAACGGGGGGATAGTGTTGTGCGTAATGGGGGGATAGTGCAGTGCGTAACGGGGGGATAGTGCAGTGCGGAACGGGGCGATAGTGCAGTGTGTAACAGGAGGATAGTACAGTGTGTAACGGGGGGATAGTGCAGTGCTTAATGGGGGGATAGTGCAGTGCGTAATAGGGGGATAGTGCAGTGTGTAATAGTGGGATAGTGCAGTGCGTAATGGGGGGATAGTGCAGTGCGTAACAGCGGGATAGTGCAGTGCGTAACAGGGGGATAGTGCCGTGCATAATAGGGGTATAGTGCAGTGCGTAACAGGGGGATAGTGCTGTGTGTAATAGGAGAGGAATGCAGTGTAATGCATGTCTGTGTGACTCGGTGTGAGCAGTCAAATCGTGCTCAGAACATGCATTATATGTGGATTGCCAAATGAGAAAGCAAAGTTCCTTTATATTATGTCAAAAGCGAAGGGGTGCAGAGCTATATGACTGAATATATTGGGTGAGAGTATGGGGAAAGGTTCATCGAACCATTACAACAATCACTACTGTAAGCTGTGATAATACAATGAGCTGTAATGATACAATGAGCTGTAATGATACAATGAGCTGCGATAATACAATAAACTGTGATAATACAATGAGCAGTAATGATACAATGAGCTGTAATAAACTGTAATATTACAATAAGTTGTTATAATACAATAAAGTGTAATAATACAATACATTGAAATAATACAATAAGCTGTAATGATATAATAAGCTGCAAGGCTGTCTGGTACTCACAAAAACTATTTGATTTATTTTTATTACACATTTTTCTATATCATTATTATTATTATTATTATTATTATTATTATTATTATTATTGCTATTTATATAGCGCCAGCATACTCCGTAGCTCTTTACAATATTATCAGAGAGGGAGATTTAACAATAAATTAGACAAATACAAAAACTTACAGGAACAATAGGTTGAAGAGAACCCTTCTCAAACGAGCTTACCGTCTATATCTGTATCTATTTGTTTTGTTATTTACATAGAACAGTTTCAGTTCCTGGAATATTATGATAAAATGATACTTTGTATATAATGTCCCAGCATGCACCAGGCTCCCTGTCCTTGGGCTCTCATGTTGGCCTCGTACCTGGTCACCTAATCTGTCATCATGACGTGCATCCAAAATGAGTAATAATTCCATGTTCGGAGATTAAAGGCACAGCTAAGAAGGCCAATAGTTCACATTATATCAATGCTGCGGTAAATGCCATATAGTTGAACCCCTACTCTGACAAACGATGAACTACCCATTGTACAGCGCTACGGAATCTGATGGCGCTATATAAATAATAAAATAATAATAACTGTAGATGCTTCTCACAGTAACCCCATTCCCCTCAGCCTCCTGACACTGTGACTTGTTTAATGTTGTCTGGGGATATTTCAATGGGGTGGTCTGTTTGGACACAATACCCCAGGGTGACAATCCCAGTACAAACAGCATGAATTCAGAGCCTACAATAGGCAAGGTAGGAAGTTTGATATTCGTTACAGGGCTGGGGGTGGCTGGGGGGTGGGTGGTTTCACATCCAGTCAGCTCTGGTAAGCTGTGCCCCCAGGCAGAGAGGCAGTGACAAGATAGTTAATTAGAGCGCGGACCACACAGCGAGATTCAGCACAAAGTGCACTATACAGGGCAGCGAGGAGAATTAACCCCTTCCAGCGTCTAGCACAGGGAAACTCAATAACCAAAATTAGCAGAATATACATTTTAGGCCGATACAGATAAACTGGAAACACAGCTGACCTAGATTTTTCAGATATATCAATTTTGACCTATTATTTGAAAATTCTTTTTGATTTCCAACAACTCACATTTTAGTGATGGTGTCTGCACATGATTGCAGAATAAACCCCCAAAATATAGATTTATTTCTCAGTCCGTGTCAGTGCAATTAACAGATAGTGAGTTATATTTGGCTATCGCCGAGTCTACGGGCTCCAGTCCTGTGCAATCACATCATGGCTGCCCAAATCATGGATGGAAGGAATTTCTAGAAAATCACAAGGCAAAGATGGGACAGTTAACTTATTCTATGTGTTTTATAAAGAGGCAATGAGAGACATACATCACGTAATAATACACAGGTTATGGTAGGTAGACAAAATGGGTGACGGGTGGGGGAGTAAAGGGGGTAGGGGAGAATGGGGTTGACAGATGGCGTTGTCCATCACAGCCACGGTGCTGACTGCCAAGCATAGCTGCACATTGGCCCTAGCTCCCTGTGTAAGATTCACAGAAAGTGTCTTTGAAGGGACACTATAGTCACCAAAACAACTTTAGCTTAATGAAGCAGTTTTGGTGTGTAGATCCTGCCGCTGCAGTTTCACTGCTCAATTCTCTGCCATTTGGGAGTTAAATCACTTTGTTTATGAACCCTAGCCACACCTTCCTGCATGTGCCTTCCAATACTTCCTGCAAAGAGTCATCTAATGTTTACACTTCCTGTACTGAAAATAATGTTTAATTTACCATTTATTATCTCCTGCTCTGTTAATAGCTTGCTAGACCCTGCAGGAGCCTCTTGTATGTAATTAAAGCTCAATTTACAGAGCAGGAAATACAAACTTTTAAAGTAAGTTACATCTGATTGAAAGTGAAACCATTTCTTTTCATGCAGGCTCTGTGAGTCACAGTCAGTGGAGGTGTGGCTACGCCTGCATAAACAGAAACAAAAGTGATTTAACTCCTAAATGGTGGAGAATTGAGCGGAGAGAATTCAGGGGCATGATCTATACACCAAAACTGCTCCATTAGGGCGGGGCCGGACCGCAGAGCTGAGCGGCAGCAATCCTTACCAGCTCCTGCTATCAGCTTCTTTGAAATGACTTTAAGCTGCTGAAACGGCACCAAAACGCCAAGCTACAGCCACCAAGTGAAGGGGGAAATCGGGGCAAACAAAATGATACCCCACAAGCGACACCCGACCCGATCGAAGCCCCATGCACTGATGAGGCACGCTGGCATGGCGGGCGCGGGGGAGGCGGCCGCTCTCCTGATGCCCAGAACAATAGAAAAGCAGACTCAGAGCCCTCGTCCCCCCCCCTATGGACCGGCGGGGGATATCCCGGTCCTCCCTCACACGATCAGCCGGACAAGCTATACTCAAGAGTCAGGACCACGGAGTCCGGAGGCCACGTGCGGAGAAAACAAAATGGCGGCCGGCTCACACACCACTACTAGCTGCGAGATCAGAAGGGACACGGAACTCAGGTACGAGCGCATGTTCAGGGCAGTCTGGGAGAGGCTGGAGGCCCTACTGCAGTCCCCACTCACAGAACCCTCAGCTGGCAAGAAGTGGCAGGACCCGGCACGTACAGGCAATAGGAGAGATGGGACAAACCCCACTCTCGAAACGTGCACCCATCCCAAGGTGTTGCTGACACGTTCCCAATGCGGGCGCACACTCCCTCCGGCAATCAGAGCCCGAAAAAGGTGCCGAAAGAAACAAGGCCCCCTGAGGAACCGCAGCCCTACGCAATCAACCCAGCCGATGGTACCAACAAGCTGCAACAACAAACCAGCCAAACCCAGCCTGCCATCAAAGCAAGCGGGGAGGACCTCACAGGAACCGCTCCCTACTACATGCTGGGACCGGGCGCGACCGCAGAAGTCGGGACAGCACCCACTGAACCTCTTCCACCCTCACCGCCCGGATGCAGACCACAGGAGAGCTCAGCACTCACCTCTCTCACGCAAAGCTAGAAAGCAGAGGAGATCGGTGAAGCCAAGACCCCCTCAGGTGCCCAACACAACGGGGATGACACCGCCCCAAGCAACTATGCATGCAATACCCTGCTCCAGACCCGCAACCACGGCCTCCAGAACGGGCATCGGCTAAGGGTAGGGGGTTCCCTCACCTTCCGGCTCCCAGTCATAGCCTTTGCTCACACCAAGAGAACTTTGAGTTTGCCCAGATGCTCAGATAACCTAGCTTGATTTGTATAACACAAAGACTAACACGTTAGATTACAGGGCACAGCCAATAACTTTTCGTTTAACTTGTTTAATATGTGTGTTGTTTAGTGTGTTAAGTTTCAGTATGCTATAGTATACCATGACTGGCTAGCCGGCTCGACTAAAATGCAAAGTACTTGAATGTTGTACAGACATGTGGGTTTAGCCTGTGTTTAATGATTTGCCTCTTATGTTTACTGCTAGCTTAAAATCAGTCAGACTACGAGTGTTCTAGTTTCCTTTCTACAACGTACACAAGCTTTAGGGAAAGTATCCGTTACTTAACGAATTGTAGCCTATACATTAACGGGCTGACTCCTCCCTGCACTACACATTACCTAACTATTAATATAATGCTAGACACGATAAAACGATATGACTATACCAGTGTAGTTAATCTAACACGGCGACGCATTGCTAACTCTACCTTGCTTCAGCTAACCATACTCGGACAACACAACGGGTTAATTTCTCAATGTGTATAGCAGGGGTATAACGCTAACTAACTAACACATTAACGTGGGTCTGGCATCATCGTCTACCGTTCTGCATATCTTAGCCAGGTACAGACAATCAACACATATTTAGAAATCACAGCAATGTCACGTCTAAGGTACCTGTTCGACGCATATTTTACTATTACTCATGTATTATCAGTACTTAACTTCACTTAAAATATAAAAATGTGCACATGTCTCTGTATACCCCACTGTAACAAATGTCACGGATATAAGCGAGTGGAATGCCTTTGGGGTACCACAAGCAATCTGTCAAGCTTATATGCACAAAAAAATAAAGAATTAAAAAAAAAACAAAAAAACTGCTCCATTAAGCTTAATCTGGCATTAACTGCACGTGCTGACAGCTGTCACATCCTATCACTCTCAGGCGGCCAGTCCATGCTGGGATTATTGAGATCTCGGAATGTGATAGCTAAGAAATATCACACCTCTATCACGCTGTCAGCCAGCCCAGTACATTACAGTCTGTCTCACCTCCCTGCCTTTAGCTGACCTCTGCACGCGGGGACTCACAGGGAGGGGTGCCCCATTGGCTGGTGGATGGAGTTAATGGATGCGGAAGATGGTGTGTGTTGAGTAAGATATCAGTAATTTACAAGGCCGATACTAACATTTGTATTTATTGTACAAATGCAAATTTTAGCTCTATCAACATTTATCGGCATAACCAATAATCGGTCTATCTCTAGGAAATAAGCCTAGTTTGTGGAAATCTCTGCAAACAGTCCACAGAATCTCCAGTGTCCACAGGTATCTGTGGGTACCCAGACGTTCCCCACAATGCTGCAGGGATGATTGTACTATTAAAAATAGAATTGTACTGCGCTACCCTTTATGGATGCAGGCACATTAAAGCATTGTGATGGTGGCACATGGTGTTTGTAAAATAAATGTCTTATTTTAATAGCAGAACTACTTCAAAGTGGGTGTGTGAGCATTCAGCTAAACCATGCTTTGAGGTTAAAAGAAAATGGTCTTAGAAATCGCACAAAATGTGTAAAGCATGAGATTGTATCTAAATTTTACCCAAATTTAGCGCACGGTCGTAGGAAAAACTTCCCAAGATATCCGTGGAAATCAGCAGAATTCTGTAATTCGGCGTTCATTAACTGGCGGACAAGGGAACTTTCATTGATCCTTAATAATAATATAGAGTGTTTATTAGATACACAAACACACACACACTGTATACCTACCGCACTTACTGTACCTCCCTCTACTGTAATGTAACCTGTAAAGTGCTGAGTACACCTGTTAGCGCTATATAAATACAATATACATACACTGTATACCTACTGCACTTACTGTACCTCCCTCTACTGTAATGTAACATGTAAAGTGCTGAGTACACCTGTTAGCGCTATATAAATAAAATATACATACACTGTATACCTACCGCACTTACTGTACCTCCCTCTGCTGTAATGTAACCTGTAAAGTGCTGAGTACACCTGTTAGTGCTATATAAATATAATATACATACACTGTATACCTACTGCACTTACTGTACCTCCCTCTACTGTAATGTAACCTGTAAAGTGCTGAGTACACCTGTTAGCGCTATATAAATATAATATACATACAGTGTATACCTACTGCTCTTACTGTACCTCCCTCTACTGTAATGTAACCTGTAACGTGCTGAGTACATCTGTTAGCGCTATATAAATAAAATATACATACACTGTATACCAACCGCACTTACTGTACCTCCCTCTACTGTAATGTAACCTGTAACGTGCTGAGTACACCTGTTAGCGCTACTGTTAGTATTATGGCGTTATACCACAATCCAGCAGCCAGAGTCTCCCATGGAGGCTTCTTGTCCAACCCCTTTTCCATCACGAATGGTAGCCGGCAAGGTTGCCCCCTATCCCCCCTTCTGTACATATTGGCCCTGGAACCCCTAGCATGTAAAATCAGACTACACCCCGACATACAAGGAATTCCTATACGAGGCAAGACGTACAGCCTAGCCCTCTTTGCCGATGAAATTTTCGTAGCACTGACGGACCCCACCCTTTCCCTACCCCATGCTGAATCTCATAGGACAATTCGGAAAAGTCTCATACTATAAACTAAATCAAGACAAAACCCAAGCCTTACCCATCAACTTAACAAAAACCCAAACAGACTCTCTCCGCACCACATACAAATTTGACTGGAGAACTACCTCCATTACATATTTAGGAATAAAGGTTGCACCCTCCACCTCAGCCACAATAACACTAAACTACACACCGCTGCTGACGCTCTGCAAAACAGAAATGAATAGATGGAAACACACAATGATCTCATGGCTAGGGAAAATTAACACCTACAAGATGATCATCCTGCCCCGTATCCTCTATGTCTTTAGGATGCTTCCCCTCAGAGTCCCCAACCAATACTGTAATACACTACAAAAATTGTGGAGTGTGTTTATCTGGGGGGGCAAGAAACCCAGAGAGTCTATTGCACTCCTACAGACAGTCACCCGTTCTGGAGGTGTCGGCCTCCCAAATATCAGACAGTATTACAAGGCAGCAATTCTATCCTCAGGTGTTCTATTGCACACACCACCTAACAAAATCCAATGGGTAGACATGGAAAGGGCACAATTCGGTAGTCAATCCCTAATTGAATACCTATGGACGCCCAAGCACTTAAGACTGAAACTACAAGATCTCCTCCCAACCACTCAACTTACGATAGCAATGTGGGACGAATTTATGGGAACAATAGGCTACAACAACTCCTTCCACCCCAAATCGCCCATCTCGACTCTTAGGGCAATAGTACCACACATACCGCTCCAAGACTGGCACGAAGCAGGGATCACTAACATATCCCAACTGCTAACTGACGGGAAAGTAACACCCTTCCCAACACTTCAGTCACAGTGGCATCTCCCAAGCCGAGCCACCTTCTCATACCTGCAGGTGAAAAGTGTACTACAAGCACACGCGATACCCCCACACAACACAAAAGGCCCATCACAGGTCACGCCACATCTACTCATTGACAGATGTTGGTCTTCACCTAATAAACCTAAAACACTCTCATTGTGCTATAAAACCTGGCAGGAACTCACGCCAACAAAAATACACTCGCACAAAGTCCAATGGGAAAAGGACTGCGGCATAACCCTGTCAGACACAGAGTGGCTCCAGGCATTAAACGGGCTGTCCAAATGGACAAAGTGCTTCTCACACATAGAAGCCCACAGAAAACTCCTATACCGGTGGTACATGACCCCACAAAGACTCCACCACTTATTCCCCACAACAAACCCGATGTGCTGGAGATGTAATTCAGCCCCGGGCACACTCCTTCACCTGTGGTGGTCCGGTATTTGACCTCTCTGGGCCACAACAAGATCAATATTGGACACACTAGATATCCCGCAATTTGAATTGACAGCATCAATTTGCCTATTGCTACTGCTCCCGGCAGGACTAAACCCAGGCCAAAAGCAGATCATGGCGCTGGTCTTACTAGCATCAAGAAACCTCCTAGCACTTAATTGGAAATCCCAAGACTGCCCTTCTTTGCCCAGTTGAAGGATAAAGTAGAGCAATTTCACACATATGAGAGAATGGCAATTACATCCTCGATAAAAATACAACAATTTGATGCTACCTGGGGAAAGTGGGAGGAAGAGTATGGAAGGACAAAAGAAAAGGCACCACCACTGGCGAATACCGCCAGAAGCACTGACTAAGAGCACATCTTGAATATCCCCTACCACCACACCATCACAAATGACCTAGGGCTAGGATGACAACCAAATTACCATAGGTATTACTCACGCACCTCTCCCTTTCCCTGTCCCTCCCATTCCCCCTAAGGTTCCCTTCCTTCCAATTTCGGCCCCCCTCCCAAGTTCCTGACCCCCAAAACAGGTTCATACCATCCAGACTTTTGAGACACCTGATGCTTGATCTCGCCACTAGCACTGTATTGTTAAAGGTAACGATGAAGCAAATGTTCAATGCACACTTGTACTATGCCATATCGTAACCATAACTGTCAAGGTGAAACAAATGTTCAAAACTTATCCATATTATGCTGTTACGCAACCATTAATGTCAAGCTGGATGTGACATATGCCTGACTAACCCTCCTACCTTCTCTTCTGTACCCTGAACTCTTTTGACTAAAACAATAAAACATAAATTTGATAAATAAAATATACATACACTGTATACCTACTGCACTGACTGTACCTCCCTCTACTGTAATGTAACCTGTAAAGTGCTGAGTACACCTGTTAGCGCTATATAAATATAATATACATACACTGTATACCTACTGCACTTACTGTACCTCCCTCTACTATAATGTAACCTGTAACGTGCTGAGTACACCTGTTAGCGCTATATAAATAAAAAATACATACACTGTATACCTACTGCACTTACTGTACCTCCCTCTACTGTAATGTAACCTGTAACGTGCTGAGTATACCTGTTAGTGCTATATATATAAAATATACATACACTGTATACCTGCTGCACTTACTGTACCTCCCTCTACTGAAATGTAACCTGTAAAGTGCTGAGTACACCTGTTAGTGCTATATAAATAAAATATACATACACTGTATACCTACTGCACTTAATGTACCTCCCTCTACTGTAATGTAACCTGTAACGTGCTGAGTACACCTGTTAGTGCTATATAAATAAAATATACATACACTGTATACCTACTGCACTTACTGTACCTCCCTCTACTGTAATGTAACATGTAAAGTGCTGAGTACACCTGTTAGCGCTATATAAATATAATATACATACAGTGTATATCTACTGCACTTACTGTACCTCCCTCTACTGTAATGTAACCTGTAAAGTGCTGAGTACACCTGTTAGCGCTATATAAATATAATATACACACACTGTATACCTACTGCACTTACTGTACCTCCCTCTACTGTAATGTAACCTGTAACGTGCTGAGTACACCTGTTAGCGCTATATAAATATAATATACATACACTGTATACCTACTGCACTTACTGTACCTCCCTCTACTGTAATGTAACCTGTAAAGTGCTGAGTACACCTGTTAGTCCTATATAAATATAATATACATACACTGTATACCTACTGCACTTACTGTACCTCCCTCTACTGTAATGTAACCTGTAAAGTGCTGAGTACACCTGTTAGCGCTATATAAATATAATATACATACACTGTATACCTACTGCACTTACTGTACCTCCCTCTACTGTAATGTAACCTGTAAAGTGCTGAGTACACCTGTTAGCGCTATATAAATATAATATACATACACTGTATACCTACTGCACTTACTGTACCTCCCTCTACTGTAATGTAACCTGTAAAGTGCGGAGTACACCTGTTAGCGCTATATAAATAAAATATACATACACTGTATACCTACTGCACTTACTGTACCTCCCTCTGCTGTAATGTAACCTGTAAAGTGCGGAGTACACCTGTTAGCGCTATATAAATATAATATACATACAGTGTATATCTACTGCACTTACTGTACCTCCCTCTACTGTAATGTAACCTGTAAAGTGCCGAGTACACCTGTTAGCGCTATATAAATACAATATACATACACTGTATACCTACTGCACTTACTGTACCTCCCTCTACTGTAATGTAACCTGTAAAGTGCGGAGTACACCTGTTAGCGCTATATAAATACAATATACATACACTGTATACCTACTGCACTTACTGTACCTCCCTCTACTGTAATGTAACCTGTAAAGCGCTGAGTACACCTGTTAGCGCTATATAAATACAATATACATACACTGTATACCTACTGCACTTACTGTACCTCCCTCTACTGTAATGTAACCTGTAAAGTGCGGAGTACACCTGTTAGCGCTATATAAATACAATATACATACACTGTATACCTACTGCACTTACTGTACCTCCCTCTGCTGTAATGTAACCTGTAAAGTGCGGAGTACACCTGTTAGCGCTATATAAATACAATATACATACACTGTATACCTTCTGCACTTACTGTACCTCCCTCTGCTGTAATGTAACCTGTAAAGTGCGGAGTACACCTGTTAGCGCTATATAAATACAATATACATACACTGTATACCTACTGCACTTACTGTACCTCCCTCTACTATAATGTAACCTGTAACGTGCTGAGTACACCTGTTAGCGCTATATAAATATAATATACATACACTGTATACCTACTGCACATAGTGTACCTCCCTCTGCTGACACATACCTTGTAAAGTGCTATGTAGATAAATATACATTTACCGAAACTGCAATTTAATCCGTTTGCAGAAAGCTAATGATATATTCTCCTGAGGGTGGAAAACATTGATTGAGAGGTTTGGCTCATTAGATGCTTTTTAATCCCAACCTACAAAAAATTCATCCAAATTCCATTCCAGGAATGCGGGCCCTATCCAAGTATATTGTACATGAAATACTGACTGCCATTTGGAATAAATACGGGAACAAGATTAGGGTTGGCCGTTTAGTCATCCGTGCAGCTGTTATTGACTACAATCCTCATTATCCGTAGCCAGGTTCATTTATTATGAGCTATGCTTCCTTTCTGACCCTAAATCTGTCCTTACCCCTATTTTCCCTTACTTACCTTAATGCTGTATCCTGACCTTATACAACATTTATACCTTGTGTCACGTTTTACAATGTTTTATTATATTAATAAAAGCTAAATCCTACAGTTTCCACAGGTACTATTCACTAAACATTGCATTGTGGTGCATTGAGAACTGACTTGCAATATTTAGGCCAAAGTAGCCAAGTGTCTCTGGCCAAGCTGGAGATTATTTGACATCGGCCGTGGTGCCATATGTGAAGCCCACGGAACAACGCAGAGGGGGAGTGGGCCTTGACAGGGCCAGAGAGTGGGCAGGGTAAAGAATTGGGGGTGGGCTTAGGGTAATGCAGCGTGGGGGTGGTCTAAGAGCGAGTTAAATAGCGGCCATCTTAGAGAGGAGCCATTTTAACAGAAATTCACTCACCTGTTCTTTGTCAGGTCTGTGGGTTTCCTCTGTTTTCTCGTTTCTGCAGGTATGGCGTCGTTAGAAGAGATCCTGGAGGGAGTCCGAGCGGCTGTCAGGGACCGGGGCATGGAGTGGCTACATCAGCAGCTCGGCGCTGCTGCAACTGCCCGGGAGTCAGAGCGGAGGCCTACGCGGAGGACGAGGCCGCCACAGCGTCTCAGCCCGGGTGTGGCACCCGCAACTCGTCGTCGGAGGAGCCCGTCGGTCGAGGATAGGGATATGGCGACTGGTTCCGGCAGCGGTTTGTCGAAGCAGGCGGCGCCGGTCACTGGGACGTCTAGCCAGGCGAGGAAGGCCACGGCGAAGGGAGCGCGGGGGAAGATGGCGCCCCGCGGATCTGCGGTTGGCAGGAAGGCGGGAACGGAGCCGGTTTCCAGGACAGCTGGCGAGAAGAGTGGGTCGGGAAGCGGCCAGGAGGCCAGGGAGGCCAGATTGTCAGGAAGCGGTGAGTCGAACACCAGGGGGGGTTTGGGGAGTCAGGGCGAGAGTGTTGCTGCAGGATCTTCTTTAGCGGTCCCGCCTCAGGAGCAGGGGGATCAGGTCAGCAGTGGACAGAGGGCGGCCTTATCGAGGGCCAGGTCGGGGAGCAGGACAGAGGGAGGAGAGAGGGGGCGCTGCAAGCTCAGCCACAATCCGAAGAAAGCGGCAACGGCCAGGGATGCTTCTGGTAGTCAGGCGGTAGTGGTCAGCGGAGGACAGGAGACGACGAGTAGTGGCCAGCCGGGTTGGGATGGGCTGGGGCCCATGACGGCTGGTGGAGGCAGGCGAGGCAGAGAAGAGCGGGAGGGCCCGGCAGGCAGCTCCCAGGGGGGTGTGAATAGGAGGCCTAGTGTTTGGAGGGGAAGGAGCGAAGAACGGCGCAGCGCTAGCGCCAGGCACAGCAGAAGCAGGTGCATGGACAGAGGTCGGATGAGTGAGGACAGGAGCCCGTCACGGGACAGGCGTAGCGACTCCAGGCACAGTTGCGGAGTTAGGCAGCGGAGGTCCGTTTCTAGGAATTGGAGGGGGAATAGTCGGCTGAGTGCATCCGGTTCTTCGGATAGGAGTGGCCGGGATCGGAGGCTGAGGTCTGTCAGCAGGGACCGTAGGGCAGCAAGGAAGAGCCGGGACTGGGACGGAAGGGAGGAGCGTAGGGAGCACGGGCGGGCAGGGGACCGATCGAACAGACTGCCCAGGTTGTCGTCTCCTTACAGGTCACGGAGTCACGCGCCAGCGGTTCCGAGGAGAGACCAGGAGAGCAGGAGTCGGCGATTTACGGAAGCTCCGGGGCCTGTCAGGGCCGGTGGAAGGACGGCATCCCCTGGGCCTGAGGCGGCCGGGGGCAACAGTGGTGAGTCGAGCTCTGCATTACATCCAGGAACACTCATAGGCTGTTTGAAATCTTTATTGGACTCGTGGGAGGAAGGTAGGGAGTCACAGCAGTTTGGTAGAGTATGGGCCACAGACGGGGACCAGGGTAAGGTAATTACTAGTAGAGGCTCGTTATCGGGGGGGGTTGCCAGTGGGGACGCGAATGCCGCGCTTCCGCCAGTGGAATCGACTGAAGGGGCGTTAGAGCAGGAGGCAGGGTTTGGGGACATCTCGGAGGCCGCACGGCAAAACGTGCACGTGTCCTTCGCGGGTCCCCTTGGTTGTCATTTAAAAGGGGAGGTGAAGGAAAAGATATGGAAAGGTGAGTTCGTGGAAATCTTTTCCCTTCTTCCCCTAGAGGAGTTCCTAGACCTCAAGGATGAGGACAAAAAAGACGCCAAGAAAGAGGAGGAGGAAAAGAGGCGTAAGTATAGGAAGATCCCGAAGACTTTTGGGAATTGGCTGCGGGCATTTTGTATTTTGGCCAGCGTTATAGGCGAAAAGCGTCCGGATTGCTGTTCCCAGCTATTTTGCTATCTCGACGGGATAGGAGACGCGTACCGGACTTATGGGGGGCTGGCGTGGTGGAAGTACGACGAACAGTTTCGTCAACGGCTAGCAGCGAATGCATCCATGCGGTGGGACCAGATGGACCTGCCGCTTTGGATGCGGCTGATGATGGCGCAGAAATCTGCTCCCTTTCCGGGGACAGCCGGCGCGCCCACTGGGAGCGCTGCGTTGGTGGGTCCGAAAAAAGGTTTCTGCTGGGCGTTTAACGAGGGCCAGTGTAAATGGGGGGCTTCGTGTAGGGTTAGACACGAGTGTTCCGGTTGCGGCGGGAGCCACGGGGTCAGTAGATGCTTTAAAAAAGGGAAGAGTAGCACAGGGGGAGGTACGACAGGAACCGCTGCTACAGCGACTACCGCTGGGGCGGTCCCCGGTGAAGGTCGACGTGATGTTGCCTTGGCTAAGGCAATACGATAGTCAGCAAGATGCAGAGTTTTTATGGAAGGGTTTCACGGAAGGCTTCCGGATCCCCTTCAAGGCAAAAGGTCCGAGTGGGGTTAGCGCAAATCTTAAGTCTGTACTGGAACATCCGGGGGTGGTTGGGGAGAAGTTGTTGAAGGAAGTTTCCTTGGGAAGGATGGCGGGTCCGTTTGCGGCCCCGCCATTGGCGGATCTGCGGATATCCCCTTTGGGTGTGGTTCCCAAGAAGGAACCGGGTAAATTCCGTATGATTCATCATTTGTCGCACCCGAAAGGGGGTTCGGTGAATGATGACATTGACGCGGACCTGTGCTCGGTCTCCTATACATCATTCGACAAAGCCGTCGAGCTGGTACGGAGAGCGGGTCGGGGGGCGTTAATGGCGAAGGTGGATGTGGAAGCAGCGTTTCGGCTGCTCCCCATCCATCCGGATTGTCATCACCTCTTGGGTTGTCATTTCGAGGACGGGTTCTTTGTAGATTTGTGCCTGCCTATGGGTTGCTCTGTGTCATGCGCCTATTTCGAGAAGTTTAGCACGTTCTTGGAATGGGTGGTGCGCAAAGAGTCGGCGGGGGGATCGGTGGTGCACTATCTCGATGATTTTCTATGTGTCGGCCCTCGAGATTCGGGTAGGTGCGGTCAGCTGCTGGGGACTCTGCAGTGGGTGTCGCATACATTCGGGGTGCCTTTAGCTGCGGATAAGACAGTGGGCCCCACTACGTGCATTTGTTTCTTGGGTCTGGAGATTGACTCGTGTGCTGGAGAGTGCAGGTTGCCAGTAGATAAGCTGCAGATTTTACGACAGGTGGTAGGCGCGGCAAAAAGGGCAAGGAAGGTTACGTTACGGGGCTTGCAATCTCTTCTAGGGAGCCTTAACTTTGCATGCAGGGTCATTCCTATGGGGAGGATATTCTGTAGGAGGTTGGCTCAGGCAACCAGCGGGGCGCGGCGGCCGTCTCACTATATTAGAGTGTCCGCCGACATGAGAGAAGATCTAGAGGTGTGGGATCATTTTCTGACCAATTTTAATGGAACGGTGTTTTTTAGGGAGCTGTCTGTGTCGTCTGAGGCTATAGGGTTGTTTACGGACGCGTCGGGCAGTATTGGCTTTGGTGCTTATTTGGCGGGAGAATGGTGCGCGGAGGGGTGGCCGGAAACGTGGTTGTCATCCCCGCTTATCAGAAACCTGGCGTTTCTGGAACTGTTTCCCGTGGTGGTCGCGGTGTCGCTCTGGGGCAAGGAGCTTGCCAACAAGAGGGTCACATTTCATTCAGACAACATGGCGGTAGTGCAGGCGATTAATAGCCTGTCTGCTAGCTCGACCGCCGGTGGTGCGATTGTTGCGGCGGCTGGTTTTGCTATGTATGTCATCTAACATTGTGTTTAAGGCTAGGCACATTCCGGGGTGTAAGAATGTGGTGGCTGATGCTCTATCTCGTTTACAGTGGGAACGTTTTTGGGAAGCGGCTCCTGGTGCAGCGAAGGTGGGGCAGGTGTGCCCAGTCGAAATGTGGCAACTCGGGATGGCCTGCTTGGGGAGTGCATAAGGAAGTCGCTGGCGCCAGGCACCTGGTCGGCGTATGTTAAGGTCTGGAAAGTATGGGAGGAGACGGTGCATCAGGTAGGGGGGGAGCTTTCCGCGGAGCGGAGACTGGACGTTTTGTTGTGGATTCTTTGCCAATTGTTTGTTAAGCAGGCCTCGCCGGCCATGGTCGACAGACATATGTCAGCTCTGGCTTTTTTTATTTAAGTTCAACGGGTGGGAAGATGTTACTAAACATTTCTTGGTTCGGCAGGCTATCAAGGGCTTCAGGAGAGGGAAGAAAACGGCTGACTCGAGGCGGCCGGTGTCTTTCGGGATGCTTCAACAGTTGGTGGAGCTGCTACCCTCGATATGCCGCTCGCCATTCGAGGTTGAATTATTCGCAGGTGCATTTGTGTGGGCCTTTTTTGGGGCGTTTCGAGTCGGCGAGCTGGTGAGTGTGAACAAGGCGGGGGTTGGGGGTCTGCAGCAGGAAGACGTGGTGGTCTGCGCTGACAGGGTGAGTATCAGATTATGCAGGTCAAAAACTGATGTTTTTGGAAAAGGCTGCACGGTGGTCTTGTACGGGTTGCCGGGGTCCAAGGTGTGCCCGGTGCTGCGGGGGGCTAGTTATTTAGCGCTCCGGCCGGAGGGTAAGGGCTGTTTTTTCATTCACGCTGACGGGTCAGCGTTGTCACGTTTCCAGTTTACCTGGGTCTTCCGGATAGGCCTGGGGAGGATGGGCCTGGAGCCTATGCAGTTCGGTACTCATTCATTCCGTATTGGGGCCGCGACAGAGGCGGCGAGGTTAGGGCTGGGTGACGATAGGATAAAAAGGATTGGTAGGTGGGAATCCTTGCGTTTCCGATCGTATGTGAGGCCAGACAGGCTGGTGTAAATTAAAAAAAAAACAAAAAAACACAATTTTGAAAGTTAAGTATTTTGAGTGATGGTGTTGGTGACGGGACGGTGGTTTGGATGACGATGTACTAACTTTTATTTCATTTCAGGTTGGACAGTGTGGGTGATCGGCCATTCGTTTGTGTATTGGGCCCAGAAGAGAGCTGCAGCTAGAAGGAGCGGAACACAGCTGGGCTTTCCTCGGGAGCGGGTGGCGATCTCATGGTTTGGTTTTAGGGGATTTAGCTGGCAAGGTTTGAGCAGTGTTTTGTTCAGGAAAGTGTATGGGGGAGCGAAGCCTGATGTGGTAGTGTTGCATGGCGGGGGGAACGATTTGGGGCTTGTCCCTCAGAGGGAGTTAGTGAGGTGGATGAAGAGGGACATGGACCGGCTGGTAGGGCTGGTCCCTGGAGTTGTAGTGGTGTGGTCGGAGATGGTTCCCCGATTTGCGTGGAGGCACGCTAGGGACTTGGATGCGGTAGCCCGTTGCAGGGGCAAGGTGAATAGGGCAATGTCAGCATTTATTAGACGTTTGGGGGGAGTAGTTGTCCGACACAAGGAGTTGGAGGGCATGTTGCCCGGTTATTTCAGGAGAGACGGGGTTCATTTGTCAGATGTAGGGACTGACTTGCTGAACCTGGGTTTTCAGGAGGGTATTGATAGGGCCCTGTTTTTGTGTAGTGGGGGTCGCGAATGTCCTTAAGGGGTCAAGGCATGTGCTATGGCGGAACAGGGCATGGTAAAGTCGGAAGTTGGCTGGAATTGGAAGTGGATAGGCCAAGGCCTAGGCCGGAGTAGGCCAGGTGGATAAGAGTGTTGGTAGGTTCAAGCTCTTCGGTGGCTACGAACCTAGGGGGTAGGGGTGTCTGGGTACACCCCTACAGTTACGTTTGGTTGGGGCCTCTTTGGTAGGCCGTGTGTTATAAGTTAAATGTTATTGAAATGTTATTTATTGTTTAAGTACTAGGGTCATTGTCAGGGGTATTGTATGGGGGGATAGTAACAAAATGTCAGAAATGACAATGACCCTAAATTTGTTAATTTGTTTGAGATTTAATAAAGCTGTGGACGTTATACTCCAACAGAATAACCGGTGTCCGAGTCTTATTAAGGTAATTTTAAACTAACACCTGCCGAATAACGACAGTGTCTATGTCATGACATCTTTCAGCAGGATGTAACAACTTGCTATAGCGCTTCACAGAGGGGTCTGGGGGGGGACAGGGTTTGCCTGGCACACCCCTTGCGCATGCCTATGGCATCTATATATATCCAGATCTGCTGCACTTAGATCAGAGACTTGTGGCCTCGCCATATTAGCAGCATGTAGTGTCAAATCCTTGCTGCTATCACCCTCCACAGAGCTTTGCAGGGTTAACAGTTTTATATTGAGACAAAGGACCATGCCTTGATGAGTGTGTCTGTCTGCTGGCTGCCTGGGTGGGCTACTGGGGCTATTGTTGTGTTAAAACTGTTTTTCTTCCACCCCCCTTGCTAGATTATTACAAGTTTGCTCAATCACCAGAGTGCTGCATGGTGTATGCTAATGGATTCCACTGCCTTCACCAGCTTGGGTGGTCTGTTTGTAGCCTCAGAAGAGGTAGACTGTAAACACTAGAACCAAACATTTGTATGTAACCCTTCCCGTGGAATGACCACACTGGAGCAAGGCCCCTCGGCCTCTTGTTTACACTGCACTACAGGTAGAAGAGTAATTTAGCTAGCCCACCTCTTCCCATACATCAAGCGAATCTTAACAAGATAATGAGGATGTAAGTTGTATATAGTCTTAGATCCCCCACCCACACACACAGACACGCACACCGACACACATAGCTTTCCAATACCCTTTAAGGAAGAAATTGTTAAAGGAAATAATTTAACACAGTCTGTTACCGGCTGGAGAACTCGTCCTGTTCTGAACCCTTTTCTGGTGTGATTTATTGTAATTATTACGTGTGCACCTGCTTTGTGCGTGTTACAGATACTATCCCGATCAGCCATACGTGTCTTTTGACAAGGGGGACATTAAGCTATCTGACTGTTACAGAAATATTGTGCAGCATGAAGGATTAGCACGCGGTATAATAGCATTCTCATTCTTCCAAGAATGGGACGGGGAAACAAAACTTACAAACAATGGCCCTAATAGCGCTGCGGAATAAGCTGGCGCTATATAAATACCAATAATAATACTATATCCAGGGGTATAGGACTATAGCTGGGAAGTGTCAGGATCAAGACAGGGATCCAACACGCAGTGTACTAAAACTATAAAGACGTATACCGGACCTTAGAGTGGCCGGACTAACGTCAAGCAAACAAGGAATGGTCAGGGACAAGCCGAGGTCGAGGGAACGAGAAGACAGGTAAGCGTAAGCCGGGCCGAGTAAGGATAGGAGAGGTAAGCAAAGTCAAGAAACAAGCCAAGTCAAAACCGTAGGACACTAGGAGAATATAAACGCACTGAAGGGACAGGCAAGCTGAAACCACGACAGGGCAATGACTCACAGTAAATGAGTACCTTTTATACCCTGTCTCTTTAATTGATAGCCACGCCCCCAGAACGTCCTGGTTTGAGATTTCCCGCGGGTCGTGACGTCATTGTCATTAGGGGTCCTAATGCCCTTGCCTAATGCCTAATGGCCCTAATTTAGGCCTTGATTTAATATTGTAGGATTAGCTTTCAAAATATTAAAATGTGAAAAAAAGAGTCATTTCATGGAATTGGAATCCATGAAACAGCAGGAAGTGCCTCTCGTGGCTGTCTAGGAGATAGCCACTAGAGACAGTCTTAACCCTACAAACATTGCAATTTCTCTAAAACATCTTTTATATTGCATCGTTAAAGGGGCAGGAATACTGCACCCAGAACACTACAATGAGATGAAGTGGTCCTTTAAATCATTAGAAAACTTTATAAAGCAATATTAAATCTAGGCTTTAGTTACCCCCAACTCATTTTCCAAACTCTCTATCTTTTGCCATTTCCCCGGCTTCCTACCTCTCATCATTCTTTTACAACGCTAGGACCTTGTTTAACTCATTTTGTCTTTGCTTGTAGCCCCCTGCCATATTTAAAGGGTCTCTTCCTCCCAACACATCTCCCATGTTTTCACATTTGAATCTAGGAGTGTGGAGCATCTGAAATGACAGTAATGTTATAAAATGATGGTTAATGTTTATAAAAAGGGCATTAGATATCTGGTCTTCCAGTGAAAATAAAATAAAAGTGTCACAACTAGTAATGTGGTCCAGCACGCAGAACTTATGTAAACATATACATAAGTAAGAAAAGGAAAATAATAGGATAGAGCGTAAACCGGACCTTAGAATGGCCGGACTAATACGCTAGAGACAGAGAATGGTCAAAGGGAAAGCCGAGGTCAAGGAAGCCAGAAAATACTCAATACCGATAAAACAAGCCAAGTCAGGGAAACCAGAGATCAGAATAACCAGGGAAACGCCAAGGATCAGGATACCAGGAAATCAGAAACACAGAATCAGCACTTTCAGGAAACCAGGAAACTGAAACCACGACATGGCAAAGTAATGGGGAAAGCTAGGGGTTTAAATACCCCTCTCTAGGCTATGATTGGTCAGAGGGCGACCTCTGACCCCAAAACGTGCGTGTGCGTTGACGTCGTGACGTCACGCACACGTTGGTATAATTCTCGGGGGCGGGGCTAGCAATAGACGCGACCACGCGGTCGGCGCCATCTTGGATCTGGGCGCGATGCCCGGAAGAACTACGTGCGCGGTTCCCGGCTCGCCGACGAGCAGGTAAGCTCGTGTAGTCGGAGCGGTCGTGCCGGTCGGGCACGACCGTGAGGCTCGGCGGGCTGGTGACCGCAACAGTACCCCCCACTCGAAGACCGCGCACCGGGCGGGAAGGACCCGGCTTAAGAGGAAAGCGGTTGTGAAATGACCGGATAAGACGGGGCGCATGGACCCGGTCAGCAGGAACCCAACAACGTTCCTCGGGACCATAACCCTTCCAGTCAACGAGATAGGACAAGACACCTCTGGATAATTTGGAGTCCATGATAGAATGGACTTCGTATTCTTCTTGATCACCCACTACCAAGGGCGGAGGAGGAGTGGATACCCTGGTGTAGCGATTGCAAGTAAGGGGCTTGAGCAGAGACACATGGAAAGTATTCGCTATTCTCATATGAGCCGGTAGTGCCAAGGAATAGGTCACTGGATTAATACGTTGGGTAACTCGAAAGGGACCAATGTACCGAGGGGCAAATTTCATGGATGGGACCTTAAGCTTGATATGTCTTGTGGAGAGCCACACCCTGTCACCTGGAAGATAGACAGGATTAGCGCCCCGTTTCTTGTCAGCTTGGACCTTTGCTCGGAATGAGGCTTTTTGCAGAGCTGAATGGACGGAATCCCAGGTATCATGAATCGATTCTAAACGGGTGTTCAAAGCGGGGATATCTGTGTCTGAGAATGCAGAAGGTAAAACAGTGGGGTGATAACCCTGATTAACAAAGAATGGACTGTGATTAGAAGATTCATGAGTGGCATTGTTTCTGGCGAACTCAGCCATGGGTAAGAGCTCATACCAGTTAGATTGATTGGCATTTATAAAGCAACGTAAATAAGCTTCTAAAGACTGATTCGCCCTCTCTGCTGCTCCATTTGTTTGAGGGTGATATGCTGACGAAAAGGAGAGTTCGACGCCCAATTGTTTGCAAAAGGAACGCCAAAACCTAGAAACAAACTGGGTACCTCTGTCAGATACTATGTTTTTGGGTACACCGTGCAACCGAAAGATCTCTCTCAAGTATATTTGAACTAGATCTTGGGCAGATGGTAATTTTTTAAGTGGGATGAAATGTGCCATCTTCGTGAATCTATCAATAACCATAAGAACTGTATTAAACCCGTTAGAACTGGGTAGATCCACAATGAAATCCATGGCCAAGTGGGTCCATGGAGCACTAGGTATGGGCAGTGGTTGTAACAGTCCAGGAGGTGACCTAGGAGGAACTTTAGAAACGGCACATATTTGACATGCCCCAACATAATCTTTGATATCGTTTCTAAGAGCAGGCCACCAAAATCTCCTGGAGACGGCTGAGAGAGTTTTATGGACTCCAGGATGGCCCGCTGTGAGGTTGTCATGGAACAAATCTAGTACCTTCTTTCGAAACTGAGGTGACACATACAGTTTGTCCGGAGGTTTTCCCACAGGTGCCTGAGTTTGATCTGCTATTATGGCACAGAAGAGTGGAGAAGACACTTCGGAAACAGTAGTGGCAATGAGGCATTCAGGAGGTACAATAGGATATATCACCTGTTCTGGTACTTCATCTGTCTCAAACTGCCGAGAAAGTGCATCTGCCTTGGTGTTTTTAGTACCAGGCCTGTACGTAATTACGAAATTGAATCGGGAGAGGAACAATGACCACCTAGCCTGACGAGAGGACAGTCTCTTAGCGTCCCCAATATAAGCCAAATTCTTATGATCAGTAAAGATCAAAAGTGGCTCTTTGGAACCTTCCAAGAGATGCCTCCATTCCTTAAGGGCAAGTACAATGGCCAAAAGTTCCCTATTCCCTATGTCGTAATTCCTCTCTGCAGGTGTGAGTTTGCGAGAGTAAAATCCACAGGGATGTAAAGGCGTATCAGGACTTTCTCTTTGAGACAGAATGGCTCCAACTCCTGTCTCTGATGCATCCACCTCGAGGATAAATGGTTTGGATGGATCAGGATGGGTCAGGACAGGTGCTGAGGAAAATAAAAATTTTAATTGTTCAAATGCCTCTCTTGCTTCTTTGGGCCAAGATATACAATTTGCTCCTTTTTTTGTTAAATTGGTTATAGGGGAAATCACGGAGGAAAATCCCCTTATGAATTTGCGGTAGTAATTTGCAAAACCTATAAAGCGTTGAGTAGCTTTAAGGCCCTTGGGTAATGGCCACTGTAAGACTGCCTCCAGTTTGCGAGGATCCATCTGGAAACCAGACGGAGATATAACGTATCCAAGGAATTGTATCTCCGTTTGGTCAAACTGGCATTTTTCCAGTTTACAGTAAAGGCCGTTTTGTAACAGGGTTTTCAGTACAATTCTCACATGATCGTGATGTGTCTCTAGATCTGGGGAATAGATGAGAATGTCGTCCAAATACACTAGAACGAACATGTGAAGGTACTCTCTTAGGACATCGTTAATAAAATCCTGGAATACCGCTGGAGCGTTACATAATCCAAACGGCATAACCAGGTATTCGTAATGTCCCATTCTGGTGTTAAATGCGGTCTTCCATTCGTGACCGTCCTTAATCCTGACTAGATTGTATGCACTTCGGAGATCGAGCTTGGTAAAGACTCGAGCTCCCTTCAATCTGTCAAATAGCTCTGATATAAGGGGAATAGGGTAGGCGTTTTTAATGGTAATCCTATTCAAACCCCTATAATCAATACAAGGGCGTAGGTCTCCTTCTTTTTTAGAGACAAAGAAGAATCCAGCCCCGGCTGGTGAGGAGGACCTACGGATATGACCCTTTCTGAGAGCATCCTTAATATATTCCTCCAAACAAAGATTTTCCTGGGGGGACAAGGCATAGATTCCTCCCTTGGGAGGCATAGTCCCTGGTAATAAGTTTATAGTACAGTCATAAGGTCTATGAGGAGGTAACCCTTCTGACTGGACCTTGTTAAATACCTCTTTCAAATCCATATACTGCTGTGGGATTTGTGTGGTCAAGGGAGGTGTAACAGGAACATTGATGGTGCCAATAGGTTGTGGGATTTGCTTAAAGCAAACACCTTTGCATCTCTCACCCCAACTCATAATCTCTCCTTCAATCCAATCCAAACGTGGATTGTGTTTCAGGAGCCAAGGAAAACCGAGTATTATCGGCACTGTAGGTGAAGATATAATTTGAAAGGTCATTTCTTCAGAATGGAGAATACCCACTGAAATAGTGATTGGCAGAGTTTCGTGTGTGATGAAAGGCTGGGTAAGAGGCCTTCCATCAATGGCCTCGACTGCTATAGGTTTCTCTTTATGTCTTAAGGGCATGAGATGTTTTGCAGAGAATTCTTTGTCTAGGAAATTCTCCGCTGCCCCAGAGTCAATCATAGCCTCACACTGAACAGTAGTGTTCTTGAAAGATAAGGTTACTTTGACAAGGAAACGGTTCTTAGTCAATTTAGGGGACATATACATCACACCTAAGGTCGGTCCCCGTACGTGCCTTAGGTGTGCAAGTTTTCCGGCCGAACCGGGCATGACGATCTTAGATGTCCCTTCTTGCCACAATACATACATAACCCCTCGTTACGTCTGTGTTGTCTCTCTGCCTCAGTGAGTTTAGCGCTACCCAATTGCATGGGTTCAGGTTCCGGAAGAGGCGTTTGGCTACTCACCACTGGGTTAGAGAAACGAGGGGCTATGGACAAATTAGAACGTCTGTTACGTTGTTTGTTTTTCTCTCTCTCTCTGAGCCGGTTATCAATGTCTATCATGTATGCAATAAACTCGTTAAGATTAACCGGAAGGTCTCTAGCTGCAGTCTCATCTTGTATACTCTCAGCTAGACCCTCAGAGAAAGCAGCCACCAGACCACTATTGGTCCAATCAACCTCAGATGCTAATGTCCTGAACTCTATTGCATAATCGGCTACAGAACGACTGCCTTGCTTGATTCTCATAAGGGCTTTGGCAGCGTTCTTCTCCCTGCCTTTAGGTTCAAATGTAGCCTTAAAGGCCGTAAGAAAAGTATTGTAATCACGGGCTACTGCGTCACCACTTTCCCATAAGGGGTTAGCCCAGGTTAAGGCCTTTCCTGTTAATTGGTTCATCAGATAGCCAATTTTCGATCTATCTGTTGGGAATGAACCTGGGGAGGCCTCAAAGTGGTATTCAATTTGGTTTAAAAAACCTCTGAATTCCTTGGAATCACCTCCATAGCGAGGGGGCGGTGACAAGGTTATGGACGGTGGTTTATGTGGTACGGGAACCACTACAGGTGGCGGAACCACAGGTGGTACCGGAGGAACCTCTAAATAGGCAGTCCTCTGGAGCAAGGTCTGAAATGCCTGGGCAAATTGGTCTAACCTGTGGTCCATATCCTCCACCCTACTCTCACATGCGATCATATGCTTGCATAGTTCTGCAGGATCCATGGCCATGTCGTAATGTCACAACTAGTAATGTGGTCCAGCACGCAGAACTTATGTAAACATATACATAAGTAAGAAAAGGAAAATAATAGGATAGAGCGTAAACCGGACCTTAGAATGGCCGGACTAATACGCTAGAGACAGAGAATGGTCAAAGGGAAAGCCGAGGTCAAGGAAGCCAGAAAAATACTCAATACCGATAAAACAAGCCAAGTCAGGGAAACCAGAGATCAGAATAACCAGGGAAACGCCAAGGATCAGGATACCAGGAAATCAGAAACACAGAATCAGCACTTTCAGGAAACCAGGAAAGTGAAACCACGACATGGCAAAGTAATGGGGAAAGCTAGGGGTTTAAATACCCCTCTCTAGGCTATGATTGGTCAGAGGGCGACCTCTGACCCCAAAACGTGCGTGTGCGTTGACGTCGTGACGTCACGCACACGTTGGTATAATTCTCGGGGGCGGGGCTAGCAATAGACGCGACCACGCGGTCGGCGCCATCTTGGATCTGGGCGCGATGCCCGGAAGAACTACGTGCGCGGTTCCCGGCTCGCCGACGAGCAGGTAAGCTCGTGTAGTCGGAGCGGTCGTGCCGGTCGGGCACGACCGTGAGGCTCGGCGGGCTGGTGACCGCAACAAAAAGCTTAAATTGTAAACGGAGACCAAAATATGTGGGATGCCTTTATTTATTTATTTACAAATAATATGAAATCAAAGAAGCAGAACATCTTCAATTTAACTAGATTTAAGGAAAGATGGTATAGTAAAGTACACTCTAAGAATTTGCATGGCAGGTGCCAGTGCTGATGTTGAGTTTCGAACACTAGGTGGTGCTGTGCACTGAGAGATGCTAGTTGGACCTCACAGTTTGAAGAACAGATAACCAAATGATTTAATTAAATCGATACACTCAGCGGCCGCTATATTAGTACATACATCTAGTAACAGGCAGCATGCCCTTCCAACTCCATAACAAGGTATTAACAAGGTATTCCTTAAGATCTGTGGTCCACGCCCCAAAGATATTTTAGATTTTTTTTTTTTTTTATGCTGATAATGTTGTAAATCTCCTGGTCCTATGAAGGGATGATTTTTTTTTTTAAATCGTGTTTACAAAATATTATATCTTTCCCATGATATAAGCACGTCGGGTGCACGATAGTTTAATTGATGTAACAGAAAATCGGTTCTAACCTGCGAGTGTGCAGGATTTTGTGTGTTATATAAATTGGCCGCAGCAGCACCCTATAATGTATGTATGTTCAAGTGGGTGCAGCCTGTTTTCACAGAAAATCAGTTAAACACGTCGATATGGTGATTGGTTGCTGGACTGTGCTGCTACGCAGCCTGGATGGCAATTTATTTTGCAAGTTGCATTGCTGTACAGTGCCGGTAACATTTTGCGTACAATATTTGCGCACGTTCCAATAATTGGTGCACACAATGTACTCGTATCATGGCAAATATTTAATAGATTGTTTGCACAATTTAAAAAATAAATAAATCCTGCGTCCCACCTTGGAGGCTCAGTAAGCCCCATCAAAGACTTGGATGGAGATCTAGAGGTATAGAGTCCATTGGAATAAACTGAAGCCATAGTCACATACATGGGAGTAGTTTGGTGCAATTAGTGATGCATTGACCTGCTGGAAGGATCTATGTTAAAACTGGTGGACTTTGGCCATAAAGGGCCGTACAAGGACAACAGAAATGCACAGATACACTGCCACATTCAAAAGTAATAAGAGGCTTAATTTCTTCACAGTTTTACACCTGGCACAAAGTATGCCGTATCCGTGGTGTTATATGGTTTGTGTCATTTTTGACGCTAGTGTCTGCATCTCACAGCTGAAAGATCCATATGTCCAACCAGGTGACATCTTCAGTCGTTGGTGGTTATGTGCCCACTGTAAAATCGGTCTCCTGCTCTGAGCTCCCAGCCATCGTACCTAGTCTGGTCCGCTGCTGCCCACACTCAGTGCCAGAGGAGAGATGCCCCTTCACCAAACATGTGTTGCCAGGAGTGACTGTTTGAGTAATTATGAGTTGACTGGTTGAGTAATTAATTTATACCCTTCGTCATACTGCCTTCATCATAACTACGATATATAGACTGAGGAAATAACTGGGCTCTATGTGGGGTCACTAACACCAATAAAGGTTCCTGAACCCATTAATGATTTATTTAAAAAAAAATTTAAGGAGGGAAAGAACCTCGGAATGGGGTTGGAGATATTAAAATCTCGGTCAATGACCAGAAACACATGGGGAGGGATAATCGGATGCCCCCATTCTCTGTCTCAATCTAAGAAAGATCTACGACTATCACATATTGTAATTTTATATATTTTTTCTCCACTTAATGTTCTAATTTATACAAACTGAACTTCGATAAGCCCAGAGACCAATGAAAGTATTTAGAAAACTGGGCAGACTAGATGGGCCGACTGGTTCTTATCTGCCGTCACATTCTATGTTTCTATGTTTCTATGATTGAAGTATTAAGTGTTTCTTTTACGAAGCGTGGTGGGAGTTATAATCCAGTTGTACCATTCTCACTTTCATAGGATTTCTCTCTCCAGTTGTGTGCGTTTTTGATTTGTGGTGAGGATGTATGGCCATCCGATCGCTGACACTACGCAACAGCTGACATAACCAGCCGGCAGACAGCAGCCCTGATTTACTGAGAGCTGGAAGCCTGCCGGGAAAAAGCCAATGTTATTCTATGAATCCTAATCTGATAGCTGGTGACAACTTACATTTTATTACCCTCCACTTTTAGAGATTTCCCTGCAGCGTATTAGTAACATATATTCATAAAGATGAAGGGATTTATTAAATATGAATTTTGCAGAATTGTCAAGGGAACTCCAAGTTTTGGGCTGAAATGTTTAAATAACAGAGTTGTGGAATTTTCCAAGTTGTCTACTTCTACTTACAATGGGCAGTTTTTTCATTAATTCTGGCAGAATTCATGGTTAAGCTAATAAACTCCAAAGTGATTTATCCACACACATTATAATCCGTCCATATGAAATCCATCTAGCACTCACGATAGCTTTTGAGGGACACAGAAAGTGTGGCTTCTTGGCACTTACAACCTCTTTGTGAAATGGAACATTTAGGAGGTATATATTTAAAGGGCTAGTCTAAGCACCATAGCCACTTCAGCATGCTGTCACCGCCCCACGGTTAGAAGTTGAACTGTTTTTGAAAGGTTCGATATTTACCTGGATCCCCTGTGCACCTGTTCAATGTCGCTAAATCAGAAGTTCTCATTCCACTTTAACGATGATCAATTTTGTCCCTGTTAATTAATGGGCTGAGATTGTAGTTTACAGTGATTATGGTGGACATTTTAAGCCATTGTTTCTGTGACAGCCAGTAGGCTTGGCGGATAAACATGAGTGAGCGCTACCTTCTCAGTCTCATGTCCTCCTTTAAGGTCAGCTCTCAGTATAAAGTTGTTTTTTTTAGGGGGAGCATAAAGACCTGTCTCTGTAACGGTTTCTAAGGATGGCTGATCCTAGTCCTGTAATAATTTTATTAAAGTATCCAGGAGTCTAATTAAAGTAAAAATGGACAAAGCAAACATTTCTGGGAAATTTGAACAAGCTGTTGGGATGGCGATGGTGACCAGAGACTTGTCTACAATTAATCTCAATAAACGTTATCAAAGGATGACGCAGCAGCTGCGTCCATGCTCGCCCAATCACCCCTCGCCCGACAGTCCCAGCAGAGTCTGTTTAGGATACTTTATCATGTTTCTGGTAATTAAATCAGGCCCTGCCTAGAAAATAAACATTGCAATGTGGTGAACAGCAGTCTCGGATTTATTAAGCAGAAATGCGTTCACACTACCCCCTTGCAGTAACTAGATTAATCTACTGGAAAATATAGATACATTGATTATTTATGGGAACACTATATATAGTGTCTCCAAACCATCACAATTTCGGCGGGACAGTCCTGATTTTCAGGTCATTTACTGACTTTGTGCCCTGGTTTACTTTTGGGGATCTCAGGGAATTGTTCCTAAAAGGCGTGGCGTGAGTGCATCATTAGACACGCTTGCATAAGGTTTGGGGCTCGAGGTGTCCTGCAAACAGTGCCCCCTGCATGTCACACCCTCAGTGAGCTGACCTGCTTGTTTAATGTGCATTCATCTAAAGTCCCCTTATTTCACTTTTTACACCCAGCAATTCTATAGAGCCATGTAAAGCGGGGGCATGGTATCGATGACTTGGATGAGAGATTGCCTATAGCATATAGACCTGTATGCTAACATAGACCGAGCGGCCTGTGCTGTACCACCTGTCTTGTACATATCACACTGTCCCACCTGGAAACATTTCTGAGGATGTCCTAAGAGGGCTGTAACGTTTGCAATGACTCTATGCTTTATTAGTGCTTCCAGTGCCTCGAACATATTCTTTACCTGATGTTACTCCACTGGTAATTGATAGTTCCAAAATGTGCCTCTAACTGACAGTTACAATTATTTATATAGCCCCAATATAATCCACAACGCTGTAGAAGTTAAAGTTAAGTAGTTAAAGGGACATTATAGGTACCCAGACCCGTTTATGTCATTGAAGTGGTCATTCATTGCAGTGGTCTGGGTGCATTGTCCCTGTCTCATTGACCCTGAAATGTAAACATGTTTTGTTTTGGATAAACTGTAGAGTTTACATTGTAGGGTCCAGCCATCCTCTAGTGGATGTCTCTCAGATAGACACTAGAGACACTTCCTGGATTCTAACAGAGTTTAACTCTATGAAACGAGGATGACCAACGTCTTCAATATCCCAAAAAACCACACCGATTTAATGATTTCCTATGGGGAAGGAGGCACTCGCCATGCCTTCTCATTCGGTTTCCCCATCATGGGAGCATGACTTTGCTGGAGGAGGAGGCCGAGGTAAGTATAAAAAAGGGTTTTATTCCTTTATTCACAGGAGGGGGGGGGGGGACTGGGACCTATAGTAATAAAGTTTTGTATTCCTAAAGCTATAATGTTCCTTTAATCAAGACTGATTTTCCTCTTTAGTCGGTCCTCTCACACCTCACCCCTCTGTCAGTCCTTACATTGGCTTCCTGTATCCTGTAGGAGTCAATTTAAAGTGCTAACCCATACCTATAAAGCACTAATCAATTCTAGCCCCTCTTATATCTCCTCACAGATCCAGAGATATGCCCCTTCTCGGTCCCTCCGCTCTGCCCGTGACCTTCTCCTGTCCGCTGCTCGCACCCGTATGGCCAACTCATGCTTACAGGACTTCTCACGGGCGGCTCCCTTCCTATGGAATAGCCTGCCTACCGCCATCAGACTCTCCCCTAGTCTTCAGTCATTTAAGAAGTGCCTTAAAACCCATCTCTTTAGGAAAGCCTATGGCCTCCCAGAGTAACCTTTACCTCACATACCTGTCTCTTGCGCACTCCTAAAGGGCAGCACTCTACTCTCTCCTCCAGCTCTGCTTCACTCCCACCTCATTTGTTTGCTATTTCCCGTCCTGTTGGGTTTTACGCCCCACCTCCTATAGCCTGTAAGCTCGTTTGAACAGGGTCCTATTCAACCGATCGTTCCTGTAAGTTTTTGTAATTGTCTAATTTATTGTTAAATCTCCCTCTCTGATAATATTGTAAAACGCTACAGAATCTGTTGGGGCTATATAAAATGCCAATAATAATAATAATAATAATAATAATAAAGACAAACAATTATAACAAAACACGTTTGACATAACTGGACATTTGGTAAAGAGGGCTTGCTCAAATGCGCTTACAATCTAAAATATTTTGGTAGCTCCACTTTGCTGCAATCAGGAAAAGGGATGCTGGACAATATCACAGCCGGGGTAGGCTTTGTCTGATAGCCAGAAGATACTGTTTTTTATCAGATAGTTTAACACACTCATCTTTCCTAATGAACACTTTACAATCTTTAACCTATTGTACATTTAATTCTTGCATAACTTTCCTACTTTCCTATTAGATTGTGAGTTCTTTGGGCAAATCACCGATCTTCTTACTCTCTTCGATATTTAAACGTGTTATTAATTTGTAGAAAGTTGCAAAAAACGTTATTAGATTTTTACCGGTACTTTTCCGTGATTGAGCTATATTTCTTTCGAATTTCTCAAATGTAAACCTGTTATTTAACCAAATACCAGCAGATTGCCTTGCTTTATATATTCAATCATAACTCACTCTGAATGTGTTTCTAAATTAGTTCAAGTCAAATATCTCTTTTAAATGAAATAAAGAAACGTTGATTTTACAGCTGACTATAGCAGCAGGGCACCTAGTCTGCCCACTCTGGCCCCTATTTTACAACGCTATAGAAACCTTTAAATACATAAAGGGAATCAACACAGTAAAGGAGGAGACCATATTTAAAAGAAGAAAAACTACCACAACAAGAGGACATAGTCTTAAATTAGAGGGACAAAGGTTTAAAAATAATATCAGGAAGTATTACTTTACTGAGAGGGTAGTGGAAGCATGGAACAGCCTTCCAGCTGAAGCGGTAGAGGTTAACACAGTAAAGGAGTTTAAGCATGCGTGGGATAGGCATAAGGCTATCCTAACTATAACATAAGGCCAGGGACTAATGAAAGTATTTAGAAAATTGGACAGACTAGATGGGCCGAATGGTTCTTATCTGCCGTCACAGTCTATGTTTCTATGTTACTAAATATGTTGTCACTATAAACATAGTAATAAAGATATTCAAAGCATAAACTTAATTGTTGGTTTAGTTTCTTTCTCAAAACAGCACTATGCCTGCCCAAGTCTTCTTGAACTCTTCTGATTCGTTAGTCATTACCACCTCTGCTGGTAGGAGATTCCATGAATCCACTGCTCTTTCCCAACTGGCCAATTACATGCCTTACTATTGTTTAAAGGAACACTATAGGGTCAGGAACACAAACATGTATTCCTGACCCTATAGTGTTAAACCCTCCATTTAGGTGACTTGTCCACCCCCCCAACCCCCCTAAAAGTTTAAAATTCACCTTACTTCCAGTGCCACGTGGGTCTGCTGGCGCTGGGTCCGCCCCCTTTGTGACATCATCAAAATGGGGAAAGCATTGGATTGGCTCAAATTGGCACAGGGCCAAATGCAGTTTTGGCCAATCAGGACCTCCTCATAGAGATGTATTGAATCAATGCATCTCTATGAGGAAAATTCAGCGTCTCCATGCAGAATGAAATATATCGCAGTGTGTATAATTTAATCGAAGCAGTGAGTTGGGTATTGCAACTCCCAGAATGCTAGAGCGGCCGTGCAACAACCAAAGGACAAACACAATACATATAAAAAAATACAAGGAGTCAGAGGATATATTTATATATAATAATATATTTTACTCTTTAAAAATAAAACTTCAGTTGAATGGCTATTTCCTGTACACACTACAAAAATAAAGCTTTGTTCTTTTTATTATAAATAACTTATATAACACAGTGAGACATCGTACCGCGTTTCAGTCCACAAAACAGACACATACATATACACAAAGCCACCACCGCCACAGGGGCCCGCGGCACAAAAAACTGTACATCCGCGGACCCCCGGCGCCGCAGCAGGCTGGTTAATTATTATATATATATTACATGTTAGACAAGCTGCCGTTTCCACACAATAAAGAATATACAAACAAGCTAATAATTATAATAATTATAATATTTTATAAAATAGTCCCTGCTCGGGGACAATTATACGAATGTCCTAATGGGACAGAGAATTGAAAGGGTTAACTTTTTTCACAGCTAATAGAGGTGGTAGGGGACAGGGGAGGACGTTAACCCTTTCAGTGCTTGAGTGAGTTGATATGGCAGTGGGTAAATCCTGTAACTGATACTTTGTAGCACTCTGAGATTTAGGAGAAGAATTTAAATTGTATACGGAATTCCACCCACGCCACGTTGTTTAGCCTGTACTGGCTTTAATTGAACTCTTTGTAGTCATTTCTAACTCCGTAAAGCAGGTTTCTCCCACTTTCGCTCCATCTACCTACGAAAAGTGTCAATTTAAAAGATGTTGATTAACGTTAATCTCGAGCGGTTAATGCAGGATTAATTCTTAAAGAGCCAGAGTGGTGAGCAAGTCCAGGCATTGCCCATCACGTTAGCCCTCAAAGTGTAACGCTGCAAAACCAACCAAGACCAGACACAAATCTAGTGGGATTCACAACCAAAACTGCTTCACATAGCTCTATTAGGGTAGCAGACAGGTTGGTCTGTATCCATAGCAAATGGAAAAAAAAAACGACATGTATGATTTGCATAGTTAGAATGAGTGCATTACAATTTTTATAAGAGATCAATATAAAATATATTATCCAGGCTTGCCGTGCTGATCGCAGACCTGGACAATTTATTTACTAATATGTTCCCATGATTAAAACTGCAGTGCACCCAGGCTAATGACAATACAGTGTGCTGGGCAGGACTACGCCAATTTGCATTCAGAAACACCATTTCAGTAAGTTCCATTCATTGTTCTAGTGATGCATCCGGTCTCATATTTGTGATACCAGCACTGGGAATAAACCATCACCATTCGCAGTTTTTCAAATGAAATTTAGAGGACTGGATGCTCTTACCCTCCTCTCCCTCTTTAATCAACTCAGAGGTACTCTATGTTTTACCAAAACAATCAGGAGAGAATCACGATGTGTTCCTTGTTTTAAACCACTCCACTAATGAAAGGGTTAACAGATAGCAGCATAAACTGGGAAGTTAAAGGTGTACATACATAGGATTCCAGAGAGATCGACCCCTCTGCGTACAGTACAAAGTCATGAGCTTATTAAATAACATAACATTTTCTTTTTTTTGTCTGTTTTGTTTGCTTTTTATATTAAAATATTTCATTAAGAAAAGTCTCTAATGCATTCATCTTGAATTATTATTATTAATGTTCATTATTTTGTCTTCTTTCAATTAGTTTTTCGTAAAGTTTCGTACACGGGGCAGAGCCTTTAACCCTTTCCGTCGAAAAGGACTGTGTAGTTGGCAAAGTCCTAAAAACAAAACAAAAAAAAAAAAACGACATAAGACAAAGATTTGACATCAGATGTCACAATCACATTGCGGCTGGATCATTTCCACCCCTTACCCAGCAGATTATTGTTAATATCAATAAACAAATAATATCATTTAATAAAACATTTTAAAATATCCAACAGAGGACTACATTCTGCAATAAGAGATAAGATTATCCCTGGTAACAGAGAAACTCAGATTCCGTTATACATAACGTTCTTTATGACAGCACACATATTGCTTTAAATTAAACTCAGATTTTTGTTTGCCAAATGTATTCTGATAAAATGGCTATTTTGCGCTATATTTTCTAACATCTTGTGGACGCCTCACAGGTCACTGAATAGTAAACAAAGCTTTTTGCGTATCTCTAGAATGTAAGCTCTTTAGAGCAGGGCCCTCTGCACCCTCTGTTACTGTGCGTCCAACTCGACCTATTGTACTGCGCTGCACACATTGTTGGCACTTTATAAATAATGATATACGTGCTGTACAATAGTTTGCTCATTGAATGGCTTATACATCAAACTGTGAAGGATTTATTCACTGAATAACAAATGTTAGTTAATTGAAAACCGAATTGTAAATGTAGGCTATAATACTTGATTTGGAAAATTCTCCAGACCCATAAAATAGAGAGAACTTGGGTTACAGCCTAAATGTTCCAATTTAACGTTCAGTTCACCTGCATTCTAATTCTAGGTTTACATGATGTACAGCGCTACGGAATCTGATGGCGCTATATAAATAATAAAATAATAATGATAATTCTATTCTCCTCAGGGCTTCTTAATACAGAGATACGGAGTTATTCCGTTCCACTGATTGACTTGTCACTTGGACAGTTAAGGTACATGGCAGATGACTGATGAAAACTTTCCTCTCGGCAGACGATGTAACAAACCATACGAAATCGCTGGACTCAGATCAAGTAAAAGTGACAGTGCCCAGAATGTAATTTAAAATTAGCCTTGATTTGCTGTGCTCCCTGCATTGACGAGGCCCAGTGTGGCAGTACCACACAGAGCCTCTAGGTGGCACTGCCAGGCGTGCTCTGGATGAGATAATCTCCCTTAAACTATAGTGCAATACTTTAATTGAATAAGACTGATTTTAAACCAGGGTATTCCTGAGTGTGTGTTGTTATTCATATAGCACCAGCAAATTCCATAGCGTTGTACAACATAGTGTTGAAAGGAGTACCCACCTAGTGTCGGACTGAGGACCCCTCCTGTGTCCTGTCGTTTTCTAGATCTTCCAACTCAAACACTTCTGGGTACTTTTTTGTTTTCCTCGCCCACTCGGGTCTGATTTCCATATAGTCTGTTTCACTGTCCTCATAACCCTCGTGGGTGTAACCCCTGACCGCTCCAGGCAAACCTGGATGCACCGCCACTGTTACAGAGGCCGTAGCGGTCACGGTAGTTATAGATCCGTTAGGCCCCGGCATCTTAGCACAGTAGGCCGGAGGTGCAGTCCTTTGGCCTGAAGTCCTATTGCTGTGCTGAGTCCTGATGCCAGGGGGCAGGTTAGTCCTTGCTTGGCCCTGTGTGTTAGAAAGGGGCAATTGCCTCCTCCTCCAGTCTCTCAGTTCCTGAAATTCTTTCTGGTCTTTGCAAATAGTCCGGGGTGCATCTGTAGCCGAAAGAGCTTCATTCTTACAAAAGTCCTGGGGATCTTTCTTTACTGGTTCGTCCTGGTTCCCCTTGCAAGACTTCACCAACTGGTAAAGAGAAAGGAAAGATAATTTCATTATCACGGCATGATTTTTGCAAAATTCAGATTGCAATGCTACGAAGATAGGTTAGCTATCATATAGCCAGAACTCAAGAACTCGTTCTCTGGATTACCCCCAATAATAACAGAGAGCTCTTACCATGATCTTCGGAAAGGAAGGGTCCCTGCTGGCTTCCAGTATGATATGTGAGGGTTTTCGGGGAATGATGTACGAACTTCTCTCATACAGCTGTGGATCGTCTTCCTCCATCCCTGATGTGGTGGTGGTCTCTGAATAATACTCTGTGGAATCCTCGGGATCACTGAAACCCCCAAACTTCCCGGGTTTGTGCTGAGCGTAGAATCCATGATGGTTTAGAGGGGGAGCTATTGGCTCAGGGCTGGGGGTTGGTAGGTGGCTGCCGTTGTCTGTTGGGGTGACCTAGAAGCAATAAAAGAGTATGTATAAAAACTGATCATCAATCGGGAAAACATAAGAGAATTAAGGCACACATAAGAAATAGATGTTTTTCAAAACATGTAACTTCGTTAAACATGTGAATTTATTGTTCCTTTTCATTTGATTCACTAAACCGTGAACAGAAAACCAAATTTAAAATTGCCAAGATGTGGCCATAGCTGGGTGGGAGTATATATATATTTTCTACTTTTCAACTATTTTGAGCAATTAGATTTTTTAGTGAATAGTGAATAATACCCTTTATAAATGGGTGTTGATTGCGAGACTCACCTCGGCAGGGGGTCCAATCAGAGACAGTAGCACAGGGAGAAGGACCAAACCATTGAGCAATCCCAGGATGGTGAGAATTGTCAGAACCGCAAAAAAATACCTGGAAGTAAAGAATGAATTTGTCACTTAAATTGCAGAACACAGGTCCTCTATGGACTACCACGTAAACAACCAAGGCTGGCTAAGCATTGTGGGGCATATTGTTCATACATTTCCAGAATGTCAGACGTTGCCATTACTAGAATAGGTAAAAAAGGGATTTGCAATTGCAATTCTTGGTGGGATTGGCTTGCATATTGAATACGTCAACAGGCTGCAAAATACAAATAATTCTCACTTCACAGGCACCCAAAAAAACTACTGTGCGAGGAATTCAGCCAACGTTTAGGGCATTCTGTAATGTTGCGTCTGGCATGATAGTCTGCCGCCGCTGACCGTCATTGGACGGCGTTCGGGCCAAGAATATCTACCAGGTGTGCGTTAGTGGAAATGTAATGTTTACTCGAATCCCTTGGCAGAAAGCGCACGTTAACATTTCAAGGATGCAAAAGGAGACGTGAAGCGTTTTATTGATGGACCGACTGCGAGAAGGCATTTTTTCGCCTGTGAAAACCCACTTGACGTATTTTACATTTATAAATATTTTTTTTCCGTATCTCCTGTTAATGTGCAGACCATTCACGTTTCACGCAAACCTGCTCATTAAAAAGGACCCACCAGCTGCTGCATGTTTAGTAGATTTGCTGAATTCTCCCTCTACCCCGGAGGCACAAATTGTCTTGTTTATATAAAGGCGGATATAAGTGGGGGGAAAAAAGCAGCACCAATCACAAAAAAGGAAAGAAATAAACGTGTTTTTTTCCTGTGTATTTATGTGATTTAATTGATTCTACCAAGCTCGACTGTTTACGAGTTGGATAATTTAGTGAGGAGCGGGTATTGAAATTCCTTTCTGAGCCCAGATGTCCGTGGCAATGAAAGGGTTAAGAGGGGTTAAGTGATCACTGCCCTTTATACTGTGTTTTTAGGCTTGAAAGGTTGAAAGTTGGATTTTAGGACTCTGCCCCCTGGAGACCTTCTGCCTGTCAGTGTTGGTCCCCCCCTGGCTTCCTGCATGCTCCCATCCCCCAGCCTTTCCTTATCCATTAGAACCTGCATTGTAACCCTTTTAAAGGGGGAAGGGGAGATTTAGGAGACTGTGCAAGGAGAGAGAACAAGCCCTTGGCCAGCGATGACAGACATGTGTAAAACTGGGTCATTTTTACCAGCTCACCTCTCTAAATTCGGGTAACGGCTGCCTGGCCAATTTAACCCTTTAAACCCGTTAAAGCGGCTCGGTGACAATACACTGCCCCGTAGAGGGTCATCTCCACTAAACCAGCGTTATCAGACTGATCTGAACTGATTGGGAGCAAGAGGAAGGGTTAAATGGCCCCAGAGCCAAACTGTGAATCAGTATCAAGCTTAGAAGTGGGATGTGATATTTATGTTGGGTCTTGTAATCTCTCCCATTGAGTGTTTAGTTTAGGAGGGGCGCATGCTGAGGCCTGGGGCAGGCGGGAGGGAGCCTGGTGTCAGATCTCTGAACCAGTTCAGCTGTTTATCCCAAACTCTGCACAGAATGTCTGTTTACATGAGGGATAGTTCTGCTATTTCCTGATCAGCCCAGGCTCTACTCCTTCCTCCCTCCTCTAAACAAGACCTCCCAGGCTGAAAGGAATGGTTTGGACAGGATTCAGCACACAGGCCATAATCCTTCGCCAGCTCAGCTCCGAACCCCAGAAATCACTCAAACTACGTCAAACGGCTGGGGTTATTTCCAAATATTTGCTTTAACCACTTCATTGCCTGGGGACGGTCGTTTACTTAAACCATTAAAAGACCTACAAAAGCCGCGGCGAGCAGAGCTCCGGCTGCGGGGGGAGATTCTCTAAAAGATTTTCCAGTATCTTTGTGGTAGTATCCACAGAAGAAAAGATACAATGTAGCTATTCTCCATACATGGGAGAGTTTTATGTGTAAATCGCTAGTGGTGGGTGACATGGAGACTAGCGCCCAGCGCACCTGATATTCGTTACAACCAACACCCACCTCCAAATTCTTTGTAACATCTGAACGAAGGGGTCGCCTTTAATAATATACAACATATACCGATGTTATGGGTTTTATCCACTAACATGGGAGCCATACAGAGTTTATAAGGGAATTGCGAATTGTACACCAAAATAACTGACAGAGAAAATTTCTCTCTCGCTATCTGCTTTTATTTCGGGTCAGCTATTTGCAATCCTCTTGTTAATTATTGAACATTTACCAGTTGATTAATTTGAGGTGTTAAATTAGTAAATTAGAAAAAAATTATAGTGAATTAATATGTGAATTGCAAAATGCAGACCAAAATGTCTGATTTATAAAAATGTGCCATCTATTTAGTCACCGTTTGGCTATTTGGTGCTCAGTTTTGCAAGTCAGTTATCAGTTCAGTAAATTCAGTGTTTGGTGAATGAACGTGTTTGTAAGGCAATAATTGCTGCATGGCATGTAGTTCGATTTGCACAAATACCTATTGTACCGCGCTACGAATTTGTTGGCGCTCTATAAATAATTGTAATAATTGTCAGGACTGCGCTGGAGTTACAATCAGAATAACTAAGCCACAAAATACAAGGTTTTTACCTTAAAATAAAGTCAAACTCCGATCCTGCCAGCATAAGGACGCCAAGAAGAGTGGAAATGGCTCCATCCAGAACGGGCGCAAACATGTGCTCCAACGCCAAAACTGTACGTTGGTTCCTGTCTCCAATAGATGTCAAAAAACCCTGGGTAGAGGAAGAGAAGAAGCAAGAGGTAAGATCTCTGAACATATTCTGCAGAAATGTATCAAAGATGCAAAGATTTCACGTTCTGTAATCAACACACACAACCAGTACTGCGCTACAGCTTGTGTTGGCTGACACATCACATTATAATTGGGATGGATGGGTCAAGTAACAGCCATACAGCTATCCCAGCTTGAGAGAGAACATGCTACCAACAGACAGAGGCAAAAAATTGCCCAGACCAACGGACAATATCACAGACAACCAAACACTGCCATGAACGTGTAACTTACCAGTGCTACGTGAACCGTGAACTCAACTCCGATTCCCACCGATGCAATGAGAATAACCACAGGGATAGCGCTAAGCTTGATGCCAATCAGCCCCATTATGCCAAACAGCTCCACGGTCATCATCGCCAAAATAAAGACCTATAGATATAATGTCATTGTCAGTCAACCTTATTTAAACAAAGTTACAAGCAGAGGGTAGGTGAGAGTGGGGCAGAGTTGGTGTGACCTACTTACAATGATGCCGGCAGTCCAGGGATTCAGTAGCAGAATGGCACACACCAAAAACGTGCATGCCAACACAATGCTAATAGCCAGAAGGAACCAGTGTCTCAGGCCGATATATTGCTCCCAGAAGAGGAAGGGATACCCACTTGGGTAGCTGTAAACGCCTTGTTTGACAAACTCATCGCACACAGAGCGCACACTCTCAATGGCCTCAATGAAGTCAGATGTCTGCCGAAGGCCGTTCAGGTAGAATGGAAACTGTGCAAACTCAATAGGTTCTGCTTCTGGGACTACGAACAGAGCAAGAGAGAAGCAGATTAGACCTTTACACAAACAAGCTTAGAAGATTATTTATAAAACATATTAAATTATATGGGTAATGGGATATTTATGAGAGACCACAGAGTCATAAGATATGGCTATTAATTGTTGGAGAGAGAGAGCTTTGCTACATTGCTAAGTAAATTTCATAAGGTATTTCCAGAAATTAGCTGACACCTGTTCCTAGGATTCCATTCTATTCTAATTTAGGAAATCACTCATTCACACGCGTGATATGTTCCTCTCGAACTTACTTCTCAAGTTCTCCCCAGTAGTGTCATATCGGTCGTGCATCCATTCTGGAGGTGTGGGGTAGAAGTTAGCCTGGGACGCTGCATAGCCTAATGGATCGTTACTGACCCAGACGGTCAGATATATATAGAAGGCATCCTCGGGAATAAGGCCTTTTTCATCCACCAGTCGTCGGCTGGTCAACTGTCCAGGGTGAGGGAAAAAAACATGCATTATGGAGGTGAAATTTCACAAGTTATCAATCTATCCATACTCATTATTAGAATGCAGATTATTAAGAATCAAATTGGTTCACCTGTGTTCTCTGTGGTGGGCATTTACTGAATGGCTAAAGAATGACCAACCACAGAATTTCAAAAGCTTTCATGAAAACACAAAATGCAAAGATTTGTTGGGATTTATACAATATTATATAGAATTTCCATGTTAATAATAATCTAAAAGTAAAACTTTTTATGTAACATACTAACAATTCCAAGGAATGCAGCCATGTACAATAAGATCGATGCTGTGGAAGTTGGTTTCTAAATAACTATTGTCGAAATGCATTGGGGACATACCTGATTTAGATTAAAGGGTTCCTTCTTGTTCCCAGTTTGAAGGAGGAGCTTGTAGGCCAGAACACCATCCTCTGATCCATTCCTGTAATTATCTTGAAGGATACGACCTGACTCCCAATCCCGGTCAAAAGCTGCCTGCAAACCTGAAGAACACACAGAGATAATCACGTTAAAAGACAAATTAATTTACAATAAACTACCAAACAATGTCTGAATCTATTCAGCAATCAATGAACGATAGGTTGACTCTATTAGAGTGTGGATGCTCACCTCTCAGCCAGTCTTGGAAATAGTGTAGCCACATTTTAGGAAGTTCTTTGCCTTCCTCTCGAACCACAAACTTGACAGAGCTAAAGGATTCATGAAGTTCATACAATGATTCCTGAGCTTTGGGATAGTCAAATCCACCCTTGGTAACGATGAACATGTTGTAGAAAGAGAAGTATTTGAACTGGGCCGAGATAAAATTGTATTCCTTGGTCTCCCGTGGGACTATGTCCGTCAAGTAAAGCCCATCATGGACCATGGTGGTACCATATAAACCAAGACCTAGAAGTGCCATAAACAGTGCCACCACTATTCCCTGTAAGAAAAAAACAATAAAATAAAATAACAGTCAGTACATTCAATCATCGTAATTTTCATCAAGTCTAAGAAAACATAACACATAAAGTATCATCAAAGCACCAATTACCTTGGTTTCAGGCTTGAGCAACAACGGGGCATACTTCTCACGGGCAAAATCCGAGAGGCTCCATTTTAAGAAGGGGAGAGGAACACATTCTCTGCCTCCTTTGCTTTCATCCAATTGACCCAGCAAATCACGTGTGGAACTGGATGGGTTAAAAACCTGGGATCCAAGTGGGTCCATGGTTGGCACAATGACAGATGGAGAGGTGGAGATCTGGGAAGTGGGTGGCAGGATAGTGACGATGTGGTGTCCTGATGGGTCACACTGGGTAAACGCTTGCACTGTGGTGGTAATCTGGGTGCTGGTGGTAATGGTCGGGTTTCCATACGAAGACGGATGATAGGTGTGATTGTCGTTTGCATCTGCAAATTCCTGTGGTTGAATCTGGATTACTCTGGAAGAGCAGGGGCTTTAAAAAAATATATAACCTAGTTTAATTTCTGGTTCACTAGAAAAATCCTACAATTACAAAATCTTATCTACAGAAGTGAAATTTATTTGGGTTGTCTGTTGCGAGCAGCCTTTCCCTGTTATGGACATCGTTTTAGAGTATAATTATATTATTTACCTGTGAAAACAACAAAGAATGTCCAGTCTCTGGTCTTCTCTCCGGTGAAGGTCCAAGCTGAGGATGGCGGGGAAGATCAGTAGTACCATTGCAAAGTTGAACACAACCACAATGGCAGCCTGGAAAGGACAACAATAACATCAAAGCATTAATTATTGTGATTATTTTCTCAGTACAGAATTCTTATGGACCTTTAAACCATTCAAAATACAACTGATTGCAATAAGAACTACTGTAGCAAATGATTGTATGGTGTATTTTAGAGTTTGTTTCTTGACTTTGTGAACTGTTCCTCCACATCTCAGTAAGTCCCGTGTGGTTAGATCCATCGATGGATGGGTTGACCTTGTCGCGGAAGGCCAGGGCACTATTTATCTATATTAGATTTACAATTTTTGTGTCTCGCTCATCTAATTAGTTTGCTTGATTTCTGTGAGCTGTAGCCATCCTGGCAGGCCTCAGTACAGATGTCTGCTTTTTAGTCTTATCACAGAGACCACCCATGAAGCAGTTACAAACATCTGAGCCTCCTCCCACAGGCCCCTGAGGTGACACCTACATGGATATTACTCTTTGTACTTCAATCACCTTTCACCTGAGCGGATCAGCCCACTACCTTCAGAGACCTTTCTGTTGCTTTTACCTTTTGCTGCCCTCCAGGTTCACTGAACTAATATTAAACTGGAGGTCAAATATGTACATTTATATACACAAGTTATTTCAACAGCTGCATTAGTCAAATGAAGCACAATTACAGGAGTGAAGTATTGTGTAGATCCTTTGTAATTATTATTTTATTATTTATATAGCACCAGCAAATTCTGTAGCGCTGTACAATGGGTAATTTAACTAAGAGTAATGATAAGTAGCTTTAGACCTCATATTTTTAAAATGATTTATTTTCATACTGAATAGGCATACGTAACTAGCACAATGTTGCTAAATCCAATAAATGCAAATCTTACTTGGAAGTAATTTGACATTTAAATTGCGACCTCACCTGCAGTGAGAATGCCCGCAGGGCAGGGATAGGTACCAAGGCTGCCATGAAGAATGCAAGCATGTTATTGATTGAGGTTAGAGCCACGCTTGTTCCGGTGCGTCTCAAACATTCGCCTGTCCGTTCCTATGGAGAAAGCCAAAGGAAGAGTTATTGTCTAGATTCATTGAGCAGTTGTGGCAAAGTTTCAGACAGCAGTGGGGTGGTCCAAAGGCTTTCGAAATCTTCATGCGAGAAAATATCTTTTAAATATGACTTAAACTCTAGTTTACCTTAAACGGGGTACTCAGGCTGGTCTCGGTGAATGCGTGTGCCAGTAGGAACATGTCATCTACCCCAATGCCCAGGGCAAGAAATGGCAGCACCTGCAAGGGGTCAGGTAATCAAAGAGTCAGGAATAATCATTGATGACTATTGACACAAATTATATCAGGATTCAGAACACATATCACTTCGACTTAACCCGTTAAGGACACATGACATCTGTGACATGTCATGATTCCCTTTTGTTCCAGAAGTTTGGTCCTTAAGGGGTTAAAGGAAATCAATGTCTACCCATGAGAAACAGCAGCTATCCAATCTTTCCACAGAGTTTGCAAAGTTATCTATACTGGTATCAAAATCAACATATGCTTAATAACATTTGCTTATTTTCAGATCTCTGGAGGCAGCCTTTTTTTTGGTGCTCGTACCATTTCCTGCTTTGACCACAGTGGCTTCCAGTTGATAAAATGCTCAAGGGAAGGGAATTACTGCTTTCCAGTACTTCACTTTCATATTGAAACATATATACAAATTATTTCTAAATGTTATAGAAACACTTTTAGATGTCATATTCTGAATATTAACGTGTGAGATATAAAACCCATCGGATTCTTTACTTTTTTTCATACCTGAGTAGTAGCCGCATTGAAGGAGATGCCAAGAAGTGAGCAGAGCCCAAGTCCTGATGCCACAGACAGAGCCACGAGCAGGACGCCTGCTAGACCGACAGCTCCTTGAGACTTGGAGCAATCCCAGCGCAACATTGTAACGCAAGCATAGGCCAACTAAAAAAGAAAAGTGGGTGTTAATATTTATATAGCGCCAACATATTCTGCTGCGGTTTAGAATTAGAGAAAGACCATTCTCAAACGAGCCCTCAATCTATGGCAGGCAGATATATATCGTTGGATGTCCTTGTCCAACCTCTAGATTTTCTGTAGACAATGTGTTGTGGGTAGATTCGCCCACAGCCCAATCCAGCCCCTAATGTTATGTCATATTGCCAATGTATAGACCATTACAGAGGACAGTGAGAAAATGTAGTGTGCGTGTCTCTGGGGTATCCAGTATTGTAATTACTGGATTATCTAGTTAAATGTTACTTTTCCCATTAGCTTTCCTGACTATTGGTTTTGGAAGGAGAAAATAAATGATATGGTTTTAAATTCAAGGCTCAAACATACCATTAGCAGGTATCCACCAGCAACGCGGATGGCGCTGACGTCCGAGAAGGATTTCATGATGTCATTAAGGGTTGTGGTGGAAAAAGCATGGTTATCTTGTGACGAATTCTGAGGAATGGACTTCTGAGCTTGCTAAACAAAAAAAACATCAGAAATTCACATTTCACAATATAAGAACTCTCAGCATAAAATGTATGACAAACAGTGACGGCATGCACTGTAACTGTTTGGTAGACGCAAGCATAAATTCTGGGACACTGACAGAATCCTAGGCTCTCCTGCTGCTGATTCGGACTATAACTCACATAGGACGTCTCTCAGCCAACCCTAGAGTAGCAGTCCACATGACCAGGAGTAGACGGGGTGATTATCTGTCAGAACAGTCCCCCTCCCTCATACATTCATGCTGTCACATCACTCCCCAGAGATGCACAGACACATGCAGACACAGATTTGATGTATGCTCTCATATGCGCACGGAAACTCATTGCACATCCTCTCAGGCACATTTACGCTACACAATGCCAGACATGCACACACAGGTACCATTACAAAACACCAGACACACACTGTAATTGTATCTGTCAGTGAATGTCTGTGTCATTTAGTGTCTCTGTACATCAGTGTGTTTGTGTGTGTATATCTGTGCATGTATCAAAGTGTATATATGTGTGTACTTTCTAGGACACCCAAAATACCCGTATTCTAAAGGTAATTAACTGCAAACAGCTTGCTAGTCCAGGGGTTAAGGAGCTGACAGGTATGTCTGCAGGCTAATCAGTGTCTTTTGAGAACTCCAACCTACCGCAGGCCAGGCAGGAGATTAAGGCCTGAGCTAGGCACAGTCATCAATGGACTACATTGTGACTGATTTCTAGATAATTCTATGTATCAGGATCCATAACTCTCTCTGGTCTTTTCACCTTTTCCCCTTCAGGACTGCCAAGAATGATGGGTACAGATGTCAGAGGTTAAATGGGGCAAAGGTCAGACAGGGTCACTTGGTCTCTGGGGAAGGTGCACCCCCATTGCCTCCTGAAATTCCTCCTCTCTATTATAGCAGGACTTGTACGTGTTCCTGGACCAATCACGTCACAAGCTGTCCAGATTGATGGAAACTTTGGTGGGCATATCTCCTTCGCCGACGTCCACAGATACCCATGCAAAGGAGGTCTTGTTTGGAACATATGGCCCTAACGTGATAACCTCTGACCCTTACACATCTAGTGACTTTCTTTTAGACTTTAATTATAGTGCGGATCTCAATACACCAAATATTCTAAACAGTAATAATGCCTACAAGAATGCCAATGTGCTAGAAACGTGTACTGACCTCAACAAATTTCCGTTGCCACGATTCCAAGATGGCTGACGCCTTCTCCTCGGTCCAGTTGATATCTTGAATCTCATAGCTGCCCTTAAAATGTTCATAAAGCTGTCCTGGGCTCATCAGTAAGTACATGGTCTGGAGAGCTTCAGCACTATGAAGAGAAGACATCCGCAGGTTATTTCGGTCATTGTTTTATTTTAAGAAAAGCAAACATATTCTGTAGTGCAGTACAATGAACAGGTAGCTAAAACACCCAAGTACCTGATAAATCTGAGACAGTTAGTCCACGAGCCTAAATACCACATAAAAAATATGTGTCGAAATATGTTTTGTCTGACTCCCTGTGTTTAAGCTAGAAAAATTAGTACAATGTTCGATTACCTTTTGAGGTCTCCGTTGGGTCCCTTCACCATCCCTCCAAGGATCAGCTCCTTCTGCCAGTTCATAAACTTCTTTGAAAAACCGTAACAGCCACTGCGCAGGGTAGCGGCAATATCCACATTCTACAGAGGACAAATTTCAAAACATTATATTTAATAAAAGGTCACAGGATTTTATAAGACAGGACTTGGACAAATGGCATATTTCCAGATTTTTACTCCAAATATAGAATGGCCATATTTCTATATATAATTAATTTCTCCTTCATATTATTGTTATTATTTATAACGTGCCAACCAATACTGCAGCACTGTACAATGGGATGGATCCAGAGTTCTGCCCTATGACTATATTGGGAAGGTGATAAATATGAAAGTTACATTATCTCTGGATTAATAAATCGTAGGTTTCCTATTGGCTGAAATCTTGGCGGCTAAAGGAGTGAGGTAAAGCGATGGTTACTGTAACTCACCTTTTGTGTTTTCTTGTTTGGGGCGCTTTCTGGACACTCCGGATCTGTTGGGTCCAAACACGGCCGCTCCATATATGCACGTCCCACTTCGGCCTTATCCAGCATCTCTTTAAAGCCATCCAGACTGGCAAACTGGCCGAGTTCTTCCATTAACTGGATGGGGTCCAGGTTGGTCCACTGGATGTCTCGGCGACCCCTGCCAAAAAAAAAAACATCTTGTGTTACTTTTAACCTAGGGTTTTAAACAAACAGAATGACTAACTCATTACTTACAAGGAGAGCAGGCATGATAAAGAATTACAAAGCTACGAACATGGTGAGAACATTTACTAATGAATTACCCAGGTGTAGAAGACCCTATTAAGTGGTTGGGTGGGGTATTTAAATAAAAACGATTAATAAATCCAGCAGTGACTCGAACCTCGGCCTCCCACACTGAGAAACCCCAAATGTACATGAGGGTTGTTCCAATTACGGCTTTCCCTCACAGCTCAGACAAGGAGAACGAAATAAAAAAAAAAGAAGAAAAATATCCCGGTTATTTTCCTGGAAAGCTGATCAATCCATTCGTAAAGGGATTAGGTATCAAGCGCCCTCGGCAATCCATTGGTTAATTTTCATTTTGATTGGCACTTCCATGCTCTTCACCTCCCAAGATCTAAGTGGTTCCTGGGGGCTCTATCCCCCCTTAACCAGCGAGGCGTACCAGATGCTAAGCAAAATACCATGTATGATCCTGTTACACAGAGGAACAAAGCCGCCTGCTACCATTTCTTTAACGCACAGTGCAAGTCAGGGCAATTAACAGCAACTCAGTAACATCTTGATAGAGCAGCCGCCCTGCGTGGAAGGCTTGGGAAATATGTCGCCATTGCAAATAGGCTACGGATCTTCAAGCTGGAGAGAATTTAACTCTGTGCGTGCCACAGGTAGATGGCCAAGGCATTGGGTTTTCTAATTAAAACTGCAATTAAACTTCTTCCTGGGATTTCAGATCGAGCAAAATACAATCCGAAAGATTGACAAACAATATCTTCCATAATGGAACGATGGAAAAATAAAAAGTGATACACAGATGGTTTGTGTTCGGAAGAAAATAGTTAAGGATATAGAATGGTTGTAAACTTGCCTTAAAATGGAGAGTAACAGAACACACAAGCGACTCTGTTTAAGCCAAGTCGTGCAACCTTGAATACATGACATACACTCATGCAAAGCAAATTATCTGCCTATTCTTTTAAAAACGTGCTCAGAAGACGATCCATCAAAATAAAATCCATTAAATATTAGGTTGCGTTTATATGTTGAACATGTTTGCCATAACGGTGAGGAAGACTGGAGAGAAAATTACAAAGTTTTAGAAGATCAAATATTACGGAGAAAATGAGGAATTAGCAGCTGGGTGAGGCCTATTATCACCAAGTCTCTACAGATAAATAAATGGTGCAAAGTACCAGGAGATGTCACTCATGTTTCATAGAATCCCAATTCAGAAATAAAAGGGTTAAATATTTGCAAGTGGAATTCTCATTAAAAGGGGCAACCTTGCCTGTTTAGGGGGCCCCCATGCAGCCGGCTTAGAAAGGGTATGGGCCCCGCATCCCCTCTTCACGAGCTGGGAAACTCTCAGTGCTGGGATGTGCTGACCCTATATAACAAGTTCTGTGTTTTCTCAAGCTTTACATAAAGGAAGGTGAATAAGGGGGAGTTTGAGGGAAGACAAGCAGTAAACTAAAAGGACAGAGAGGTGAGATCTAAAGGGGAGTGGGAGGGGAGGGGGGGTAAAGAAATTCTCCTTTTACTGCATAAACATCATCCAAAACATCCCAATCACAAGAACATTTGACAAGGGGAAAAAAAGGTCCAAAAACCAAAATGGCCGCCCCCTACTCATTAACCCAACAGGATGAAGACTAATTTAGATTATAATCTCAACAACAACAAAAAAAGATACAATATCCACCTCCCCATCTCAACAAAACTGTGAGGGACACACACACACACAGAATCAGATTGGCGGGCGAGGGAGGGGTAGGCCGAGATGGGGCAGTGCAATAATTCATTAAATCTGGCCAGAAAGAAGGCGATTCTCGCAGATTCCCACATACCAAACGACTGGCAGTTGCTTCCAGAGTGAAGTCTCTTTATCTGTCTTTTCTTGCTTCACTGAGCCAACTCAAGGCTTTTGTTTTTTCCACACATTGCTGACTCTTTGTTATAAAGCGTCTCTCGCTCTCTCTTGCTCGCTCTCTCTCTCTGCCTCTCTTTGCGTTAAAAAAGGGAGAGAAAAAATCCCCTGAACTGAACTCAAGCGGAAGGGGGAACTGTTTGCAAGAACGAGCTTCCTTCAAACAAAAGAGATATCTTTACAACACTCTATACCCAAGATGGGGGTCACAAGAGCCGAACCCCAAAAACCTGTCTACAAAGACCAGTGACATCCATGGGAAGAAAACCATAGACTCAAGGATTTATATTAGCACCAAAAAATCCTTTACAACTTCATCGGATCCGCCTTCTCTCAAATCTTCAGTCCAACCACATCTCCTTTCAATTCCTGCACAGGCAAACCTCCATCAAACGGTCCTGCTATGGCTGCTCATCCTGATCACGTACAGGGTTAACATAGACTTTCGGTTACCGTATCACATTATTAACCAGGTGTGGTGCAATATATTTAGATAATGTCATATTATTTAAAAAATTTTTTTTTTTTTTAGGACTCTAGAAAGCTTGCGCTGCTGAATGTCGAATTTAGACCTCTGCAGGAATTTCATCAAACATTTTATCATCTTCTAAACCAACAGATAATTTAACACTGGCGTATCTCCCCGCTCTTCGCTTGTAATCCGCTCCTCTGTTCTTTTCGTCCGTTTGCATTCTTCTTATTCTATTTTCCTCCCTCCATGGTTTTCCCTTATCTCCCCCCTCTCTGTTTTACAGTTCTTTAGTCCACCAGCCCTCTGAATAATGGCAGTATTTCAATTTGTTTAGCAACTCATGCCATCCACAGGTTCATTAGCATGAGAATGTGCTGTGTTACCATTTGCTGACAAAGCAAGTGCTTTGCTTGGGCCCCATATAGATAAACACACTTGTAAACAGAAAGAATGGCCACTATTGTCTGTGTTTCCATCCTCCATTCCCTTTCCATCCCCCCCACCTTTTACACTTACCCCCTCACCAAAATCCTCTCCTGCCCCCCCCTGCAGGCTGAATCCCCACTCACTCAGCCTTAATAGAAACATAATTGCATGGAGTAGGCGAAGAGGGGGGGTGTCAGGCAAGGCGTGTGATGTTGCCTAAATGGACACACTGACATAGGCTAAAATCAAGGTTGCCACCAACAGTAGCCCTGAACTTGTAAAGGGGGGCGAGAAAACGAAGAGCATATCAAAGCCCTTGTGTGTCCACCTCTAGCATGACGGTGACCAGATACCCTCATAACACAGCGAACATATAACCCCAACAAAGACTGGCTAAATACTTACGGTAAGTATGCGGAGCCTCCCTGCAGCTGAGACCCTTCCCAGAAACAGTCCAGGGGAGTGATGACCACACAAGGAAAGAGTTTCTCGATCATCTGGTGAACGATAGAAATATTGATGTAATTGCAATCTCTGTATGTAACACACCGCCGACCAATGCAAAGAGCCAATACTAGGGGAACTTATAATCTGTCTGACTAATGTCTATCCAGCACCCCGAGAACATGTAATTAGTGAAATGTAACTATTATTGTCTGTTACATCGCTATGGGTGTTTTGGGGAATTTTACTTTTATTTCCTTAAACCTGCTCTATGTTTCGACACTGACTCAGATACATCATTGTTAACTAATTATTCAACACCGAATTTTTTATAACACACAACAAATCTGTCTGTTCCACAGTACTCACTCTCTCAATCATCCCGGTCTCAATTATTGGAACGCCCGACTTGTAGCAAATATTGTTCAAGTTCCACGATCTGCAGGAGAACACAGTGATGGTTTAAAGAATAATTCAGGATATCAGACATCGTATCATTTTTGCTTTGACATTAATCTGAAATACACATTCTCGATTTTCTTCAGACCAAGAAGAAACCCAAATATTAAGGAAGCAGGTGGTAAAGGTGTGCTGTAGATAGTCCTCGACGTCCTAGATCAACATATCTACCTTTTATGTGCACTACAGTTCTCAACCCACGACTTACTAGATGATATCTTCCCCCCCGAAGTCAATATATTAAAAATGAGACACAGCCATGACTTCTATAACAGCTGTGTATATGAGGTGGTATGTTTAATTACACGGTTTTATACTTTTCCAAAGTACTCAGCATTAATTTTTTCTATAACGAGCACAAATGTCCAGCTCTCATTCCCCTCCATTATTGTTGGAAAATGTTCTAATCAAACGATTACGGCCACAGTACGGACCTGCACGTTACTTACTTCCCATACATAGACACCTGGACTTTGCTAGCTGCCAGAGCCGCCTGCAGATGAAGAAGCATGGCCTCCTGGTTCAAGATATTCTCTCCTTCTTTCTTTGGCGTCTGGATCAGCATCTGGGATGTGTAAACCGATTCTTCTCCCAGTTTCTCCTTGGTGTAGCAAAGTTCATGGCTTACACGGCTCCCCGCTGTCAGAAGAGACGAAGAGTGAGAAGTTGTCATCTTAACAGATCTACTCTGCCCCTTCGTAACATACAGGGCTTTTAGGAATTTAATATCAAACCTAAAATAAAGACTTTCTTTGGAGAAGAGCAGCCACCACTATGGCTTGCTTAAAGTATTATTGAGCTTCAATCAGTCTTGTTTAGAATTGAGGAAAACTCGTAAACCAGTGAAAACTTCTAGGTAAGTCATAGCTCTGCTGTGTCTGACCAATTTTTTGAATTTATTTTTTTACATCATGAATGCATCATGGACAATGTAGACCTCGGAAATCTGCAGGGCTCATATTAGTCATCACAGACAGAAACCAGCTCATCGTCTTATGAGTTCAGATCTACGTGTGATGCATATCTTGTCTTTAAAAAGTGCCCTACTGCGGGTTTTTATTGCTGTACTTACCGCAAAGCCAAAAAATGGATAAACAAATTCACCACAAATACTTTCAATATTTTAATAAGTGGGGGATACTACATGCAGTCGTTGACCTTTTTCCCCTTGGTAATAAAGGCACTTGACTGCACAGCCAGTGGGATATCCGCACCTGATTGGAGATCGTTTTTCAAAGCAGTAGTAAATATGGAATGTCTGGGTTCATTAGGGATTGAACGAATCATATACTACGGATATAACAGGCTACAAACTGGATTTCTCAATATAATGCAAGCTATTTATTCGACAGTCTGGGAGAGGACATTTGCTCACACACTGTTTGTATACGGTGCATTAATAAGGTCTATAGAACACATATTACATGGAAAACATCACTGGAGAGCTTGCACTCTACCAGTAACAATGTTACCTCCGCCGCTTATTCTATAATAACCTGGCAGGAAATAGGTTAAAATGTGACTGTCGTTACTAGTTCTCAAACGATGGGAACGGCGTAGCTGAGGTATTCACTGCGCCGCTTGCGAGCTTTGTGAAAAGAAAGAAAGTTTCTCGTCATTAGCGCTAATTTGAAGCAGTGCTGGTCCATCAGGGCTTCAAAGCACATTGAGATCGGCTGAGGAATGTCAACTCCCTAATTAACCCAGGGAACAGACATGAAAAGAGGAGGCAGGGGGACGAGGAGACAAACTTCAAACGGAGGACGCTGCTGTACAGCCAGGGAGGGCAAGAGCGGAGTTCACAGCGAGAGGAGGAGGAAGATCAGGGTGAAATTTGCCCCAAAACAAGGTCAAGGACAAAGATGGCACTTAGAGCATTTTGTTTCTAAAACACCTGTTTAATAATCGGGCTTTCAGACCTTTTGGTCAAACCAGCGTCAACGATATTGCGGAAGGAGCCTGCAGCTGTTGGGTGACACCAACTCCCTTTACAGCTGGCTGAGGGTGATAAGTCCAACCATGGCTGTGAGAAGAACCTCCATAGCACCCTGACATTAAGCTGGTCCTACTCTGTGTGATACAGAGGTTAATCATATCTAGCTTACAAAAAACTTGCAGCGTCTGCATAATAACTGTACACTTTTGCCATAACTTGCGTGATCTCTCCCTGTGCTCTAACCTACAGTAAAACTGGGTGGCTGACTGCTATGAATAGACAAGGAGAGGCTTGAATGGGGAGGAACGTTTTACTAATTACTAGAGGCCCAGGCCTTATATCTCCGTCTGTACTGTCTATTCTCGCCCATCTGGACCACCCAAACTGGCAGCTCATCCCTCATCTGGTCCCCATGTGATTGAGCCGGGTGTTTTACTCATTCGCACTTTGCACACACACACTCCCACGCTAGCTGTGCTAGACTGGGCTACAAAAACTCAGACTCTCAGCGGTCTCAGGCATGTTATTACTATAGCAGGTCAATACCCTCCGAGATAATGTGCCGGAGGTTTCAATTATAATTATATACATTTAGCGGTTCCCCAGTGCTATGTGTCCGTGTTAAACAAACAAGACACGTGTGTTGTACTTGTTATAATGTCTAAATTATATTTCTCCAAGAAATGAACTATAATCATAAATAATAGGAGCCTTTCATAAAAGCCCACGCATGCAGATTTCCCAACGCTTTAATTTCATCCCAGAGAATATTTACCATGATTTCGGGTTTTATTGCTTGGATTTTCAGGAAAAAAATGCAACATTTCTATATCTATATAACAGCGAAAAAGAAAACCCATTTTGGGGCTTTTTTTTGTTTAGTTTTTTTTTTGTTTGTTTTTTTTGTTTTTTTTTTAGTAGATTTGCAATTTTGGAGTCAATTTTGCAAGTTAGGGGTCAACTCACGGATTATAGAATAAACGTTGCTTTTCCAAATTTGGAAAGGCAGCTCTTTTTAATAAAACTTTTGCAGCCAAATATTTTATAAGCCCCGTTTTGAGAGTCACTACCCAGAATCCTTTTCTGCTTTATTGCCCTAGAGAATTGGTGACAATGGTAAGACATTCACAAAGAGAATGCTATAATTAACAATAAATCCACATATTATTCTTGGTGGGTTCCCGTTCCTACCCCTTCCTCACTCTCAGCCCACAAACAGTCACTATGTATATCCCCGAAGCTGCAGTATAACTCAACCTGGTTGACTGCAGCTTTGGAATTGCTGATATTTCCTGAGCCACCCAAACAGTACACGTGTGCTCTGTGTGCACGAGAGCGTGGCTAGTGCTCCACCATATGTTAGCTCATGGGGCGAGTGAGGGTGTTCATGGGTGACTAGCTCTACTCTGGGAAGGTGTTTGTATTGGCTGCGTCATTAATAATACATAGTTTAGGAAAAAAAAAAAATAGTATTATATGATCTTAATATTTTCCCAGCAGCCCCCTCTGCTTAGACAATCCATGCGTGCTGCATTAAATCTGTCAATCGCAGATCGGCTGCAAAATAAACACGAGCCATTCTACTGTCTGGGGTAAAGACAGGGGGGTAGCAGTGGTTTATAGAGCATTTTGTTAGCTGCCAACTCATAGTAGGTCATGTTTAAACAGGAAATATTCCCACCCCACAGCAGATGTGATAACAAGTACTTAAAGGTAACCCCCACACACTAATATGCACTCTCTACATAGACCTCACAGTCTCTGCCAGCTCACACAGACACACACACCCCAGCTCACACAGACACACACACTCGCTACATAGACCTCACAGTCTCTGCCAGCTCACACAGACACACACACCCCCAGCTCACACAGACACACACACTCGCTACATAGACCTCACAGTCTCTGCCAGCTCACACACACACACACACCCCCCCAGCTCACACAGACACACACACCCCAGCTCACACAGACACACTCGCTACATAGACCTCACAGTTTCTGCCAGCTCACACAGACACACACACACACTCCCTACATAGACCTCACAGTCTCTGCCAGCTCACACAGACACACACACACTCCCTACATAGACCTCACAGTCTCTGCCAGCTCACACAGACACACACCCCAGCTCACACAGACACACACACTCCCTACATAGACCTCACAGTCTCTGCCAGCTCACATAGACACACACACCCCAGCTCACACAGACACACATACCTCAGCTCACACAGACACACACACAAAAGCTCACACACACACACAAGCTCACACACACACAGACACACACACTCCCTACATAGACCTCAGTCTCTGCCAGCTCACACAGACACACACACCTCAGCTCACACACAGACACACACACTCCCTACATAGACCTCACAGTCTCTGCCAGCTCACACAGACACACACACCTCAGCTCACACACAGACACACACACTCCCTACATAGACCTCACAGTCTCTGCCAGCTCACACAGACACACATACCTCAGCTCACATAGACACACACACCCCAGCTCACACAGACACACACACCCCAGCTCACACACCTCAGCTCACACACAGACACACACATTCCCTACATAGACCTCACAGTCTCTGCCAGCTCACACAGACACACATACCTCAGCTCACACACAGGCACACACACTCCCTACATAGACCTCACAGCCTCTGCCAGCTCACACACAGACACCCACACTTACATACACACACACACACGCACCTTAACTCACACACAGGCACACAAACATACATACACACGCACACACTCTGCATAGAGCACAGAGTCTCTGCTAGCTCACAGATACCCACACATACATACATACATACATACATACATACACACACGCACTCTGCACAGACCTCAGAATTATGCTAGCTCACAGACAGACACACACACACACACACACACACACACACAATCTGGTCTCTACGAGCTCACAGGCACATAGAGACACCCACACAGACACACCTCAGCTCACACACAGACACACACAACTCAGCTCACACACCTCAGCTCACACAAAGACACACACACCTCAGCTCACACACACACACACCTCAGCTCACACACACACACCTCAGCTCACACACAAACACCGCAGCTCCGACCTCATATTCAGTGTTTAGATTTCCTCAAACGAATGATGATGGCAGCTTTTATCTTTTAAAAATCACAACCTAACCGCTCTTAAATGGGAAATACACACACCATAACCACTACACCATAGGTCACAAGGACTCTACACACAGAGTCTGTGTTAATACAGAGTCGCTGAAAAGGGGAAGGATGAATCCCACTCTCCCATGTAAATATTTTGGATGCATAGTAAGGTGAAACGTTCTCATATAATGCCCCAAGCCGGGGGGCAGGCCCGTGGGATGCCAGGAAGGAACCCTACTTTTTTCCAAAATTCAATGTGACTGCAACCATAAACGAAGTCTGTGCACCATAACCAGTACAATATGCACAGTGATTATGGTGCTTGTAGTGTCCCTTTAAGTACTCGTGGCACGGCACAGGCGTGTACAGTACATTCCCATGCTAGCTTTCAGGCCATTTCAGATTATTTGTTCATAGTCCGACTAACACGTTATCTCGGTGTTATAAGAAAATGTCTCCAGCGAAAGAAACGTTTCCGTGTTTGCTTCTGTTTATTGAATATCCCCAGCAGTAAATTTACAGCAAATCGCAATATTTAGACTGAAATATTCCAGCTGTGACTACACCGAGCGTTGGATATTCTTTCTAAATACGCCATTTATTTACTTACATTTTATAGAAGGGTTTTCGGTTTACCACAATTCAGTGTTTAGTGGGTAAACCCCAGGCCGTTTTGTATGTTTAAGAGATCTGATCTGCTGAACATGCAGGCTGTTCTACCCCTGTGTCTGTTCGTAGAACACATATTGGAGGAGCTAACTAACTAACAAGGCCAAACTTGCGTTCTCGTCTGCGCTTTAATGCTGTCTATCTCAGCCCTGGCATGACTACCAACAGGAAGTCAGCAATTTGTAACAGATTTCTAAATCAGTACGGGAGGTCTGTTATGCACGACAAGGCCATCGCAGGATTCTCCGTGCCTTACAAGTTCATCCAACACAATTAGTTACTTGCAAAATGTCCTAAATTTCACATTCTATTAACCACTATGAAGTGTGCACCGTTCGCCTCTGGACGTATCGATAACGCAAGAGTAATCATCGCAACCCCAGGGCCGCTTTCATACAGAAATCACAGATATACCGGTATTCTATGCCATGCGATAAAGTAACCTCTGCTTAGGACGGTCTCTCCCATCACTCTGTATTTAGGACAATTGCTCCAGGGAGCTTGAAATTAGCAGTCTATGGATACGTCTCCTCTATGTGTTTTGGGGGAAGGGATTATATGGATTAAGCTATCTGTGAGAGCCCCCCACTGCTCGAGAGGATGTGTCTCACAAGGGGTTCTCGGATACATATTTACCGGCCCCCTATACAGCTAATAAAGTATTAGTTGTCTCGTCCCAAAAACAATCGAATGTTAAAACTAACCTGCGTCTATTCAGCCTTAAACCAATGATTGTCATGTTCTGTATGTTCGCACAGAGTAAATGTGTTTAACAATACTTTAACATACTTCATTGATCTAGATTCCCTTGCTCAATTGAGCCATTGGGCGTCATTTCTTGACACGATCATACCAGCTCCATACGGTGATTTTAAAATGACAGATAAATTAAAATAGTTCATATTACTGATATAACGAAAAGCTTATCATTCGCAGGAGATGAAATTCTATGCTACAGAACTCAGAGCTGTAACGTTGAGGACATTCTTGGAGTTATATGTGTAAATCATTATAAACTGAGATGGCGTTTTGACTATCACTCCTATTTGGCCTGTGATACCCAATGACGTGGCTCTACTGTAACTCAGTCAAATTTTAAAATAATCAACTGTCCCTTTACTGTAGACAAGGGATGTCCAGCTTTAGACCTTTGGCTTTTGTTCAACTGTAATTCTCAGACATTTATGCTGGTCTGTAAGGCTGGAGATCCCAAACGTAGACTCAGCTGGACACAGTGTTGGGAAGTCTAAGAGGTCGGAGCCATTTCCTGCAATTTAAGTGATCAGTCCTTTCTACCATCAGATTTTAAACGTCTCTGTCTATCTGTGATTGCACACACGGACAATGTACCCGTATTGAAGCCATTAAAAAATGAAAAGTCCCCGAGCCCGGGCAGAATATTTGGGAAATTATCACGATCGTTATCTGCATTATTATGTTCGGCAAAACATCCGTTTCCCGAGCTGAGTCGCAATGTGTCATCGTGGGGCCTGGAAGCCAACAGGGTCATCACTATAAGAGATGGCATTTATTATCGTTTTGAGAAAAAGATTAAACATTTCTCTGCTATCGGCAGAACAGTCCTTAGTAATTCTTAATTTAGCTGTCTGGGTGGAGGGGGGGAGGTCTCCCTCAGATGACCCCATCCACGTATTTCACCCGTTGGTGAAAAAACATGAAGATATATTTTTGATTTTTGTTCTGTTTCAGGCAGCACTTGGGTCATAACGAAACCAGACATATAATATATAAAACATTGAGATAATGTGTGTTATAGAGCGAGAAGGAAAGATTCTTAATGCGGGGTTAAATAAATGATACTAAATTAATTCTGTAACAATTTAACTCTCGATCTCCAAGACATTGGGTCCTTTAAAGGAGGAATATTAAGGGAGGTAAAGGGGGGGTGGGGGGAGGACTGGTAACAAGCTATCCCAGACCAATAGTTTAAGCACTGAGTCTAACTTGTTCCCACACCCCATATAAATAGTGCTCAGAGCTCCCATCTCAGCCAAGCACTCCACACCATAAATACTAAGAGCAGATGCACAGTCTTCCCCAAGTCTCAATAGCACTTTACCCACTCAGACTGGGCCTATTGTGTGCACCGTGAATGTCCTCCTAGATTGTTCTAATACAAGCAAGACAGAAGGAGGGGAGAGGGAAAAAGGACCCCCCCCCCCACCTCATTCCCACCACCATTACTTTATAACAACACATATAATCCTCCTGATTTATTTTCACTATGTGCTGATGGCTCGGACTTTAAAATAATCCAGAAATGTTATTATATTGCTTGTGATAACTTTTTACATGTCCTCCCAGTCCCTCTCCTCCCCGAGGCCAAAACAGGAACATTTTGGAGTCAGACATAGGTAGTTTAATTACTAATTAATTACCTGAAAATGTTCTGATTGAACTAATGAATTAATTAACCCGAGAAAGTTAACTTTGATAGGAAACAAATAGTAATTAAAGTCTCAACTACTGCTGCTAGGATACTCTATAACTCTGCTAATAACGGGATTTACAGTCCAGCCAGGACAAGCAGAGAGAGCAGTCTGGAGATGGGAGAGACCTCTCTCCTAGGGCAGATCATTATAATGATCTAGGGGCTATAATGGAACAGTAATTGTTTCCATGGAAACCAGCTCAGTATAGCAGTATTTAGGGAGATGGGCCCTGTTTTTAGACAATCTCAAATCTCAGGTCTACCCGGAAAAAGTAAAATAATGATTGAGATTTTCTGCGTACTCTGCGCGTGGTGTTATTTGTGAAGATATGATCATTATGATTACTATTTTATAACGTAGCTTTTCGTGTACATTCACACCTGGGACCTGGTAAAATGAGCCAACCTGTCGCATAGTGTCAAAATAAATCACGATTTCTTCCAAAGTCATCTTCACAGAACTCAGACAGAGACACAAATTAAATATGTTGCAAAACTGGGACATCTGAGTGGAAGAAGGGACATCCTGTGTGACAGGGGGGTCCAGCAGTCTCACTGGGTGGGCTGTAGTTTTATTTGGGATGGGACCAGACTTTGTCTAAACAACGTTTGATGTGGCAAAGTCAATATAGACTGATTTTCATCCAAAAAAAGGCCTCTAACCACACCTGGCTAGTGATCTACCATTGAGAAACTCGTCAGCCTTGAGTTCTCTCAAAATATTAATATTAACGCAAGACTTAGAACGAACATCAGGTTTCCGAGGCGACAGCTGCCAATTCAGATTCAAGATCTAGACATTAAACTGTATATGGCTACAGTGAGCAGCTAAAACGTTACAGGACACTCTACACAGGACGAGACCCAACATATAGAGGGGGTGTGCTGCGGAACACAATATTATTATTTTATTATTTATATAGCGCCATCACATTCCGTAGCGCTGTACAATATATAACACAAAACCTACACAGCCACATTGTAACAATAATCAGCCAACATCTCCGAACACAACTCCCATCAAGCTTAGCTCTATCCCGCCCCGGCTGGATTGCCAGACTCTGGTGGGCCCTGCCTGATACTCTATGTTTACTTCTCACAAAACATGAAAATCAGAATCACAAGGGGCCGACAGCAAATCACAAAACTCAAAACACAAAGTCTAATTAATCATAACATTCACAGAGGACTCTTCTTTAGGGATCATTTAATTACACGTGGATTGGGAGTTATCGTTAGTGACTCTTATCTTGTATTTCCCAGAGCTGGGGGTGCTGACAGACAGTGACATTTTGAATTACAAGCAATCCATGATCTCTTCTCTATTAAATCCTGCAGACTGTCTGTGGATCCTTTAAATATCTCAAAACACACAGGCTATCGCAACAACTGAACCAACTCCTACTCCTATCACTCCCTTGGGGAAATACAAAGATATATTTTTAATATATCTTATAAATGCGTGTGATAAATGAAAGAGGTACACTAGGGGTGTAAGGCTTTTAATTGTAGAATACAAATAACACATCTGTAATGCATTGCCCTCCTACAAGCCCCGAATACACGTTTTAAAACATTATCGTATATATATAATTTTTTTACCGAATCCAAAGTGCAGTTTAATTAATTTCACATCCTTTTTAAAGTGCTAAAAATTTAATTGAAACTCCACAGAGTCTATCCATTAACCAGCACAATATTTAAGCCATCGGATTTGGATCATAATTTTATTGCCAAAAATTGAGCAGTAGCTGACGGCGTTACATGTTAGCGAATTAGGCGTCATGGTCCCACTACGTGTCCTTCATTTATTAATTTCCAGACATATTCTGTTACCGATGGAAGATATTTAGATGTAAATCCTCCAGCGTAGAATGTGAGCTGAGACAGAGGCGTGGATGTTTGTATATATGGACGTAACGTATAGATTATATATACATCGTCCAGTCTATGTTTAAAAGCTCCCAACCCCCCTTCTCACAGGGCACAGCTGCTTACAATTCCTGTAGCTCCACCAAGAAGCCTTTTGTGCTCTTCCTATTAGGTCCCAGACCACCCACTGCCAATGGTGACCACCCAAGAAACCAGCACTCCCCCCTCCCCCCCTTCCTGCTTACAGAAGAGAACCAATAAGCAGCCGCTCACAGAAATCCTTAGTTTGTTTTCTCTGTCTCTGTATATGGAATGCTGATTCCATTAGATCCCAGCGCTGGGATACTTTGTGTCTGCTCACTGAGTACTGCAGCCATGCTCTCCCTGCTGCCCGGTACCCCAAACAGGGTAACCCACATTATTACTGACAGTGTGCACCCCAGATCAGGGTTACCCACATTGTTACTGACAGTGTGCTCCCCAGATCAGGGTAACCCACATTGTGCACCCCAGATCAGGGTAACACACAGTGTTACTGACAGTGTGCTCCCCAGATCAGGGTAACCCACATTGTGCACCCCAGATCAGGATAACCCACATTGTGCTCCCCAAATCAGTGTTACCCACAGTGTGCACCCCAGATCAGGGTATCCCACATTGTGCACCCCAGATCAGGGTAACCCACATTGTGCACCCCAGATCAGGGTAACCCACATTGTGCACCCCAGATCAGGGTAACCCACAGTGTGCACCCCAGATCAGGGTAACCCACATTGTTACTGACAGTGTGCTCCCCAGATCAAGGTAACCCACATTGTGCACCCCAGATCAGGGTAACCCACATTGTGCTCCCCAAATCAGTGTTACCCACAGTGCGCTCCCCAGATCAGGGTTACCCACAATGTTACTGACAGTGTGAACCCCAAATCAGGGTAACCCACGGTGTGCATCCCAGATTAGGATTACTGACAGTGTGCTCCCCTGATTAGGGTTACTGACTGTGTGCACCCCAGATTAGGGTTACTGACTGTGTGCACCCCAGATTAGGGTTACTGACTGTGTGCACCCCAGATTAGGGTTACTGACAGTGTGCACCCCAGATCAGGGTTACTGACAGTGTGCACCCCAGATTAGGGTTACTGACAGTGTGCACCCCAGATCAGGGTTACTGACAGTGTGCACCCCAGATCAGGGTTACTGACAGTGTGCACCCCAGATCAGGGTTACTGACAGTGTGCACCCCAGATCAGGGTTACTGACAGTGTGCACCCCAGATCAGGGTTACTGACAGTGTGCACCCCAGATCAGGGTTACTGACAGTGTGCACCCCAGATCAGGGTTACTGACAGTGTGCACCCCAGATCAGGGTTACTGACAGTGTGCACCCCAGATCAGGGTTACTGACAGTGTGCACCCCAGATTAGGGTTACTGACAGTGTGCACCCCAGATCAGGGTTACTGACAGTGTGCACCCCAGATCAGGGTTACTGACAGTGTGCACCCCAGATCAGGGTTACTGACAGTGTGCACCCCAGATCAGGGTTACTGACAGTGTGCACCCCAGATCAGGGTTACTGACAGTGTGCACCCCAGATCAGGGTTACTGACAGTGTGCACCCCAGATCAGGGTTACTGACAGTGTGCACCCCAGATCAGGGTTACTGACGTGTGCACCCCAGATTAGGGTTACTGACAGTGTGCACCCCAGATCAGGGTTACTGACAGTGTGCACCCCAGATCAGGGTTACTGACGTGTGCACCCCAGATTAGGGTTACTGACAGTGTGCACCCCAGATCAGGGTTACTGACAGTGTGCACCCCAGATCAGGGTTACTGACAGTGTACCAAGGGTAAAAGACCCCCCTGTTGGAAAATGCAGAAAATCAGCAAAAATAATGAGCCCTAACCCCATAAACCTGATGGCAGGGGCAGGGGGGAGAGACATGGAGCTGACTGGGGCAGAGGATATCTTTATCAGTGTTAATTCATAGCAGGGATTGCTAAACCTTTACACTGCAGAGGTTCATGGACTACATTTCCCATGATGCTCATCGGCGTCATCATTCACAGGAAGTAAACCCTGGTTACCTCTGGATGGAAGGTCTTTTCAGGATTGAGAAGATAATCGATTACTTATAATAAATGAACCATAATAATGTTACTTCTGTCGGCAACATTCAGTGAATACTGACACGTTAATAAACGAAATATACGGAAGATGTTCTGCAGCAGCTTGAAATAGTGTCACTGTCTACATTGCACAAACTGAACTCCAACAGGCGTATTCACTCAAAGAGAGAACTGGCGGGAATTCAAAGAGAATTTCACATTTAGGCCATAATAGCTGAATTGGAAGCATAGCTGAGAACTCTTCCAACTCGGCTATTTAGACCTTAAATGGGAAATTCTCTTTGAACTCCCAACAATTTGCATTTTAGTGAATAACTGTGACTGTCAAACTTCAGGCAAAAATATCTCACACTATGGCTGAGTGGGAGAAGGTTTCCTCCAAAAACAGCTATTTTTTCCTACGTTTCCCTATTCAGACACTAATTTGCTACAATTCAGAGTTTACTAAATAAAGTTAATGCTTTCTCATTAAAAAAAAACTAAATCCATTTTATCTCCGCACAGAATTCCCAGCCCTTATTTCTCAATACATGACGGTTTGCCTGTATATTGTCTGTGTCCCTTCTCCGGCCAGTACTTCAGATCCTGCAGATCATCTTATTCCCAGCCGCCAGTCTGCAGGCACACACTAAGTCCAACCATTTGGCACAATGACTTTTTACGAGTTTTAGAGCCAAGTGGCCGTGCATGGCCGCCTTGACTGGAAGCAGTAACAAAGCACAATAACAAGGCACAATATTACCGCAGGACCAACACTTTGTACCTTTTATACCAGGAATGACAATTCTTAATGATATTCCTGGGGACAGAAAATGTTCTAGGCTTATTCAGAAAGGTGTTTCAGCAAAAGTGCAAAATAATACCAGACATCGTGGAAACCACAACTTATCCAACATTAACCAGCAGAATGAAAAGAGACGCTGAGAATCTGCTCATTCACACACAGGCCCTGAATCTGCTTATTTACACACAGGCCCTGAATCTGCTCATTCACACACAGGCCCTGAGAATCTACTAGTTCAACCACAGACCCTGAGAATCTGCTCATTCACACACAGGCCCTGAGAATCTGCTCATTCACACACAGGCCCTGAGAATCTACTCATTCACACACAGGCCCTGAGAATCTGCTCATTCACACACAGGCCCTGATAATCTGCTCATTCACACACAGGCCCTGAGAATTGACTCATTCGTAAACAGACGCTGAGAATCTACCCATTTACCCACAGACACTGAAAATCTGCCCATTCATAAACAGACCCTGAGAACTGACTCATTCACACACAGACCCTGAGAATCTGCTCATTCACACACAGATCCTGAGAATCTGCTCATTCACACACAGATCCTGAGAATCTGCTCATTCACACACAGATCCTGAGAATCTGCTCATTCACACACAGATCCTGAGAATCTGCTCATTCACACACAGATCCTGAGAATCTGCTCATTCACACACAGATCCTGAGAATCTGCTCATTCACACACAGATCCTGAGAATCTGCTCATTCACACACAGATCCTGAGAATTGACTCATTCATACACAGACCCTGAGAATCTGCCCATTTACCCACAGACCTTGAAAATCTGTTCATTCATACACAGACCCTGAAAACCTGCTCATTCATACACAGACCCTGAGAATCAGCTCATTGATCACGAGAATCGGCTTATTTTTCCAGAAAAGTTGAGAATCTGACAACTCTTCTAATAAATCATTCCATTCACGCGAGCATTTCATGTTCTTATTATTACTATGGGCATTTATAGATTTTTGCAGTGTATTACAATTCTACAGTGATGGTTTACCATACAATGAAAAAATACAGACAGGCAGAATAGGTGAAGAAGGCTCTGCTTAAATCATCTTCCAATCTACAAATCCTGACACGGCGACTGTCGTATCAAGGCAGCGCCATACTGGTACCATAGGGGTTAGGGGGCAAGGAGTATGTAATTAGCAAGCTGTGCTAGAGCCCCCACTGCCAAATCCTGTCATTGACAGGGACGTCCTGTAATAACCTCATTGGCGTCTAAAAGAGGCGGAGTTATGTTTCAGGCAGTGCGCATGTTCAGTGTGTTCTCATACAGAGTGAGCGGCCTGCGCACACTTTAATATTGTATCATACTCCCTAGCTGGCCTAGCATCATGGGAAATGTAGTTTAATTGTAATCTCAGGAGCCAACATTTAACTCCTTATGGACCAAACTTCTGGAATAAAATGGAATCACGACATGTCACACATGGCATGTGTCCTTAAGGGGTTAAAGTCACCGCCTCAAACTTACAAAAAAGATGAGTCCAGTTGCTGGACTACATTTCCCATCATTCTCTGCAAACTGTCGTATCATATTTGCTACAAGTTCTTAAATGCCTTCTATGACGCAGAATGTGGGCGCTTTACGAATAAACAGTACGCGCCCCACCTTCTACGACAACAGTTTGCGCATGACCTCCATTTTTACCATCACCTTCTTACACCAACACCTCCATACGGACATTCCGGCACAAAGTGGTACCAATAACATCAACACTGAATTACTCATGCCTCTTTATTAAACCATTAACCGAGCATTGCGTTACCACCAAAATCGATTTTAATAAATAAATATTACTTTCAAATGTAGGTGTTTATTGGCTAATACATTTTTGCTCCTTGCAATCAAACCATTTGTTTTGAATGAATTACATTAAAAATAAAAAAACTCACAATAACAGGGTGAATACAATCAACACTCACCTTCAACCCATAGCCGTTCGATGTCTGTCTCGATGGAGGCAACTCGAAGTCCAACCGTCAAAGCACCAAACACCAACAGTCCAATAAATAATACTTTTCCGCAATGTCTGTGAATGGAGCAACCGAGCCAGAAGAGTAGAGCTTGAAACTGAGCCCTCAGCCAGAGAGGAGCTTTCTGACCGACTGCTTTACCCTAGGAAGACAAAAAAAAAACACAGAATGTCATCAATCACACGCAGCACCCCACCAGAATTCCTATACATCAGAACAATACAGCCCGCAGTCACCATGCCTTGAGCAGCTTTTAACACAGCTGCTCTTGGGGGTCACTAAAAGTTGTCTACGTGCCCAGGTATCCCCGGGTTAGCCAGTTCTGTGCGCTGATATCTCCTGATTGTAGCAGTGTGAGATCCCCTAGCAGGTAGTGCCAGCAGTGATATTAGTTACAGATGTTGAAGTACAGGAGTCGTCCGATGAGCCCTAATTCTTTGCAGGTTGTTAACAGAATTTATGGGACTGATCTTTATAGATGTTGCACATGAGCTTTCAATGCCATAAAAGTCTTGTCTTGCGATGTGAAAACCCAGAATTTAAACACTGACTCAGACAATTTATTGTGGCCTTTCCAGCCCACCTGGTCTGTACAGATCTCCCACCCACACAGCAGGCTAAGAAATACGGAGAGAGGAAATGGCTATCGGGAGAAAAGAGAAATAAATAGAGGAAATAGAAGGGTATCAATGAATGGATAACGGAGGTTGGGAGCAAGAAACGGCGCTGATAATATTTTACTGTGGTCGGAAATAGAAGGATTAAGATTCAGCAGAAAACAAAGGGGGAACGTTAGGCAGAAACCAAAGTGAATTTTCCCACATTTTTGTGGCTGAAGCCAGAAGCTGCCAGTGCCCTGTGGCTGGAAAACTGATACGGCGCCAACCACACAGCTACCAAGGGAAGGGAGCAGCTAGCATCCTGTGGGTAAGGGAGGGAGCCGCCTGCTCAGGTGGCACAGGCTCAGCAATGCCCACAGAGCAGATTATTGCCATTCCCCTCTTATTGTAAAGCGGGCGCTATATAAATACCAATAATAATAATAATAATAATAATAATCCCATCCGTGTCTGGGGGGATACACTACACAAACCTAACAATTCATACCCCCACCACGCAAACACTGACAGGAACGGTCTTTCTTATGTCACAGGTGCTGAATGAATTAAATATAGCAAGGTACACGCAGAGTGCCTCGACGGCCCCAGTGCCAAATGGATGAACAAATGTGGGAGTGGGTTTGGGGCAACAGAGTCCCTTACAGCCAAATTACGCACTGACCTCCACCCTAAATCTAGACATTTTAATGCAATTGTCAGTAACTCTATAGCCAACATCCGCAGCTTTTATTAACGAGCTGCCACCGTCCGCTTCCCTCCTGGCTATAACTACATGGACAGGGTGTCACTCTAATCCTGGGCAAGGTCAAGAGGTCAAGGGTCATGTTTGCATGGCACAGTTGGCATTCTACCTGTTAAAACACTGGCCGCCATGCTATCATGGATCTGGCTCCTTAATGACAGCACAAAGCACACGATTTAACACAAACAATATACACCTATTAGAGTGTAAGCTCTTCAGGCCAGTGACATCTAAACCTAACGAAGTATGAGCTGAGGGCGTGTGAATTTTTACTTTCCAGTCTGATCTGAGATGAATTCTCCCCTTTCCTCCTACTCCATGGATCTGGGGACTGCTCTCTCTGAAAGGGGTAAGAGAATCAGGCAAGCCAGCAGTCACCACCCAGGAATGGAAACAGTGAGGGGAACAAGATCTGCCCAAAATCCGCTCACTCGGTGTGTGGGAAATCACTCCTTTCACCCCAGAGGCCTGTAACATGCAATTCTACTAACATTCCCAGAGAGATGATGGGCCTTATTCACTAAACTGGGCGTTAAGGAGAATTAACAAGGGAATAGGTCATATCAGGCCAAAGTAGGTGGAAACGGTAACTAGGAAAGTTGGATAATTTTCTCCGCTTGATTATTTTGGCCTAATAATTTTAATTCCTTGTCAATTGCTTCACAGTCCCATTCCCACTTTATTATGAGAAACAGTCAGAAATGATTAAATTTTATGAGAAATAAAAATCAATCATTTTCAGAAAATTGACAAAACCCACATCATTCATAACTCTGACTGTTTTTGCCAAACACATGCTGCTCTTTTGGTGTGCTTTGTAATATTAGTTTTGGGTGAGGCTGTCAGCTTCTTTGGCAAGGAATATTATTATATCAACAACTGCACAGTTTAATATCTGCTTGGGTGTATTGTGATACAGTGTGGGGAGGGCATGCACTGAACAGTACATAGATTGTAAGCTCTGCAGGTTAGAGATGTCACTATAGCCTTGGCTGTGTGTATGATACAATCATTAAATCACTGAATAGTTATCACTATGACAGTGTCACCCCATAATATAATGAGAACATCACAATTATTTCACCCCACAATATACACTTCATGTTTTGGGCAATGTTATAGTGACACCTTTCTAATGACAGATACTAGAAGGGGGCATTAAATGTACCCACACATTGGCACTTACCTTGGCAATTTGTTTGAGTGCATAGGCAGCATGGCAGTAACTAGGTCTCCTGAGCAGGTCAGAGTTGGCAGCAGTGGGGTGAGGTGCTTTGTACCCAGGGGGTAACTCTACAAACCCACCTTCCCCCACTATGGGGGGCATGGAGGCCATTGGGATCCCAGAGCAAAAAGGAGGAATGGGGTTAACACACAAGCAGGATGTGTCCAAGATACAGGCCACCGACCACCGACGTAGGTAGACAATCAACACAGATTAATCCATGTAAAGAGATGAGGGGCAGCTGTGAAGGTCTCCATCTAGGTGGGTAAATCCATAGAACCCTGGGTGTTCTTCATGCTATCCAGTGCTGATGGAGGGATTTGGGCAAATTTAGGTGGAAAAAAGTGTAAATGGTGAATGTATGGGGGCTAAAAAAAATCTCCCAAAATGTAAATCAGTAAAAGCTGAAAGCCAGTCCCGGTAATCAGGATGCAGTGTGAGTTGGATAGAGCTCAGTCCTGAGTGCAGGGTCTCCTGGTTCCCAGAATCTGCACTCACATCCACCCTTTACACTCCCTGAAAAGGAGAGAGACAGATGATGAGAGGGGAGGAGGCTGGATTCAGCAAGATCAGGCTCCCATTGGCCAAGGAAGAGGCAAATTACTCTACAAACAGAGCTTATTATTAGCTGCTAGGCAACAGCTCAGCAAAGTGAAGAAGGGAGAGAGACCACCCAGGCAGCCCTCTCTCAAATCAATGAGGGGACAGGGGAGGGGGGGCTTAAACAGAGGAGCCGCTCAACTTTTACAGGAATTCTGCTCTACAGACCTCCAAATGCTACAAATTTCTTACCACCCTGCTCTGTCCAAACAGCCCCCACCCCTGCACATACCCCCTCACCTCTTACTTAGCAGAGCAATGTGACAGGGGCTGCATAGACAGCTGCAATCCAAGCTTTTGTAAGGAAAAGACAAAAACACACAACCCCTTCCTCACACACACACACACACACACACACACTGGGGCCCTCACAACACCCCTATATCTATATGGGCTGTTTATTAATTGTATGTTTGGCAAATAAATTGTATTTTATACTGTGTTTGTTATGTGTGTTTTGTTAGTTTTTTTTTTGTTTTTACAAAAGAAAACAAAGATTGAATTTGAAGAGTTATTTTGAAAAAAGTAAGGTAAAAATAAACAAACAACACACCAGCTAGGAAGTTTAATCAAGTCACCCAGGGCCATGTGAAAGCCGTGTGTGTGTGTGTGTGTGTGTGTGTGTGTGTGTGTGTGTGTGTGTGTGTGTGTGTGTGTGTGTGTGTGTGTGTGTGTGTGTGTGTGTGTGTGTGTGTGTGTGTGTGTGTGTGTGTGTGTGTGTGTGTGTGTGTGTCTACTTGATACAATGTTTATGATCAAAAATGAAACGTTTGTTGTTTTTGAACATGGAAACTCCAGGACTTTTCTGAGCTAAACCTTTTCTTTTTTTTCCAGTTGATTTTTTCAGACATCTGTTTATAGAACCCGATTTGCAGAGTTGAGACTGATTATTTATGTTAGGGTTGTGTGTATTTCTGTAAAAAGCCTGGCCCCTCTCACCCTCCCCTGCTCCCCCACCCACTAAATGCTTCATTTCACACACATCACATCCCCTGCACAAACAATGTGTCAGAAAATACAATTTGCAACTTTTACCATTTTTCCCCAGCTTGCAGCAATTTAGCCAAGAATGATTGATTTATTTAATCTTCTTGTATCACCCAGATGGCAGGATTCTGACAACAAATTGACTCTTATCCTTGATGTCTGTTGTCTTTTATTTGAAATTATTATTTAACATCGTTGTCTCGGCAGCCTGGGCTGTAATTGGCAGATTATTAATATTATTTATTTTTAATCGACATATTTCGCGGTGTTATAAAAGGGATTTCAATTACATTATTTCAATTATTTTAATATTGTTTTCATTTTTAGAATATTTGAAATGTGAGACATGGCACTAATGAAAACATACACAGGTTTATTTTTTGGAAATTAAATGTGAATTTCAACTTTTTGGACAATATTGACATATTGAAAACATAGCAGACTTTTTCCAATTTAGAAAAAAATAATAATTCACACTTCGGTATATAACTCTGACTACATAAAAGATTTAAAAACTTGGTATATAACTCTGACTACATAAAAGATTTAAAAATTCTTCTGCAATATAATTAATGTATATTCTGATATATAGACATTACAATTTAAAAAATACATACTCTACACACACGTACAAGCACACAAACACACAAACATTCACACACGCAAGAGTGTCGGCGCCGTGTGATTATATACTAATGATACCACAATGAATGACAAACAATAATCATTTATAAAGTGGCAACATATTCCACAGCGCTGTACAATGTGATGACAAGCCTTACAGGTAATCACCATGGCACCTTGGGCGTACAAATCAAGAGGTTACAAGGGCTGTTATGATAGACAGACAGATAGACAGACACACACATGGACAGACAAATAGACAGATAGATAGACTGCCCCCTCTCATAATATTGTAAAGCGCTACGGAATCTGTTGGCGCTATATAAATGGCAATAATAATAATAGACAGACAGACATTATGTGATCACGCACCTATATTTGTTTATCATATAACTAGGTCTTCTTTTTTTAATCGTTACAAAATATCAACATGATTATAATATCGGGAATTGTATGATTTATGGAGGGGTTATTAAGTGTTCTATAAAACCAGGTATAATTACTGTCATTATACTGCAGGGTTTCTGAAGTCTATATTTATTGCAAGAAATTAAGATTATGTATTTTAGTTTTCTGTGTCAGGAAATTTTGTTTTTCAGTTGCATAGCAAAAATACATTAGAGAAATTAGACAAATCTGCGGGGCAAAGGCAAAAAATGACTTAATACACCTATTCATAGAATTCATGAATGAATGAATGGATGGATGCTATAGTGTGAGCATAGTTTGTGACCAGCAGAGGGAGACATTTGTCATCTGTGACCATGTGCTGCTCATGTCAAGGTACATTACATAGCTTGCTGTGAATATCCCACAGGGTCACACATTGAAACACAATACACAGTGTATCAATTTAATATAGAAAGGAAACCTGGGGAGACTAATCACCTGCCTGGCATTTACACACGTACACACTGACAATGTATAGATAAATTCAGTGCAGGTTAAATACTGCAAGTACAAGAGACAATAACTAATATTTAGCATTTGTAGGACACGTTGGGCAAAGTATCTGATCATCTCCACTACTCTTGTATTAGTACCGTGTCGTGTTAATTGGACAAGCCTACTACATTCCCAAGCTGAGATATAATATTCTGACACAATGCCTTAGAACACGATAGGACATAGTCTTAAATTAGAGGGGCAAAAGTTTAAAAATAATATCCAGAAGTATTACTTTACTGAGAGGGTAGTGGATGCATGGAATAGCCTTCCAGCTGAAGTGGTAGAGGTTAACACAGTAAAGGAGTTTAAGCATGCGTGGGATAGGCATAAGGCTATCCTAACTAAGATTTATGCCAGGGACTAATGAAAGTATTTAGAAAATTGGGCAGACTAGATGGGCCGAATGGTTCTTATCTGCCGTCACATTCTATGTCTCTATGAGCCAAATTCTGCTTTTTAGTGTATATAAGACAAGTTGTTTGATACTTTCACTGAGCATCTAACGATAAAACTAGTTTCTCATTCACACAGGTAAAGTTTGATCGGCAATGCAATACAAAGGACCAGGTTTCCATGGCAATGCAGGAGGTTTGCAAAGAGGCTGCTCAATGTGATACAATATCGCTTCAAACACTCTGGGTTGACATGGGCTGTTATGGGCTGCTTAGCATTTGTAAGCCTCACTTTCATGGTGATGTCAGATGATTTGATAATTTGTCAAATATGTAACTCATCCATAAGATTAATTTTAACTAAGGATTGGTGGATGGGTTTTCTAGCTGATGTTTCCTCAGTAGGTCTTGGCCCAAGTGAGATTTAACCCATTGTACAGCGCTACGGAATGTGATGGTGCTATATAAATAATAAAATAATAATAATCTGAGTTCTGCTCTTGCCTATAACCAAAATCCTCTGCCCAACCTTAAGCTAAGACAACAGGTTTAGGAGGTAGCTAACCCCCATCTTTAACCAGAGCCTATGTCAGTATAGCACTATAATCCTGAGGGCTGTCTGCAGTGGGGTGTTGTTAACCCTTCAAATAGCCCTAATTATGAATAGTTGTCCCTTAACTATAAACAGTGGTTTATGCCCTAATTCGACCCCTAACTCTGGCTGCGCCTTTATAAATGTCTCTCTAATAAACAGTGATGATCTGTATGTCAGTGATCTAAAGATCTGATCTCAGTTTCCCCATATTGCTGTATTTTAAAATCTCAAAAATCAGAATTTGCAGGATTCGAGCTTAATGTAACAAATTATGTGCCGTTTTTACACATTCCAAGCAATTCCAACACATACTAGAAATGTGCAATTCATTTCGGGCCGAATATGAATTCGGACGAATTTTGGGAAATTCGGACATTCGGGTTCTTCAGAATTTACGAAGTGTCGAAGTTGCCAAAGTTCCGAAGTTCGCCGAAGTTGCCGAAGTTCCGAAGTGCTGAAGTTCCGAAGCACAGTATTGCCTAAGTACTAATATACTTACCTAGTGGAAGAAGAAGAATGTTACATTGTATACAAGTTTAAATAAAAAGCATACAAACGTAGCCAGGATTCAGCTGTAAGCATTTGCAACACTTACAACAATTAAGTAACACACATTCATATAAAATGTAAGTTACTTAGCCAGTCAATCTAATGACAGGAATGAATAATGTATAATTGAATATTATATCCCCTCGGGTCGATACAATAAGATAATTTTTACGTAAGAATATGTTACAATTTTGATAAAAGTCAGTATGTGTTAGGCATGTGCATGGGAAAAAATTTCGGTTCGATTCAGCATTCCGAAATTGGGGACTTCCGCAATTCAGCACTTCGACACTTAAGAACTTCGGCAACTTCGGCACTTCGACACTTAAGAACTTCGGCAACTTCGACACTTCGTAACTTCGGCACTTCGTAACTTCGGCACTTCGACACTTCGGAACTACGGAATTACGACACTTCAGAACTTCGTCCACTTCGGCACTTCGACACTTTGGAATTTCGGAACTTCTCTTGCAGCCGCTTGGTAGATAACTCCCTAATTCCCACGGTATTAGGGAGCTATCTACTAAAAGGCTGAAAGACCTAAATTGGTCTTTCAGACAAATTTACTAATACTAAGTTTTTTTACTTAGTATTAGTAAATTATGCCCCTACTCCTATGTCTAGTAAACAGTGAGCAGCTTGTGGCCAATGTAGGTCTTTCAGCCTTTTGGTAGATAACTCCTTAATACCGTGGGAATTAGGGAGTTATCTACCAAGCGGCTGCAAGAGAAGTTCCGAAGTGCCAAAGTTGACGAAGTGTCGAAGTGCCGAAGGTCCGAAGTGTCGAACTGCTGAACTTACCGAAGTTCCGAAGTGGCGAAGTGGTGAAGTGCCGAAATGCCAAATTTGGGAATGCCGAACCGAACCAAAAATTTTTCCCATGCACATGCCTAACACATACTGACTTTTATCAAAATTGTAACTGAAATTAACATATTCTTCAGTAAAAAATATCTACCGTATTTATCGGCGTATAACACGCACTTTTTTCCCCTGAAAATAGGGGGGAAATCGTGGGTGCGTGTTATACGCCGATATCCCATAATTACTTACCTGTCCTGAAGCGTGGGCCGGCTTCACAGCTTGCACCGCGGTACAGGAACTTTAATTTCATGTTCCGGTTTCCGGCGGGACTGAAAGGAAGTGTGCACAATAGTGTGCACACTTCCTTTCAGTCCCGCCGGAAACCGGAACATGAAATTAAAGTTCCTGTACCGCGGTGCAAGCTGTGAAGCCGGCCCACGCTTCAGGACAGGTAAGTAATTATGGGAGGGGAAGTACACTATGGGAGGGGAGGGGAGTACACTATGGGAGGGGGGGGGAAGTACATTATGGGAGGGGAGGGGGGGGGAAGTACACTATGGGAGGGGAGGGGGGGAAGTACACTATGGGTCGGGAGGGGAGGGGGGGAAGTACACTATGGGAGGGGGGGAGAATACTATGGGAGGGGAGGGGAGAATGGGAGGGGAGGGGGAGAATACTATGGGAGAGGAGGGGGAGAATACTATGGGAGGGGAGGGGGAAAATACTATGGGAGGGGGGAGAATACTATGGGAGGGGAGGGGGGGAGAATACTATGGGAGGGGAGGGGGGAGAATACTATGGGAGGGGAGGGGGGAGAATACTATGGGAGGGGAGGGGGGGAATACTATGGGAGGGGAGGGGGAGAATACTATGGGAGGGGAGGGGGGGAGAATACTATGGGAGGGGAGGGGGGGGAGAATACTATGGGAGAGGAGGGGGAGAATACTATGGGAGAGGAGGGGGGGAGAATACTATGGGAGGGGAGGGGGGGAGAATACTATGGGAGGGGAGGGGGGGAGAATACTATGGGAGGGGAGGGGGGAGAATACTATGGGAGGGGAGGGGGGGAGAATAATATGGGAGGGGGGAATACTATGGAAAGGGGGGGACACTATGGGATGAGGGGGGAACACTATGGGATGAGGGGGGAATACTATGGGATGAGGGGGGGAATACTATGGGAGGGGGGGAAATTTCCTGGAATTTCTTTCTAAAAATGAGGTGCGTGTTATACGCCGGTGCGTGTTATACGCCGATAAATACGGTAATTGTTTCGACACGAGGGGATAGGATTTTACCAGTGACGGATGCATTCTGAAATTCTCTTCCTTGACGTACGTTAATGTCTTTCTCACTGCCAGGATGTTGTTATAGTATGTGAGTTATATAGTTCCAAAGGGTTTACACAATAAACCTAAATTGACTAAATTAGCGTTTCTAAAACTAGACTCTGAAATCATAACTTGCTTTTGATAAATTCCTGTAATTGTTTGGTTTAAATAAATTGCGACGGTGAGCTTAACCAGTCTGCTCTACGAACGCTAAGGCGCAGATGCCAAGATGCCATTGAAAGCGAAGGAGTTTATTCTTTAAACTACAAATTGTAATGAAATGAATGATGAATGACGAGATGCAATCTAACGTAGCCAAGCTGTAGGAGAGTTTGAGAATTTTTCCAGATTACATTTTGTAATTTGGATTTCAATTTGCTGTAATTCTGAGTTCAATGAACAAACCCCAGAGTGAGATGTTGGGAGGAGCAGAGTCACAGAGAGATATTCACTAAATTGTGAAATGATTTTTAAAATAAGCCAAATTGAGTAATTTTTTGTCAGCTGTTCCCGGTTTGGCCTGTAATTTGAACTCGTTGAAATCGTTGTATTCAGTTTACTCTGCAGACAATTCACACCTAAGTAACTAATCGAACTGATCGAACTGAGCAAAACATGCTCACTGACAGTATAATTGTAGCAGAGAATCTACATTTGGCAGTATATATCATTATATATATATATATATAAAAATAAACATTAAAGAAAACCGTCCGCTGGCTGATAAAATCACTAACTGATCCTCAATGTGATCCCCGGTAAATCCATTCCATACAGTAACACTGATACACACACTGCAGCATTGATAGGTGTAGTCTAAACACAGACACATGATATATACACAGTGCTATTCACACCTGTACAGCAAAACATACCAGCCACATGCCGCCTCTCTGTATCTGAATATGGCTAAAAACATAACCTCCACCTTCTGAAATAAGGAGCAATAGACATAGAAACGGTTTGCTGCCCTTTCGTTGTGTAGTAATGTTTGCTAGATATGTTTATAATCAATAGGCCTTCACTCTCACTGATCTAGAATTCCAGGATCCTGCCTATCTGCCTTCACTCCCGCTGATCTAGAATTCCAGGATCCAGCATTTCTGCCTCCATTCTCTCTGATCTAGAATTCCAGGATCCAGCATATCTGCCTTCACTCCAGCTGATCTAGAATTCCAGGATCCAGCATATCTGCCTTCACAACAGCTGATCTAGAATTCCAGGATCCAGCCTATCTGCCTTTACTCCCGCTAAACTAGAATTCCAGTATCCAGCCTATCTGCCTTTACTCCCGCTAAACTAGAATTCCAGGATCCAGCATATCTCCCTTCACTCTCACTAATCTAGAATTCCAGGATCCAGCCTATCTGCCTTTACTCTCACTAATCTAGAATTCCAGGATCCAGCCTATCTGCCTTCACTCTCACTGATCTAAAATTCCAGGATCCAGCATACCTGCCTTCACTCTCACTAATCTAGAATTCCAGAATCCAGCCTATCTGCCTTTACTCTCACTAATCTAGAATTCCAGGATCCAGCCTATCTGCCTTCACTCTCACTGATCTAAAATTCCAGGATCCAGCATACCTGCCTTCACTCTCACTAATCTAGAATTCCAGGATCCAGCCTATCTGCCTCCACTCTCACTGATCTAGAATTCCAGGATCCAGCATACCTGCCTTCACTCTCACTGATCTAGAATTCCAGGATCCAGACTATCTGCCTTCACTCTCACTGATCTAGAATTCCAGGATCCAGCCTATCTGCCTTTACTCCCGCTAAACTAGAATTCCAGGATCCAGCATATCTGCCTTCACTCCCTCTGATCTAGAATTGCAGGATCCAGCCTATCTGCCTTCACTCCTTCTGATCTAGAATTGCAGGATCCAGCATATCTGCCTTCACTCTCACTGATCTAGAATTCCAGGATCCAGCCTATCTGCCTTCACTCATACTGATCTAGAATTCCAGGATCCAGCCTATCTGCCTTCACTCCTTCTGATCTAGAATTGCAGAATCCAGCATATCTGCCTTCACTCTCACTGATCTAAAATTCCAGGATCCAGCATACCTGCCTTCACTCTCACTAATCTCGAATTCCAGGATCCAGCCTATCTGCCTTCACTCTCACTGATCAAAAATTCCAGGATCCAGTATACCTGCCTTCACTCATACTGATCTAGAATTCCAGGATCCAGCCTATCTGCCTTCACTCCCTCTGATCTAGAATTGCAGGATCCAGCATATCTGCCTTCACTCTCACTGATCAAAAATTCCAGGATCCAGCATACCTGCCTTCACTCATACTGATCTAGAATTCCAGGATCCAGCCTATCTGCCTTCACTCCCTCTGATCTAGAATTGCAGGATCCAGCATATCTGCCTTCACTCTCACTGATCTAAAATTCCAGGATCCAGCATACCTGCCTTCACTCTCGCTGATCTAGAATTCCAGGATCCAGCATATCTGCCTTCACTCTCACTGATCTAGAATTCCAGGATCCAGCATATCTGCCTTCACTCTCACTAATCTAGAATTCCAGGATCCAGCCTATCTGCCTTTACTCTCACTAATCTAGAATTCCAGGATCCAGCCTATCTGCCTTCACTCTCACTGATCTAAAATACCAGGATCCAGCATACCTGCCTTCACTCTCACTAATCTAGAATTCCAGGATCCAGCCTATCTGCCTTCACTCTCACTGATCTAGAATTCGAGGATCCAGCATATCTGTCTCCACTCTCTCTGATCTAGAATTCCAGGATCCAGCATATCTGCCTTCACTCTCACTGATCTAGAATTCCAGGATCCAGACTATCTGCCTTCACTCTCACTGATCTAGAATTCCCGGATCCAGCCTATCTGCCTTTACTCCCGCTAAACTAGAATTCCAGGATCCAGCATATCTGCCTTCACTCCCTCTGATCTAGAATTGCAGGATCCAGACTATCTGCCTTCACTCATACTGATCTAGAATTCCAGGATCCAGCCTATCTGCCTTCACTCCTTCTGATCTAGAATTGCAGGATCCAGCATATCTGCCTTCACTCTCACTGATCTAGAATTCCAGGATCCAGCCTATCTGCCTTCACTCATACTGATCTAGAATTCCAGGATCCAGCCTATCTGCCTTCACTCTTTCTGATCTAGAATTGCAGGATCCAGCATATCTGCCTTCACTCTCACTGATCTAAAATTCCAGGATCCAGCATACCTGCCTTCACTCTCACTGATCTAGAATTCCAGGATCCAGCCTATCTGCTTTCACTCCTTCTGATCTAGAATTACAGGAACCAGCATATCTGCCTTTACTCTCACTAATCTCGAATTCCAGGATCCAGCCTATCTGCCTTCACTCTCACTGATCAAAAATTCCAGGATTCAGCATATCTGCCTTCACTCATACTGATCTAGAATTCCAGGATCCAGCCTATCTGCCTTCACTCCCTCTGATCTAGAATTCCAGGATCCAGCATATCTGCCTTCACTCTCACTGATCTAAAATTCCAGGATCCAGCAAACCTGCCTTTACTCTCACTGATCTACAATTCCAGGATCCAGCATACCTGCCTTCACTCTCACTGATCTAGAATTCCAGGATCCAGCCTATCTGCCTTCACTCTCACTTATCTATAATTCCAGGATCCAGCATATCTGCCTTCACTCTCACTGATCTAGAATTCCAGGATCCAGACTATCTGCCTTCACTCTCACTGATCTAGAATTCCAGGATCCAGACTATCTGCCTTTACTCCCGCTAAACTAGAATTCCAGGATCCAGCATATCTGCCTTCACTCCCTCTGATCTAGAATTGCAGGATCCAGCCTATCTACCTTCACTCTCACTGATCTAGAATTCCAGGATTCAGCATATCTGCCTTCACTCATACTGATCTAGAATTCCAGGATCCAGCCTATCTGCCTTCACTCCCTCTGATCTAGAATTGCAGGATCCAGCATATCTGCCTTCACTCTCACTGATCTAAAATTCCAGGATCCAGCAAACCTGCCTTTACTCTCACTGATCTACAATTCCAGGATCCAGCATATCTGCCTTCACTCATACTGATCTAGAATTCCAGGATCCAGCATATCTGCCTTCACTCCCTCTGATCTAGAATTGCAGGATCCAGCCTATCTGCCTTCACTCTCACTGATCTAAAATTCCAGGATCCAGCATACCTGCCTTCACTCTCACTGATCTAGAATTCCAGGATCCAGCCTATCTGCCTTCACTCTCACTGATCTAGAATTCCAGGATCCAGACTATCTGCCTTCACTCTCACTGATCTAGAATTCCAGGATCCAGCCTCTCTGCCTTCACTCTCACTGATCTAGAATTCCAGGATCCAGTCTATCTGCCTCTAATCCCGCTAAACTAGAATTCCAGGATCCAGTCTATCTGCCTCTAATCCCGCTAAACTAGAATTCCAGGATCCTGCTTATCTGCCTCTAATACCGCTGAACTAGAATTCCAGGATCCAGCTTATCTGCCTTCACTCCCTCTGATCTAGAATTGCAGGATCCAGCCTATCTACCTTCACTCTCACTGGATCCTGGAATTCTAGTTCAGCAAGAGTGGAGACAGAAATGTTAGATCCTGGAATTCTAGATCAGTGAGAGTGAAGGCAGATATGTTGGATCCTGGAAATCTAGATCAGTGAGAGTGAAGGCATATATGCTGGATCCTGGAATTCTAGATCAGTGAGAGTGAAAGCAGATATGCTAGATCCTGGAATTCTAGGTCAGTGAGAGTGAAGGCAGATATGCTGGATCCTGGAATTCTAGATCAGTGAGAGTGAAAGCAGATATGCTGGATCCTGGAATTCTAGATCAGTGAGAGTGAAGGCAGATATGCTAGATCCTGGAATTCTAGATCAGTGAGAGTGAAGGCAGATAGGCTGGATCCTGGAATTCTAGATCAGCGAGAGTGAAGGCAGATATGCTAGATCCTGGAATTCTAGATCAGTGAGAGTGAAGGCAGATAGGCTGGATCCTGGAATTCTAGATCAGCGAGAGTGAAAGCAGATATGCTAGATCCTGGAATTCTAGGTCAGTGAGAGTGAAGGCAGATATGCTGGATCCTGGAATTCTAGATCAGCAGGAGTGAAGGCAGATATGCTGGATCCTGGAATTCTAGATCAGTGAGAGTGAAAGCAGATATGCTGGATCCTGGAATTCTAGATCAGCGGAAGGCAGATATACTGCATTTTTGGAATTCTAGATCAGCGAGAGTGAAGGCAGATTTGCTGGATCCAGGAATTCTAGATGAGTGAGAGTGAGGGCAGATATGCTAGATCCTGGAATTCTAGATCAGTGAGAGTGAAGGCAGATAGGCTGGATCCTGGAATTCTAGATCAGCGTGAGTGAAAGCAGATATGCTAGATCCTGGAATTCTAGATCAGCGAGAGTGAAGGCAGATATGCTGGATCCTGGAATTCTAGATCAGCAGGAGTGAAGGCAGATATGCTGGATCCTGGAATTCTGGATCAGTGAGAGTGAAGGCAGATATGTTGGATCCTGGAATTCTAGATCAGTGAGAGTGAAAGCAGATATGCTGGATCCTGGAATTCTAGATCAGCGGAAGGCAGATATACTGCATTTTTGGAATTCTAGATCAGCAGGAGTGAAGGCAGATATGCTAAAGCCTGGAATTCTAGATCAGTGAGAGTGAATTTAGATAGACTGGATCCTGGAATTCTAGATCAGCGAGAGTGAAGGCAGATATGCTGGATCCTGGAATTCTAGCTCAGTGAGAGTGAAGGCAGATATGTTGGATCCTGGAATTCTAGATCAGTGAGAGTGAAGGCAGATATGCTGGATCCTTGAATTCTAGATCAGCGGAAGGCAGATATGCTGGATCCTGGAATTCTAGATCAGCGAGAGTGGAGACAGAAATGCTGGATCCTGGAATTCTAGATTAGCAAGAGTAAAGGCAGATATGGTGGATCCTGGAATTCTAGATCAGTGAGAGTGAAGGCAGATATGCTGGATCCTGGAATTCTAGATCAGCGGAAGGCAGATATGCTGGATCCTCGAATTCTAGATCAACGGAAGGCAGATATGCTGGATCCTGGAATTCTAGATCAGCAGGAGTGAAGGCAGATATGCTGGATCCTGGAATTCTAGATCAGTGAGAGTGAAGGTAGATATGTTGGATCCTGGAATTCTAGATCAGTGAGAGTGAAAGCAGATATGCTGGATCCTGGAATTCTAGATCAGCGGAAGGCAGATATACTGCATTTTTGGAATTCTAGATCAGCGGGAGTGAAGGCAGATTTGCTGGATCCAGGAATTCTAGATGAGTGAGAGTGAGGGCAGATATGCTAGATCCTGGAATTCTAGATCAGTGAGAGTGAAGGCAGATAGGCTGGATCCTGGAATTCTAGATCAGCGTGAGTGAAAGCAGATATGCTAGATCCTGGAATTCTAGGTCAGTGAGAGTGAAGGCAGATATGCTGGATCCTGGAATTCTAGATCAGCAGTAGTGAAGGCAGATATGCTGTATCCTGGAATTCTGGATCAGTGAGAGTGAAGGCAGATATGTTGGATCCTGGAATTCTAGATCAGTGAGAGTGAAAGCAGATATGCTGGATCCTGGAATTCTAGATCAGCGGAAGGCAGATATACTGCATTTTTGGAATTCTAGATCAGCAGGAGTGAAGGCAGATATGCTGGATCCTGGAATTCTAGATCAGTGAGAGTAAAGGCAGATTTGCTTGATCCAGGAATTCTAGATGAGTGAGAGTGAAGGCAGATATGGTGGATCCTGGAATTCTAGATCAGTGAGAGTGAAGGCAGATATGGTGAATCCTGGAATTCTAGATCAGTGAGAGTGAAAGCAGATAGGCTGGATCCTGGAATTCTAGGTCATGGGGAGTGAGGGCAGATAGGCTGGATCCTGGAATTCTAGATCAGCGAGAGTGAAGGCAGATATGCTAAAGCCTGGAATTCTAGATCAGTGAGAGTGAATTTAGATAGACTGGATCCTGGAATTCTAGATCAGCGAGAGTGAAGGCAGATATGCTGGATCCTGGAATTCTAGATCAGTGAGAGTGAAGGCAGATATGTTGGATCCTGGAATTCTAGATCAGTGAGAGTGAAGGCAGATATGCTGGATCCTTGAATTCTAGATCAGCGGAAGGCAGATATGCTGGATCCTGGAATTCTAGATCAGCGAGAGTGGAGACAGAAATGCTGGATCCTGTAATTCTAGATTAGCAAGAGTAAAGACAGATATGGTGGATCCTGGAATTCTAGATCAGTGAGAGTGAAGGCAGATATGCTGGATCCTGGAATTCTAGATCAGCTGAAGGCAGATATGCTGGATCCTGGAATTCTAGATCAACGGAAGGCAGATATGCTGGATCCTGGAATTCTAGATCAGCAGGAGTGAAGGCAGATATGCTGGATCCTGGAATTCTAGATCAGTGAGAGTGAAGGTAGATATGTTGGATCCTGGAATTCTAGATCAGTGAGAGTAAAGGCAGATTTGCTTGATCCAGGAATTCTAGATGAGTGAGAGTGAAGGCAGATATGGTGGATCCTGGAATTCTAGATCAGTGAGAGTGAAGGCAGATATGGTGAATCCTGGAATTCTAGATCAGTGAGAGTGAAAGCAGATAGGCTGGATCCTGGAATTCTAGGTCATGGGGAGTGAGGGCAGATAGGCTGGATCCTGGAATTCTAGATCAGCGAGAGTGAAGGCAGATATGCTAAAGCCTGGAATTCTAGATCAGTGAGAGTGAATTTTGATAGACTGGATCCTGGAATTCTAGATCAGCGAGAGTGAAGGCAGATATGCTGGATCCTGGAATTCTAGATCAGTGAGAGTGAAGGCAGATATGTTGGATCCTGGAATTCTAGATCAGTGAGAGTGAAGGCAGATATGCTGGATCCTTGAATTCTAGATCAGCGGAAGGCAGATATGCTGGATCCTGGAATTCTAGATCAGCGAGAGTGGAGACAGAAATGCTGGATCCTGGAATTCTAGATTAGCAAGAGTAAAGACAGATATGGTGGATCCTGGAATTCTAGATCAGTGAGAGTGAAGGCAGATATGCTGGATCCTGGAATTCTAGATCAGCTGAAGGCAGATATGCTGGATCCTGGAATTCTAGATCAACGGAAGGCAGATATGCTGGATCCTGGAATTCTAGATCAGCAGGAGTGAAGGCAGATATGCTGGATCCTGGAATTCTAGATCAGTGAGAGTGAAGGTAGATATGTTGGATCCTGGAATTCTAGATCAGTGAGAGTGAAAGCAGATATGCTGGATCCTGGAATTCTAGATAAGTGAGAGTGAAGGCAGATATGGTGGATCCTGGAATTCTAGATAAGTGAGAGTGAAGGCAGATATGGTGGATCCTGGAATTCTAGATCAGTGAGAGTGAAAGCAGATATGGTGAATCCTGGAATTCTAGGTCAGCAGGAGTGAGGGCAGATAGGCTGGATCCTGGAATTCTAGATCAGCGAGAGTGAAAGCAGATATGCTAGATCCTGGAATTCTAGGTCAGTGAGAGTGAAGGCAGATAGGCTGGATCCTGGAATTCTAGATCAGTAAAAGTGAAGGCAGATATGGTGGATCCTGGAATTCTAGATCAGTTAGAGTGAAGGCAGATAGGCTGGATCCTGGAATTCTAGATCAGCGAGAGTGAAAGCAGATATGCTAGATCCTGGAATTCTAGGTCAGTGAGAGTGAAGGCAGATAGGCTGGATCCTGGAATTCTAGATCAGTAAAAGTGAAGGCAGATATGGTGGATCCTGGAATTCTAGATCAGTTAGAGTGAAGGCAGATAGGCTGGATCCTGGAATTCTAGATCAGCGGAAGGCAGATCTTCACTCTCACTGATCTAGAATTCCAGGATTCTGCATATCTGCCTTCACTCTCACTGATCTAGAATTCCAGGGTCCAGCTAACTGTCTTCTCTTCCACTGATCTAGAATTCTGGGGTTCAGCATATCTGCCTTCACTCTTGCTGATCTAGAATTCTGGGGTTCAGCATATAGGTAGGCAAAGGTTTATGGGGTTCAGGAATAGAGTTATTATGTGGTTTAAAGAAGGTATGCTGTAGATTAGTATTATTATTAGTATGTCAATTTATATATAGCTGACATATTCCGTAGCGCTTTACAATTATAGAATTGGGGATATTTGACAATACACAATGGACATACAAACATGACCAGAAACAAGAGTCAAAGAACACCCTGCTCAAATGAGTTCCAATCTATGAATTATCATTGATCAATCAAAATTCAATTTAGTTTATGGTTTATTAAGTTGTATTTGGGGACCACCTGAAATGGTTTATTAAGTTGTATTTGGGGACCACCTGATACCAACCGAGGACCGAGCGAAAGCCCCAAATTGCTGGACCTTGAAGTACTTTAATTCCAGCAGATGACAGCAGGATATGAAGACGGGACTCTGCAGATGTCAACATAGCATCCACTTCCCACGTTGATGTGACTGGGGGTTAAGGGACATGGAATTATAGGAAAAATCAACATCTTTGTATAAACAAGCAAAATAAAGACACGCGTTCCTCAGCTCAGTCATTGTTTACTGGGATAAATATCCTATAAAACATCAAAAACATAAGTTCTGCATTTTTTCCTCTCTGGATGCCTTTGGCGGTGTTGAAATAAAAAGTAGTGTTTCTGTGACCCTTTACCCCATCAAACGTCCCGGCTCCATGGGAGCGTAATGAGGGAAATAATTGCTAATGTCCGTCCATAAATAATGTCAATGCGGGGTGGTTCTGCATTAAGGTTCATGTCTTTTCCCGAAGATGCCAACGACAGATGAAAGCCCTTCTCACGATCCAGGGCCCTGTGCTCCCAACATGTGCGTTTACTTTACTGCTGCCTGTAAGGGCACAGAACGCTTGCTATTTTTATTTGAGAGGACGGATTGGAGTTAGTGGTTAAACTTCGCTGACCTGAAGATCCTTTAAAGCCACCCACAATGCAAGTCTCTCCCGCTGGATAAAAATGCTTTGTGAGACGTCTGCATTTGGGTCAGAGCGCAGAATCCCCGTACAGTTTGTGTATACACGGGGTAAACATGTATTTGTCTGTGTACATCAATGCCTACATGTGGTATGTGGCTGTGCGTGGTTTTAATTTAACACAGACAAATTGAATTCAAACCAAACAATAAATAAATATTCACTCGGCCCACACACTGGTCTATTTATTCCCCATTAGACAGAAATTCAACTCAAACAATGTATATATTGGGCATATGTGTTACCTCATGCTGACAGACAGACAGATGAAAGATAGATTTTATTCTATTTCATTTTCCACGGGTGTGAATATACCATCAGTAAAAATCCTCATTTGATTGGGGCGAGACTTTCCTTTATGTCACCATAAATTCCTTTTACTAATGGTGGGAACCGATATCTGTTTTCAGTCCTTCACCATCAACAAATGATTTAAGAAACAATTAAATAATTCTGTTAATGACCACCATATTGGTTCTGAGTGAGCCGTTTATAAAGCCAAGTCATGGTGTGTAGACATAGTGTGGCCATGGGGTGAAGTTGGGCTGCAGTACAAAGACGTAGTCCTCTTTTGATGATGGGCAACGTCTCTATATCTTCCTCTCCTCTGGAAACTAAGAATCATTTTCACAAACACTCTAAGAGAAGTAGAAGTAGCTTTGGTTATGGAAGCATTTTGACCAGCACCTGGTTTACTGATAGGCCAGATGTTCTTTGCTGTAGGATGACTCTAACTGCTGGAATGTAGACATCGGTTACTGTTACGGGAGCTGGCACTTGTGCTAACACTGGGCACAAGAACGCCGGTTAGATCAGGTAGCTGTTTGTTTAGAATGTTTGCAGACATAATGAGGGGTAGGACAGGTTAGAAGAAAGAGGTAAATGATATAGCTGGGGCCTGGAGAAACTGCTCACAACTGCCCACACTTTAGACAGGACAAGTCAACCTGTCTGTCTCTGGTCTTCAAAGAGCATGGATCCCATTGTACCATCAACTGAGCCATAATAGGATTATATGGACAAGCTGCTAACACCTGAATTTGTGAAAGGGAGGATGGGGAGAATTATTTGTGACTGTGTTCAAACTCCTCCTTGACCTTAACTAGTCATCACATAGCTTAGATTCATCAAGTCAGGGAATCGTTAGAAACTCCGCTGTATAGTGCTACAGTATTCTTAAAGGTAAGGGACACCTACAACTATGCTACTGCACAGGTATTCTTAAAGGGACACTCCGGTGCCCAAATTCTAAATATATTAAAATCACTACTTAGTAGATATACCCCAAGTTAATACTTGCATTTATTTAGTTATGCTTTTTTCTTATTGGGGTTATATCTTAAAATAGATGGCATATTCTGCTGATCTCTTCTCTGCAGCCTTTGCAAGCCCTCCTCTACTAAGCCCGCCCAGACATTCTGTTGCTGTCCAATCACATACTTCCCAATACAGCTCAATGAGAAGTCTTTGTAAGGCAGGTGCTCTGGGCAATGGCTGCCTCTTGAGTTTAGCTCCACAGAGCAAAACAAACTAAGAAGTAACAGGACACATTGTCTGTTTGACAGCCAGGAGAGTTTCACTAGGTTCATTTATAAGAGTGCCAATTTCTATTGAAATCTACACATTTTGTAGAATGAAAAAAAGAGGGCACACTCTTCACACATAAAGCTTTTCAGCAAGATTAAGTGCTTTAGGGGTCTGGAGTTTCCCATTAATCCCTGCAAAGGAGTTTGGCACATCTGTTAATGAAATCTTGGAAGGCTGGGGCATGTAAATATGTACGTATTTGGAAATGCTACATATAAGGATACATTGTAATTACATATAAGCCTTTCTTTAATCAGAGCTCATTGTTTATTCTCTAATATATATATGTATATACAGCACGTATTAATAAGCATGTTAAATATTTCCTTATACTTCCCGTGGGAGCCCAGACCTCTGTATATATCATCACTCTGCCGGACCACATGATGTGAGAAGACTGTGTATTTCTGAGTGTAAACAAGCCAACGTGTGTGGTCTCCAAATGATAAAACCAGATTAGCAGCGTCACTGAACAAAACTGTGTGAATTAACATAAATTCCAAAGAAAAAAATACACTGGAATATGTTTTCTTCATTTTGAATTTGATATCACAAATAAATATTAACACATACATTTTAATTAGGGAAAAAAATATGAATTTATCAAATGTTAAGCATGATGGGAGGAGTTTACATGGCTTGATATAAGTTGCTCTGTGATTAATATCATATTTAAATCAGCTCATTCGGAATTTCTATCAGCTGCTGAGAATGAAACCATGTTTACGTCTTTCAAAAACAAACAATAACAGGAAGATTTATTAACCCCTTCAGGACCGGCCTGTTTTTGCGATGTTTGTACGTTAAGGACCAGAGCAGTTTTAACACTTTTGTGGTGTTTGTGTTTAGCTGTAATTTTCCGCTCTCTCATTTACGGTTCCCATACAAGTTATATACTGTTTTTTTCACGACAAGAAGGGCTTTCTTTACATACCAGTATATATATTATGTCATATATTGTATTTAAAAAAAATAATAAAATATGGTGAAAAATAAAAAAAAAAACATGTTTTTGGACTTTTACTTGAAAAATCTTTTACTTATCTACAAAAGCTAATGAAAAAAACTGCTAAATAGATTCAAAATTTTGTCCCGAGTTTAAAAACACCCAGTGTTTACATGCTTTATTGCTTTTTTTTGCAAGTTATAGGCCTATAAATACAAGTAGGAAATTGCTGTTTCAATATATATATATTTTAAATGTATCAATAGTGACATTGTTACACCGTTATCTGTCATAAATCCCAGAAACACACCTAACATGTACATATTTTTTAAAGTAGACAACCCAGGGTATTTAAAATGGGGTATGTCCAGTTTTTTTTAGTAGCCACCTAGTCACAAACACTGGCCAAAGTTAGCATTTATATTTGTTTGTGTGTTAAAAATGCAAAAAACGCTAACTTTGGCCGGTGTTTGTGACTAAGTGGCTACTAAAAAAAGCTGAACATACCCCATTTGCAATACCTTGGGTTGTCTTCTTTCGCAAATGGTATGCCATCATGGGGCTAATTCTCATTCCTTGGCTACCATACGCTCTCAAAGGCAACCTAACCAATCTGACAAATTTCAATAAAAAAAAAAAAAGTAAAATCAAGCCTTATATTTGACCCTGTAACTTTCACAAACACTATAAAACCTCTACATGTGGGGTACTGTTATACTCAGGAGACTTCGCTGAACACAAATATTAGTGTATCAGAACAGTAAAATATATCACAGCAATAATATCCTCAGTGAAAGAGCTGTTTGTGTGTGAAAAATGCAAAAAACTTCACTTTCACTGACAATATCATCGCTGTGATATGTTTTACTGTTTTGAAACACTAATATTTGTGTTCAGCGAAGTCTCCCGAGTAAAACAGTACCCCCATGTACAGGATTTAGGGTGTCATAGAAAGTTACAGGGTTAAACACAGTGCTAGCAAATTAAATTATCTGGACTTTTGGCCTGGGTTGGCAGGCAGGTCCCTCAAATTGCAATCATTAAAATTACTTAATTAGGTAAAAATATTACATAAATATGCACGTAGAATTTTAATATATATACATATTTATATATTTGACGTCTACGTGTATATTTATGAAATTATTTATGTAATTATGTATGTGGACATATGTATATTTCGTATTATTTTTATTTATTTATTTATACATAGATATATATATCATTACATTCTAAGTATATTTTGATATAAATATATATATATCAATATCAAAATACTGTTAGAATAAAACTGAATATATATATATAATTTTTTTTTAATTATTAAAAATTATTTTTATTTTTTGTTATTTATTTTTATTAACATATTATTTGTATTTTATAATAATATATATATACCATATATATAGTTATTATATATATTGTATATATTCGTGTGTAATTTAAATATAAGTGTATTTTTATAATTATATAGGTATATATAAATATAAAAATACACTTAGTGTGACATTATATATATGATATATATACATATATTATATATAGGTATATATAGATATAATACATGTATATATAGCATATATATACACATATTATTTTTTTTTTTTTACACAGATTTTTTTTTTACACTTTATTTTGGATTTTTCACTTGCAGGGAGACTGCCTGTCAGCACAGACAGTCCCCCTGCAGGCAGACACATGGACACCTATTGCGGTCATGTGATCGAGTGATCACATGGCCGTGGGGTCCTGATCTGCCGAAGGGGGACTGCCTGGGCAGACAGGCAACCCCCCTGGACCGGGTGGAGCACTGATCGCCGCCGTGGGACCGACGGCGATCAGGTAAGTAGCCCAAAACCGTTATGACGGTTCAGGACCGTCAGCGGTCCAAACGCACGTTTTACCGCTGACGGTCCTGAACCGTCAGCGGTCGTTAAGGGGTTAAAGTGAGAATTCTGGGTGAATTTAAAGCGAATTTACAATTTCGTCCAGAGTTGCCAAACTGACAGCATATCTGACTTATCGAATGATTCCAGTTCGGCTATATTGGCCTTCAAGGCACACTATAGGCACCCAGGTTACTTCCTCTCATTGAGGCGGTCTAGGTGCAATGTACACCTTAACCCAGGAATGTAAAACATGTTTCAGAGAAACTGCAATGGTTACATTGCTAAAACTGCCTCTAGAGGTGCTTCCCGTAATGTCCCTGAGTTTGACTCCATTAAACAACGCAGGACATCCTCACTTTTTGCATGAGGACATCATGCATCACGAAAATCCTAATAGTTCCCACATTACTATCTGACTATCTGTCCTATCCCATCCTGAGCGACTGTACTATCTGCCCTATCCCACCCTGAGCGACTGTACTATCTGCCCTATCCCACCCTGAGCGACTGTACTATCTGCCCTATCCCACCCTGAGCGACTGTACTATCTGCCCTATCCCACCCTGAGCGACTGTACTATCTGCCCTATCCCACCCTGAGCGACTGTACTATCTGCCCTATCCCACCCTGAGCGACTGTACTATCTGCCCTATCCCACCCTGAGCGACTGTACTATCTGCCCTATCCCACCCTGAGCGACTGTACTATCTGCCCTATCCCACCCTGAGCGACTGTACTATCTGCCCTATCCCACCCTGAGCGACTGTACTATCTGCCCTATCCCACCCTGAGCGACTGTACTATCTGCCCTATCCCACCCTGAGCGACTGTACTATCTGCCCTATCCCACCCTGAGCGACTGTACTATCTGCCCTATCCCACCCTGATCCACAGTACTATCTGCCCTATCCCATCCTGAGCGACTGTACTATCTGCCCTATCCCATCCTGAGCGACTGCACTATCTGCCCTATCCCACCCTGAGCGACTGTACTATCTGCCATATCCCATCCTGAGCGACTGTACTATCTGCCCTATCCCACCCTGAGTGACTGTACTATCTGCCCTATCCCACCCTGAGCGACTGTACTATCTGCCCTATCCCATCCTGAGCGACTGTACTATCTGCCCTATCCCATCCTGAGCGACTGTACTATCTGCCCTATCCCACCCTGAGCGACTGTACTATCTGCCCTATTCCATCCTGAGCGACTGTACTATCTGCCCTATCCCATCCTGAGCGACTGTACTATCTGCCCTATCCCACCCTGATCCACAGTACTATCTGCCCTATCCCACCCTGAGCGACTGTACTATCTGCCCTATCCCACCCTGAGCGACTGTACTATCTGCCCTAACCCACCCTGAGCGACTGTACTATCTGCCCTATCCCACCCTGATCCACAGTACTATCTGCCTATCTCACCCTGAGCCATAGTACTATCTGCCCTAACTCACCCAGAGCCACTGTACTATCTGCCCTATCCCACCCTGAGCTACGTTACTATCTGCACTATCTCACCCTGAGCCACAGTACCATCTGCCCTAACTCGCCCTGAGCCACATTACTATCTGCACTATCTCACCCTGTGCCACAGTACTATCTGCCCTATCCCACCCTGAGCCAAAGTACTATCTGCCCAATCTCACCCTGAGCCACAGTACTATCTGCCGTAACTCACCCTGAGCCACATTACTATCTGCACTATCTCACCCTGTGCCACAGTACTATCTGCCCTATCTCACCCTGAGCCATGTTACTATCTGCCCTGTGCCACCCTGAGCCATGGTACTAACTGCTACTGTGCCACCCTAAACACCACGTTACTACCTGCCCTATCTCACCCTGAGCCACGTTATATCTGCTCTATCCCACCCTGAGCCACGTTATATCTGCTCTATCCCACCCTGAGCCACGTTACTATCTGCCTATGACACAGATATATGTGCCAGTGTGTATGAATCTGACACACGGATACACACACACTGGCAGGTAGTGGCACACAGATACACACACCTTGACACACAGTGTGTATCTGTGTGTGTGTGTATGTATCTGTGTGTCAAGGTGTGTGTATCTATGTTTCAAAGTGTGTGCATCTGTGTTTGTATGTGCCGGTGTGTGTCAAGGTGTGTATATCTGTGTTTGTATGCGCCAGTGTGTATATCACACACACAGTCAGATACACACACACACACAGGTACATAGTGGCACACAGATACACACTGAAACACAGATACACACACTCAGATATACACTGGCACACACATCTTGACTCACAAATACACACCCTCAGATACACACAGTGACATATACACACACTTGCACCCACAGACACACACTGACATATACACACACACACACAGGCACATACAAACACACTGATACACACTGGCACATACAAACACACACACACACTTAGAGATACACACAGTGACACATACACAAAGCTTGACACACAGATACACACACTGACACACTCAGACACACATACCCTGGTGGGGTGAGAAGCCTGATTCATCTTTTGTTTGTGAGTTTTCTACCTTACATCACCAATTTTGTATTTTAATACTGTATTACGCTATGTTATGTTTATCACCATTGTAGATCTGCCAAGGATTCGTTTTCCCTGGATTATATTTTCCAGGTTGTTTTAAGATTTTTTTACGTTTGCTGGGTGTTTTTACACTTTCCTTTTTGTCCCACATACTCTTTGACAGACACACATACTCTCTCACTGACAAACACACATACTCTTTTACAGACACACATACAAACACATACACACTCTCACTGAAAAGAACAGATACATTCTCACTGACAAACACATACACTCTCGCACACTCACTGACAAGCACACATTCACTTTCACTTACAAACACACATATACTCTTTGACAGACACACAAACACATACAAACTCCCTAAAAGACACACATACAATTCTTTTTATTTTTTTTACACTTTACTCCACCCAGCCCCCCTACCTTTAGAAGTGCTGGCATGGAGTCCCTGGGGTCCAGTGGGGAAGCTGAGAGGATGGCGTACGGGCGGCGAGGGAGCAAAGATCTCCCTGCTCAGCTCCCTCGCGCGCCTCTTAGTTATGCCAGAGCCATATGCCAGAGTGGGGTCATATTCCGGCTCCAGCATCACTGCTGTGCACGTGAGGGAGCTGAGCAGGGTGATTGTCGAACCCCAATTGGGAAACACTGCTATCTATCTATCTGTCTGTCTGTCTGTCTATCTATCTAGCTCTATTTCTCTCTCTCTCTCTCTATCTATTTTTATATCTATCTGTCACGTCGAGCCCTCTCTGTGGGCACCCGGCTATAGGTCGCCGGTAGAGTGCCCGGCGGTGTATTCACCGCGAGGCTTACAAGGCATTTGCCTTGGGTGTCACTGCCTTGTTAGCCTTGTGGGGCCCAAGAGCTGGCCGGCTGGCCACCAATGGACACCTGCCGAGGCAGGCGGCAGCTTGATTTGCAGTTGTGCGGAGATTGCTGTAGCCTGAGCTCTGCAGTGCTCAGCTCCCTCACGCGCTGCTTGGTGATGCCGGGAGCCAGAATATGACGTCAAAACGGCTCCCGGCATCACTCAGCGGTGCGCGAGGCAGCTGAGCAATAAGATCAGAGCTCCCTCGCCGCCACCTCTGCCAGTTTGCCCCCTGCCTGCCTGTCCAGCAGCACAAGCAGCCCCTGCATCCCCACTGGACCCCAGATATGGAATCCACTGAAGTTCTCCCACGGACGCTGGTTGGAGTTAAATTAAAAATATATATAAAAAAATAATAATAGTAATTTGGGAGTGGTGGAGGAAATGTGTATGAGTGTGTGTCCGTCATTTAATGTGTGTGTATGTGTGTGTATGTATCTCAGTGTGTGTGTCTGTGAGTGTTTGTGTGTGTGTGTCTGTCAGTCACTCTGTGCGTGTATGTCAGTGAGTGTGTGTCTGTCAGTTAATGTGTGTGGGTGTGTATGTATGTCAGTGTGTGTGTCTGTGAGTGTTTGTGTGTGTGTGTGTGTCTGTCAGTCACTCTATGCATGTATGTCTGTCAGTGAGTGTGTGTCTGTCAGTGAGTGTGTGTGTCTGTGAGTGAGTGTGTGTCTGTGAGTGTGTTTGTGTGTGTCTGTCAATCACTGTGTGTCTGTCAGTTTGTGTGAGTGTGTCTGTGAGTGTTAGTGTATATATGTGAATGTATGTGTATCTGTGAGTGTCAGTGTAAATATGTGTATGTGCGTGTGTGTGTCTGTCAGTGTGTGTGTCTGTGAGTCTGTGTGTGTGTGTGAGTGTGTGTCTGTCAGTTACTCTGTGTCTGTCAGTGAGTGTGTGTGTCTGTGAGTGAGTGTGTGTCTGTGAGTGTGTTTGTGTTTGTCTGTCAATCACTGTGTGTCTGTCAGTTTGTGTGAGTGTGTCTGTGAGTGTTAGTGTATATATGTGAGTGTATGGGTATCTGTGAGTGTCAGTGTATATATGTGAGTGTGTGTATATCTGTGAGTGTCTGTGTATCTGTGAGTATGTGTGTCAGTGTGTGTGTGTGTGTATCTGTGAGTGTCTGTGTATCTGTGAGTGTCAGTGTGTATAATTGCCGTGTTGGCACTTTGAGGGGAAAAAGTTGGTTTGTATTGCAGTTTGGGCACTCGGGCTCAAAAATGTTTGCCATCACTGTTCTAGAACAATTTTTAGCGATATTAGTGTTTTCTAGAGCTCCCTCTGCTGGCTAAATTTGGAAGTAAAAGGCACCGCAGTGAGTTTAGGGAAGGGGCAAACCGTTTCAAACATTTTTGTTTCTCCTCGCTCAGCGTCCCATGGGCATCGAGGCTCCCTGCTCGCTTGGTGACATACATTCAGCTTCTGCAGAGAATGGATGACATTCTGCGTAATTTGCACAGAATTGACGTTAGCCAGCCAGAACTCTTGTTTTACGCTGTCTATAGACACCCCATTGACTCGGCCGGAGGTGGAGTTACAGCTCCGGCAGCGAACATGTTAAACTCCATATGTGCAGTGATTCAGATTACAATGTTGCACATACTACTCCAGGCACCATGACCACTTCAAGGCACCCTCTCTGGCTGTCATGTGCCTGTCCTACCCCTTCCTACATGGCCAGCAAACTAAATGGATTTAAAGCAGAGCCCGTCATGACATTGAGACATTAAGTGTAAAAGCATTGGTACAATGTACATCTGGAATATGATGTTGCCATGGAAACGAGGACGTTTATAATAGTACATCATGCAGATCAGCAATTATGTTAATAAAATCTGACAATATTCATACTATTATTGATATTATTATTTATTAAATGCCAGCATGATTCCCAGCATTGTACAACGGGTGGATGAAACAGACCGGTTTTCGTAATGAGACAATTCTGCCCCATGGGAACATGATGCGTTGAGCATCCTGTTTAACTGAGCTGACAATCTAGAATATCTCCTTTTAAAAATAAGATTTATTAGCGTGGTCCCAAGCACACCCCTGCGCAAGCCTACTTACATAACCTGCACTGCGTCAAAACCATGTACTTCCAGAATTACCACAACAGTGGAGGCTGGTCCGTAGGGTAGGAGGGTGGAGCAGTACCTGCATAGTGTTGGAAAAATCAGTGTTGGACTCCTAAAATGATTGCCCTGCAGATTGTCCTGTCTTCTAGGCCTCTCATTGGGTAACAGCACCAGGGGGTGGAGTAAGATCTCTTTAATGTGGTAGTTGCTTTCCCATTGTGCTGAATCTAAAAGGTTTGTGGTGTTGAAATGGACGTTGTCTCATCAGGTTAGGGATTGATGACAAGTCAGATAGCAAAGTTTAATTCTGGGATTATAGCCAGCATGAACAGAAAACCCAGCTACTGCCATGATGAGTTTCAGAGTCCAGTTCTTCCACCATTATTTGTGTACCCAAATACTTCCAGGACTACTACGACAGCCAATGCCTGCACTGCTCCTAGTAAACCCAGATAGAATCTGCTATGGTGTCTTTCTACCAAGTCTACAGCTTAGAAGGTGTGATATTTAGTTTTAATTCATTTATATTGTAATTTATATTGTGCAGATATGGAATGAAGGTGTACCCTCTGATTATACCTCTTGTTGAAGCCTTCAGAGTTTGACACTTTGTGTATCAGGCATTCAATGTCCAGCAATGAGTTCTCCTTCAAAATGAATTGTTCCCATTCTCTAACTCAATACTACGTCCAGGTGACGCATTTTAGGTATTTACATTTTGTGGCAATAAAATATTACACTACATTATATATAAATATTTCCACTTTTTCTTACGCTCTATAAATCTCTATAATCCTGGAAATATATTACATTTACTATAAGTAGTAAGAATGTATTCTTTAGTGATGTGTGTGGTTCTACCGACCCCCATTGACGATGGCCACCGATTATGGTGACCACAGACATCGTGTCCTATTGTTTGATCTGTTATCTCTCGGTTATAGCTCCAATAACAGAGCAATGCCTGTCTTCGCCATCTGTGGGCAGGTCCATGCTGGCATAGAAACCTGCCTGTCTAGTTTTTGATCTGCAGTCTGTTGATTGTATTGTGAATGAAAAGGTGGCGATATGAAATGTTTGGCAGCCGAGGTCGGATAGAATATATGTGAAGGAGGGGGCTTAATAGGATGCAGTGCATTAAGAACATCCTAATTTTGGCAGTTTAAGTATCTGCAAACATATAATTGCAAACGCAGTGTACATTGAAGGGACACTATAGTCACCAGAACTACAGCTTATTGTATTTGTTCTGGTGAGTAGAATCATACCCTTCAGGCTTTTTTCTGTAAACACTGTATTTCAGAGAAAATGCAGTGTTTACATTACAGCCTAGTGATAACGTCACTGACCACTCCTCAGATGGCTGCTAGAGGTGTTTCCTGGGGCAGTGCTGCACAGTTTGCAGCACTACCATTCAGTGTTTTCTCCTTCTGCATGGAAGTACTGAACTTTACTCATAGAGATGCATTGATTCACAGCATCTATATAAGGAGCTGCTGATTGGCCAGGGCTGTGTTTGACTTGTCCTTGCTCTGCCCCTGATCTGATTACTTGACAGTCTCAGCCAATCCAATTCTTTCCTATGTGAAAGCATTGTGATTGGCTCAGATCACCACTACAGATGATGTCAGCCTAGGAGGCAGATCAGGGGCAGAGCCAGCAGCAACAGACTGAAATATAAGTAAGATTGTAATATATTTAGGGATTCAGGGGGGCTAGATGGTAGTGTTAACACTATAGGGTCAGGAATACATGTTTGTGTTCCTGACCCTATAGTGATCCTTTAATACATTCTACCTAAAACCAGGAAACTGCACTTTACATAGTGGCAATAGTGTATAAAGATCTACGGATCGATAGAATGCACTAGTTGAGAAAAATGAATAATAATGAGCTTGAAAAGTTTGACAGCACTGATAATTAGATGTTTAACCTCCTGCTGAGAGGCATATTCAGATAAGTGAACATTATACTCGAGTCTAAAACATAAAACTAATCATCAGCCAAAGAATAATCAGGAACAGTGCTCTGCTTATCTCATCCCACTCGTAAGTTCAGACGATTGTTCCTAAAAATAGACACAGTGCCCACCATCCATAGTACTCCACTCCACCGCCCTCAGGCCTCAGCAAGAGCCTGTATGCAATGCACACAGAACAAGCTACCTCTGGCGCCCCGATCGATAGCTAATAAGGAAGCTTTAATTTGATAGAATTGTAGATCCTCCAAGGGTGTGGGCCGTGCAATAGGGGTCCCCTAACTCTGAGGGCACTCAGCCTGAGTATGTGACAAAGGATATTGGATATTCTGGGGATCCAGTACAAAGAACGCAGATTGGGATTCTTCAGAAATCCCTTAGAGCAAGTTATTACTGCAGCCTTGACCTCCGCATCGGGAAGACCATCGTGGTCATGGGAAATTCTGCGGTTGGTAAAGTATGATCCTTCATTTTTTTCCCTTTTTATCTTGGGCAGCTACTATCAGTTTAATGTTCTCCAACAAGCTGCAAACAATATGTCTATCCAAGCCAGTGCAGTGTAGGGCAAGTCCTTGTTTAGAGAGGAGCATGTGGCATCTTAATAAGGCCTGTACACTAGACAATGTGATGATCAGATGTTAATAAAGTCTCAGCGGTAATAGCGGTATCTGCAGTAGTTCGGAGACTTGAGAGTTTTGTGCCAGGATAACTGTCAACTGTGGTAGGGGGCTGTGGGCCCTTGCTGTATCTACGCTGTTTAGGATGGGTGATAGTGGAGAAATTGGATGCTTCTCCCATTCTCACTTTGCTTGAATCAAAGTGCAACTGATCATCATGGCAATCAGCCCCCCAATCTCTCTGTTTTATGTCAGAAATGTTTAAGCATTTTGACAAATGGCAAACTCTTGGCCACTAAAAAAAAGTTATATCATGCCCTCATTATATGTCCAGATATTAAAGGGACACTTCACTGCCCAAATACAAAGTAAATAAAAATCACTGTTTAGTAGAAAAACCCCAAATTAAAAAATTGCATGCATTTAGTTAGAAATTTTTCATTGGGCGTATGTCCAAAAGCATTTTGTAAAACCTGCAGTTCTCTTGTCTGCAGCCCTCCCCTTCTAACCCCGCCCAGACTTTCTCTGACTCTCCAATCACAGATTTCTCAATGCAGCTCAATGAGAAGTCTTTGCAAGGCAGGTGCTCTGAGCAATTGCTGCCTCTTCAGTTTAGCTCCATTGTGATAAACAACCAGGAAGTAGCATGACTGATATCTGCTTCAAAGCCAAGTATCAGTTACAGACCACTTTAAGAGTGCCTTTGTGGTTCTGGGACTCAGGCAATGACTCAGAGCACTGGCTGTGGCTCTCTCAATTAGCAAGAAGTTCCCGGGGACCACGAGGGTGCTCTTAAAGTTGTCTTTGCCTGGTATTGGTACAGACCATAACACTCTCTCAATAAAATATGGGAGGGCAGGGCCGTGCAAGTAATTTGTCAGTGTCTGTAGAGGATGCAAAACTAAGTAAGAACATAGTATAACAGTCTGAATATGATATAGCTTCTTGGCACAGGGATTTGGTTAAATTGTGGTCCGGGCAGACAAGTGGAAGATGAGATTTAATACGGGTAAATGCAAAGTCATGTATTTTGGAATAAGGAACTCAAAAGCCACATATGCATTAAATGGGATTGAGTTAGGGATAACATTAAATGAAAAGGACTTGCAAACAATTATAAAAAAAAAAACGATCTACATAACAGTATGCAATGCGGCCTGCGGTTGCAAAAGCCAGTAAGGTGCTTTCTTGTATAAAAAGGGCTATTGATTCACGTGATCAATAAAAATTTTTACCTCTTTAAAAATCAATGGTAAGACACCACCGTGAACATACGCTGCAATTTTAAACACAGTTTTAAAGAAGGATATTGCAGGACTAGCACAAGTGCAGAGGCAAGCTACAAAAGTAGTAAGGAGGATGGAAAAGTTATAAAGAAAGGATAGAAAAGAGGGGATATGATAACGCTATAGAAATATATACAGGGTCGGGAGGCGGAGCCTGACTGCCAAACGGACAAGACGTGCAAAGAGTTGGCTACCGAGTCTGGACTCAAGATTCAGGGCACAACGCCCGACCACCCGAGCACACGGATTGCTGGCAGCACTTATCGAGTGTAGAAGACCGACCTGAACCCGGGGATACCAGACACTTGGTCCTACGGAGCCGGGCGGACCACGTGCGACGAGCAGCCTGTGCGGGTGGGACCGAGGAGAGACGGCCGCTCTCCCGGTTATCTGGCAGACGAGGGGGCACACACATCCTACCCTCCCCCCTGCCGGTGGGGGTTATCCCGGTTCCCAAAGACCTGTGCTGCCTCCGGTCTAAACGCCTCTGTGTACCCGGCAGAACCATCAAGCTGCAAGGGTCTGGAGCCACTTAAGACGGCGGACGCACCAGGCGCTGTGACAATGGGCCAGACAATACCGCAACCGGATAAAGCAGACCCCAGGTGTCATGTTACGGACACCCTGGGGGTCATATTTAACAATTTCTGGTCCATGCTGCAGGATCGCATGAGACAAGCACAAGCCACAAGGAAGCCGGACAGAGGTGAACAAAAACGCAATGAACAGCGACCTCAGCGGCCTCCCAAGCGCCGACAGCCAAGCTACAACATCCTCACTGCACCAAAGGGACAACCGCTACCACATAAAACCCACAGACGGAAAAAGCAGGCTACAGGCGGATATACTACCCGTCGCTGCCGCACAGTCACGACCTCTACAACAGCCCTACCTGGCGGTGACACTCTGGGGAACCCACAGGGACCACCCAAGGGCCCAACGGCACACCTCACCACTCACAGGGACGAAGTCGATACTAGGACCATATGCCCTTCTTCCGAGCTGGGGGCTTACCTGGAGGTGATCTTCCCACGCCGCCCATATACCCGAGGAGATAGTCGTGTTCCGGCATACCCTCGGGCCCCCGACCCTGTTGATGGGGTCAATGGACATGCGGCAAAGGCCCCTACTAAGGCCTCGGGCCGAAGAGACACGGCACCCGGACGACGTGCACCCAGGAAGTGCAGAGGGAGAACCGCAGTGTGGGGAGCTAAGTACCAGGAAGGCCCGGGCAGACTCAAGTTCGCCTCAGCAATAACACTCCTGCACAAGCGGGGCATTGGCTGAACCTGCCGTACCATAGAAGCATCAGCCCTCTACCATGAGGTGCAGGCTGGCTGGATGACATGTGCCTAAGCCTACCATTATGCCCACACACTCACACATTGGGACTCTCTCATGCGATTAATGTTCATTCGATGTTGCCTAATAAGTACCACTAGCATGCCTCTGTGCTGTACCTTAAAAGTGTGATACAGGACTTAGTACCAAACATGATATACTCTGACTATGCAGTCACCATGTCTACTATATTTTCTGTTTATATGCCTCATTCATGTTTCCTTTATAGGAACAAGCATTTATATGTTCTCTTTAGTCCACTCTACATAGCTGTGTTTTATTTACTTTAGTACGCTTTGTCTGATGTTCCTCACAAGCTTTAAATATTTGTGTTATCAGATAGGCTCCTAGTCCCCAAGCCCCCTCGAATACACTACTCCACATAAGCTGAGGGTCAAAATCAGCGTTGATAAACTAGCCTGCTGACTTGCCATTAATACCCACTTCCATGCTTAGATATACCAGCGAGGTAACATTCAGCTTTGAATCTGACTTAGCTAAGTGAACATCTAGTATTTAGCATACATAACTTGTTTAGCCTGTATAATACCACAGTTGAAACTTTCATAAAAAAGAGGCCGTTATGCTCGAGAGTGCATGTAACCATTGTATAACCAGTTATGTATAACGTGTGTTCCTCATGCTTTAACCTCTTGTTTTACTTTCTGTACTGACCCATCCTATGCCTCAATAAAAACAAAGATTGACAAAAAAAGAAATATATACAGGGTCAGTGCAAACCGCTATGTGCTAACCCGTTCATTAGCAGGAATATACAACAGACAAGAGGTCGCCCATTGAGACTGGAAGAAAGGAGTTTTCTCTTACAACAGAGGAAAAGGGAGATTGTCACTATTGAGTCAAATTGCCATTACTTCAAAAAGGTGATCTCGAGCATCACAGTTATAGTTATCTGTGGAAAAGCTAAACTAGTCACATAGACGTTCTGAGCCTTTACACTTCCACGCAGATCACCTGGTACTATGTAAGTTCTGAGATATGGATGGACGGACAGATACAGTGACTCAAAAATTGTTGGTAAATGAACAAGACAGGCCCTGAGTACCTAAACGGTTTATAAACAGTTAGCGTCTACGTGTTTCCTTCTTTGCTATGCGTGATGAAGATCCCTTCCAAAGCCCCTCTTTGTCGGTGTGTCTGTGAATTGTGACCTCTTGTATTGTGGAATGTCATTTAAGTGTATTTTTTTTACTTTCTGCTTTGCTGTTTGCCCAATAGAGGAATATTGTCTATCAGTGTGCTGCAAAATATATACATACATGAATATATACACAAATATAGATATATTTCTACAGTATATTTTTGTAAGAATTACGCAGTACACTGATTGGCCAAATTTTGCCCCATAATCCTTTACATGGATGAAAATTGTCCAAACCAAACCGTCATATGTTCAAATTTCAGACAACCCCATTTTTTCCCTCCCATACAAATTGATTACGACCGAACGGAATTCTTGCACCGTGCACAAGACTAGTGATCAATGACGATGCTTTGTAGGTAGGACAAACAACTATCCCAGGCAGGAATGGGTTAAATCTCAGCAATTCCCATCTGGCACGGTTTGGAGTGTGTTAGAGGAGCAGGTCCAGCGTGGGGATGGGATAGGAATCAGACTGAGGGAGGTCTTCATTACAGCCCTGGCAGGCTCTGTGTAAACAGCACAGCAATGACCAACACATAGCAGCACTCTAACACATGGACCCAGGAGGCTGCAGGGCCCAGAGGGGGCCGCTCGGGGTAGCTCTGCACCCAGCCGTAGAACCGCACAGAGGAGGGGATTTATTTACACAGACACAGATCCCAATGATAGAAAGATAAATATACAACAGACAAAAGAGGGAAAGAGAGAACGGATTATTCTTGAGAAGGACTCCCAGGGAGAGAATGTGGGGGGACGGAGACAGAAACTCCATTAAACTGTTTGCTTCAAACCTTACACCCACTGAAAGGGTTAATCCCTTAGCGCTCTGTATTAATGAAACATTTTAATATATTGATGATTAAACAAATGCATTCAGGCTGATTAACTAAACTCCAAACTGGGCAGAATTAAAACCTGAATGGCAACGTTCATACTAAAATAGTCGATTTGTGACCATATCCTACGTTATTTAACGTTTTCAGTTTGGATTTCTATTCACCACAATTCGGAAATTTTGTAAATGAAAACCCAGGAACGACTTTTGTGGTTTTATTTTTTTATGTATTTGCAAAGAATGTAAATTTGTTGCATAAAAGAAAAAAATCAAAGCCAAGGTAAGGTATTTATTTTATCACTTATTTTCCCAAGAAGGAAGTACAGGAATGTGCCAAATTAAATGAGCTGGGGATGTGCTCTAATTTGGCTATTTTGTTTTAAATAGACTTTTATTAAAAGTATTACTTTGGCATAACAAATACAAGAGATGGCTGCGCAGAGCCATCCCCCAGTGCACAAAACAGAAACCAATAGCTGAATAAGAGACCATCGTCAATTGCCCACTAGGACATTTTCAAAGGTGCATGAGGAACGGGGAATGGAGGGGGGAAGGGAACAGGGGAAGTGGGGGGGACACAGAATGCCATGTAAGACTGGTGCTATTATCCTCCGCCACTCTCGCAAAGGTTCTCATCAATACTTGGCGTTCGCCAGCCAGGGTGGATGAAGGTCCCCCCGTAATTAATTTGACTATTTTGGCCTACAATTCCCTTGTCAGTTTTCCACATATCCCAGTTTCGTAATTAAACCACCAATATAAAGATTGAGAAATATCAATTAACTGGCAAGATGGTTATGCTAAACAACTTGGAGGTCTGTGCCTACTAGTCCTTGCAGTAATATATGGTGAGGGATAAAAATGGGAGATTGGAGATCAATAGCTCCTTTCTGTCTAAAAATCGGTACTAAATGCACAAAAAAGCTGACTGCTGTCTTTATTAGATCCTTAATAGCAATAGTTTACCGAAAAAACAGTCTCCCTTCGTAGTAGCTATAGCCTGACCAATAAATCAATAATGTCGGTGGCTAAGGTCTGGTTACCAAACAGCTAACAAAGAAATCCCCATAAGGTGCATTGGCAGCAATAAAAAATCGTAGGATAAGGAGTTACAATACTGGTTACATACAATGTTGCAAGGATCAAAAAGTGATCAGCTGAAAGTAATTCCTTCCTTCCTAATTCTGTTTGGGAGGTATAGGTTGGAGACCAGTTCCCATAATATTGGTGTAGCGACTTGTAACCCACTCTTCTGGTGTCTTGTCTAACCGAGAGCCTGTACACCAGTCCCTAATAATCTCCCAACACCTTCGAGGGTGTTCTAATCTATTACTGACTCTAAAGTAGAGCAAAATGCTGCCTAATGTGCCATCACAATCGCTGCAAGGATGTCACTGTGAAAGTAAAAAAAGATTACATTAACCAGTGAGGGTCTAAATACCCATAGTGTGCAAAACAAGTGGTGAGGTGAAAAAAATAAATAATAAGGCTAACGCCCGACGCGCGTTTCGGTGTACTCAGACACCTTCGTCAGGGGCTAAGGATTTGTCACCTGGGAAAAGCCGGGACTTTTAAATCCCCTGTGTCCAATCACCATCGTCCGTACCTCCTTCGTGGGCCGGTCACATGACCGGAGTCCTGTGACGTTGATCATGACGCCCTGCATCATGTGACTAGGGCGTCATGTTTCCCTGTCCGCCCACGTGACTAGCCGTGGGCGGATTGGTGTGCGGGGCGAAGTATGTTTGGCAGTTAGATTGACTGAATAGCAAACGTCAATAATGACGCCCTGCCTCACGTGACTGTCACTGGGTGGAAGCAGTGGGAGGGACCCTGTGACGAGCATCGATTTTGATTGACGGCTTCTATTGGAATAGTGCCAGTCTTCAAATGGTTATGCTCCTTGGTCATCATATCTAGATGTATTTAATACACAAGATTTCCTCCATGATCCATTTGCTGTATATTCTCGACTTATCAGTAAGGGTGGTAGACTTCATATGGATGTGGATTGCTATGTTTTATAGTTAATTTATAGTGTCACATTCTGATGTCTTCCACTTCAAAAGTATTTGAAAACCGATATTTCCCTAGAGGATTTTTGTACGTTGAGTAATTATGGTAATCCTCAACGGATGTCATCCTCTATGGGGGATATAGTGCAAAGAATATTTATATAGGTATCGATCAGAGGTTCATTTATGTAAATGATGTACCAGGATGATGCTGCACAGAGAGACGGATTGGGCACAGGTAAAGGAAATATCTGTATGTGCTGAGTGGTTAACTAATTTATTTACAGTGAATTATTTACAGTGTTGGAAAGAATATATGTTCCATATATTCATCAAGTTGTCAGTCGTTATGGATAGAGATTATGTTATAAAGGGAGTGTATGTGAACCCTTCATTCAGTCCATTGGGGGACAGGGTTTTCAACCGGTAAATCCAGTAACACTCCCTTTTTCTAATTTGTTGGTCCCAGTTTCCCTTCCTTTGATCCTGTTTGATCAATTCAATTCCCTGAAATTTCAAGACTGTAGGGTCTCCACTATGTGCATTCTTTACATGCCTAGAGATAGGAGTCTCCATATGTCTGGTTGTTTTAACGGAATTGATGTGTTCAAGGATCCTCCTTCTGAAGGGGCGGAAGGTTTTCCCCACATATGCTATTGAGCATTGGCAGGTGATTAGGTACACTAAGCCTTTTGAGCTACAGTTAAAAAAGGAAAGTGTGTCAAAGTGCTGATTTTTGGTACTGTCGGTGAAGGTTTTTGAGTCTTTTTTAATGAATTTGCATGCCTTGCACCTCCCGCATTTGTACGTACCTTTGAGGTTATTTGTTAGCCAATGCGTTGGTGCTTTAGGTCTCTGAAAATGGCTGTGTACCAAAGAATCTTTAAGGTTCTTACCCCTCCTTGCTACAAGCGCTACCTGTGCTGGGATGATGTCCCTCAGGTGTTCGTCCTGTTTTAACAGTGGCCAAAATCTGTGCATAATTGATCTTACACAGTTCCATCCGGCATCGTACGTGGCTATACATCTTAATTGCTTGTTGTCTTGTTCCATCAATTTCTTGCGTGGAACAGTGTCCTCTCTTATTAGGCTCTCCCTGTCTACTAAGAGGGCTCTGTGATAGGCCCTTTTAAGACATTTGTTGGGATACCCCTTAGTCCTGAACATTATTCTTAAGGCCCTGGCCCTGGTTTTAAAGTCTTCAATATCTGTACAATTGCGCCTGAGGCGTAGATATTGTCCGATGGGAATTCCCTTTTTCTGGGGTGTTGGGTGGTGACTCTTCCAGTTTAATAGGCTATTTGTGGCCGTGCTTTTCCTAAATAGATCGCTTTTGATCGTCCCATTTGGATTGGGGATCAAAGTAAGATCTAAGAATGTCAAGTTTGGGGTTCCTACTTCGGTAGTAAATCTGAGGTTAAGGTCGTTGATGTTTAGCAACTGTACAAATTCTAGGAACTGGTCGTGTGTTCCAGTCCATACAATCACTATGTCGTCTATGTATCTTTTCCAATAGTGGATACATTGGACTAGTTGACTTTGTGGGTGAGCAAATACTATTTTTTCCTCCCACCATCCCAGGTGCAGGTTGGCATATGAGGGCGCACAAGACGTCCCCATAGCTGTTCCCTGCACCTGGTGGTAGTATACCCCATCAAATAAGAAGAAGTTGTGTGTTAGTATGAACTTGAGTAGTTGTGTAGTGAAATCGCTATGTTCATATAATTGGGTACCTCTTTGACGTAGGAAGTAGCTTGTGTGTTCTAGACCCAAGGAGTGGGGGATCGAGCTGTACAGAGATTCCACATCTAAGCTGCACAATAACGAATGTGGGGGCATCTGTATCTTAGTTAGTTCAGCTAGGGTCTGTTTGGTATCTCTTAAGTATGATGGGAGTTGAGTAACCAGTGGTTTTAGTATTTGGTCAATATAAATGCTTGCATTTTGGGTTAAATTGTTGTTACCCGAGACTATAGGTCTCCCTGTTAAGATATCATATTTTTTATGTATCTTCGGGAGGCTATAGAACGTGGCAATGCGTGGGCTGTCCCCTATAATGAACTCATATTCATTTTTGGAGATTACATTTTGGTTAAGTCCTATTTCAAGGATCGTTTTAAATTCCTCCTGAAATTTCTTAGTGGGGTCATGAGGGATAACTTTGTAGGTATTTACATCTGTCAATATTGTTTTAGTCATATTGGCGTAGTTAGTAGTATCCATAATGACCACGTTGCCCCCTTTGTCGGATGGTTTGATTGTGATTTCCTTGTTATTCTTTAGGGAGTCTAATGCTTTTACTTCTGCAGTGGTAAGGTTTGAATTGGGTGTGAAATCTAAATCTGACATTTTGATTTTCTCAATCTCATTGCACACTAGTTCAACGAATGTCTCTATATACTTAGCATCTGCTAATTTGGGGCAGTATCGACTTTTTTTCTTTAAGTTGGTTAGTGGAGGTGAGACTGATTCTCCACCTTCATTTTCTTCTAAGAGTCCCACTAATAGCATCGTCATTCTGTAGTCTTTAGGGTCTAGTCCTAGCGTCTTTGCTTTTTTCTCCTCAGTAAGGAGATAATTTTTGTGTAGCAAAAGTTTTCGGGCGAACAGGGGGATATCTTTCACCCAGGTGAATTTGTCAATACGTGGGGTGGGTATAAAGGATAGGCCCTTGTTAAGGAGGTCCAGTTCTGTTTGTGACAACTTGTATATAGACAAGTTGATCACTTGGTTTTTATTCTCTAGAACTGGCTCTTTCGGTTGTACTGCCTCTTGGTTCTTGGTCTTAATTGGGGGCGGCCTACCCCCTGTTTTTCTAAAAAAGTCACCCCTTTTTTAAGGATACCACCGCTCTGTTCGTCTCCAGTTGAGGTAGACGCTTGAGACTCTGGATCTGACTCGCTGGTTTCGTATTCGGAGGTGGAGAATTGGTCTCTATTAACCCTCCGTCTCCTTTGGGATCTCCTGTATACGTTGCCTGTTTTAAAGTCTTTTGTGTCCCTTAGGAATTTGTGATGTTTACGTTGTTTTATAATGGATTGGAATTTTTCCAAGTTACTTTGTAACTTAGTTTCATTCAGACTAAACGTTGGTTCTGTTTTGAACTGTTGTACCCTTTCTACCTCTACCTCGAAGGTGTTGGGAGATTATTAGGGACTGGTGTACAGGCTCTCGGTTAGACAAGACACCAGAAGAGTGGGTTACAAGTCGCTACACCAATATTATGGGAACTGGTCTCCAACCTATACCTCCCAAACAGAATTAGGAAGGAAGGAATTACTTTCAGCTGATCACTTTTTGATCCTTGCAACATTGTATGTAACCAGTATTGTAACTCCTTATCCTACGATTTTTTATTGCTGCCAATGCACCTTATGGGGATTTCTTTGTTAGCTGTTTGGTAACCAGACCTTAGCCACCGACATTATTGATTTATTGGTCAGGCTATAGCTACTACGAAGGGAGACTGTTTTTTCGGTAAACTATTGCTATTAAGGATCTAATAAAGACAGCAGTCAGCTTTTTTGTGCATTTAGTACCGATTTTTAGACAGAAAGGAGCTATTGATCTCCAATCTCCCATTTTTATCCCTCACCATATATTACTGCAAGGACTAGTAGGCACAGACCTCCAAGTTGTTTAGCATAACCATCTTGCCAGTTAATTGATATTTCTCAATCTTTACATTTAATCGGGTACATGCCCTTTGGTGGCACTGGCAACACCTACTGACCATTACCTTTTGCCTGTCAACACCCCAAATCCTCTTCCGTATGGCTTACTGCAGAGGACTGGGGATTACCAGGCAAATCATTTATGTTTAAATTTAAACCACCAATAGCCCAAAAGAACAAACTGAAAGAGTGCTTGCACGGTCAGTCCGAATTCCTCACAACTTACTCTTCAGTGATTAACCTGGACAGAGTATATTCTGATTAAAAAAAAAAGAAATGTTGGGAATAATAAGACAAGTTCTACTAATATTGCATGAAGACACTATGAAGTAAATACACATCAATGATTAGGACACACAGAGTGCAGAGAGATTTCACAAGACTGTCTCCATTCTGTCCAAACTATAATATAGAGACAATGAATAACGTTAAGAAAGTATCAAAACAATGTCAAATGATACACAATGTTTTATTAGCGATTCATCAAACTAAATAGTGAAAATATGGGAAAAAAATTATTGGAAATTTGGGGTCAAAACAACAGAAATAAATCTGTGGGAGAGTTTGCTATTTATATTGCCTGATCAGTTCTCTACACAGTTTATTCTATTCCCAGTGTATTGATTAAACAGACTAAATCGAGATTAAAATGAGATTAAACCTGATCTCAACATCTCATCATCTCAACATCTTAACATCTTAACATGACTCCATTTCAAAAAGTCTCCATGTCAACACCTCCCCAACTCAACATGTTCCCAGTTCAACAGGACTCCATCTCAACATCTCCCCATTTTAACAGACCACCTTGTCAAAATCTCAATATCTCCCACCAGTACCCCATCTCAGAAAGTCCCCATGTCAACATCTCCCCAACTCAACATCTCACTATCTCGACAAGACCCCATCCACAACATCTCCTATTCTTTATAGGCCACCATCTCAAAATCTCTCATTAAGACCCCATCTCAGAAAGCCCCCATATCAACAGCTTCCCAACTCAACATCTGCCCATCTCAACAAGACCCCATCCACAACATCTCCTATTCTCTATAGGTCCCCATCTCAACATCTCTCATTAGTACCCCATCTCAGAAAGCCCCCATGTCAACATCTTCCCAACTCAACAACTCCCCATCTCAACAAGACCTCATGCACAACATCCCCTGTTCTCTATAGATCCCTATCTCAACATCTCTCATTAGTACCCCATCTCAGAAAGTCCCCATGTCAATATCTTCCAAACTCAACATCTCCCCATCTCACCGAGACCCGATCCACAACCTCTTCTATTCTCTATAGGTCCCCATCTTAACATCTCCCCATCTTAACATCTCCCCATCTTAGCTGGTCCCATTGTCAACAGGACTTATCTCTCCAGTTCTCCAGTTAGTCCTTGGAATGGAATAAAAGGGAGCATGAGTTTGAGGTTTTTCTAGTTTGACTTTATTAACTCATATTATTAATGTTGAAGTTGGACCCCTACATTCCAGTGACCAGGGGCTGGAGCCTTGTGGCCTTGGGGACTCACAGGTTTGGACAAACTGCTTGAAAACTGTTTGGCCAAAAAAAATGTAATGGTGCTCAAATCCTCCTGTCGTCATCAAATTAATCTTACCACATGTTTTGGCTAGCCAGCCCAGATTTAGGTTATATACTTAGATATATAAAAGAGTATATTATAGTCACTGACATTTTACAACTATGACTTGTTTTGTAAAATTAGTAACTCCACCTCCAGCGGCGTCATTGGGGCGTAATTATCCGGCCCGGAACAAGAGTTCTTGACGGATAATATCAATTCTGTGCACATTTTCATGCACAAAGTGTCATTCATTGGACGATAGCGGTCAGCTGACATTCTCCAATAAATGGCGACTGGATCGACTTCCACAGCTCTACAGAATCCGGCCTCAGCGCCCGGCAGGGATCCAGGTATATGAGCAGATTGCTGCTAAATCTGGGCCAGGGTACTCCTGTAGTGGATATATTTGGAGTAAACCCTTTATTGTTTCTGTAAAGTCACACTCGTGGGTTGAAGATGACAAGGTATAGAACTATCCCCAAAGCAGTGAGTGATATAAACGTTATCATGAAAATAAAATACATTGATCCACCTCAGACACAAACAAATGTATGTAAATTTATAATAAATTATCTCATTCAGGGAAAAGCATAAATTAGTCTAATTGGATTAAACTGAACTGAATTAATCTTAAAGTAACAGTTTTGTTTATGTTTATTGAGGCACAAGGTGTAAATACAGAGTTAGAGAGTGATAAAAGCAACGAACGCTTATGTAATGGGCCAGGAATGAGAGTCAGGCTTAGGGCACAGTGAAACTCTCAGCATTGCATATACAGATTGGGCAAAATAAAATATTATTATTCAGCATTGCTTGACAGTTGTTAATGATATTTAATTAGCGAGTCCCCCCAAGCTATCTACGGAGGGGGTAGGAGCTATACCTTGTCTTATACAGCGTAGTGCAGATTAAAGAGAGTAAGCAAAATAAACTGATATTTTAACAGCCAAATTATGCTGCTAAACGGGCTTATAAGAGGCTGGGTAAATCACATGGCACCCTATCATTCAGCCTATTCCCAAATATGGGAAGTATAATTGTTGTAAGTGGGGAGTTTAAGAGGCAATGGAGCCCCTGGTGCGATGTGGGGCATCCCTTCAGTCCAGTCCCAGGCTTGGTGATAGGCCAGCATCCTATAGCTAAGGACTTTGGGGTTCAGTGAATCCAAGTTCTTTTCAGATGGGGAGAGACAGAAGGCCAGCATGGTATGTCCCCGTGGATTGCAACTGGTCCTTCGTCCGTGAGGACAATGCTTTGGGGCCTTACCTCCTTGGGTATGGGGCCGAGCGGGCTAGCAGTCGAGGGTAGTTGGACATGTGTAAGGTGATTGCACGAAGGAGACTCACTCATCACCTGGATCACATCCTCCCAGTTGTCTTCCTCGAGTCTAGAGGAAGCAGCCATCTGACGTGCCACCAGAGAGGTCCAGAAGTGATCAAAGAGTCCCTCTATCTTCCTCAGTGATAGGCCCTGCTTCCCTTAAAGTATGAAAAGGTTAAGAGCTGGGAGTAATTAAATGAATAACTAATGGCATCATTTAATCTGCCTCTTATGTACAGTTGTGCTCAAAAGTTTGCATACCCTTGGAGAATTGTATGTACAATTTTTAAATAATACATGAGTGAGCAGGCCAAACAAATTTATTTTATGTCTTATGGGATTAATATCCAACTGTAGATTATAACAGAATGGCACAATCATAAAACAAAACATGGCATCAAGGAAAAAAAATGAAATGACCCCTGTTCAAAAGTCTGTATACCCTTAGTTTTAATACTGTGTATTGCCCCCTTTAGCACCAATGACAGCGTGCAGTCTTTTGTAATAGTTGGCTTAATTCTTACAGGTGGTATAGCTGCCCATTCGTCTTGGCAAAATGCATCCAGGTAATACAAAGTTTTTGGTTGTCTTGCATGAACTGCACATTTGAGATCTCCCCAGAGTGGCTCGATGATATTAAGGTCAGGAGACTGTGATGGTCCCCCCACCCCCCTCCCCCCCCCTGCCTAAAACATGAGTGGCTGAAATCTTTCTTGGTCTACACGACCATGGTTTGGTATCAAGAGATGCCTGAATTTTCCACTTTTTAGTAAGTGTTTGAACAGTACTGACAGGCATTTTCAAGGCTTTGGATATCTTTTTATATCCTTTTCCATCTTTATAAAGTTCCATTACCTTGTTACGCAGGTCTTTTGACAGTTCTTTTCTGCTCCCCATGGCTCAGTATCTAGCCTGCTCAGTGCATCCACGTGAGAGCTAACAAACTCATAGACTATTTATACACAGACACTTATTGCAATTTATAAAGCCACAGGTGTAGGAAATTAATCTTTAATTGCCATTTTAACCTGTGTGTGTCACCTTGTGTGTCTGTAACAAGGCTAAACATCAAGGGTATGTAAACCTTTGATCAGGGCCATTTTTGTGATTTCTGTTATATTATGATTTTTAAAAAAGGAGCCATACAACTATGTGATAATAAATGGCTTCATATGATCACTATCCTTCAGTGAAAGACATTTTTTCATGGTCAGTCATATTTTCAAAAGCAATGCCAAAATGTCACAATTTCTGCCAGAGTGTACAAACTTTTGAGCATAACTGTGTACCATACGTGCCATACTGAAGTACCTTTATATACAGTAAATTAACATTTTAAGACCTTTGTCCTCATGTTTTGCAATAAAGCAACAATAGGGCTGCAGCCCCCCACATTGCTCTGAGAGATTACTTGATAAAAAAAATACCAGGTGGGTGGCTCTGAGCTTCTGTCATTTATTGTGGAGTTTGGATAGGCTACAATATATATATAAATCTCCACAAAGAAAGACACACACTGGGTATTTTGAAGAAAATGATTCATTTTTATTCATAACACACGGGTTGCAGCAAATCGACGTTTCAGTCCATCGTAGGACTTTCATCAGGATAAGTCCTATGAGGGACTGAAACGTCGATTTGCTGTAACCCGTGTGTTATGAATAAAGACAGATATTTTTCTTCAAAAAGCCCAGCGTGTGCCTTTCTTCGTGGAGATTTATGTTGATTTGGCTGAAAGGGCATGGTGGCACTTATACTACAAATGTGTATGCAGAATCGTGGATTATATATAAATTGACCTTCTCACTGCTCCGGGTTGTGTTTTGTGAAATCCTCATTCTTGGGAAATCTACCAGGGGCCTGGGAGTCTGTGGGTTCTGCGCAGTATCTTAGCTGTTCCTAGAAGTGCGTCTTTTGGACAGCGATCTCAGATGTCCCACCTGGAATCTTCTGAAGCCAATAGCCCAACTTGGGAGTCACAGCCCAGAGTGCTCCTATCAAACTGGGACTACTACTGCCTTCACCTTCCACATCCTTTCTTGCTCTTCTTCCAGTCCTTGTTATTTGTCCATCATCTCATGTTCCTTCTTCTTCTTGGTCATAAAAATCCAGATTACGAACGGTGCACACACACACACAAACAAAAGAAATATACAGTTTAAAATTGGATGAGGCTATTTAAAATCACCTATCTTAGCAAAAAATATGGTGATTCAGTTATACCATGTGGCCATATTATGCTAAGCCCCCACCACGTGACAGTACCCGAATATCAGTGGGTCTCTGGGTAATGGATATCACCACATCCATCTCCACTGCAGTCTTCCGTTACTTGTCTCCCACCATGAAGTCGGGTTGGTTGGCTGGTACTAGCTACTCTCACTTCATGTCCATTCCTGGAAACGAAGTTATTTGGATATGTACATATAAAGGTAAAAAGTACTTGGCTGCACTCACGGTGTTTGAAGTTAAATGAATTACTTTATTGAAGAATTTTAGTATTCATAAAAGATCAAAGTTTCAGTCCCTATCTGGGACTTACTCTTCTAATGTATAATCTTATCGTTACAAATTTGCATAATATTTTGTATATTATTTTTTGTTAGAATTTATTGAACATTTTGGTTGATGAGCAATAGGTTTATAATTTTCTTTGCTGTGATGTTCTGTGCTCACTTCATATCACGTTTTTAGTTACAATTTATACGTTTGGATTGGAATCAAATGAATTTTGACGTGTTGCATGTGTTTGTCGTTCGCTTCTGATATTTATTTTACACGTGCCATATCCCTTTACTAATGATTTGTTTAAGGAGAACCTTGTAACTGATAAGATGGACCCAGGAGGATTCCTGCTGAATGCCCCCTAAACTGGATCTAGAATTATCAGAGAGAGAATCCAATACAGTGATTCTCCCAAGGGAAAACAGATTGAATGTGTTTTCCTGAACACACTGCGGGGGAATAATAATCACTGAATCAATCCATGCCTTTCCTTTTTACATAATTCATTGATTTCATTCCTGAAGCATGTGATTTCTTGATACTGCAAGACAGCACTTTTAAGCTATTTCCCAAGAATGTTTGGTTATCCAGATAGCAACCCTAATCCATGGCATTTGGTCAATGAGTAGCTGTGGTATTGGCCCACGTTGTGGTAAATATAACCGTACGAGCAGTTAATAGCAGCCAGAGATGTATTGCAGACCTTTGTGGCACATAAAGGATAAAGCAGTGAATTTGTACCACCCAAGACTAATTATAATAATGTATCACGTTACCCTTTTGTCACTTGAATGAATGGCTCCTTTAAGATTTTTAAAGTCTTTTGTTTGCCAGTGTTTTTTTTTTTGTTTTGTTTTTTGTTTAAAGGGGGGGTGGAGGGGAGTGTAGGAGAAGGGGAGAGGCCCGGGTAGCAGGTGGCAGGACAGCTAGAGGCTGTTTGTACCACTATTAATCTTTTATTAGATCCAGCAGGCAAATGTGCCAGTTAGGGAATCTCTTGGGGAATGTTAGAAAATATCTCCAGACAATGTTTGCTAACAAGTAGCAGAGCAAATCGGCTCACAAGCCGCTCTCGGGAAGGTAAGCCCCAATTATGGTAAAATGTACTGCTGTGGGGCACCCTCCGAGTTTAATAATCTCCGAGACCAAATGGCTAAAATTACCCCCCAGATTTAAATGAGCATCTATCATTACAGTATTTCAAATTACAAATTCTTTTTATTGATCTGAAAAAAAAAACAATCTGAAAAATGTTTATCCCTGAATCATTCGCATAATGGGAGAGAGATGTTTAAATGTTCAGAACATCGTAAATAATGAAAATAAAATAACATTTACATTTTAGACTTCGTTGAAGTATATTCAGGTATGTGGCTAAAATTATAATCTCCGTATAGATAACAAACTGAACATGAAATAATAAAAATATACTCAGCATTATCTACTAAATGAGAAACCTTAGAATGTTTATAATACAGAAAATATTTTCACTGAATCTCACACAGTTATTGTCTAAAGTCCGGATGACCAGTCCAGATCTAAAATATTCCAGATGCCTCTAGAAGACATTTGGACTGGAAAATCCAGATGTTGTTCTGAAGATTTATCAACGTCTGGATTTTGGTACACAGTCACCAAGTTAGGCTGAACGTTGAACGTTGAACGTCCAGATGCCAACAGTCGGCAAAAAATACTGAATCCAATAATGGGAACCTATAACCGAATCCTCCAATATGGTGATAACTCGATAGAATCGGCAGGCGTCTCATTGGAAATTCGGTTGTAATAGAAATCATCGTTAGTTTCATTTTGATAGCTAGCTTCACAGGAAAAAATGGTTAACTCTTTAGAGAGTTCCGATATACCCCAATAATTAAGGCATATTTATTTAGGTTATCATATATATATTCTGTTTTTTATTTATATTATTACTTACATTTGTGTTGTTTAATTGATTGTTACTTTAAACATTTCCCGATGGTTACTTGCGCTGCCAGTTTGAGCAAAGCTTAACGTACAATTATTCTTTTTGTGTTTTTTTTTTTTTTTTTTTAAACAAATTGATTGGCAGCTCATAACAAAAACGGATTGTTCTATCAGCCTGTCACATTAACATGATGGCAGTGACATGCCGCCTATGTAACCATACCTTCCAAAAGCCCTGGAGCTGGTGGAACAGTCCTGATTTGGAATGTGTCTCACTTCAGGGAACACAGAGAACATTTAATGACAAGCATATCATATGGAGAGCTAAACGATAATCTTGTTTGAGAAAACGTACCATCAAATCCAGTAAATAAATCATCTTTTACATGCCATCCTGTTTGCATGACTTTTTATATATGACTCAGGGCCCTTCATTAAAATTATCGTGCTTTTTTCCCATGATCCTTTAGTACGAGGGCTGCGCCATTGCGTATGTTTTCTCCAGTTTTGCTGTCGGCCAGTTGAGAGTTCCCATTTATCTAAAGTTATGAAAGTTGGACTCATGAGCTAAACTCACAGGCGCAAAGTATTATGTGATGATGGGATAAATGAAAGGGACATTCCACGTATTAGGACACATTTAAACCAAATTAAAGCTTGTGGTGAATTCTACTTGGCTTCTTATCTGTGCTGCAAACTCTAAAGATTGTTGTTTTTTTTTTAAAAATTAACATAATGTGTATTCAAGCAACTCCCCTCAGCTCTCACTTTCTAAAAGAAACGAGACCCCGAATAGAAACCTGGCTCCTCTCCCATAATCCTCTGCCCTCAGTCTGTTATAGAATGTACTGTTATTGTTATTATTATTATATTATTTATATAGCGCCATCAGATTCCGTAGCGCTGTACTGTAATGCTGTTTGTGAATGAGCTGGACCTATAATAATGGAGAAGACTTGTAAGTGGAATTTGCTGGTTCAGATGCAGATGGGTAAGTTGCAAAAGTTGTATTTTTAAAAATATTGTATGGAATGTTTTTTGTATTTTAAATAATATATATGTTTTTATTCCATAAGGAAATACACAGCACCGATATACAGTGTATATATCAGCTCATGTATGTGGTGACGAGGGGACAATAAGACGATACAATGCGTTTAATACGAAGAGGCCGAATCGAGCAGCAATGTACATTTCTGTGGATTTTTTATTTGTTTTCAAAGTGAAACATGTAAAAAAAAAACTGACATGTAATACAAATGTAAAGGGGGAGGTATTAACAAGGAGTGAATGCAATGCTACCAGTGTTGTATGGATGTCTCAAAAAGTAGTAAAGATTGCTCCTGGAAATAGTGAATATTATATGTGAAAATAAAACCCCAAACAGCTGTGCATCCAGGATTGGATGACAGCAATTGTTAATAACATAGACCATCGGGATTTAGCATTATTGGGGATGTATCTGGTGTCAACGTCAAAATCGGTGCTATTGGTAACATAATCCTATTTAAAGAGAGCAAAAAAACGGGGCGCAAGAGAATGCCGAGAACGAGCAGCAGCTGAAATAGCCTGTCCTTCGGTGGGTCCCCGCTCAGATCTCAAGCTGGTTTTAGCTCGTCTTGTGCCATTACAGAGAGAACATCTCTGAAACATATCAAACTGGTCCCACCCGTACGGCCAGTCCAGATCCGAAATGCCAGCAAGTTCCCTCTGCACGAGAGACACAGCAACCCCAGACTTGTTAGGCATCCTATTTAAAGTATTGGATGCAGACATTTACAAGCACCCCAAGTCCCCACCCATAGGCAGCGGGTGAGAACTATGAAATAAGTCAGAGGGACATACATTGGGTAATAATCTAAGTGGGGAGAGGCAGGAGGTTTGAAATGTATCTTCACAGGAATTGTAAGAGTCGTCACACAATCCAGGCATAGAGGGATACGACTTCTTTTTGGGCCCTCTGCCATGCAACTGGAACGTATTTTTACAAATATCAAAGAGGGGATTCCTGTCACGGTTCGGCCCATTCCATCCACACGGCTAGGTGTGGCCACCCCACAGGTGTCTTACAGGGGATTTGATCCTGAGCCCTTCAGTATCCTAAGCCTACTCTCTTGCCTCTGAGCCACTGCTGAACTTACGCTATCAGTGTATTTCTAGCCCTGTTTACATTGCCTTGTCTGCCGTACTAGGGGGCTGGACTTCTCCTGTTGCTACTACCTGTCACTTTAAGACCACCTGAGGCAACTTGAAAATTATCTGCTCATTAGCCAGGTATATAACACTGCCTCTCTCTGAGGGCTGTGACAGTTCATTGTTTCCTGTTCCTGTAGCTGTTGCCCATGTTCCCCTGATTTCCAGACTGACTTGGCTTGTTTCCCCTGCTTTTGGATATTTTGTTATTGTCTGTTTGCTGCCTGCCCTGACCTTTGGAACCGTGCCTGACTACTCTCCTAGATTTGCCCTTGTCTGTTTCTATTATTATTATTATTATTATTGCCATTTATATAGCGCCAACAGATTCCGTAGCGCTTTACAATATTTTGAGAGGGGGGGATGTAACAATAAATAAGACAATTACAAGAAAACTTACAGGAATGATAGGTTGAAGAGGACCCTGCTCAAATGAGCTTACAGTCTATGTACCCGGTTATAGTTCCTGCCAAGCCCCCGTGCACAGATTCACAGCCCAGGTGGCTTATTACCTGGTTACTGTGGGCTGTGATTACCTGCAAGGGTGAGCAAATATCTCTGCACTATGGACCCCAACCAAGGTAAGCCCTTACAATTCCAGCATAATTAACATTGTTAAATACACTGAGCAGCCACAACATTAAATCTACCTGCCTAATATCATGTGGGTTGAGCTTGACAAAGACCCTGTTGTGGGTCGAAACATTGTTTTGATTTTGCTCCGATAAATCTGCCCACTGGATTGAAGTTGAGTGCCTGGACCACCATTATGTTTTTGTAATATCATGTAGGTGCTGCCAAAACAGCTCTGATGCATCGAGGCATGGACTCCACAAGACCTCTGAACGTGTCCTGTGGTATCTGGCACCAAGACATTGGCAGCAGATCCATTAAATCCTACAAGTTGTAAGATGGACCTCCATGGATCGGATTTGTTCCAGCACATCCCACAGACGCTCAATGGAGATCTGGAATATAAGGCCAAGACAACACCTTGAACTCTTTGTCAAGTTTCTCCATTCCTGAACAAGTTTTGCAGGGTGCACTATCCTGCTGAAAGAGGTCACTGCCCTCAGTGAACACCATTGCCATGAAGAGTTGTACGTGGTCTGCAACAATCTATAGGTAGGTGGTATTTGTAATAGTTACATTCACATGAATGCCAGGTCCAGTGGCAGAACTACCGCGGCCGCATGGGTCGTAGCTGTGACCGGGCCCGTCATTCTAGGGCGCCTGGCCGCCCACCGCCATGTGTTGCGGCCCAGGTCGCGCGGTAGATCTGCTGGGGCTGCATGTTAAAGGGCCCATCAGGTGGTCCATGCTGTTAAGGCCACCCAATGGCAATGAATATCCAGGGGGCCCGGTCAGTGCTGTGTCAGTGTGACAGAGGCCCTCTGTGATGAGGTCAGAGCGCAGGGAGAAAGTGACTGTCACTTCCTCCCAGCAACCACCGGGAGCCGCGCAGGAGGAAACAAAGAGGGAGTCAGAGTGGGAGTTCTGACTCCCATCAGACTAAACCACCATTGGACCCCAGGGTAGTCAACCTCCTGCATCTAAAAGGTAGGAAACAGGAGGGTGACTTAAAATGTTGCATGTGTACGTGCCTGTGTGGGCGTATGTATGTGTGTGAGGGGAGGGGACGTATTTAGTGCCCATGACCCTGATGCCGGTTCACTTGCTGTTTTGGAGATGCTCTGACCCAGTCTCTAGTCATCACTATTTGGCCCTCGTCAAAGTCACTCAGACCTTTTCTCTTCCAACATATGAAATACAAGAAGTGACTGTCCACTTGCTGCCTTATATCCCACCCTTGGCAGGTGTCATTGTAACGATTATAATACATGTTATTCACTTCACCTGTCAGTAGGTTTAATGTTGTGGCTGATCACTGCATGTGGGCTCTTTTAGAATGAATCCCTGAAAATTCTGTTTCTAGTTTACAAGAATTGTGAATTTAATGAATGTGAATAAGGTCTCTTCAGGCATAAACAGTTTTTTTCTTTTCTATTGTGAATTGAGCACTTCAGTCCAAAACAGGTCAAATAAAAACATGATTTCAAAAATGTTCCCTGTTTTGGCCTAAAAGACATTAAACCGAGCAGGTCTGTTCTATGTGTCCCGAGATTGTGTTAGTGGAGACACCAGTTCACTGATAGAATGCACTCAATAGCTGCTTCCTTCCAGGACTTTGGAAGAAGTTAGATGGAGATACTTGGATGTTACTGGCATTTTCCGGTCTGAAAGCGGATACTTATTTCTTTTCTTTCTTTATTTTAATTTTGGGATAGTCAAAGTTGCCAGTAGGAGTTGCTTTTTTATTCTTTTCTATTTACCCCTTGATTCACTGAACAGGGACCCACCTAAAAGTGGATACTTATTAACCCCATCAGGTTGAATGACTCTGGGTTTATGGATTCCAACTGATCAGCACTGAAATTGACAGTAAAATTAAAAAACATTTCTCATGTTGACAGGCATATGGAAACATCTTGTTATTCAGAGATGGTTTCTACATTTCCATTCTAAAAAGAATGACTACATTTTCTTAGCACTGGGAAGAAGCGGGCAATGTTAGGGACGTTCTTTATACCCGCCGATGGCAACATTCCTGGAGTAACTGGAGTAACCGCCATTCGTCGGCGGCTAATATTGATACAATGTTGCTTCGAGGCAATGTGTGTGCATTCATAAAACTGGAGCTACATCAACTGTCTGAGAATGAATGAAATCCCAAGGGAAGGAATGCTGCCTGAAACTGCATTCTAGTACGATAATAATCTGCTGTTTTTGGTCTGTGTCTGTGTATCTGTATGTGTGTCTGTGTCTGTCAGTGTGAGTATATCTCACCCGACTGCATCCCTGTAAACTCCGCGATTTGGGTACCTTGTTCTGTTACTATTCCTGGACACGGGAAATAAATAAAGTAAAATCAGTATAATTTTAAAATCTATGCCCTTTGGCCTACCCCAGTAAAGCAGGGCTGGGATCTAAATGAAGTTCTGCAGCAGCCATAGTTGTTTTGCTTTCTCTGCCCCTGGCTATTTATACTTCGGAATGGGTATACTAGTGATTGGTGATAAAATAGCCACAGTCCCAGTCATGTCCGGCGTGTGAGTCTATTCCTAGCCTGTCCCTCTATTACTGCCCAAGGCCAGGCAGATGCAGTGACTACCAGCCCGCACACACACATTTTACAAGTGCACTTTCCAAACGATACGCCGGCCACCCACATGCAGTGATTACCGCACATTAGCAATGTGTAACTTGGTGATGATTCACTAGTTCATCATCAGAGTGAATCATAAACATTTGTATTACAGTGACGGTGGATTTAAAGAACAATCTATACCTTAGTGGGATTTCAAAGGTGCGTGTCAGGAAAGAGCAATATGCAAACAGTGGATTATAAAACACATATAATAAATGAACAATTAGCTTGTCCTCTGTCCTGTCTCCTTTCTTCCTCCTGTCCCCTGCACCCTCCCAATTTGTAACTGGTTGGGTGGTCTACCCCCCAGTTTCTTCCTAAGATACAATTAACCATTTAAACCCACAGAAGAAAGCACTGATTACATTGTGCTCCATGCAGAGGAAGTAGGGGGAGGACAGAGAGAAGAGAGGGAATCATCAGATGAGATTGCTGGAGAGAGACAGAAGAGGGGAATGCAGCCTCTAATAATGATGATAAATCAGAATAATAAATATATATATATATATATATATATATATATATATATATACACACAAAAAGTGTCATTGCAATAATAGTAATTAATACTTCATTGTATTACAGAAACATTTTAGAATAAAGACTTTTAGGAAAGAAATGTTCTCAGTCTGTCTGCCCTAGCTGCTGAGTATTTTATTCCCCCGAGATTGGAGAGTTCTATATGTTAACAGATAAATATAACAAAACCCGTATTCTGAATGTCCTCCAATAAACTGATATAATTCCGGCCATGTAGGGCAGCTCGCTATAACAAGCACAATCCATTGACATTACTTGTTATCTGTACATTGCGTTAGTCTTAATTGGAAGAAATTGTATTGATTAAATTGGATTTTGATAAAATATTTTAAAAATTACGTGCAGGATGTGTACCCACAATGCACAGCATGCACTTACATGGTACAAACAAAATGTCAATGAAAGGGACACTGTAACATTGATGCATATCAGTATTCCTTATGCTATAGTCTTAACCCCTTAAAGATGGAGACAAATGTACGTTCTGATAAAAAAATATATATATCAAAACAAAACCTGGAATTTGACTAAATGTCTGTTCAACAATAATTCACCTCTTTCATATTGTGCACCCACACTTACACACATTGTATATCATTTTGTTCAGGAAAAACAAGGTTTTCATTTCACATAAACTATTTAGATATAAAACATAATTTTATGGGGTGGAGCCTAGCATCTGAAGCGGACGGTCGCATGGCCGTCTAGCTCCGGACCAACAAGCAAAATAACTCACAATACCAGCACTTAAACCCTTGCCAAACCTTACAAGGGGAGACCCCGAGATTCCACGGGCACGATGGGCAGGAAAACCAAAAAGGTAAAACCCGACAAACCCCGCCAGGGCATGGATATCGGGAAATTATGGTGGCAGGCACACGACGCTGCAGGAGCCAAAATGGCGTCCCTGCATGGCGGCTGCTCCGACTTCACTGATGGGTCGTCGGACGAAGATGGGGGAGACCTCTTGCTGCCCATGCCGACCCCGCAAGCACCACAGACAAAACCGCCCACAAAACCCCATACCCCAGTGACCATGGAGGCAATTGGGGCCCTCATGGCGGACCATCACAAAAAAATAGCGGACGACGTTGCCCTGATTAGAGGGGACATTAAGGGCATTACCAACAGATTGACTGCAGTAGAAGCCACCTCTACCAGCCAAACTAAACAGATTGCAGACCTCCAGACAGCACTAAGGGACATGCAACATAAAATTTGGCAACATGAGCAACAAATGGCCGCACACGAAGACAAAGCCCGACGGAACAATTTAAAACTACGAGGGGTCGCAGACTCCATCCCCGAAGCTGAGTTGCCACATCTTGTCAGGAGATTACTCGCAACACTACTCACCCCAAAGGCAGCAAAGGCGACCGTTTTGGAAGGTCTGTTCCGCATACCGCGACCTGCCTCGGCCCCACCAACTGCAACAAGGGACCTGATCCTCCAGTTCCAGTCATTCAGGGACAAACAAGCGGTCCTAGAAGCTGTTAAAGGTCAACCTGCATAATCCTTCGAAGACATGTCCATATCGTTCTACGCGGACCTGTCGGGTGGAACACTAGGGTGGAGGAGACAAATGAGTCCATTCACGGCTCTCCTGCGCCTCCAACAAATCCGGTACCGATGGGGTCCGGGGCGCACCCTCACTATAGAAGCTGGAGGCAACAGGCATACCATCCGCGACTTACAGGAGGCAACTGAGAAGCTGAGCCTGCTTGGCCTCCCCCCGAACGCAATGGCCCAGCCGACACGTCCAGCAGGCCAAGTACACCTACTGGGTGCTGAAGCCCCGGAGTTCGTGCCCCGGAGAACACCCGCAGACCCATATGCCAAAGTCACAACTTGATAACGGACGTATCTTGGAGGTCTACCACGATTGGCTGCACGACACCGTGCGTACCTGCCGATGACTTGAGGACTGAGACAGTCTGTGACACTCTTAAGTACAATACGCTATGTGACCTTTTATATTTTTTATATGTTTTTTCATATTTTTAGTTTCCTCTCATCTAATCTCTAGTTATGCTCTTATATACTGCTTCTCGATATCCTCTTTATATCCATTAACTATGTTTTGAAGGTACTCAGGCTTGAGCGCCATATTACGCATGAATCCATTTATTACACGTATCGACATGCCAACCCTCATTTACTATGAGTCTGACACCCCGACAGTTGCTTTGATTATATGAACCGACACTCGGGCGCACTTTCACATGTTATAGTGCTGCATACTGTTCCTTTGTATAAAACTATTTTTACCTTTTACATTCTACTACGGTATTCTTATGTATAAAACCGGTTTTAACTGTTAAAATGTGCATGATACTCTGTGTCCCGCATGCTTCGCGTGGGATAAGCTGGAGGACTGCCTTTGGGGCACCTCTCGCCTGCTTATGTTACATCTATGCGCTACAAAAATAAAGAATAAAAAAAAAAAATTTTTTTTATATAAATAAAACCTAAAGTGTGAATTTAAGGAAAAAAAGAAATTCAAGTTTTGCATGAGATTTTAGGTGTTTGTCATAATACTGTTAGCTTTTACTGCAATAAAAACACATATTTGTATTCAGTAATCTCTCTCAGTACAGCAATACCCCCATGTACAGGTTTTGGGGTTTTGGAATCTTACAGGGGTCAAAATAAAGGGCTTTCCCCTTGTCCATTTTTGCACATTGAAATTTGCCAGATTGGTTGTTACCTGTGAGACCGTATGGTAGCCCAGGAATGAGAATTACCCCCATGATGGCACACCATTTGTAAAAGTAGACAACCCAGGGTATTCAAAATGGGGTATGTCCAGTCTGTTTTAGTAGCCCCTTAGTCACAAACACTGGACAAAAATAGCATTTATATTTGTTTTTTGCATATTTTACAAAAACAAACTGCCTTCTCACCAATGATATTATCAGCATTATACATGTTACGGCTCTAATACACTCAGATTTGTGTTCAGAGATGTCTTACGAGTATAACAGAATCCCCCATGTACAGATTTCATGGTGTTTTGGAAAGTTACAGGGTCAATATAGGGCTTCCCATTTCCGTTTGCCAGATTGGTTTGCTGGACCAATGCTGCCGTTTGGGCGGAGCTAATAAAAGTTGGGGCGAGGCCAAACCAGCAGTGGGGGTAGCGCTTAACACGGCCCTTACTGAATGCTCTTACTGCTGCACGTGGAGGTGAAGAAAGAAGGTATACCTGCTTCTCCAACTAACACCAGGGAAGAACTTCAGCAAATCCACTCCTCCTCCAGCCCACTGTCTGTAAGTAGGAGTGTGTGTGAGACTGTCTGACTGCCTGTAACTGTGTGTGTGTGAGACTGTCTGACTGCCTGTAACTGTGTGTGTGTGTGTGTGTGAGACTGTCTGACTGCCTGTAACTGTGTGTGTGTGAGACTGTCTGACTGCCTGTAACTGTGTGTGTGTGTGAGACTGTCTGACTGCCTGTAACCAGTGGCGTACATACCAGGGTCGCGGCTGCGACCGGGCCCGGCCCACCAGGGGGCCCGGCCGCCCCTGCGACCCGGTATGTACGCTCTGGGCCAGCCTCTTCTCCTGGGGGGCCCAGGAGCCGGCCACCTCCGGGCCCCCCGAGGCTGGCCCTGCTTACACCCGGCGGCCGGCTGGTGCGCGAGGGAGCACTCTCCCCTGAGTGCTTCCTCTTCAGCTCCCTCGCGCACCGCACTGATACGCGGTGCGCGAGGGAGCTGAAGAGGAAGCACTCAGGGGAGAGTGCTCCCTCGCGCGCCCGCAGGACCAGCCAGCCCGCCGGGTGACCGGCCCCCCCAGGAGCCCAGCAGCACCACTGGACCCCAGGGAATCCCCTCAGCACTCCAAAAGGTAAGGAGGCTGGGGGGATTAAATAAAAAAAAAACATGTGTTAGTGTGTGTGAGTGTGAGTGTTAGTGTGTGTGTGTGTGTGTGTGTGAGTGTGTGTGTGTGTGTGTGTGTGTGAGTGTGTGTGTGTGTGTGTGAGAGTGTGTGTGTGTTAGTGTGTGTGTGAGTGTTAGTGTGTGAGTGTTAGTGTGTGAGTGTTAGTGTGTGAGCGTTAGTGTGTGTGTTAGTGTGTGTATGTGTTAGTGTGTGTGTGTTAGTGTGTGTTGGTGTTTGTGTTAGAGTGTGTGTCTGCTAGTGAGTGTGTTACTGTGTGTGTCTGTTACTGAGTGTGTGTGTGTTAGTGAGTCTGTTTGATGTCTGTTAGTGAGTGTGTGTGTGTTAGTGAGTCTGTTTGATGTCTGTTAGTGAGTGTGTGTGTTTGTCAGTGAGAGTGTATGTTTTGTAAGTGAGTATGTATGTCTGCTGCTGAGTGTGTCTTTGTCAGTAAATGTGTGTGTCTGTTAGCTAGTGTGTATGCATTTGTTCGTGAGAGTGTGTGTGTGTCTTCAGCACTTACCTTTCTCCAGCGCCGGACTCCCATGGCGCTGGGGATCCCTCCGCCTCTCAGCTCCGAATGCGCATGCACGGCAAGAGCCGCGCACGCATTCAAACCGCCCATAGGAAAGCATTACTCAATGCTTTCCTATGGACGTTCAGTGTCTTAAAATGGCGGAAGCGCCTCTAGCGGCTGTCAGTGAGACAGCCACTAGAGGCTGGATTAACCCTCAGTGAAACATAACAGTTTCTCTGAAACTGCTATGCTTTCAGCTGCAGGGTTAAAACTAGAGGGACCTGACACCCAGACCACTTCATTGAGCTGATGTGATCTGGGTGTCTGTAGTGGTCCTTTAAGTGTGTGTGCATCTGCATGCAGTGGCGTACATACCGCGGTCGCAACCCCTGCGACCAGGTGCCCGCCGCCATGTAATGCTGCCCCGGCCCGCGCAGAGTAAGCGCGAGGGGGGGGGCCACGGATCAATTTTCGCACCGGGGCCCCATGGGTCATGTGTACGCCACTGCCTGTAACTGTGTGTGTGTGAAACTGTCTGACTGCCTGTAACTGTGTGTGTGTGAAACTGTCTGACTGCCTGTAACTGTGTGTGTGTGTGAGACTGTCTGACTGCCTGTAATGGTGTGCGTGTGAGACTGTCTGACTGCCTGTAACTGTGTGTGTGTGAGACTGACTGCCTGTAACTGTGTGTGTGTGAGACTGTCTGACTGCCTGTAACTGTGTGTGTGTGAGACTGACTGCCTGTAACTGTGTGTGTGTGAGACTGTCTGACTGCCTGTAACTGTGTGTGTGTGTGAGACTGTCTGACTGCCTGTAACTGTGTGTGTGTGTGAGACTGTCTGACTGCCTGTAACTGTGTGTGTGTGTGTGTGACTGTCTGACTGCCTGTAACTGTGTGTGTGTGTGAGACTGTCTGACTGCCTGTAACTGTGTGTGTGTGTGAGACTGTCTGACTGCCTGTAACTGTGTGTGTGTGTATGTGAGAATGTCTGACTGCCTTTAACTGTGTGTGTGTGAGACTGTCTGACTGCCTGTAACTGTGTGTGTGTGTATGTGAGAATGTCTGACTGCCTGTAACTGTGTGTGTGTGAAACTGTCTGACTGCCTGTAACTGTGTGTGTGTGTGAGACTGTCTGACTGCCTGTAATGGTGTGCGTGTGAGACTGTCTGACTGCCTGTAACTGTGTGTGTGTGAGACTGACTGCCTGTAACTGTGTGTGTGTGAGACTGTCTGACTGCCTGTAACTGTGTGTGTGTGTGAGACTGTCTGACTGCCTGTAACTGTGTGTGTGTTTGAGACTGTATGACTGCCTGTAACTGTGTGTGTGTGTGTGTGACTGTCTGACTGCCTGTAACTGTGTGTGTGTGTGAGACTGTCTGACTGCCTGTAACTGTGTGTGTGTGTGAGACTGTCTGACTGCCTGTAACTGTGTGTGTGTGTATGTGAGAATGTCTGACTGCCTTTAACTGTGTGTGTGTGAGACTGTCTGACTGCCTGTAACTGTGTGTGTGTGTATGTGAGAATGTCTGACTGCCTTTAACTGTGTGTGTGTGAGACTGTCTGACTGCCTGTAACTGTGTGTGTGTGAGACTGTCTGACTGCCTGTAACTGTGTGTGTGTGAGACTGTCTGACTGCCTGTAACTGTGTGTGTGTGTGAGACTGTCTGACTGCCTGTAACTGTGTGTGTGTGAGACTGTCTGACTGCCTGTAACTGTGTGTGTGAGACTGTCTGACTGCCTGTAACTGTGTGTGTGTGTGTGTGTGTGTGAGACTGTCTGACTGCCTGTAACTGTGTGTGTGTGAGACTGTCTGACTGCCTGTAACTGTGTGTGTGTGTGTGTGTGTGTATGTGAGAATGTCTGACTGCCTGTAACTGTGTGTGTGTGTATGTGAGAATGTCTGACTGCCTTTAACTGTGTGTGTGTGTGTGTGTGTGTGTGAGACTGTCTGACTGCCTGTAACTGTGTGTGTGTGTGAGACTGTCTGACTGCCTGTAACTGTGTGTGTGTGTATGTGAGAATGTCTGACTGCCTTTAACTGTGTGTGTGTGTGTGTGAGACTGTCTGACTGCCTGTAACTGTGTGTGTGTGAGACTGTCTGACTGCCTGTAACTGTGTGTGTGTGAGACTGTCTGACTGCCTGTAACTGTGTGTGTGTGTGTGTGAGACTGTCTGACTGCCTGTAACTGTGTGTGTGTGTGTGTGTGAGACTGTCTGACTGCCTGTAACTGTGTGTGTGAGACTGTCTGACTGCCTGTAACTGTGTGTGTGTGTGTGTGTGTGAGACTGTATGACTGCCTGTAACTGTGTGTGTGTGTGTGTGTGTGTGTGTGAGACTGTCTGACTGCCTGTAACTGTGTGTGTGTGAGACTGTCTGACTGCCTGTAACTGTGTGTGTGTGTGTGTGTGTGTGAGACTGTCTGACTGCCTGTAACTGTGTGTGTGTGTATGTGAGAATGTCTGACTGCCTGTAACTGTGTGTGTGTGTATGTGGGAATGTCTGACTGCCTGTAACTGTGTGTGTGTGTGTGTGTGTGTGTGAGACTGTCTGACTGCCTGTAACTGTGTGTGTGTGTATGTGAGAATGTCTGACTGCCTGTAACTGTGTGTGTGTGTATGTGGGAATGTCTGACTGCCTGTAACTGTGTGTGTGTGTGTGAGACTGTCTGACTGCCTGTAACTGTGTGTGTGTGAGACTGTCTGACTGCCTGTAACTGTGTGTGTGTGTGAGACTGTCTGACTGCCTGTAACTGTGTGTGTGTGTGTGTGAGAGACTGTCTGACTGCCTGTAACTGTGTGTGTGTGAGACTGTCTGACTGCCTGTAACTGTGTGTGTGTGTGAGACTGTCTGACTGCCTGTAACTGTGTGTGTGTGAGACTGTCTGACTGCCTGTAACTGTGTGTGTGTGTGAGACTGTCTGACTGCCTGTAACTGTGTGTGTGTGAGACTGTCTGACTGCCTGTAACTGTGTGTGTGTGTGAGACTGTCTGACTGCCTGTAACTGTGTGTGTGTGAGACTGTCTGACTGCCTGTAACTGTGTGTGTGTGTGAGACTGTCTGACTGCCTGTAACTGTGTGTGTGTGTGAGACTGTCTGACTGCCTGTAACTGTGTGTGTGTGTGTGTGTGTGTGTGTGTGTGTGAGACTGTCTGACTGCCTGACTGCCTGTAACTGTGTGTGTGTGAGACTGTCTGACTGCCTGTAACTGTGTGTGTGTGTATGTGAGAATGTCTGACTGCCTGTAACTGTGTGTGTGTGTGTGTGTGAGACTGTCTGACTGCCTGTAACTGTGTGTGTGTGTGTGTGTGTGTGTGAGACTGTCTGACTGCCTGTAACTGTGTGTGTGTGTGTGTGTGTGAGACTGTCTGACTGCCTGTAACTGTGTGTGTGTGTGTGAGACTGTCTGACTGCCTGTAACTGTGTGTGTGTGTGTGTGTGTGTGTGAGACTGTCTGACTGCCTGTAACTGTGTGTGAGACTGTCTGACTGCCTGTAACTGTGTGTGTGTGAGACTGTCTGACTGCCTGTCACTGTGTGTGTGTGAGACTGTCTGACTGCCTGTAACTGTGTGTGTGTGTGAGACTGTCTGACTGCCTGTAACTGTGTGTGTGTGTGTGTGTGTGTGAGACTGTCTGACTGCCTGTAACTGTGTGTGTGTGTGAGACTGTCTGACTGCCTGTAACTGTGTGTGAGACTGTCTGACTGCCTGTAACTGTGTGTGTGTGTGTGTATGTGAGAATGTTTGACTGCCTGTAACTGTGTGTGTGTGAGACTGTCTGACTGCCTGTAACTGTGTGTGTGTGTGTGTGTGTGTGTGTGTGAGACTGTCTGACTGCCTGTAACTGTGTGTGTGAGAGACTGTCTGACTGCCTGTAACTGTGTGTGAGACTGTCTGACTGCCTGTAACTGTGTGTGTGTGTGTGTGTGTGTGTGACTGTCTGACTGCCTGTAACTGTGTGTGTGTGTGAGACTGTCTGACTGCCTGTAACTGTGTGTGTGTGTGTGTGTGAGAGACTGTCTGACTGCCTGTAACTGTGTGTGAGACTGTCTGACTGCCTGTAACTGTGTGTGTGTGTGTGTGACTGTCTGACTGCCTGTAACTGTGTGTGTGTGTGTGTGTGAGACTGTCTGACTGCCTGTAACTGTGTGTGAGACTGTCTGACTGCCTGTAACTGTGTGTGTGTGTGAGAATGTCTGACTGCCTGTAACTGTGTGTGTGTGTGTGAGACTGTCTGACTGCCTGTAACTGTGTGTGTGTGTGTGTGTGTGTGTGTGTGTGTGTGAGACTGTCTGACTGCCTGTAACTGTGTGTGTGTGAGACTGTCTGACTGCCTGTAACTGTGTGTGTGTGTGTGTGTGTGTGTGACTTTCTGACTGCCTGTAACTGTGTGTGTGTGTGTGTGTGTGTGTGTGAGTGTGAGACTGTCTGACTGCCTGTAACTGTGTGTGTGTGTGTGTGTGAGACTGTCTGACTGCCTGTAACTGTGTGTGTGTGTGTGTGAGACTGTCTGACTGCCTGTAACTGTGTGTGTGAGACTGTCTGACTGCCTGTAAATGTGTGTGTGTGGGAATGTCTGACTGCCTGTAAATGTGTGTGTGTGGGAATGTCTGACTGCCTGTAACTGTGTGTGTGTGGGAATGTCTGACTGCCTGTAACTGTGTGTGTGTGTATGTGAGAATGTCTGACTGCCTGTAACTGTGTGTGTGTGTGAGACTGTCTGACTGCCTGTAACTGTGTGTGTGTGAGACTGTCTGACTGCCTGTAACTGTGTGTGTGTGTGTGACTTTCTGACTGCCTGTAACTGTGTGTGTGTGTGTGTGTGTGACTGTCTGACTGCCTGTAAATGTGTGTGTGTGTGTGTGTGTGTGAGACTGTCTGACTGCCTGTAACTGTGTGTGAGACTGTCTGACTGCCTGTAACTGTGTGTGTGTGTGTGAGACTGTCTGACTGCCTGTAACTGTGTGTGTGTGAGACTGTCTGACTGCCTGTCACTGTGTGTGTGTGAGACTGTCTGACTGCCTGTAACTGTGTGTGTGGGAATGTCTGACTGCCTGTAACTGTGTGTGTGTGTGAGACTGTCTGACTGCCTGTAACTGTGTGTGTGTGGGAATGTCTGACTGCCTGTAACTGTGTGTGAGACTGTCTGACTGCCTGTAACTGTGTGTGTGTGTGAGACTGTCTGACTGCCTGTAACTGTGTGTGTGTGTATGTGAGAATGTCTGACTGCCTGTAACTGTGTGTGTGTGAGACTGTCTGACTGCCTGTAACTGTGTGTGTCTGTGTGTGTGAGACTGTCTGACTGCCTGTAACTGTGTGTGTGAGAGACTGTCTGACTGCCTGTAACTGTGTGTGTGTGTGTGTGTGTGACTGTCTGACTGCCTGTAACTGTGTGTGTGAGACTGTCTGACTGCCTGTAACTGTGTGTGAGACTGTCTGACTGCCTGTAACTGTGTGTGTGAGACTGTCTGACTGCCTGTAACTGTGTGTGAGACTGTCTGACTGCCTGTAACTGTGTGTGAGACTGTCTGACTGCCTGTAACACTGTGTGTGTGTGTGTGTGTGAGACTGTCTGACTGCCTGTAACTGTGTGTGTGTGTGTGTGTGTGAGACTGTCTGACAGCCTGTAACTGTGTGTGAGACTGTCTGACTGCCTGTAACTGTGTGTGTGTGTGTGTGTGTGTGTGTGTGTGTATGTGAGAATGTCTGACTGCCTGTAACTGTGTGTGTGTGAGACTGTCTGACTGCCTGTAACTGTGTGTGTGTGTGTGTGTGTGTGTGTGAGACTGTCTGACTGCCTGTAACTGTGTGTGTGAGAGACTGTCTGACTGCCTGTAACTGTGTGTGAGACTGTCTGACTGCCTGTAACTGTGTGTGTGTGTGTGTGTGTGTGTGTGTGTGTGTGTGTGTGTGAGACTGTCTGACTGCCTGTAACTGTGTGTGTGTGAGACTGTCTGACTGCCTGTCACTGTGTGTGTGTGAGACTGTCTGACTGCCTGTAACTGTGTGTGTGGGAATGTCTGACTGCCTGTAACTGTGTGTGTGTGTGTGAGACTGTCTGACTGCCTGTAACTGTGTGTGTGTGAGACTGTCTTTCTGCCTGTAACTGTGTGTGTGTGGGAATGTCTGACTGCCTGTAACTGTGTGTGAGACTGTCTGACTGCCTGTAACTGTGTGTGTGTGTGTGAGACTGTCTGACTGCCTGTAACTGTGTGTGTGTGTATGTGAGAATGTCTGACTGCCTGTAACTGTGTGTGTGTGAGACTGTCTGACTGCCTGTAACTGTGTGTGTGTGTGTGTGTGTGTGTGTGTGTGAGACTGTCTGACTGCCTGTAACTGTGTGTGTGAGACTGTCTGACTGCCTGTAACTGTGTGTGTGAGACTGTCTGACTGCCTGTAACTGTGTGTGAGACTGTCTGACTGCCTGTAACTGTGTGTGTGTGTGAGACTGTCTGACTGCCTGTAACTGTGTGTGTGTGTGTGTGTGTGAGACTGTCTGACTGCCTGTAACTGTGTGTGTGTGTGTGTGTGTGTGAGACTGTCTGACTGCCTGTAACTGTGTGTGAGACTGTCTGACTGCCTGTAACTGTGTGTGTGTGTGAGAGACTGTCTGACTGCCTGTAACTGTGTGTGTGTGAGACTGTCTGACTGCCTGTAACTGTGTGTGTGTGTGTGTGAGAGAGACTGTCTGACTGCCTGTAACTGTGTGTGTGTGAGACTGTCTGACTGCCTGTAAATGTGTGTGTCTATGACTGCCTGCAGGGCCAGACTAGGGATACACAGCTGCCCTGGAAAATAAATCTAAGCAAGCCCCATAGGTCATGTTGTGTCATGTTATTATGATAAGCAAGACTTTTTTTTCTTTTTCTTTGGTTACTGTTCCTTTTAAATGCAGTTCTGGTTTACACCTCTAGTGGCCTCATTCCTCACCTGCATAGGACTAATTACCTCAGATACAAAAGGTTACACCCAAGTAACCTCATGGCCTTTACATTAAAGTTAGTGTTCAGACCAAGAACTTCAGATCCTGGCTCCTGTAAGAAACCCGGCACCATCCTGTACTTGCCTGCATTGCATCATACCTAAAGGTACTTACCTGCCTGAATTGCTTCAACCCTTCACCATCCTGTACTTGCCTGTATTGCGTACCTGCCTGAACTCCTTCAAACCTGCACCAAAACTACCTTGATAAATACTACCTGCAAAAACCCACTATCTGGACATTACTGAAAATTTGATTTGCTCTATTGTTTGTTACGTTATAGGGCATATTGCCTTAATGATTATTTCTTCCTTTTGCTCATTATTATTTCCACGTAAAATAACTGTTCTAATGTCAAAGGATACAAACTTCTGTTAAACCTGGCAATCGTCTCCTATCTGACCTGATCGAGAACATGATACGGTGCCGTGTGTGTGTATATATATATATATATAATATATATATATATATATTTATTTTTATGTTTCTAAATCACTCAATTATCAGGGGTGGCAAGACATAGCCATATTATTGATCTATTTATTTTTCTAATTCAAAATATTGATCCTTTCAGGACAATTAAACAGTAGGCATACTCACATGCAGACACTGACAATCTCATGTAAAAACACAAGCTCACTCATGCACACAAACAAATTTAATACAGACAAACTCTGACACAAACACAAGCTTGCTACAGACAAGCGCACTGTCACACACATGCACGCTCCCTACAGAAGAGCTCACTGACACACAGACAAGCTTACTGGCGCGCACGCACACACACACACATTTAGTCCAGACAAACTCTGTGACACACACAAGCTAACTACAGACAAGCTCACACACAAATACAAGCTTACTGACTGACACAAGCTCACTCACTTGCATACGTGCACACACACACACAAGCTCACTCACTAGCAGGCACACACGCTCACTCTCTAGCAGACACACACTCTCACTCACTAGCAGGCACACACACACACACACACACAAGCTCACTCACTAGCAGGCACACACATGCTCACTCTCTAGCAGACACACACTCTCACTCACTAGCAGGCGTGCGCGCACACACACACACACACACAATCACTGTCATGGCTGAGGCTTGCCTGGCACTGGTAAGTGAATTTGTCATTCTCTGGCCTCTTCCTTCCAGGGAGGTCAGCAGCTTGCCTGTGGGGAGGAGATTAGGTGTGAGGGTGGGCATGCGGCCCTGAATTGCTTAGCATTGTGCAGGGAGACTGTCAGGGGCCGCACTAGCCCTCAGCACCTCCCTCCTGAATCCCTTGGACTAAGACAGGCTGTGTGTGTCCGAGGGGAAAATCATTTAAATAAAATTGGCCTAATATAATTCTTTATTTTTGTAGTGCAGTTAAATACACATAGTTGGATAAATGACATAGTAGGAGGAGAGATATCATGAGACACATTTAAAACGATACACAATGTCATAGATGCTGCACTATTTTATATTCATAACAGAGATCAAGCTAAAGGAACAGGCAAGTATATAGATCATCATTAGGCTAGTAGGTTAGCTGAAACATAGGGTTATTTTATATTAAAGCACATTCAAGCTTTGTTTGCATGTCTAAACGAAGAACTGAAAATAAATTTGCCAGAGTAAGGATTATCTTGACATGAAGAGTTGGGATAGTGGTACACCCATGCTGCAACCAGCTCATTTAACTACTAATATCAGCTATGTCAGGCTAAACATTTCTAGGTAATGTATATTCCTATTAAGGGATAGAAGAGTGGGACTGCTCTACACTGTGTAGGTATTTGGAAGACGGTTGACACATACATACACAGTCCCTGTGAGTAAGTCCCTTTTAGCCTATGCCCACAGTTGGCAGGATACAGTCCTCTAAGGAAGCGAAGTACTGTCTGCTGAGGGACCAGAGTGCGGTAGGTGTAAAGATGGGCAAGTCTGGTAGCCCCCATGATTCTCCCTGAGGGCTTCTCCCCATCTTCATCCACTTGATGGTCCTGAGACACATCTCCGGACAGGGCCCATTTGCAGCCCGTCTTGATTTTTGCTGCCGCCAACGGCGTCCCTTTTGCTGGTCGGGGATCTCGTGTCTGGTCCGAGGGCGTCGGGAGATCCACTCTTGTGGGTGGGCAGTACGGGCTTGTGGTCGCAAACGGGGTAAGAAGCGAGTCTGCAGTGCTTCATAAAGTGGGTCCCTCCGCCGCGGCAGTCTCTTGCGCCTTCTCCTGGGGTGCTTCTCTCGAGTGACACGTGAGGGATGCATTGGGTCTCGGGGTCGAGCGTCAGGACGGCTCTAAGGTGCCACTTCTTTGTCAAGAGTAGTGGTAAGTCTCTTTTCACTTAGTTTTGCCCAGAATAGGTGACAGACGCGGTCAAACGCTGCTAGCAGCGGCTCCCCAAGTGCAGGTGATATCATGGATGTGCCCATGGTTGCTGGCTTTAGCGAGGCGGCCATTTTGACCTCTAAGTCTTGATGTTCCTGCTGGTCAGAAATTAGTAGGTCTTGGCTAGACGACTGTACCACGACTCCCGTGGGGACCGGGATATCCCCCACCGGTCCAAAGGGGAACAGGGCTCATAACCAGCTAGCCCTAAATTGGGTCCGAGGATCGGCCGCCTCCCCGTCCCAAAGTGTGACTGCAGGCTGCAGGTAGTCTGCCACAGGCTGTGTCTGCCGGTTGTAGGCAGTAATTCTGTAGTCGGTCGGCAAAACTTTCCCCAGGATTGTGGTCAAGATTGTATTCAATCTGAATGCCGTAAAGTTAGGTTTTGGGCTCACGAGTGGGATTTCTCTGAGGAGCTCCAGTGCCATGCGACTGTCCCAGTCAGCTACCAGGCCCCGCCCCCCAAAATTTGCCTAATTTAGAGCTATCTGATAGGCCCCAGGTGCCCCGAAATTTCCCGGTGGGCCAGTCCAGCCCTGACTGCTTGTGGCTATGTGTATGTGAGACTGTCTGCCTGCCTGTAACTGTGTGTGTATGACTGTCTGCCTGTGACTGTGTGTGTGACTGTCTGCCTGTAACTGTGTGTGTGCGTGTGTGTGCCTGTATGATTGTGTGTGTGACTGTCTGCCTGTGACTGTGTGTGGGGCTGAGCAGGGGAATTGTGGAAGGGGTGTGCAGGTGTTTTGTAGGAGAGGGGCTGGACAGGGGATTTGTAGAAGGTACTGACAGGGGTTTTACAAAGTTTACAAATTTGTGCAATCTATAAAAAAAAAAAAAAGTAAACATTTTTGCAGGGGTTTTATTTCATTGGAGGGCCGGGGTTGCTGCAGGGGGACAAGGATTGCCAGCCTTGCTAATTGTAGGCTGCAGGGGGGCTGGCGGATGGCTGGGCGTGCCTTTAGGACCGCCTCCTCAAGGACGGCAAGGGGTTAATGTTCCTAATTAGTTTCAGCCCCCCATATGTACTTTGTAAACATAGCAACTCACCTCTCCAGCCCTGAGTCTCTCTCGGCTCTGCCGCGGCCTCCTACAGTGATATGTCAATCCGGAGGTGTGCCTGCAGGATGATGGTCCAATCCAATGTTCCTCATAAGTAAGCTTTGGGGACTGTAGGCACATGTGCAGCTGCTCGGTTACGAGAGGTGGAAAGTAATAAACCCCGAGGGCTTGGAGACGAAACCAAGAAGTTCCAATTAATGCAATCAAGTCATTTGGGGCCACCAAGGATGAATTTAGGCACTATAACAGCATAATTTAGATAAAGTTGTTATAGTGAGTAGACATGTGCAATTCATTTCGTTCCAAATGCAAATTTGGCCAAATTTCGGAAATTCGGATGCTTCCGCAGTGCCGAAGTTCGGAATGCTGAACCGAACTGCTGAAGTGCCAAATTTCGGAAGTGCCGAAGTGCTTCGGATTTCTGAAAAGTGGCAAAACAGGAGAGGGTTGGGATAGGCAACCTTCGGCTCTCCAGATGTTGTGGACTACACCTCCCATGATGCTTTGCCAGCATTATGTGTGTAAGAGCATTATGGGGGATGTAGTCCACAACATCTGGAGAGCCGAAGGTTGCTATCCCTGGGATAGGGTTAGTGGGTAGGGTTAGGAGGGGGATGTTAGTAGTTGGAGTAGAGATAGGGTTAGTGGTTGGAGTAGGGTTAGGGTAACCCTAACCCTACCGCTACACCTAACCCTACCCCTACCCGTAACCAAACCCTACCCCTACCCCTACACTTACCCGAAGTGCCGAAGTCTCGACTTTCGGAATGCCAAACCAAATGTTTTTCCCATGCACATCCCTAATAGAGAGTACAGTGTTTCTTTAGTTATATTATTAAGGGGGAAATGTCACTTTTCTAGAAATTACAACATATCATAAAACACTGAAATTCACTTAACTTGCGTTAATCATTTTTTGTGAGAGGATTCATTTTATAATTTAGAATTACTTGACCCAATTCAGAAAAGGCACGGCCAGGGCAAACCTTGCAAATTTTATCAAGTGCTACGAGCAGTTTTGTGCCATTTTTTTCCGCACAATGATTTCAATCTCTCTGATTTTCTACATTTTATTTAATTTTTTAAACCCAACAAATACATATTTATTAAATAAAGGAAACGTACACGATACTTGCTTCTGTTGCGTTCCTGTTTTCAGACTGTGCAACTCGAGATACGACTCCAAAAATGACGCCACTGACCAAAGATACTTCTGTATCAATTTTGATGCTGAGCGCTTCAATGTCCAGTCTTATGACGACGCTGGAGTCCTGCATCATTCCAGGGTCCATGTTTACATGGTCTTAATCCAGCGTCACTAATCACACATTCCGGCACAGGAACTTGGTGTCAGCCAATAGGAAGCGCGCTACGGCTATTAAACTCCTCTCTAAATTTCTACGACTTGCTGTACCCGAGAGTGTGTTTACAGTTATTTCTTCATTCTTTGTCTTCACCTTTCAGCTTGTTTCACTATTCTGTATCCTGCACTGCTGACCATGGCTGTCTCTCGTCTTGTCACTTTCTGGAACCCCGACCCTGACTTGTCTTTGACTCTGGGTTACCTGCTGGAAGGTATTCCTCCTGTCCGCTTTCTCTTATCACCTGCCCCATGTTTGCATGTTGGGTAATATCTAACCCTGACACCAATAAGTAAACAGAATGTTAAAAATTCCCGGGTAGAAGACAGCTGCCCTTTAAATCTATCACTTTTTAAACGCAATATGATACGTATCAAACTTCAGGTTTTAGCACGGTATCCTCGGCTGCAACAGATTCGGGACTTATACATTTTAATCTATTTAAAACCATAAGAGAGAGATTGTTTTTACAAAGCATTTGCATCACTTAAAATAGACTTGATACTTCTTCCTATACCATTTTTTTTTTTAAACTTTGTTTTTTGCTTTTACAGGGACGATATTTCAGCCTCATTAAACTATACAGTGAACCAAACTGCCCCATTTCATGTACATCAGATTATAATAATGTATACTATACATGCAATGCTCCTGCTGGGCGCTTCCATTACCGCTCCTGAGCGAAGTCGTGCAGTGGAGAGTGTCAGATGATCTACGCTCTGCACCGCCAGTCTTAGCAATGGTTTCCTATGAGCTTCCACATCACGTGAGAGTTTTACTTGGTCAGTCTGCAGAAATGTCTCCAATGGCTGTTAGCGATCTATTGTGAGCTGTGCACAAATCGCTGTATAATGCATCGTGAGCACGTCATTGTGGGAGCACATTACTGCCCGGGCACCTACTGTACTCTCGCTCTCAAATGATAGATATAGACGCAGGTATAAGGGAGTCACGTGACACGGTGGGTTTTATTCTCTAAACAGTAACAGACTTATTTATTAAAGTGAGGATTCAAAGTGGATTTAAAAATGTAAGATCAAAAAAATGCTGAAAGTCAGCTATGCTAACAATCTGGCTACTCTAGCCTTAAAGGAACACTATAGTCAAACACAATTTAACTTAGTGAAGTAGTTTTGGTGTATAGATCATGACTCTGAAGTTTTACTGCTCACTTCTCTGCCATTTAGGAGTTAAATCACTTGTGTTTCTATTTATTTAACCCTAGCCACATCTCCCCTGGCTGTGACTGACACAACCTGCATGAAAACAAAATGGTTTTAATCAGATGTAACTTGCTTTAAAATTATTATTTTCTTTAATCTCCTGCTTTGCAAATTGAGCTTTAATTACACACAGGAGGCTCCTGTAGGGTCTAGCAAGCTATTAACAGAGCAGGTGATACAGTGTAAATGAAACAATTTGCAATAAAGGAAGTGTAATCATTAGATCTCTCTCTACAGGAAGTATTTAGGAAGGCTGTGCAAGTCACATGCAGGGGGGGTCTGACTAGGGTTGCAAAAATAACGTGACAACTCCTAGATGGCAGAGAACTGAGGACATGATCTATACAACAAAACTTCTTCATTAAGCTAGTTGTTTTGGCAACTATAGTGTCCCTTTAAGTTTGAAATTCACTTTGAATTCTCACTTTAGTAAATAACTCTGAAAGCCACGAGAATCACTGTACTTTATCAGGATATACAAGTAATATATAGATATATTTTTAAGGCTATATAAATTAAATGCGAGTAGTTGGAAGACCTATCTTTTATAAATTGTGCTGATAACATTCACGTATAAAGAAACCGGCATCCTACGATTCCCACACACTAACAGATTATTCACTGAACTTAATTTGCCTCATTTTTTCCACTGAGATTTAACATGTAAAAAACAGAGATTAGAGAATAACCCTGACTTACGGATATGTGGTGTGTGAATTCCTCGTTTACCTTCAGTGAATTTTTTCTAATCCTTTGCAGCAATTTCGCCATTTTATCATAAGCGAAAGTTGTTACTAAGCAGCAATGACCATTTACTTTAGTTATTTCTCTTCACACTGGCAACCAAAGCATTGATTGGTCAATTGTGTTCCTTTAATCTAGAATAAAAATTACTTTGATCACACAAACGAGTCTACGCTGAGACAGGGAACACATAATGGTATTCCTCCCGTTTCAGTGGTCCCATAAATTCTCCAACCTTTGTTTGTATGTTCTAAAGCTCTCCCAATGCTTGAAGGTGAACTACAGACGGACACTGTACTTACAGTGCATTGATAGGTGTCAGCTACGTAACGGGGCCCTAGATGCTCAAACGTTGTCTATGATTGCTGTATCTCTCAGGCATATTATTTATGAATCCCTTTGTGGTATCAGTCTGATGTGCTAATGGTATAGGTTCCCTCTGTAATGTCCGTGAGCAAGAATGTGTTTGAGAGCCGGACAGGAACTGACCATAAGGAAAGTTTTATGGAAAGAAAGTAGCGCACCAGATCCGGTTAGATATGGAAAAACACAAAGTAGACAACAAAAAAATGGTCCAATAGTGGAGAATTCTCTGAAATGTGGATAAATTTAAAATGCACTTACATTTTCCAGAGCTAACATCTAGCTCAAATCAGTACACAAGGGTAGTACAATCCCCACTTATGGATGTTATTAAGCTTGAAATGCTATGGTGTGAGCCCTCAACAGGACATGTAATAATACAAAAAGATATATTCTATGGTATAGTACGTTCTAGGTAAATAAGTGCAAATATATAATAAGCAAACACTCACATATTAATAAGCCTATTCCAGCTCTGCTGATTTGTACCAAAAAGTGGAAAGTGCATTGATTGACAGGCATTACTTCCACCAGGGTGCTCCAGACTGGGATGGCAAGTTCCAAAGATTCCACTGGAAATATACATTCAGGAACATACAATGCTTTACTCAACCAGGTGAGTTTAATCATTGATTTCGATTGATGTTACTATATCTAAGGAGGGTACTTCACTTAATACATTAGACTTGGCAAAGGCTCACATTAGAGCTGAAAAGTGGTCACTTTATTTTGTTTCTAAATAAGGACTGCACAGGGTGTGCCGGGGCGTTTGTGTATATTCCAGCTATGCTGTGATGGCATAGCATTGATACAATTACCACTTTAGGATATCGTTCTTGCAGATGTTGTCACCATATATAGTGCCGACGGTGTGAAATGAGGATATATTTTGTAGCCAAGTTTCAGGCTGAGTTGAAACTCTTGGAAATTCGGCTTTTTATCGCACTGGTTCAGGGATAGCTCAAGGCTGGGCTGGGATGGCACCAGAGATGGAGGGCATTCGGCACTGTGGCGCTAGTGAATACAGCCAATACAAAGTTTGCAGAATTAGGATAGTCTTCATGTGACCCGCTTCCTTATGATATTCTAAATTAACCTCTGTGAATGACTGAAATAAGAATCAGATCCATATCTGTATTTAATAAAAAAAGCCATTTTAGTGAGAAACCCAGTGCAGGCTTCAGTCCCCTCCAGCCCCCACAAACACAGCTCTGATACAAAGCTCCACATCGTTTATTCTCGTATAAATAAGCCAGGGAGGGAGAGAGACATGGCGCAGGACTGGCCCCTTTGCAGACAATGTTAAATCTCCATCAGTTGCTCCGTGCCCATAATGATCTCATTCAAACGTTTTGCTAAAGAGAAAAAAAAAAAAGAAAGAAAATAAACACAATGAGGTATAGAAAGAACCCTCCCACTCGATAGGCCAGTGTGGTTTTGTGCTTCACTGCAGCTGTGCTTTTTCCATTGCACCTTAAAGTGAACCCTATCTACTGGGTGCTCCTACGTATCAATTATTTTAACTAAATAGAAATAAAATTGTATTGACATATTTTCTGGTACGTATTGTTAGCACAGAGCAAAGATTAACGACGTACTCGGAACTCGTGCTCCTAATGATGCTGCCAGAGGTGTTAAACGCAGCGTTTCATTTCAAAACTCCAGGCACCATCACCACTTTAAATCTCTAAAGTATCAATAGTGCTTGAAGTAACCCTTTAAAAATGGCAAAGCATTAGCGAGGGAGCTACATTTTGGCTGCCCCTACTTTATAAAATGCCCTCATGTCAGAAATGTGTAAAACTTTCTGAAGGGGCCATCTGGCCACACAAAGGAATTTTCCTGACCACATAACTTGTTTATCCCCTTAAAGACACATGACATGTGTGACATGTCATGATTCCCTTTAATTCCAGAAGTTTGGTCCTTAAGGGGTTAAATTATTTCCGGATGATCCATGGCAGTGATGCTGCTCATTATATAATCAATATTTCTAATAATTTTAAACACACAGAAATAAGCCTGGCTCTAACTCCCATTACTCTTGGGCTGCAGCAATTTATCAGACCAAACATATAAAATAAAGCCAACAAAAGCAACCCCCGGGGCCGGACCATCCTAGATCCCTATGTGCATTTATATAAGAGAGGGCCAAAGAATTTTAAGCTCAGCTGCCACGTCACAGCAAACCTCACCTTGGGAGGATATATTAGAAATAAAAGGTTTTTTTTAAGTCACCTGACAATAACAGACTTTCAACCTAGCATCCAAAGTTCTGTCTCGTGTAATTGTCTAGATAACACCAATCCAAAGTCATACTGCAACTGACTCTGGGAACCAGAGAAGGATAGCCAGCCCAACAGCTACATTGGTTCTAGTTCGCAGAGCATAGCAGCTACTTTAGCTCTAGAGCACAGCCGCGCCATTGGTTCCAGAGCACAGCCGCGCCATTGGTTCCAGAGCACAGCCGCGCCATTGGTTCCAGAGCATAGCCGCGCCATTGGTTCCAGAGCACAGCCGCCCCATTGGTTCCAGAGCACAGCCGCGCCATTGGTTCCAGAGCACAGAGGGATTTTTAAGCTGCAGCTAGCATATTTTATTAATTTTATAATCATTAGAAAATTGTTGAAGCACAAAACACCAGACAGAAATTAAAAAAATGAATGATCCTCTGTAATTACTGATAAGTCCAGGAGAGGGACCTGTATCTTTGCTAAAGACGTATTTCTTAATCTGGCTGAAAAACACTAGATGTAAAATGAATTATCAGTAACTGGCTACACGTCCAATTATACTGCTGCAGGTCTGAACATTAAACCGGTTTTATTGGCTGTCTCATGCTTGTCCCCGCTGCACCTGTAAAGGGAGATCTTCTGAACTTGACCTCTGGAAGACTGTTGAGTCTACGCTCTGGGGTGGTCTGCCAACTCACTAAAGAAAGTAGTTGGACTGTGTTGACACAAATCTTTAGACAGACACTTACAATGATGCAAGCATGTATTAACACGATGCTTTATAGCAGAAAAGCACTTGGTTTGAATGCATTCATGCAGAATCCTCTGCTGTGGAAACCAAGACAAGAGTAAATTATATTATCTGCGCTTAGACACTGTAATCGCTCCTAACTCCGCAGTATCAGAGCTTCCCTGCTCCCCACACGCAGGCATGATTGTTTGGGTTCACTGTAAACACGCAGACATTAAAACACTTTTTTAGAGTGTGACCATAATTTTTACTAGGTTTTAGTAATGCCATGCTCCTAACAACGCTGCCATCCCACTAGTAATGCCACTCTCCTAACAATGTTGCGATTTCCCCCCTAAACAATGCTGCGATCCCTCTAACAATACCACAATCCCTCCAATAATGCCACGTTCCTTCCAAAAAACGCTCTAATCCCTCCAATAATGCCACGTTCCTTCAAAAAAACGCTCTAATCCCTCCAATAATGCCACGTTCCTTCCAACAACGCTCTAATCCCTCCAATAATGCCACGTTCCTTCCAACAACGCTCTAATCCCTCCAATAATGCCACGTTCCTTCCAACAACGCTCTAATCCCTCCAACAACGCTCTAATCCCTCCAATAATGCCACGTTCCTTCCAACAACGCTCTAATCCCTCCAATAATGCCACGTTCCTTCCAACAACGCTCTAATCCCTCCAATAATGCCACGTTCCTTCCAACAACGCTCTAATCCTTCCAATAATGCCACGTTCCTTCCAACAACGCTCTAATCCCTCCAATAATGCCACGTTCCTTCCAACAACGCTCTAATCCCTACAATAATGCCACGTTCCTTCCAACAACGCTCTAATCCCTCCAATAATGCCACGTTCCTTCCAACAACGCTCTAATCCCTCCAATAATGCCACGTTCCTTCCGACAACGCTCTAATCCCTCCAATAATGCCACGTTCCTTCCAAAAAACGCTCTAATCCCTCCAATAATGCCACGTTCCTTCCAAAAAACGCTCTAATCCCTCCAATAATGCCACGTTCCTTCCAACAACGCTCTAATCCCTCCAATAATGCCACGTTCCTTCCAACAACGCTCTAATCCCTCCAATAATGCCACGTTCCTTCCAACAACGCTCTAATCCCTCCAACAACGCTCTAATCCCTCCAATAATGCCACGTTCCTTCCAACAACGCTCTAATCCCTCCAATAATGCCACGTTCCTTCCAACAACGCTCTAATCCCTCCAATAATGCCACGTTCCTTCCAACAACGCTCTAATCCTTCCAATAATGCCACGTTCCTTCCAACAACGCTCTAATCCTTCCAATAATGCCACGTTCCTTCCAACAACGCTCTAATCCCTCCAATAATGCCACGTTCCTTCCAACAACGCTCTAATCCCTCCAATAATGCCACGTTCCTTCCAACAACGCTCTAATCCCTCCAATAATGCCACATTCCTTCCAACAACGCTCTAATCCTTCCAATAATGCCACGTTCCTTCCAACAACGCTCTAATCCTTCCAATAATGCCACGTTCCTTCCAACAACGCTCTAATCCCTCCAATAATGCCACGTTCCTTCCAACAACGCTCTAATCCCTACAATAATGCCACGTTCCTTCCAACAACGCTCTAATCCCTCCAATAATGCCACGTTCCTTCCAACAACTCTCTAATCCCTCCAATAATGCCACGTTCCTTCCAACAACGCTTTAATCCCTCCAATAATGCCACACTCCCTTTAACACTGCAATCTTTCCAATAATGCCACGTTTCTTCTAACACTGCAATCCCTCTAACAACGCTGTAATCCTTCCAGTAATGCCACGCTCCCGCTCCCTCTAACAATGCCATGCTCCAACAACAACGCCGCGCTCCCTCTAGTGATGCCGCGCTCCCTCTAGTGATGCCGCGCTCCCTCTAGTGATGCCGCGCTCCCTCTAGTGATGCCGCGCTCCCTCTAGTGATGCCGCGCTCCCTCTAGTGATGCCGCGCTCCCTCTAGTGATGCCATTCTTCAGTGATAATGCCTAAACCCCACACATCACATTAAACCCCCCTTTTTTATATTAGTGCCAGGCTCTTTCCAAATAATAACAACCAGCTTATTTCCTAACCCAGGAACTGACAACATAATTATACAGCATTAGGACAAAATATCCCAATTGTAAATTCTCCAACTATTTTGTCCTAAAATGTGATGTCACCTACAATTCCTGGTTCAGTTAATAGCGTTACTTGTCAGCACTCACCTTTACTGCTGATGCGCAGGTCTGGGCCCAGTAAGCAGTCTTTAATATCAGCCGCGCTTTCTATCACCACATTGTTACAGATCACACTGCCCTGGAGGGAGCAACTGCAGAGGAAACAGGGAATCATGTGTGAGATTCGATAGGGTCCATGGTGGGAGTGATGCAGGGATATAGGAAATAAGATAGGTTGAGAGAAATGATAAATAAATGTATTAAACAGTGAGAAGAAGGTGAGACATCAGGTATAAAGGAAGATAGAAAGAAAGGAAAATATGGCACTCAGCGAGGATTAATAAAGGTTTGGTGATAATGGGGCAAAGTAAGAGAATAGAAACAGTCTAAGCCGGTAAAATATCCCAGAAACTGCAGCACAAACAGTACACGGACTGTCTATACTTCAGTGTATCTTTCAAGAATAATAGTCAGGAGAAATAGAGGAAAAAATATAGGAAATTTATTAACATTGTAATATTGAGCCATTCACACATCTCTGCTGTTGATTCCAATTTGACAGAATTTCAAATTTTGTAACAAAATTTACCATAAAAAAATCCTCTTGATTCCAAAATGGACATATATTAGTTCTGGGGAACCTAAATGAGGGAGGTTTTTAGGTGCTTAGAGACAGGAGAGTCCAGGCGCCGAGAGAGGAACATGCCAGGCGCCGAGAGAGGAACATGCCAGGCGCCGAGAGAGGAACATGCCAGGCGCCGAGAGAGGAACATGCCAGGCGCCTAGAGAGAGGAACATGCCAGGCGCCGAGAGAGGAACATGCCAGGCGCCGAGAGAGGAACATGCCAGGCGCCGAGAGAGGAACATGCCAGGCACCGAGAGAGGAACATGCCAGGCGCCGAGAGAGGAACATGCCAGGCGCCGAGAGAGGAACATGCCAGGCGCCAAGAGAGGAACATGCCAGGCGCCGAGAGAGGAAGGTACAACATGTAGTTTGTTCCTCGTGAATGTATTTATGTTTTGATGTATCTATTAAACAACGCTGGATATAAAAATATCCTGGAAAAGGAAGGCAGACGGCTGCTGAGACAGGCTGCTCCCCGCTGCTGAGACCTGAGAGTATAAGGAGTAGATGGAAATGCTCAGAGAGAATAGACTACACGGGTGCTGCTGGGAGATTAGATTACAAGGAATTGCAAATATAAAATAAAAAAATAAAAAATTTGGGGTAAAAAAAAGTTCAAACTGGAAATACAGTTAGAACTCAGCTATCTTGGCATAAAATTTGTACTTCCCTTGAAAATTCTTTACAATTAGCAGTTTGTAAATCACCCCATTAGATCCCCTGTGGGAGCACGCCAATTCTAGCTTTCCACTTCTACTGTTTCCTACTTAAACATAAGAAATTCGTTTTCAACCAGCAGCTCAATCTAACAAAACAGAAGTATATCCGTCTACGCGAAAGGAAGAGATGGTTAATGATTAGAGAATCCTTTATTTCAGCCCATGTCCTTATTTGTAAAGCGCTGCGGAATAAATTAACGCTATATAAATACTATTTGGCTGGTGCAAGGATATGTACGGCATGCAAATAGTAAGACTAATCACATACAGACAAAATGTTATTGTGCATCAGAATTTAGATTTTCTATGAATCAAGTAGATGTACAATCGGAAAAAAATGCATAATGTACACAAAGTTTGGTCCCAGACCGAATAACGTAGGAACCAATCAATGTCATTGCCAGAAATGCTGAGAGTTAAAGGAGTTCTACGCGTTAACCCTTGTCAGTAGATTTCTAGAACCCATGAAATGATTTCCAGTTAGTTGTTACTCGAGACATATTAGAGATATTCAAACTATGTATTTTAATTAAGTTGTGAGTTATGGTAATTTGAAAAACATATTACTGAATTTGAAAGGAAACAGTCGGCTGATTTAAGAGATTTTCTCCCCCCCTCCCCCCCTCGGTTATTTGTGCATGCTTTTTGGAAAATAACCATTAAGTTGCTGTAGCTTATTGTTTAGTGAATAAAACCCCAAGTGCACAAACTAATTCAGAGCACAGAACCTGACGTTTATTAGGTTCACTTCAATCGCTACTATCCTGACATTGAAAATGGTTGAATGGTCTTGACAGTGAAGACAAAAGCAGAAGGAAGCATTTAGGTAATTAGCTGGGGAGAAATAGTTTAGAATCTTGTTTGTAGAGCTTTGGCACTGATTACCTAGCAGGGAAGACAGAATGGAGGGTGTGGTGGAGGACAGAGATCTTTTTAGATAAAGCTGGGGGAGGGGCACCATGTATGTGTGTGTCCATGCTGGGGGGTGACGCCAGGGGGACAAGAAAGAAAAGAGGAATTATAAGCATAGTAAGATGCTGTGGGAAGAGGAAGGGGGGCAACAGAGAAGATTACACAGATCTATGTGTTAAGACAGCCGGACCACCTAACGAGAACAGAATGAAACACCTCTGGTACCAGCACGGGCCAGGCCCCCCTTGCCCCCACGCACACACTACTTGTAAACAAAGTAATCCCCCAGAGCACAGGACACAGACCCCAGAGTGATCAGGGAGGTCAGACCTGGGCATGGAAAGGGAACAGGGAGCGATGACACAGAGAAAGAGAGAGAGAGAGACCACCACAACACACAATAAACATATAATTATACACACACACATCTATATTACATAAACAGGAATAGAGTGATACATTCTATCCATATACAAACAAGATGGGGTGTAATATATCTATAATTAATGAAGAGCGGAATACATCTAAATTGTATAAAATTATATAAACTGGACAGTGTGTAATATATAGCATTACATGAACAAGGCAATATATTAGATATATATTCTACAAATAAAGCAGAGCATAATATTTCTATGTTATATGAACAGGGAAGTGTATAACAATTTTGACATAATCAGGACAGTGTATTATATACCTGTTTTCTGTGTCAATACTATATGAACTGGGCAGTGTATGACAGTTGTATTATATAAACAGGACAGTATATAATATAGGATATCTGCACTCTGTGAATGAAGCGTATAGTAAGTGTACATTATGTGAAAGGTTCAGTGTATAACCGCTGTATTACATAAACAGGATAGTGAGTCATATCTATTATATGAACAGGACTGTGTATTTCAGGTATATTCTATAAGTAGTACAGGGTATGCTATATAATATCTATATCAAATGAACAGAGAATGTATGTGCTGATTATATAATCACTATACTCACTGATGGCTGTATCATAACCTATGTAAACTGTCCCAAATAAAGATACTAATAAAGAAATGTTCAACAATGAAATAAATATAAACAGGAGAGTGTATAATGTAAATATATGTGGGTATGGACATATATAATATCTATAGAGGTGTATTAATCAGCAGTGTGTCTATATGTCAGCGTCTTTATACAGATAACTTATGCCTCATTTCCACACAGCGGTACGGTTCATGGCGGTACGGTTCGGAAGGGTTAGAATGGTCCAGCAGATTCAGGTGAGCGTTTCCACCGCAAGTCTAAACGCCAGGGGGCTTGCGGGCTTTAGACCAATTGCCTAGTGTGGCATCATACTAGTGCGATGACAACAAATGTGACGCTACAAAGAACAACAATGGAGGTCATCCAGCAGCAATTAGGAAAGTGGATAGTTCCAGAGCCGACCAGACCTTGCTGATGTTTGCAGGCATCCTTCTCCTATTATCTGGACTGAACGGCGGCGTGGTGTTTGTTTCGCGCTTGCCTTTGACGTGAGCAGTGGCGTTTTTCTGTCCGCCAATCAAGGGAATGTATCGTGTAATGCCAATAGCTCCGCCTTAACCGTACCATTTCCTATGGACCTACAACTGAAGGGGGCCCAGGAATGGTGCGGCTTGGTTCGGTTGTATGGGCCACTTCTATAATGGAAACACTCAAAATAGCGTACCAAACCGTACCGACCCGAACCGTTCCGCTCAGTGGAAACAAGGCATTAGACACACTGCTAAATGATATTGATCTACAGATACTATATATGTCAGTGTCTTTATTCAGATAACTTTTAGGATCTATAGATTTATAATAATCAGTGCGTCTATGTTATCTGCATTTATTTAACATGAGATTGGTGGTTTGTCTATAGAAGCAGACAGACAGACATTGTTACATGAGATTTGCAGACAGACAGACATGGTTATGTGAGATTTGCAGACAGACAGACATGGTTATGTGAGATTTGCAGACAGAGTGTAAACTTAATTTGCTTTTTATTGAAACTGATAAAATTAAACAATTTATTATTACGCAAAGGACATACACAAAACTAATCCTGGTGGTTTGTTACTCCACCTAGTGGTGAAAGGAAACATTGCATTTAACACCCAGGTACTCACCCTTCGTGCACGGTGACTCCGTTCATGATAATGCAGTTTGTGATTTTCACTCTCTCTCGGATGGAGCAATTGGAGCCCAACAGAGAGTGCTTTATAGATGTCTTCTCCCCTATCTGTGTCTGTGCGCCAATCATACTATCAACACCAACCTGTAGGCACAAGGCTGTCCGTTACTGAATGGCACTCAGATTAATAATCTGCATAGACTATTCAGCAACTCAGAAAGCTACTCGGTTACTAGGTTTTGGGTTGCTATATCCACAAATCCCATGATACATCACTTTGTTGCACGCTGGTTAACTCACCATTAGTTTGTCTGTAAGGACAGCAGATGCATGTACCCGTGGATCCTCGGTGACAGCGAACAGGAGTCGGGGAACCTGACAATAAAAAGAAACAGGGCTATTTACTAAAGTGAGAATTGTCAAGAATTCAAATATAAGGGCAAAATAGCCAAACTGGAGAAGTTCTCCAAGGAAGCTGTAATTCCAGATCGGCTATTTTAACCTTCAATTTGAAATATATGTAGCATTTTCCCCTTAGTGGTTAACCCCAATAGTATTGGCTGTGGGGGTTTATTCATTAAATGGTGACATGTGGAGAGCTGGAAACGTCAAAACTAGTAAAAAAAAAAAAAGAATCCCTAAATGTGTACTATCAATAATCGAATCAACGCCTTGTGCGAGGCTCACCTGTCTGTTTGCTTCAATATACATAGCCAGACTATTCACACGGCAGCACAGCTCGTTTTTGGCCACGTGGACATAGCACCGCAATCTGCTTCCATGGTATGGCTCACGCATGTCCCCGCGGTGGTCATTCCAGCAAGACATACTCAATGCTGTGTCCATCAAATTATCTTCTGTTATAAAGCTGTAAATATCTGCCCGAGAGTAACAGACAAAAACAAAAAAGCAAATGTGAGGACGGTTAAAGAACACGCGCAGTTTGAAATGCACACAGCATTCATGACTGCTATCAGAAATGGATCAGACATGCTGGATCCCAGTGGATGCTCCAACATTACAAATATCACCTAAGACATGGACTAATAGGGGTTTATATGGATCTATAGGAGTATTATATATGTCACAGAACAGAGATAAAAATAAAAAAGCAGACAAGTTCTCAGCAAGGTAAATTATACAAGCCTACAGCCATGCCACCCTGAACAGGCCTGGTCTTAGAAGCTATGGCCATGCCACCCTGAACAGGCCTGGTCTTAGAAACTATGGCCATGCCACCCTGAACAGACCTGGTCTTAGAAGCGACGGCCATGCCACCCTGAACAGGCCTGGTCTTAGAAGCGACGGCCATGCCACCCTGAACAGGCCTGGTTTAGGAAGCTACAGCCATGCCACCCTGAACAGGCCTGGTTTAGGAAGCTACAGCCATGGCAACATGAACAGGCCTGGTCTTGGAAGCTACAGCCATGCCACCCTGAACAGGCCTGGTCTTAGAAGCGACGGCCATGCCACCCTGAACAGGCCTGGTCTTAAAAGCTATGGCCATGCCACCCTGAACAGGCCTGGTCTTAGAAACTATGGCCATGCCACCCTGAACAGGCCTGGTCTTAGAAGCGACGGCCATGCCACCCTGAACAGGCCTGGTCTTAAAAGCTATGGCCATGCCACCCTGAACAGGCCTGGTCTTAGAAGCGACGGCCATGCCACCCTGAACAGGCCTGGTCTTAAAAGCTATGGCCATGCCACCCTGAACAGGCCTGGTCTTAGAAGCGACGGCCATGCCACCCTGAACAGGCCTGGTCTTAAAAGCTATAGCCATGGCAACATGAACAGGCCTGGTCTTGGAAGCTACAGCCATGCCACCCTGAACAGGCCTGGTCTTAGAAGCGACGGCCATGCCACCCTGAACAGGCCTGGTCTTAAAAGCTATGGCCATGCCACCCTGAACAGGCCTGGTCTTAGAAACTATGGCCATGCCACCCTGAACAGGCCTGGTCTTAGAAGCGACGGCGATGCCACCCTGAACAGGCCTGGTCTTAAAAGCTATGGCCATGCCACCCTGAACAGGCCTGGTCTTAGAAGCGACGGCCATGCCACCCTGAACAGGCCTGGTCTTAAAAGCTATAGCCATGCCACCGTGAACAGGTCTGGTCTTAGAAACTATGGCCATGCCACCCTGACCAGGCCTGGTCTTAGAAGCGACGGCCATGCCACCCTGAACAGGCCTGGTCTTAGAAGCTACGGCCATGCCACCCTGAACAGGCCTGGTCTTAGAAGCGATGGCCATGCCACCCTGAACAGGCCTGGTCTTAGAAGCGACGGCCATGCCACCCTGAACAGGCCTGGTCTTAGAAGCGACGGCCATGCCACCCTGAACAGGCCTGGTCTTAGAAGCGACGGCCATGCCACCCTGACCAGGCCTGGTCTTAGAAGCGACGGCCATGCCACCCTGACCAGGCCTGGTCTTGGAAGCTACAGCCATGCCACCCTGAACAGGCCTGGTTTAGGAAGCTACAGCCATGCCACCCTGAACAGGCCTGGTTTAGGAAGCTACAGCCATGCCAACATGAACAGGCCTGGTCTTGGAAGCGACAGCCATGCCACCCTGGACAGACCTGATTTAGGAAGCTACAGCTATGCCAACATGAACAGGCCTGGTCTTGGAAGCTACAGCCATGCCACCCTGGACAGGCCTTGTCTTGGAAGCTACAGCCATGCCACCCTGGACAGGCCTTGTCTTGGAAGCTACAGCCATGCCACCCTGGACAGGCCTTGTCTTGGAAGCTACAGCCATGCCACCCTGGACAGGCCTTGTCTTGGAAGCTACAGCCATGCCACCCTGGACAGACCTGGTTTTGGAAGCTACAGCCATGCCACCATGAACAGGCCTGGTCTTGGAAGCTAAAGTCAGCCAAAAGGAGATGGCAGCTCTGCAGGCTGTACAAAGGGATCTCATTTAGACATAGATAGGCAGGTAGAGCAATCACATCAGGAAAGGAATGTAGCTGCTCATTGCATCGGCTTCCATAGTGATTGTTCCTCGGCTAAAACTCTGCCCCACGATTCTATCGATGACACTTTTATAAAATTTCCTGAAAAAGTGCCATAATAATCTAAATAAATAAAAAAACATTGACATGTGTTCCACAGGTTTGTATCTTCAATAACGCATGGAAAACAGATCTTGGAATCACATCCATAATGGCCTGTATGTTTAAACAAGAAACACTCTCTGTCGCCACATCGGGAGTTTGAGAAGCACCCAGTCACTGGCTAGTGGGCGGCTGTGCAATCCATTACATGATCACATACCATTCCATTGTATTCCCTTATACCACCAAGCAATTTATTGTCATTATATGCTAGTGCTTTGAATAGGGAAGGTCTATATTTTAGAACTTGATGCATATAGTCACATTGCAAGTACAATGAGAGAAGGAGAGAAGTATGGAAACGATTCAGATTTAATGAGAGAGAAAGTGGGTTTGGGGAGAATAAATGGACAGAGTAAAGCTAGTAAATTAATCACGACATTTACCCAATTAAAGAAGAAACCTGCTGATTTATTCTCTCACCGTGGGGCTTTGTCTCCTTGTTGTCAAGATGCTCTAACTTCTTCGGGGATAATGCGTGGGATGAGAACTGCTTTTGTACTAAAAACGGCACCAACTCTCGGCGAATGGAAGAGATAGAACTAAAAATAATTTTAAAAAAGATCCATGTATGTAATTGCAGTGCTCTATGTGATATATCCCTTAACTCTTGTGTAACTACCACTTTCTGACAGCCATCACCTGCCTGAAAACCATGGAAGGTAAGGTTCACAATGTTTCCCAACAGATATGATGCCCACTAGACCCAGACTGCAATACAGTTTAATATCAAGCTTGATAAAGGCCTGTGTAGGCTGAAACGTTGCTGTTTTTGTTACAATAAACCTGCCATTCTGCAGCAATCTTGAGTAACTTGGCCGAATTAATTTTATCTACTAAACTGGGATATGCCAACTCCAGCACTGATAACCACCAGGATTCCTAAGTGGGAGTGCAGTATCCCCCCTTAGTGACACAGATGAAAGCACAGTGTTTGGATACTATTTTATAAAGTGGAACAAAGGACATAATGAGATCTAAACACACGCAATGCACACAGAAACCGCATTTAACGATATAGACTGGTGTAAACATGTTAATCTAAAATCCACCGATACAACAATAAAATGAGAATGGAAAATGTTAAGAATAGGGAGTCTCTCATTTCTGAAAACCAATATAACAACTTTGCTTGCTAAAGGTTACCAGGCAGAAAAGTGTTAAATAAATGGCTGCAGGTACGTACACATTGGATACCAGGAAGTCCACCACATATTTCTTTAGGCAATACAGATGTGCATCTACCATTCCCATGTGGATGTGAACCCGAGGATATCTGTATTAAAACAGGAAACAGGGTGGCGTGAGACAAGTTAGCAGTTTGTGTCTTTTAAATGCCCTAAATCTGATGTGGTTTCGTAGACTGACCCTTTAAGTTACAGATCTGTGAGGTCACATCAATATCGATTATCATACATCATTCAGACCCCCCCCGTCCCCCAGGCATCCATAAAATCTAAGTTACACACTGGTGTTAAACATCTTCTCAGACTCCTTGCTATCCTCTCTATTTAATTGAAAATTTACTTCTTACAACTTAACCTTGCCTGTTTTTTGGGGGGTTTTGACAGTGACATAAAAAGTCCCAGTAATAACAATTAGACATTAGTTAAGACTGTGGAAAGGGACCTGCTAATCATAATCTACCTTAAACAAAGGCTGACAACAAGATTTAGTTATAAAGTAATGAGTATATCAGTGGTCCTTAACCTCAGAGAGAACATTTTTATTTATTTTATTTATTTTTTAAACAGAATATTTGCTTAGTGACAAATTCTAAAATGATTTATATATTAACTAAATTCTGCAAAACATCTTCATTAGACTATTACAAATATCATAGGGGTTTTAACTAGCTATCCTGAGACCATCTAAAATAACATGGAAACAGAATATTGGGATGGACAATTAGGGGGATTTGATTTAACTATTCAAGAGGAATCCATTGATACCCTGACCCGACCTGCCTTCAAAATAAAATAAATTTAAAAAGCATATATAGCAGCGATACAAACCCATGCGCTCATATTACATTGGTGCAGTATATTGTAGTTTAGGAACATTTTAGAATATTATATACATCAGAACAGCTCTTGTTAATACATAAACCATTGGGAAGAAAGCAATATCCAAAAACTCAATAACATTATAAAATATAAAAAGAAAAGAGAAAAAGATGGAAATAAAACGGAAAAAAAGAAACATATGAGATACCAGTGGAAAGCAGCCGCATGTAAATGCCAAACCGAAACAAGCTCATACTGGCTCCACTTCCACTTGCTCTTTGTGGGCCCTCTATCTCAACACTTAGAAAAAGACAAACGATCACATATAAAGGGACGCTACAGGCATCACAACAACTTTAGCTTAAATAAGCAGTTTTGGTGTATAGATCATGCCCCTGCAGTTTTCCTGCTCAATTCTCTGCAATCTAGGAGTTTACGTTGTATTTATCTCAGTAAAGAGCAATTATATACTGACTTTGTCAAATTATTTGATCACGATAATATTTATAAAATGTAAATAGATGGATCGGCAGACTGGAACTCCGTTCTGATCTATTCGTTGCACTAGCAAAATGAAGACCACATTTTGATCACACTCACAAATATAAGTAAAAGTATATACAATTCACTGACATTATGAAACTGAAAATCGAATTTAGACTAAAATAAACAAGCTGTGACTACAGTCGAGTGGAAGAATGTTCCATTCAGTTCACAATTCGCTATTTAGTGAATAAACTTTAACTGATGGGATTGTGAATGGATCATAACGCAGACATTCACACCTGGAAACAAACCATGAAGATATTCGTTACACCCCCTTTCCTGTCAGTTTTAAGCCCTAGAATGTTACAATTTCAAACACTGGGACGTCATCGCCAGATCCATTTTCTTGTTCTTCCAAACAGATGACAACCCACCATCCAAACAATGTTAAAAATACACGTTGGTTTAATCCTTGAGTCTGTGGGTGGCTCTGTAAGTATGCCCTCTCTGACATAAAACTGGACATAAATATACAAAGGATCTGGGAGATTGCCTTTCACTGATGCCGTGATGGACTGGGGTCATAGGTCAATTAGTCCAAGGGTCAAAAATCAGGGATATGCAGGTGTGTTCCAGCTTCCAGCCTGCAGCTTGCTCACTTTCAGCGATCAGGAAAGGTCTGTATGTTTGACCTGTGTGACGCGAAGGCATCGCACCCTACAGCTAATAAACCAACACTGATTGGTTCATATCATCATTGATAAAGCTCCAACACATTCAGCAGTGCTGTACAATTAAAAAAAACTACGGTATTGTTAATGACAAGTTAAGAATAAAGTAAGAGATTAATGAACACTTGAACGGATTACAGTTGGAAATATATTCCTTCTGGCATTATAACCCAACCTATTCCCCTTCCTGTAAATTACTAGCATATTATATAATAAAGGCATAGTAATACTGAGCAGGCTTTACATTGATTGATTGATAGCTCTACCGCATAGGTTGTGATGTTTCCTAGCAGCTGAGTGAGTGTGTGTGTGTGTGTGTCACATTCTGCTGAGCATTAACCCTCTGATGACATTCCAAACTACCATCAAAATCTGGGAGTATGAAGATATGTGATAACTGGGAGAGAAGGCTTGGCTTTGTCATAGCTCAGCTCCCTGTAACAGACTATTTATACACGTACCTCTGCAGAATGCATTTCTTAACATCCAACCCGTCATCAAGGTCTTCCTCATTGGCAAGTAAGAGGATCCTTTTCCCTGTGTCATCTACCCCAATAAAATCTCGCTCTTCCGCTGGGGAAAGAAGGGGAATTAATATTAAACTGGCAGAAGAGAAAGTGAAATAAAAACATTATCAAAACATTACCATAACTAGTAAACCACTCAATTTTCTCACATCCCCAAAACAGCTGTCCACTGCTCAAAAACAGAAGGGTGTTTTAAAAAAAAAAAAACAACAGCACCCATTCTCGAACATCAGTTGTTTTAAAGGAAATGTTCTGGGTGCCAGGTCCATCTAGGATTAACCCTGCCTGCTGTAAACATAGTTTCAGAGAAACTGCTATGTTTACCTATGGGTTAATCCAGCCTCTAGTGGCTGTCTCATTGACTGCCGCAAGGGGCGTTTCCGCGCTTCTCACTGTGATTTTCGCAGTGAGAAGACGCCCGCGTCCATAGGAAAGCATTGAGAATGCTTTCCTGTGGACTGGCCGAATGCGCGCGCATGTGCATTCAGCCGATGACGGGCAAAGAAGGAGGAGAGTCTCCAGCGTCGAGGGAGCCCGGCGCTGGAGAAAAGGTAAGTGATTAACCCCTTCCTTTCCATTCAGCCTGGCGGGAGTGGGACCCTAAGGGTGGGGGCACCCTCCGAGCACTATAGTGGTCCTTTAAGTGTTAAACTTTCAGATTGATCAGTATTGCTTCAGACCTGAGGCAGAGAGGAAAACTCTTGAAGCATGTCTTTTAAGTATTAGGTTAGTCCAATAAAACAGGCATCACTGCATTCTGCAATACTCTGGTATTTTGGCATTATATATACATGGAAGACGTGCAAAGCCAGTGAACCACTCATGGATAGCTCTTTCATTGTTAAAGGACCACTCTAGGCACCCAGACCACTTCAGCTTAATGAAGTGGTCTGGGTGCCAGGTCCTTCTAGGGTTAACCCATTTTTTCATAAACATAGCAGTTTCAGAGAAACTGCTATGTTTGTGAATGGGTTAAGCCTTCCCCCTAATCCTCTAGTGGCTGTCTCATTGACAGCCGCTAGAGGCGCTTGCGTGATTCTCACTGTGAAAATCACAGTGAGAGCACGCAAGCGTCCATAGGAAAGCATTATGAATGCTTTCCTATGTGACCGGCTGAATGCGCGCGCAGCTCTTGCCGCGCGTGCGCATTCAGCCGACGGGGAGGAGAAGAGGAGGATCGGAGGAGGAGAGCTCTCTGCCCACCGCTGGAAAAAGGTAAGTTTTTACCCCTTTCCAGAGCCGGGCGGGAGGGGGTCCCTGAGGGTGGGGGCACCCTCAGGGCACTCTAGTGCCAGGAAAACGAGTATGTTTTCCTGGCACTAGAGTGGTCCTTTAATGCAAATCAGTTTTGGTTACCAGCTTCTATTGAGGCTTTGCGTGTTTCAAAGCTGTTGCATGCAGGAAACTCCAAGGAATTGATGTTTAAACTGGCCGAGCAGAGAGGGGTGAAATTAGTGTGAACATGCGCCCGGACAGCAAGGTAGGTGATAGAACACCTTAAGGTAAGTCAATGCCCAGGAACTCCTGCTCGTACAACATATTCACTGAGATGAATTGGTTTTAAGGGGGTTTAAGAGAGTTCCTTTAAACAATAAAGATAAAAATAATGTTTTTCACCAGCCTGACCTGGCCCAGTTCTTCTCACCTGCCTTCTGCTTTCCTTTCTGACCCGGTATGTTTTCACTGGACTTGGGCGCTTTCTGCATGAGCATGGAGAGAGTGGCGTTGTGTGCGCGAAACAAGTCAACAACTTCATGGAGTGCCACCTCCGTTATAAGGTCACAGCTGATTACCAAAACATCGCTCTAAGTAGGTAGAATCAAACATAAACCAAATCTTAGTGCATCTATAGTAATGAGATCAATTAATACGGATTACTGAAAAATATGTGAGTGGCAAGGTCCGCTTCAAGCACATTATCTACTTTATTCATTTCCACTGAGAATCTATTTATTTTTCTACCAGCTCCTAAGCAGAAATCAAAGCGGAAAATCTGGTAAAGTATATATGACACCTTCATTGCCCCTTCTATACTAGGTTCAAGAGCTAGCGCTTCCACTCGTGTGCCACTTATTGAAAAAGACCAGGCCGAAACAGACTAATCAAGAAGACACTCGTCTGTAAGATTAAAGGGATTCTTTAGTGTTAGGAATACAAATCTATGTTCCTTACACTACAATACCACCTGGTTCCCCCACTCCATTGTGGCCCTCGCCCCGTAGTAAGTAAAGGGTAAAACAAAAAAACAACAAAAAAAAACCATTTACTCAACCGACTCCATCGGCGATGTCCCTCGGCGGTGGGTTGTGCTCCACCTCCTCCAACATCATCCAACTAATGCTTTCCTTATAGGAAACTTGATGAAAACTATTGGGGTTAATTTACTCATCTGGAAATGAGACATTTTAGGAATATATATATTTTAAAGCTGGCTAGCTTGCCAATAATATCAAAGTATTTAAGAAGGAAAGGTACATTTGTTACTATTTCCTAAAGACGTCTTGGGGTCTCCAAGTATTATCACCCACATATGGGACTCATTTAATTGGCCTCGGTAGGATGAAACACTGAGCTAAACGGAGATGTTACAGCTGGCTTCTGTAACCACTGATCTATCTCCCTGGCCCAGTTCCATACTCAAGTCTTGCTAAATTCCCTGTGTAGAGAATCAAACCCAACTAGATAAAGTTACATCTTTAGAATCCCCAGCTCTGCTCCAGAAGTAGACAGTCACTGAGAGCAGTGTCTGAGAAGGGATATACCTTTATCTTTTGGTGGATGTGGCGCAGCGAGTCGGCAGTTCCCATATCAGGTGCCTTATCTTCCGGCAAACACACTACATCCACTTTCATTTTGGTGTCTGGCAGACACTTCTGAACTTCTTTGGTTGTTATCACTATTACTTCTACATGAGAAGAAAAAAAAAAAGAAGAAGAAATGGCATCAATAGTAAAAAAAAAAAAAGGGGGGGGGGGGGGACTGGTATATTTTGGCAGTTAGTGGACACACAATTCAGAAGTAGTTATGGTAGGGTGTGGAACTGCACTCTATCCCTTTAAGCAGTATGTAGCTGGGTGCAACTCAGACAGTCTCAGTACCAGAGACCAAAATGCTGAATAACAAAATAGAAGCAAAGTCGAGGCACTCCAAGGTACAAACCAGGCCATTGCGATGGAGTGGGTTCAATAAAATTGCCTGATTTGTACCTTGGAGTGCCTCGACTTTGCTTCTATTTTGTTAGTGGACACACAGGCTGAAAGTCTGAGAGATATAAGACAATTTGGGCCTTTGGTTTCACAGATCTCGCTGGTTTGAGGAGCATAATTCTCATGATATTCAGGCAGATGTTCACAAATATCATGAATGCCAAGATTTACCGTCCCTGCTCTAAACCGAATGTTCAATCTGGTACAGAGTATAACCCCAATGAGGTGTGTCGCAAGTATTAACCCAAAATAACTTACCTTCAAAACCAGCACGCTCCAGCAAGTTCAGTGGATACCATAGGAGAGGTTTGTTGCCCACAGGGAGAAGGGGCTTTGGGATACCAGTGGTAAGCTCCACCATTCGAGAACCACCACCAACAGCCATTACCACAGCTTGCAACTCCACCGCCATCTTGTCACAATGAGTAGAACGCGGTATTCAGTGAATGACTTATAAGATTTGCATGGGCTAGGACAGAAAACAAACATGGTTTAATAAGCCAAGTTTTACACCTATCTCGTGGTTCTTCTCCATTTACCAATATGCTGAAGCATTGGGGTAATCAGCACTATACAATTAACATCAAGGCCTCCCCTCATATCATTAATAATGCATAGAGCACCAAGCAGACAGATCCCAGAGCCAGTGGGTTGAGCAACACATTGATTGGCGGAGTATTCTGACCGTGAGCCATCAACACACAAAAGCATGCAAAAATTTGTTTTGTCCATAACCAAATCAATTCGTCCAAATCCGACTCCTATTAGTCTATACCCAAATTAATAAATGTGTCCCAATCAGACTCCTATTAGTCTATACCCAAATTAATCAATTCGTCCAAATCAGACTCCTATTAGTCTATACCCAAATTAATCAATTCGTCCAAATCAGACTCCTATTAGTCTATACCCAAATTAATCAATTCGTCCAAATCAGACTCCTATTAGTCTATACCCAAATTAATCAATTAATCCAAATCAGACTCCCATTAGTCTATACCCAAATTAATCAATTCGTCCAAATCAGACTCCTATTAGTCTATACCCAAATTAATTAATTCATCCAAATCAGACTCCTATTAGTCTATACCCAAATTAATCAATTCGTCCAAATCAGACTCCTATTAGTCTATACCCAAATTAATCAATTCGTCCAAATCAGACTCCTATTAGTCTATACCCAAATTAATCAATTCATCCAAATCAGACTCCTATTAGTCTATACCCAAATTAATTAATTCGTCCAAATCAGACTCCTATTAGTCTATACCCAAATTAATTAATTCATCCAAATCAGACTCCTATTAGTCTATACCCAAATTAATTAATTCGTCCAAATCAGACTCCTATTAGTCTATACCCAAATTAATCAATTCGTCCAAATCAGACTCCTATTAGTCTATACCCAAATTAATCAATTCGTCCAAATCAGACTCCTATTAGTCTATACCCAAATTAATCAATTCGTCCAAATCAGACTCCTATTAGTCTATACCCAAATAATTAATTCGTCCAAATCAGACTCCTATTAGTCTATACCCAAATTAATTAATTCATCCAAATCAGACTCCTATTAGTCTATACCCAAATTAATCAATTCGTCCAAATCAGACTCCTATTAGTCTATACCCAAATTAATCAATTCGTCCAAATCAGACTCCTATTAGTCTATACCCAAATTAATCAATTCGTCCAAATCAGACTCCTATTAGTCTATACCCAAATTAATCAATTCGTCCAAATCAGACTCCTATTAGTCTATACCCAAATTAATTAATTCGTCCAAATCAGACTCCTATTAGTCTATACCCAAATTAATTAATTCGTCCAGCAAATAATTTATTTTCTAAAAGCATTGGTTGTACGGGTGTGGATTAAAAGGTTTCTTATTCAGCACAGATGATTCTTTTAGACTAGAATTTCTGCGCAGGTCTACAAGCACCATAACCACTGCAGTGCACTGTACAGGTTTTAGTGCAAACAGTCTTTTAGAGCCATTTCCCCAATTTGTGCCAAACCATTTGATTGGTGAATACAGCCTGCCCAACTACTTAAGCTTATTCATAAGGAAACATCAGCATTAGCTGAGAACAATGATAGACAGAAAGCACTGAGCTAACCTACTGAATGGGCTAGTACTAGGCTAGTAATGTGCGATGTTTATGTAGTAGCCTGGAGGACGATAAAGGCACATGAACTTAAAGGTGCTGAGTCCTTGCATGGAGCAGGACATTCACATGTGTTTTAGATTCTAATGGTTAAACCAGTCGCAACTGTCATTTTATTCAGCTATTACTGACTTTACCATACTATGTCACCCTGCCTATTATCTGATTGTAAATATTAAAATAAACATGTATGACTGCCTAAGACAAGCTGTCACGTTTCAGATATAATTTCACAGTGTATAACAGGGGTCCACAGCAATAAATACTAGAAAGGTACAGTGTATCACAGAGCTCCACAGCAGTAAAACACACAGTAATATGCACTGTTGATCAACTAAATGTTTAAAGTAAAGTGGGGGCATATGTGTACCATAAATGTCCATTTAGGCAATTTATTTAGTCTCTACATTGTGCAAGCACTATCTCTAGAAAATGTGAATTGTGATTTGTTTGTTTGGTATCGTGAGAGTGCACAACTGCAGAAACACAGCGTATAATACCTCAATACCGGCAAATGGGCACATGGTAAAATCTTCCAACTGGAATTATTATTAGTGCAACAACTGCAAGACTGTCAAACCCCAGGCTTACACAGTTCTATTCCACCATAACCATCATAAAACTGAACTTCCCAACTCAATTATTGATTTCAATGAATTAATTCCAATAGTTCTAGCTCTAGAACGTGTGCCGCGTCACTTCGTATGACAAGTTTAAACCGTGAACTGCACAGAACACCATTTCAATTTGCTACAAATCAGTTTTTGTGAATTACATCTCTAGAGCTACAGAATGTTTATGCAACAGTGCAAGGTAAAGACCAGAGCTAAATTAAAACGAAGAACACCAACCGTCGTGAATGGAGGTTAGATTGCTAGATTACCAAAAGGGCGTGCAGTGTAGGTCTGTTTCAGGTCAGTTTTATTCAATACGGTAATGAAATACATGCTTTTATAAGCATTCCACAATAAATTGCAATCTGCTTCCCAAGCACACTTCATTTCAACCTGGGAATTTCTACTACAAAAACCAAGAACGATTCAATATTTAAAGTATTAGTATTCCCATGAATAAGACATTGGGGCCTCATAAACATGCACAATGAGTCCCTACTCTCACAGATTGCAAATCTAGAAAACCATTACAAGAATAACTTCACACAGAAAAAAAGGCAGATTTAATTGTTAGTATTACTGGAATAGGATCCTATAAAATATCCGGACTAATAATTCGAGTGCAAATCTGATTATAATTTTTTTTGTGTAATTCAAATCTAGGATTGACTAACTCCGTAAAAGGCAGGGGCTATAAAAATGAGGAAGGAAGAGGGGGGGGGGTTCAAAGTGAACCACGGTGATTCTGATCCTGCAGAGGGGAGAGAGAGAGACACGGTCTACCTGCCGACTGTGACCGCTGTTGGAATTGCCACCTGGCCAGCACCTGAAGGGACAGCATGCCAGAGCTGTAAAATGGGAGGGAGATTTCCCTGCAAGCTCCAGAAGATGGCGCTCACATGTGGCTGAGCATTATAACAGCCCTGGTCATGATAACAGCCCTGGTCACAGCATTATAAAATCCCTGGTCATTACAACAGCCCCGGTCAGGGCATTACAAACAGCCCCGGTCAGGGCATTACAAACAGCCCCGGTCAGGGCATTACAAACAGCCCCGGTCAGGGCATTACAAACAGCCCCGGTCAGGGCATTACAAACAGCCCCGGTCAGGGCATTACAAACAGCCCCGGTCAGGGCATTACAAACAGCCCCGGTCAGGGCATTACAAACAGCCCCGGTCAGGGCATTACAAACAGCCCCGGTCAGGGCATTACAAACAGCCCCGGTCAGGGCATTACAAACAGCCCCGGTCAGGGCATTACAAACAGCCCCGGTCAGGGCATTACAAACAGCCCCGGTCAGGGCATTCTAACAGCCCCGGTCAGGGCATTCTAACAGCCACAGGTCAGGGCATTATAACAGCCCCGGCCATGGCATTATAACAGCCCCGGCCATGGCATTATAACAGCCCCGGCCATGGCATTATAACAGCCCCGGCCATGGCATTATAACAGCCCCGGCCATGGCATTATAACAGCCCCGGTCATGGCATTATAACAGCCCCGGTCATGGCATTATAACAGCCCCGGTCAGGGCATTATAACAGCCCCGGTCAGGGCATTCTAGCAGCGCCGGCCATGGCATTATAACAGCCCCGGTCATGGCATTATAACAGCCCCGGTCATGGCATTATAACAGCCCCGGTCATGGCATTATAACAGCCCCGGTCATGGCATTATAACAGCCCCGGTCATGGCATTATAACAGCCCCGGCCATGGCATTATAACAGCCCCGGCCATGGCATTATAACAGCCCCGGCCATGGCATTATAACAGCCCCGGTCATGGCATTATAACAGCCCCGGCCATGGCATTATAACAGCCCCGGCCATGGCATTATAACAGCCCCGGCCATGGCATTATAACAGCCCCGGTCATGGCATTATAACAGCCCCGGTCAGGGCATTCTAACAGCCCCGGTCAGGGCATTATAACAGCCCCGGTCATGGCATTATAACAGCCCCGGTCATGGCATTCTAACAGCGCCGGCCATGGCATTACAACAGCCCCGGTCATGGCATTATAACAGCCCCGGTCATGGCATTATAACAGCCCCGGTCATGGCATTATAACAGCCCCGGCCATGGCATTATAACAGCCCCGGCCATGGCATTATAACAGCCCCGGTCATGGCATTATAACAGCCCCGGCCATGGCATTATAACAGCCCCGGTCATGGCATTATAACAGCCCCGGTCAGGGCATTCTAACAGCGCCGGCCATGGCATTATAACAGCCCCGGTCATGGCATTATAACAGCCCCGGTCATGGCATTATAACAGCCCCGGTCAGGGCATTCTAACAGCGCCGGCCATGGCATTATAACAGCCCCGGTCATGGCATTATAACAGCCCCGGTCGTGGCATTATAACAGCCCCGGTCATGGCATTATAACAGCCCCGGTCATGGCATTATAACAGCCCCGGTCATGGCATTATAACAGCCCCGGTCATGGCATTATAACAGCCCCGGCCATGGCATTATAACAGCCCCGGCCATGGCATTATAACAGCCCCGGTCAGGGCATTATAACAGCCCCGGTCATGGCATTATAACAGCCCCGGTCATGGCATTATAACAGCCCCGGTCAGGGCATTCTAACAGCGCCGGCCATGGCATTATAACAGCCCCGGTCATGGCATGATAACAGCCCCGGTCAGGGCATGATAACAGCCCCGGTCAGGGCATGATAACAGCCCCGGTCAGGGCATGATAACAGCCCCGGTCAAGGCATTATAACAGCCCCGGCCATGGCATTATAACAGCCCCGGTCATGGCATTATAACAGCCCCGGTCATGGCATTATAACAGCCCCGGTCAGGGCATTATAACAGCCCCGGTCAGGGCATTATAACAGCCCCGGTCAGGGCATTATAACAGCCCCGGTCAGGGCATTATAACAGCCCCGGTCAGGGCATTATAACAGCCCCGGTCAGGGCATTATAACAGCCCCGGTCAGGGCATTATAACAGCCCCGGCCATGGCATTATAACAGCCCCGGTCATGGCATTATAACAGCCCCGGCCATGGCATTATAACAGCCCCGGCTATGGCATGATAACAGCCCCGGCCATGGCATGATAACAGCCCCGGTCATGGCATTATTACAGCCCCGGTCAGGGCATTATAACAGCCCCGATCAGGGCATTATAACAGCCCCGGTCAGGGCATTATAACAGCCCCGGTCCGGGCATTATAACAGCCCCGGTCCGGGCATTATAACAGCCCCGGTCAGGGCATTATAACAGCCCCGGTCAGGGCATTATAACAGCCCCGGTCAGGGCATTATAACAGCCCCGGCCATGGCATTATAACAGCCCCGGCCATGGCATTATAACAGCCCCGGCCATGGCATTATAACAGCCCCAGCCATGGCATTATAACAGCCCCGGTCATGGCATTATAACAGCCCCGGTCATGGCATTATAACAGCCCCGGTCATGGCATTATAACAGCCCCGGTCATGGCATTATAACAGCCCCGGCCATGGCATTATAACAGCCCCGGTCATGGCATTATAACAGCCCCGGTCATGGCATTATAACAGCCCCGGCCATGGCATTATAACAGCCCCGGTCATGGCATTATAACAGCCCCGGCCATGGCATTATAACAGCCCCGGTCATGGCATTATAACAGCCCCGGCCATGGCATTATAACAGCCCCGGCATGATAACAGCCCCGGCCATGGCATTATAACAGCCCCGGCCATGGCATTATAACAGCCCCGGCCATGGCATTATAACAGCCCCGGTCAGGGCATTATAACAGCCCCGGTCAGGGCATTATAACAGCCCCGGTCAGGGCATTATAACAGCCCCGGTCAGGGCATTATAACAGCCCCGGTCAGGGCATTATAACAGCCCCGGTCAGGGCATTATAACAGCCCCGGTCAGGGCATTATAACAGCCCCGGTCAGGGCATTATAACAGCCCCGGTCAGGGCATTATAACAGCCCCGGTCAGGGCATTATAACAGCCCCGGTCAGGGCATTATAACAGCCCCGGTCAGGGCATTATAACAGCCCCGGTCAGGGCATTATAACAGCCCCGGTCATGGCATTATAACAGCCCCGGCCATGGCATTATAACAGCCCCGGCCATGGCATTATAACAGCCCCGGCCATGGCATTATAACAGCCCCGGTCAGGGCATTATAACAGCCCCGGTCAGGGCATTATAACAGCCCCGGCCATGGCATTATAACAGCCCCGGTCATGGCATTATAACAGCCCCGGCCATGGCATTATAACAGCCCCGGCCATGGCATTATAACAGCCCCGGCCATGGCATTATAACAGCCCCGGTCATGGCATTATAACAGCCCCGGTCAGGGCATTATAACAGCCCCGGTCATGGCATTATAACAGCCCCGGTCATGGCATTATAACAGCCCCGGTCATGGCATTATAACAGCCCCGGTCATGGCATTATAACAGCCCCGGTCATGGCATTATAACAGCCCCGGTCATGGCATTATAACAGCCCCGGTCAAGGCATTATAACAGCCCCGGCCATGGCATTATAACAGCCCCGGTCAGGGCATTATAACAGCCCCAGCCATGGCATTATAACAGCCCCGGTCATGGCATTATAACAGCCCCGGTCAGGGCATTATAACAGCCCCAGTCAGGGCCCCTCCCCTCGCCAGGCTGGGTGCACAGTGAGCTCGGGGGGTGCTGGGGCCCCTGTGACTCCCCCTATTTGTGGCCCCCGGCTCTCAGCCGCTTATCTCATTCTCACCCGCTGCCTGTCAATGTGCAGCTCCCAGCGCTTCCGGTTCCTCATTTCCGGCCCGGTGTACGGATCGCACTGCGGCTCAAACTAGTGAGAGAAGCGGAGATCTCAGATAGCGCGGGCTCCCCCTCTGGGCGGCTGCGGTATTACATGGAGATCTCAGATAGCGCGGGCTCCCCCTCTGGGCTGCTGCGGTATTACATGGAGATCTCAGGGAGCGCGGGCTCCCCCTCTGGGCTGCTGCGGTATTACAAGGAGATCTCAGTGAGCGCGGGCTCCCCCTCTGGGCTGCTGCGGTATTACTTGGAGATCTCACATAGCTTGGGCTCCCCCTCTGGGCTGCTGCGGTATTACGTGGAGATCTCAGAGAGCGTGGGCTCCCCCTCTGGGCTGCTGCGGTATTACATGGAGATCTCAGATAGCGCGGGCTCCCCCTCTGGGCTGCTGCGGTATTACATGGAGATCTCAGAGAGCGCGGGCTCCCCCTCTGGGCTGCTGCGGTATTACATGGAGATCTCAGATAGCGCGGGCTCCCCCTCTGGGCTGCTGCGGTATTACATGGAGATCTCAGAGAGCGCGGGTTCCCCCTCTGTGCTGCTGCGGTATTACGTGGAGATCTCAGATAGCTTGGGCTCCCCCTCTGGGCTGCTGCGGTATTACATGGAGATCTCAGAGAGCGTGGGCTCCCCCTCTGGGCTGCTGCGGTATTACATGGAGATCTCAGAGAGCGCAGGCTCCCCCTCTGGGCTGCTGCGGTATTACATGGAGATCTCAGGGAGCGCGGGTTCCCCCTTTGGGCTGCTGCGGTATTACGTGGAGATCTCAGATAGCGCGGGTTCCCCCTCTGGGCTGCTGCGGTATTACATGGAGATCTCAGAGAGCGCAGGCTCCCCCTCTGGGCTGCTGCGGTATTACATGGAGATCTCAGGGAGTGCGGGCTCCCACTCTGGGCTGCTGCGGTATTACATGGAGATCTCAGATAGCTTGGGCTCCCTCTCTGGGCTGCTGCGGTATTACATGGAGATCTCAGGGAGCGTGGGCTCCCCCTCTGGGCTGCTGCGGTATTACATGGAGATCTCAGATAGCTTGGGCTCCCCCACTGGGCTGCTGCGGTATTACATGGAGATCTCAGATAGCGCAGGCTCCCACTCTGGGCTGCTGCGGTATTACATGGAGATCTCAGATAGCTTGGGCTCCCTCTCTGGGCTGCTGCGGTATTACATGGAGATCTCAGGGAGCGTGGGCTCCCCCTCTGGGCTGCTGCCTTATTACATGGAGATCTCAGATAGCTTGGGCTCCCCCACTGGGCTGCTGCGGTATTACATGGAGATCTCAGATAGCGCAGGCTCCCCCTCTGGGCTGCTGCGGTATTACATGGAGATCTCAGAGAGCGCAGGCTCCCCCTCTGGGCTGCTGCGGTATTACATGGAGATCTCACTGAGCGCGGGCTCCCCCTCTGGGCTGCTGCGGTATTACATGGAGATCTCAGGGAGTGCGGGCTCCCACTCTGGGCTGCTGCGGTATTACATGGAGATCTCAGATAGCTTGGGCTCCCTCTCTGGGCTGCTGCGGTATTACATGGAGATCTCAGGGAGCGTGGGCTCCCCCTCTGGGCTGCTGCGGTATTACATGGAGATCTCAGATAGCGCGGGATCCCCCTCTGGGCTGCTGCGGTATTACATGGAGATCTCAGATAGCGCGGGATCCCCCTCTGGGCTGCTGCGGTATTACATGGAGATCTCAGAGAGCGCAGGCTCCCCCTCTGGGCTGCTGCGGTATTACATGGAGATCTCAGGGAGTGCGGGCTCCCACTCTGGGCTGCTGCGGTATTACATGGAGATCTCAGAGAGCGCGGGCTCCCCCTCTGGGCTGCTGCGGTATTACATGGAGATCTCAGAGAATGCGGGCTCCCCCTCTGGGCTGCTGCGATATTACATGGAGATCTTAGAGAGCGCGGGCTCCCCCTCTGGGCTGCTGCGGTATTACATGGAGATCTCAGATAGCTTGGGCTCCCCCTCTGGGCTGCTGCGGTATTACAAGGAGATCTCAGGGAGCGCGGGCTCCCCCTCTGGGCTGCTGCGGTATTACAAGGAGTTCTCAGGGAGCGCGGGCTCCCCCTCTGGGCTGCTGCGATATTACATGGAGATCTCAGATAGCGAGGGCTCCCCCTCTGGGCTGCTGCGGTATTACAAGGAGATCTCAGGGAGCGCGGGCTCCCCCTCTGGGCTGCTGCGGTATTACAAGGAGATCTCAGGGAGCGCGGGCTCCCCCTCTGGGCTGCTGCGATATTACATGGAGATCTCAGATAGCGAGGGCTCCCCCTCTGGGCTTGCTGCGGTATTACATGGAGATCTCAGATAGCGCGGGCTCCCCCTCTGGGCTGCTGCGGGATTACATGGAGATCTCAGATAGCGCGGGCTCCCCCTCTGGGCTGCTGCGGTATTACATGGAGATCTCAGAAAGCGCGGGCTCCCCCTCTGGGCTGCTGCGGTATTACATGGAGATCTCAGGGAGTGCGGGCTCCTACTCTGGGCTGCTGCGGTATTACATGGAGATCTCAGAGAGCGCGGCTCCCCCTCTGGGCTGCTGCGGTATTACATGGAGATCTCAGAGAATGCGGGCTCCCCCTCTGGGCTGCTGCGATATTACATGGAGATCTTAGAGAGCGCGGGCTCCCCCTCTGGGCTGCTGCGGTATTACATGGAGATCTCAGATAGCTTGGGCTCCCTCTCTGGGCTGCTGCGGTATTACAAGGAGATCTCAGGGAGCGCGGGCTCCCCCTCTGGGCTGCTGCGGTATTACAAGGAGATCTCAGGGAGCGCGGGCTCCCCCTCTGGGCTGCTGCGATATTACATGGAGATCTCAGATAGCGAGGGCTCCCCCTCTGGGCTGCTGCGGTATTACAAGGAGATCTCAGGGAGCGCGGGCTCCCCCTCTGGGCTGCTGCGGTATTACAAGGAGATCTCAGGGAGCGCGGGCTCCCCCTCTGGGCTGCTGCGATATTACATGGAGATCTCAGATAGCGAGGGCTCCCCCTCTGGGCTGCTGCGGTATTACATGGAGATCTCAGATAGCGCGGGCTCCCCCTCTGGGCTGCTGCGGTATTACATGGAGATCTCAGATAGCGCGGGCTCCCCCTCTGGGCTGCTGCGGTATTACATGGAGATCTCAGATAGCTTGGGCTCCCTCTCTGGGCTGCTGCGGTATTACATGGAGATCTGAGGGAGCGCGGGCTCCCCCTCTGGGGTGCTGCGATATTACATGGAGATCTCAGGGAGCGCGGGCTCCCCCTCTGGGCTGCTGCGATATTACATGGAGATCTCAGGGAGCGCGGGCTCCCCCTCTGGGCTGCTGCGATATTACATGGAGATCTCAGATAGCGCGGGCTCCCCCTCTGGGCTGCTGCGGTATTACATGGAGATCTCAGATAGCGCGGGCTCCCCCTCTGGGCTGCTGCGGTATTACATGGAGATCTCAGATAGCACGGGCTCCCCCTTTGGGCTGCTGCTGTATTACATTGAGATCTCAGATAGCTTGGGCTCCCCCTCTGGGCTGCTGCGGTATTACATGGAGATCTCAGGGAGCGCGGGCTCCCCCTCTGGGCTGCTGCGGTATTACATGGAGATCTCAGGGAACGCGGGCTCCCCCTCTGGGCTGCTGCGGTATTACATGGAGATCTCAGGGAGCGCGGGCTCCCCATCTGGGCTGCTGCGATATTACATGGAGATCTCAGAGAGCGCGGGCTCCCCCTCTGGGCTGCTGCGGTATTACATGGAGATCTCAGAGAACGCGGGCTCCCCCTCTGGGCTGCTGCGGTATTACATGGAGATCTCAGGGAGCGCGGGCTCCCCATCTGGGCTGCTGCGATATTACATGGAGATCTCAGAGAGCGCGGGCTCCCCCTCTGGGCTGCTGCGGTATTACATGGAGAACTGAGGGAGCGCGGGCTCTCCCTCTGGGGTGCTGCGATATTACATGGAGATCTCAGGGAGCGCGGGCTCCCCCTCTGGGCTGCTGCGATATTACATGGAGATCTCAGGGAGCGCGGGCTCCCCCTCTGGGCTGCTGCGATATTACATGGAGATCTCAGATAGCGCGGGCTCCCCCTCTGGGCTGCTGCGGTATTACATGGAGATCTCAGATAGCGCGGGCTCCCCCTCTGGGCTGCTGCGGTATTACATGGAGATCTCAGATAGCACGGGCTCCCCCTTTGGGCTGCTGCTGTATTACATTGAGATCTCAGATAGCTTGGGCTCCCCCTCTGGGCTGCTGCGGTATTACATGGAGATCTCAGGGAGCGCGGGCTCCCCCTCTGGGCTGCTGCGGTATTACATGGAGATCTCAGGGAACGCGGGCTCCCCATCTGGGCTGCTGCGATATTACATGGAGATCTCAGAGAGCGCGGGCTCCCCCTCTGGGCTGCTGCGGTATTACATGGAGATCTCAGAGAACGCGGGCTCCCCCTCTGGGCTGCTGCGGTATTACATGGAGATCTCAGGGAGCGCGGGCTCCCCATCTGGGCTGCTGCGATATTACATGGAGATCTCAGAGAGCGCGGGCTCCCCCTCTGGGCTGCTGCGGTATTACATGGAGAGCTCAGAGAACGCGGGCTCCCCCTCTGGGCTGCTGCGGTATTACATGGAGATCTCAGAGAGCGCGGGCTCCCCCTCTGGGCTGCTGCGGTATTACATGGAGATCTCAGAGAATGCGTTCTCCCCCTCTGGGCTGCTGCGGTATTACATGGAGATCTCAGATAGCGCGGGCTCCCCCTCTGGGCTGCTGCGGTATTACATGGAGATCTCAGATAGCTTGGGCTCCCCCTCTGGGCTGCTGCGGTATTACATGGAGATCTCAGATAGCGCGGGCTCCCCCTCTGGGCTGCTGCGGTATTACATGGAGATCTCAGATAGCGCGGGCTCCCCCTCTGGGCTGCTGCGGTATTACATGGAGATCTCAGATAGCGCGGGCTCCCCCTTTGGGCTGCTGCTGTATTACATGGAGATCTCAGATAGCTTGGGCTCCCCCTCTGGGCTGCTGCGGTATTACATGGAGATCTCAGAGAATGCGTTCTCCCCCTCTGGGCTGCTGCGGTATTACATGGAGATCTCAGATAGCGCGGGCTCCCCCTCTGGGCTGCTGCGATATTACATGGAGATCTCAGGGAGCGCGGGCTCCCCCTCTGGGCTGCTGCGGTATTACATGGAGATCTCAGATAGCGCGGGCTCCCCCTCTGGGCTGCTGCGGTATTACATGGAGATCTCAGATAGCGCAGGCTCCCCCTCTGGGCTGCTGCGGTATTACATGGAGATCTCAGATAGCGCGGGCTCCCCCTCTGGGCTGCTGCGGTATTACATGGAGATCTCAGATAGCACGGGCTCCCCCTTTGGGCTGCTGCTGTATTACATGGAGATCTCAGATAGCTTGGGCTCCCCCTCTGGGCTGCTGCGGTATTACATGGAGATCTCAGATAGCTTGGGCTCCCCCTCTGGGCTGCTGCGGTATTACATGGAGATCTCAGATAGCTTGGGCTCCCTCTCTGGGCTGCTGCGGTATTACATGGAGATCTCAGAGAGTGGGGCTCCCCCTCTGTGCTGCTGCGGTATTACATGGAGTTCTCAGAGAATGCGGGCTCCCCCTCTGGGCTGCTGCGGTATTACATGGAGATCTCAGAGAGCGCGGGCTCCCCCTCTGGGCTGCTGCGGTATTACATGGAGATCTCAGGGAGCGCGGGCTCCCCCTCTGGGCTGCTGCGGTATTACATGGAGATCTCAGGGAGCGCGGGCTCCCCATCTGGGCTGCTGCGATATTACATGGAGATCTCAGAGAATGCGGGCTCCCCCTCTGGGCTGCTGCGGTATTACATGGAGATCTCAGATAGCGCGGGCTCCCCCTCTGGGCTGCTGCGGTATTACATGGAGATCTCAGATAGTGCGGGCTCCCCCTCTGGGCTGCTGCGGTATTACATGGAGATCTCAGGGAGCGCGGGCTCCCCCTGTGGGCTGCTGCGGTATTACATGGAGATCTCAGGGAGCGCGGGCTCCCCATCTGGGCTGCTGCGATATTACATGGAGATCTCAGAGAATGCGGGCTCCCCCTCTGGGCTGCTGCGGTATTACATGGAGATCTCAGATAGCGCGGGCTCCCCCTCTGGGCTGCTGCGGTATTACATGGAGATCTCAGACCGTGCAGCATCCCCATGTGAAGAGGAGTTTCTCTGGAGATTGCAGCAACACTTGGCCCAGCAGGATGGGCCTGTATCAGAGGAGGGCATACTGGACTGGAGAGATGCCACTCAGAAGGAGCTGTGGTATGAGGCCTTAGAGGAGGTACAGCGGCGGCGGAGAGAGAGCCTTCCCATTGACGAACAGCGGTTCCAGGTACTTGTGACCCTGCGGTAGCAACCCCTGGATGAGGGGGTAATGGAACTGTGGGACCTGATTTGGAAGGAGTTGTGGCTGGATGGAGCTTACCGGGCACTAAAGTGGTACGCCACCTAGCGCAACCCCTGAATGACTAACCACTATCTCCCGGAAGGAGAGGATTATAATGGCCCGGGCTTACTGTGGGAGGCCTTTGAGGAGGGCAATGACTTTGGATGCCCCGCAGAATGTCGGCTCTGGGACATCCACAACATCAGGGAAACTCTGCTGGATCTTCCCCAAGTGGACGACCTGGGGCCAAACCTGATTCATCTGGTCACAATGGAGTGGGAGCTGGAGCAGAGCTACCAACATCTGTTCAGCTTAGCACAGCAACCAACTATACTACCAGGAGTAGGGACAGTCAGTCCTGCTCCCCATTGGCAGTATACCTCCACGTAAAACCGGTCTCCCTCCCCAGCGGCGGCCTAAGTTTCAGGAGGAGGTGATGGTCGATCCCTCCATCGTACAGCAGCCAGCATCCTGGGGAGGCGAGGCAACCGGCCTCCCTCTCCAATAGCAGCCAGAGGTACTAGAGGTGAGGGACCTCATAGACTTGGCCTGGGAAGACCCACAGATGGCAGGCGGAGATGGGACCGAGGTCTCTCTGCCGGCCCTACAGGGATGCTGGGCAGGCGGCCCAGATTCCCAGCAGCAGTATACTTTGCCGGGAGAGGAGACAACGGGTCTCTCTCCCCAGCGGCGGCCTGAGTTCCAGGAGGAGGTGATGGTCGATCCCTCCACCTTACAGCAACCAGCGTCCTGGGGAGTGGGGGCAACCGGCCTCCCCCTCCAACAGCAGCCGGAGATACCGGGAGAGGGGGAAGACAACCCTAACCACACTGGCGCAGATGGGACCGCGGTCTCTGTGCCAGTCCTACAGAGATGCTGGACGGGCGGTCCAGATCCCCAACCAACCAAGGGATGCCAGGAGGAGGAGGTAAGCGAAACTTCCCCTCCCCAGCTACATCCCAACCGGGTCCTGGGGGCAGTGGATGAGCCTGCGATACCCATTGACCCCGTCCCAGCAGCAGAGCTGGCATCTGGGCAGAGCGCTGATAGCCTCTGCCCTCCCTTTTCCCCTGGTCCACAGCCTGACTTACTACGGGTTACCCCAGCAGAAGAGCTGGCAGCAGGGCAGAGCGCTGCTGGCCTCAGCCCCTCCAAGCAACACCAGCAGATTGCCTAGCTGCACCAGAGAGACCAAGAGTGCTGCGCTGTCCCACTACAAACTTGAACCTACAGGCCAGTACCATTTATTGTGGGGGGGTTACTCTGCGTATTTTTCTTTGTGGGTGGGCTGCCCGACTAACCTAGGTACTGACCGGCAGAAGGTCAGGTACCTGTTTAGTCTTCCCCCCAAAGGGAAGATATGTGACGAAGAGCCGGCCAGGGGGGTCCATCAGGTGGCCATTAGGCCACCTCTTGGGCCCCCCATAACAGGGGGAACACGGGGGCATTTGGGGGCGGCATTTTTTGCCACCCACTGAGTGCCTGCAGGACCACAAACGGGAACGGCGTTCCTGCTCTAAAAAAAGTGCAGGAACGCCGTTCCCACGCGTTCCTGAAGGACTCGAGCCCTGCCCCAGAGTAAGCTCTTGTAATAGCTTGATTTGTTCCTGCTACGCTCTCTGGTTTTAGGAGAGGTTCACCCACTGGGAGCTGGATCCTGGTCGTGGATCCAGGGTGGGTGAGAGACGGCGAGACTCCAGCGCAGCTGCCTTCCTGCAAGTGGGGTCTGCAGGGCTGATGATGTCAGTTAGAGTGCTCAGAGTCCTCGGCAAGCGCTAGGAGCATCGATTGGCGGAGGTACTCGCTCGGAGTGCCAGCGGTCCGTCACATGTATTACATGGAGATTTCTGGGAGTGCGGGCTCCCCCCTGGCCTGCTGCGGTATTACATGGAGATCTCAGAGAGCGCGGGCTCCCCCCTGGCCTGCTGCGGTATTACATGGAGATCTCAGAGAGCGCGGGCTCCCCCTCTGGCCTGCTGCGGTATTACATGGAGATCTCTGGGAGTGCGGGCTCCCCCTCTGGGCTGCTGCGGTATTACATGGAGATCTCAGAAAATGCGGGCTCCCCCTCTGGGCTGCTGCGGTATTACATGGAGATCTCTGGGAGTGCGGGCTCCCCCTCTGGGCTGCTGCGGTATTACATGGAGATCTCAGGGAGCACGGGCCCCCCCTCTGGGTTGCTGCGATATTACGTGGAGATCTCAGGGAGCACGGGCTCCCCCTCTGGGTTGCTGCGATATTACGTGGAGATCTAAGGGAGCACAGGCTCCCCCTCTGGGTTGCTACGTTATCACATGGAGGTCATGGTATCACATAATCAGAGCTTTCACATGTTGGGAACTTGGGAGATACAGAAATAACTGCCCTGCAGTATGTGGAATTCATATTCTACAACCAGGAATAACGCTGCCCTGCAGTAAGCGGAATTCACATTCTACAACCAGGAATAACGCTGCCTGCAGTATGCGGAATTCATATTCTACAAAGAGGAATGACGCTGCCCTGCAGTATGCAGAATTCATATTCTACAACCAGGAATAACGCTGCCCTGCAGTATGCAGAATTCTTATTCTAGACACAGGATAATGTTGGCCTGAAGTATGCGGAATTCAAATTCTAGATACAGGAATATTGCTGCCCGCAGTATGTGGAATTCATATTCTAGATATAGGATAATGTTGCCCTGAAGTATGCGGAATTCAAATTCTAGATATAGGAATATTGCTGCCCGCAGTATGCGGAATTCATGTTCTAAATACATAAATAACGCTGCCCAGCAGTATGTGGAATTCATATTCTAGATACAGGAATAATGCTGCCCTGCAGTATGTGGAACTCAGATTCTAGATACAGGATAACGCTGCCCTGCAGTATGCGGAATTCATATTCTAGATACAGGATAATGCTGCCCTTCGGTATGCGTAATTCATATTCTAAATACAGGATAATGCTGCCCTGCAGTATGTGGAATTCATATTCTAGATACAGGATAATGCTGCCCTTCGGTATGCGTAATTCATACTCTAAATACAGGATAACGTTGCCCTGCAGTCCATGCAGTAAAGCAGTATACATAATTCACATGCTGTTGTGAGGTACAGGAATAATGTAGTTCAGCAGTATGTGGAATTCTTATTCTACAAGCAGTATGCAAAATTTAAATGGAGTCCAGCAGTATGCGGAATTCACATGCTGTTGTAAGAAGAATACAGTCCAGCAGCATGTGAAATTCATATTCTAGATACAGAAATAACTTCCCTGCAGTATGCGGAATTCATATTCTAGATACAGAAATAACTTCCCTGCAGTATGCAGAATTCAAATTCTAGATACAGGATAATGCTGCCCTGCAGTATGCGGAATTCATATTCTATATACAGGATAATGCTGCCCTGCAGTATGTGGAATTCATATTCTAGATACAGGATAATGCTGCCCTGCAGTATGTGGAATTCATATTCTAGATACAGGATAATGCTGCCCTGCAGTATGTGGAATTCATATTCTAGATATAGGATAATGCTGCCCTGCAGTATGCGGAATTTATATTCTAGATACAGGATAATGCTGCCCTGCAGTATGTGTAATTCATATTCTAGATACAGGATAATGCTGCCCTGCAGTATGTGTAATTCATATTCTAGATACAGGATAATGCTGCCCTGCAGTATGTGTAATTCATATTCTAGATACAGGATAATGCTGCCCTGCAGTATGTGGAATTCATATTCTAGATACAGGATAATGCTGCCCTGCAGTATGTGGAATTCATATTCTAGATACAGGATAATGCTGCCCTGCAGTATGCAGAATTCATATTCTTTTTTTTTTTTTTTTAAATTCTTTATTTATAACAAGGTTGAACACCATCAATACATACAAAATCAATAGGAATATCACATATCGGACATATTCACAGGCTTAGATACATAAAACATACATCTTGTGGCATAGAGCCCATATGAGCGGCTGTATCCATAAAACATTAGGAAATCGTCTCTAAAGCGTCCAGATATGAGGATGGTGATCTCCCAATTTTTTAAGTATATATAAAAGACAAAAAAAATCCGAAATGGCTATGATGTCTGTGGTTGGGGATCTAGTAGAAGAGTTACCCAGACGTGTTGACATAACTTTCATGCTATCTGAGATCCCCCTCCAACCCCGGTATCAGGGATACCTCATGGCCCCACCACATGAAACCTGAAACGATTCATGTCGCGGTGCCCCTCGCCCAGCACACCAGATCCGGGGCTCAGGAGACTGTGGTGTATAACTTGAAGCCATTCAGATGAAAGAGCGAGTGAAAGCAGAAAAAGAGAAGAGGAAGGGAGAGTAAGATAGGCGTAGGAAAGTGGGGTTAGAAATAGATCAGGGATAGGAGTGGAATGTGGAGGGAGGGGGGGGGGGGGGGAGAGAGGGGGGGGAGGAAGGGAGGGGATATGTGGGCCCGCTGCTCCTAATCGCCTATACCGCTCTCTATCCAAGGTGTCCAGATTTTCTCAAATTTCGCATTCGTACCCCTGACCCTCGCAGTCAGCTTATCCATGAGGAAGTTATCCTTAATCTTTTGCATTAAAACCTGAAGCGATGGCGCCGAGGCCTGAAGCCAGACTTGTGCGAGGGCCCTCCTCGCCGCTAGGTTCACCCTATGTAACAGCTTCTGTTCAGTCCTGGTCCAGTCCTCGAGTGGTCTGGCTAGGAGGAACACCCACGGGTCCAGTTTTATCTCCCTGCCAAAGAGATCCTTTAATAACCCCGCCACTTGCCTCCAAAAATCCTGGGCCACAGGACATTCCCACCACATGTGCAAATACGTTCCTTTTTGTCCACAGCCTCTCCAGCAAACATCTGAAGATAACCTGTGCATTCTGCAGAGCTTCACCGGCGTGGTGTACCACCGAAACATAGTTTTATAAGCTTGCTCCTGCATGGTTACGCATATGGAGGAGGTCGCCGCTGCCTCCCAAATCTCCTGCCAATCCACCCCTTCCAGTTCTTCGCCGAGATCAGCTTCCCATTGGGCTATATAGGTAAGCTCTCCCCATTCTGAGGTAGACGTGCTCAAGAGCGTGTATAATTTCGTAATGAGGCCTCTTGGGAACCTTTCCTCAAGGCATAGGGTTTCAAAGTACGTAAGGGGTTTCAGCGCACATCGTTTAATCCCCGGAGACTGTACATAGTCCCTAAGTTGGACATATCTAAAGAAATCCGACGGACGCAGAACAGCTCTAGTTTGTAATTCTTCAAACCTGAGGAGTGTACCGCCCTCGTATAATTGACATAAGCGCTGAACGCCTGTGCCCTCTATTCCTTTAAAGTCCCTAGCTACTAGACCTGGGGCGAAGGCTTTGTTCCTCAGATAGGGGGTCATCGGGGACTCCTGGGAGGTTAGCCCATATTTAACCGATGTTGCGTCCCAGATTTTGACCGAGTTCGCTATGGCTGGACAAACAACTTGCGTCCTCGGTCTATGGTCCCGAGGGATCCAAATATAGAACTGAGGGAGGTCCGGAACCAAGAGAGAGGATTCCAGATCCACCCACCTCCTCTCTTCCGGGGGAGAATGCCAGTACGCGACTTGCGCGAGCTGGGCCGCCAGATAATAGAAATAGAAATTAGGTAAACCTAAACCCCCTCGTGACCGCGCTCTGTACAGGATATTGCGGGATACCCTGTGTTTCCTATTCTGCCAAATAAACCTCCCTACCGCCTGTTGGAGAACCCCCAGGTCGGATTTAGTCAGCTTAACCGGAAGGGCTTGGAAAAAAAATAAGATCCTAGGGAGCACATTCATTTTAACTGCATGGATCCTACCAATCCATGATATTGGTTTATCCTGCCAGTGTTCCATGTCCGATATCAGGGATCGAATCAATGGGGCGTAGTTCTGCTTGAAAAGCTGAGCAGGATCTGCCGTCAGGCATATCCCCAGGTATTTAATGTGGTGTTTCTCTATTCGAATATCATGCATACTCCCCACGCAGGCAATGTCGGAATCGCGCATGCAGATAGGGAGTGCACATGATTTAGGCAAGTTCACCTTATAGCCTGCTAATTGACCATAGAATTCCAGTACCGCTGCTAGCGCGTCCATCGACTCCGGCGGATGTGTCAGAGTCAATAGGACGTCGTCTGCGAAGGCGGAGACCACGTATCGTTTGTCCCCTATCGATATTCCCCGAATTTCGGGAGTGATGCGCACTTTCTGTAGCAGGGGTTCCAGCGAAAGGGCGAAGAGTAGAGGGGACAGAGGGCAGCCCTGTCTGGTGCCATTGCTCAAAGTGAACGGTAGTGCCTTTGCTCCCGTTATCCGTACCCGAGCTTGAACATCAGTATACAGAGCCCCAATCGCAGTGACAAAGGATTCCGGTAAGCCGAAATGCCGAAGGACCTCAAATAGATAGGGCCATTTAACTCTATCGAAGGCCTTTTCTGCGTCGAGTGAGAGGATCAAGGTTGGGATCCCCTCCGTCGCCTGCCTCCATATTAGATCGATGTTGCGCCGAGTATTTTCATACAGTTGTCTGCCGGGTATAAAACCTACCTGGTCGGGATGGATTAGGTGTTTCAGATGGGGGTTCAGGCGGGTCGCCAGGATCTTAGCTAAGAGTTTGGAGTCGTGATTTATCAGCGATATAGGGCGGAAGTTTTCGGGTAACGAGTCGTCTCTGCCCGGCTTCGGCAGGAGAACTATGTCGGCCAGCGACATGTCCTTGTCCGGCCTCCCCCCCTCCATGAGATCGTTAAACAACGTCTCCAGATGAGGCGTTAATGTTTCCCGAAAGGTTTTGTAATAACCCCCCTCGAACCCATCCGGTCCGGGGGCCCTATTGCCTTTCAATGTGGAAATTGCCGCATCTATTTCCTCCGTCGTAATACGCGCTCCCAGAACAGCGGTATCCCCTGAACCCAGCTTTGGCAGCGCCAGCTGTTCCAAGAATTGTCTGGTTTCGTCAGTCTCGCGGCGTAGTTGGTCACCGCCGACTGTCCCGGAGTGGTTGTATAACGCTGCATAATAATCAGAGAAAACTTTTGCGATGTCCGTGGGATCGGTGCGATACACCCCAGCGGAGTCCCTGATTCTAGTGATATGGGAATGGCCCTGTCTCGGTCGAAGCGAACGAGCCAGCAAAGTGTCCATTTTATTGGACTTCTCATAGTACGTCCTCCTGGACCAAACCATTGCTCTGGCCGTATCATCGATAAGTATCTCACGCACCGAGGAACGTAACCTCTGGACGTCCGCCAAGGTGTCGGCGGATGGGGCGGTTTTGTGTCTCTCCTCAGCCTTGCCCAAAGCCTCTAAGAGAGACGACAGTAGCTGCATTTTACGTTTCTTCTTTAAAGTGGCTTCGCGGATAAATATGCCCCGTATAACCGCTTTATGAGCGGAACAACACGGTTGCTGGGCGAATGTCGGGAGCCACATTTCTACCGAAATAATCGGACAGTTCCGTGCGGATCGTCTCCACCACCGCCGGATCTTGCAGCAAAGAAGTATTCAACTTCCAGGACCACGGCGACGCCGTGCACAACTTATCTAGAGACATCGTGATCTCAGCATGGTCTGACCACGTGATGGATCCGATCGAGGGGAATTCATATTCTAAATACAGGATAATGTTGCCAGCAGTATGTGGAATTCATATTCTAGATACAGGATAATGCTGCCCTGCAGTATGTGTAATTCATATTCTAGATACAGGATAATGCTGCCCTGCAGTATGTGTAATTCATATTCTAGATACAGGATAATGCTGCCCTGCAGTATGTGTAATTCATATTCTAGATACAGGATAATGCTGCCCTGCAGTATGTGGAATTCATATTCTACATACAGGATAATGCAGCCCTGCAGTATGTGGAATTCATATTCTAGATACAGGATAATGCTGCCCTGCAGTATGTGGAATTCATATTCTAGATACAGGATAATGCTGCCCTGCAGTATGTGGAATTCATATTCTAGATATAGGATAATGCTGCCCTGCAGTATGTGGAATTTATATTCTAGATACAGGATAATGCTGACCTGCAGTATGCGGAATTCATATTCTAGATACAGGATAATGCTGACCTGCAGTATGCGGAATTCATATTCTAGATACAGGATAATGCTGCCCCGCAGTATGTGGAATTCATATTCTAGATACAGGATAACGCTGCCAGCAGTATGTGGAATTTATATTCTAGATACAGGATAATGCTGCCCTGCAGTATGTGGAATTCATATTCTAGATACAGGATAATGCTGCCCTGCAGTATGTGGAATTCATATTCTAGATACAGGATAATGCTGCCCTGCAGTATGTGTAATTCATATTCTAGATACAGGATAATGCTGCCCTGCAGTATGTGTAATTCATATTCTAGATACAGGATAATGCTGCCCTGCAGTATGTGGAATTCAACTTCTAGATACAGGATAATGCTGCCCTGCAGTATGCGGAATTCATATTCTAGATACAGGATAATGCTGCCAGCAGTATGTGGAATTCATATTCTAGATACAGGATAATGCTGCCCTGCAGTACATGGAATTCATATTCTAGATACAGGATAATGCTGCCCTGCAGTATGTGGAATTCATATTCTAGATACAGGATAATGCTGCCCTGCAGTATGTGGAATTCATATTCTAGATACAGGATAATGCTGCCCTGCAGTATGCGGAATTCATATTCTAGATACAGGATAATGCTGCCCTGCAGTATGTGGAATTCATATTCTAGATACAGGATAATGCTGACCTGCAGTATGCGGAATTCATATTCTAAATACAGGATAATGTTGCCAGCAGTATGTGGAATTCATATTCTAGATATAGGATAATGCTGCCCTGCAGTATGTGGAATTCATATTCTAGATACAGGATAATGCTGCCCTGCAGTATGTGGAATTCATATTCTAGATACAGGATAATGCTGCCCTGCAGTATGCGGAATTCATATTCTAAATACAGGATAATGTTGCCAGCAGTATGTGGAATTCATATTCTAGATACAGGATAATGCTGCCCTGCAGTATGTGTAATTCATATTCTAGATACAGGATAATGCTGCCCTGCAGTATGTGGAATTCATATTCTAGATACAGGATAATGCTGCCCTGCAGTATGTGGAATTTATTTTCTAGATACAGGATAATGCTGCCCTGCAGTATGTGGAATTCATATTCTAGATACAGGATAATGTTGCCAGCAGTATGTGGAATTCATATTCTAGATACAGGATAATGCTGCCCTGCAGTATGCGGAATTTATATTCTAGATACAGGATAATGCTGCCCTGCAGTATGTGTAATTCATATTCTAGATACAGGATAATGCTGCCCTGCAGTATGTGGAATTCATATTCTAGATACAGGATAACGCTGCCAGCAGTATGTGGAATTTATATTCTAGATACAGGATAATGCTGCCCTGCAGTATGTGGAATTCATATTCTAGATACAGGATAACGCTGCCCTGCAGTATGTGGAATTCATATTCTAGATACAGGATAATGCTGCCCTGCAGTATGTGTAATTCATATTCTAGATACAGGATAATGCTGCCCTGCAGTATGTGGAATTCACATTCTAGATACAGGATAATGCTGCCCTGCAGTATGTGGAATTCAACTTCTAGATACAGGATAATGCTGCCCTGCAGTATGCGGAATTCATATTCTAGATACAGGATAATGCTGCCAGCAGTATGTGGAATTCATATTCTAGATACAGGATAATGCTGCCCTGCAGTATATGGAATTCATATTCTAGATACAGGATAATGCTGCCCTGCAGTATGTGGAATTCATATTCTAGATACAGGATAATGCTGCCCTGCAGTATGTGGAATTCATATTCTAGATACAGGATAATGCTGCCCTGCAGTATGCGGAATTCATATTCTAGATACAGGATAATGCTGCCCTGCAGTATGTGGAATTCATATTCTAGATACAGGATAATGCTGCCCTGCAGTATGCGGAATTCATATTCTAAATACAGGATAATGTTGCCAGCAGTATGTGGAATTCATATTCTAGATATAGGATAATGCTGCCCTGCAGTATGTGGAATTCATATTCTAGATACAGGATAATGCTGCCCTGCAGTATGTGGAATTCATATTCTAGATACAGGATAATGCTGCCCTGCAGTATGCGGAATTCATATTCTAAATACAGGATAATGTTGCCAGCAGTATGTGGAATTCATATTCTAGATACAGGATAATGCTGCCCTGCAGTATGTGTAATTCATATTCTAGATACAGGATAATGCTGCCCTGCAGTATGTGGAATTCATATTCTAGATACAGGATAATGCTGCCCTGCAGTATGTGGAATTTATTTTCTAGATACAGGATAATGCTGCCCTGCAGTATGTGGAATTCATATTCTAGATACAGGATAATGTTGCCAGCAGTATGTGGAATTCATATTCTAGATACAGGATAATGCTGCCCTGCAGTATGCGGAATTTATATTCTAGATACAGGATAATGCTGCCCTGCAGTATGTGTAATTCATATTCTAGATACAGGATAATGCTGCCCTGCAGTATGTGGAATTCATATTCTAGATACAGGATAATGCTGCCCTGCAGTATGTGTAATTCATATTCTAGATACAGGATAATGCTGCCCTGCAGTATGTGGAATTCATATTCTAGTTACAGGATAATGCTGCCCTGCAGTATGTGGAATTTATTTTCTAGATACAGGATAATGCTGCCCTGCAGTATGTGGAATTCATATTCTAGATACAGGATAATGCTGCCCTGCAGTATGTGGAATTCATATTCTAGATACAGGATAATGCTGCCCTGCAGTATGTGGAATTCAACTTCTAGATACAGGATAATGCTGCCCTGCAGTATGCGGAATTCATATTCTAGATACAGGATAATGCTGCCAGCAGTATGTGGAATTCATATTCTAGATACAGGATAATGCTGCCCTGCAGTATATGGAATTCATATTCTAGATACAGGATAATGTTGCCCTGCAGTATGTGGAATTCATATTCTAGATACAGGATAATGCTGCCCTGCAGTATGTGGAATTCATATTCTAGATACAGGATAATGCTGCCCTGCAGTATGCGGAATTCATATTCTAGATACAGGATAATGCTGCCCTGCAGTATGTGGAATTCATATTCTAGATACAGGATAATGCTGCCCTGCAGTATGCGGAATTCATATTCTAAATACAGGATAATGTTGCCAGCAGTATGTGGAATTCATATTCTAGATATAGGATAATGCTGCCCTGCAGTATGTGGAATTCATATTCTAGATACAGGATAATGCTGCCCTGCAGTATGTGGAATTCATATTCTAGATACAGGATAATGCTGCCCTGCAGTATGCGGAATTCATATTCTAAATACAGGATAATGTTGCCAGCAGTATGTGGAATTCATATTCTAGATACAGGATAATGCTGCCCTGCAGTATGTGTAATTCATATTCTAGATACAGGATAATGCTGCCCTGCAGTATGTGGAATTCATATTCTAGATACAGGATAATGCTGCCCTGCAGTATGTGGAATTTATTTTCTAGATACAGGATAATGCTGCCCTGCAGTATGTGGAATTCATATTCTAGATACAGGATAATGTTGCCAGCAGTATGTGGAATTCATATTCTAGATACAGGATAATGCTGCCCTGCAGTATGCGGAATTCATATTCTAGATACAGGATAACGCTGCCAGCAGTATGTGGAATTTATATTCTAGATACAGGATAATGCTGCCCTGCAGTATGTGGAATTCATATTCTAGATACAGGATAAAGCTGCCCTGCAGTATGTGGAATTCATATTCTAGATACAGGATAATGCTGCCCTGCAGTATGTGTAATTCATATTCTAGATACAGGATAATGCTGCCCTGCAGTATGTGGAATTCACATTCTAGATACAGGATAATGCTGCCCTGCAGTATGTGGAATTCAACTTCTAGATACAGGATAATGCTGCCCTGCAGTATGCGGAATTCATATTCTAGATACAGGATAATGCTGCCAGCAGTATGTGGAATTCATATTCTAGATACAGGATAATGCTGCCCTGCAGTATATGGAATTCATATTCTAGATACAGGATAATGCTGCCCTGCAGTATGTGGAATTCATATTCTAGATACAGGATAATGCTGCCCTGCAGTATGTGGAATTCATATTCTAGATACAGGATAATGCTGCCCTGCAGTATGCGGAATTCATATTCTAGATACAGGATAATGCTGCCCTGCAGTATGTGGAATTCATATTCTAGATACAGGATAATGCTGCCCTGCAGTATGCGGAATTCATATTCTAAATACAGGATAATGTTGCCAGCAGTATGTGGAATTCATATTCTAGATATAGGATAATGCTGCCCTGCAGTATGTGGAATTCATATTCTAGATACAGGATAATGCTGCCCTGCAGTTTGTGGAATTCATATTCTAGATACAGGATAATGCTGCCCTGCAGTATGCGGAATTCATATTCTAAATACAGGATAATGTTGCCAGCAGTATGTGGAATTCATATTCTAGATACAGGATAATGCTGCCCTGCAGTATGTGTAATTCATATTCTAGATACAGGATAATGCTGCCCTGCAGTATGTGGAATTCATATTCTAGATACAGGATAATGCTGCCCTGCAGTATGTGGAATTTATTTTCTAGATACAGGATAATGCTGCCCTGCAGTATGTGGAATTCATATTCTAGATACAGGATAATGTTGCCAGCAGTATGTGGAATTCATATTCTAGATACAGGATAATGCTGCCCTGCAGTATGCGGAATTTATATTCTAGATACAGGATAATGCTGCCCTGCAGTATGTGTAATTCATATTCTAGATACAGGATAATGCTGCCCTGCAGTATGTGGAATTCATATTCTAGATACAGGATAATGCTGCCCTGCAGTATGTGGAATTCAACTTCTAGATATAGGATAATGCTGCCCTGCAGTATGCGGAATTCATATTCTAGATACAGGATAATGCTGCCCTGCAGTATGTGTAATTCATATTCTAGATACAGGATAATGCTGCCCTGCAGTATGTGGAATTCATATTCTAGATACAGGATAATGCTGCCCTGCAGTATGTGGAATTCAACTTCTAGATACAGGATAATGCTGCCCTGCAGTATGTGGAATTCATATTCTAGATACAGGATAATGCTGCCCTGCAGAATGTGGAATTCAACTTCTAGATATAGGATAATGCTGCCCTGCAGTATGCGGAATTCATATTCTAGATACAGGATAATGCTGCCAGCAGTATGTGGAATTCAACTTCTAGATACAGGATAATGCTGCCCTGCAGTATATGGAATTCATATTCTAGATACAGGATAATGCTGCCCTGCAGTATGTGGAATTCATATTCTAGATACAGGATAATACTGCCCTGCAGTATGTGGAATTCATATTCTAGATACAGGATAATGCTGCCCTGCAGTATGTGTAATTCATATTCTAGATACAGGATAATACTGTCCTGCAGTATGTGGAATTCATATTCTAGATACAGGATAATGCTGCCCTGCAGTATGTGTAATTCATATTCTAGATACAGGATAATGCTGCCCTGCAGTATGTGGAATTCATATTCTAGATACAGGATAATGCTGCCCTGCAGTATGTGGAATTCATATTCTAGATACAGGATAATGCTGCCCTGCAGTATGTGTAATTCATATTCTAGATACAGGATAATGCTGCCCTGCAGTATGTGGAATTCATATTCTAGATACAGGATAATGCTGCCCTGCAGTATGTGTAATTCATATTCTAGATACAGGATAATGCTGCCCTGCAGTATGTGGAATTCATATTCTAGATACAGGATAATGCTGCCCTGCAGTATGTGGAATTCATATTCTAGATACAGGATAATGCTGCCCTGCAGTATGTGGAATTCATATTCTAGATACAGGATAATGCTGCCCTGCAGTATGCGGAATTCATATTCTAGATACAGGATAATGCTGCCCAGCAGTATGTGGAATTCATATTCTAGATACAGGATAATGCTGCCCAGCAGTATGTGGAATTCATATTCTAGATACAGGATAATGCTGCCCTGCAGTATGCGGAATTCATATTCTAGATACAGGATAATGCTGCCCTGCAGTATGTGGAATTCATATTCTAGATACAGGATAATGCTGCCCTGCAGTATGTGGAATTCATATTCTAGATACAGGATAATGCTGCCCTGCAGTATGTGGAATTCATATTCTAGATACAGGATAATGCTGCCCTGCAGTATGCGGAATTCATATTCTAGATACAGGATAATGCTGCCCAGCAGTATGTGGAATTCATATTCTAGATACAGGATAATGCTGCCCAGCAGTATGTGGAATTCATATTCTAGATACAGGATAATGCTGCCCTGCAGTATGCGGAATTCATATTCTAGATACAGGATAATGCTGCCCAGCAGTATGTGGAATTCATATTCTAGATACAGGATAATGCTGCCCTGCAGTATGCGGAATTCATATTCTAGATACAGGATAATGCTGCCCAGCAGTATGTGGAATTCATATTCTAGATACAGGATAATGCTGCCCTGCAGTATGCGGAATTCACATTCTAGATACAGGATAATGTTGCCAGCAGTATGTGGAATTCATATTCTAGATACAGGATAATGCTGCCCTGCAGTATGCGGAATTTATATTCTAGATACAGGATAATGCTGCCCTGCAGTATGTGTAATTCATATTCTAGATACAGGATAATGCTGCCCTGCAGTATGTGGAATTCATATTCTAGATACAGGATAATGCTGCCCTGCAGTATGTGGAATTCAACTTCTAGATATAGGATAATGCTGCCCTGCAGTATGCGGAATTCATATTCTAGATACAGGATAATGCTGCCCTGCAGTATGTGTAATTCATATTCTAGATACAGGATAATGCTGCCCTGCAGTATGTGGAATTCATATTCTAGATACAGGATAATGCTGCCCTGCAGTATGTGGAATTCAACTTCTAGATACAGGATAATGCTGCCCTGCAGTATGTGGAATTCATATTCTAGATACAGGATAATGCTGCCCTGCAGAATGTGGAATTCAACTTCTAGATATAGGATAATGCTGCCCTGCAGTATGCGGAATTCATATTCTAGATACAGGATAATGCTGCCAGCAGTATGTGGAATTCAACTTCTAGATACAGGATAATGCTGCCCTGCAGTATATGGAATTCATATTCTAGATACAGGATAATGCTGCCCTGCAGTATGTGGAATTCATATTCTAGATACAGGATAATACTGCCCTGCAGTATGTGGAATTCATATTCTAGATACAGGATAATGCTGCCCTGCAGTATGTGTAATTCATATTCTAGATACAGGATAATACTGTCCTGCAGTATGTGGAATTCATATTCTAGATACAGGATAATGCTGCCCTGCAGTATGTGTAATTCATATTCTAGATACAGGATAATGCTGCCCTGCAGTATGTGGAATTCATATTCTAGATACAGGATAATGCTGCCCTGCAGTATGTGGAATTCATATTCTAGATACAGGATAATGCTGCCCTGCAGTATGTGTAATTCATATTCTAGATACAGGATAATGCTGCCCTGCAGTATGTGGAATTCATATTCTAGATACAGGATAATGCTGCCCTGCAGTATGTGTAATTCATATTCTAGATACAGGATAATGCTGCCCTGCAGTATGTGGAATTCATATTCTAGATACAGGATAATGCTGCCCTGCAGTATGTGGAATTCATATTCTAGATACAGGATAATGCTGCCCTGCAGTATGTGGAATTCATATTCTAGATACAGGATAATGCTGCCCTGCAGTATGCGGAATTCATATTCTAGATACAGGATAATGCTGCCCAGCAGTATGTGGAATTCATATTCTAGATACAGGATAATGCTGCCCAGCAGTATGTGGAATTCATATTCTAGATACAGGATAATGCTGCCCTGCAGTATGCGGAATTCATATTCTAGATACAGGATAATGCTGCCCTGCAGTATGTGGAATTCATATTCTAGATACAGGATAATGCTGCCCTGCAGTATGTGGAATTCATATTCTAGATACAGGATAATGCTGCCCTGCAGTATGTGGAATTCATATTCTAGATACAGGATAATGCTGCCCTGCAGTATGCGGAATTCATATTCTAGATACAGGATAATGCTGCCCAGCAGTATGTGGAATTCATATTCTAGATACAGGATAATGCTGCCCAGCAGTATGTGGAATTCATATTCTAGATACAGGATAATGCTGCCCTGCAGTATGCGGAATTCATATTCTAGATACAGGATAATGCTGCCCAGCAGTATGTGGAATTCATATTCTAGATACAGGATAATGCTGCCCTGCAGTATGCGGAATTCATATTCTAGATACAGGATAATGCTGCCCAGCAGTATGTGGAATTCATATTCTAGATACAGGATAATGCTGCCCTGCAGTATGCGGAATTCACATTCTAGATACAGGATAATGCTGCCCTGCAGTATGCGGAATTCATATTCTAGATACAGGATAATGCTGCCCTGCAGTATGTGGAATTCATATTCTAGATACAGGATAATGCTTGCCTGCAGTATGTGGAATTCATATTCTAGATACAGGATAATGCTGCCCTGCAGTATGCGGAATTCACATTCTAGATACAGGATAATGCTGCCCTGCAGTATGTGGAATTCATATTCTAGATACAGGATGATGCTGCCAGCAGTATGTGGAATTCATATTCTAGATACAGGATAATGCTGCCCTGCAGTATGTGGAATTCACATTCTAGATACAGGATAATGCTGCCCTGCAGTATGTGGAATTCATATTCTAGATACAGGATGATGCTGCCAGCAGTATGTGGAATTCATATTCTAGATACAGGATAATGCTGCCCTGCAGTATGTGGAATTCATATTCTAGATACAGGATAATGCTGCCCTGCAGTATGTGGAATTCATATTCTAGATACAGGATAATGCTGCCCTGCAGTATGTGGAATTCATATTCTAGATACAGGATAATGCTGCCCTGCAGTATGTGGAATTCATATTCTAGATACAGGATAATGCTGCCCTGCAGTATGTGGAATTCATATTCTAGATACAGGATAATGCTGCCCTGCAGTATGTGGAATTCATATTCTAGATACAGGATAATGCTGCCCTGCAGTATGTGGAATTCATATTCTAGATACAGGATAATGCTGCCCTGCAGTATGTGGAATTCATATTCTAGATACAGGATAATGCTGCCCTGCAGTATGTGGAATTCAATGGAGATAGGAATCTCTCTGTGGAGATAACATCTGTTGATGTAAAATACGACTCATAACGCGGTATTTTGAGAAAGAGAGAGATGGACTCGTAGAAGAAAGCCCCCAAATGAATCCAGCCTCTGGTAAATACCTGAATGTAATTGTGTTATCCAGTTCCGGTAGGGCCTATATTTGGCTCTTTGGAATCATCGTCAGAAAATGCCGGGAGCTCAAAGTGAACTTTATTATATTAGAAGAAAATAACCAAATTGGAGAAGATATCTTAAAGAAAACGTTCCGTTTGGCTATTTATTCCGACAATGTTAAAGTGAAATCCGAATTCAGGTTAACATCGCCGAGCCGTGACTTTCCTCAAACACGGCGTGGATTTATCACATTAACCCCTGCAGCGATTTCACATCAATGCTGCTACAAACAGAATATTCTACGTGTGGAGTGACAGCTTGCTCATCGAGGTAGAAATCTGACCGCCATTGATTTGTAAAGAATGGACTTCTTTTTCACTATTGGGAATTGCTTCAAATTGGGTTTTTTAACTTTCTTTTTGATCGACAGCAGGAACAGAGATGGGAGAAAGGCTGAACTTGATTAAATTGAATCTTTTCCCATTGTGTGTAACTAAGGCCGCCTTTACTTTCTGTTGCTGTATGGCAAACGTGTTTGGTTAGAATGAACTTTTTATCCTGTTTTCTCTGTTGTACATTGCTGCGGAATATGTTGGCGCTATAAAAATAATTGTAATTGTAAGGCCTCGATTTCATTTTTTTCGATTAGCTTTTTAAATGGTCAGAACAATTTATCTACAGACATTCCCATAGACTTTAATGGCGACTCTTGTAAATAAATGATCTGAAATCGTTTTTCGAGCAGATTGCGATCATTTGAAAAGATTATAAAATATGAAAATCGAGGCCTTAGTAACGTTACCACGCCACTGCCAAACACAAAAATGATTTGCACCAAAATCTGCACGTCAGACCCCAAACAGAGTCTTAATTATCCCTCATCAAATGGGTCGTGTTCTACAAAGTATCTTTCGGTTTACAAATCAGCACTGAGCTCAGCAGGGAAGGGGTTAATCGTTGCCAGCTGCTTGGCAGTGGACAGGACCACCTAAGGAGATTGTAAGGTAGGAGTGCGGGGTATGTATGTGAGTATGTGTGTGTGCTCCAGGGGGTTTGTATATCTTTGCCTATATGTTTGTATGATCCCATACGCTGGTTATTTGTGTGTCTGTGTTTATGTGTGTGAGAGACAGATGTATTTGTGTACCTTTTCTCTGTATAATTGCACGCTTCTATGCACATGGGTAATTGTGTGTGTATTTACACAATCAGGCACAGATGTGTATTCCTCTGTATGGGTGGCAAGATTTGTATATCTTTGTCTGATAAATTATACAAATGTATGTAGTGTTTAGGAAACGGTGACGGTTTGACTAGATTTGTATGTGACTGGGTAGAGTGTAAGCTCTTCTGGATGTTTGGGATAAAAGGTGCAGCTCAGTCTGTACTACAAGTGAGACGCATGCTGCTATTTCATAAACTCACATTAATTCACTGGTAATCATTAAATGATTTATAACCAGCTCTGTCCTTCAGTTCCGGGGTCAGACACAGAGAATCAGTTTTTATGTTTTTGGGGAGGGTGCCCCTGGGCCCAAATACTCATGGGGCCTTCCTTCTCAGACTATGACATTCTCTTTCTAAGCAATATATAGATATATAATTATAGAGGAGGATTCTCAGACTCGCCATTTGTTCCTGGACGATGGACAGTGCATGAAAAGTGCTGTCCTGCTGTATACAGCATTCATTTGTCGTAGAAGAGAAATCAGTTAATTGTGCCATTTCTTTTTGAGAGTCAGCCTCCTTTAATGAGGGGATTCGCTTGGCATCACTTATCATGTATTGTCCATCAGGATGAAGTGTTTGAAGCAAGTGAGGTCTTCCAGAGACACGGAGCTCCCAAACAGTCAATCCTTTCACCTTAACATCGTACGAGAGGCTTCCTCACAGCTGCATGGAGCGATGGATCAATACTTACTGCTCAATCCTTCCTATTGAAGTGTGATAAGGAAAGGCGTTCCTGTGATTAGGAGACATTTTTTACAGCTCAGCATGAACATACCTGTCCTTAGATAAACACTATTATTATTATTATTATTAATAAAGCGGGAACAAGTTCCGTAGCGCTGTACAATGGGTGGACTAACAAACAAGTATCTGCAACAAGATGAGCTGGAAACACAGGACCAGCTGGCGCTGAGGGCCTCCCTCGAATGAGAGGGAGTGGGGTAAAGTGACACAGGAGGTGAGGGGAGGATGTATTTTATGTACAGGAGAGGTAGGTTACTGGAAGGTTAGTTTATTGGGTGACACAGTTACAGGAGAGGAAGCAGGGTGGGTTATCAAGGTGCGGGGAGGGAATTGATACGCTTTCCTGAAGAAGTAAGTTTCTATTGATCTTTTGATGGAACAGAGACTGGGTGAGAGTCTAACGGAATATTATTATGACAATGGAGAGAACACGATAGCTTTTATTGCCCCAACATGATGCAGCGGAGTGAGGGGCTAATGTCATAGAGGACTTGAGGTTTTCTAACTTTTTCTTCTGCTATGTAGGAGACAGAGTTTTTATAAGACAGACAGATAGACTACCGAACGCAGAGAATTTATTGGAAAACAAATGGTCAGAGAATCATCAAATCAGGTCCTAAGCACAGGTAAACAAACATAATCCACATCAGGCCAAGGCCCGGATAACGATAAACGAGTCTTGGTGGAGACAACTAACTAAGACCATCCGTGATCAGTGGGGCAGAGAAATCCAACTCGTACCGAGACCAGCGGAATCACAATATCCCATAAATATGATACAGGCTGATACAGGCCTCAATCAGCGGCCAATGATAATAAAAACTAAAAACGGTCACGGACATGTCACAGGAACTTAGTTAGTGCTTTATTGGGGTAGGAAAGCGATGAACCTTGAATTGCGCGATTATATGTCATGTGATCACAGTGGCGCACTGTGGGTCATTATGGCGCGTGCATTCGGCCTCGTCATGAACAGGTACAGCTGGCAAGCAGCTGCAGTGTAAATGGATGGGATGAGCGAGATGGCTGCAGCAGAGGGCTGACAGTGTGCGCATGTCCAGTGACTGTTAACCAAGTACACGCAACAAAATAAAATCTCCCCAAGCTGCACCCCAAATTACAAAACTAATTAACTACCACCTGCCTCGGTCGCATTGATTCTCATTCCTAACGCCTGTATAGCTCACGTGCAGGACTTTTCTGGGGGCTCTCTCTCTCCTCACCATATCAAACATCATCCCGTCACTAGTCCTTAAAAAGTTACTCTAGGCACCATAACCACTTCAGCTAGGTTTGTGTGGCATTTAAGTTCAAAACACTGCCAAGTGCGAGATTTATTGATATACTTAGCACTTAGGGGGTCAATCAAACTTTGTTTCTGGGCCCCCTTTGTGTGTTTTATCCTTCCCTTTTCTGATTGCAGACACAGTTCTGCGAAACCGCTTGCAGGTAAAGTCCGCCTCGTGTGCATTGCACACACAGTCTAAACCAATATCTCCCAACATGTCAAATGGACAAAGTGGGAACATTTTATTTTAGTGTGATGTGTAGGTGAAAGCTAAAATGTCATTTAAAACAAGAACTGTGCATTTTGTTTACACAGACTAATTTCTAAACACATTTATTGTAGTATAAAGCTGCGTGGAGCTCTATTCTAGTCGATAATTACCAAGCTTCCCTATTTAGGAGGGATAGTCTCTATTTTAAGCCCAATGCCCTTTATTTTAGGAGTTCCATATTGTTGGTGTTTCTGAGTGGGTAACAGAAATACTAAATAGTAAAAAAATAAATACAAATGAAATAACTGTTTCCATTGGAGTGTTTCTTTAAAAGAAGTGATACCGGAGAAACTGACGGAAGCCAAGTACAGAGAGATGGACACAGGTTTCTTCAGGAAGGAAGAGATTCTTTATTGGATCACCGATCGGGACTCAGAGGGACTAGCGTCACCAAAATACCACAAGTTCTGAGCCCCGGACAATAGTGCAGGCTCCTTATATAGGCATATAACTCCTCCCATATTAAGCTCCACCCGCACATTCTCTTAACCAATCAACACAATAAGAATTAACTTCCTGTTTGACCGCATGGCTTGTCCAGCACAATGGAGGAGGGGGAATACTATATCCTGTATTCTTGCACATGCTCCGTACACTACTGATCGTATCTTGCCTCGTGCAACCAACTGATCGATACGTCAGCATATGCACGTACACATGCCACGTGGTAATCTCGGCCTACTAAATTTATTTTTACCGAGATTCCACCACATTCCCCCCTTTGATGCCTCTTGATATTTTACAATTACTTGAGGCATCACATAACCTTAGTTTTGCTTACACCGCAAGTTACCTTGAACCAGACCAGACTTATCTTATGATGTGAATCTTCAACATTCATCTTCCTGCATTGGTTCTCCCTGATCTAGAGCCCTATATTTATATATCGCCATTATCTGTGCAGCAGCCTTCCTCTCTGCTATACTTCCTATCAGGCTTTGCACAGACCTAACTACTAAGGGGATAAGACACGGTAGGAGTAGACACAACAATAAGATCAATAGGACTCCACCTACCACTGCCTTAAGCCCTCCAAACCACTCATACCAGCTACCAAACCAACTACTTGGATTATACCCTTTCCATACCTGAGTAGGCACATGCGCTAGTTTAACCATATGGCTAGTAAGCTCAGCTATTGCTTGCCCTTCGTCGTCTATTTGAAGACAGCAATTGCTTAGGTTAAACTTCCCACATACACCTCCCTCTACTGCCAAAAGGTAATCCAAGGCTAATCTATTCTGGTATACTGCTGTCCTCATCCTGGTATTATGTTTCACTAGGAGATTGAGTGCTTGTGATGTTTCATTGGTGATAATCTCAACCACCGCCTGTAACCTTATAATGCGGTTGAGCATATAAATAGGGGTTCTATAACCAAAGGTACCATCTTCTGCCCACGTGGCTGGCCCATAATAATCTATGATACGCTGGGGAGGCCATTCATTATCTTCCCAGGTACCTATCTCTAGGGGTCCCCTTTTCTTCCTATGATTCACATCATACACTTTAACACCTAAAGTCTCACCTGTTTCAATCGGTAACAAGAAGAAGGATGGTTTGAGCATACCCAACACACATGCCCCTTCCCAGTCCTGTGGCAACTCCGAATAGGCTTTCTTACCACAGATCCAGTACAAATTTGCTGGGGCTCTCCAGGTAGATGTGATGGATAAATCAAACCACACATCCTTTAAATTGGCATATCTAGCAAACGGGTTAGATGGTTCTGAGACATTTGAAGCCGACCACCAAGTTGTATTTTTAGTATCATCATCATAAGCTTTTTGCCCTAGACAAGTTAATTCTCCTACAGAAGTATTATACATTATTCCTTTCCTTGCTATGCAAACATAACCTATGATGGAGGTCTTTAATCTCCACTCAGATTTACCTCTAACACTCAAATGATAATCGGCTTGTGCAGATATTAGTTGGTCAACTGCCTCAGAACCGGACATTACCTCCTTTGCTTCCCAAGGCCATTGGTCTCCCATGTTAGTACCTCCACACACATAGCAGTTGGTAACATTAAGACTACCGGCAATACTTTCGGCTAAATCTATGAACAGGTTCTTAGCGCTATGGGGGATCTTATTATCTATACTCATCTCTTCATAAAAGGAATGGTATACTTGATGAGTCTGGGAGGATACCGTATCAGTCTCTATTCCTATAAACAATAATGTCCCAGGATCTAAACCCGTCCCGTATATCTGAAACCCAAATAAATTTCCATACTTATCTAGGAACTTGTCGGGGTTATTTATAAGTATATGGACTGGGTTGCATTCCATAGACTTACAATATGGGCTAGTCGGCAACTTAGTCACTATCATGTCTTTATCTACTGTCTGTCCCCAAGTCGCCCACCCCACACAAGACCAATATGGGCAAAAGTTATAGTCTTTATTTGGGCATCTAGGACTCACATATTTATTTTTACTACTGGGACAAATATATTTATCGTTAGATCCATACGTCCTCTCCCATCTAAGATCCCCACATACATTCCACGGCTTTCTACCACTTGATATCGCCTTACATGCATCAAATAGCAGAACACCCGAAGAATATACGGATTCTAACACCGTCTTATTAATTAGGGTCCCCTGAGGATCTCCATTCCTGAGAGTCAACCAAATTGTACGAGGTTGATACTCCGGACTGAAGCACTTAGGTTCTCCTACTCCTAAATGGCACACACTATAGTCTATATTTAGGTATCTACATCTTGATACCTCTCCTTTACACTCGTATTGTGAATGCCAAATTAGGGTTTGGGAAATATGGTTACCTGTTCTCGTAGTCTTAATGCATACCTCACAGCTAGGAGTGTCGGTACCTCTACCTTCCTGAATATAAAAACACATGTAAATAAACACAATCAAAAGCACATCTTTCGCCGTCATCCTCAGTCTTCGTCCGTGCGATGGAACCTCAGCTTCCAGGATGTGAGGGCTGCAGGGAATGGAGTTCTGCTCGTCTTCACAGGTGTCTCTTCGAGACTTTCCTGGCTTATACACTATGTGATGGTAAGCGGACAGGCTTTATTATGGCCTTCTCACTCACACCTGTAACAATAAAATTTGTAATCCACAATAATTCCTCGTTACTCCGACTGAGTAGTGCGTTTCAACCGGATCTTGCAGGGATTCTCTGGATCTGCTGTAACTTGCCAAGAATCGACTGCTGCTGGTTTAACCCTGGAGTGATGTATCCACGGAGTCACTTCTGCTACTTTTATCGCTGTAGGGGTAGACAAAAGAACAACATAAGGACCTCTCCACTTGGGCCCTAACGGTACATTATTCCACTCTTTAATACACACTTGGTCTCCTGGATGATAACTATGAACAGGGGGATAAATATTCACAGGTAATCTATCTTGTACCCATTTCTGTACCTCCTCCATAGTCTTACCCAACTCTACAACCTGCTGCCGGGTAATTCCTTCTCCCAACTGACTCAAATCCCCCCTTAAGTTACCAAGTACGGGAGGTGGTCGCCCATACATAATTTCAAAAGGAGAGAGGCCCATCCTTCTGGTAGGGGTACTGCGGATTCGCAATAGAGCTATGGGTAAGAGAACGTTCCACTTAAGTTGGGTTTCCTGACACATTTTAGCCAACTGGTTCTTAATAGTTCTATTCATTCTCTCTACCTTACCAGAACTCTGGGGTCGATATGCAGTATGAAGCCTCCACTTTATACCAAGCATATGAGTCAGTTGTTGTAGGCACTGGTGAACAAAAGCTGGACCATTGTCCGATCCTATAGAACAGGGTAGTCCATATCGGGGTATTATTTCTCGTAGCAGGAATCTCACAACTTCTCCTGCTTTCTCTGTACGAGTAGGACATGCTTCTACCCAGCCTGAATAGGTGCACACAATTACCAGCAGGTAACGATGTCCACCCGATTTAGGCATCACTGTAAAGTCTATTTGTAGATCGGACATGGGGAGTCCCCCCATAAACTGGACTCCTGGTGGCTTTACTGGTCCTTGTCTTGCATTATTTTTAGCACACGTTACACATCTACGTACAATGGCCTGAGTCAAGTTGGACAGTCTTGGTATGTAGAAATGTTTCCTGAGAGATTCTTCTGTACTGTCTCTCCCAGAATGTGTCCCGTTATGATAATTCTGGACAATTTCTACTGCTAGTGATGCTGGTATAACTATTCTTCCATCTTCTAGCTGATACCACTTGTTCTCCAAATACTTTCCCGGTTCAGTCTTTAACCACTCCTCTTCTTGAGCTGTATAAACTGGAGTCCATTGAGACAGTGGGGTTGGTATTAGAGCAGCTATATGCCCCACATACTCCTGTCTTCCTGATTCGGCAGCACGCTTAGCTGCACTATCTGCCATCCGATTTCCCTTGGTTACATCACCATCTCCTCTCAGATGCGCTCGACAGTGAATAATACCGACTTCTTTCGGCTCCCACACTGCTTCCAATAGTTGTAGGATTTCAGCTGCGTACTTGATTTCTTTGCCTTCTGAATTCAGTAGTCCTCTTTCTTTATACAAAGCTCCGTGGGCATGAGTGGTTAAAAACGCATACTTAGAGTCCGTATAGATATTTACTCTTAAACCTTCAGCCAATTGTAACGCTCGTGTTAGTGCTATTAATTCTGCCTTTTGTGCTGATGTTCCTTTTGCCAGTGGCCGAGCTTCTATCACCTTGTCTATTGTTGTTACTGCATATCCTGCATAGCGGATCCCTTCTTTCACATAACTACTGCCGTCGGTGTAATATTGAACATCGGGGTTCTGGATGGGAAAATCACGAAGATCTGGTCTACTTGAGAATACTTCATCCATTACTTCCAAACAATCATGTTGACTTTCAGTAGGTTGTGGCAAAAGGGTAGCCGGATTTAAAGTGTTTACAGTCTCTAAATGCACTCTTGGGTTTTCGCACAACATTGCTTGATACTTGGTCATACGGCTATTACTAAACCAATGATTTCCTTTGTAATCCAACAACGTCTGTACTGCATGTGGAACTCGTACATAAAGTTCTTGACCCAGAGTGAGTTTATCGGCTTCAGCTACTAGCAGGGCGGCTGCAGCTACGGCTCTTAGACAAGGTGGAAGTCCGCTGGCCACTGCATCCAATTGCTTAGACATGTAGGCAACAGGTCTTTGCCATGATCCCAAGTACTGTGTCAATACTCCCACAGCCATTCTTCTTTGCTCATGTACGTATAAGTAGAATGGTCGTGTGTGATCAGGTAGACCTAATGCTGGGGCACTCATCAAAGCCTTCTTCACATCTTCAAATGCCGTTTGCTGTTCTTGGGTCCATAAGAAGGGGTCGTGCTCTGTACCTTTGATGGCTGCGTACAGAGGTTTTGCTAGTATCGCATAGCTGGGAATCCATATCCTACAGAAGCCTGCTGCCCCCAAGAATTCTCGCACTTGTCTTCTATTCTTGGGTATTGGTATTTGGCAGACAGCTTCTTTTCTCTCTGGCCCCATAATCCTTTGACCTTCAGAGATATGGAATCCCAGATACTTGACAGTTGGCAAACACAACTGAGCCTTCTTTCTAGACACCTTGTATCCTGCCTTCCAGAGAATGTGTAGTAGATCGTGCGTTGCTTGCTGACATTTTTCTTTGGTAACTGCTGCTATCAACAAGTCATCTACATACTGTAACAATACACACTCTCCTGGGATGGACTCGAAATCCAATAGATCTTGACTTAGGGCTGAACCAAATAGGGTAGGTGAATTTTTAAACCCTTGGGGCAGTCTTGTCCAAGTCATTTGGCGTTTTGAGCCCGTTACAGCATTCTCCCATTGGAAAGCGAAAATACATTGACTTTCTGCGGCAATTCGGAGGCAAAAGAAGGCATCTTTGAGATCTAAGACTGTGAAGTAAGTAGCCCCGCCCGGAATTAAAGCAAGCAGGTTATATGGATTGGGTACAACTGGATGTATGCTAACAACCGCATCATTGACTGCTCTTAAGTCCTGCACAGGTCGATACTCATCTGTACCGGGCTTCTGAACAGGCAGCAATGGGGTGTTCCAGGGGGAAGTACAGAATTTTAGGATACCATACCGTATGAATTTATCCAGATAGGATTGAATGTTCTTCTTAGCCTTCTGTGGGATGTGGTATTGTCGTAGGCTTACTGGATAAACCCCAAGTTTTAGTTAAATTTTTATGGGTGGAATATTGCGGGCCAGTCCTGGTGGGTTGTTCTCTGCCCAAACTCCTGGTATGTTGAATAATGTCTCATCACTCCTAGGGTTTTGGCTAGTCAACACTGTATAAAGTCGCCACTCTTCTTCCTTTGGTACGGATAAAGTCATAATACCTGAAGGTCCATTAAACTTTAAGGATGTTGTTCCATTTGGTAGGAACGTAATCTGCGCTTGTAATTTTGATAGCATATCACGTCCCAGCAATTGGACTGGACATTCAGGCATATAAAGGAATTGGTGTTTCACTACGTGGCCTCCCAATGTACAGAGTCGACTTTTAAGAACCGGTTTTTCAGCACTTCTTCCAGTTGCTCCTATCACAGTAATAGTCCTTCCAGATGGAGGAGCAACTAGATTAGTCACCACTGAATGTTCAGCACCAGTGTCGATCATGAACGCACTCCTTTTCCCCCCTATTGATACATCGACCATAGGCTCCGCTCGACCAAGGGGGATGGAGCCCGGTCGGTATCAATAGTCCTCCATGACCGTGTCAGCCAATCCTACAAAGTCCCTACCTTCTCTATCGCGGGACCTCTGCGCTGCTGGAATATATCTATCTTCCCTAACACTTCCTCTGTTCCCATTACTCCCTCTATAACCATTACTCCCTCCGGGGCCTCCTCTACCTCTCGCTCTGCCTCTAAAGTTTCCGTAACCTGACCTAGGTCTGTCTCTCTCAGACTGTTCTCTTCGCGGACACTCATTTCTCCAATGCCCTTCTTCCCTACAGTAAGCGCACTGATTCCTACTTAGAGGTTCCTCATTCCACTTACTATCGCCTCTATCTGGGCCCCGTCTATCTACGCCTGCGATCGCTACCGCTAGCATATCAGCCTTTTTACGCATCTTGCGCTCTTCCTCTTTCTTATTTTCTGTATCCCTGTTCATATAGACCTTATTTGCTACCTCCATTAGTTGGGTGATTGACATACCTGCAAACCCTTCTAACTTTTGTAGCTTGCGCTTAATATCTCCGTATGCTTGGCTGACAAAGGCGGAGTTAACCATTCGGGAATTGTCTGCGTCTTCCGGATTAAAGGGGGTATACAAGCGGTATGCCTCCAATAATCGGTCATAAAAGACACTGGGCGCTTCATCGCTTTTCTGGATCACCTCAACTGTCTTCGACATGTTAATGGCTTTCTTTCCTCCTGCTTTCATGCCAGCAATTATAGCGTCTCTATAGGCTCTGAGTTGAACCATGTCAGCACCATTTACGTTCCAATCGGGATCGGTATTGGGATAGTGTGTTGCGGCCCATGCTGCTGGATTAGCTTGGTTCAAAGCACGGGCTCTATCCTCTAATGCTTTAATGGCTGCTTGATTTATTCTCGTTCTTTCCTCATTATTAAATAAAGTCATTAATAACTGCTGGCAATCAGCCCATGTCGGATTATGCGTCTGTACTATTGAGGTGAACAGATCAGTCATGGCTTGTGGTTTCTCAGTATACGAGGAATTATGGGTCTTCCAGTTTAAAAGGTCGGTTGTGGTAAATGGGACATATACGAAGACTGGGTCAGCGTGTGCCATTTGACCTGCGGCATCGATATAAGCTGACCCGGGATTTAGGCGAAGAGGCATCTGATAGTGCTTTAATTGTTGGGCACCAGTTAACTGTCGGGTTTGGATGGGGCTACGTAGAGAGGCGTCAGTCATGGGTTCCGGTCGGGGAGAGGTAGGGTATGGGGATGTGGGAGGTTGGTTTTGGGAAAAGGTCGTAAATAAAACACTTCGAGCCGAGCTAGATGAAGCTTGACCGGAAGTCTGAAGTGGCGCCAAATCAGGATATTCGTTTCTAATGGGGGTGGGTTCTGGTTCCGGAAGGGGAGATTTAGTACGAGGGGGGGTGGATCCTGTACTGGAGGAGGAAGCGGAAGTGGATGGGGGTAATGAGGGGAGGGGTGCAGGGCTTCCTGCGTTTGCGTCACTTCTTCTTAACGGAAAATAAGGGGGCGGCAAAGGGATCTCGGACTCAGGGGGCGTGTCCAAAATGGGCCTAACACCAGTCCTAGTGGACGAACAAGTCCTAGCTACCATGAGGCGACACTGCTCCTCGTGGCATGTCTGGAGCCATTTTGGCGAGTCATTTACGGCCTGTCTCCAACAGTCAATATAAGGAAACTGGCCGTAAAGTTCAGGCCTACCTGATACAGCCACGTGTAAGCGCTGTACCAGAGTTAGATCCAAACTGCCACGTGGCGGCCATGCCGCAACCAAAGTAGGCCACTCCCTAGTGCACAAAGTAACCAAACGTACAGGAGACATCTTAACCCCAAAATCACAAGTTTTAAATCCCTTTTTAAAATTCTTTACCATGCAACCTAAGGGATCCGGAATCGTTGACTGCGACGCACCCATACTTAACAATGGAACGTCGTCGACAACAAATACTATACACGCGTACTATTCAACAGTCACACCCGTTTCCTCTGGCAACAGCACCACGTGGTACGGTTACCAAGTGAAACGTACACAATAACAATAAACACTCAGGGAATTCCCGTACACACACAGCTGTTACACCAGTCACTAGATAATCAATATTATGCCCTTTGGCGTAACTATACAGTCACCCACGCTATAATTCTCTATATACGAATTACCCGTCTATAACACACCCCAGTAACATCGTCTTTTACAAATAGCGGTTACAGTACGGTTAGCATAGGTCAAAGTACAAGTTAAGGTCACAATACAATTATTAGTGGTTATGGTGTTAAACATGCAATGGACGACAATGATTAGTACTTATTATACAATGTCAGTAAATATACAGGGTTATGGTACCGTGCATTATAATACAGCAACACACTATTAACACTCTCGCTAGACGGCTGAGCTCGCGCTATCTAACAAGATATACACTTTACTAAACAATCGCTAACACATTTACAATTCCCAACTAAACTATTGGCCAGTACCTTGAATGGACTACCTAAAAACAATCTACATACGTTTTGGTTAGCCACACTGCCCAATCACCACATATATAGCGAGCTAGAGAACCGAATTTACACAGACGCCTCTTAGTCGCACTATACAACGAACTAGAGGACCGAATTTACACAGATGCCTCTTAGTCGTACTATCAAAAGTCTAGTGGGTTCCAAATTTACACGCCTTCCCACTTAGCCCAGATAGGATGAGAACTAGCGAACCGGATTTACACAGACGCCGCTTAGTCTCCCGGTCCCTCCGACCTAGCGAACAAAATATACACCCTAGAACGCTAGTCTAGACAAGACACCGGTGTCCGGCTAGGGCTATTTTACACCAGAGCGCCCCGCCTGACTAACCAAATCAAACGGTCTGACTAAAGAGCGTTCGATCGAGCGGTGCGCCTTCGCTCCTTCCCTCCGACAGAGGGGGCAGATACACAGATTCAAAACCCCTTTGGGCCTACCGCACAATCGGTATACCCCTAGTGGGTCCTGCCGGCTAAAACAGCAGTTGTCTTACCTCCTCGTTCCTGAACCTGAGTTCACACTCATCGACGGGGACACCCCAGCACTTCTCACGTAGAGGCCGATGATCTCCTGGACAACGGCTCAGTGGCGCCGAGACGAAGGGAGGTCCACGCAGAAGTTCAGGGGTGCAGCCGTAGAGAACGTGGGCAAAGATAGACCGTCTCACGCCTCTGCCTCTCAGCTACCGTTGAACGATGAGCTTCCCGGCCAATGCACCAAATGATACCGGAGAAACTGACGGAAGCCAAGTACAGAGAGATGGACACAGGTTTCTTCAGGAAGGAAGAGATTCTTTATTGGATCACCGATCGGGACTCAGAGGGACTAGCGTCACCAAAATACCACAAGTTCTGAGCCCCGGACAATAGTGCAGGCTCCTTATATAGGCATATAACTCCTCCCATATTAAGCTCCACCCGCACATTCTCTTAACCAATCAACACAATAAGAATTAACTTCCTGTTTGACCGCATGGCTTGTCCAGCACAATGGAGGAGGGGGAATACTATATCCTGTATTCTTGCACATGCTCCGTACACTACTGATCGTATCTTGCCTCGTGCAACCAACTGATCGATACGTCAGCATATGCACGTACACATGCCACGTGGTAATCTCGGCCTACTAAATTTATTTTTACCGAGATTCCACCACAGAAGTTATAGGTAATTGTCTGCATTTTATTCAGTGGGGTGTATATTGCAGAGAAGTCATTGTTTAAATGCCTTAATCATACGTAAGTATGAACCCACATTTATTTTAAAGCCCATGGCCTTATACTAGGTGTAGGTAGGATTGACAAACCCAGCATGGCTCTACGACACATAGCACTTATACATATTGAGGGGCAGCACACCGAATGCCCTGCCCTGTAGCATGGAGAAATCATATGCCCAGACACCAAACTGAGTGATTTATCAGGAAACCTGCAGCATATGAATTCTACATACTGCTCATGGAGAAATTATGTGTATTGGAAAGTCTAGGTGGGGGATGAGAGAGAAACATAGCGTTAACCATCTGCATCCCGTGAATTAGGAGGCCATTGGGCAACGTATAATGGGGAGAGTCAGTGACATGAATCGCATTGCTGGTACTGTCAGGTCCTTGTGTCATCAATCACCCAGCCTGGCCCACCGAGGACAGGCCATGTTTCAGTACTGTCTGCAGGGTTTTAGTACCCTAAGTTTAGTGTGAGTGCATCTAATTATACAATTAATTTACAAGTTTTGAGGACAGTTCGATGGTGTCCCCAAAAGAGGGGCACCAGGGAACAAACCCGGTACGGCAGGACAGTGCCCTAAATTGGGACTGTTCCACTGAAATCAGGACAATTGGAGAAAGAACAGCCGTCCCTGGTTATAATGGAAGCGCGTGTCTATGAATGTTTATCTCTATACATTAACTGCGGCATTCAGGTGCAAATTCAAATTCCCAGAAAGAAAGAAAAAAAAGACGATTTTACGGAGTTGGTCAGTAAACATTGAATTAAAAAACAAATTGCAAAATATACAGGTGGTAAAAACAGCTGAAATGTAAAAATTCCCCAACTCAACTACAGTTACAGCTTGGATACTTCAGCCGAAACCTCTTTATTCAATTTCCTACAAATCCCTGTTTGGTGAATAAACCTCTCGGCGGGTTTCAGTTTCCCATTTACACGTAAAATATAAATACTCCTGTAATTCGCTTGTGTAAACATCTACGTTTGTAAAAGCGAACGAAGTTTGGATCTGCACATATTTCTCGTCTACGTGTGAAGCGTTCATATGTGGAGTTTGGTCCCGTGCGCGTCTTACCCTGGGTGGTCTCACCGGTTGGAATGTAAATGTTGCGATTTTGTTGTACATTTGACCTTCTACCTTTATGATTGTGCGAGTGACATCACAGGAGATGCTTTCATTTTGGGCGCATTTGAAATTCTTTGAAATGTAGAGCCCCCCCAAATCCCAATACTTTTATTCCATGCTTGTAGATATATTTTATATAACACTGGGCCTGACTCATCCAAAATTTCTTTGGAATGGTAAACACAGGTCCTCGGGATTCTTTGAGGATTACTAGTGAAGATTTCTTTGGACGGTGTCCAAACACTGTTCTCTGGCGCTGGTGTCAGGCTGAACATACAGTGAGATTTCGCGAGTCTCTCTGTGTGGCCTTCGTGTCTGTGATGCACATCCCTTTTTAGAAAATTGGCCATAAAGCACGGAGCTTGTTGGGAGACACAGAACGGCTGCAGGTGTGCGATCAAAGCGTGATGGGTGCTGACAGCACAGTGTGACGCGGAGCCATCTGTGTGCACACACCCGTGGGCTTGTGTGCCGTCTTTCACACTGTGTGCGAAGTAACAAACGGCTTATTCACTAAACTTTAAACTGTAGTGAACCGGGAAAAAAAAATTAAAGTCCAGAAAAAAATGGCTGATCTGGAAAATTCTCCAGTCGAGTATAATGACGGCTCGGCTATCTGAGCCTGAATTCTGCCAAATACATTGGCGTATAATGAATTATTAGCTCAGCGTTATCTGGATCGAAGGTGGCTGCAGCCTCCATCCTCATGCCGATAACCATCACAACTTCTGCAAAAAGAGAAAAAAAAAGGAATCGCACTCCAGTCACGTGAAGACCCGTTCAGGGGTGGAAACGTTGCGGTGTCTCACTTGTCCTAATAATACAATTAAAGATACTTGGAGTGCCTGGATCCTCTTTCTACCACTGATAACCATCACAACAACACACCCGTCTATGGTGACAGTCACTTGCCGCGTACACCCCCCCAGGCCGATCTATATACCTTTTGCTGCGTCAGACTTGGGCAATGGGCTGAAATATGGACATATAAACATTTAGAACACTGTAATGAAATACTATTGAAAATTAAAATCTTTTTTTTTTCAGTGAGCATAGTGTAAAGAAAGACGAAAACATCTGATTTGGATTCTATCTGCATTCTCTCCTTTAAATAAGTGAGAGTAACCTTAGACCTGTTTTCACCAGGAAGCCTCGAGCCTCCCCTAAACATGTGTTCCCCTCTCTGCATTCTGGATCACTAAAAGGAAAGGAGATGCTTTGTGGCAATTTCAGGCTTTTAGTTAGTTTTCTTGCTGTTTGGGTCCCCCTAGTGGTAGCAAGTCACAGGTGCACCTTCCTGCTGTGACCAGTCACTAACAATGGTCAGTCCATAAAGACAGAACTGGTGTATAAGGTTTAGGGATTTCATACGATCTGGCTGCTCTGGACTTCCTATATCCTTTGGCAATCTATAAACTGCTTTATATCTTATGGCAATCTATAAACTGCTTTATATCTTATGGCAATCTATAAACTCCTTTATATCTTATGGCAAACTATAAACTGCTTTATATCTTATGCCAATCTATAAACTCCTTTTATATCTTATGGCAATCTATAAACTGCTTTATATCTTATGGCAATCTACAAACTGCTTTATATCTTATGGCAATCTATAAACTGCTTTATATCTTATGCCAATCTATAAACTCCTTTTATATCTTATGGCAATCTATAAACTGCTTTATATCTTATGGCAATCTATAAACTGCTTTATATCTTATGGCAATCTATAAACTGCTTTATATCTTATGGCAATCTATAAACTGCTTTATATCTTATGGCAATCTATAAACTGCTTTATATCTTATGGCAATCTATAAACTGCTTTATATCTTATGGCAATCTATAAACTGCTTTATATCTTATGGCAATCTATAAACTGCTTTATATCTTATGGCAATCTATAAACTGCTTTATATCTTATGGCAATCTATAAACTGCTTTATATCTTATGGCAATCTATAAACTGCTTTATATCTTATGGCAATCTATAAACTGCTTTATATCTTATGGCAATCTATAAACTGCTTTATATCTTATGGCAATCTATAAACTGCTTTATATCTTATGGCAATCTATAAACTGCTTTATATCTTATGGCAATCTACAAACTGCTTTATATCTTATGGCAATCTATAAACTGCTTTATATCTTATGGCAATCTATAAACTGCTTTATATCTTATGGCAATCTACAAACTGCTTTATATCTTATGGCAATCTATAAACTGCTTTATATCTTATGGCAATCTATAAACTGCTTTATATCTTATGGCAATCTATAAACTGCTTTATATCTTATGGCAATCTATAAACTGCTTTATATCTTATGGCGATCTATAAACTCCTTTATATCTTATGGCAATCTATAAACTCCTTTATATCTTATGGCAATCTATAAACTGCTTTATATCTTATGGCAATCTATAAACTCCTTTATATCTTATGGCAATCTATAAACTGCTTTATATCTTATGGCAATCTATAAACTCCTTTATATCTTATGGCAATCTATAAACTGCTTTATATCTTATGGCAATCTATAAACTGCTTTATATCTTATGCCAATCTATAAACTCCTTTATATCTTATGGCAATCTATAAACTGCTTTATATCTTATGGCAATCTATAAACTGCTTTATATCTTATGGAAATCTATAAACTGCTTTATATCTTATGGCAATCTATAAACTGCTTTATATCTTATGGCAATCTATAAACTGCTTTATATCTTATGGCAATCTATAAACTGCTTTATATCTTATGGCAATCTATAAACTGCTTTATATCTTATGGCAATCTATAAACTGCTTTATATCTTATGCCAATCTATAAACTCCTTTTATATCTTATGGCAATCTATAAACTGCTTTATATCTTATGCCAATCTATAAACTCCTTTTATATCTTATGGCAATCTATAAACTGCTTTATATTTTATGGCAATCTATAAACTGCTTTATATCTTATGGCAATCTATAAACTGCTTTATATCTTATGGCAATCTATAAACTGCTTTATATCTTATGGCAATAAACTCCTTTATATCTTATGGCAATCTATAAACTGCTTTATATTTTATGGCAATCTATAAACTGCTTTATGTCTTATGGCAATCTATAAACTCCTTTATATCTTATGCCAATCTATAAACTCCTTTATATCTTATGGCAATCTATAAACTGCTTTATATCTTATGGCAATCTATAAACTGCTTTATATCTTATGGCAATCTATAAACTCCTTTATATCTTATGGCAATCTATAAACTCCTTTATATCTTATGCCAATCTATAAACTCCTTTATATCTTATGGCAATCTATAAACTGCTTTATATCTTATGGCAATCTATAAACTGCTTTATATCTTATGCCAATCTATAAACTCCTTTATATCTTATGGCAATCTATAAACTGCTTTATATCTTATGGCAATCTATAAACTGCTTTATATCTTATGGCAATCTATAAACTGCTTTATATCTTATGGCAATCTATAAACTCCTTTATATCTTATGGCAATCTATAAACTGCTTTATATCTTATGGCAATCTATAAACTGCTTTATATCTTATGGCAATCTATAAACTGCTTTATATCTTATGGCAATCTATAAACTCCTTTATATCTTATGGCAATCTATAAACTCCTTTATATCTTATGGCAATCTATAAACTGCTTTATATCTTATGGCAATCTATAAACTGCTTTATATCTTATGGCAATCTATAAACTGCTTTATATCTTATGGCAATCTATAAACACCTTTATATCTTATGGCAATCTATAAACTGCTTTATATCTTATGGCAATCTATAAACTCCTTTATATCTTATGGCAATCTATAAACACCTTTATATCTTATGGCAATCTATAAACTGCTTTATATCTTATGGCAATCTATAAACTGCTTTATATCTTATGGCAATCTATAAACTCCTTTATATCTTATGGCAATCTATAAACTCCTTTATATCTTATGGCAATCTATAAACTGCTTTATATCTTATGGCAATCTATAAACTGCTTTATATCTTATGGCAATCTATAAACTGCTTTATATCTTATGGCAATCTATAAACTCCTTTATATCTTATGGCAATCTATAAACACCTTTATATCTTATGGCAATCTATAAACTGCTTTATATCTTATGGCAATCTATAAACTGCTTTATATCTTATGGCAATCTATAAACTCCTTTATATCTTATGGCAATCTATAAACTGCTTTATATCTTATGGCAATCTATAAACTGCTTTATATCTTATGGCAATCTATAAACTGCTTTATATCTTATGGCAATCTATAAACTGCTTTATATCTTATGGCAATCTATAAACTGCTTTATATCTTATGGCAATCTATAAACTCCTTTATATCTTATGGCAATCTATAAACTGCTTTATATCTTATGGCAATCTATAAACTGCTTTATATCTTATGGCAATCTATAAACTGCTTTATATCTTATGGCAATCTATAAACTCCTTTATATCTTATGGCAATCTATAAACACCTTTATATCTTATGGCAATCTATAAACTCCTTTATATCTTATGGCAATCTATAAACTGCTTTATATCTTATGGCAATCTATAAACTGCTTTATATCTTATGGCAATCTATAAACTCCTTTATATCTTATGGCAATCTATAAACTGCTTTATATCTTATGGCAATCTATAAACTGCTTTATATCTTATGGCAATCTATAAACTGCTTTATATCTTATGGCAATCTATAAACTGCTTTATATCTTATGGCAATCTATAAACTGCTTTATATCTTATGGCAATCTATAAACTGCTTTATATCTTATGGCAATCTATAAACTGCTTTATATCTTATGCCAATCTATAAACTCCTTTTATATCTTATGGCAATCTATAAACTGCTTTATATCTTATGCCAATCTATAAACTCCTTTTATATCTTATGGCAATCTATAAACTGCTTTATATTTTATGGCAATCTATAAACTGCTTTATATCTTATGGCAATCTATAAACTGCTTTATATCTTATGGCAATCTATAAACTGCTTTATATCTTATGGCAATCTATAAACTGCTTTATATCATATGGCAATCTATAAACTCCTTTATATCTTATGGCAATAAACTCCTTTATATCTTATGGCAATCTATAAACTGCTTTATATTTTATGGCAATCTATAAACTGCTTTATGTCTTATGGCAATCTATAAACTCCTTTATATCTTATGGCAATCTATAAACTCCTTTATATCTTATGGCAATCTATAAACTGCTTTATATCTTATGGCAATCTATAAACTGCTTTATATCTTATGGCAATCTATAAACTCCTTTATATCTTATGGCAATCTATAAACTGCTTTATATCTTATGCCAATCTATAAACTCTTTATATCTTATGGCAATCTATAAACTCCTTTATATCTTATGGCAATCTATAAACTGCTTTATATCTTATGGCAATCTATAAACTGCTTTATATCTTATGGCAATCTATAAACTCCTTTATATCTTATGGCAATCTATAAACTGCTTTATATCTTATGCCAATCTATAAACTCCTTTTATATCTTATGGCAATCTATAAACTGCTTTATATCTTATGCCAATCTATAAACTCCTTTTATATCTTATGGCAATCTATAAACTGCTTTATATTTTATGGCAATCTATAAACTGCTTTATATCTTATGGCAATCTATAAACTGCTTTATATCTTATGGCAATCTATAAACTGCTTTATATCTTATGGCAATAAACTCCTTTATATCTTATGGCAATCTATAAACTGCTTTATATTTTATGGCAATCTATAAACTGCTTTATGTCTTATGGCAATCTATAAACTCCTTTATATCTTATGGCAATCTATAAACTGCTTTATATCTTATGGCAATCTATAAACTGCTTTATATCTTATGGCAATCTATAAACTCCTTTATATCTTATGGCAATCTATAAACTGCTTTATATCTTATGGCAATCTATAAACTCCTTTATATCTTATGCCAATCTATAAACTCCTTTATATCTTATGGCAATCTATAAACTGCTTTATATCTTATGGCAATCTATAAACTGCTTTATATCTTATGGCAATCTATAAACTCCTTTATATCTTATGGCAATCTATAAACTCCTTTATATCTTATGCCAATCTATAAACTCCTTTATATCTTATGGCAATCTATAAACTGCTTTATATCTTATGGCAATCTATAAACTGCTTTATATCTTATGCCAATCTATAAACTCCTTTATATCTTATGGCAATCTATAAACTGCTTTATATCTTATGGCAATCTATAAACTCCTTTATATCTTATGGCAATCTATAAACTCCTTTATATCTTATGGCAATCTATAAACTGCTTTATATCTTATGGCAATCTATAAACTGCTTTATATCTTATGGCAATCTATAAACTGCTTTATATCTTATGGCAATCTATAAACTCCTTTATATCTTATGGCAATCTATAAACTCCTTTATATCTTATGGCAATCTATAAACTGCTTTATATCTTATGGCAATCTATAAACTGCTTTATATCTTATGGCAATCTATAAACTCCTTTATATCTTATGGCAATCTATAAACTCCTTTATATCTTATGGCAATCTATAAACTGCTTTATATCTTATGCCAATCTATAAACTGCTTTATATCTTATGGCAATCTATAAACTGCTTTATATCTTATGGCAATCTATAAACTGCTTTATATCTTATGGCAATCTATAAACTCCTTTATATCTTATGGCAATCTATAAACACCTTTATATCTTATGGCAATCTATAAACTGCTTTATATCTTATGGCAATCTATAAACTGCTTTATATCTTATGGCAATCTATAAACTCCTTTATATCTTATGGCAATCTATAAACTGCTTTATATCTTATGGCAATCTATAAACTGCTTTATATCTTATGGCAATCTATAAACTGCTTTATATCTTATGGCAATCTATAAACTCCTTTATATCTTATGGCAATCTATAAACTGCTTTATATCTTATGGCAATCTATAAACTGCTTTATATCTTATGGCAATCTATAAACTGCTTTATATCTTATGGCAATCTATAAACTCCTTTATATCTTATGGCAATCTATAAACTGCTTTATATCTTATGGCAATCTATAAACTGCTTTATATCTTATGGCAATCTATAAACACCTTTATATCTTATGGCAATCTATAAACTGCTTTATATCTTATGGCAATCTATAAACTGCTTTATATCTTATGGCAATCTATAAACTCCTTTATATCTTATGGCAATCTATAAACACCTTTATATCTTATGGCAATCTATAAACTGCTTTATATCTTATGGCAATCTATAAACTCCTTTATATCTTATGGCAATCTATAAACTCCTTTATATCTTATGGCAATCTATAAACTGCTTTATATCTTATGGCAATCTATAAACTGCTTTATATCTTATGGCAATCTATAAACTCCTTTATATCTTATGGCAATCTATAAACTGCTTTATATCTTATGCCAATCTATAAACTCCTTTATATCTTATGGCAATAAACTCCTTTATATCTTATGGCAATCTATAAACTGCTTTATATCTTATGGCAATCTATAAACTCCTTTATATCTTATGGCAATCTATAAACTGCTTTATATCTTATGGCAATCTATAAACTGCTTTATATCTTATGGCAATCTATAAACTGCTTTATATCTTATGGCAATCTATAAACTGCTTTATATCTTATGGCAATCTATAAACACCTTTATATCTTATGGCAATCTATAAACTGCTTTATATCTTATGGCAATCTATAAACTGCTTTATATCTTATGGCAATCTATAAACTGCTTTATATCTTATGGCAATCTATAAACTGCTTTATATCTTATGGCAATCTATAAACTGCTTTATATCTTATGGCAATCTATAAACTCCTTTATATCTTATGGCAATCTATAAACTGCTTTATATCTTATGGCAATCTATAAACTCCTTTATATCTTATGGCAATCTATAAACACCTTTATATCTTATGGCAATCTATAAACTGCTTTATATCTTATGGCAATCTATAAACTCCTTTATATCTTATGGCAATCTATAAACTGCTTTATATCTTATGGCAATCTATAAACTGCTTTATATCTTATGGCAATCTATAAACTCCTTTATATCTTATGGCAATCTATAAACTCCTTTATATCTTATGGCAATCTATAAACTGCTTTATATCTTATGGCAATCTATAAACTCCTTTATATCTTATGGCAATCTATAAACTGCTTTATATCTTATGGCAATCTATAAACTGCTTTATATCTTATGGCAATCTATAAACTCCTTTATATCATATGGCAATCTATAAACTGCTTTATATCTTATGGCAATCTATAAACTGCTTTATATCTTATGGCAATCTATAAACTGCCTTATATCTTATGGCAATCTATAAACTGCTTTATATCTTATGGCAATCTATAAACTCCTTTATATCTTATGGCAATCTATAAACTGCTTTATATCTTATGGCAATCTATAAACTCCTTTATATCTTATGGCAATCTATAAACTCCTTTATATCATATGGCAATCTATAAACTGCTTTATATCTTATGGCAATCTATAAACTGCTTTATATCTTATGCCAATCTATAAACACCTTTATATCTTATGGCAATCTATAAACTGCTTTATATCTTATGGCAATCTATAAACTCCTTTATATCTTATGGCAATCTATAAACTCCTTTATATCATATGGCAATCTATAAACTGCTTTATATCTTATGGCAATCTATAAACTGCTTTATATCTTATGCCAATCTATAAACTGCTTTATATCTTATGCCAATCTATAAACTGCTTTATATCTTATGGCAATCTATAAACTCCTTTATATCTTATGGCAATCTATAAACTCCTTTATATCATATGGCAATCTATAAACTGCTTTATATCTTATGGCAATCTATAAACTGCTTTATATCTTATGCCAATCTATAAACTGCTTTATATCTTATGGCAATCTGTAAACTGCTTTATATCTTATGGCAATCTATAAACTCCTTTATATTTTATGGCAATCTATAAACTGCTTTATATCTTATGGCAATCTATAAACTCCTTTTATATCTTATGGCAATCTATAAACTGCTTTATATCTTATGGCAATCTATAAACTGCTTTATATCTTATGGCAATCTATAAACTGCTTTATATCTCATGGCAATCTATAAACTGCTTTATATCTCATGGCAATCTATAAACTCCTTTATATCTTATGGCAATCTATAAACTGCTTTATATCTTATGGCAATCTATAAACTGCTTTATATCTTATGGCAATCTATAAACTGCTTTATATCTTATGGCAATCTATAAACTCCTTTATATCTTATGCCAATCTATAAACTGCTTTATATCTTATGGCAATCTGTAAACTGCTTTATATCTTATGGCAATCTATAAACTGCTTTATATCTTATGGCAATCTATAAACTGCCTTATATCTTATGGCAATCTATAAACTGCTTTATATCTTATGGCAATCTGTAAACTGCTTTATATCTTATGGCAATCTATAAACTCCTTTATATTTTATGGCAATCTATAAACTGCTTTATATTTTATGGCAATCTATAAACTCCTTTATATTTTATGGCAATCTATAAACTCCTTTATATCTTATGCCAATCTATAAACTGCTTTATATCTTATGGCAATCTGTAAACTGCTTTATATCTTATGGCAATCTATAAACTGCTTTATATCTTATGGCAATCTATAAACTGCTTTATATCTTATGGCAATCTATAAACACCTTTATATCTTATGGCAATCTATAAACTGCTTTATATCTTATGGCAATCTATAAACTCCTTTATATCTTATGGCAATCTATAAACTGCCTTATATCTTATGGCAATCTATAAACTGCTTTATATCTTATGGCAATCTATAAACTGCTTTATATCTTATGGCAATCTATAAACTGCCTTATATCTTATGGCAATCTATAAACTGCTTTATATCTTATGGCAATCTATAAACTGCTTTATATCTTATGGCAATCTATAAACTGCTTTATATCTCATGGCAATCTATAAACTGCTTTATATCTTATGGCAATCTATAAACTGCCTTATATCTTATGGCAATCTATAAACTGCTTTATATCTTATGGCAATCTATAAACTGCCTTATATCTTATGGCAATCTATAAACTGCTTTATATCTTATGGCAATCTATAAACTCCTTTATATCTTATGGCAATCTATAAACTGCCTTATATCTCATGGCAATCTATAAACTGCTTTATATCTTATGGCAATCTATAAACTGCTTTATATCTTATGGCAATCTATAAACTCCTTCATATCTTATGGCAATCTATCAACTGCTTTATATCTCATGGCAATCTATAAACTGCTTTTTGGTTTACTGTTACGTAACCGTCTGTTTCTTAGTAACATACATAGTAGATTCCTTTTCCAGTTTTCTTTGCGTACATTTTACAGAGATATTTTTTTAACCATTTAAAAAGTTATTTAAAAAGTAAAAATTACAGTCAGTCATAATTAGAGAGGATCTAAGAATGAAGGGCACATTTAACGTTCACTGGTTTCCAGGGGGAGATGTTGACAGAATTCAAAACCACGATTCTAGATCCTGCAGTCAGAGCGCTAATTGCTGACCTACCGCCATAAATCTCTCTTTACATTAATATGGAGAACATGTATCACGGGATGAGGACCCAATGAAGTCCCAGGATTCACAGATCATGGCTCCGCTAACAGCCAATCCAATCACGGAAAATAAGCAAACCTTCCAGGACAAAGCAGGTGTTACTGAAATGCCAAATAAAATAGGTGACGTTTCGGCCACTAAGGTTTGATAAAGGCTATTGGTGGCCGAAACGTTACCACTTAAATAAAGGGATAAAATAAAGGGATATATTATTTTGCTAATATGGAAAATGTAACTGAAAAGTTTGGCTTTTTCAGGTCTCTTCTGTAGACGAACAGTTTGGAGATTGCCACTCTATGTCGTCATGCCTTAAATTGTATGTATCGATGAATGCATGCAAGAGAAACGTGTCCCAGTTCTAGTAAAACATCCAAGTGTATCATGATGTGACGTTTTCAGAAAACATCATCTTCAATATTTTAAACAGAAACATTTCATAATCACTAAAACAGTGATAACAAGGCTGCTTAGAAGCCGAGCAGATTTACTCCCAACATTCCACCGTACAGGGAAGAGGATTGTTTAAAATACACAAACTTTACCTTTTTCAGTTCAGTTTAAAAAAAGAAAACAGACAAACTTCAGAGCAGACATAGAGCCAATAATCAATACATAGTACGCTATAAGGGATGGTGCAAGTTAATTTCTGTTGGCGTTGTTTAATCCTAAATCGATCATTGTAGTTTGGATTCTTTGGAATTACCCATCACAGCAAGCATTTTGTCTGAGATGACCGGGATTTCTTATTCCCAGAAATCAGCCTAAGATATATTATCAATAATGGGATTTAGTGAATAGAACCCTGAAATGAACGGTTCGTTTCATTCCTCTTTCTCTACGTTTCCAACATTTTGTGCTACGTTCTGTCCTCATTTGATATTCCACATACAGAGAATTGAGGATATCTTTTTGTGAGCCATGTACACTGATCAGCCACAACATTGAAACCACTGATAGGCTAAGTGAATTGATTAGAACATTACAATGGTGTGGCAGAACCAACCTCACCACGAAGCACTGGAGAAGCCTGGTTGCTCGCCTGCTGCCTTTGGACTATGGCCCCGCATTAAAAACCTTTTTATTTTCGCTGCAGAAAGGCTTGTTCGTGCCTTTCTGCCTGTGCGTTCGGTAGATTGAATCTACCGAACCAAAGCACGAATGAAGGGACCACCTGGGCAAGGAGTGTGCCAGGTATTTACCTCCCAGAAGCTGCGGTTAACCGCAGCTTAATTGATGATTAATTGGTGGTCGCTGTTCGTATAACTGAACACGTGGCAGCAGCCATCGTAAACTGAATGGCCAGCGGTGTTCAGCTACAAAACTATGGAACTGAAAACGGACACTTATTTGCGCGAACACCACTGAGCCGCCGACCTCCCTTCTGCCTTCGGTCATTTAACTAAACGCCGGTCGATTTGGTATTTTAATGTGTGAACAGCGCTACCCCAGATAACTAAGCCAAGGAGCCCATTCGTATACTGAAAGACTATGGGAAAGACTTTGGCTCCATGGCGATTGAACTGTATGTGTGGGATCTGAGCACCATTCGGTAATAATGTGCGTTCAGATCTAAGCTAACTGGGGATATGTTGAATGTATAGGTTTTATGTAATATTTGTAACATTGTGTATTTTATTGTCTTTTTGCTACCATGTGTGTAATGGAGTTTTGCTTCTGTCCTGGGAGATAATTGGATTACTTCCCAACTATCTCCAGGATAGAGAGGAGGGGTTGTGATGTAATTGTGGGAGTGTTTAAAGGTGTATGTCCGTGATTGGTCAGCGTATACTTTGTGTCCCAGTCTTCCATCTGGTCCCCTAGAGGAGTGTCCACCAGGTGAAAGACCTGCATAAAAGCCGGGCAGGTAGCCCCAGTAAATCAGTTCTGCTTGACCCTCAAACGAAGTGTCGTCTCATTCTTGGGGGGAATTGGATTGTATGCTGTTACAGTGCGACTGCCAGGAGTGTAAACTGTTCGTATGGTTTTTCCTGTTCGGCTGTTTACAGCATTCGTATGGTTCCAGTTCGGGAGTTGGGGAATTCGTGTGTTTCCTGTTCGGGAGATTAGTGCTTGCAGTAGCTGCCTGTGTATCTGGAAGGGGAATCTCGCCTAAACAGTTTTTAACCCCTTTTATGCTTAACGGTCCGTTACAAATGGCTCCTGTCAAGGGGAGGGATCTATATGAGGCAGCAAGTGAATAGTCATTTCCTGAATTTCATGGTGTTGAAAGCCGGAAAAATGGGCAAGTGAACCAATCTTAGTGACTTGACAAGGGCTAAAAAGTGATGACTAGACGTCTGGAGCATCTCCAAAACTGCAGGTCTTATGGGGTGTTCCCAGAATGCAGTGATTAGTACCTACCAAAAGTGTTGCAACGAAGGGCAACCAGGGAACCGGCGTCAGGTCATGGGCGCCCAAGGCTAATTTTTGGAAGTGGGGAGCAAAGTCTAGCCCGTCTGGTCTGATCACACATAAGAGCAGGGCCGGTGCAAGGATTTTTGCCTTACCTTGAAGGGTTAAACATGCCTCTAGTAGCTGTCACACTGACAGCCAATAGAGGCACATCTGCTGATGGAAGTGCATAGAGCTTGCAACCTATGCACATCAGGTCACCAGTGCTCCTGTATGAGGAACATTGGATTGGACCAGTGTTGTCCCATCAGTGACATTAAGCGAGGTAAAGAGGCAAGCATTGCAGAGCTTGAAAAACGTAAATAAAAGTAAATCCCCCCTCCCTTTTTCTTTTCTTCTTTTATAAAATCATTTTATGGTGGGGGGAGTGGTGAGGGTTTCAATCTAACTAGGGACAGATACACTATTGTATTTGGAATACAGGTTTATATTCCTAACACTATTGTGTTCTTTTAAAAAATTTTTTTTTTTATAAAATGGTTCTTTCTGCCCAAATGCAATCACTGATACATACATACACACACTCATTCACACTCAGTGTTCCACACAATCACAATTCGTGACCAATGCACACACACATTCACTGACTCATGCAGAGTGACACACACACACTGACTCAAGCAGACATAAAATTACTTGTGTTGACTGACACACAAACACATACACTGTCCCTAGCAGACACACACACACACACACTGTCCCTAGCAGACACATACCACCTGAAGCAAGCAGACACATATTCTTTACAACACACACCCCTCTTACCTTAATTTCATATTGGCTCCCAGGCTTCCTCATTGCGCTTTGCTGCTTCGCTCTCAGCTCCGCCTCTGCTATTCTCCCGCCCACTTGACCCCGAGTACAGGCAAGGGGCGGGAGCGATCGAGCAACGTGCCCCTGCGCTGCCCCGGCTTTTTCAATGGGTGGGGGGGTTGGCTCTCTGCGTGTGGCGGTTGATGCCACTGGGCGCTAGTCTGCATCTATGTAAGTGCTCACTAGCGCCCAGTGGCATGACCTGCAGCACACAATATAGAATTAGTCTCTCATAGAGAGACTAGCATTAGAGCTACTGCTGGCACCCCCCCTTGATCAGCGCCCTAGGCAGCTGCCTAGTTGGCCTATAGGGAGCGCCGGGCCCGCATAAGAGCTACTGAGCTCAAATTGATGAAGAACATAATGCTGGGCATGATAGAAAGGTGTCAGAACACACAGAGTATCACAGTTTGCTGGCCAGGTATGTGACTAGTTTACTTGGGGAAGAGATAGTAGCAGATGCACTATGGGACCATCTTTTGTATTTATTTTATAAATTTTTATATGTTATTAAAGCCGCTGTTTTTTCAACCTTCACCCGGAGACCTGTACTTGAGCGGAAGTATTCAGGGGAATCTCCCAGGCCCTCCCATATCATCAGGGGAGGCACCATAAATGCCTGAATCATACAAGATCCTGTGAGTGCATTTCAAATTGCGCAGTGTTAAAATTGTATAACAGTATTACACTATATTTCTTTTGTATATTTTCATTTAGATATCAGCCGGTTCCCTCGTTGTGTGTGTATATATATTCTTGTGGTCAAGTAGATTGCCAGCTGGGAGCGATCTGAGGGAGGCTGTATTCACATACTATTGATAAGTAGCCTTATTTATAAGGGTATCTGTATAAAGTATATTTCTCTGGTCTTTTTTACTATGGGAAGAAGGCAGGCCGGCGGAGGCAGTGTTATGCTCTGGGCATGTTCTGCTGGGAAACCTCATGACCAGGCAGTCAAGTGGATGTCACTTTGACACGTACCATCTACCTAGAGTTTGTTGCAGACCAGGTACACCCCTTCATGGCAATGGTGTTCCCTGATAGCAGTGGCCTCTTCCAGCAGGATAATGCACTCTGCTAGACTACAAAGATTGTTCAGGAATGGTTTGAGGAACATAACAAAGATTTCAAGGTGTTGCTTTGGCCTCCAAATTCCCCAGATCTCAATCCGATTGAGCATAAGTGGGATGTGAGGAAACAAATCCAATCCATGGAGGTTCCACGTTGCGAGTAGAAGGACTTAAAGGATCTGCTGCTAATGTCTTGGTGTCGGATAACACAGGACACGTTCAGAGGTTTTGTGGAGCCCACGCCTTAAGCGCATCAGAGCTGTTTTGGCAGCACGAAATGGACATACACAATATTAGGCAGGTGATTTTAATGTTGTGGTTGATCAGTGTAAATTCAAAGCTAGACAGATATGTGTACGAGAATGTTGCTCCCCAAGATGTTTTGTTTGTAGACTACTTTCCCAGGATGCTAAGCCAGCCTTTTAATGGTTAAGCATCTTGGAAGTTTATTTCTTAAATATCTTGAGTGCCAAAGGTTAGGGTCCATTGTACCCCAATGATAACCTACTGCCCAGAAGCCCCACAATATGGATTACTGATGAGATCCTTTGACCATAGGTAATCTCAATCTCTAAGCATGCATAGGGTCACATAGGGCTGAATTCTCTCCGAACTTGTTAATTGGAGGTTTTGCGATACATTCAAGAAAGAGAACATGCTCATTTAGAATATTGTTTTATAGAACTTGTAATGAGCCAAAATCTGTTCAAGCAATGAACACAACATTTTGTTACTCAGTGGAAGTCCCATTGAGATCACATATTTCAACCCAGTTATATGAGCTGTAGATACTATTATCACACATTGCACCGCAGGGACATTGATATGGTAAACATTACGATGTAAAGATACATGCACGCAATAACACAAAATGTTCTTTTGGGATGCATGTAAATATTTCTGTAACTGCTCTCAAGTTCCAGGATCTGATGGGACGCAGTGCTGCCAAGCTCCTGCAACAGAGCTGGGTAAGGATAACCGATGATCTGATTCGCTCATTCCTCCCAAGGACTCATGTCTGTATCTATGGCAACGCAGTTGTACGCAGCGTAGCGCAACTTCTCCTCGCAAACCTTGGCACTGTAACACAGGAGAAAGGATTCACTTGGTGAATGGAAAAAAGGCGATAAAGGCATTTACAGTTGTGCTCAAAATAGTTTTGCCTACCCTTCGCAGAATTGGTAATATATAAACCATTTTTAAAGAAAATCGGAGTGAGCAGGCAAAACACATTTATTTTTATTTCTTAACCAACTGTAGGTTATAACAGAATGGCACAATCATAAAACAAAACATGGCAACAAAGAAAAAAAATGACCCCTGTTCAAAAGTCTGAATACCCTTAGTTCTTAACACTGTGTATTGCCCCCTTTAGCATCAATGACAGCGTGCAGTCTTTTGTAATAGCTGGCTATGACGCCCCTAATTCTTGCAGGTGGTATAGCTGCCCAATACGTCTTAGCAAAATGCCTCCAGGACATGCAACGTCTTTGGTCGTCTTGCATGAACCGCACGTTTGAGATCTCCCCAGACTGGCTCGATGATATTAAGGTCAGGAAAATGTGACGGTCACTCCAGAACCGTCACCTTTTTTGCTGTAACCACTGGAGGGTCAACTTGGCCTTGTACTTAGAGTCATTGTCATGCTGGATAGTCCAAGAGTGTCCCATGCGCAGCCTTCGTGCAGAAGAATGCAAATTGTCTGCCAGTATTTTCCATGCAGCTCATTTTTGTTCAAGTTTCATCGTATTGTGCTCCTTGAAACAACCACACCATCTTTTTCCAGAGCAGCCTGTATTTCTCTTGATGTTACCTGTGGGTTTTTTATTTGTATCCCAAACAATTCTTCTGGCAGTTGTGGCTGAAATCTTTCTTGGTCTACCTGACATTGGCTTGGTATCAAGAGATCTCCGAATTTTCCACTTCTTAATAAGTGATTGAACAGTACTGGCAGGCATTTTCAAGTTTTCCAGTATCTCCAGTATCTAGCCTGCTCAGTGCATCCACGTGAGAGCTAACAAACTTATTGACAGTTTATACACAGACACTTATTGCAATTTAAAAAGCCACAGGTGTAGGAAATTAACCTTTAATTGGCATTTTAAGTATTGAAGGGTATGTAAACTTTTGATCAGGGCCATTTGAGATTTTGGTTATCATTTTGAATTAAAAAGGAGCCAAACAACTATGTGATAATAAATGGCTTCATATGATCACTATCCTTTAATAAATGACATTTTTTTTGCATGATCAGTCATATTTTCAAAATCAATGCCAACATTTCACAATTTCTGCCAGGGTGTACAAACTTGGGAAGTCAGAATAAACATGTTTACACTCATTTACCAGAGTGATCTGAATGCACCCTTCCTGGTTAAATACTTTGTTGTTATTATTATTATTTTGCTGAAATAAAGAAATTCTTCTATTCAGCAATTTTGCTCTGGCCTATAATTTTCAATTCCCTTGTCAGTTCTGCAATTTTCTGTTTAGTAAATAAAGCAACAGCAGCTTTAGTTAGATAATATTGCATTCTAACGCGTGAAAAGGAAGTGTAATATTACAGGTAATGCATTCTACAAGGGGAAACGCTGGCATCGTGGGGGGTTTGCAGGAGTGCCCCGCTGTATTAACACTAACAGCTACATATAATGCTCCTTTACTTACTGGCAGAGTATGTGACAACAGTAAGAATGGGGCTTCGCTAAACGATTAATGTCGTTTGTGGATGTTAATGGATATTCACCTGCACCCCAAACACAGTACAGTGTAGAGGGGTAATACACACTTACCTGGGGTATTGGGGTAGATACAAAGTGCTGGAACAGGTAGAGGACTCCGGTAAGGAGTCGGTAGTATCAGATCTGCAGACAGACAAACCATAAAAGGAAAATCATCAGCTCATTGTCGAGATACAGAGAGCGAAAGGGAGAGATATAGAAGGAGATACAGATATATAGGGACAGAGAGCAAAACAGATATACACAGGGAGTGAGAGATATAGGGAAACAGAGAAAAACAGATGCAGAGACAGACAGACAGACACAGGGAGTGAGAGATATAGGGAAACAGAGAAAAACAGATGCAGAGACAGACAGACAGACACAGGGAGTGAGAGATATAGGAGCAGAGAGAAACAGACAGACAGACACCGGGAGTGAGAGATATAGGGGCAGAGAGAAACAGATGCAGAGAGAGACAGACAGACACAGGGAGTGAGAGATATAGGGGCAGAGAGAAACAGACAGACAGACACCGGGAGTGAGAGATATAGGGGCAGAGAGAAACAGATGCAGAGAGAGACAGACAGACACAGGGAGTGAGAGATATAGGGAAACAGAGAAAAACAGATGCAGAGAGAGACAGACAGACACAGGGAGTGAGAGATATAGGGGCAGAGAGAAACAGACAGACAGACACCGGGAGTGAGAGATATAGGGGCAGAGAGAAACAGATGCAGAGAGAGACAGACAGACACAGGGAGTGAGAGATATAGGGGCAGAGAGAAACAGACAGACAGACACCGGGAGTGAGAGATATAGGGGCAGAGAGAAACAGATGCAGAGAGAGACAGACAGACACAGGGAGTGAGAGATATAGGGGCAGAGAGAAACAGACAGACAGACACCGGGAGTGAGAGATATAGGGGCAGAAAGAAACAGATGCAGAGAGAGACAGACAGACACAGGGAGTGAGAGATATAGGGGCAGAGAGAAACAGACAGACAGACACCGGGAGTGAGAGATATAGGGGCAGAGAGAAACAGATGCAGAGAGAGACAGACAGACACAGGGAGTGAGAGATATAGGGGCAGAGAGAAACAGACAGACAGACACCGGGAGTGAGAGATATAGGGGCAGAGAGAAACAGACAGACAGACACCGGGAGTGAGAGATATAGGGGCAGAGAGAAACAGATGCAGAGAGAGACAGACACACAGGGACAGAGAGAAACATACAAAATAGCAGTGCCGCTTGTTCCTCCTCCCCACCTTGTCATTACAAAGGACCGCCCATAAAATAAAATATTTGGGCATATTATATCACTACAGTATCCCCCAATCCTGTTCCTCATTTCAGGACCTGCACACATGGCTGACCCAAGCTCTCTCGGTGCTGAGAAAAGTGGACCTGTTTAAAATGATATAACGTCCACATTGTCAGTCTCCGTCTCCCTTAGTGTCCAGAAACCTTTATCCATTACCCACCTGGCAATTGTTTGTACTTTGTTCTATTGTTTGCCTGCACTATATTGTGACACTTACAAGGGTAAGCTGGATCCTTGCTATCTCATCCACTCAATAAAAAGTTTGCAGAAAAAGAAAATAGCACAGCATACATTTAGACCTAAACAGGTAAATCCCTATGAAAAGTATAAGGAAGAAGCATATGCAAGGAAGAGGTTTGAAATGGAAATAATACATTTGCCCCTTCGCTGTTTAAGAGTTTCTACGTATCAGATATGTTCATGATTGAAGGGAAAGACATACTTGTGTCACGTGGAACAGGTAAGTACACACGAGATCCAGAGATCCCTGTAATATTGTCCTCCTGCATGTTTGCAGCTGCCTTGTCTGTTTACTCACCCAGATTTGTCCGGATAGATGTAGATTGGAGCAGGGAGACGACTTCTCCCAGTTACAAACCTCAGGAATCGACTACGATCCTCTGAAAGATAAAGAAGAGTTTCTGAGAGTCTGGAAGTACTGAGCAAACGGTCACCGGCACCCACACACAATATGTTCTTTATTTCATGGGTGTGACTGTCTCTGTTCCCATACCCTCACATTCACGATTTTAGTTTTGCTTTTTTTTTTTTGTTGTCTGCTTCCTAGAGCTAATTAGATTGTGTCCTTCCTTCTGCATCTAGCAGAGCTGAAACATGAGACATGTCAGTATATGGAGACCTGAGTAACAGTGCTCACCATTTGTAAAGCTGTTCAGGGCTTCCCAGAAATACTGAACCCGAATGTCCGTCGCCTCCAAATCTTCAAACCTGGCTGGAAAAACAAAGCATCAATTTAACGTAACTTAAAAAGTGGGGGATGGAACAGTTACTAGCAGAAGCCATCTACAGAGATATTACACCTCTATATAAAGTACCCGGGAGATAGAGGGACATGGCGTGTGTCGTGAAGTATAATAATCAGGATGAGATTTTAGAGTCCAATGCCACCACGGCCAGTCCAGTCCTTTCCCAGCAAATCATTTACCATGTGATGCTCCACGGAGCACCAAAAAGGCTATAAGTGCAGAGCATTCCGTGTAAGAATCGGATGCCCACAGACCAGATTTTTAGAATAATACCACCCTTTGCTCTTAACAGCCTAAACACAGAAAGTACTGAATGATCTGCACACGTATGTGATTCTTACTTAGTTTTTTCAGGGCCTCCACAGATATTTCTGGGTCTCCGCAAACTCTCTTCTCCAGTTCCTGCCAGGTGAGAAGATCCAACACTGCCTGAGGTACCACCTTCAGAAGTCCTGCCCTGATGGCCCCAATCTGAGTAAGACACAAGAAGAAACGCCCCACATTCTTGAACAGTTTCCAATAATAGATGGCTGTGAGTGATTACTTGGTAGCCATCCAGCGACTGCAGACATAAAACCGATCTGGAGCCCATCATGCACATTACCTGGTCTTTACTCTCCTCCAGCCTCGCTCTCTGTACCATCTGAATGAACTCCACCCGGTCCTCATAGCGCACACAGATATTGCTGCCCCCTGGGATAAGCTCCACCATTCTCTGATCGCTCAGCACCGTTGTGTAGCTCAGCTCCTCTCCGAACTTAAACTCAAATGTCTCCTTGTCCATCATCTCCATCATCTCCAAGAGTTTCACCTGGCAGGAAAAAGTAGGAGAATTGCTCCGAGTATTGAAAAGAAGAAATAAAAATACTTACATGAACAAACAGGCATACAGACCACGTGCAGAGACATGCACCCACTATTCACATAGTCATTCAACCATCTCCACTTCCAGGGGTTTTTTACTTACTAAAAGAGAGTCAACAGCGAGGAAGTCCTTGCTCCAGCTGATTTCTTCTCCGGTGAGCTGCTTCCACACAAAGCCGGGTAACGCAAGAACCTGAAAATGAAAATTCCAATAAATTCGATGAATACATCAGGCGAGGGGGTTTGTTCTGTCTCGTGATACGTGTGGGTTCTTAAAACCGTTTATATTACACAAACTGCGGATACTATAGATCACTGAACAGACAAATCAGTGCTTATCTACCACGCAGCGTGCGTTACTGTGGGATGTATTTTTTCATAAAATAAAAGGAAGGATAAGCGTCGATTTTGCTTTTGGGTAAAGATATGGGTACCAAACTCAATGCTGTTCATTTGATCAACTTCAGAAATGTGAAAGTTTGAATTGACTCTGCATATCCTATGGTTGGTGCACAAACCACCTGAGACATCTTTCCAGTATGTCTAAAGCTGTTTCATTGGTTGATGGGCCAGTATATGACTCCCAGGGAAATGTCCTCTTTAAAATTGCTACCAGTTTCATTTCCATATTGTGTGAATGAAATCGCCTGTTTAGTGCTTGCATGACCTGTTTTTAGGAAAATGTGGAACTGAACGAACAGGCCTCCAGCCCGTCCTGTTACAGGTTTCACCAGCTTTTTAGGCCTTAAATTAAATGCTGCTTCAGCCATGTCTGGGTCCATGTACCGGCCGATATCTGGGATAGAGAGAGGCAATGGAGGGGGAAACTGGCTATAAGGAAGTATGGATGACAGGAATTAGCAATGTTTTCATACCAGGAATTCCTTCCCTCTCAGTGCTGCGCCCATTAGCTGCCCAATCCACTCATACTTTGCCACGTCCTTACAGGATGGATTGGGAACATACATGTCTCGAGCTTCGCCCGTGCTGTTACCCTGTAATAAGAAAAGCAATCAGTGTAACCTCAAGACACATATTAGAATGACCCATCTTATAACAAGCCGGAGACTCAACCAGCACTACTGCAGAAGGCTTGGAAATTGGTGGTAGAACCAGTATGTACAGAAAGGCGAACGTTTCATTCACAGTTTGATAATTCCACGTTCCCTTTAAACTACCAGCGATGTGTAATCAGGATTTGAAGAGCTTGTTGCGCCCTTGTTGACACAGTCAGACACAGAGGAAACAAGTTCAGAATCACCTGGTTTGAAGTGCGGACAAAGAATGGTAGTGGCATGGGGGTATCTGCTGAGCTCGGACACAGCTCCTCTGATATATCAGCCAGACTGTCACGGAATCCTCCCCCTGTGGCAGACAAAAGGCACAACGCATTGTATCACTACCTGCTTCTTCCAGTCACTTAATGCTTAATATGGGTAAATCGTTTCACAATACCAATTACTAGACATTCGTTAAAGTGACACTGATTGAAATTAAATACACCAGGTCTGCCTTATTTTATAAAACCTTTTTTTCTTAAAGTGCCAAAAAAAAAATTATAAATAAAAAACATGTTCCAATGATGTGCATTTGGAATGGGAGGGCGATGGCAGGCACCTTACAAAATACATGACATTTTATCTCCTTTAGTCTGTGGCATGCAGGCTGATCTAGTTGCTAATAATCACCTTGTTATTTTTACTGACAGGAATGGGAGAAGCGGCCCACATGGATTAACATAGAATGTAACTATGTAGCAAACTTAGTGCCATCTCAGAGTGAATCAGCGGATCTGACACCACACACTAAGAGAGCCCTGTGTCTGCCAGTATAAGTGCCCGACTACCGACAGCATGAAGAATAATTAAAGAATCATTGCATGAACAGGTGAGGATATGGTAGACTTTAACAAAATGGAATATAGCGTGTGTGAGCGTGTATGTGCACATGGACACAAAGTTAACAATTTACCTTGATCAATTATGCCTTCAGCAATAAATTTACACTCCCACCACTGGTCGTAGCGTACAGGCCACCTAGGAAGTTACAGAAACTGACATCAGTTCAAACTATATAAAGAAAAATCTACAGACTGTGTGCAAACATATCGGCCTTGCACACTGATATCATTGATATACACATTCCAGACACTTTAGTCTCCAAACATCTGATGGATATTAAGCTCTCTATATCTTTGGGGCGTAACACAGCCGTATGTAGCAGAAAAAGGACAGAGTGTGTCTAATCCCAAACCTCTAAAAAAAAAATAGTGTCAAATAAAGTAAAAACTTGCTGCTATTTTGTCCTTTTGTTAGGATATTTTATATGTAAGCATTTGTTTTCTATTACTGGGTCCCTGAGGAAGTCTTACATAAGACGAAACGCGTAGGACCGCATTTGTTTTTTATTACTGGGTCCCTGAGGAAGTCTTACACAAGACGAAACGCGTAGGACCGCATTTGTTTTTTATCTTTCATACTTGTACAATAAAGCAGATTATTTTATACCGTCTCCTAAGTCTGGACTTCCATATTGTGGCGATACCACCAACCAGCTAAGAGGGAGCTCTGGACATCTAAGGGGAGGCATCCTAAGGTGATTTTATCGATCTCCATCTTGTGAGTTCAGTTTATATTGGCGCAGTTTTACTGTTTATTTTCTGTAGATTATCAGCTATACTCCTCTGCTATCCATATATACTTAACACAGCAGTACCTGTCCAAACTGAAGACTAGGAGTTCACAAACATACTGACACTTTAAATATCTACCTGTAATCCAAGGGCTTCTCTGATTTATCGGTGGGTTTCAGACCTTCATAAACCTGGAAAAAATGAGAGCGAACATGGAAAAAGTTACTCAACTACAAAAACACTGACATTTATTCCAGACACAAAGCAAAGTGCAAGTTAATGATCTCCAGTGAACTGAAAGCTGAATTGTAAAGTTAGGCTAAATTTTAACCAAGCCAAAATAAGGAGAGTACGTAGTTTTATTAAATCTGCTATTTCAGCCTAAATTTGGAGATTTGGATGTCAGTTCACTACAATCTGATGTTTAGTGAATAAGTCACATACTGAATCACAGCCTGCTAATGCTTTCAGTGACTGTAACCGTCAGTAGCAGACACCTGACAACAGCGAGAACATTAAAGGGACACTATAGTCACCTAAACAACTTTAGCTCAATGAAGCAGTTTTAGTGTATAGATCATGCTTCTCAGGTTTCACTGCACAATTTACTGCCATTTAGGAGTTAAATCACTTTGTTTCTGTTTGTGCAGCCCTAGCCACACCTCCCCTGGCTATGATTGACAGAGCCTGCATGAAAAAAAAAAAACTGGTTTCACTTTCAATCAGCTGTAATTTACCTTAAATAATTGTATCTCTTTCTATGTAAATTGAACTTTAATCACATACAAGAGGCTCTTGCAGGGTCTAGCAAGCTATTAACATAGCAGGGGATAAGAAAATCTAAATTAAACAGAACTTGCAATAAAGGAAGGATAAACTTTAGAGGACTCTTTACAGGAAGTGTTTATGGAAGGCTGTGCAAGTCACATGCAGGGAGGTGTGACTAGGGTTAATAAACAAAGTAATTTAACTCCTAAATGGTAGAGAACTGAGCAGTGAGGCTGTAGGGACATGTTTTATACACCAAAACTGCTTCATTAAGCTAAAGTTGTTTTGGTGACTATAGTGTCCCTTTAAACTCTTTATTTCCACCCAAAAACATTATTCCACCATTTATTACATTTATTCAATAAACAGGGAATTGTGGAGCAGTGACAAAAAGAAGTGGATATTTTATACCAAAATTGCAGAATTATGAAAAATTCTCCAATTCAGCTATTTTTCCATACTGGTTACTTTGACTTAAAATGTATAATCTCATCATCTGTTCTCCACTGAGGATATACGTCTGAGTTCTCCTAACCCTGTGCTTGTATGGGAATGGTAGTAGAGAGTAGCTAATCATTGGATGCTGGTTTAAAGAAAATCGATCAGGTTTATTTTTTATTGAAGTCTGCTAAGACGTGTATAATGCACTCATCTAGTCGAGCAGTTACTCTGATACTAAGTTTCAGCTGTTGCATCCTTAGCTCACCTGGCTAAACACTGTCTTCTTATAAGTGGGGTCCAGCAGGGGATTGTCGCGGTGCTCCACGGCCAGCCGGCGGTTGATGTACAGTCTCGGCATGAAGTTGGGTTTACTGGTTTCAGAGTCCTTCAAGCATTGTGTAATTAACGGAGAGCGGCGCTTGGACAGCAGGAGAAACTGTTTGATATACTGGATATGGAGACAGAGAGCATGAATGAAGATAAAGACATTTCTAAGTATAACCAGACATTAGATTAGATCATATTATATTAACACTAGGTGTACTCATAAAGGAGACCTTACAATACTGAGACAGAATGGATGGTAAATTGACATACTGAAAGACAGGTCCTGAAAGAAAAGCAAGCATTCCATGCAGAATGTGCAGATCAACATCAAAGAGGACTACAACTCTCAGACTCTTAGCCACAAGGTGGCTTGTTAAAGATAATAACTGATGAGCTGCAAACTGATCACCCACTACATGGGTTCTAGGAGAGGGTTAGGGGCAGGATGGAGCCCAGGGGAGGCAATGTTCGATGTATGTACCATGTTTCAGAGATAAACAGTAAGATATGAGTGATAATACGTTCCTTTATTTACTTTCTATTGTATTAGAAAGGATATTGTGTTGTGTTGTATTAGAGAGGATTGTTATAAGCAGAAGAATGACTGACTGGTTATATACTACCCGCCTTCCCCTATGCATTTCGCAGTTACCTCGGGCATCGTCTTACCTTCAGCCGGTTAAATGTACCAATGCTGTGATCCCAGGCAGGAACAAGATGATGCAAAACGCTATCCAGGAGCTTCACAAACCTGTGAAACACAGAGACAGTGAGATAGCCTTAGATTTTAAAACGCAACTCTCTATAGCTAGACAGATTGTTCTCAGGATGTACGTTGACATTCATAGTCTTTACTGCCAAGCCGTTTAATTGATTTATTCTCTGCCTATACTGTATTGTAGTGGGTATCACAAACAGACATTCTGCTTTTTACTCAGTGTAGTTTCTGCAGACAATAGTCACCATTTCTCTTTGCTTGTCATTTAAAGATTTAGATACAAGCTATGCAATATGTATAGGATTTACAGAATAAATAGTTTTATGGTATTAAACGAGGTTTCTTCATTTTTATATTTACATATACCTTGGAAAAAAGAAAACGCATGCGAGTATAATTAAATAATAAATACACTTAGTTGCTATAGTTTTTCACATATTAGTCACTGTGTAGGGTGTTAACAGAACTTGTTGTTGGGAATCACATATATTGAGGACGCCTGTTGGATGTGATCTTTAGGGAAGTGTATGCAATCGATACACCTGATAGCACATCTGACCAGCACAGACTACGGATTATATCTATACATACATAAACATAAACCTGCCGTGGGCACGATTTGCCATCTTCTACCTCTGTATTAGAAACATAGAATGTGACGGCAGATATGAACCATTCGGCCCATTTAACCTTTCCTGGTAAGTTTTATCCTGTAATCCATGAACCAGTTTAGTAGCCCTTCTCTGAACTCTCTCTAAAGTATTATAATAATTATGCGTTAAAATAGTTTTTTTAATCAGTAACAGATTTAAAAATATATATCATACCTCTGTATTATAACAGCCCTACGATAAAGGATATCGGGATCAGTGGCCTCCAGTCGTGGGTATCGTACCAGGTTGGTAGGTTGAAACATGTCGGCAGTGAGTCCCAAATCTCTTTCCTTTGAAGATTTTATTTTTATTCCCCGGATCCGCACATCGATACCTTCATCTACAGACACAGAGAATATATTAGGAATCGCTAAACAGCAAGATGGGAGGACTAGGAACAAAAGGTCCCAGACTGCAATACACTATGGGGATAAAAGGTCCCAGACTGCCATACACTATGGGAATAAAAGGTCCCAGACTGCCATACACTATGGGGATAAAAGGTCCCAGACTGCCATACACTATGGGAATAAAAGGTCCCAGACTGCCATACACTATGGGGATAAAAGGTCCCAGACTGCCATACACTATGGGAATAAAAAGGTCCCAGACGGTCATACACTATGGGGATAAAAGGTCCCAGACTGCCATACACTATGGGAATAAAAGGTCCCAGACTGCCATACACTATGGGAATAAAAGGTCCCAGACTGCCATACACTATGGGAATAAAAGGTCCCAGACTGCCATACACTATGGGAATAAAAGGTCCCAGACTGCCATACACTATGGGAATAAAAGGTCCCAGACGGTCATACACTATGGGAATAAAAGGTCCCAGACTGCCATACACTATGGGAATAAAAGGTCCCAGACTGCCATACACTATGGGAATAAAAGGTCCCAGACTGCCATACACTATGGGAATAAAAGGTCCCAGACTGCCATACACTATGGGAATAAAAGGTCCCAGACTGCCATACACTATGGGGATAAAAGGTCCCAGGCTGTCATACACTATGGGAATAAAAGGTCCCAGACTGCCATACACTATGGGAACAAAAGGTCCCAGACTGCCATACACTATGGGAATAAAAGGTCCCAGACTGCCATACACTATGGGAATAAAAGGTCCCAGACTGCCATACACTATGGGAATAAAAGGTCCCAGACTGCCATACACTATGGGAACAAAAGGTCCCAGACTGCCATACACTATGGGAACAAAAGGTCCCAGACTGCCATACACTATGGGAATAAAAGGTCCCAGACTGCCATACACTATGGGAATAAAAGGTCCCAGACTGCCATACACTATGGGAATAAAAGGTCCCAGACTGCCATACACTATGGGAACAAAAGGTCCCAGACTGCCATACACTATGGGAATAAAAGGTCCCAGACTGCCATACACTATGGGAATAAAAGGTCCCAGACTGCCATACACTATGGGAATAAAAGGTCCCAGACTGCCATACACTATGGGAATAAAAGGTCCCAGACTGCCATACACTATGGGAATAAAAGGTCCCAGACTGCCATACACTATGGGAATAAAAGGTCCCAGACTGCCATACACTATGGGAATAAAAGGTCCCAGACTGCCATACACTATGGGAATAAAAGGTCCCAGACTGCCATACACTATGGGAATAAAAGGTCCCAGACTGCCATACACTATGGGAATAAAAGATCCCAGACTGTCATACACTATGTGAATAAAAGGTCCCAGACTGCCATACACTATGGGAATAAAAGGTCCCAGACTGCCATACACTATGGGAATAAAAGGTCCCAGACTGCCATACACTATGGGAATAAAAGGTCCCAGACTGTCATACACTATGGGGATAAAAGGTCCCAGACTGCCATACACTATGGGAATAAAAGGTCCCAGACTGCCATACACTATGGGGATAAAAGGTCCCAGACTGTCATACACTATGTGAATAAAAGGTCCCAGACTGCCATACACTATGGGGATAAAAGGTCCCAGACTGCCATACACTATGGGGATAAAAGGTCCCAGACTGTCATACACTATGTGAATAAAAGGTCCCAGACTGCCATAAACTATGGGAATAAAAGGTGCCAGACTGCCATACACTATGGGAATAAAAGGTCCCAGACTGCCATACACTATGGGAATAAAAGGTCCCAGACTGTCATACACTATGGGGATAAAAGGTCCCAGACTGCCATACACTATGGGGATAAAAGGTCCCAGACTGTCATACACTATGGGGATAAAAGGTCCCAGACTGCCATACACTATGGGAATAAAAGGTCCCAGACTGTCATACACTATGGGAATAAAAGGTCCCAGACTGCCATACACTATGGGAATAAAAGGTCCCAGACTGCCATACACTATGTGAATAAAAGGTCCCAGACTGCCATACACTATGGGAATAAAAGGTCCCAGACTGTCATACACTATGGGAATAAAAGGTCCCAGACTGCCATACACTATGGGAATAAAAGGTCCCAGACTGCCATACACTATGGGAATAAAAGGTCCCAGACTGTCATACACTATGGGGATAAAAGGTCCCAGACTGCCATACACTATGGGGATAAAAGGTCCCAGACTGCCATACACTATGGGGATAAAAGGTCCCAGACTGCCATACACTATGGGAATAAAAGGTCCCAGACTGCCATACACTATGGGAATAAAAGGTCCCAGACTGTCATACACTATGGGGATAAAAGGTCCCAGACTGCCATACACTATGGGGATAAAAGGTCCCAGACTGCCATACACTATGGGGATAAAAGGTCCCAGACTGTCATACACTATGTGAATAAAAGGTCCCAGACTGCCATACACTATGGGAATAAAAGGTCCCAGACTGTCATACACTATGGGGATAAAAGGTCCCAGACTGCCATACACTATGGGAATAAAAGGTCCCAGACTGCCATACACTATGGGAATAAAAGGTCCCAGACTGCCATACACTATGGGAATAAAAGGTCCCAGACTGCCATACACTATGGGAATAAAAGGTCCCAGACTGCCATACACTATGGGAATAAAAGGTCCCAGACTGCCATACACTATGGGAATAAAAGGTCCCAGACTGTCATACACTATGGGAATAAAAGGTCCCAGACTGCCATACACTATGGGAATAAAAGGTCCCAGACTGCCATACACTATGGGAATAAAAGGTCCCAGACTGCCATACACTATGGGAATAAAAGGTCCCAGACTGTCATACACTATGGGGGATAAAAGGTCCCAGACTGCCATACACTATGGGGATAAAAGGTCCCAGACTGCCATACACTATGGGAATAATAGGTCCCAGACTGTCATACACTATGGGGATAAAAGGTCCCAGACTGCCATACACTATGGGAATAAAAGGTCCCAGACTGCCATACACTGATGTGGAATTATTAAAAATCATTATTGTACTTGTATTGAATTATTGTACTAACTCCATTTTAACCTTATATTGTGACAATCCTCCATTTTGTCCTCCTAACCTGACTTCTTCAATCCTCCATTTTGTCCTCCTAACCTGACTTCTTCAATCCTCCATTTTGTCCTCATGACTTAACTTGTTCATTTTAAAACTACATTACGTGACTGAACTTCTCAACCCAATTAGTACAGTAGACAAAGACTGTGTTTCCTTCAAGGACAAGTACCAGGAGGTGCTGGCTACTCCTTAAGACTTGCTGGCTACTCCTTAGAGCTTGTAAGATAGTACAGTTTGAAGGCCACAGAACACAGTAGTAATGAAATGTTCTATTCATAAGAGACCTTGCACCTGGACATAAAGCCTGATATCATTGACCGTGTAAAATGACGCTTAGGACCCCCTTGTCCCCCACCCGTGTCCAGAATAATCCCACCTCTGATGGGTGGGCACGGGACTAACCTCTTAATTTTACGAACCAATAGGTAAGACACTAACCCCGTCACTTAACAATTAATCCAATTGATGATGTTTATTTGCTGATATTCTAATAATCAATGATGACGCAAAATGCCTCTTAAAAGGGCCTGCGCGCCCGCTTTTTCTTCACTTGCCAATAAACTTTCTCGAAGTTATTTTAACCTGAACCTCGTGTGTCAGACTTAATTACTTCAGCGTATATACGCAATTTAATTTTATTGATTTGGACAGGAACAGATAGACATTTGAACATTTTGGTTTACTTTCAAAAAGTACCATAACAACTTGGCGCCCAACGTGGGGCATCGGGCTATGTCCGGCCGGTGAGCCGTCCTAAGGAAGACAAGGGTGGACGGAGGAATCCAGGGGGAAGGAAGGGAGATTGATCACCTCCAGATACACGGTAGAGACTTCTGCAGAGCCACCGGTACGTTCCGGCCCCTTTGATTGACCCGTCCACGTGTCTGTGACTGCTTCCCGGGAGGACATCAAAGACAGGTAATATCTTGCCCGGTGTCTCGTTACTCACTTGTTTACCTGCATTTTAGTCTATCTGTTGCCTGGGTGTGTTTGAATTGTGTTTGAATTGTTTGCCTGTTTCCCCATTTTGAGATAAAGGGGGGGTGGACCTGCAGGGGATTTGCCTGGGGTTCTGTCTTGCTTGTTTTCCCCTTTTTGGGATAAAGGGGGGTGGACCTGAGGGGACTTGCCTGGGTCTTCAGTGTGTCTGTCTATCTGTTTGTATTTTACCCCTTTTGGGATAAAGGGGGGTTGACCCGTGGATGTGTTCCTGGGGGGTCTTCTGTTGCCTGTTTTACCTCTTTTAGGAACCACGGTGCTGTGGTTGTAAGGAAAAAGAGGGGTTGACCCGTGGATGTGTTCCTGGGGGGTCTTCTTTGCCTGTTTACTTCTTTTAGGAGCCTCGTGGCTGTGGCTGTAAGGAAAAAGAAGTTTGTGGAACTGTGGGATCTGTGTAGAATCATAGTTTCCTGTGATCCAAGTTTGTGTCACTTTGATAGCCTAGCTAGCTTCACTGTGCGCGTTCGGACTATCCAGCTCTAGTTGAGTTGGGGACGTCCTGACCCGGACCATCCAGCTCTAGTTGAGTTGGGGACGTCCTGACCCGGACCCTTCGGCTCTAGTTGAGCTGAAGGTCCACTGATTATTTAATCGTGGTAGGAGACTTAGCCTTGTGGCAGGGGACTTTGTTTCCTGGGGGAATTCAGGCAGGTATTGCTTGTTTTTCGCATCACGTGGTAGTGAGACTTATAAAGTGGGTTTTATAGGGGCACTACGGGAGTGAGGATAGACGTGGCCACATTCTTGTGGACTGCAGAGTAGAGAGAGGCTGACGGAACTCGGACCGGTGTCAGTTGTTTTCCGTGGCCGCTGGTAGTGAGACTTACGAAAGTTGTTCTCCGAGCGGGGACACTACGAGGTTGAGAAAGGTGACTTTGGAGTAAGCACATGTAGAAGGAAAGGGACTATTGTTGATTTTATTTGAACTGTAATGCATGCACTGTATTTCAATTGTATTGTTGTCTTGTCTGTTTTATTAGGAGTCTCATGAACTCCTGTGTCTGTCTTTAAGGATTTTTTTCCTTGCCTTTCATCTTTTCTAAACTTCCTATATTATTATACTATCTACTCCCATTTCTCTTGAAAGAGAAGTGATTGGTCACACACTTCTCACCTCGCTCCAATCCGTGTCTACCACCCCGGGTAGGCGGATTCAGTGACTAGTCTACGTTTTGGGAAGACGCACCTGAGAAAATCCCACGATTCTCGGGTGGCAGTCGAGCATTGTAGACGTTCTTGTTCAGTTTTCCTTCTCTCTCCCTATATCTAGGACGCTGGTATAGGGGTAAAGGGATTATGGGACAGGATTTAAGCAAGCCCAGTAAGGGCTGGTTAGCATGTGATTTAGTCGAAGACAGAGAGGGTGAGGAAATGGTTAAAGGTGTTGAAAAGATTGCAAAGGTATGTAAAATTGCTGTACCGACATGTGGAAGATTGCAACCAGAAAGTTGGCGTAGGTTACTGACAGAAAAGAAAGGCAAGCTTACAGATAATGGTTTATTAAAGACTGCTGAAGCATGGTATAGAGTAGCGAAGGCTATTCAGCTAGAAGGTTGGGTTGAGGAAGAGATAAATCACAAAGGTGTGAAATTGTTTGTGTATCATAATAATTGTGTTGCTGGGGTCTACCCTCAGCCAGCGCCCAAAACCGGCGCCCAGGGAATGTCTATCCCCAAGATTCAGTCAGCAACAAGTGATAGCCAGCTGACTATGTTCCCCACTCCCAATACCCATCCCATTACCTCCCCTGTCTGCCCGGTCCTGAATTCTGATGGATCTTTCTTTTCCCCTGCCCCATCTTTAACATTCCCATCATCCTCATCCATCCCTACGCTACCTGCTATACCTCCCCCTAACATTTCATCTGCCATTCCTTCCCTACACTCCCTCTCCATTAATGATCCCCTCCCCTCTTCATCCGCCCAGCTAACCACCTCTTCCACCCTCACCCCGGCTCCTCCCTCTACACCCACCCCTACCAATCCCTCTCCGTCCCCTCCCATCTCCGCCCCAGTCCAATACCCCACCTCCTTTCCTTCCCCAGCCTGGCCCTACCCCTTCCCATATCCCATGGCCCTGCCCTATCCCGGATATCCACTACCCCTTCCCCAAGCCACTCCCCAGGTTCCGGTCATGCCCAGTCCGGCACAGGTTACTCCGGGTGTGCCCACATCTAACATGGCCGCCACTCCTTCCCTTAACCCTAATGTAGTACCTTTTCCGGCCACCAATATGGCGGCCCCCAGTTCGGCCCTGATGCCGGTAATTCCCGGCGACTACCTATCCCCAGGTTATGACTCGCTAGCCACCCCTGCATCTGGGGCCCGTTCCCAACCACCGATCCTTTCACCTCATGCGGGCCCTGCACCGCGCAAAAGAGCCAACATCATAGAATTCGATGATGACGAGATGGACAGGGTGTCCCATGTCTCATCGGAGCTTGCCGCGGGAGCCCCAACTCATCGTTCTATCGATGACCCCTTTGGCCACAAGGGTCGGGGAGAACAGGCCCCTCCTAAATATGTTGCTTTCAATCCCACTCAAGCTAGTGCTCTAATGAAATCGCTCCCTGACCCAGAAAAACAGCCTATGCCCTTCTACCGAGGGATAGTTCAAATTCAAAAGACTTATTCCGCCGCATGGCGTGATTTGCTGAGCATTTGTGCTATTAAAGCAGGGGATGCATATTGGCCAAGTATGGCCCGACACCTCAGTACAGATCTGCTCAGCAGTGATGTTGATTACCCCTCTGGAGTAACTTTTTGCACCCAATTAAGAGAATGGGCTAAGGACAAACTTGCGGATCAGGCTGCTGGCCTTACTGATGTTATTCAAGATAAAGGAGAATCAGTGGAAAGGTTTCATGCAAGACTGTATCAAATGTTCACAGATTTGGGGTTTGATCTTACAGATAAGATTCATTCACAAATGCTGTCAGGTGCGTTTGTCCAAGGTGTTAAAGACTCTATACGCAAGGGAATCATTGCTGCACGTCCTGAATACAAGGTTGTTCCCTTGGATACCCTGCTTTTAGTTGCTAGAGGTCTGGAATCTGTTCAGACCCCAAGAAGACCCAATCCAGCTCCACTCATGGTGGCCCGCGCTACCCCCATCACCTCTGGCACCAAGGGTGTCAAGTTAGAGGATGTAACTTGTTTTAATTGTGGGGCTCAGGGACACTACAGAAGTGATTGTCCGGAACCTAAAAAGGAACCTGGGGCACCCAGAAAGTTCTCTAAGCCTGCCCCAGGCCCCAAGACCGAGAAAAAGATTCCAATTATTGAAGAACCAGATGATTAGGAAACTGGCAAGCCTGTGTCTGTAACCCCTGTAATGGCAGCGTCTACAGGGGATAAGGGAGGGCCACTTGCCACAGTGACTTTGCCCATTGAAGACCATCCTACTACATTTCTAGTTGACACAGGTGCAGCCCGTAGTGTTCTACGAGAACAAGACCTGCCAGACCCATCCTTCCTGTCCAGTATTGATGTCTCTTGTGTTGGAGTGGATGGCCAGCCAAGACGTAGCCCTTTAACAACTCCACTACGAGTTGGCTCTAGCCTGCTTGCTCGCTTTGTAGTATCCTCCACATGCCCCATTAACCTGTTAGGTGCTGATGTTCTCTCACGCCTGCAAGCATCCATCACCTTTACCCCGGATGGGCAGGTAGAAATGTTTACACCTCTGTCTGTATCAGACACTTCAGCCCTATGCTCTTTGCCTCTGATGCTGCATTTAGAAAAGCCCCGTGAGGAGGCAGCAGAATTAAGGTCCAATTTCCCAGAGGAATTAAAAACACAGGTGCCCGCTAAGTTATGGTCCTCAGGCCCAGAGGACATAGGTCACCTAAATGTTCCCCCTGTGGTGGTAAAGCTTATTTCAGGAGCTAAGTTACCAAGAAAACCACAATATCCATTAAAACCAGCACAGTCCGCTGCAATTTCTGTCCACATCAAGGCACTCTTGGGGAAGGGTGCCCTTGTCAAATGTAAATCTGAATGCAACACCCCGTTATTTCCTGTGAAAAAGAAAACTCCAAAGGGTGAGCCAGAGAAGTACAGGATGGTTCAGGATCTCCGTGCTGTTAATGAAGCTACCGTCCTGGACACCCCTCTTGTACCAAATCCTCATACTCTGCTCTCTGGAGTCCCACCATCTGCAAAATTCTTCACAGTTATTGACCTGGCCAATGCCTTTTTCAGTGTCCCACTGGACCCATCCTGTCAATACCTGTTTGCTTTCACTCATGAAATGCAACAGTATACCTGGACTGTCATGCCCCAAGGGGCACAAAATTCTCCAAGTCAATTTGCTAAGGCCATGGGCACCATCCTTGACCCATGGCAAGCTGAGCACCCAGAAGTTGTCCTGCTTCAGTATGTGGATGATCTACTGCTGTGTGGAGATGATATTCCCACTACTGAAAGGTGTTCAATCAGTCTTCTTTCCTATTTGGCAGAACAGGGATGCAAAGCTTCACTCATCAAGCTACAATTCTGTCAATCTTCAGTGATCTTCCTTGGACATTGCCTATCTCAAGGTACCAGACATCTTACTCGGGACCGGGTAAGAGCTGTTCTGGACATTCCACCTCCAAGGACTTCAAAGTCTCTTCATGCCTTCCTAGGCCTCATTTCCTACTGCAGAGCATGGATCCCAGAAGCCTCTCTGCTTATGCAACCTCTCTATGACGCTCTTAAGTCTGACCCGTTTTGTCTGACCAATGAAGCCCTGGACAATTTCGATGCTTTAAAACGTGCCATTGCTTCAGCTCCTGCCTTGGGCCTACCTGACTACTCCAAACCTTTCAAATTATTCGTCTCTGAAAGACAAGGCCATGCAACAGGAGTCCTCACCCAAACTAATGACTCAAGAGGCCGCCAGAGGCCTATTGGATATTTCTCATGTCAACTGGACATTGTGGCCAGAGGGACTCCTTCCTGTCTCAGGGCTGTTTTTGCTGCGAGAGAACTCATAGAAAGAACCTCAGACCTGGTCCTTGGCCACCCTCTGGTTGTTTTGGCCCCTCATGACATTTCTGCCATCATCAACCAAGTCCAGCTCAAGCACGTGTCTCCAGCCAGACATCTGCGCTTACAGTGTCATCTTCTTTTGCCTGACAACATTTCCATCCAAAGATGTCAAGTGCTTAATCCGTCCACTCTTCTTCCACTCCCTGAGGGGGGTATCTATTATGGATTTATCACGGATGAAACCTACATTCACCTGCTCTGTGGATGTATCAAGAAAGTCATGCATCCACATTTGACATTTTATGAAGGCGAAAAACCTCTCTGTGAAGGCCCAGATCACGCCTTCTGCACCACGTGGTACAAACCGAACATTACTCCTGAACCTTGCTATGAAGATGAGCTTTACCACCGGACCGATGTAAAGCTTACTGCACAAGACTTTTATTGTGACTCTGAAGGCAATAGCATGGTCTTGATCCAGCTACCTCAACAACTTAACTACCTTTACCGTCATTGGGATACTGCTATCCCACATATTCCTGTTACCAAGTTGAAGACAAGGTCATGGAATGATCTTGGGCCCATGGCAAAACTATGGGCCACCATGAATGAAGAACAGCTACAGGAAAATGGTATTGTCAAATACCCAACAACTGACCTTCTAGAAGCATGGCCACGCCATTTCCTGGAAAAGGAATTTCAAGATCTGGTCATAAAGAATGATTATGACCCAGAAACACCTCATGACTGTTTTGAACAGATGAAAATGGAAACAGTGCACTTACCAACTGTGCATGAGAACCCATTACCAGATCCGGATTTTACCCTGTTTGTGGACGGATCGAGATATGCCGATGAAGGAGGAACATATCACACAGGATATGCCGTAACCACAACAGATGAAGTCATTAATACATCATCCTTACCGCCAGCAATGTCTGCGCAAGAAGCTGAATTACAGGCTCTGACTTCAGCATGCAAAATTTCCGAAGGAAAACGTGCCAACATCTATACAGATTCAAGATATGCTCTGGGTGTGGCACATGACTTCGGCCTAATTTGGAAGACTAGAGGATTTCTTACCACCGCCGGTACACCAGTCAAACACAGCACTGCAATCAAGGAGCTAATGGATGCCCTCCTACTCCCCAAAGAAGTGGCCGTTTTGAAAATTAAGGCCCACGGGAAATTGGATACAGATGAAGCAAGGGGCAACCATTTGGCTGATCAAGCTGCTAAGTTAGCGGCCAGGGATCTGCAGGAAGTGGATGAAGAAGTGTCCGGACAAGAAGAAGAAGAAGAAGAAGTCCCTATTTTTGCTTTGCAAACTCTTCCTACTGATTTGCGAATTTTACAAGAACAACAAGCTGCAGTCACTCCTGAGGAAATCCAGAAATGGAAAAAGAAAGGAGCTGTCCAAAAGGACGGAATATATTACAACAACTTCAAATTTTGTCTTCCCAGAAATTTATACCCAGCAGTGGTCCAATGGGCACATGGGCCTGCACACCTGTCAAAAGAACTGATGGCCGCCCTCATACAGAAGTATTATGAAGCACCCGGAATCACAACATTGATAAGCAACTTCTGCAAAGCCTGTGTTATTTGTGCAAAATGCAATCCGGGAAGACCAGTCAAGGTGCCTGCAAAGAACCTGGCAAAGCCCATGTACCCCTTCCAACGAATTCAAATTGACCACATCCAAATGCCCAAGAGTGGGCCCCATGAATATGCACTAGTAATAGTGGACATGTTCTCAGGCTGGCCAGAAGCCTACCCAGTGGCCAATATCACTGCAAAGACAACCGCAAAGCGCCTAATTACAGATATTGTATGCAGATTCGGACTCCCAGAAGTCATTGAGAGTGATCAAGGCCCAGCCTTTACAGCAACTGTGACTAAAGAAATTTGGACTGCTCTAGGGGTGACTCTAGCCTTCCATACCCCTTACCACCCACAAAGTAGTGGTAAAGTGGAGCGCATGAATGGCACTCTAAAAAACAGAATGTTAAAAATGTCACAAGAAACAAAGATGCCCTGGCCAGAAAGCCTACCAATAGCTCTATTTAGTGTTAGGCACACACCTAGAGGGAAGCATTCACTGTCCCCATATGAGGTTCTATTTGGGACAGCACCCAGACTAGGTTGTTATTATCCGCAGCAGTTGCAACTCCAATCAGATGTTTTAGTAGACTATGTAACTGAACTTGCAAATGTCCTAAACAAAATACATGCCCAAGTTTTCTCTTCAATTCCAGATCCCGAATTGGATACAGGTTCCCATAACCTACTCCCCGGAGATTGGGTCCTGGTTAAGAAGTTTGTGCGGAAAAATACCCTAGAACCGAGATTTGACGGTCCATTCCAAGTTCTCCTGATTACCGCAACCTCCGTCAAATTGGCCGGTAGGCCAAATTGGATCCACGCTTCCCACTGCAAGAAATCTCCTGCCCCAGAGGAGGCGAATATCGCACAAACATGTATCTCTGGTACATCTTCTCCTTAATTAGCCTTATGAAGGCCCAGCAAGTAGCCATTACCAAAGACATTAGTGGGTACACCTTCTGGTATAATTCATCATGCACCCAGGTGGCTACTTATACCTTTGACTACTGTGATATTGTAGAATGCCCATTTCCCACACCACAAATCCAGAGCATCTATAGAGATATCCCTCATTCGAAAGACCCATATGTTTGTGTAGTTGACAAGCAATGGGGGCACAATTGTGACCATTGGGGGGCGGCGGGGTGGAATGCCGGGCCTGCCTGGGGTTACAAACCAAAAAGTGCCGTAGCTAAAGTAGATGATCGTGGTAGATCGCTTCTCCAGAGAATGACTTTAAGAAAGCCTGGGGGGAGCACACCAATGAAATTAATCCTTAACATTGAGCACCCAAGCCCAACAGATGCAGACCAGTATGTGATGGGAATGTACTGGAAAAGGGGTTCCTACCAGAAATTAGGGCATTTCTACCTCAAAGATATGTGCAACTCTTCTGAGTGGCAAGGGGCCACCCATATGGTCCCTAACCCATTAAAACCCCATATCCAGACCTTTCAGGACATGATGGCCATTGCTAACCCCACTTTTGAAGATACCATGGCCGCTGAAACAGGTTTTAATGATGTAAATTTATGGTTAGAATGGATGAAATATAATGCTAATAAGCACAATAGAACCGCATGTTATGTGTGTGGAGGTGCCCGGCCTCACTTGGGTACCGTACCTTTAATCCTACCCGTAGATATAGAAGAATGTGTTTTAAGCCTTTTTGCCTATCACTATAATTTTAACAGGTCCATATGTATTGCATGGACAAAGGAGTATCCTCTTCTAGCCAAAGACGTCAAACCCCCTGATGGTATTACCGTATATAAAGGTAATTACACTTGCTATGCCATGTACGATGGTATTGGTAAATTTGTAGGTAACTTTTCCAAAGGTTATTGTGCTACATACAGAACTGTCCCTGTACGCTTGCTGCAACATCACACTAGGTCACTAGGAGACATTTATTGGTTGTGTGGGGATTTACAGCTAAGATCCAGAATGGACACAGAATGGTGGGGAGAGTGCACTTTGACTAAGGCCATTATGCCTATACATATTATTTCTGACACACACCTCAACACCCATGAGTCCAGCCACACTAAGGTTAAACGTGACGCCCCAGTGAAAGGAAGTTTTGATCCTCATGTGTATATCGATGCCATTGGAGTGCCCAGGGGGGTACCCAATGAGTTTAAAGCAAGGGATGAAGTTGCCGCAGGATTTGAATCGATTTTTACCATAGTTACCGCAAACAAGAATTTAAATTGGATAAATTACATTTATTATAACCAACAGCGTTTTGTTAATTACACCAGAGACGCCCTCCAGGGGTTGGCCGAACAGTTGCAGGCCACATCCCAAATGACTTTCCAGAATAGAATGGCCCTAGATATGATCTTAGCCGAAAAAGGAGGGGTTTGTAAAATTTTGCCCGACACCATGACATGTTGTACCTACATCCCAGAAAACACAGGCCCTAATGGTAAAGTCACACTAGCCATAGAAAAATTAAATGACTTGTCTGAAGAGTTAAAAAGGAATTCTGGGATAAAAGATCCCTGGGAAAGATGGTTTGGTTGGATGACAGGATGGCAAAAGGCTTTAATGCAGATTGGTATGGCTATACTAATTTTTCTTTTTATTTTTGCTCTTCTCTTTTGTTGTGTCCTCCCATGTCTGAGAAAATCCCTCATGAAGACTGTTGACCAAGCAGCACCCACTTTGACCCATCTCGAAGTTGATGACCAAGAATTCCAAGACATCAACTCACCCTGTCTGCCGCTGCAAACATTCCCTTTTGTTGATAAAGTGCAGGAATTCTAGGAAGGGACTAGCTCAGGGACAGCATCTGTCAGTGAATGGTAAAGGCCCCGTGCGGAGAAGTGGTGGGTTAGCTGCCATGGGACACCCATGGGTGTGAAGTGTTCGAGAGCCATACTGATGGATGAGTTAGCCTATTATTAGGGTCAGCTCTAGGGACAGACTTGCACTTTGCATTAACACCTAGCTAGCGGCCGCGGGGTTTCTGTGCCTTTGGGTTAACACGTCTTCTGATACTAACCTAATAAAGTTTTATCTCTTAGAATCTAACATTTCATAGGGGGGACTGATGTGGAATTATTAAAAATCATTATTGTACTTGTATTGAATTATTGTACTAACTCCATTTTAACCTTATATTGTGACAATCCTCCATTTTGTCCTCCTAACCTGACTTCTTCAATCCTCCATTTTGTCCTCCTAACCTGACTTCTTCAATCCTCCATTTTGTCCTCATGACTTAACTTGTTCATTTTAAAACTACATTACGTGACTGAACTTCTCAACCCAATTAGTACAGTAGACAAAGACTGTGTTTCCTTCAAGGACAAGTACCAGGAGGTGCTGGCTACTCCTTAAGACTTGCTGGCTACTCCTTAGAGCTTGTAAGATAGTACAGTTTGAAGGCCACAGAACACAGTAGTAATGAAATGTTCTATTCATAAGAGACCTTGCACCTGGACATAAAGCCTGATATCATTGACCGTGTAAAATGACGCTTAGGACCCCCTTGTCCCCCACCCGTGTCCAGAATAATCCCACCTCTGATGGGTGGGCACGGGACTAACCTCTTAATTTTACGAACCAATAGGTAAGACACTAACCCCGTCACTTAACAATTAATCCAATTGATGATGTTTATTTGCTGATATTCTAATAATCAATGATGACGCAAAATGCCTCTTAAAAGGGCCTGCGCGCCCGCTTTTTCTTCACTTGCCAATAAACTTTCTCGAAGTTATTTTAACCTGAACCTCGTGTGTCAGACTTAATTACTTCAGCGTATATACGCAATTTAATTTTATTGATTTGGACAGGAACAGATAGACATTTGAACATTTTGGTTTACTTTCAAAAAGTACCATAACAACACTATGGGAATAAAAGGTCCCAGACTGCCATACACTATGCTAATAAAAGGTCCCAGACTGTCATACACTATGGGGATAAAAGGTCCCAGACTGCCATACACTATGGGAATAAAAGGTCCCAGACTGCCATACACTATGGGAATAAAAGGTCCCAGACTGCCATACACTATGGGAATAAAAGATCCCAGACTGCCATACACTATGGGAATAAAAGGTCCCAGACTGCCATACACTATGGGAATAAAAGGTCCCAGACTGCCATACACTATGCTAATAAAAGGTCCCAGACTGTCATACACTATGGGAATAAAAGGTCCCAGACTGCCATACACTATGGGGATAAAAGGTCCCAGACTGCCATACACTATGGGAATAAAAGGTCCCAGACTGTCATACACTATGGGGATAAAAGGTCCCAGACTGCCATACACTATGGGAATAAAAGGTCCCAGACTGCCATACACTATGGGAATAAAAGGTCCCAGACTGCCATACACTATGCTAATAAAAGGTCCCAGACTGTCATACACTATGGGAATAAAAGGTCCCAGACTGCCATACACTATGGGAATAAAAGGTCCCAGACTGCCATACACTATGGGAATAAAAGGTCCCAGACTGCCATACACTATGCTAATAAAAGGTCCCAGACTGTCATACACTATGGGAATAAAAGGTCCCAGACTGTCATACACTATGGGAATAAAAGGTCCCAGACTGCCATACACTATGGGAATAAAAGGTCCCAGACTGCCATACACTATGGGAATAAAAGGTCCCAGACTGCCATACACTATGGGAATAAAAGATCCCAGACTGTCATACAATATGGATTAAAATGTTTACGTTATTAAAGTGATATTAATAACGGGTCACTTACCGAAGCACTCCATAATTCGAATCTCTACGACTGGCAGATGACCGGTCATGTCTTCCAAGACGCAAACATCTCCTATTACATTACTGTCAAAGAGGAAATTACAAACTGTTAGTTTGGTCATGTTTAAACTGAGTTAAAATAATCGAATTAGGAATTAACCTCTTCTCCATTCATAATGAAAACAAAGAAGAATTCCGTCTCTTTGTATCGCGTGAAAAGAAAAATAGATGCTTTCTCCAGCTAACGTGTGGACATTGAGTGCACTGAAGCTGAACGCTGCTCTGAGTAACTGATGGGTGACAACACATCAAATTATTTATTTTAAAGTTAGTGGGCCTAAACCTTAAACTAGAGGATCTCACTTTCAAGAGGAACACCCTATTCCATATGTTTTAAAGGAGTTTGTCTATCAGCAGCATGGGAAATGCAAGCTGATTTGCATGAAATACCGGTTCTGGTGCCAAGGCAGGAATAAGAGTGACAGAGTAAATTATAGAAATAAGCCTCCCACATTGTCACGTTCCTTGGGGAACCATTGCAGCAATCTAAGGGGCAACTCTGACCTGTTTACCTTTGTGAATGCCCATAGTGATAGCTGAACCGTAATCACAATTATAGAGTTCCTGTGCGATAATTGTTGTAGAACAGGTATCAATGTCCCCAGATATGGCATGAAGAGCACGCACATACTTACTCATCTATGGTAACGTCACTGATCTTCTTTAGGGTGTCCCTTTCACCACCGTAAACCACAACTCGTTTAGGCATGTAGTTTTCATCCGTAGAATCAACAGTAATCAGCAGCTTCCTGTGGGCATGAAGAGAGGGACAGTTAAACCTTTAACAGTGGGGGAAAAGACACTTTCAGATTACTCAAGGAATATCTAATAGAAGCATTAGATTTTTTTAGAAAAAAATCCTTTACTATGACGATGTACGTGCACAATGCATGATGCAAACGGAGAAATCCACAGATACATCTGAAGTGAAGAACCTTATTTTAGAGGATGTGAGGCTGTGGGGAAAGACAGTCTAGTTACACTAGAAAAGCCGACCAATGGGAAAGCCCTGTTCTGGCCGAGGAGCATGAGAATGGAAATTCGAAAAGAGCTGGAGAACAACAGAATGGCAACCTAGCCCCGTACGGTATAGCTATATGATCTATATATCCTTGGCTTTCTTTACATGTGTAAGTCAACGAAGAGATCTCAGGAAATAACCACGAAGTCTAGACATCCTGCTAGGTTGCCTGGATAAATAAAAGTAGTGATTTATTAGATATGGTTCGCTTATAATGCAGACAGCTGGGCATGGGTTCAAAAATAAAATAAAATTTATGGAAACAGACTCGAACTTCCAGTGCATCAGGCAGGAAGTTCGAGTCTGTTTCCATACATTTTATTTTATCATTGACCCCGAAGTGTTGGACAGGCGGGACACACAATGCTGGGCACTGCAAGCACTCATGCACAGATTAACAGATAAAATCAGGTCTGCTGTTGGCACGGTAACAGTAAAAATTAGCTGTTCCTACTTAACGATGGTGCCTTCCTTCATAAGGAGCTGGATCCAATGCTGCCCATGGGATCCATCACTTTCCCAGAATGTTTCGTGGAATCCATCTGTCAGACACGCCACATTGTTTTCATCCTGGAAACGAGAGATTTGGGGGTTTATATTCCCCAGAATTACGATACATGCTATAACATCTACCACTCCGGATCTCATACAGCTCGGATTTATTTAAATACATTGGTGATGCACTATTTACTGATAATTGTTAAGATTTACTGGAGCGCCAGTCAGAAAATTCTAAACTTATTTATTTCACCAACAGAGGAAGAAGCAGCAAAACTGGAGCTGTGTGAGCCTCCAGAAAGATTAAAATTAACCATCGAAATCCAGAGCCCGTTAACATAATCTGCAGACAGAGCTGGAGTTACGAAAATACCTTCACATAGAAAGCCTGGAAGAAGGAAGGTGTACGCAACTACTAAACTGAGAATCTTGCAAAACTAAAATGGGATGGCAAATATTGGACCAAAATAGCCTATATGGGAATTTCTCAAATGTGGCTATTTTTTATATCGGCTAATTTGGTGTCAAATGTGGAATTCCCTAGTAAGTTCTACGCAATTCAGAATTTAGTGAACAAACCCTAGCCTAGACTGTCATCTGTAAGAGATTTTTTTTTCTGTTCCTTGAGAGTACATTTAGGTTGTTTCAAAGTCACTGGTCCAGTTCAATGTATTCTAGACCTTTCTAGAGAAGTTCTAAAATAAATCTAGTATTAGCACAGATCTATTTATGTAGTGACGGCTGGGCATTCAATGTGAGTCACTTCTCCCACACTGCGTCTGTTCTGATTACTGTACGGTTAATCCAATGAGTCACAGTTAACTCACAGGTGGTTTTAAGAGGACTCAACTGCTCCGAGAAATAAAACTAAAAGCCATGTGAGAGCAGTGCCCCCTCTGCCTGGTAGTAAATAGCCATGTGCACAAATGCTTTTCAGTGGGTATCAACGAAAATGCCTTTAAAACTTTGCCCTAATGAATCAATCTGTCCGTGGCTAGCTCAGAGCAGAGAACCTTCAGGTCTCACAGCGGCAGGGGCCAATGCCACTAGAAACCATTATCAAACAGGGCACTCTTGGCACCGTAACTAGTAGAGAAGTGTTACTTCAATAAGCAGCATTGTTTGATTGCATAACAAACAAAAAATACAACAGGTTTAAAACTATTCCCTGTACAGGACTACTGAATAATATTGTTTGAATACAAATTGAGTAAATATGAATATTGTTTATATCACTTGGTAAGTGCGCCCACTTCCCGCATCATATCATTATTTAAATTACCATCCTGATCTGTGGCATTGGGAACTCCATGTTTAAATGACATTGGGAACTCCATGTTTAAATGACATTGGGAACTCCATTGTCAGATGAAGACAGGGGAAATACTGTGTATATTAACAAAGCGCAGGTGGGCACACCCGTTAAAATAGTCGTCACCATTAGATAAAGAAAATTCAAGGTGCTCACTATAAAAGCCCCATTTCCAAGAGGCGATACATATAATCATATAATACTAGAAGGAGGAGCACAACTGAGTAAAATACAAAAAAGCGTTAATACACAAAAAACAACACACGTATAACAGGTATCAGCATAGATATTAAAGAATTGGAAATGTTAAAACATCTCTATCAATATGCAAACAATAATTGCAGATAAAGTCAAAATAGGAAAAAAAAACAGTATTGATCAAAAAATGATCCAATTAAAGTGGTATAACCACTAATTCAGAACAACAGTATATTAGATACCTGTATATACTAATAAACAAAAATAAACATACCAAGAACAACAGCAAATGTGAGAGGAGGGTACAGACATCAAATACAAAAAAATAGCCCCCAACGTTTCGGCGAATTCGCCTTCATCAAGGAAGCATTTTGGGGAAATACTGTGTACCGATAGGTCATCCAGAACTGCCCGTTCCCTAAAAATGCCTGATATAAGGGAATACCCTGTATAAAGCACCTGCCGGTATATTCTCACTTCTTACAATAAAGGCGCATAGAGTAACTGCAGTAAAGTTAAGGAATGTTTTGTATAGATGTTGGTGGTTGATTTTAAGTACATCCATTGGACAATTTGAGATGGAGTCACATCGAATCGCACCTCTCCTTGTTGCATGGAATTACCTAGTACGAATATATAACGTGCTCACCTGAGTTGTCATATTTAGACAGGTGAGCACTGACATGCCTGGTGCCTGCAGCACGCACTAAAAATGAGTTGTGCTCAGTGCATTGGACAATACTCCACACCTCATCACACCTTAGTACATCTTGCTTAGGATTTGCTATGAAATCCATCACCCTCTCTAGGCTGCAGCTGGCCCATGCTGCCGCTGTAAAGGATTCTCTAGCCCTTTATGAATCACATTGACAGACTTTTAAACAGGTCCCTAAATCATGTCCACAAGACCCAGTCCTAAAATGACAGTGAGCAGCCAGTAGCCCCCATACCGTGGACGATGAAACATTGATACTCTCCACAAACTGCTTCATGTTTCCAAGGGTCTCATCCTCCTTCCCCATGTGATCAAACAGGAAATGGACTAAATCTTCATCACATTCATAGGACCAGGAGGCAGGCAGGTATCTGGAGAAAGGAATACATTAATTCACATGGCCCAGTATCTCCCACTGACATCAGAAGAAGGGCCAGCTCAGGGGGCTCACTGTAAAGAGATGTATATAACATAGAAACATAGAATGTGAGATGGATGTGACAAAGTAACTGAAGCAATAAATAAATGAAAGGACTATATGTTAGTCAAGCCCTGAGGCCAGTAATGGGGTGTCAAGTATTGCCATTACTAATCTAAATATTAACCTGGGACAAATCATCTCGTTTCACGAAAGCTGGCAGTGGCTTGGGATGAAATGTGGAGGATTGCAGGTCAATGGGGAGAAAGCAAAGTGTCTATGGAAAAAGAGCTGGTGTCAGACAGATTGATAAGGGAAGCTTGTCAGCTTATTCACTAAAGTGAGAATTCAAAATGAACGTCAAATTTAACGCCAGAGTAGCCGACTTAAAGCGGCACTGTCATGCCGAATCCCGTTTTTTTTTTTTAACCCCCCTCCCGCCTCCACTACATCCAATCGACCCCCTAGTCACCCCCAAATGCCCCTAAGCCCCCCACATTACCTATTTTTTATTCTTTATCTTCTGCCCCGATCTATATTCAGGGCGCCGCCATCTTTGTGTGGGTAGGTGAAGTCCCTGTGGGACACGTCATCTACCCACACTACACAGACTGTAAGATTCCCGCGCAGCGTGGGAAAGTTCTTTTGAATTTTCCCACGCTGTGTAAAATGACACAGAGCACTCTGATTGGCTTAAACCAACCAATCAGTGTGTTCTAAGCCTAATTGCAGGGCGGGGCAAGGCTTTATAAGCCTTGACCCGCCCTGCGGAGCTCAGTACGCGGCGTGCCCTCCATGGGTGAACATGGATTCATTTTTGTTTGCGCTCGTTTTTTTTTTGTTTTTTTTTTAAAGTGCGACGGGTATGATGGATTTTTATTTGGCCTTTTGGGGGGCTGAAGAAAGAAGAATTTAGAAAAAAGAAGACGTCAAATGGTAAGTTTAATTATTTTTTTTTACAGGTTAGTTATTTTAATCCCCCCTCACTATTTTTAGGGTGAGGGGGGTAGGTAGGGGATAGAATGTTTTGGGTGGGGGGGGTGACTAGGGGCTTGGGACCCCTAGTCACCTTGATGTGGGGGGAGGGGAGGGTTCATTTAGGGCCCCCACCCACCGCGCAGGGGTGGGGGCCGGGGGGGGGAGGACAATAGGTCCCCCCCCTTATTGTTTTATTAGGGCCCCCACCCACCGCTCAGGGGTGGGGGCCGGGGGGGGAGGACAGTAGGTCCCCCCCCCTTATTGTTTTATTAGGGCCCCCACCCACCGCACAGGGGTGGGGGCCAGGGGGGAGGACAGTAGGGGAATGTTTATTAGTGTTTTTTTTTTTTTTTTTTACAGTGAGCAGCCACAGGCTGCTCACTGCTTGCTAGACATGCCCCTACTCGCGGTATAGCGAGTAGGGGCATATTTACCAATACTAAGTAATCTTTACTTAGTATTAGTAAAGTTAGCTGAAAGTCCAATTTAGGTCTTTCAGCCTTTTAGTAGATAGCTCCCTGATACCGTGGGAATTAGGGAGTTATCTACTAAGCGGCTGCAAGATGCAGCCGCGGCAATGAATAGGATCGGAGTTTCATTCATTAGAATGAAATTCCGATACGATCAAAGTACCGAATTGCATCCTAACACCAATGGAGAAACAGTGCTCATTCTGTTAGGATGCAATTCGGCAGTTTTGCCGGCGTTCTGTCTAAGTGACAGGACGTTCGGCAATACTGACAGGAAGCATTGTGGGAACAGGGAGGAAAGCTAGGGATCATGGGAAAATTGCTCTGACCAGCGGAAATGAAGCACACTTTGCTCCTCCGCTGGTCAGAGCTGGTCAAGCGGAGGAATCCTCCATAAGGCAAAGAGTCCCTACTTTGTCTTATGATGTTAAAGAAAACTAAAGAAGACAGGAAGAAAAGAAGAACAGATCCTGAGAGAGGGGGAGAAGAGGAAGAGATTGGGGAAAGGTAAGTTCGGCATGACAGTGCCGCTTTAAGAAGCATGATTTAGAGAATTTTTCCAGCTCGGCTATTTAGACCTTGTATTTGAAAATCACTCAGAATTCTCATTTTAGTAAATAACCCTGTGTCCTTTAGAGAAACGAGGATAATTTAAACTTGTTCCAAAGAGAAAGGTAAAACTAAGGGGGTTCTTCTGTCTAGGAGAAGGGTGGCGGTGAGAGAGGTCCACACCCAGTTAGTGTGGGCACTAAACGTGTGCCCCCTATTGGCAGTGTGATTATAAAGGGGGTGAGAGATGTTTCTTATTCTGCTAGTGGTGGGTTATTGGTCTCCCCGTCTAATGGCCGGTTAGAAGATGGAAAGATCACAAGGTACTACCTCAGTTTCTGCACGGCTTCCTCATCCGGAGCGGTGATTCGGGGTTTCTCACCTAAATGCTTGGAATAAACTATGTCCACAACGTCCTCCCACCTACAAATGGAACAGGCTAGAATCAGATATAGACATGTGAAAGCAGGGTTATTAAACAGCAAGCCTGGGGGGCGCGTGGCCCTCAATATTTATCATCGAGACCCCAGACTGCCTGAAGAAGGAACTGTCACTCCCAGAGAAGAACCGGTTCCTTGTTCCTTCACCCCAATGAACAATATGTCAGCATTTACTGGGGTGAATATCGCAGCTGAGGTAAATAAAGAAACATATTTACCCCCGCAGCACATAGGTGTTGCAGTGACTTTGCCATCCCATGATGCCTCAGGTTCAGAAACCCATACGTACACCTGCACTGGGTGTATGGCATAGCAAGAGTTAACTAATGTACATACTTTAACTGGCTTTGCCCAGCAAAGCATGCAAATTAAATAAGAGGGGGGAAAATTTAACTAAATCTTAGCATGACCTAATAGCTAACCTTTAGAAGTGACCGTTGCGATCAAAGTTAATTTTTAATTCTGAAATGTAACAAATTCATCGGACTGGTTTCAAAGACCACAGAGTTGTTAAAACCTCCAGACTCAGACATGAAATAAAGGAGATTTAGTTACAGGATACCATCATACATTGTATCAGCTTGCCACAACATTGATGTACCATGGTCTATGCCAAACTAATGCCAGGTCTCACTAGATTAATGGAACACTCCGTTGATTAATGGAACACTCCGTCTATATATCTCCAAATAAAACACTCATGGATTCTTTTTTTCTGCAAGTTTTATTTGGGGTATATAAAAATAAAGCAACTAGCAAAAGCTGAAGACATGATGTCTGCAGCATTCCCCTCTTTCCCAAAAATACAGCAATCAGAGGCTTCTCACCACTCAATATATATAGTCATCCTAAATTAACCGAACCATAAGTAACTCGCCTGCAGGCTGCGTGTGGCCATTTACCTGCTCATGGGCCGGTAATTCATTCCAAAAATCTGCTGCTGCCTGGTCGTTTTATCTGTAGACTCCACAGGTACCAGCCTGTCACCCCCTTCATCCAGCCGGCAGAGCAGGACCCAGCCCTCTGCCATGTCACAGCTACTCCTGAATTCCTCCATCTGCTCCTGCACAGAGACACAAAGGGGCAGATTCAGTCACCCTGATTAGGGTTTTATAGAATAAACAGGGAATAGGCAGACAAAGCATGGCTTACGGTGTAACAGAGTCCGCCAACTTAGTTACAGTCACTGCTTGGTTACTTTAACCAACATTTCTAGTGAATAAACATTTCAGTTTCATTAAAGAGACAATATAGTCACCAAAACAACTTTAGCTTAACAAAGTAGTTTTGGTGTCTATATCATGTCTCACTGCTCAATTTTCGTCCATTTCTGAGTTAAATCACATTTATTTTACAGCCCTAGCCACACCTCCCTGCTTGTGACTTTAACAGCCTTCCTAACACTTCCTGTAAATAGAGATCTAATGTTTATACTTGTTTAGACCTGTTTAATTTCTTATCTCCGTTAATAGCTTGCTAGATACAGCAGCAGTCTCCTGAGTGTGACTTGTGACGAACTGAGCCTCGTCACGTGTTCTTGGAGGGGCCTGCTGGCCAGCCTCTTACCAAAAGACTATGGGCCCTTTCAAAAAGTATGTGAACAGACTTGTTTTGTGGGATTTTATATTTGGTACGGGAACCGAAAAGCCGCACAAACCGGAGACCACCCTGGAGCTTGTTAAGCCTAATTGCTACTGTTCAGCAATTTCCACCACAGTGTTCTAAGTGTTCGTCTGGGTGGACGCAATTCCTATGGACGACCAAGAGGTGGTGGCCATCTTGTTCCCGCGAACGCAGAGAGCGGTGTTTGGGCATGAATCTCATGTAACTGAAAACGGACTGTAGCGGATGGCATTGGGCTGTCCTCAAAGTTAGTTTTAAAAATGCATTTCGTGTAATTATTCCCATGTCTGGCTGTATTGTATGTAGCATTCGTCTGATTGTTCAGTAGTTTTCATTCCGTGTTCCATCAGACCACCCCAGAGAGAAGTGTGTACCTCGTTAAGCTTTCACACTCTGTAACCGCAAACTTATTGACCATGCAATCGCTACTTTGTATATATCTGGGTGGTCGCTGTTCGGCATACGAACCGCGTGGCGGCGGCCATCTTACTCAAGAAAATCTGAGCGGTGTTTGGTCGTCAAGTGTCTGGAACTCAAATCGGACACTCAATTACCCGAACACCGCTGAGACCGCCAGAGCTCCGTAACTCCCGAACGGAGGGGCCAACCAGCCCCTCGTTCGGTAAAATAAATATCCCGAACAAGGGAATTCATACGAATGCCGATTTAACTTTGGATGGCAAGTATTTCTATGTATTTTATCTCCCGAACAGAGATTGACCGCAAGGCCATAACACATGGAGCCCTTTTCGGATACTGCCTCGTGTGCGGTCGGTCAAATTGCCTCTTCCACCTAACTCCCGAACCCCTGGTCCGATCTGGGTGAATTTTGAATATGTTAGTCACCCAGATCAGGGCTACCAGGGGGGACCCATTATATAATTCTGACTGTTTTGGGGTACATCCAGAAATCGGGTAAAACTGCAGTAGGTATAAGTGGATTATGTGTCACACTGAGGGGAGGAGATGTGTGGGAGGTAACAGTTACACTATTGGATACTGTACTGATTAATGTGAATCCCTCCCTTGCATGGGAGAAAGCTTTAAAAGAAGGTTGTGTGATTAAAAGTCCAGTTCTGCTCCTGATGCTGTGTGTCGTCCAGTCATTGGGATCTATATTGGGATATTCGTAGATTACTTTACTTGCTGTGACTATTGTTATACGGGATTTTATTACTTGTTCCTGAGCCTCACTGGGATCTTTAGTGGAGATAACCTGGGAAAGACCAGCTCTCCGCTACATGGACACAAACTCCTGAACACCGCTGGACTTCCAGCATCACCTGCGTTCGGTTCTACAACACTTAGAAAGGCACTGTTCGGTGGAAACGTTCCCACGAACAAAGGGATCAAGCTCCAGTGTAAGACTATTGACTCTGTTCGGTAGTTTGTTCATTTTTAAAGTACCGAACTAAACCGACAGCAAGACCTGATTCTATGGAACTGTTTTCGGCATGGGACCATGTGGGCGGTTGGTCAAATTATGACTTCCAGGAAATTCCTGAACCCCTCAACTGATCTGGGTGATTTTTGGACATGTTGGTCACCCTGATCAGGGCTATTGGGTGATGGAACTTTTGTGGGGGGTTTGTGTGTTTTAATGTATTTTTTGGGTTTTGTAAAAATGTATATTTTCTGTGCCTGGAGATAATTGAGTTTAATACAGTGCTTGACTCAATTATCTCCCGGGCATAGGGAAGGGATTGACCTATTTTGTCCGAGTGTCCTGGACCCGAGAGCCAATGTAATTGTGTATATGTTTTTACTGTAGTCTACTCTCAGGTCTACGGGGGAGCGCCCCTTGCATGGGGACCTAAATGTAAGGCCAGTTGTGGCTGCCATTAAAGAGATTTATTTTACCATTTATACTATTCAAGTATAGGCTCATGTTTGGGGGATTGGAGAGCTATATTCACTCTGGGGATTGCTATAATCACTATACGCCGTTGGTTCACAATAATTGCTCTTGTAACAGCAGCCTGCTTCGCTCTCTGGACTAGGAGAGGTCTACCCACTGGAAGCTGGATCCTGGTCTAGGGTTAAGGGTGGGTGGAGGACAGCGAAACCCCAACCAAGCTGCTGTGGTTTGTGGGGCTTACTGTGGTTTTGGTGTCTGAAGCGGTGCTTATGGTACTCAAGGATTACAAGAAAGCAGCGATTGATGGAGGTACCCAGTCGGGGTGCCAGGCGGTCCGTCACAGACTTAAGTATAATTTACAGAGCAGGAGATTAAAAAATGTAAGTATTTTTCATCTAATTAAAATTGAAACCATTTTTTTTTCATGCAGGCTGTGTCAGTCACAGCCAGGGGAGGTGTGGCTAGGGCTTCATAAACAGAAACAAACGTGATCTAACTCCTAAATGGCAGATAATTGAGCAGTGAGACTGTAGGGGCATGATCTATACACCAAAACAGCTTCATTAAGCTAAAGTTATTTTGGTGATAAGAGAGTCCCTTTAACCCCTTAAGGATCAAACTTCTGGAATAAAATGTAATCATGACATGTTACACATGTCATGTGTCCTTAAGGGGTTAATAGCAAACTTCATTGTTTAGTAAACCTTCACAACATTTATTATATATGTGTCCCATAAAATGAGAACCTCTTGTTTTATAAAAGTGTGGTGTGTATATTTACGTAGTGCTCAAAGCCTCACCTTGCTTAGTTTCACCCATAACCCATTGGCATTGCAGTATTCCTCGCCTGTGGCTCGTACACAGCTTCCTTTGCGGACTTCGACGGTGCCTCGTGACAGCTTCTTAAGGTTCTGCTTAGCGAATCCAGGAGCCTCCCAGACTGTCAGCAAGCACCGGGCAGAAGACGAGCTGCTTGGGTCCTTGCAAACCTTGTATTGTACTTCTCCGGGGACGTAACACAAGGCGTCAGGCAGAGGATGCGCGCGTCGGAAGCAGTCAATACATTCCAATACACAGCGGATTTGGCCAAGGAGCCGGTGAGGATTATCCGAGGTCTGCATTTTCAGGGCTTACGAGAACCCCTGGATTTAAAAGAAAAATGTCCAGATAAAAATGCTTATGAGATTAGAGTAAAATTGTTCTCACAAACTGATCAGAAAGCACCAATTCTACTGACAGAAACGTAAAACTATTAACAGCAAACATACATATTAAAAATTTACCTATTCCTGGGTTTATTTACTAACATGATAAAATATGGATGCCATGTCTACAAAAACACCATTGGCTGCCGATGTGCCAGTGCTCTATTTTCATACTGCTTATTCCATATATAAGCCATACCACATTCTTCCAATTGATCTTCTGCTAGATTCCCACCATTCCTCTGCCACCACAAGCTTATCATCACACCTTCCCTGTGCCCCCTCTGTTCCACTTTCTCTCTCTCTCTCTCTCTCTCCTTTCAGTCCCTTTTCAGAACTCTTATCACATCTTATCTGCCACCTCCCTAATGACCTTCCTTGACCTTTCATAGAGCAAATTCCTCTCCTAACAGCATTATCAACAGTCATTAATACTTCAGCTCATCTGACCAAAATCACAACTATCCATCAGTCCATCACATCTAACCACCAGTCCTCGTCAGTCCAACACATCTGACCACCAACCACCATTCCTTGTCAGTCCATCACATTTGACCACCAACCACCATTCCTCGTCAGTCCAACATATTTGACCACCAACCACCAGTTCCCTTCAGTCCATCACATCTGACCACCAACCACCAGTCCTCGTCAGTCCATCACATCTGACCACCAACCACCAGTCCTCGACAGTCCAACACATCTAACCACCAACCACCATTCATTGTCAATCCATCACATCTGACCACCAATCAACATTCCTCGTCAGTCCAACACATCTGACCACCAACCACCATTCCTTGTCAGTCCATCGCATCTGACCACCAACCACCATTCCTCATCAGTCCAACATATTTGACCACCAACCACCAGTCCCCTTCAGTCCATCACATTTGACCACCAACCACCAGTCCTCGTCAGTCCAACACATCTGACCACCAACCACCAGTCCTCGTCAGTCCAACACATCTGACCACCAAACACCAGTCCTCGACAGTCCAACACATCTAACCACCAACCACCATTGCTTGTCAGTCCATCACATCTGACCACCAATCAACATTCCTCGTCAGTTCAAAACATCTGACTTCCAACCACCAGTCCCCGTCAGTCCAACACATCTGACCACCAACCACCAGTCCCCGTCAGTCCAACACATCTGACCACCAACCACCAGTCCCCGTCAGTCCAACACATCTGACCACCAACCACCAGTCCCCTTCAGTCCAACACATCTGACCACCAACCACCAGTCCCTGTCAGTCCAACACATCTGACCACCAACCACCAGTCCCAAACAGTCCCAAACATCTGACCACCAACCACCAGTCCAATACATTTGGCCACCTCCCTCCAGTCCACATTAGTTCAATACTTCTGACCGACCTCCTCCTACCGGTCCATCATATCTCACTCTTTCCTGCCATCACAGACAGTCAATACATCAGTTATTCTTTCACCACTCCCCTTCAGTCTAATATATCTGACTCCCGCTAAAAGTCAAAGAGAGACCAATACATTTGACGTCATCTGAGGCCAGCACATTGAACCTTATTACTTCATCCCAGTATCCAAGTCTCTTCGCCAGTACACCCAGCATGACAATCTCTACCTCCAGTTATGGCTAACCCTTGATTCCAAGGCTCTGTGTGTTTTATAATCAATGGACTCATTAACATCACTTAAGTAAAGTTCTCTCAGCAGGCGATCTCTGTATAAGAAACATTAAACAGATAAAAGGTCAGGCCAAGGTTTACAAAGGGCAGGTTATGATACCAGAGGGTGTGGTGCCGTGAGACAATGGCTAGAGATTTACTGAAATCTAAACAATGAAGGTATCAGATTATTTATGAGACCTAAATGCCAGTGAAGGGGTAATGGAGACATATTAAACCACGAGATGAAAGGATGAGATTTTTAGGATTTTGCCCTAACACACAGTCAGCATTAAATGTTTTTATAGTCCACACAGCAGCTACAACGTGAAGTCCCTCTCCTCTTACTGATATACCGCAGAGAGAGTCCCAGAGCCTCACATATCACAATCAGAAGTGGAGAATTGTGGAACTCCCACTAATCTCAGACAGACCGAGACACGCATGTCCTGAAATTAAGGGCCCCACTCTGCAGTCAGTCACACGCAGTATTTTATGTTTTTTTTATCCACGTATAATTAATATTATTATTTTACCCATTAGATGGTTAGATTAGGTTAGATAAATCTCTTTATGTCACAACAAATCAGCAATGGCACTGGTCCATAATGGGCTAAGTCCAATTTCCACCAAACCTCACATAAAAAAAAAAGTAATCTGATTAAAACAGAAAAAAATTGCATTGCACAGTGTCGTGTATGCAGAACACATTTTCACTATAATGTGTATTACTGTCCTATAACTACTTCCAATTACACAAATGACTTGAAATAGCCCAGGAAGACACCGAAACACAGGAATCAACATTTTAGTAGAAATAATGCTTTGTAATCAACTCACTAATCGCTGTAAAGACTGCCAGCAAAATCCTCAGTGCATGTACTCATGACTGTGTACACAAACATAGTCTGTGCACATAGAGTGAGTAATTAGATACAGTCCGTGTACACACAGTCAGAGCATGCAGTCAGTGTACACACAGTCACTATGTTAATGTCGGTATACACACAGTCAGTATATTAATGACAGTATACACAGTCAGTATATTAGTGTCAGTATATTACAGTCAGTATAAACACAGTCATTATATTAATGTCAGTATACACACAGTCAGTATATTAAAGGGACACTATAGTCACCAGTGCAACTACATGTATTCCTGACCCTATAGTGTTAACACGACCATCTAGCCCCCCTGGGCCCCTCATGCCTCCATAAATATAGTAAAAATCTTACTGTATTTAAGCCAGAAGCTGTAAATCTGCATGCTGTTAGACTCAGGAAAAACAAGCAGTCTGCTGACATGTGATAGCCTGATCCAATCGCAGTGCTTCCCCATAGGATTGACTGAGACTGACAAAGAGGCAGATCAGGGGCAGAGCCAGCATGATTCAAACACAGCCCTGGCCAATCAGTATCTCCTCATAGAGATGAATTGAATCAATGAATCTCTATGAGGAAAGTTCAGTGAGATACTGAATCACAGGATGCTGTGCACAGTGCTGCCCTGTGCTCTACTGACAGCAGATCTGAGTGGATCAACTCTGAAGTCCCTCTGGTGGCATTCTGAGTGACTGCAACTGGAGGTGTTCCTAGCTTTCAATGTAAACACTGTATTTTCTCAGAAAATACAGTGTTTACATGAGAAAGGCTACAGGGAGCTATAGTTCTCACCTGAACAACCTCATTAAGCTGAAGTTGTTCAGGTGACTATAGTGTCCCTTTACTGTCAGTATACACACAGTCAGTATATTAATGTCGGTATACACACAGTCAGTATGTTAATGTCAGTATACACATAGTTAGCACACACAGTCAGTACATGTATTTTACTATCAGTATACAGTGAGTATATTAGAGACAGTATACACACAGTCAGTAGATTGTCATGTATAGCTTGGAGGAAAGACGAGACAGGGGGATATGATAGAAACATTTAAATACATAAAGGGAATCAACACAGTAAAGGAGGAGACTATATTTAAAAGAAGAAAAACTACCACAACAAGAGGACATAGTCTTAAATTAGATGGACAAAGGTTTAAAAATAATATAAGGAAGTATTACTTTACTGAGAGGGTAGTGGATGCATGGAATAGCCTTCCAGCTGAAGTGGTAGAGGTTAACACAGTAAATGAGTTTAAGCATGCGTGGGATAGGCATAAGGCTATCCTAACTATAAGATAAGGCCAGAGACTAATGAAAGTATTTAGAAAATTGGGCAGACTAGATGGGCCGAATGGTTCTTATCTGCCGTCACATTCTATATTTCTATGTTAGTATATGTCTATAACTTAGTATATACACAGTCAGTATATTAATCTCAGTATACACACAGTCAGTATATGTATATATAGTCAGGATACACATAGTTAGTACACACAGTCAGTACATGTATATCACTATCAGTATACAGTCAGTATATTACAGACAGTATACACACAGTCAGTATATGTCTATAACTCAGTATATACACAGTCAGTATATTAATCTCAATATACACACAGTGAGTATATGTGTATAGAGCTCTCAGTATACACACAGTCAGTATATGTATATAGCTCTCAGTATACACAGTCAGTATATGTATATAGCTCTCAGTATACACAGTCAGTATATGTATATAGCTCTCAGTATACACAGTCAGTATATGTATATAGCTCTCAGTATACACAGTCAGTATATGTATATAGCTCAGTATACACACAGTCAGTATATGTATATATAGCTCTCAGTATATGTATATATAGCTCTCAGTATACACACAGTCAGTATATGTATATAGCTCAGTATACACACAGTCAGTATATGTATATATAGCTCTCAGTATACACACAGTCAGTATATGTATATATAGCTCTCAGTATACACACAGTCAGTATATGTATATAGCTCTCAGTATACACACAGTCAGTATATGTATATAGCTCTCAGTATACATACAGTCAGTATATGTATATAGCTCTCAGTATACACACAGTCAGTATATGTATATAGCTCTCAGTATACACAGTCAGTATATGTATATAGCTCTCAGTATACACAGTCAGTATATGTATATAGCTCTCAGTATACACACAGTCAGTATATGTATATATAGGTGTCAGTATACACACAGTCAGTATATGTATATATAGCTCTCAGTATACACACAGTCAGTATATGTATATATAGCTCTCAGTATACACACAGTCAGTATCTGTATATAGCTCTCAGTATACACAGTCAGTATCTGTATATAGCTCTCAGTATACACACAGTCAGTATCTGTATATAGCTCTCAGTATACACAGTCAGTATCTGTATATAGCTCTCAGTATACACACAGTCAGTATATGTATATATAGCTCTCAGTATACACACAGTCAGTATATGTATATATAGCTCTCAGTATACACACAGTCAGTATACGTATATATAGCTCTCAGTATACACAGTCAGTATCTGTATATAGCTCTCAGTATACACACTCAGTATCTGTATATAGCTCTCAGTATACACACAGTCAGTATATGTATATATAGCTCTTAGTATACACACAGTCAGTATATGTATAAATAGCTCTCAGTATACACACAGTCAGTATATGTATATATAGCTTTCAGTATACACACAGTCAGTATATGTATATAGCTCTCAGTATACATACAGTCAGTATATGTATATATAGCTCTCAGTATACACACAGTCAGTATATGTATATATAGCTCTCAGTATACACACAGTCAGTATATGTATATAGCTCTCAGTATACATACAGTCAGTATATGTATATATAGCTCTCAGTATACACACAGTCAGTATATGTATATATAGCTCTCAGTATACACACAGTCAGTATATGTATATAGCTCTCAGTATACATACAGTCAGTATATGTATATATAGCTCTCAGTATACACACAGTCAGTATATGTATATATAGCTCTTAGTATACACACAGTCAGTATATGTATATATAGCTCTCAGTATACACACAGTCAGTATATGTATATATAGCCCTTTAGTATACACAGTCAGTATATGTATATATAGGTGTCAGTATACCCGGATAATGTGCTCCAGTCGGTGTTGACCCGGTGCTGTGCTCACTGTCAGCAGGAAACTGGGAGGGAAATCCCGGAAGCAAAGTCCTGGTTACCGTATTACTTGGAGTACACCGACCTGGAGGGACTCACTGAGTGCTAGCTCTGCGGTCATAACACAACAGCTTCATTTAACCACAGTATGGGGTTATAACATGGGGTAACATACAGTATGGGGGGTATCATATGGGGTAACATACAGTATGGGGGTATAACATGGGGTAACATACAGTATGGGGGGTATAATATGGGGTAACATACAGTATGGGGGTATAATATGGGGTAACATACAGTATGGGGGGTATAACATGGGGTAACATACAGTATGGGGGGTATCATATGGGGTAACATACAGTATGGGGGTATAACATGGGGTAACATACAGTATGGGGGGTATAATATGGGGTAACATACAGTATGGGGGTATAACATGGGGTAACATACAGTATGGGGGGTATAATATGGGGTAACATACAGTATGGGGGTATAATATGGGGTAACATACAGTATGGGGGGTATAACATGGGGTAACATACAGTATGGGGGGTATCATATGGGGTAACATACAGTATGGGGTTATAACATGGGGTAACATACAGTATGGGGGGTATAACATGGGGTAACATACAGTATGGGGGGTATAATATGGGGTAACATACAGTATGAGGGGTATAATATGGGGTAACATACAGTATGGGGGGTATAACATGGGGTAAAATACAGTATGTGGGGGTATAACATGGGGTAACATACAGTATGGGGGGTATAACATGGGGTAACATACAGTATGGGGGGTATAACATGGGGTAACATACAGTATGTGGGGGTATAACATGGGGTAACATACAGTATGGGGGTATAACATGGGTTAACATACAGTATGGGGGTGGGGGGTATAACATGGGGTAACATACAGTATGGGGGGTATAACATGGGGTAACATACAGCATGGGGGTCTAACATGGGGTAACATACAGTGTGGGGGGTATAACATGGGGTAACATACAGTATGGGGGGGTATAACATGGGGTAACATACAGTATGGGGAGTGGGGGGTATAACATGGGGTAACATACAGTATGGGGAGTGGGGGGTATAACATGGGGTAACATACAGTATGGGGAGTGGGGGGTATAACATGGGGTAACATACAGTATGGGGGGTATAACATGGGGTAACATACAGTATGGGAGTATAACATGGGGTAACATACAGTATGGGGGTGGGGGGTATAACATGGGGTAACATACAGTATGGGGGGTATAACATGGGGTAACATACAGTATGGGGGGGTATAACATGGGGTAACATACAGTATGGGGGTGGGGGGTATAACATGGGGTAACATACAGTATGGGGGGTATAACATGGGGTAACATACAGTATGGGGGGTATAACATGGGGTAACATACAGTATGGGGGGTGGGGGGTATTACATGGGGTACCATACAGTATGGGGGTGGGGGTATAACATGGGGTAACATACAGTATGGGGGGTGGGGGTATTACATGGGGTAACATAGAGTATGGGGGGTATAACATGGGGTAACATACAGTATGGGGGTGGGGGGTATAACATGGGGTAACATACAGTATGTGGGTGGGGGAGTATAACATGGGGTAACATACAGTATGGGAGTATAACATGGGGTAACATACAGTGTGGGGGGTATAACATGGGGTAACATACAGTATGGGAGTATAACATGGGGTAACATACAGTATGGGGGTATAATATGGGGTAACATACAGTATGGGAGTATAACATGGGGTAACATACAGTATGGGGGTATAATATGGGGTAACATACAGTATGGGGGTGGGGGGTATAACATGGGGTAATATACAGTATGGGGGGTATAACATGGGGTAACATACAGTATGGGGGGGTATAACATGGGGTAACATACAGTATGGGGGTGGGGGTATAACATGGGGTAACATACAGTATGGGGGGTATAACATGGGGTAACATACAGTATGGGGGGGTATAACATGGGGTAACATACAGTATGGGGGGTATAACATGGGGTAACATACAGTATGGGAGTATAACATGGGGTAACATACAGTATGGGAGTATAACATGGGGTAACATACAGTATGGGAGTATAACATGGGGTAACATACACTATGGGAGTATAACATGGGGTAACATACAGTGTGGGGGGTATAACATGGGGTAACATACAGTATGGGAGTATAACATGGGGTAACATACAGTATGGGGGTATAATATGGGGTAACATACAGTATGGGAGTATAACATGGGGTAACATACAGTATGGGGGTATAATATGGGGTAACATACAGTATGGGGTGGGGGGTATAACATGGGGTAACATACAGTATGGGGGGTATAACATGGGGTAACATACAGTATGGGGGGGTATAACATGGGGTAACATACAGTATGGGGGTGGGGGGTATAACATGGGGTAACATACAGTATGGGGGGTATAACATGGGGTAACATACAGTATGGGGGGTATAACATGGGGTAACATACAGTATGGGAGTATAACATGGGGTAACATACAGTGCGGGGGGTATAACATGGGGTAACATACAGTATGGGAGTATAACATGGGGTAACATACAGTATGGGGGTATAATATGGGGTAGCATACAGTATGGGAGTATAACATGGGGTAACATACAGTATGGGGGGTATAATATGGGGTAACATACAGTATGGGGGTATAATATGGGGTAACATACAGTATGGGAGTATAACATGGGGTAACATACAGTATGGGGGGTATAATATGGGGTAACATACAGTATGGGAGTATAACATGGGGTAACATACAGTATGGGGGGTATAACATGGGGTAACATGCAGTGTGGGGGTATAACATGGGGTAACATACAGTATGGGGGGTGGGGGGTATTACATGGGGTAACATACAGTATGGGGGTGGGGGTATAACATGGGGTAACATACAGTATGGGGGGTGGGGGTATAACATGGGGTAACATAGAGTATGGGGGGTATAACATGGGGTAACATACAGTATGGGGGTGGGGGGTATAACATGGGGTAACATACAGTATGGGAGTATAACATGGGGTAACATACAGTGTGGGGGGTATAACATGGGGTAACATACAGTATGGGAGTATAACATGGGGTAACATACAGTATGGGGGTATAATATGGGGTAACATACAGTATGGGAGTATAACATGGGGTAACATACAGTATGGGGGGTATAATATGGGGTAACATACAGTATGGGGGTATAATATGGGGTAACATACAGTATGGGAGTATAACATGGGGTAACATACAGTATGGGGGGTATAATATGGGGTAACATACAGTATGGGAGTATAACATGGGGTAACATACAGTATGGGGGGTATAACATGGGGTAACATGCAGTGTGGGGGTATAACATGGGGTAACATACAGTATGGGGGGTGGGGGGTATTACATGGGGTAACATACAGTATGGGGGTGGGGGTATAACATGGGGTAACATACAGTATGGGGGGTGGGGGTATAACATGGGGTAACATAGAGTATGGGGGGTATAACATGGGGTAACATACAGTATGGGGGTGGGGGGTATAACATGGGGTAACATACAGTATGTGGGTGGGGGAGTATAACATGGGGTAACATACAGTATGGGGGGTATAACATGGGGTAACATACAGTATGGGGGGTGGGGGGTATAACATGGGGTAACACACAGTATGGGGGTATAACATGGGGTAGCATACAGTATGGGGGTATGACATGAGGTAGCATACAGTATGGGGGGTATAACATAGGGTAACATACAGTATGGGGGTTGGGGGGTATAACATGGGGTAACATACAGTATGGGGGTGGGTGGGTATAACGGGGTAACATACAGTGTGGGGGATATAACATGGGGTAACATACAGTATGGGGGTGGGGGTATAACATGGGGTAACATACAGTATGGGGTGGGGTGTATAACATGGGGTAACATACAGTGTGGGGGGTATAACATGGGGTAACATACAGTGTGGGGGGTATAACATGGGGTAACATACAGTATGAGGGTGGGGGGTATAACATGGGGTAACATACAGTATGGGGTGGGGTGTATAACATGGGGTAACATACAGTGTGGGGGGTATAACATGGGGTAACATAAAGTATGGGGATGGGGGGTATAACATGGGGTAACATACAGTATGAGGGTGGGGGGTATAACATGGGGTAACATACAGTATGGGGGGTATTACATGGGGTAACATACAGTATGGGGGTGGGGGGTATAACATGGGGTAACATACAGTGTCGAGGGGTATAACATCGGGTAACATACAGTATGGGGTGGGGGGTATAACATGGGGTAACATACAGTATGGGGGGTATAACATGGGGTAACATACAGTATGGAGGGTGGGGGTTATAACATGGGGTAACATACAGTATGGGGGGTATAACATGGGGTAACATACAGTATGAAGGGTGGGGGGCATAACATGGGGTAACATACAGTATGGGGGGTATAACATGGGGTAACATACAGTATCGGGGGTATAGCATACAGTGTGGGGGTGGGGGTATAACACAGGGTAACATACAGTATGGGGGGTGGGGTGTATAACATGGGGTAACATACAGTATGGGGGATGGGGGTATAACATGGGGTAACATACAGTGTGGGGGTGGGGGGTATAACATGGGGTAACATACAGTATGGGGGGTGGGGGGTATAACATGGGGTAACATACAGTATGGGGGGTGGGGGGTATAACATGGGGTAACATACAGTATGGGGGGTATAACATGGGGTAACATACAGTATGGGGGTATAACATGGGGTAACATAAAGTGTGGGGGGTGGGGGGTATAACATGGGGTAACATACAATGTGGGGGTTATAACATGGGGTAACATACAGTGTGGGGGTGGGGGGTATAACATGGGGTAACATACAGTATGGGGGTATTACATGGGGTAACACAGTATGGGGAGAGATATAACATGGGGGATAGATATAACACGGGGGAGCAGATACAATATGGGGGAGAGATATAACACGGGGGAGCAGATACAATATGGGGGAGAGATATAACACGGGGGAGCAGATATATTATGGGGGAGAGATATAACACGGGGGAGCAGATATAATATGGGGGAGAGATATAACACGGGGGAGCAGATATAATATGGGGGAGAGATATAACACGGGGGAGCAGATACAATATGGGTGAGAGATATAACACGGAGGAGCAGATACAATATGGGGAGACATAACACGGGGGAGCAGATACAATATGGGGGGGAGCAGATACAATATGGGGGAGAGATATAACACGGGGGAGCAGATACAATATGGGGAGAGATATAACACGGGGAGCAGATACAATATGGGGGAGACATAACACGGGGGAGCAGATACAATATGGGGGGGAGCAGATACAATATGGGGGAGAGATATAACACGGGGGAGCAGATACAATATGGGGAGAGATATAACATGGGGGAGCAGATACAATATGGGGGAGAGATATAACACGGGGGAGCAGATACAATATGGGGGAGAGATATAACACGGGGGAGCAGATACAATATGGGGAGAGATATAACACGGGGGAGCAGATACAATATGGGGGAGAGATATAACATGGGGGAGAGATATAACACGGGGGAGCAGATACAATATGGGGGAGAGATATAACACGGGGGAGCAGGTACAATATGGGGGAGAGATATAACACGGGGGAGCAGATACAATATGGGGGAGAGATATAATATGGGGGAGAGATATAACACGGGGGAGCAGATACAATATGGGGGAGAGATATAACACGGGGGAGCAGATACAATATGGGGGAGAGATATAGCACGGGGGAGCAGATACAATATGGGGGAGAGATATAAAATGGGGGAGAGATATAACACAGGGGAGCAGATACAATATGGGGGAGAGATATAACACGGGGGAGCAGATATAATATAAAGGGATATAGGGTAGAATTATATATTCAGAATGGAGATCAGGTACAGCATGGGTAAATATATAGTAATGGGGAACAGATACCATATCGGGAACAGAGCTCCATAGCAATAAAACTCATGCAGGATGTGGCAAACCTAGCCACTTCTAGGATACTGGACTATATGTATAAAGAGGTTGTCTGTAATAATCTCTGTGATATGTGTATAACTTTGGTGTATATTGTGGTGTGTATAGAATTCGTATGCTAGCAGCCGTAAGCCACTAGCATTCATGTATTTTGTTTCACGAACAGCGACTGTACGGGCTGTTCGTGAACCGAATGAGGCCCCCCCCTAATAGACCACCCGTAGAGGGACGTGTGGCACTGATTAACCGATTGCAACATTGTTGCAATCGGTAAAAGGCTTAAAGGCTTTCCTAGGTGGCTGTCGTTCAGCTACCGACCACGTGGCGGTCGGCCATCTTGGATCCTTTGTCTCAACAGCGGTGTTTGGTCGTCGAGCGCGTGGAACTGAAAACGGCTGCTCGACGGCACGAACACCGCTGGACTTACCGGCCGTTCGGGAACTCTGACCGTTCCCTATTGTGGTTCCCCATCGGTGTTCGGTACTTTTAGACGAACTCGATGGCAAAGTCAATTTCGTGCGGCGTTCGGTTGTTTTAGCTGGGATCTGAGCGGTATTCACACGAAATGTACACTCAGACCCCAGCTATCTACCGAACGTCCGTTCGTGCAAATAACGTGAATATTGTTAGAGTTATAGATTTAAATGTAAAATGCCGGTTCTGCTGCACGGAGGGATAATCCACTTAATGGTATATTCCAGTGGGAGTATCCCTCTCGTCCAGCAGTGCCTGATGGGAGAAATGCTCAGAATGTTAAGTCCCCTATGTAGTCCCCTACTGTATTACCCCTGCTATGTCAGTAAGGAAACCCCTTGCATGGGGACTTGCATAAATACTAGAAGCTGTGAATAAAGACCTCAGTTGACTCCCAAAAAAAAATTAAATTTTTTTATGATTGTAGCTTTACTTTTTTGAGGTTCTGCTGTGAAATCTTTGGGCTGCAATGTCTAGAAGCAAACTGCAGCGATGTGTAAATGAAGCAAGGCCCCTTATCTGTGAGCTTGGCCAGCAGAACTGGCTCGCATTGTGTAAGCAGTTACATTCTAACCAGTCAAAAGATGTCTCAGTGCTCACAGTTGGCACATGGCGGTCCCACCCATACCAGCAATTACTGATAGGAGTAATCTGGACCCAAGATGCCTTATCAAGGACAAACACACAGGGAGGGCAAGCCATTAATCACCAGTCAGATCTGGCCTGCATCCTTGCTATGTTTGCAGGGCTATTCACAAATATGTGAATTGTCAGGAATTCCAAATGAATTTCAAATTTTATGCCAAAAGAGACAAACTTCAAACTGCTGACTGGAAAGATTTTTCCAACAATGAGATGTGTAGGACGTACAATTCTAGTTATACAGTGTGCTAATGTAGAAACATAGCTCAATAAACTGTAAATGTGGATCTGTCTCTTTAAGGGGTCTTTACATATTTTGCGAAGACCCCCGAAAAGTGACAGTAGATTTGGTGTGGGTCCGGTGGTCACAGGGTTCAGGGGAATGTAGATTTTACTTAACTGAAGCTGTCCTTTGCGGCCTCTGACAGCTTTTTTCTAGTGATGCAGGAATGTACAACACTGAAATTTACGGAGGATGTGAGACCGGAGGAGGGTATCCATCGAACAAGTCACTAGTGATGGCTGCCGGGATTGGGCAAAACATGACGGCTAAGCCTTTGGTTAACCTACCTTGTGTTACGGTATCTTTGGATTGCGTTCGAATTTCAATGACATTTCAATGCAGTCAGTATTTCATAAATAATATATGTGGGCAGACTAGATGGGCCGAATGGTTCTTATCTGCCGTCACATTCTATGTTTCTATGAAATACTGAAAAGTGATTTATTAACTTTCATTTTTGTGAATTAGGCGAGAACTTCAAGTTTTAGGCCACAAACATTAAAACCGAAAACATTTTCCTATAACATACCCTATTGTGAGAATTTTTCAGTTCAGTTATTACAAGAAAATGCACTTTGAATTCACACATTAAATACCAAAATTGGAGTGAATTGAAAAAAAAACAAAAAAAAAAACAGGCAATAGCCAAGATGTGACTACAGCTGAACTGGATATTTTACTTTTCCAAAGCAGCTATTTTTGCATTTTTGTTTTCGTTTCACTACAACGCAATGCAATGTTTAGTGAAAAAAACCTTCAGAATTACCAATAATTCACACCTTCTTGTATATAGCCTTACTGTGACTGAGGTAAAAAAATGGTGTTTAACATAGAAAAACATGTGGTGATGTTACCAAAATGGAGATAATTTACCTTGCTAGCAGACCTTCACTGGATATTTTAGGACACGTTACAATAACCAGATATGTCATGTTTTCGTGGAAGCAGAGGTGTAACTAGAAACCACTGGGCCTCGTTGCAAAAACTTCCGTTGTCCCCCCCCCACCCAATGTGTCTCATTCCCTCCTTGCCAGCCCCTCCATGTATCTCATTCCCTGCCCCCTTAATGTGTTTCTCCTTGCCTCGTGGACCAGCTCACCGCGGTACTACGGATCAGACAGGAAGTGCTCTGTCTCACTTCCTGTCAGACTGCTCGGCTGCGCTACACACAACGGCAGGAGTGGAGCATCACAACACATGGCTTCCCTCCTGCCAGTTAGTCTGGGAGCGCATGCCCCGGGCCGGTGTGGCAGTGCACCGGCCCTGAAGGTATGCCAGCGGCCCACGGTCACAGGGGTCGCAGTGGCGGCCATGCCTCATGGAGTGACGGGACCGGTCAACGCTGCAACTGTGGTAGTTATGCCACTGCCTGGAAGCATATTGCACCTTCACACGGTTGGATTATACTTGATTAGTAGGACATTAGTAGGACACTCTAATATAGTATATATGTACTGCAGGAGGGCAATCACTGGGGGGTATATTCACTAAATACCAAAAGCTTACAGTGAATTGAAAAATTTATTTCACATTTTCTTTTTCCAGATAAACACGTTTTGCCTAAGTTTGCCAATGTATTGTTTAGACTCACAAAAGACACCAAAAGCAGATATTTTATTGAACATCTCCCATGATGCTTTGCCACTATTAAAGAGAAACTCTAAGCAACATAACCAGTATGGCTATGCAGGTGCCGTAAATAAAGTGTCTAGGAGTGGTCTGACATTACTAAGGCAGACAGTGTCCAGCTAGGTTACTTTGCTTAGAGGGACCCTTAATGTTTGGAAAAGCATGATAGGAGATGTAGTTCAAACAGCGCTATCACCTCCCACACACACACACAGCCACAAAATGACTATTTGTAAAATTAAAACCTTTATAAAATACTCACATTGACTCTGTTTTACTGAAATACAATATAGTCAAAACATATACTGAGATACAGTGGGACTGCTTTGCCTCAGTATTTGTCCTATTCTTGACAAGCGGCAGAGCTAACATTTGTCAAGCTCACGTCCGTTACTAGTAATGTCTTAGGGGTAAAAGGCATTGTTTATGGAGGATCTTGTGGTCTGATATCACTGCAGCGAGGGATAGGTTCCAGTAACTATAACTACCCTTCCCGGACACCCAGCAACGATGTCACCATCCAGGATTTTAGCAAATTACACAGAGACCCCAGACAGTGACAGGGGTGCTCCCAGTAACATCTAGTACTTTTCTCCACCCCTAGGAATAAGCCCAATTACTGTCCTTCTTTAAAGGGACACCATAGTCACCCAAACAACTTTAGTTTAATGAAGCAGTTTTGGTGTATAAATCATGCCCCTGCAGACTCACTGCTCAATTCACTGCCATTTAGGAGTTATACACAAATTCTGTTTCATTAACCCCTTAAGGACACATGACATGTGTGACATGTCATGATTCCCTTTTATTCCAGAAGTTTGGTCCTTAAGGGGTTAAAGGAACACTATAGGGTCAGGAACACAAACATGTATTCCTGACCATGTAGTATTAAAGCCACCATCTAATCCCCCTGCCCCCCCCCCCCCCCTTGAAACCCATAAATATAGTAAAATCTTACTTTTGTCCTGATCTGCCTGCTTGATCAGTAACTTGAATTATTCTGCCTCTGATTTGAAGGCTCTAAATACTAATGGCCCAATAGATATTCGTACTGCCCTCAAATTAAAGAAAAATAAAATATTATCTCACTATGGAAGCTCCCAGATTAAGACTATTCTTAATTTGGCTAGCAACCTTAGCAAGACTAATAATACTCTAAAGAGTAATCATGGCCCGTCTTTTAAGGGTGCTCTATTGAATGCCCGCTCAGCAATTAAGAACGCTGAGGCCATCAATATTGTAATTAAGGATAACAACCTTGATTTTTTGTTTTTAACAGAAACATGGTTTTCTCCCTCAACCCCACCTCGTCTTGATGAACTGGCCCCCCCTGGATATCACATACTTATGTGTAATCGGGCCACAAGAAGAGGCGGGGGGATTGCGATTATTTTTAAAAAACATCTTAAAATCAGTGAAATTGAGATGGAGGTGACATCCTTCACCACATTTGAATATCTCTCTCTCCTATGGCAGCGCACTGAGAGGGAAACGGCAGGTCTAGCTCTTATTTATCATCCGCCTAATACTAGTACCCCCGTCTTTATGGAGGAGATATCTGAACTGCTAACTACTATAAGTCTTAAGTTTACCTCCTCCATTATTTTGGGAGACTTTAACTTATGGGCTGATTCTCCTATGGACTCTCATGCCCAGAGTTTAATACTCTATGCTAAAACCATAGGGTATAACCAAGCAGTATCCGGCCCTACACATAGAACCGGACATACACTAGATTGGATTTTCCACAATGGGTTGATTTGCTCGACTGCCACTCCTCAACCCACGGCCTGGAGTGATCATAACTTGATCAAGTTTGAGGCAGTAGGTGTTGAAATGAAGAAAATCCCCCACATCCCAAAAAGAAATAATATCTGCTCATGGTCTCGAGATATTTCCAAAGTCACCGGACCTCTTCTTAGCACAACTTTTTCCAGCAAAATGGACCCTATTAAATTTCATGATTCCCACACAGTAGAAGAGAAAATCTTACTGTTTAATTCAGTGATTGTAGAATCAATAGAACTTCTAGCCCCGATGAAAAAAAACTTGTCTAGTAAGACAAGTAGATAAAAACCCTCCCTGGTTTAATCAGGTGACCAGGGAGATGAAATGGCGATGTCGAGCAGCTGAAAAACGGTGGAGAAAAGATTACAATACCGACCTTAAATTGGAATATTTAAAATCTTTAAAATTATATAAATCTAGTATTAAAAATACGAAAAAACAATATTTTACAGATAAGATTACAAAAGCGAAAAACTCAGCGGCAGAGCTTTTTCGCACAACAAACCTCTTAGCAAATCCTAACTGTTCGCTTCCTCAAGAAGAAACATCTCAAAAGTTTTGTGAATCCCTTTCTCACTTTTTTAAACAAAAAATTGATCTAATTAGGAGCAACATAGTGGTGGAACCTGATGCAGAAATTCTTACACCCTATGATGGTTCGATGTTCTCGAATTTTAAACCCGTCAGTACATCTGAGATCTTGATCATCCTCAAGTCTCTCAGGGCATCGTCCTCATCGCTGGATCCCTGCACTGCTCAGCTGGTGAAGGATGCCGCTGATGCTTTGGCCCCCTATATTGCAGACATTGTTAGTATGTCATTTGCCACCGGAGTTGTTCCTGGCATTCTGAAGCAGGCTGTGGTTATTACTCTGCTGAAGACACCAACTGTGCCACGCTCCGTGTTGAGCAACAATCGACCTATTTCCACCTTGCCTTTTTTGGCCAAGATCATCGAAAGAGCGGCGGTATGGCAAATTCAGCCTCACCTGGAATCTAATCACATTCTGGATGACTTCCAATCGGGATTTCGACCTGGTAGAGGGACAGAGACTGCCCTGGTTAAAGTCCACGACGATCTCCTGTGGGCCTTGGACAGAGGGGAGGAAATTGCCCTGGTACTCCTGGATTTATCGGCGGCCTTCGATACCATCGATCATGATAGATTGACAGAGAGGCTACTTACTGTGGCTGGTGTGGATGACAGGGCGCTGGCTTGGGTGATCTCGTTTCTCCACGACAGAGTTCAAAGGGTAAAATTGGGGACATTTTACTCCTCTAACATCTCCCTGACGTGTGGAGTCCCCCAGGGTTCGGCTTTATCTCCAATCCTGTTTAACATCTATATGAGGCCTCTGACCCATATCATCCGCCGCCACATGCTTCCCTATCATATCTATGCCGACGATACCCAGTTGTACTTTCGCCTGGCCAAGAAAAAGGAGGATCAAATCAATCTTTCTTCCTGCCTACAGGATATCCAGTCGTGGATGGGAGCCAATTATCTAAAACTTAATGGCTCCAAAACTGAATGCATCATCTTCAGTAACCAGGAGGTGAGTAGTATCTTTCCCTCATGGCCGGACTCGTTTTCTCCATCTCCGAGTCCTGCCACCAAGGTCAGAGATCTGGGAGTCATTTTCGACTCCAGGTTGACACTGAAGCCCCAGATTAATCAGGTGGTAAGCTCTTGCCACTACCACCTGAAGCTTCTGAGGTCTATTTTTAGATTCATTACCCCCTCCGACCAAATCTCGGTGGTCAACGCCATCCTCGGTAGACGATTGGACTACTGCAATGCTCTGTACCTTGGACTGCCTCAGAACATCATACACAAGCTACAGTTGATACAGAACGCAGCTGCAAGGCTACTTACGGGTGTGGCCCGCAATGACCATATCACTCCATCATTAAGAGCCTTGCACTGGCTGCCCGTTCGTGAACGGGTTCTGTTTAAAAATGGTTGTTTGGTATATAAGGCAATCCATGGTATGGGACCAGACTATCTGAAGGATAAATTCACACGCTATGCTCCCAGTCGATCCTTGAGATCGGCTGATTTAGCCTTATTGAAGATTCCAAATTTTAAAAAGAAAAAGTGCGGAGGGAGAACGAGTGATGTTCAGGGAGCGCAATTTTGGAACTCCCTGCCTCTGACATTAAGACTTGAGAATGATCTACTGAAATTCCGCCGGAGCTTAAAAACAGTTTTATTTGCTCAGGCGTATGGGATTACATGAAATTTTTAACTTGGTTCAAATGCATGTGATTATAATGCTGTGGTTTTGCTGGATATTGTTTTGTCTGTTTTTATTGCTGGTATGCGCATCGAGACCCTATGGGTAATAAGACTGCGTTTTCTTAAGAATTTTTAATAAATAAATAAATAATAAATAATTCTCTCAGCCAATCACAATGCTTTCCCATAGAATTGGCTGAGACTGTAAAGGAGGCAGATAAGGGGCAGAGCCAGCAAAAGTCAAACACAGCTCTGGCCAATCAGCATCTCCTCATAGAGATGAATTGAATCAATGTATCTCTATGATGAAAGTTCAGTGTCTGCATGCAGAGGGAGGAGACACTGAATGTCAGTCACACTTTGCAGCACTGCCCCAGGAAGCACCTCTAGTAGCCACCTGAGGAGTGACCAGTGAAGTTATCACTAGGCTGTAATGTAAACACTGCATTTTCTCTGAAAATACAGTGTTTACTGCAAAAAGCCCGAAGGGAATGATTCTACTCACCAGAACAAATACAATAAGCTGTAGTTGTTCTTGTGTCTGTAGTGTCCCTTTAATCGAATTCCCTCAGGCAGCATGTGAATTGCAGATGCGGTAGCACTTTTCCTGCACTGTCCAGCAGCATTAATATATGTAACCAGAAAAACATGGAGGAGCTGAGCCTCTTACATTATAATGTATATTTATTATTTTATTCTATTCCATGTGTCTGCCCTGTATCATATGTATTCTATTCTATTCCGTGTATTACGTATTATATATTGTGTTATTATATTATATTTATTATATTCTATTCCCTGTATTACGTATTATATATTGTTTTATTATATTATATTTATTTTTTATTCTATTCCCTGTATTATATTCTATGTATTATATATTATGTTATTATATTATTTTTATTATATTCTATCCCTGTATTATATTCTATGTATTAGATTTTATTTTATTATATTTATTATATTCTATCCCTTTATTATATTCTATGTATTAGATTTTATTTTATTATATTCTATGTATTATATTTTATTATATTATATTTATTATATTCTATCCCTGTATTATATTCTATGTATTATATTTTATTTTATTATATTTATTATATTCTATCCCTGTATTATATTCTATGTATTATATTTTATTATATTATATTTATTATATTCTATCCCTGTATTATATTCTATGTATTATATTTTATTTTATTATATTTATTATATTCTATGTATTATATTCTATGTATTATATTTTATTATATTTATTATATTCTATCCCTGTATTATATTCTATGTATTATATTCTATGTATTATATTTTATTATATTATATTTATTATATTCTATCCCTGTATTATATTCTATGTATTATATTTTATTTTATTATATTTATTATATTCTATCCCTGTATTATATTCTATGTATTATATTTTATTTTATTATATTTATTATATTCTATGTATTATATTCTATGTATTATATTTTATTTTATTATATTTATTATATTCTATCCCTGTATTATATTCTATGTATTATATTTTATTTTATTATATTTATTATATTCTATGTATTATATTCTATGTATTATATTTTATTTTATTATATTTATTATATTCTATCCCTGTATTATATTTATATTTTATTTATTATATTCTATCCCTGTATTATATTCTATGTATTATATTTTATTATATTATATTTATTATATTCTATGTATTATATAATATTTTATTTTATTATATTTATTAATTACTATTCCCTGTGTGAGGCTCCCAGCCTGAACAACCTCACCGCCTGCACTACATGGAATACGGTAACCTGGGAGAGAGCGGCAGCTTCCGGGTTCTGCTGACCCCGCCTCCCCGTTACTTAGCAACGCCCACTGTATCCTGGGGCTCCTGTAACGCCCTTGACAAACTGATATCCAATAAGAATGCTCCATGCCGCTGCGTCACCGGGGGCGTGTCCATGACGTGTTTTCTCAATGGCTGCGCCCATGTGGAGGCGTGGCTGGGCTTGTAGCTGGCGCGCTGGCTGACTGCAGAGCTGACACTTCCTGGAAGAGGTTTCCATGGAGCAACCAGAGCACCTGCTGTGAGTATGGCCACCTACCGGGGCAGGATAGGCCGCCCTCTCACTGCCTCCTGGAGACAGCCTTCCCATGATGCTCTGCGAGCTCCTGGCATGGGGTGGCATCCAGCCCTGGGGAGGGGGTCACGTGTTATTGCCCCCTTTATGATATGTTATATAACCCTATATTATATGTTCTGTTCTATCCCCCCTTTATTATATGTTATGTATGTTCTGTTTTGTAACCCTTTATTATATATTGTTATTTTATGTTATGTCATAGTCCCCTTTAGTATATGTTATAGCCCCCTTTATTATTATATATCATAGTCCCCTTTATTATATGTTATAGCCCCCTTTATTATTATATATCATAGTCCCCTTTATTTTTTTTTATTAACCTTAGAAAGCATTTAGTGACATCCAGGAGGATAAAGTTAACAGATTTATGAATCTTTTCTATCAAACTGCAAACATGGACAGGCTGCAGCATAAATGTGTTCAATTATTCTGGATTTCTCCGTTATGAAACAATCTGATTTTGATTACAAAAAACATTTACTCTCTGCTGTTAATGCTAATCTCACCCGAAGGACAACTCCCATCAGAACTTCTTTAATACGATGCTTTCATAAAGTTTTGAAAGGAATTATTTGAAAAAATGAAGTATAAGTAAAAAAAAATAACGAGGCTCATCCTTGTCTTTATTCTTGAGAGGGAGATCGTCAGAGAATTGCTTTTATTTTTAAATAGTATTTTTATTTAAAGAAAAGAGCTGTGCATGACACGAAATACTTGTACACAATTTTCATTGGTACATCTATAAAAATCGTAAGTCAGCAAGTTCTTCTCTCTTTTTGTTCCTTTTTCTATATATTTTTTTCGAGTGTGATATGTCCATTAATCACCAATTAATGATATATCACAAAAATTTAAATTTTAAAAAGGACACATGGTAAGCTAAGAAAACAAAGATGGAAATTATGACGTGTAGTGCGGTGAACAGGAGATTACGGTGTCGAGGGGACAACGAAAGATAACGTAACCAGTATCAGTTCTCAGACTGGATGCAAATTATATTCTTATACTAGTTAGTCTCATGGATAGCGAAGATATGGACTGAGGCACAAAAAAGTTGTGTGGGTAAAAAATTTTTTTTCAAAAATGTGCTAAATTTGGGAAAGGTTGAATGAGATGGACATTACACTCCTTGTGAATGTGTCCTATCTCACTGCCTATCATACTCTGTCTGCCGAGTTAAGATAGGACAGCTGGTCGTTTGCAGAATTACATACAGTGAAAAGAGGTTGTGACCTGGTGCAAGGGTCACTCGAGAGGGCGATTCAGAACCTCCTTAACATTTTACTTTAATATTTTGTGTAATAGTTTTTTGCACTATCATATTCACATAACTGGTAGCAGCGTATCTTGGATAAGGCTGAAGATTACCATTTGTGTGGTGTAATACAAAAATATGATAGATAGAGATAGAGATATATATATATATATATATACATATACAAGATCAGCGCACTCTCCTGTCTAAAACACTACTAAACAGCAACTTCAATGTTGACAGATTTTATTAGTTTTTAAAAGTTTTTTTTTTAAAAACACCTAATCTAGGCAAAATAATAATGGGGATTTAGTTACATTATATGATCATACATTGCATAAGCCTGCCACAACGTCAATGTACCCCATCTTTGGCAGGTCCTACTCTCACAGCCTAATGTCTGCTCTTATGAGATTAACCCACTTACTTGGGGAAAAAATTCCGTCTGAGGCTCTCTGCAGTACAAGCCTAAATAGGGACCTGAGATGAGGCACCTGTAACAGGGAGGGGTGCAAAACCAATGAGTTGGCTAGACTCCCAAATAAAATAAATAAATATATATATATATATATATATATTAGAAAAAATGGTAGGTGGCACTCACGGATTCCGTTTAAAATATAACTTGTATTCCAGTAGGTTAAGACAGATCGACGTTTCAGTCCATCATGTGGACTTTCATCAGGATCACAAGAACTCACCTGAACATGCTTAAATGGGGTGTTGCTGGGGGCCATATTATACAATAAACAATACACAAGATCCAGCGCACTCTCCTATTATATATAATTTTTTTTAATTTATTTTTTTGGATAATGATACATTTATTGAATCTTTTGAGTGCTTTTCATTGGAATCCTTCCCTTTGTACAACATTAATGAATATGTTGGTGCTGTATAAATAATTTATATTCCGGCCACTCGCTGAAGTGGTTATACAGCCTGGACTACCCTTGTGCCTTCACTTTGTTTAATATCAAATTGTTTAAAACAATTTTTAAACAACGAAACCTTACCCTCCAGGCTGGATGAAATTGGCAGTAATGCAGAAGTGTTAATTCCATATTATTAATGTGGCTGAGATAGGGGTGGTCCCTAAGTTTAAAGAGACCCTTAATTTATAATACGGAAACGGGTAATGGCACAAGGGAGCCATAGTGAGCTGTATGGAGTGTAGTCATATGACCCTAATTCTCCTCTCTTTCCACAGCCCGGTGGGATTCCCGGCATTGCAGAATGACACATTCCTGCGTGCAACTCGGGGTGAAGAGTGCCAACATGTGCCTGTGTGGTGTATGAGACAGGCAGGGAGATACCTGCCAGGTAGGTGGACCACTTATACATATAGACATTGGACTCTGATTTCTTTCTTTTTTATTAGGTTACTGGGGGCTTCCCAAGTAGGAGCCCCTTTAATTCCCAGCTATGTCACACTTCTTAGAGATGTGATTGATTACTGTGTAAATGTTTTATAACATGGTAGATCTAGCAGTTTAGCTGGGCTGAGACCCTCCGCAGCTCTGCCCATATAACACCCGATTTTCAGCGGAATTTGGAATGAAGTTGTGATGGATCTTTGTCTTCCCATAAGTTATTGCATCCTCGAGCTGTCTGCGTAGATCGGGTATTCTGTATCTACCTACCTCGAATCCTCACAGATTGTAAGTTCATTTAAACAGGGCTTCTTCACCTCTAAATCTCTTCTCTCTGTAATTGTAAAGCCCCGTGGAATATGTTGGCGCTATATAAATATGTCTGTGAATGCACATGTGGAATACCACATAAGCAGACTTGCTTTTCAATTCATTTTACAAGAAATTCCCCCATTTGCTGCTGAGTGAGTGCATTGAGCTGGAAGCCTTTGAACACTGTGTAAACGGTATGAGTTAATATGACAATGATGTGATGTGTCCACGTGACAGATCAGTTAGTTATTATCAGCTGCATCCTGGTATCTTCAAAGATCTTATCTTATTTAACTGCTAAACTGCACCATACCTTTCAGAAATATTTACCGGACTATCCACTAAAGTAAAAAATATCTGGAAAACAAATTTTAAAGGGACACTATAGTCACCTGAACAACTTCAGCTTAATGAGGTTGTTCAGGTGAGAACTATAGCTCCCTGTAGCCTTTCTCGTGTAAATACTGTATTTTCTGAGAAAATACAGTGTTTACATTGAAAGCTAGGAACACCTCCAGTTGCCACCAGAGGGACTTCAGAGTTGATGAATTATGCCTCCATCCACTCAGATCTGCTGTGCACAGCATCCTGTGATTCAGTATCTCCTCCCTCTGCATACAGACACTGAACTTTCCTCATATAGATTCATTGATTCAATTCATCTCTATGAGGAGATACTGATTGGCCAGGGCTGTGTTTGAATCATGCTGGCTCTGCCCCTGATCTGCCTCTTTGTCAGTCTCAGTCAATCCTATGGGGAAGCACTGTGATTGGATCAGGCTATCACATGTCAGCAGACTGCTTGTTTTTCCTGAGTCTAACAGCATGCAGATTTACAGCTTCTGGCTTGAATACAGTAAGATTTTACTATATTTATGGAGGCATGAGGGGCCCAGGGGGGCTAGATGGTCGTGTTAACACTGTAGGCTCAGGAATACATGTAGTTGCACTGGTGACTATAGTGTCCCTTTTAAAGTTAAGGTCATACTAGCCGAAGTGGAGGCATTGCTGACTTGGAGAATTTCTCCAGTTTAACTAATTTGGTTTTAAATTTGAAAGGCGCTTTTAATTTTCTTGCTTTAGTGAATAATGATGTTAATTTTTTGTCGTCGTTTTGTTACTAAAGTGGGAATTTATGGGAGTTCTAAGTTAATTTAAATTTTAAGGCCAAAATACCCGACCTGCAAACATTCTCCAAGTTATCTGAGATCTCTGCAGGGCTGGCGAGTTAATGTCCCCCTGAGGACTGTGCTGAGTGTACCTTCTTAGGCTTGCTTTGCAGTATTGGTCTACAGATTTCAAGAGCTGGTATCCTTTCACAGCTATTTTGCCCTAAAACTTAAAATTCACAACAATTGGCACTTGATTGAATAATCTTGCTGTAAACACACAGCCTCTGATACAAGCCACCAGTGTCTGTTTCCTAATAATTGCTTTAAACATTAAGCATGCTGCAATGATGTCCTCTTTTGACCTTTGATCACGGTTTGTTATAGAGTTCAGAGAGACTCGCGCTAGTCAGGATTTCTTCGCTTCGTGCCGAAGCCCCGAGATCTGCTGTGAACTAACCCTGCAGGTAATATGTCAAGATTTCTTTAAAGAGACAGTCTAAGTACCAAAACAACCTTAGCTTAATTAAGTAGTTTTGGTGTGTAGATCATCCCCCTGTAGTCTTACTTCTCAATCCTCTGCCATTTAGGAGTTAAAGAGACACTACAGCCACCCCGACCATTTTATCTCCGTGAATTGGTCTGGGTGCTCAAGTGAGAGCATTGCAGTTTTACAGAAAGACCACCTCTAGTAGCTGCCTCCCAGACAGCCACTAGAGGTGCTTCCTGTAGGTTGACATAGTTTAACTCGTGAAACGATGCTGAAAATTGATTTCCTATGGGGAAGGCCTAATGCACGCGCTTCAGTCGGAGGAGACACTCTGCTCTGGAAACAAGTGCTTAACCCCTTAAGGACCAAACCTCTGGAATAAAATGGAATAATGACATGTCACACATGTCATGTGTCCTTAAGGGGTTAAAGGGTTTTTAACGCTTTCATTTTCATGGGTTACAGGGCTGTGGAAGCAGAGTGACACTGTAGTGCTAGGAATACAGCTTTGTATTGCTAACACTATAGTGTTGCTTTTAAATCACTTTGTTTAAGCAGCCCTAGCTACCCCTTACCTGCCTGAGACTCCCACAGCCTCCCTACACTTTTTCTTTATTGCACAGTGTGTTTTTAGATTTCCTTTTTTTTCCTTTTTCTTTAAAAATCTCCTACTCTGTTAATTGCCTGCTAGAGCCCGTAGCAGCCTCCTATGCTCTGCAGGAGATGCGAACTTCTAAAGTAAAACATTGCGCTGCCTAAATTTCAAGAGAGCTCCGCAGTAAGACTGCAGGGTATGATCTATACACCAAAACTGCTTTGTTAAAGGGATACTACAAGTGCCAGGAATACAAGCTCCCCACGCCCTAGTAAATAAAGGGTTAAAATCCCTTTATTTACTTAACTGAGCTCAGTGCTGGTTCGTCGCTCTGCCCCCTCCGATGTCCTGTGACAAGTGGGCGCTAATGCGTGGCAAATGACGCGTACACATTAGACCTCCCTCTAGGAAAGTATGCATAGGATGAGGTAGAGTCACAACACATGCCTGCACTGTCTTAGTATAAAATACAAAAGATTAAACCTGAGCTGCAGAGGCTCCACACCATAGTCCTAACAGTGTAGTACAGCAAACACAGGAAAAAATTGAGTCCTGCACATCCAGTAAAGTTGTGCACACGCAGGTGCTACTGCAATTTGAGGACACAGTACAGACGTTTAATGCTAACATTAGCACTGACAAAGGGCTTGCGCCCGAAATGTTTGTTTCTACCGTGTCCTCAAAAGAGTGCACAACTTTACTGGATACATAGTACTACATTTTTATTTTTTTCTCTCTGTTTGCTCCCAAAGGTCAGTTTCAATCCAGGAAGCCCTCTAGTGGCTTCTCTGGAACTGCAGTGTTTAACATTGCAACACAAGGTGCAAAAGGGACACTGCACCCAGACCACTTCAATGAACTGAAGTGGTCTGGGTGCCTACGGTGTCACTTTAACTGAAGTAGCCTTTGTGCTTAGAATATGGTTTTTATATTTTTTGTTTTTATAAAAAACAAAGATGTCAATATTGATTGCTAGATTGTATTGTTTGCTTCCCCTCCACTTCTTAAATGGCAGACACACACACACACACACACACACACACACACGCACACACACACGCGTCTCTAAAGTAATTTTAAAGGTTTAAACATGTATCCGAAATTACACATTTTAAGAAGGTGTTGGGAGTAAGATCTATAAATGGTCACTAGTTCCAGGAAATGTCTAAAGGTTAAGCGATGCTTATTAAAGCGAGATTTTATCTGTTTTATCCTTTCTTACATTGCACGCAGCCGCTGCGGAGATTTCCTCTTGATGCCGCCATCATTTTTTCCGATATCCTAGTGATACCACAGGTAAGTGATTGTATAGTCTCTATGTTGTCAATTACTCACTAAACCTAGTTGAAAGGTATCTACACTTCTACACTTAACATAGAGAAGGGACAAATTAAATTGTAAATTAAAGGGACTCTGTAGGCACAGAGTCCACTTCACCAGGTCTGGGTGCCATGACCTTGCAACAGAAACATTGAAGATGGCCACTAGAGGTGCTTCCACAGCTATAACAAAGTTAATGTGTTATAGCTGAAATGTCTTTCCTAGAGAGCATTTGATTGACCCAGTGCAGTGTTTAGCACCCTAGTCTCACAATGCCTCTCTATGGAAAAAGTGAGTAACTCCTCTGTATTCGTAGCTTGGTTAATGTAGCCTCCGTTTTGATCTTTGGAATTGTTACAGTTTGAAATTTAGTGAATAACTCTGCTTGATGGACACCTCTACATTATAAAAAAAAAATGAGATCACATGGTTTAGTTATTGCCTACATTTTATTTTTAACGTGTTCTGCTGCCAAGTTCAGACTGATCTTTTCCTTCCAGGCACTAGGAATGGAAATCCGAATGGAACCTGGAAGGGGCCCTGTCTTCCCAGAACCTCTGCAGACTCCAGAGGACCTCCAGAAGCTTAAGTCCAAAGTAGATGTTAAGCAGGAGCTGGGCTATGTGTTTCGTGCCATCACCCTGACACGGCACAAAATAGCTGGAAAGGTGCCCCTTATTGGATTCACAGGGGCCCCGGTGAGCTTTGCCGCTATTTATTTATAAAATTTTATTTGGATTCACCAACATCTAATTAAGCATCTTAAATCTTCCAACAGTGGACCCTGATGACCTATATGATAGAAGGAGGTGGCTCGAACACCATGTCCAAAGCCAAACGTTGGCTGTACCAGCAACCCTCTGCTAGCCACCAGCTATTGCGCCAGCTCACGGACATCATTGTAGAATATCTTGTGGGTCAGGTGGCAGCTGGTGCCCAGGTATGGTGATATGAGGGACTCCTAATTCATGCTGACGGCTTCATTCTAGAGCAAGCATTGACCATGTTTGTCCTCGCAGCTGGCCTACGTGTTGTAGTGCAATTCACATTATTCTTCTGCACCCATAAACAGAGAATCATGGCTATTTATTTTTTTTTAGGCTCTCCAAGTTTTTGAATCTCATGCTGGAATCCTTGGGCCTCAACAGTTTGCAGACTTCTCTCTGCCGTATCTCCAGGAGATCTCCCGGAGAGTGAAGGAGAAGCTAAAAGCAGAAGGGCTGGAGCAAGTTCCTATGGTGAGTGAGATAATTTTTGTAATATTAATATTGGCATTTATATAGCCCCAACATAGCGCTTTACAATATTAGTCTAGTGCTGTAATAACGTGTGGAACACCCATTTTCACTTTAATTTGTATTAATCGGTTAATTTCCGTATGAATGTGCTCTGCTGTGGTGTGAGGCTGAGCACCTGTTTTATCGATGCATTGATTGTAGTGGGACAAACTATTACATTTGACCTTTCTCTCGCAATGTCATACAGTCATGTCTATCACTGCAGAAAATGTTATGGCAAAATTGTCAGAATATGAAAAAAGTGGAGCATGGAATTTCATGTTTAAAATAAAATGTAGATCTATTTCCTTCTTGGAGCCCATGTTGTTTTAGAACGGCAACCATTTAAACCGACCACTAGAAGGAGCAACTTTCTCAGACAAACCTGCAGTTAAATTAGCTTTATATCCCATTTACAGATCGTGTTTGCGAAGGATGCTCACTATGCACTAGAAAACTTGTCTCAGTCTGGTTATGAAGTGGTGGGATTGGACTGGACAATCCGACCCCAGGAAGCCAGGTGAGTTTACAGTCTAATTACTGACAAATGTGCCAGGGTCCGCTTATTGCCCTGAATATCCCAAGCATCTTAAAGGGAAACTATAGTGCCAGGAAAACAAAGTTGTTTTCCTGGCACTATAGCTCCGTTGCCTCCAATCAACTGTTTAATGTATAAACACAACTGGCTTCATGGATTGCTGGGTACAGGTGAGGATCTGACCGTTTTAAAAATAACCTGTACAAGTAATTGAATGGGAAGGCAGATAGTCGTGATTCTGTGCATTATTTATCAACTCCCAGACAGCTCAGGACTCAATTCTAATGCCTTTTATTCAGACTGTGATCTTATATTTGACCCATCCAGGGAACGGACCGGAAATCGAGTGACTCTGCAGGGAAACATGGATCCCTGTGCCCTGTACGCTAGCAAGGTATGTTGTGTGTGTGTGTGTATACGGTACTTCTTCATATCCCGTGTTCCCTGGGTACGGCTGTAAATGTTTTCATTATTTAGTAGAGACCATAACCACTCCAACTCAGGGTAGTGCTTAGATTCTGGGCTGGGCCCTACTGGAAGTGTTTGACAAAAGCCAGGCCTCTTCCCAGCCTCTTTTGATAATGTAGACTTTTCATTATCATTTTCCTCCACCATCACTGTCAGTTGGAAAACATTAGTATGCCGAATACAGAAGTGGTAGACTAACAATATAACCCCCACACGGAGCTGTTGTGGTTGTAGTGCATAGATTGCCTGTTTCTGTAAAAGGAGTAGATATTAACTGTAGATTATATCGGAGACATTACCTAATCCGGGCAGATATAGGCAGAACATGAGGAATTGGGGGATTGTCATTCTGACAGCCATCAGTAATGTGTCCTCAGGCAAATGTTAGAATTACTGTTCCCAATAACCTACATTTACAGTAGCAGAGAAGAGGATCAGCATCTATGCACCAAAACCACTACATCAGGGTTTAAATCTAACTCCTAGACTAGTAGCCTGGCCTTAAAAATGTACTCACAGGGCAAAATTTTCACTTGCCAATGGAAGTTCTGTGCTCTGCACTTTATTACAGTGGTTATGGTGCAGAAGGACTTGCACAAGCCCCTATTAGTGGGTTATCTCGAGAGCTCTGAAGATGAATAGAGCAGGTGTAGAATTCAGTATACAATACCTTCCTGTTATTGAAGTATGGCCTAGAGCAGCTGTAGGGCATATTAAGCATTCCAGATGTTATGCCAGTATTAAAATTGTAAGATGTTATCCTCACTCTGCTGTGCCAAAGGTTGCCTACCCCAGCCTGTATCTCCCCGCTACTCTTCCAGTGTCATCCAATCAGATACTTATCATAGGAAAGCCTTGAATTCAGTGCTTTATTATGACCTGTGTTTGAGGAGTGAATGTCACATGACTGTGTGGCACCGCTAGTTACGGTCAGGGGGACCACCCCATGAGATGTGTTTAACCCTGAAATGTAAACATTGCACCTTCTACAATGTTCTCTGTAGTAAGATTATAACTACAGGTTGACTGCACCCAGACACCTACATGGAGATTTAATGTGAGACCATAGAGTAGTCCTTTAAACTCAGTCGCAAGGCTGAATGACTCTTACGTTGGACGGTAACCAGCGACTACTCTAGCTAAGTGTGTGCACTCGGAAGCTAGGAGATACAGGTCTAGCCTTGATCAGTTTCTACATATATTATCCAGCATCTACCTGATGATCCAGTGTTTCTTCTATTCTGTGCTCTGCAGGAAGGTATTGAGAAGACTGTACAGAAAATGATAGAAAGTTTTGGCTGTCGAGGATATATTGCAAACTTAGGCCATGGCTTGTATCCAGATATGGACCCTGAACATGTTGGAGCCTTTATAGCTGCTGTTCACAAGCACTCAGAATGCAAGAAGTAATCTGGAAGCGGACACTGTGACAAGCCCAAGAGGAGGGCAGTGTGAACACATCGCTCTGTACAGCAGGAGTGCGGTTAATACGTTCACATAGAGAATGTTTTCACAAATTTACAGTTCATTTACTTTTTGTAGCAAATAAACTAATGTAATACATATCCAGACAACACATTGAAATGCTTAAATCTTTTTTGAGATTGCAAAAACCTGAAAATAAAACCTGGACAGAGGGACAAAAAAAATGTACTTTGTTTCATCGGAAAAACTATAGCAAACCCTTTTCACTTTATTAATAACAGTATATCAAACCTGCGGTTGTTTATTTTTTTTTGTTTTTTTTTTTTTATGGTGTGTGCAATTAATTCATGAATCCATGTTAAATGACCCATAAGGTTCCTGTTTAAGGACTGGACAGAGGAGGGTATTGAATATCTTGTATATATTTTACGCTATATATCCAGAAGATTCTAAGGATATTATTACTGGTATTTATTATTACAGCATATTCTGTAATGCTTTCCAATATTATCAAAGGGGGGGGATTTAACAATAAATTAGACCATTACAGGAATAGGTTGTAGAGGTCCCTGCTCAAATGAGCTTCCTGTCTATACGAGGTGGGGCGTAAAACCAGACAGGACGTAGCAATCAAACAAGGTGGGAGTACAGCATAGTTGGATGAGAGAATAGAGTGCTGTCCTTTTAAGGGAGAGCGAAAGACAGGTATGTGAGGTAAGATTGAAATATATTGCTGCTGCATGGAGACAACTGACTGCAAAAATAGATGCAGAGCTGGAACCATCATTCAATCTGCTTTATGAATAGCAGGCGAGGTTTTAAATGGGAATGCATTCACACCAGTACAGCTATGATTTTAACTTAAGATCATTTCTATTAGTGTTGTTCTGCTACAAACAATATAGCTCTATGCACAGCTCGTACAGACTGACTCGCAACTCCTGTACAATGAGGTAGCTTCAACCATTTTACAGAAATTAAACAACTCTGCACAGGCTTGCTGCAGCCCATACAGCTTCTGATTTAGACTGGTTACATTTGTGATTTGCTAACTTCATTTATATAAAGCTTACAAATAGTGCCAACTGCAGGTTCATTTTCCTGTACCGTGTAAGTGTCAATCCAAGCTCCATAAATCAGCTCAGCTTATTGAAGTGGTCTAGGTGTAAGAGCTCTCTGGGTCCAGTCCCTCCAAGTAGCTTAAACTGTTGTCTTGGCACCCTGGCCTAATCCTGCTAACGTGTGCAATGTGAAAAAACAGCCGTGTAGGGGGCTTGGGGGGACCATTGAACCAAGACATGCTCCCTCTGTAAGAGGTAGCGGGCTTAAGTCAGCAGTGCTGATGCGGTTATTGTTGAATCCTGACACCCTGTACACGGAAATCAAATCACGCCAGCTGAGCGAGTAAGCTTTGACACAAAGTACGGAGAGACTACACCCGTAGCCTCATTTCCCATGTCAACTAAAATAAGTTTTAGAAATTAGACTTGTGCACTAATCAAATTCCTGCTACTCTCAGCCCGAAAGAATAGATTTGTCTGGGATTTATTTGTGGAGTGTTAGAAGATATCAGAGCGTTTCTGGATTGCCATCAATAAGAAGAGGTTTCCAGCTACGGTCTGATAAATATTTAGAGTCCATTAGAGGCATTGCTATATCTCCTACTCAATATCATCAAGTGACTACAGATACTGGCTTATTATTACTCACATTATACAGTGGGGGTCATGTGCCTTATATCCATATTATTGAGTTGGACCCTTTTGTGTGATTATATTGATTTAATTGCTTGAACTTTTTAAACTGTTGATTTGAGTGTTTCAGTTTTTATGTATAACTAACTTTCCATATGGATTTATGACATTCAGTTAGTCGCCCTTTATATCAAGCCTAGTCTTTTTATATTACTCTCTCATTCATATATAATGATTCATTTGTCTGTGGTTTTTGTGTTGAGTTGGTATAGTTTGTTTTGTGAAGATATTCATAGTCTTAGAAGACAAATCAAATTGTTCAAGCGTAGACTGATCCAAGGCGTCAGTTTCTTATTTTGAAACATGGACAGTCATGTCACAGATTGAAAGCACCAGAAACCAAGTAACATTCTGACTGGGCCTTGTCTTTCAGAAAGAAAGTGCATAAAAAATAGTCCCTGCTTTACCAGTTAGCAACTGTAGACGCCACAGCAGAGTTTTAATGTATTACAAGGAAGTGTGACTTCGAACATCTAGCTATGTTTTGTCTAGCTTCTTGGAAAAAAAAAAACCTTAAGGCATTTTCTATGTGTATAATGAAATTTATCTTACAGCTGCTAGTGCAAGATTTCCTGGATCTCGTATTCCCAAATTGGCTATAACAAGTTTCCCCAGGCTCTCAGATTGGCTATGACAAGTTCCCCTGGCTCTCAGATTGGCTATGACAAGTTTCCACGGCTCTCAGATTGACTATGACAAGATTCCCCGGCTCTCAGACTGGCTATAACAAGTTTCCCCGGCTCTCAGATTGGCTATAACAAGTTTCCTCGGGCTCTCAGATTGACTATGACAAGATTCCCCGGCTCTCAGACTGGCTATGACAAGATTCCCCGGCTCTCAGACTGGCTATGACAAGATTCCCCGGCTCTCAGACTGGCTATAACAAGTTCCCCGGCTCTCAGATTGGCTATAACAAGTTCCCTGGCTCTCAGATTGGCTATATGAAGTTCCTCAGATTGGCTAGAACAAGTTTCCCCGGGCTCTCAGATTGGCTAGAACAAGTTTCCCCGGGCTCTCAGATTGGCTATATGAAGTTCCCCAGCTCTCAGATTGGCTATAACAAGTTTCCCCGGGCTCTCAGATTTGCTATAACAAGTTCCCCGGCTCTCAGATTGGCTATAACAAGTTTCCCCGGGATCTTAGATTGGCTATATGAAGTTCCCCAGCTCTCAGATTGGCTATAACAAGTTGCCCGGCTCTCAGATTCCCAGGCTGGCTATGGCAAGTTTCCCGGCCTGGCTATACCTACCATGTCTCATTACATTGATAAGTTTTCTGACATTCACAATTACAGAGAACAAGAATAGCTTCTGTGATCAACAGTTTATTCATAAAAAAGCACTGAAATTTTCAACACAATTCATATAAAATGGTAATACATAAATAAGGATCATTTTCTTATTAATATTAACAAACATTAACCCTCTGAATGTCAGTGGGGTGGGCTGCCACGGGGAAAATAAAAACACTAGGTTTGCTTGCCCCAATGACACTCGATAAAGGTTAAGAGGTTGCACAAATATAACAAAATAAAAGAGCATACAAATAAAATAAAACCATGATAAGTCCGTGGCAAGGAATACTGAGGGAAAGCGTGTGGTTTTCATTCTAGGATGTATTAGGAAGAATTACAAAGACTTAAATATTCTAAAAATAATAAAAACACACAAGAGAAAAAAAAGCCAACAAAACACCTCACAAGAAATCCCAGCTAAAGCCTCCCCCCAGCACTCCCAAGAAGTTTGGAGGATGCAGGAAGGAAGACCGCCAACTAAGCAAGCACCTGACAAATTAAAAGCAAACAGAGAGGGCAACTCACACATAATCACATGGCGAGAAAGTAACAGGTTATGGAATTTGAGGAAAGAGAAACAGAACGATACAAATAAAATAAATAAAAAGAACGAATAACAGTGCAAAGGAGCAAGAAAAGCGTTCACAGGACATTGTTCATTTTGGGCACTAAGTGGCCTCAGCTCCCTGCTACACCTTGCTTATTGCTAAACCTCCGTCTGCTGTGACCTGTTCTAACCCAGCAGACGGGGGATTTAATGTCGTGGAAAACAATGTCTCCACTACTGTCATCCTTATCCCGAATTCATTTTGTGGAGATATATGGACAATGCTGTTAATGGTTTTCTCCCACTAACAAGGCGGGAGAGAATGATTCACAATATTTCCAGTTCTAAAACAGTCAGTTTTCTAGATTAATTGGGAGTTTCCACTGATTTCTTGCTCTCTTTTGGTGTGACAGACATGATCCTCAACGGCCTGATTCTGAAGGGTCTCCCCCCACTGCAAACCCCATGATCCCCAAACCAATTCCCTCCTTCCACCTGAGAAAGCTCTCTGAGAAAAGCAAAAGCATTTAAAGCAACATCCTAGCAAAAGCTTTCAAGTATACCATTGCCCTGCAGGAAAGAAAGACAGAATTATTATAAATAATTAGATTTTTACATTTCATAATCCACATATATTATCATATTTACAGGTAAATAAATGCTTTGTCACTATTTACTTGTGTAGAGTGTTCCCTGAGTTTGGATTGCAGTCTTTTCAATGAGGATTCAGGAGACACTTCCCATTGTGACCAGGAGGGGGCAGGATTTAGGAGGCAATGTGGATGTGAACAGGGAACATTAAGCACAATACATATTAAACGATGCATCTTTAAATAAGTACTGGGTAAAGCCACCCCAGGTGTTTACAGCTAGACTCCCATTCTAGGATAAATGGAAACGTGTAGTGTTTTTGCATTTTGTGGTCTTGAGTTTGTATTATAGCACAATTCAGGATAAATATAAGCATTTCTACAGAAAGCAATCATTGTACACATTACAGTCATGTTTCATTCATTAAAGTCCATTAACCATAGCTACCAGTAACTTCAATGTCTGGTTTATCCCAGGGAACCTCTGCAGCACACTCACATTAAATGGGCTGAGGCTAAGCTCCATTCCGATTGGTCCATTTTCAGTTCTCAGATATGGAAGGACCATCACAGGCCCAGATATATAGGAGATTATGCATATTTTCAAAGTATATTGTACCACACAGTTGAACTATAGAAAAATCCCCATTTGCAAAGAGACAATGGATATATGTTTAGGAGAACCCCCATCATGCATTGCTTCTTTCTCCCTCACCGCCTAAGAGAGTGGCTATTAAATAAAACAATTTTAACCATTGTTATCAAACTGGGTCAAAGTTACATTTCAAGAGTTCTGTGACTTGCGGTCAAAGTAAGGGATCAGTCACAGACTGTGTAAGTGGTTCTTAGCTCTGTGTTGGAAAACATGAAAAATTTAAAGAATAGCCGTCACAAAAGAGTGTTTCCAGCAGAATTTGGCATGTTGGTTTATGGCCCTTTGAACCAGCTACGTTTAAAAAATATTTATCCTTCATTACCAGACATGCTGCAAAGTGGACAAATTATCAATGGAACAAGCCATCTACACACTGACTTACAGTGTGATCGGCTTAATTTTTAGTGTTTCCTCTGTAGCCAATACTCAATACTGCCAACAATATATGGATTCAGATTTCAAAATATGATATCATATAAAGGTAAACAGTCTAAAAAATAAATTTAAAAAAGGCATCACAGCTGGCAATTCAGGCTTTCAACCGTATGTATTGGTCAGATTGTTGGTGCACTGTGTAGGTTAGGTTAGTTATATAAAGGGACACTTCAGACTCCCACACACATTAAATGCACTGTGTAGGTTAGGTTACAGTTATACTGGGTGGGTTTATATTATTAAAGGGACACTCCAGGCTCCCACACACGTTAGATGCACTGTGTAGGTTAGGTTACAGTTAGTTATACTGGGTGGGTTTATATTATTAAAGGGACACTCCAGGATTCCACACACGTTAGATGCACTGTGTAGGTTAGGTTACAGTTAGTTATACTGGGTGTGTTTATATTATTAAAGGGACACTCCAGGCTCCCACACACGTTAGATGCACTGTGTAGGTTAGGTTACAGTTATACTGGGTGGGTTTATATTATTAAAGGGACACTCCAGGCTCCCACACACATTAGGTGCACTGTGTAGGTTAGGTTACAGTTATACTGGGTGGGTTTATATTATTAAAGGGACACTCCAGGCTCATACACACGTTAGGTGCACTGTGTAGGTTAGGTTACAGTTAGTTATACTGTGTGGGTTTATATTATTAAAGGGACACTCCAGGCTCCCACACACGTTAGATGCACTGTGTAGGTTAGGTTACAGTTATACGGGGTGGGATTATTTTATTAAAGGAACACTCCAGGTTCCCACACACGTTAGGTGCACTGTGTAGGTTAGGTTACAGTTATATTGGGTGGGATTATATTATTAAAGGGACACTCCAGGCTCCAACACACGTTAGATGCACTGTGTAGGTTAGGTTACAGTTATACTGGGTGGGATTATTTTATTAAAGGAACACTCCACACACATTAGGTGCACTGTGTAGGTTAGGTTAAAAAGTTATACTGGGTGGGATTATTTTATTAAAGGGACACTCCAGGCTCCCACACACGTTAGATGCACTGTGTAGGTTAAGTTAAAAGGGGTGTTTTTTTTATTATAAGAGCGACACTCTGGGCACTGCAGTGTGTGGTTTCATGTAGGCCTGTGCTGAGCCCAGGTCTATGGGATAAGTGTTTAGCAGTATGTATAATTTTTTTATTTACTATTTTTCATTATTTTTAATGCATTATCTTTATAATGCAGAACAATATAGGGACCTTTTAGACCAAGACAATCCCTTTAACTTTGAAAATGTAACATTGTGGAGCCCAAGACACAAGCAGCACACAAAACTGAAATGTTTTGGAGTAATAATAGAACTATATTCAAGTGGAAGAGGCCAATTAATAATACATTGCTTTCATCCATTGCTGGCCAGCTATTTAGACACTCTATCCCCACCATCAGTTATGCCTATTCATGCCTTGGCAATACATACAGTTTATATGCACCAGCTACAAATTAACTATAGCTCATCCCTGCCAAGCAGAGTGTGTCCTGCTACTAAGACACTTAAGGAGATTAAATCCACAGATCATGAACTATTCATAACCAACCTTAAATCAAACCCAGAAATCTCCCCTCACAGCTCTAGCAAGAGTTTGCCAAGTATGAACACTCTAAATCATATTATGGACAGAAGTTGCTAGTTGTCACAAGCACTGAAAGGACTAGAGCTGAATCCATGCATTGTGAGGAAGCAATGCCCTGGGAAGGCATGAACTGCTTGGTGGGTCTCATGCAACTTAAGAGGATTTTTTTATTTTCCTAACAGTCCTGGCTCAGGCCCTGAATATTGGGCCCTATGAACACATGTACCCAGACAGGAGCTCTTCACAGACGTGGTTTGGAAACGGAGAAGTGGAAAAGGATTGGAGAGAGTGGCCTCACCCAAAGCGTTCTCTCACCAACATCATCAGCTTCTTTTTGCCTTTATAGATCTGTTTCAAACTGTCTATGAACTGGGCAAACTGAAGTAGGCCATCCTGTCCAAGCAGAAAGGTCTCCCTGGCCTTACTGAGAAACTCGATGAATTCTCCGTAGTGTCGAGGGCTAATGTGCGTTAGGCGCGAGTGTGTGGTGTTAATGTAGGCACCGACGGCAGCATCAAGCAGCTGACGAAGGGGCGGCTTATCGGTTGACATCAATTTGCCGGAATTCCGCCGACCTGGGATGCCAGCTAGACCTGGTGCAGTCAAAGTACATCGTCGAAGGATATCAGATAGTACAGTGGCACAGTGAACACTTTTTACCACTAGTGGTACCAGTGCTGCCAGTTCATTTTTTCCCAAGGAGTGGCTCAGCGAGCAGGCCCACAGTACATCATTAATGGCTGGGTGTGTGTCCTGGTTGTAAGCCAGGTTAAGGTGGTTCATGGCCAGTGAGCAGAGTTTGAAAGCCCGCAGAGGGTAGCCACGGTGTTCCATGTAGCGGGCAATGGTAAATAACTGAGCATAAGTCATGCCACCTGAGGCTGCATCTACTGCAATTTGATATGCAGTTTCAAATGCAGTGTGGTCTTTTTCACACAGGGTCAAGGCAGAGAGAGCGCAGTTTTGGGGGTCCTTCATGGCACACTGCAAGGCCAATGTCCGGGCACAGCTGGCCAGTTCCTCTCGCTGGGCATAGTCCAGGTTGAGTCTTAGAACAGTGCTGTGGGACGTGGCTGCTGCCGCCACAATGCTGGTGGCCTCCGTAGGGGTGAAAAGTGTATACCAGCTTTGTAGAATACTAACCAGGGCCCGTACACCTAGAGGTAAAAAGACATCATTAAAACAAAGTAAACATTCATGCCAATTCTTCTAAACCCCAATATCACTGCTAAGAGTTAGGAATGATTACTGAAATAAATAAAAATGTTTTGGGTGATTCAGATATAAAATAAAAGTTTTGAATTATCTCCATAACCCATGATAAAACTGCACTAAGAAAGAGATAAAACATTTTTCCTGACTAGAAGACTTTGGCCAACATTTGATAAAGCAGTATAATAGGAGTAAGAAAAATCTCCAGGCACTCACGAAATGAAATCCAAAGGTAGATTTATAGGATCAAAAAAAGATGCAGCAACATTTTGACCTACTAAGGCCTTGACAAAGACCTCTTAGTAGGTCAAAAAGTTGCTGCATCTTTTTTTGAGTGAGTGAGTGCCTGAGGATTTTTCTTACTTTCTATTCTGTGTGTGTCTTGGATTTGCTGGTCCTACTTTAGTGCACCTGGTGTTAAGTGGAGTTGAGTACAGTACCATTTATCTATTTGATAAATCAGTGTCCACAGCCTGATCTCAACAAACCCCTGATAAATGCTGCTCTACTGGGGACCCGAAATAATCACTGCCTGTTGGGTTTAACTACAGCACACTGTAGTGATTTAAAGTAAATCTTCAATATGTTGAAAGGGTAATTGCCAAGAGGTAGTTGAGCCTGTGGTAAAACAAGCAAGGACTTGAAAACTATTTGTCCTATGCCTGACGAATCCCCGGGGAATTATCTTCATCAAATTCCCTACAGGTGGAACCTCAAAGCAGAGACCCGAACAAGCCACGACTAAGGAATGCATAGCTGGATGCCAGTCTCTCACCACATTGGTCTCAGCAATCAGTGATAACGAACGATATCACTTCTGGAGCTCTTCTTACTATTTATTTCTACTTCTTATAGAAACTTCAATTAGCCCCAGCAAGCTATTGGTGAAAATATGATAACATACCAACTTCAGTAGCACAGGTGACAAGCCATCTGACCATCTCTCTTCGTCTCCAATTCAGGGGGCTCAGAGTCATTCGCATAACCTGGAGACAGGAAAAACATGGTATATTAGACAACTCACAGCCATGCTGCTTGCTCCATTGAAGAAAACAGCAATTTCCTTTTTACTTCCTGCTGTAGCTTCCACAGGTATTGAGGTCACAGGATGTGGATTTTAAGGAAATGCAAAAAAACTAAAAACTATTACATAATTATTTTTTTTTTAGCTGAAAACCAGTGATGTGATTGACACAGACTCACTTCCTGTACACTCCCTGTACTGCGAGGCATGTGCCGGATGATAGGTGTGTGCCAAACATGGGTGGTATTTTCATGAACAAGCAGCCTTTGTATGCATGTAAATTTTATATGATCTGTCTGTTATTTCAACTTGTTTCCAGGTGGTTTTAAAGGAACACTCCACACACCACAACCATTACAGCCAGCTACAGAATAAAGCAAGGACACTTGGAGTGTTCCATTAAATTCTGTACGGCTTAGTGGGTGAAGTCCCACTCAGCAAGCAAAGTCATACTGCATATTGTAATCAACATCTATTCTCAGTGACACCCAGACACACACTCCCACAATTCTTGTGAAGACCAGGATAATAACACTCCCAAGCAGCAGATGCAGTTGGAGAGAACACCTTTAGAATGGAGCAGATTTACTAACAGACCCTGTGTGTGTGATCTCACCTGCAGGCCAAGTTCCAGTGCGACATTGAGCAGAGTGGTGTCAGGGCTGTTGTCTGCTGGAGTTGCAATTTTAAAGGCATCCTGTGCCAGCTTAAAGATAAGGGAGGACGAGTGGATATTCCTCTGAATGGCTTCAAGCACTGTGCGAAGACGCAGCATGTCACCTGTGTGATGTACAAGGCACAGTGAGAACATAATCTGCTAACCAACCAAGGAAAAGACACCACTCAGTGTGAGATGGCCTAAGATCATTACTAAAGGGGAACAACCAGAGAATGTAACAGTGGTACGAGATGGAAAAACAAACAACTATCCTGACATTTATTACGATGCATAGTGAGAGACATTAGCAATGATAAATACGTGCATCTTAAATAGACTCGATCATCCAAGAAAACATGTGAATTTCGATCATCGTCAGGAAAGCATACACATTATGTATGCTGTGCATATAGAGATTCCAGAAAATGTATCAGTGAGAAGAGATGTGAAGCTTACATATAACTCCTTAAAGATAACTGCAAAATGAAATGAAAATTTGCTTTGTGCATGCACATGAAAGCCCTCAAATGACATGCGTGACACACAACAACACATGGTGCAAGTAAGAGGACAGCTGTTAATATTAATTCCCTGTGGTCATCATGTCTTCTCCAGAGCAGAGTGCAGTAACAGAAGTCTACAGCGAGAGGTATAAAATAAAAATATCAGGACTCCATGTTATGAGCTCCACTTTGCTACCACGGTGCTTGCAGGAAATTAGCACTGCAATACGATGGACAGTCCACGTTTAAGACAAACGAGATTGTTATAGAATGTAGAGGGCATTGCTAGTTCTGCTGTCCTAGAATGACAAAACCCTTACTCTCACCTTTTGCCGCAGTCAGCATGGTGGAAGCCAGGTCACACTGCTGTGATTCCAGCTGTCCTAAAGTAAACCAGCGAGGGTAGCGGCTGGGTACCACAGACACTATATGATGTGGATGTGACCCATCTCCGGAGGGCGCATTGCTCTCCAACAAGGGAAGCCTGGGACAGTAACAAATAAAAATAATTAGTCCGAGATCAGTAGGGTACATGTTACAATATGATTTCACAGCATAAACATTAATAAACCAATAAACTAACTTCAGATAGAAGACTACTTAAACAGTTGGAAGAGAGGATTTAGATCTCACTGACAGTGCCCCAAAGACTCCAAGAGAGCAGGTAGAGGTAGATAGAACATTCTCCACTCACTCCCTTACATCAAACTGATTGACGATGCCCAGTGGACATGAAACGTTGTCACATCCTTCTAATGTGCTGCCTTAATACAAAGCTTGGGAGTGGAAATGAAGCCCAAAATAGACAGGAACAGTTTGCTACCCCAATGGTAACATTTTCGTTTTGTTAGTATAAATGTATCCGTGTGCATGTTTGTTTGATTGTTGTCCATGTAGGTCTACCTATGTATGTGTTGTTAATGAAAATGTTGCCTACCAAGCTTGGGGCTATAATCTTTAAAGAAGTGAAAAGTCTGAGCCTGTTCTAGTTCCATATATCTGAACTGACTGCAAACAATGCCGCTTTCTATCCAGAGTTGAGCTCTGTATTCATACCAATACGCACCTCATTGCTCGCAGTGATAATTTATAGGCCAGGTCTGCATCGTGAGGCAGCAGAGCAGAGAATAGGTATTTGGCAAACATGTGCATTGGTACACTCTCTCGGTGTATGACCTCTCCCAGACCACTGAAGGGACCACCTAGAATCCAGGAAACATCAAATCAGACAACAAAACTCCCTTTCCTTAATTACAATAAACATCTTTTGCATTTCTTTCTTTCTCAGCCTGGTCTTTCCAACAGAGTGAACGTTTGAAAAACATAAGCTTTGTTGCAAAATATATAAAAGTGAGTTAACGTTTACCTCACCCCTAAACTAAATCATTGGAGTTATGGTAACAAATGATCAGCTCCCAAACAAGTTATCTAGAACTAAGATACAATGGTTTAATGCATGTAACCTCCTTACCTTCCAGGAGAAGAATGCATTGCTTGCGAAGCGTCTGCACCAGCACAGCATCTAGGTCAAGCTCTTGCAGCCTGCCAATGATTTGCTCCTCATTGCGACACACTTTGTCCTGGGCATAGAGTCCTTCGGGCATCAGTCGCTGCTGGCCCATGCCCATTAAAGCTACCTCCAATGCCAGGGCCAGATAGGATTCACCATTCTCTGGGGAGGAGTTTGGTACACAGACATGTTGATAGATCGGATGCTGAGACTCGCTAATCTCTGAGTGAAAAGGAAAGAAATTACCCGGATAAAACTTTTGCCATTGCTAATGCTAAAGGGAACCCTTGGTTTTGGCAAACAGCTCAAAAACAGTCTGACTTTAAACCAGGGGACATAGTCCTGCAGCCAAATAGCAAAATAAACACTACTTCTGTATTCAGTGCTTATGGTGCTTACAGTAACTATTTAATGATATATTGTAAGTGCCGAGAACATGAGCTTATTTCAATGCAGGATTATTTGTATTATATTCAATTAGTGTCAGCTTTTAAATTCTGCTGATTTATACACAGGCTATACTAAGAAAGGTACATGACAGCGAGATGGCTCTAATCATTGGTGAATACATTCTTTGCAAAAATGAATTTGTTCTTACCAGATGCTTCCATTGCATTTTCTTCGTCTGCTCGGCAGGCCTCTGTGAGAGTAGTGAACAAGCAGCCGATGGGATCCAAAGGGTGTCCCACCCAACCCTCTAGATTAGTGATTGTAGTGGAATTTCTCTGGATCAGCTCTACAAGAATGAAAAGGTCATTAGAATCTTCCCAAAAGAAAGGCTCCAAAACTATGTAATCAGTTTACAGCAGCTCTTAAAGGGACACTATAATCACCTGAACAACTTTAGCTTAATGAAGCAGTTTTGGTGTATAGAACATGCCCCTGCAGCCTCACTGCTCAATCCTCTGCCATTTAGGAGTTAAATCCCTTTGTTTATGAACCCTAGTCACACCTCCCTGCATGTGACTTGCACAGCCTTCCATAAACACTTCCTGTAAAGAGAGCCCTATTTAGGCTTTCTTTATTGCAAGTTCTGTTTAATTAAGATTTTCTTATCCCCTGCTATGTTAATAGCTTGCTAGACCCTGCAAGAGCCTCCTGTATGTGATTAAAGTTCAATTTAGAGATTGAGATACAATTATTTAAGGTAAATTACATCTGTTTGAAAGTGAAACCAGATTTTTTTCATGCAGGCTCTGTCAATCATAGCCAGGGGAGGTGTGGCTAGGGCTGCATAAACAGAAACAAAGTGATTTAACTCCTAAATGGCAGTGAATTGAGCAGTGAAATTGCAGGGGAATGATCTATACACTAAAACTGCTTTATTTAGCTAAAGTAATTTAGGTGACTATAGTGTTCCTTTAAAGAGCTTAAAATGTTTCAATAATAACTGGGAATGTCCAATGGAAGGAGCAGGAAGGAGAGAGGTTGCAGGGAATTCTCCAGTCTCTCCATTTAGGGTTGTCCACATGTTACAGAAATGATCACAATTGTCGCATGCAGCAGATTAATGACTTGTTTTTCACAGTACTGTGACATCTAATTTGTCCTTTGCATATTTTAATATTTTAGACACAACCCCTCGCCGCCGCCCCCCCCCCCCCGCACAAAACACATTTCCACTTCTGTCAGATTCCGTGTCATGATGAGATCAGAAGTTCCCTGTATGGTTTTTTTCAATTTTCACAAACATTTTCACCATTTTTATGTTGTGTGAAATACCGAGCCATTTGGCCCATAACCCACTGGCTACTTAAGGTCAGTCACATCAAAAAGGGCCTGTCATTTACAGGCAGTCAAAACAATATATTACAAAATGGATGTCATACATTAAACACTACAAAAAGCAACTGTTTTGAAAAGTACCTTTTTTTTGCTGCTTGTATATCTCTAGCTGCCGCTGCTGCTGTAGCCTTAGGGTGCTTATAATGGCAACTGCTAAACGCAACGCTTCTTTGGGGTAACCATGAGATCGCAGGGCGTCCACTCTTGCACATGCAGTGGGCACGTGTTCTAAAGATATAGCATGCAGAAGAGATGGTTTACCACAGGAATGTATAATGCAACAAATATTTATCAAAAACTATTTTATTGCTACAGGATTTGTTCTAGACTTGCCTGCTCGCTGCCCCTTACTCTGGCACCGCTATTCCTGAAGGGTCCATGGGTGTTTCACAAATTAACACAAACCCTACCGCTCTGCAGAGTGACTGGCCCATTCTCAAACAGGGTATTCCTATCTGATAATGCTGACATACTGGATTCACTGCTAGCACATTACTCAAGTCATTCCTACATTATCGAAGAAAGTGTTTCTCACGCTTGCTGGGGAAATATATGTGACAGAGCAGGAGAACCACCTATAGGAGGGTTCTCCTACTTTCCCCATCACTCAGTTTTTTGGAATATGGTCTATGCAGAATATGCTGTAGAAGTGACAGAGATGGGTAAAGGAACAACCGTTTATAAAGTACTTTAAAAATCTATACATTTATCCCATGCACTAACGAAGATTTAACATTATATATACACATACTACATTCACATCACATGGAACATACCTAGCCACAGCGGCTGGCCTTGAGCATTGAAAAGGAGGCTTTCACCATCCCTCTGGTAGGAAGGGGAAACGTAGAAGTCACTGCTTATTATTCTCTGCAAGTGACTGTCCTGCCAGTGAAGGTCACAGCCCTCAATCGCCCGTGTGAAAACAGTCCTTCGAGGCCGCACTAAAGAATCTAAAAGGAGGGGGGGGGGGGGGGATAAAACTTGCTTAAAGTGTCTTTGCTAATGAAATACATTGGAAACATTTTCAACCAGAAATTACATAATGTGGAATGCAAATAGACCCAGACCCCCTTTGTAATATTTTCATGCCTCTTTAGTTATGGATTCTGGGTTTTGCTTGCATGGCTTACTGTCCTATAAATACCAAGGAAGGTAAATTTTTAATTATCCAAGAGAAGTTAAAGGAATTCTTGAGCTCAGCATAAAGGACAATTCAGAAACAAACTCTTGGAAAGAAAAAAATACCTAATGAAATGTTTAACCTATTCAGTGACACAGGCCTGTGCAATGCTTAAAAGCATAGATACACTCAAGGGGTTAAACTGTTTGTCTTTTGCAAAACAGAGCACCATTGTGTCATCGCTGCAGGGGGGTAAATACAGAGCTTTAATCAAGCTTCTGTCCTCCTAGGAGGAGCATAGCATGCAGGGCAATCAGGACAAGTGCACCTAACAGAGCCCCAGCCTGATTTATACAGCTCATCAAATGATCAGGAGGAGGAGGGGGAGACTCCACAGGTCAAAATAAAAATTCGAAGAGGTTCATCAAGACAAAATGCTCAAATAACTGTTACACGTTATCAAAAGATGAAAAAGACAGCATCAATGATGACAAGTAAGCCCTCAATCATAGGTTCATCATAAAGTCAACAAGTTTAAAAGCTCCTCGGTACTCAAAAACAAGATAAAGGTTTGCCAGTCAATGTCAGACAACGCTGTGAAAGCTCGATTGTGGCAGCCAGAGTGCCAACATTTGTCAGCGACGATGAGTAATGCAAACTGACAAAATCAATTCCATCTGTCATATACTGCCAATACCACCAAACTTATTCCTCTATTAACTGTTGTTGAAAGTTTGGGTGTTTATTCTGGTTTTTTTTTTAAGCACTCTCTCCTCCTTCAGTACCCAGATACTGCCACAGCTAACTTACCATAGCCGTTGCTTTGAGGGAGTGCATTGGTGATATTCGGAAGATCGTTGCCATAATTGCCATCTTCCAATGGACACATGTCCATGTCGCCCCACTTCTTGAGCTGCCGGAGCCAGCTGGCTTTCTCATCGTGTTTGCAGTGAGGGTTCAGCACGATGCAGACCCACAGGGCCCCTGCATGGGACAATCATAACAGTTATAAAATCGAGTGCACAGGAAGATGTGGTGTCACACTGAAAACAAGTTTTGTTTGGAAATTTGTGCAGCTCGCAGCCAGTTGTCCGCTGTTACTGGTTTGCTGGCCAGCTGTGTGACACATAATCCTCAACTATGAACAGTGCACTCCGCAATATTATGTATGGCTATTAGTAGATAGAAAGAATTAATTACTTAATGAGGCACAATATTAGCTGCTAGATTAACACAAGAGGGTAAACGCCATCCTTTGAGACAGTAACCCTGACAGAAGCGAAGCCCAAGAGGCAGGTGATGCAAGTGTCATAATGCTTCTAAAGTATCTTAAAATTCTAATACCTACTAATAATAACCAAAGAATGCCTCCAGTGAAAGTATAATCTGCATGTAAAAAAAAGATTTCTAAAACAAATTAACACGTCAAGAGCTAAACGAATGCTCAAGTGCATGCAAGAGATGCAAATAACGGTAATTTCATTGCAACTTGAGTCCAGTAAACTTTATAAGCTACAGGTTTCCATTTTGGTGTTTCAAATATACTTTCACTAAGCCCTGTTAATTCTGGGTACAAGATTCACACTCACCTAGCTCATCCCAGAGCTGCCGACATTTATCAGTCATGCTGGTTCCCTGCTGCCTCCACAGGGCCAACCGAGGGTCGGCCATAAATTGCTCTGTAATCAAGGTCAGCATCCGGGCGCCATTGGAGTCTCTCATGCGCAGCATCTCCCGAACCTGAGGAAAGTTTACAATGCTACATTCACTAAACATTTACATAAAAGCTTGCGGGCAGGTATAGAATATTTATACTTAAAGGGACACTCCATGCACCTATACCACTTCTGCCCATTGGAGTGGTCTTGGTGCCAACTTCCACTACCCTTAACCCTGCAACTGTAATTATTGCAGTTTTTATTAATTGCAATAATTACCTCGCAGGGTTAACTCCTCCTCTAGTGGCTGTCTACTAGATAGCCACTAGAGGGCACTTCCTGATTCATAGCACAGGTTTTCTGTGCTATAGTGTCGCTGGACGTCCTCACGCTGTGTGAGAACCTCCAGCGTCGCTAAAATCCCCAAAGGAAAGCATTGAAAGCATTTTCAATGCTTTCCTATGGAGAGATCTAATGCATTAGGTCTCCCCCGCCGGATGACGTGGGGACGGGGAGGAGCGTGGGCGGACCAAGAAGCAGCGGCGAGGGACATCGTCGCTGCCTCTGGTAAGTCACTGAAGGGGTTTTGACCCTTTTCAGCTACCGGGGGTGGGAGAGGGGACCTGCAGTGCCAGCATAATTGGAAAGGTTATTCAGACAGTGATTTGAACATGTTCACCAGGTCTGAAAGCAGTATATACCCGCTGTTAAAGGCAGAATGTGAGAGTTCTGATACTCTGCACGATTAGTTCATCAGAAGCTTATTTTACCCATTGTACATCACTATGGAATATTTTGGCACTTGATAATATACACATATATACAGCAGTCTTAACATTGAAGTGTTATGCTACTAGTCGGGCTTTAAAAGTTACTCGGCACTGCAAGCCATAGTCGACCCTTCATGGGTAAATTTCTGCTAAGGAATACATTTTCTCCCATAGAAACATAGAATGTGACGGCAGATAAGAACCATTCGACCCATCTAAACTGCCCAATTTTCTAAATACTTTCATTAGTCTCTGGCCTTATCTTATAGTTAGGATAGCCTTATGCCTATCCCACGCATGATTAAACTACTTTACTGTGTTAACCTCTACCACTTCAGCTGGAAGGCTATTCCATGCATCCACTACCCTCTCAGTAACGTAAAACTTCCTGATATTATTTTAAACCTTTGTCCCTCTAATTTAAGACTATGTCCTCTTGTTGTGGTAGTTTTTCTTCTTTTAAATATGGTCTCCTCCTTTACTGTGTTGATTCCCTTTATGTATTTAAATGTTTCTATCATATCCCCCCTGTCTCGTCTTTCCTCCAAGCTATACATGTTCCTTTAACCTTTCCTCGTAAGTTTTATCCTGCAATCCATGAACCAGTTTAGTAGCCCTTCTCTGAACTCTCTCTAAGGTATCAATATCCTTCTGAATATACGGTCTCCAGTACTGCATACAATACTCCAAGTGAGGTCTCACCAGTGTTCTGTACAATGGCATGAGCACTTCTCTCTTTCTACTGCTAATACCTCTCCCTATACAACCAAGCATTCTGCTAGCATTTCCTGCTGCTCTATTACATTGTCTGCCTACCTTTAAGTCATCAGAAATAATCACCACTAAATCCCTTTCTTCAGATGTTGAGGTTAGGACTCTATCAAATATTCTGTACTCTGCCCTTGGGTTTTTACGTCCAAGATGCATTATCTTGCACTTATCTACATTAAATATCACCTGCCACAACTCTGACCATTTTTCTAGTTTACCTAGATCATTTGCCATTTGGCTTATCCCTCCTGGAACATCAACCCTGTTACATATCAGCAAAAAGACATACCTTACCATCAAGACCTTCTGCAATATCACTGATAAAAATATTAAAGAGAATGGGTCCAAGTACAGATCCCTGAGGTGCCCCACTGGTGACAAGCCCATGCTTCGAATATACTCCATTGACTACAACCCTTTTGTTGCCTGTCACTCAGCCACTGCCTTACCCGTTCAACAATATTGGAATCCAAACTTAAAGATTGCAGTTTACTGATAAGCCTTCTATGTGCAACAGTGTCAAAAGCCTTACTAAAATCTAGGTATCTCACCAATTGCTAACAAAAATTTTGAGCCATGACTCACACACGAAATCTCACCTTGGCAAACATGGAGTTAAGCTGCTTCCCAGAGCTATAATAACCTCCCTGAGACAGGAATAATTTCACTTGCTCTCTGACCTGCTCCTCATCCAGATGCCAGCAATTCTCATCATTGATACTTGCTCCTGCGGTGGGATCAGGAGCTCCTAAACGGGAAGACAAAGAATCAAACATTTACAAAAACTGACAAATATGACATTTTCAATGATGCGCATCATGGATAGGCAACACCTGAGCAGCTGCTACAACACCAAATAAGATGCATTGTGTGGAGAATGGTAGAGAGAGAAAAAGGGTTGTTTTAGAGGATTTTTGTTTACATCGCTATCTCAGTATCTTCTGGGCTGGTAAAAGCACATAATAAAGTACACTATATGTAACCGCTTAATCCACACACAAAACAAATACTGATTTATACCTTTATATGCAAAATGTCAGGATTAGAAGTTTTGCTCAAGGAAAAGCAGTCAGTCTGTGAGTAAGAATATCACTCTAAAAGCCTATAAAGAATGTACACTGTCAGACTAATAAACATCAGCTTCCTGAAATGAAGTGCATGAGCCGCCACTTTGAATTTTATTTACATAGGAAGCATGACTGGTAAAGCAGACAACAGGAAGGGAAAATAGTCTTGTGCCTTAAATTTAGCTATGCTACATGCATGTAAACTCGCTCTGTCACCTTGTGGAGTCTCGGCACCACTCCCCAAGGCAACATCGTAGAAGCCACGGCCACCATCTTTGTTCTTCAGCTCCTGGCAAACATCCTCCCGGAGCCCACGAGAATACTGTACTATTGTACATGCGCGAGAGTACAACACTAATGTCTAAGAATCCCAATTTCACTTAAAGCCATTTTAACATTTTAGAATGTTTATTTTTGGTCGTACAGCAAATTATTTAAATTGGCTTGGTCACCTAGAACATAACTTTTAAAAGCTTTTCAATATAAAATCTTTATAAAAAGGTTAAAATGGATTTAAGTGAAATTGTGCTTCCAACGCTGTCAAAAGATATCATAAGACAAAGTAAGGGCCTACAGACATCAGGTTTTGCTACTTCCCACAGCTGTCACTAGCATCACAAGATAATATCCAGTCTCATGGGATTCTTAGACATTAGTGTTGTACTCTCGCGCATGTACAATAGTACTGATGTTTATTAGTCTGACAGTGTACATTCTTTATAGGCTTTTAGAGTGATATACTCACATAGCATGAAGAGACTACGTTGATCAGCTGAATAGGAAAATTACCGTGTACTTGGTTAATTTCAGAGTTGGAGGATAGAATCTCGTCAGCCAACTTCTGGGCTGTAGGAAGCACTTCTGTGTGATGTGCTGTAATCAGGTACTGCACAAACTTTTGTAGCTGGTCCCGATTCATCTGGAAGAGGGTCTCTGAGATAGGAAGACGCAGTTTCACCTGGTCCGGCTTGCGGATGCGATACAGCGAGAGCGCTACAACATGGGCACAGTAGAAAATATCCCTATTACCACAACCACAGGTCACTGAGGTGATCTTGCAACGATCAAAACTTATGGCGACTTTGTAGGTGACTTCCGGCTCTGACTGAGTTGCAGGTTCCATGACAGTGCCGCTTAAATGGAAGCCTGCAAAAAAACACAAAAAAAAAACAGAAGGCTTAATACCAATGGATACTATAAACAGAATTAATAGTATATCACAACTCAGCACAAAGAATTATTCCGCGTTTTCTCATACTGTCCAAGCCATAACGGCAAATATTCTTTATTCAGCTACCTGGAGTCATTAGATCTAAACTGGTGTATTTGTGAATATTTCACAATTACATAAAATGTTAAGGATTTACAGGATATTTACAAGGTAGGTAGGTATATACACATTTAATCGATACACAGTACTAAGGAAACTTCAATGTAAAAATGAAAACATATCACTAAACACCCCGCACTTACCCCCAAACTGGCTGCCACAATGCATGGGAGCAAATCTGCCCAGTAATAAGATTGCCAATACGCAGACACACACAGCATCCCAGCATGGCCATACACATACATCCTGAGTGAAGCCATGTTTGGAAATAGGACTACTATAGCTAAATCATCACCGCTCTCCAATACTGCCCACCGAACTGCACATCATAGCAATACTGCCCACCTTCTGGTTCACTGCACTGTAATATTAGCACCTACTGCTTCACTGAAAAACTGCCCACCTAATTGCACCTCACTGCAACACCGCCCACCTACTGCACCTCACTGCAACACCGCCCACCTACTGCACCTCACTGCAACACCGCCCACCTACTGCACCTCACTGCAACACCGCCCACCTACTGCACCTCACTGCAACACCGCCCACCTACTGCACCTCACTGCAACACCGCCCACCTACTGCACATCACTGCAACACCGCCCACCTACTGCACCTCACTGCAACACCGCCCACCAACTGCACCTCACTGCAACACCGCCCACCAACTGCACCTCACTGCAACACCGCCCACCAACTGCACCTCACTGCAACACCGCCCACCTACTGCACCTCACTGCAACACCGCCCACCAACTGCACCTCACTGCAACACCGCCCACCAACTGCACCTCACTGCAACACCGCCCACCTACTGCACCTCACTGCAACACCACCCACCTACTGCACCTCACTGCAACACCGGCCACATACTGCTTCACTGCAACACCGCCCACATACTGCTTCACTGCAACACCGCCCACATACTGCTTCACTGCAACACCGCCCACATACTGCTTCACTGCAATACCGCCCACATACTGCTTTATGTTTATATGTAGGACAGGCATAGGCAACCTTCGGCACTGCAGATGTTTTGGACTACACCTCACATGATGCTTTTCCAGCATTATGGGTGTAAGAGCATTATGGGGGATGTAGTCCACAACATCTGGAGTGCTGAAGGTTGCATACCCCTGGATCTAGGAGATAAATAAGGACCAATCATTATGTCCTTATGTTCACGGGTGAGGAGTATCTAAATTGGAAAAAGTTAACATTCCCTCTCTTGATGAGATTCTGCGTCAGAAAAAAAAAAAACAGATATTCAGCAGAGCCTATTCAGCTTCCTATTGGTTAGTGTGACTCGTAGGTCATCTCGCGACCAATAGATAAGCTCAGATTACGGAGAGCTGACACTACTCATAACATCGCTACTTCCCATAGACTAAGAAAGCTGTTTAACAAATCAAAATGGAATAAGAAGGGGAAAAATGCTTGTAACAAGCATCTGGCAACACTTCGGGTGGATAACAACGCATGCTGCCCAGACGGAGATGAAGGGCCAAACACTGAAACTGCTTCCACATTTATCTGCCAATAACGCCAGCATCACACCCTTTCTTCCCCAGCGAAGGCACGCCAGCTAGTTTGTACATAGTTAATGGTAAATATAAAAACATAAAAAGACCAATCTCAGATGATGTCTTTCCAAAGGATCAGATTACCCACAAAACCCTGGGAAAATGTCCCTGTACCAATGAAGGTTCTAACGTGCTGTTACAGTGCCTCCACCCGAAAAGGCTGTAATATTATTTACACATGTAGAATATAAAGAACATTGGAGTGCTCGAAGCATGCTGACAACAGAACAGGGTTAAAACAAAATAGATCTGTTTAACACAAAGCATTCCTATGTTCTGTGATACTGGAAGGGGAGTTATGTTCATACGGCTAAAGCTGTATTACGGTATCTTGCTTTAAAAGGTGTCCAATGAAATTACTAGAATGGCAAAAGGAAGACAACTCAATCACAGGTTAATGACAAGTTAATACGTTTAGCGCTGAGATTGGCTTTCACAAATAAACAGCAAATCCAGGCCATAAAATAACACTGCAGGGGCAGTGTCTTAACATTAGATATGGACATTTAATATCTTTGTGTAAGCGATATATTACAGGCACAGGTACAGTACAAGTATTACAGTGGGAGTAGATCAGTGTTACTGTCCTTGTAAATAAAGATTTAGTACACAGCATCGTACAGGCCATTCTGCCTCTAATAATACAATAGTAGAATTGATTTTCCATGTATATTCATGGGTGATGGAGTAAATATACCTCAGTGTAGCAAACACTTTGTGAGAACGATCCATATATAATGATATGCAGTAAATGCATACAGGAAAACAGGCTCCAAGCCCCATTTTAGTTTTTCCAAATGACAGACTATATATCCCAGCTGTGGCGGTTAGCAAGGAGTACACAGAAGTACTATATTTAGAAGCTGCCTAAAAGCTCCGATGGAGATGAACACAGCAATGAGCCATTGGCCTGCCTGGTGCAAAGCCAGTGGCTGTGTCCTCAGCCCGGGGGCCTTGGCCTATACTGCCAGGTTCTCTGAGCCCGGTGACCATGCTTAGCAGTGCAGCATGCACATATTAACATACTGCTAACTACAATATGTTCTGAAGAAATGATCAATGTGAGAGTAAGTGATACCATTTGGCAATGAAGTAATCAGATACAAAGAACACATGGTAAAGAGTTCCCCATTATGGTCTGTGGCCACAAGAAGTCAGAATCAAATGCTTTTCGGCAAGTCTAGAAATCTTTCATGTTTGAAATCCTTTCTAATACTGAATGAGCCTTTGCCTCTTCCCCATCTGAAATCTCAATGGAAACACAAGGCGGATATTAAATAAATCTGGCAGTAGGGAAGAAGAAAGGCCTGTATATCATTTAGCCATGGGTTTATGGCTGAGTAAGGCAGCGTGTTACAGGCCATTCTCTGATTCCCATTCAATGCGGATACTGAACAGACTAATAGCAGCCTTCCATTAACACTTTGACTACTTAGCTACCACATGCAAGCAAGTTATATGGGATTGTGCCGAATAATATATTCAAAGCCTACATAGATCAATTATACCACTATATTAATAAATTAACATAAAAAAAAAAGCTTGTTGAAGTATTACATCCAGGCCAATTGCCCCTTATTAGACTTCGTGTCGGAGAGCAAACGTGTTTACTTAATGAGCTTCCCATATAGATGGGTACAGTTATCTGACATTTTAAAAACATTCCCAAAATAAAAGCATGAGCGTGTAAGCATGTAACCCCTCTGTTCCTGTGCGGCCATTTGTCTGGTTATAATTACGTGCCTGTTAGTCCACCCATCGTATAGAGCTATGGAATGTTGCTGGCTCTATATAAATAATAATAAAAAAATAATGAAGTTCTGATGACACTTTAATCATTTTATTGATTTATTTTCTATGCTAATGAATGACCAATTAAAAAAGTTTAGACTTGTTCATACTCTGCTATTTTGGGCTCCGTTTATCGCCCAGTCATATAAACATCATCCATAGTTTAGTAAATACAGTTGTCTCACCATACGCACATTGATTGGGCCGTTACCTAGTAAGAGGTCTGGAAGATCTAGTCAGCGAGGATCCTCTGTTTACACAGAGCCTAGAATACGTCCTGAGTCACAGACTACACACAGCGTGCAATGGATTGGATATACACACTCAGTTCAGACTCCGGTCAGAGCTTAATTAAGAAGCATTAACTAAACATATCAGTTGCCTACATTTTGGAGAGACATAGAAAGAATGTCAGAATTCCCAGCAATAACCGTGGGGAAAGGGAGCAGGCCTGTTTCGGATTTTGCTAGATTCCCTGTCTCCAAATACCACATGGAATCGTCACCCACCACAATAAGTTTCACTCCCCTCGGATGATGTTTTTGTGGAAATAAAAGGTTGTGAGAGCATGATGAGAAACAAAGCACCACGATTAGCCATCCTTAGTATAAAATCCTGGGAGGATATCATCAGATACGTCACTAAAACACTATAACTTACAGCAACATTTACTGCATGAAATGTGTAATAAGATAGAAGATAAGAAATCTGGGCATATGTTCGGGAATACCACTGAATTGGCCTGATGAAACAAAATTGCCCTCAACCAACGTTGGTAAAGAGACTGAGATTTGAGCAATACGCCAAGCACCATAACCACTACAGCTTACGGTCTATATGGGCAGCTAAATAAATTAATTCACAATTTGCTGTAGCCAAATGACACTATCAGTAAATGTGATTTAGATGTATAATGTGTACGGTTCCTGATATGAAGTCCCAAGCCGTTTGTGTGATTTTTACAAGGTAACCACTCCTTAAATAATTTGACTTTGCCACAGTGGTTATAGTGATTAGAGTATCTCTAACATTTTATATTTATAGTTTGTAAAGTTACCAACAATAGTAAATATTTTTTTCTGAACGAAATCCCATGACTAGTTGCAGACACCCGGGATCCTCATATGATCTCTTGGCTGAGGATAATAAGAGTTGGGTAAATTAGGCTGCAGGACCCAAGCTAGCCAACCCCTGTCCTGGTCTCTATACGCCCTCTGTACATTTTACCATCTGCGTACTCATAAAATCCCGTCAGTTATGTTGGGAAGGTAAATATGGGTAAATAATGACCTAAAACCTCTGGGCAACTGCAGTAATTAATGACCGTTTTTTGTTTTGCATAACCAAGGACATGCTGCTTCCTAGTTACCAGCTTTATCCTGCTGTATGAGTCAATTTAAAGCTTAAATATTTTGCAATAGAATAATTAAACAAGATAAACCCAAAATCCAAAGCAAAGCACTGGGCCTAAAGAGGCCATTCGTTTCTGTCCTTCCTTCAGGCAAAGCTCTGACAAAAGCTTTCTGTTTGGCATCCCTTCAAACTAGCTGGAGGCTTTGGGAGAAATTAATCAATTTCAGGCTTTCATTCTGAGATTAGACTAAAGAACATATAGAGATGCCATTAGATCAGTTCATCCCATGAAAACGTGTACTTTACTTTACTTCAAAGCAATTTTCTGATGACAACAACTGTAGCAGGGCAGGCCAAGCATAGAAACCCATTGGTTGGTGGAGGGGGATCTGCCAGGTTAAAACCTTTGGTGAGTCTCATTTCTTATCTGGAAATTTGTTCGAGAGGCCCCAAGACAAAGGTGGCAAAATGTAGATCTCTAGAAGTTCTGGAGTTACAGCTCTGATTGGGCTACTAAAGCATAACATTAAGGATAGTTCGGGCTAGGATCTACCTTTGGCCACCCCAGCCAGCTGCTTTGTAAGGTGTATGTGCAGGCCTTTTTTGTATGAAAAGTAGCCGTCACACAAATCGTTGTGTTCTTTTGGATAACGCCAAAGCTGATTACATCTATTAAGGGTTTTTATTAAAACAGTCTGAGATAAACTTATTGTGGCAAGATTATTTCATACTGTAAGGCTGGCCCAGTAGATCAGATGGCGATATAGGAGTTGAAAGGGGGAGATTTTATACAGCGAGCTTGTCCATTACTCTGCATTAAACCCACAAGATGCTTGTCGACTTGTTTATGCCGGAGGAGGCCTCTAAGCTTCCCTGAGCAGCTGAGTAAGCTGAGTGACGCCTCTCCTTACCATCTGCTCCTCACCCGGGACACCTTGTGCAAAAAGCCATGAGTTTCTTTCCAGTCCTGTTAACCTCAAATCAGCCATGAGCGCCCCTGTCCAGTTCTTAATCTCATACAGCAAGGACCCCTTCGCTTCCCATCTGTTCCAGCAGAAATAGAGTTAAGGAACAATACATCCTTCAATCCCCTCCTGTGCAGTGTTCACTTATGCAGATGCCATGCCATTCCTATCGGCTTCCCAACCCCCACTTTTCACATAGCCAAGCTTGTATCCCAATCCCTTAACATTGGGAAATGCACTTACAAAAACAAAACAAAAGGTCACTGGAAATAGAGCTTGCAATCCATGCCACTGGGTCTTTAGAGATAAAATTGCCCAATTTGCAAACAGACAACAGACTCCCTAATACGGCCCAATACAGGCATCACAGCTCATGTTAAACTGAAAGACGTCTTTACCAAAACATTACTCAGAGATGAAAAAAATAAACCGTTTTATTTTCATCAGAGAGAAAAATCCTGATTGAAAACAGTTGTTTTTGCTAATATTTTTCAAATCTCGGACATGAAATTAATCATTACACGTCAGTCATTACAATTTTCATGTATGCTTTTCATTTTTAACCACATTTCTTTCTTAAATACAAAATTATTACTCTCACATAACTGATACCTTTAGAAAAGGTACATATAGAGAATTTAATATAAAATTATTCCAGTGATTCTGATCTACATTCTCCAGGTATTTGCTTGTTTTAGTAGAGATGTGGTGGGGAGAGACAGTTTTATTTATAAAAATAAAAAAAAAGAAGAATTGGTGCATGCTGGGACAATTTCATTGTAGCCCAAAATCACACGAAGGGCAATTCTGTCATGCCACGTGAGTTTTCATAAATTACAAAAGTAATGTAACAGGAGTGAATACTAGGTTTTCATTTCAGATTTAAATGTCCTTTTATGTGAAAGGAGATTGCTCATTTTGTAGATGGCAATGACAAGGCAATCAGAATGCTGAAATGAAATGGGGGTCCAAACGATCAGAAGTCTGTGTTTAGGGGTTTAACACTCTTGCTAGTTTAAGGATTTGTTTGTTAAATTGTTCATGTACAAACTGCACCATTCTTTAAATCTCACAGGATGCAGGCCCTCCTAACAATCCTCGGCTGTTTACACACTGAGAGGCCATCAGGATATTAAACATCCCTTGGAAAAGGTTACGTGCGCCAAATATAAACCTTTAAATCCAAGGAAATCCATATCATAATATAGGAGTATTTAACTAGGGAAAGAATATTTAGCTTTGCATGGGGCTACAAGTAACAGTATTCAGTTTACTGACCAAGAAAGGATGGAGTAATACATTTCCCAGGATGCTCAGCCAGCCATTTGGCAGACTGAGTGAGAAGGTTTGCAATCATTTGCACAAATGGTTACTGTACTGCAGACTATCCCTTAAAACAGCAGAGGGGAAAACAGCACGGCCTTCTTAAAGGGATTAAACAGATCTTCGCCAATTGTAACTTCATGCAGCCTCACTACAGGAAACGTACAAATCCAATTCTGTGTTCATCATACAGTATGTTAAACTGAGAAACAAATAAAAAAAATATAATACAAGAACTCCCCCCCCCCCCCAACCCCGCGCCCCAAATCTCATCTCTCCGCCTTAATCCTGTTAATCAGCCACAGTAATCCAGCACATCCCTCATTTACTGAACTCCCGGGGTTTTAATTTAAAAGGGGGGGTGGCTCTATTCCAGCCAAATCCCTTATATTCCAATTTTCTATGATTACACTGAGCAGAGTTTATGATTTTCTAATAAAAGGGGAAACGTATGCGGAAGCGCAGAACAACGGGCCAAGAGGCATGCTTATAACAATTGATTGCAACAAGAGTTTTGACATACAGGAAGAAGAGGCGATGCCACCCCTACTCAGACAAGCTTAGAGTTACATGCATGTACTTACAATAAATATCTCTAAACAAATAAGACCAAAGATCCTTTTAGATCATTATTAATCAACTCGTCAAAATCAAAACAGCCCAGCTACATTAAAAAGCAGGCCTCTGTTTAAAGGGACACTATAGTCACCTGAACAACTTTAGCTTAATGAAGCAGTGTTGGTGTATAGAACATGCCCCTGCAGCCTCACTGCTCAATCCTCTGCCATTTAGGAGTTAAATCCCTTTGTTTATGAACCCTAGTCACACCTCCCTGCATGTGACTTGCACAGCCTTCCATAAACACTTCCTGTAAGGAGAGCCCTATTTATTGCAAGTTCTGTTTAATTAAGATTTTCTTATCCCTTGCTATGTTAATACCTTGCTAGACCCTGCAAGAGCCTCCTGTATGTGATTAAAGTTCAATTTAGAGATTGAGATACAGTTATTTAAGGTAAAATACATCTGTTTGAAAGTGAAACCAGTTTTTTTTTTCATGCAGGCTCTGTCAATCATAGCCAGGGGAGGTGTGGCTACGGCTGCATAAACAGAAACAAAGTGATTTAACTCCTAAATGACAGTGAATTGATCAGTGAAATTGCAGGGGAATGATCTATACACTAAAACTGCTTAATTTAGCTAAAGTAATTTAGGTGACTATAGTGTTCCTTTAAGACTAATACCCTGAAAGTTACACTGAAACAGATAGGACGGTTGTAAAAAATACACAAGGAGAGTGGCCACCCCACTAGGTACACAATCAGCAGATGTGTTTGTTCAGAACAATGAAATCAGTGTTTTACAAATACAATATTTAAACACTGTGTCAAGGTTGCTTCATTTTCTTCTCATACTTACAAGAGGAGATTTAAAATGAAATATATATAGACTATCCGAAATAAGATATCAGATGCTGTGAAGCTCTTAACTGTCCCGTGTATAAAAGCACCTACATACTCTGCAGCGCTGTACAAAGCGCTGCCTATTTCTAAGAGCCCAGTAATGTGCGTGGGGTGTAAGAGAACCCCAGAATGCAATAAACCACATGGTAAAGTGTGTAAAAACTGCTATAAATGTGCTAATAAATTAGTCTCCTCTAAAGAACCAAATTCCTGAAATAGTCCCGTGTCCCCTCACCACACCCCATAAAACAAAAGGGCCCCTCTCTTTGGCTACTTGGAACAGAGAGAGGTATGCGCCTGAAGGTTTAGCATCAAAAAGGTCTAGCATTTCACTTACTCATTACAACAGAAGCCTTAAAATTACATTACAATGAAACAGCATCCTCCCATTTAACCCCGAGGGGGCACAGAAGGTATTATTCAGCTTTATTGCTAAATGCATCAATGTGCTAGAGGGGAACTACTCACTGCCCACTGCTCCAACACAAAGAGAAATTAACCCTCCGATTACCTGGATGTAACTGAATAATGCACTACACATCAAAGAGGAGAAAATGGCTATATCACTGTTCTAGAACTACAGCTCCCATGAGGACTTGCCAGCTTCAAGGTAGTTCTACAACAGTTTATACATTATATATATACCCAGGTTCCGCAGATCCACAAAAGTATATACATTTTATATATATATACCCAGGTTCCGCGGGTCACTGAAGTATACGTTTTGACCTCGTAACATTGACTGGTGACTCCTATATTTGCCAACTGACCGTACATGGCAGACAGCCCCCTCTTCTGCTGGTGATTTATTGTTCATGAATGCAAGACAAGCTCTACAACTGAGGATGGACAGACAGACAGTAGCAAGTCGAAGATTTGGTACCTCTGAAACAGGGGTGCTTGATGACACAGGACCAAGGATAGCGGATAAAGATGTTAACCATAGGTTAGTGGCGCTGGTTTAATTAAACATGGGTCATTATGTATGCTCCCCCTTTCTGTACTCTACCATGTACAAGAACATGGGTCACATAATGCTGTTCTAACCAGCATTCTAGAAATGACAGTCAGTAGATGAAGGGTCACAGAAAGATGGGATAACCAATAACAAACCCTCTGGAAATGTCAGTCTACACTGCGACTCACTATATCTAATCAAAGCAGTCTCGTTTGAGCCAAGATGACTGGCACAAAGTTCTGGGTCGCATCTTTGGCCTCTGAAAGAGACACCTCTAAACAGTGACAGGAGCCGTAAAATAAAATACCGGTACATAAAATACTTACTTACACTTGGGCACAAATTTAAATAAATAAAACTGAACAACATGTAATACAATAACCTATATTGAGTTGCATAAAAGATGAATCTATCACCAATATCTATTCACTGGAAAGACTGGGCCTATCGGGGACATTTGGCTATGGTCACACGGCTGCCATTAAAACGTTTCCAGTTCTTGCATCAGCCCAAAGAAGCCAATGAGCAGCATGAAATCCGCTGGGGCCGATCAGCTGAATCCCAGGCTCATTGTAAGTTTGCCCAGAACAGTTAGTTAAGCAATTAGAATGGCCTCTTCCAACCTCCTTCTTCCCATACTAGTAATTAAACAGTATGAATACACTGCAGACTGGCAGTTCCCAAATCTAATCACTGGGGGAGAAACACAGCAGCTACACAGGGGAAATAAATCACTTTGCCACAGGTAGTTCTACTTTAACTCATTGTTGCAGAGATTCTCTAAGTAAGTTTATTGCCCTCAGAACCAAAAGCATAAAATTCCATGTGACCACTGCAAGGACTACGTAACTATGTCCTAAATCAGAACAGATTGCAGAGATGGCTGCCTTTATTTATGGGCAGAAGAGGCAGCTGCCCAGAGCCCAATACATCTTCTGACTTCTGGGCACCTTCAGCCAAGCAACTACAACCGGTAAGCCACTTCTGCACCAAAAAGCCATACAATACACCGTACTGGTTAGAGGACTTAGAGTGTCCCTTTAACTCTTTACACAATATCTATAAACATAGTTTTTTCCTAAATGCAAAAATACAGTTGCACGCTGAATCCTGGTTAATAGTACAAATAATGAATATTTTTTTCTTCCATAGCATACAATACTTTCCCCCACCTGAATGGTTCAATGCAGCATACAAGCAGATTGTAACATCACGTGTCATATGCTGTAGGTGGTTGTGTGTACTGTGCTGGGTACAATCTGGGTAATGCTGAAATATACAGCGCAGGAGCCTAGATCTCTTGATGTATAACTTATACTTTAATATGAAAGCCACATGGAAATAGGCACATCTCGGAGATCTACCATTTGGATCACAGATATAGTGGATGCAGGCCTCCCCTGTGTAATTGCATGTTGCTCATGTGCCCAGTCATTAGCCATCAGATATCAATCAAATGTGCAAAACTAAATGACATGCAAATTTCATAAGTCAACATACCTACCAGGGAAGCACACACACAGCATGCTTAGCCAACATGGAAAGCGAGCAGTAAGTCATGGAATGTAGGTTTTGCTGTATGTTTAGTTCTGTGACAAACCACTTCGGTAAATACACAATATACAATCAGAGCAGACGCTGAGAGATACAAAATTAAATTATAATCGGAGATTAATGTTTACATTTAAACAAGATGCCTCCCTTGCCTACGACAATGATCTACCTGACCTTCTGGTCTAGGATACCGGTCCTATAGGAATGTTGGCTATGCTATTCCCATGGCAACAGCAGGGCAAGACTTAAGGAAGTGAGAAAGGCAGTTTGCCAAATGCCCAACGCAACCCTTTTCTTTCATAAGAGATGATGGATTTACGTAACTTGCCTTTAGCAGGTTGACAATTGCAAGGTGTCTTTGTCAGCCACATGCCTCGGTATACATGGGTATTTTACAGCTCCAATGAATATGTCCTTCCTAAATAAAGATACCTTTAAATATGCCACTTTCCAAAGCTACCCAAGGGTGCAGAATAGTAAGAGAATAACCTCACCTTGTCAAGCTATGCCACTTGATAAAAAAAAAATAACATTTGTACAACTCAATCAGAATCATCTCAAGGCTTGCTAACCATAGAAATGTCAGGATCGCAGGATTCACCACAGACAATTCCCTGCAGCTATCATTGGTGATGGCTGTCGGGTTGACACTGTAGTTCTGGCCAGAGTCTAAGAAAGTCAGGCAAAGGAAATATAGAGAGACAAAGTAGCCCCTTTCTTTATGAAATACTCATGTTTCAGAGAGCGGGTGACAATGCCGTTTTCAATAGTGATTGCTCCCTTTTAAATAAAGTCCTAATTAAAACAAACTAAACAAAAACATATGCATCAGATCAGATTAAGGTGGTTCTCATACAATTAAACCAGATTATTCTACTTAATTTAAGCAGTCTAGACAGAAATCGCATGACTGACTGAGGCAGAGGATCAGAGGGCAGTAAAGTTGTGAAATCACTGCTCTGCCTTAAGACTGTTAACACTGATCAGCCACAACATTAAACCCACTGACAGGTGAAGTGAATAACCTCAATAATATTGTTACAATGGCACCTGTCAAAGGGTGGGAGATATTAGGCAGCAAGTGAACAGCCAGTTCTTGTATTTCATGTGTTGGAAACGGGAAAAATGGACAAGTAGAAAGATCTGAGTGATTTTGGCAAGGGCCAAATAGTGATGACTAGAGACTGGGTCAGAGCATCTCCCAAACAGCAAGTTTTGTAGGGTGTTTCTGGTATACAGTAGTTTGTACCTACCAAAAGTAATGCAAGGATGGACAGTCGGTGAATCAGCAACAGGGTCATGGGCACCCAAGGCTCATTGATGCATTTGGGGAGCAAAGGCTACCTCGTTCGATGACACAGAAGAGCTACTGTAGCTCAAATTGCTGAAAAACTTAAGGCTGGCCATGAAAGAAAGATAAGAGCACACAATGCATTGCAGTTTGCTGCGTAGCCACAGACCGGTCAGAGTGCCCATGATGACCCCAGTCCACAAGCGGTATAAGGGTGACATGAGCCTCAGAGCTGGACCATGGAGCAATGGAAGAAGGTTGCCCAGTTTGATGAATCACGTTTTCTTTAAGATTAGGTGGATGGCCAGGTGCGTGCATCATTTACATGGGAAAGAGATGGCAACAGGATGCACTATGGGAAGAAGACAGGCCAGCGTATGCAGTGTTATGCTCTGGGCATGTTCCATTTAGAACCTTGGGTCATAACATTCATGTGGCGGTTATGTTGACACATACCCCCTGCCTAGAGATTGCCGCAGACCACAGATACCGCTTCATAGCAATGGTGTTCCCTGATGGAAGTCTTCCTTCAGCACGATAATGCGCTCTGCCACACTGCAAAAAATTGTTCAGGAATTGTTCGAGGAACATGACAGAGTTCTAGGTGTTGCCTTGGCTTCTAAATTCCCCAGATCTCTATCTGTGGGATCTGCTGGAACAACAAATCCGATCCATGGAGCCACCACCTCTGCTGCCAATTACCACAGGATACATTTACATTGTAGAGTCCTTGCCTCAACCCATGAGAGTTGTTTTGGCAGCACCTACAGGATATTACACAGGTGGATTTAATGTTGTTGATCAGTGTACAGCTGCTGTGAACGACATATGCATTGTCCCTGAAGCAGCAGATTGGCCAGTTCTTTGGGTACCAGGAGAGCCCTGTTTTGTTTTTGGTTTTTTTGCTGAAAAAAAAAGAATTAAAAAACCCATTGGTGTCCTTGTGCCATAAAATCACAATAATCTATATTGGATATGGTGTTTACAATGAACCCTTCATTTTAACTTGACTCCGCTGCCTTTACATGTGCCGGGGAGCAATAGTTTTCTCTCTTTGTAACTCTATAAAGAGACACAGGAATACAAAAGAGACCAAAACTCTGACCAAAGGCTTTATATTCAGTTAGAATTGTGATCAACCGACAAACTGCAATCTTTAAAGAAGTACTGTCCTTTATTTTCCTTGTATCTGAATGATTATTACCTTCCTTGTTACCTGCCTCTATTGAGATTATCTTTTAATTGCTCTCACTATTTTGTTCTCCTCTGCCCTTGATGTGTACCGTTTGATTACTTTAAGAAAACCTGGAAGAGGACAGTGCTATTTAGAAGGAAAGTTAACGCAGAGCATTTCTGGCCTGAATTCACAGTTTAGGGCAGGGGTAGGAATAACTTCCTCTTGTCATTTTGTCTGTGCTGCTGACTGGCTAAATCTGTGCTACATTATACACAGAATAATATATCTCGACCTAGCGGAATACCTTTGGAATGCTTATACAAATGCAATTTAAAGCCCTGATATTTTAACCAAAAGAAAACACTGTATAGTGCATGAATATCCCAGAATTCTACAAATGTCAGACACCCAACAGTAGAGCCTGTAATCAAATTCCCCAGCACCTTGTTCCAGACTGACCTATGACAATGAGAAGAGTATCAAGTGTTTCTGGAGATTTCCAAAACTAACCCTCCATGCTGTCTGTCATTTAGCCTGTTATAGCCCTGTTTTAAGTCCTTCATTTAATTCCAGTTTCGATGCAGACAAGGGTTGAATATTGTAACGTAGATTATACACACAGATGGTAAGAAAATTGTCCGATGGTGATTAGAATTTATTCTTTGCAGCATTTCCCCGGCAATGGCATGGCAACAGCAGATTTTGTCGGAAAGTCTGCCCCTTCTCCTCTAAGTAACATGGTAACAAACGAACGGGGACTCGAATGGAGTTTATAGACACCAATAGTTACGGTATTAGGGATTCTGGGAAACATTTGGTCAGTTTATTAAGTAAGCCATGTTGAAATGACAGTGTAGTCTCTAAAGGGCAAAAAATGTCACCCTAAGAAGTGTCCCGATCACCCAAAAAGTTATTTTCTGCAAAATCCGTGTACTGTAATCGCAACATTGCCAGCAAAAAAAGTGAATATTGATCATAAAAATATGCTCACCGGTGGCCGAACTGCCGAGGAAAGCAGTCGCAAGAACCCAGAGCTCCGAGCACCAAACGTCGGAAAAGCCGATTCAATTAAACAAAATAACATTCACTGACCTCCAAACAACTGCGGAGACCCCCCTTAAGCAAAACACAATGGGGAAGAAAAATAAAAAAACGGGTCCAGACAAGCCTACCTCTGGGCGAAATGTGGAGGCAAGCACGAGGCACGATGGAGCCTAATATGGCAGCTCTCCACGGCGGCTGTTCCGATTTCTCGGATGATCTCTCTGGAGACGCTGAGGACGACTACCTGACAGCCCCAGCCATAACACGGAAGGCCAAGCCCCAGACAACGGGAACCGACTGTGAGTTGGTAACCACGGGGGTTATGAAAGCTCTACTGGCAGAGCTTCAAAAGAATATATTGACAGATGTAACTGCCCTCAGGGGAGAACTGCAGGGCCTGACAGGCCGCATCAGCACACTAGAGACAACATCACAAGGACACCAGCAGGACCTATCGTCCCTGCAACAGGTGGTACAGGACTTACAGAGGCAGAACCAGATACATGAACGCCGCTATGCGTCCCAAGAGGATAGCAGAAGAAGACAAAATCTAAAGGTCAGAGGGCTCCCAGATGAAATACCGGAGACCGACCTGCCGCACGTTATACGGCGAATGAAAACAGGGGACAGACCTTCTTTGCTGACCTGTCGGGTAGCACCCTAGCCTGGCGCAGATCGCTCACCTCTTTGCTCCAACGGCACGACATCAGCTACCGCTGGCGGAACCCCAGAACCCTCAGTTTCCAGCAAAGAACGGTCTCTCATCTGATTCACGACATCCAGGGAGCCCCTGACCTCCTGCGGACTCTGGGCATTCCACAGACCTCGCTCACACAGGAAAGACTCCTTCACCCGACCACCCCAGCGCAGACTTGGGACCCGGCAAAAATCAACCCGTTTATCCCAAGAGGCTCGACCCCTGAATCCTACGCTGCGGTCACCTCATAATACGCACAGCACCCCAGGGACTATATCATCTTTGGACGCTGAATGAGAGCCACCCCAGCAGACACCTCTGAGATGCTTGGACGCCCCACAAAGCCATCTATCACCGATAGGGACTGTACTCAAGCCTGCACATTTTACTCACCCTAGCCCACACGAACTGAAAGACGCGCTAATTCACCTTGGAGCGGTGGCTGCTCCCCACGACCAGTCAGAGGGACACAGCCACTTTCCGACAGCGGGAATAGGCTGAAAAGGTGACTCAACAAGATATCTCCTATGGATCCTTATACAAAGGTCGCAGCAGTGAGACCTCACATGTACCATGGTTTGCCTTATGTATGACATATGTTTGCCATTTGATCACTTTCATTTGCCTTTTGCCTAATTTTTGTACAGTATTTTTTTACCCTGTCTTTCCCTTGTGTAGGAGTCAGAGTGTATGTCTCATGTGCAACTCAACCGCACTTAGACACAGAGCACAGCATGTTTGACTGCACTCTGGGTGCTACACACGCTGCACCAGTCGTAGTCATACATAATTACTACCACCGACCCACCACAACGGCTATGGCACCCCACTCAACACACATAGCTGTAAGCCATAGCGTCACTGCGTACCTCTCCCAGCCGCATGAAGCGGCTATTAAGCGACATATCCCTCTTCAATAACACAGTCCGTTGACAAACCTAATGACCACACTAACCTACACACTGACAATCAACACTAGTATGTTCATCGTCTATCACCAAAACTATAAAAATGTGCATTGTATATCATGCCTTAACACAGTTTTAATATGTCACTCAGAACGCTGACAATTGTTGTAGGGGCTCTGTGAGAAATTGTACCGTCATACCTTTGCACCAACTCTTGGTTGTTTATCAAACTTGTTCTGTATTATTTTTCTTGTTTCAACGCACTAGGCACTAACATGAGGAAGCTAGGCACAAAGCCATTTGCCCTCGACTCAATTCTATAAAGAGATGTTTTAGCATGACCTTAACCCCTACCTTTTCCTAAGCCACGCTATGAATCGGTGGGCAAAGCGACTGTTTCTTCTAGGTGGTTAGGAAGTATACGATGTAAACCTGTTTGTTTTTTCGCTTTAAAAAAAAAAAACGTGCAATGTCTCTGATGCCATGTGAACATATGTGAATGCCAATCGATCTGCACCAGCTATTGTGGCAGTGCAAATCGTATGTTTTATCTCTGCATGAACAAAATAAAGAATTGTAAAAAAAAAAAAAAATATGCTCACAACACACAAAGCATAATATATATATATATGCCAAAATACCAGAGTATTGCAGTATGCAATGATACCTTTTTTATTAAAGTAACAATATTTCAGAGACAAGCTTTCAACTCTTCCTCAGGTCTGTAGCAATACTGATCAATCTTATATAGATTACATACATACATACATATATATATATATATATATATATATCTGAAAACAAGGGGCTGGCTGCACTCACCTGCTTAAATGGGGTGCTACTGGGGGCCAATAAGTACAGTAAAAATGAAAATATATATTTACTACATTGCTAAACACAAAGAAACACACACCTGTGAAGCCATAAGACTTGCTTTTCCCACAGAAATCTCACTTTAACAGTGCTCTTACTACTGCAAGGGATTCTGGGTAGGCGTATGCAAATGAGCTCAACAAAGAACCACATTTTCCCCTTATAATTCCACTTTATACATGAGTATGTGTCCTTGGAGTTATCCTTGGAGTATGTGTCTTCTGTATACAACCGCTTTGAAACACAACTCAGGAAGAGGAGCAAAGCCAGTGAATCACTCACAGACAGCTGTTTCGTTGTTAATGCAACTCATCAGCATGAGGTTGGTTACTGGCTTGCAATGGAGGCTGTTAAATTGAGATTTATGTGGGAAAAGCAAGTCTTCTGGCCTGACTGGTGTGTGCATTTGTGTTTAGCAATGTATTAACTATCCACTTACTTCAGGTGGAAGAGGTTTTCCTCCACACTTTTTCCCCCCACAACAACGGTGGTGGGTGGGTGGGTGTATATTTATATAATCTCTAAATTCACGTAAGTACAGAGATTTCACCTGTACATATACTGTTGATAAGAATGTGACTATGGAAGTATTGCAGATTAAACTGGTCTTTTTTAATTTACCATTTAACATTGCATTTATTGTAGCCTGTGTGTATTATTTTGTAATCTATTCATTAAAGGGAAACTCCAGTGCCAGAAAAACGATCCATTTTTCTGGCACTGGAGGGTCCCTCTCCCTCCCACCCACCAATCCCTGGTTACTGAAGGGGTGAAAACCCCTTCAGTCATTTACCTGGGACAGCGGCGATGTCCCTCGCCGCTGTCTCCGCCTCCGCGACGCTCCTCCTAATGATTACGTCGGCCGGTGGGCGAGATTAATCTCGCTCACCGGCCGAGGAGACCTAATGCGCATGCGCGGAAATTCCGCGCATGCGCATTACGTCTCCCCATAGGAAAGCATTGAAAAATCATTTCAATGCTTTCCTATGGGGTTTTGAGCGACGCTGGAGGTCCTCACACAGCGTGAGGACGTCCAGCGACGCTCTAGCACAGGAAAACTGTGCTAGAACCCAGGAAGTGACCTCTAGTGGCTGTCTAGTAGACAGCCACTAGAGGTGGAGTTAACCCTGCAATGTAAATATTGCAGTTTATGAAAAACTGCAATAATTACACTTTCAGGGTTAAGGGTAGTGGGAGTTGGCACCCAGACCACTCCAATGAGCAGAAGTGGTCTGGGTGCCTGGAGTGTCCCTTTAAGGATGACCAGCTTTAATCCTGTTCGGTCTTAATAACGTGTAAAGTCCAAGGCTATGTGCAGTCAAAGCCTAAAACAAAGTGCACGTTTTTGAGCTGCCAAACACCTTTATTTACATGCAGCCTACCTATGCCGTCTCTGGTTTACTAAGTGTTGGTTAGACCAAAGAAAAGTTAAAGTTGGTTGCCCCCATGGATTTAGAGTGAGTCTGGATACCCACTGAAAGGGTATCTGCTTATCTCTATGCATTACAAACCAATCCACCTATAACAAGCATTTAATTGGAAAAAATCGATTACTTTTTAAATACTTAGATGGTGGCTGACAGGTTTAATTTTATACGTTTTATGCTAGTATGGTATATATAAAGTAAACAAGCAGTTGGTTAATTAAAAAAAAAAAAAAAAGTTATTTCAGCCTGAGTGTTTTATCTTCAAAGGAATCCAAGCGTGGTAATTTTGGGAGAAAACAAGAGCACCCGCTGTCATGGAAAAGTACAAATATCAGATATGGGGCTCAGGTCTGGGGTTTTGCTGGCACACCATTTTTTAATTCTATTTTTACACACTGCCAAATGGATTGTGAAGTATTAGGTGTTGGATATCTTAGCTAGTGTCTGAGCATCTCTATGAGAAGCTTAGAAAGAAACCAGGCTTAATACAGGATGCGTGACAGATCCTATCTTCCTCCTTCACAGCCATAATTTAATGCACTGTCAATTTTCTGTAATAGAAGCATCACCTATCGGGAAGAATGCCAGAACAATTCTTAATGCATGGATTCGAAATGCTAACCTTGCAGGAAACCTTGAGTGACTTCTCAAGAACAAGACATTGCGGGAATTCCTCACCTTGGGGCTAACTCTTCCTGCAATAAAGGGTTAAAAGCAAATGGATATCACAGTTTATCCCCTTAAGGAGTCACTGGTCTTGAATATTGAGTGTGTCACTATATGGAGGTGCTATCATAATGAATATTATAGTGCAAAAAATATATTTCTTTCTCTTTATTTCATTTTAGCAAGCTGATGACTGGGCATAAAATATAGAAAAATGAAGCAGCGAGTGAACATAGGTTAACTAAACAAAGTCCAGCCACACTGAACTCTTGTATCATGTCTGCCCTGGTTGCGGCGGGCAGCTCTGCCCCGGATGCCGGTGACATCAGATGGAATGATACAACATGCAGACCTCAAGTGTGTATCTGGCTATAAATTTCCATTAACTCTGTGAAGTTGTAAACATTGAACAACGTACTGCAAAGCTAAAACTTGTTTATCCAATTCAAAGACTTAACACACTGGTGGCTCTTTCATCATCAGCTCTTGATAGTATAAATTGCCAGCTTACTAAGCAGGCACCTTACCTTGACAAACACCCACAAGAGCAGACACATCTTTCTTAATTGGAAGACACTTCATTAATAATGTATCCTAAGGAGTATTCCTGGGACTATAAATAGCCTATTCTGATGCAAGAGATTTCTGAGTATTAGCCGTACTTGCGATGCTTACAGGCTCAGCTGATATAATGCTCAGTCTGCAATAGATCATACTCTGCTAGATGCATCCATTTGATGTGCTAAAAGTACTGTACAGTAACTAGTTAGATGCACTTCTAACCATTTCCCCCAAAGTCTATTAATTCTACTCCATCACGAACGGATTGTTATTCTGGAATCTATAGTTATCTGGTCACCTAAATCACACTGCACAAACACGGCTTTATATGGTCTGATTCGATCCTTACACTGGCATTCATTAGGTGGTGAATTGATAGGGGGTTGCAAAACCGAGATCGAAACTGTTGGGAGTAATTCTCTAAATGAATAAAAGAGGCTGCAGAGTAAGTCAATTTGCCAATTATAAATATAATGCTAACTATTACAGTGTGTATAAAGCATGTGTGAACTGGACTCGTAAAAACATGGATAATATTTTGTGAGGTCTGAGTACGCCGCATGCGTCTTCCTATTGAAGTTTTATGTTCCTCTTCAATAGCCATCACTATAGCAATAAGAGCATTAGCCTGCCAGCCCTTTCTGTTCCGCAGGTGACCTGGACACGGAGTTAATGGGAAGTCCACTCAATGGGAAAACAGCTTTTCTGCATTAGTAATCCCTGGAAAATTGCAACTCGATTCCTCCTGAGCGCACTCGGCACACTACCCATGGCTGCTCTTCCGAGACCTGCCAGGAAGCATTGGTAAAAAGCTACCCGCCTGCTGTAGGCTGTAACCCAAGACGAACTACCCCCAAAAAATAAATAAAAAGATCCACAGGAGAACAGCAATAAACACTATGAAATGCTATATGACTGAATGGACAGAGCCCAGTTAGATTTCACTCATTCAGCTAATGGAGGTTTCTGTATGTAAGCAATTAGCTTAATAAATACTGCCTGCACCTGCACACACAACAACCAGCATCTCACCGAGCACAAAACATTACACAGATCCAATTAATAAAGACATTATTTATTTCTCTTTCAAATGAACATTATGAAAGTAGTGAGAGGCCATGTGTCATCAAAGTAATACACACTATAAAAAAATTGCAATCACAAAGAGAACCATGTTTATCACACACTTGCGTAAAATTGCATGTATGATGTAGGAAGTCAACATTGCCCCACGGTCTGAGATAAAATAACTCATACAGTTCTATTTGGGAACATGCGCTGCATTCATGGAAGACAATGAAAACAACCTGCTAAATATTAAGTACAATGCAGGACATATTAGCTTGCCCAGTTATTTCACCCATGTATACAATTACTGCGGAGCTACCCTGCTGGCCGTTTACCTGGCTCAGCAATCCCACTAAAATCAACGAGAGGACAAATATTACCTGAGAATTTCGACCATTATCTGCTTTTGTGATTATTGGTAAATTTAAAAAAAAAAATAAAAATTAAATGCAAGGATCTTTATTTCTCTATATTTTTAGTTTTCATTTTGCAATAAATTGTGGAACTTATGTCCTGCCCAGGAGACCCTTCAAGGGGAAGCAACCAAATATCAGACACAACATCTACACTGACAACAAACAAACCATAGGAGAGAAAATATACTTTTAAGGGGAGTACGGTGACGTTCCATTGAAACAAAACCATCACTGCTGCATCTTGGACTGATGCCAGAACAGGCAGGGAAAGGGTCAAAATGTAACAGACACCTCTGCATCAGATGAGTTATTTAGTCTTAGACTCTTAGAGCCAGTTCTGCAATTAAAAGGACAATAAGCAACAACACAACTTTAGCTTAATGAAGCAGTTTTGGTGTATAGATCATCACCCTGCAGTCTCACTGCTCAATTATCTGCCATTTAGGAATGAAATCACTTTGTTTATGCAACACTATTCACACCTACACAGTTTCCCTACACATTTCCTGTAAAGAGAGATATAATGTTTACACTTCCTTTATTGCACAGTCTTTTTAATTTAAAATTTCTTATCTCCAGATTTGTTAATTGTCTGCTAGAGTATGCAGGAATGTCATGAGTGATTGAAGTTTAATCTAGCAGGAGATAACTTCTAAAGTAAACACACTGTGCAGTCAGATCAGATTAAAAATATAAATTGGTTTCATGTAGGCTTCAGTCAGGGGTGTGTGGTTAGGGCTGCATAAACAGAAACAAAAGTGATTTACTCCTAAATGGCATAGAACTGCTAAACAGTAAGACTGCATGGGGGAGGATCTGTACACCAAAACTACTTCATTAAGCTAAAGTTGCTTCCCTTTCATATAATAAGATTGGATAAAGCAATCTGCAGTCAAACTAAAGCCATGGAAATATGTAATTCTTCAGGCTAAGCAAAAGATGTGCAGAATTGCAAATCATCACCCGCTGGAACCTAACTGCACTATACAGAGTGGGAGAAATCACTAGCAGAAGTAATGTCCACCTTTCACTCATTAAATGAACATTGCTTTCAGCCACTCATTCCTGGTAGACAGCAAGCACATGACGTTCAGTAGAAGATTGAAGGTTTAATACAAGTTTAAGATTTCCTAAACCACTGGACTGGATATCGGCCACTCTGGACTGAGGTGTCAGAAGCAAGCTTTGTACAATGTAGACATGAAGATCATTAAGGCAGGGTGTATGTACAGATCCTCAGGGTAAGTCATTTTCAGCTCACTGAAGTGTCAGCAATAGGCCGAGGCAGAACACATTTTTGCAACGCAGATCCTGCCCTTTGGTTCTACTAACAGTCAGGAAAATGCAAACTCCATTAAAAAAATAAAACTAACTACATGTTTTACGACTACTTGTTAAGGGGACTCGTGAAACACTACAACATCGGGGCTCCATGCATAGGATGCTGCAATGATTGACCACACATTGAGGTTATGGCGGCATGGGTTGAAGAGTGACTGGCAAAGAAATCTCAGTAAAACATTTATCAGCAGGTAAATCACTCTGTCACAGTCTCCCCCAGCAGTGATTGCTCCGTTGGGTTCTGGGGAAAGTGAGTTTTACTTACCTGAACCTGTCCCTCACGGCCGCAGGGCCTTTCCCTGCAGCAATCACTGATGAACGTTGTGGGAAAATTGCAATTACTGTGACAGCAGTAGTTCCATGTTTTTTCAAGTCTAAGAAAATAGCCGTGACTTTGTCTGACTATATATCTCTTAACTGCATTGCAATATCAGTGAAATGCCAACACAGTCAATGGGAATATTTCATAAAGATTTTATTTTTATGAAATACTGATTTTGGAGGGGGAAGGGTGGATAGGAAAGGGGAACAGAGCAATTTTATGATATTACGACAGCCTGACCAGCGGTCTGTGTGAATGTGTTAATATGGTACTGCTGTATTGTTCTGTGTGTGTCTGACCATAGACAAATACTATACATACAGACCTATAAACGCTATTGTCCACTGATATTTTTACCCTTTTTCTATCTCCACTGTAGCAGAAAGCTAATCATCAATGCTATATCAAAGCCCTGCCAGAAGAATATCAATGAATTAGTCATTGAAGCATCAAATTCGCACCTAACCGTTTACAGCCCAGCCTCCCCCCAGAAGTCTCCTTATTGCTGCATGGATACATAGTTTTATACCAGCTAGTAGGAAGGAGAAACTAAAAGCTTAGCATTGAATGGCTTCCAGAAAGCGAGCAGTCAAAGGGTTAAATGCCCTCATAGCTGGTATAATGTTCTGCATTCAGCAGCACTCATATGGAAAGCTTCCAATCTGTACAATTGTTGTTCAAGTGGTCTGTGCGGGCAGAGACAAGAAAAGAAATCAGAGAGACATAATACAGGGAGAAAGAGAGAGGGGGATGGATGGAGGGGAAACAACGGAACCAATAAGGCCCCCAACCCGCAGAACACAGAGTAACACCAAAACAAACACTTGGGCACCTCTCACGCATGTAAATGTCTTTGACAATCAAGACTGCAGGCTTTTCATGGAACAAGAAGCGCAGGAAAATGTGGACATGGAAACTAAAAGTTGTAAAAAAAAAAAAATTATGACTAACAAAACGGGCACTTTACATACAGCCCGTTTGGTAAATATCCCCCACTTCAGAATGCTGATGAATAGTTTCTAATGTATCCCTAGGTTGCTCCTTTGAATGCGTGTTTCATGAAGAATAGCCCATGACAGGCTATCCAGAATGATTGGAAAAAAATTAACAAGTGTGTTTAGGGGAACTGTCCAGAGACTTTAAAATGTTAAGTAAAAATAGCCATTTGTAAGATTCCCTCAACATAGAATGTGATGGCAGATAAGAACCATTCTGCCCCTCTAGTCTGTCCAATTTTCTAAATACCTTAGTTACTCCCATGCCTTATGCATATCCCACACATGCTTAAAGGGACACTGTAGGCACCAGACCACTTCAGCTAATTGAAGTGGTCTGGGTGATGTGTCCCTTTTGCACTTTGTGCTGCAATTGCAGCTCTAAGTCTGCCCTCTGTGGCTGTCTAACAGACGGGCACTAGAGGGCTTCCGGAATTCTAACAGACTATGGTCCATTATCTGACGCTGGACATCCTCACAGACCTCCAGCATCAGATGTTCCTCATAGGAAAGCATTCAATAATGCTTTCCTATGGGGAGGTCTAATGTGCACGCGTCCATTGCTGCGCATGTGCATTAGGTCTCCCCCGCTGGCTGTCAGTGAGGGAGGAGCATGGACGGAGCCTGACCCATCGCAAAGGGACATCGGCGCTGGATTTGGCTAAGTGGCTGAAGGGGTTATTGGAGGTATAGTTAAAACAGGGATTATTTAACAACTGAGGAACATGCATTGGAAACTGCACAGTGAATTGCACCTGAAAATGCGTCATTTTATTCTTTGTAAATATCTAAGTGCTAAAACATGTACGTTCTGGTAGATACGCAGAAAAGTATAAGGAAACAATTTTTTTTTACGGATATCAACAAAATTCTAATGCAGCATTTACCATTTTTTTTGTAAAGATTTGATCTGAAACACCAGTGATTTGCCTTCCAAAAAGGAAAAATGTCAAAATGCAAAAGAGGGCCACATCAGAGTTATGTCTACAAACACCACTTCAAGTGCTACATCTCAAAAATATTAAGAAACAAAAAAACTCAGTAAGTTTAATTTAAGAAAACAAAAACACATACCATCACGGGGAGGGGGGTGAAACTGACCAATATTAGAGGCAAACTGCAGCCCAGAGTTTAAACAAACACAAAGTAATGAAAGTCAGAGGAGTGGAAGGGGGAGGGGAAAGAGATTGGAATCAAATGGAATACCTCTTCAATCATTCAGGGGGTGAACAGGCTGTCATTTCATACAAATTAGAGCCAGAGTAATTTATGAATATTCACTTGAGCTGTAATTGCGTTAATTAGCAGGAGGGGAGACGAAAGGCTTTGTTAAAGCCCTGCTGTGGCTCATGTCTTTGTCTCTTGCTGTGCACTTTAGACAAAAATGCTGAACTGGCAAATAGCCGATACAGAGGGTGAGCCACGAGATAACCAATGCATGAATGGAAGGACCCAATACTCCAGCATTAGCCGGAGAGGGAGCACGGGACACGAAAACACCTAGTGCTAGACACATTTGCTGCATAAAGGAATCACAGAAGGGAAGATCAATATTTGGGCTCTGCTGCAGGGACTAAATTATACATTTTCCTTTGCTTTACACATCTTCAATGCGTTTCAACCGATTATTTTCATTGTTATTTGCAGGTTATGTCATAATTTACATAGCGCCAACATATTCCGCAGCGCTGTACCTTTGTAGAAAGGGGATACGAAGAAAAACTATTTTCCAATCTATGAGGATTTGAGGCAGTCTTATATACAGTAGCTCATATGTAACAGCCCAGGGGACTATTACTGGTAAGGTGGTCTGAGCAGGTTTAAAATCCGGGTTTCCCTGCATTCTAACATTACAACACTGTATGAAAACATTTAGTAGTTACATTGTGTGTGCTCACGTATACAGTAGTGTGACATATAAATATGCTGTTACACGTACCTCTATGAGTGACAGGGTGGTTTAAAACAAAAAAATGTTTCATTACAAATGTTAACTTATCCCTTATATTTAACAAATGTATTTGTAAGAAGTAAAATAAAATGTTGAACTCCACATCACTTTATCACACAGGTTCTTTCATTTTAGCTCATTGACAGCAGGGGCTGGCTGGGCCAGGAGTCCGTTGCCCCAAAGAGTTCTAGCCATTTGCCAACCGTTAAGCCAGTTGGTGCCGGAATTAGGAATATACCGGCAGCATTGTCAGTATATTTTGTGGCTGGATACCAGCCGCCTCAGCGGGGTGAAGGAGGCAGCGCGGTGCCTGTGTATGTGCAGTCTACATCCTGTCACAGTCTCTCGCACTTCCCCTGTGTTTTGGGAAGTCAGAGGTCGCGAGTCACATAACCTGCCACCTCTGACTTCACTAAATGTGCTACAGTCTGGCAACAGGATGTCTGTGCACATACACAGTGCACAGCCTCCCACTAGACACCAGGGGGGTCCTGAGCAAGCTGCTGGGGATGCCATTAGGATGCGATGGCACAGAGCTGCCGGGGGCAGGCTTACTGCTCTTTGACATGATTTACCTAGTTTATGTATTTAATTTTCATTGGCATGATATACAAGGTGTATCCATTCCCTTGCTGGAAAATCCTTCAGAACGTATTTCACTAAATGCTTGCCTGGATTAGTGATGTTCAAGTGGGCAGGGCAATTGCTGTCCGGGAAGCTCTCTAGCTACTTTCCACATATAAATGCCCAGGTGCATTGCACTTTAATTCTTTCTTTTCAATTATCTTATAGGTCTATCAACACATCTATTTTGTTTGTGTCTATCCTGATGCTAAAGGGCGGAGTTGGTAAAATTGCACTATGGGCCACTAAGTAACTTCTGCCCCCCAGGCCACAAGTTGCCAGCCCTCCCCTGCCTGAGAGTCACATTTTAAGCTCTGGCCTTTCCACCTGGCAGTCAGCCTACAGAAAAGAATAGAAATTAAACAATGGAGACGCTATCAAAATTGCCATTTCCATTTAATTAAATCTGATTTTCCAATTTATATATTTATGTTTTGTAACCTGTCATTTATGATTATGCGCTGATGCAACGGATTTGTCTATTGGAAAATATGACAGAATTTTCCCACTAGTATAAATATCTTCTAAAACGGAAATTTCTGAGAAAACCGTCAGAATTTACTATGAAAAAAACTGTTATTTTTAGGTCACGTTAATAAAAGGGTTGACAAATTTACTTTGAATCTAGAAGCCAGCTAAAAAAAAACCAAAAAAACAACCCTTTTTTTTAAATGATAAAAGTTCACTTCTTAAAGGGACACTATAGTCACCAGACCAACTACAGCGTAATGTATATTATACAGGTTGATGTATAGTACACAGCATCATGTAGTGGTTCAGCTGTCTATAGCCTGTTCCTCCAGGCTTTTTAATGTAAACAATGCTTGCTCTGCTACCTGACGTTTCATTTAGTGATGCTTGGGCCATGAAGTCCTGTTCAGGCTCCCAGCATCCCAGTAGGAAGATTACAGCTCCCTCACGCACCCATCTCCATCAGTCTCCTTTCTCACCCGGCTACTTGACCACTCGCCCATCTTGGCTTAACGGACTGTCAAAAAAACCTGACACCATAATTCCTAGTAACCATGGTGACCAGGCTCCTGGAATTTGTTGAGCCCTGCTTTAATAAATAGGATCAAAATAATGGCAGAATTCAACCACCACTTTTCAGACACGTTGATAAACATCAATATAATTTAAAGGAAAACAATACAATGCAAAAAAATAAAAAAAATAAGTCAACACAAGTTTTAGGTGATCTTCGATGATTTTTTTTTTTAACCCCTTAAGGACACATGACGTGTGTGACACGTCATGATTCCCTTTTATTCCAGAAGTTTGGTCCTTAAGGGGTTAAAGCTGTAAACTCAAAAATAGTGAAATTTCCTCTTTAACTAAGGAGGTAGTCGTACAGGGTGGTTGAAAATCATCTTTGCTTGGAATAAAAATTTGAGAGACAATAAAATGTGCCTAGTCCTCCAGATTTCCACCTACTGTGAACTACGAGGGCACGGTTTGTCCAAAAAATGGTTCTTTTGAGGAGTTTCCGCATTACCACTTTGTAAACCCATCACATAAGTCTCCTGAAGGCAGGATTTCAAAGTGATAACTTGGCATTAGCTCATATTTGAGTTCTCACTCTGTAACACAAGTATTAACACCTTAAGGACCAAACTTCTGGAATAAAAGGGAATCATGACAGGTCACACATGTCGTGTGTCCTTAAGGGGTTAAAGACCCTTGCAGATCTATACCTGCAAAAACCTTGTATTCAGGAAGGATGAGGGATATTATAGTTGTAAAAATGACAATGCATTCTGCCCCAATATTGTCCAATACTTGCAAAAATAAAGCAAACTAGGTTTGAAAGATTAGCCATGGCTACTATCCCATTTATCAGCAGCATGTAACATCTGACTTGTTAATGGGCAAACTAAAATGGATTACCCACTACCCTCGGCCAGAATAAGAAGGTGAAAGGGTCAGATTATCCAGCCCTTGCACAGTCAAGTCTCAGCAGGTTTATACAGCCTTATAACAACTTTTCTGTGACACAGCCTAAGCCGAATACTGTAGAACTGCCTGTGAAACATACAGAAAGCATTTGACAGGCGAGAACTACAAGCCTTTACAACATAAGAGATTATGGAAAAAGAATCAAACTGGAGAAACTCCTGATCTTTCCCGTGGATTCCAAGGTTTTAACGAATATAAGAAAGCATTGCTACAAATTTAGTACTAAAACAGTGTGCGTTTCTGTACCACCTGCTCATACAAATCAGATTTACTAATATTCTCATTTCGGAAGTAATGGGGTGGGTTTCATTTGATGAGCTGTGGACGTGTCAAACTGAGGGAGCACAACTGATCTCACACACATATCTCAAAGGCTCCCATGGGGCTGGCGCAGAGGAGGATATTGCAAAATAAATCTAAACAGAGCAATGGACTCCAAGTCTAGGGACTCTCAGAGGAGACCCGTTTCAGGATGAATCTGATAAATTGCCAGGACTAATAATACTGATAAGCAAATATTCCCACAGTGTCCAGAGTTTGCAGGGTTCATTATCTCACTGAAAGCAAACCCTGGGTCATAGCTGTGAGACACCAGGAAGACTGTATCAGTAGGATAGATTAGCCAAGCAATGTGCTGTATATTTTATCATCAAATGACTATGTTGTTCAAAGGGGCGTCCAACATACGGTATTTAGCTTACAATAAATAATGCTGGGTAAGTCTTGACCATAAAAAACAAACCGCTAGACACATAGCCAGCCCTCTCCCATAGGTGAGCTAACACCTTGTCCAGGTAATGATGCTAGTTATTAAAACCAGAAGCTCAAATTCAAGACTACGGTACTTTGTATAAACGTAATGTGAAACAAATAATGAATTTAGGATTAACGATTTGAAATCTCCATGATCTGTCTTTTGTTTTAAGAGTCTGAAGGTATAACATGTCATTCTAGAAAGGCCGGACTGAGGAGACCATCTGATATCTAAGGAAAGAAAAGCAAGTTTAATGCATAGAAAGTGTCCAATCGTGCCACATACAATTTGTACGGATTGTTTTTTTTAATCCCCAATATTCACAGCCATCACACAGCTTCCTTGTTAATCATTCCATACAAATGAAATGTAGGACAGATCTTTAATTAAGGCAAGCGTGACCAAACAATGATTGCACTGGATGCCGTATGATCATTTCACAGACTAGAATCAACCCCAGCAGATGACAAGAGATGTTTATCTCCAAATCAGAAAGCAAAAAGTCAAGGAGACACGGAAAGCACATTACTGCCACAAAGATTTCACTTCTAACACAACAAATGATAAATTATCCCTTAGATCTGTATAGCACCATTTGTCTCCAGGCAGTCAACGCTAATATCATAAGCCAAATGACGGATACGTGCTAAAACCACATAAATCAACTTGGTATTGGAGGGCTAGTAATCTGTGCTTGGTGGCCAATGAGAAACCTACACAGTTGCATTGGGCTTGGCGATGCTTGGGCAGGATTAGAAATAAGAGAGCCGACATACAGCTGTCTATTGTAGCATGTAGAGAGACAGAGATGCAGTTTATCACCATGAGAGTGTCAGGATCTGGGTCACTGTGGCCATAATCTGTAGAGACGCGCACTCTCCATACAGCCAAGCGGTCGCCACAACTCATTAGTGGACCTAGGGTGGCAGCCTGAAGTGGGAAAGGGGAGGGCTGGGGGGACACAGCTCCAAGCGACGCGCAATAGGATAAGAACAATTCACTGGAGCATCACAAGAATTACCATATAGTAATTAACTGTATAAAAAATTAAAAAAAAAAAAAAAAAAGGATGCTTTTAAAAATTGTCCACATACTCTCTTTACCAAGTATAGGGCTATTTAACATTTTCAGGTACACCCATTGTACAGCATGTATGCGTTAAAATCACTGCATGATGTATCCTGTATAAAAATACAAAATAGGATAGCTATAAAGGCCCCAGTAACTTCAGAGAAGTACAAGCTCAAACAATTAAAATCTCAGTATGACCCTTGATGTCATGCAATTGTGAAGAGACTACTACCCTTCATACTGGCATATATATATATATATATATATATATATATATATATATATATACACACAAAAAACACAAACATTAAAACAGTTTAAAGCCTGCTCCCTGGTGCTGATACATTAAATAATATTTTCAGCATAGGCTTCTGTCATTGTTTTACATATATTTATGGGATAACAGCAGACCCAAAGAATGAGAGGTATCGGATAGATGGAACCTCTTGCTAGTGAAATGCTACCAACACTTACTGTGTAAGAAAAGTCGAGAAAGTTTTTATCTCTTTGTTTTTTGGCATATTTTTAATGCAGTACAATGACAGGGAGTCAAGCATGTCACTAAGTAAATGAAATAAATGACACATCAGAATGATTTAATTCAAGTTCAATGCAAAGTGGGGAGACACGTAGAAGTGTTTTAAATTGTTAAGAGCAGTATTGTGCGAGGTATAACAAAACTAATAATGAGAGAGTACCTGGGGAAACTGAAAATGGTAGCTCAGTTTAGACAGTCCATATCACATCAGACACTCCATCCTTTTTAATACCACATTTCCCAGCTTGTGTGGTTTGAGCTCAAAAACAACATAAAGCAGGGCAATCCTGTTTAGTTATAATTCTCCTGTAATTGCGATTCACTGCAGGTTTCATTTTGAGTAAATAATTGCTTTTCTGAATAGCAAAGCAGAAAGGGACTACATTGACATCATAGAAAGGGCCAGGCCTGTCACCAGACAGCACTTATACCAGTAACAGACGTTAATGTGTTTGATTAAAGCACTTGATTTCCGATCCATTTGAGGATTCAGTATCCCCCCCAAGATCATACATATTCATAACCTGTGGGTATTTAATTAAACTCCGCATTACATTTTCTCCCTAACATTCCCAAGAGCACAATCCCCAAACCCTGGTAATCCATCTATTTCAGATAAGGTCAATCACAAATTATTCTTTACATTCAATATAAAAGCCTTTGCTGTGATCGGGTTTACCCATTGATAGCCAGAATGCAGCCAATGGTGCCCGGCTAAAAGCTCTCTCAGAAATCCATGTATACCAAAAACATTAGGGGAAGAAGAGGTGTAGAGGTACTACTATGTGACACGATCTTTAATATGGATGCTTATTAAAGAGGTATCCAGCAGGGAAGATTGAAAGAGTATCCATCTTGTAAAAATATGGTGGTGTCACTTTAAAAGGATTGAAATCTAAAATATGCATTGCGCTACCCAAAAACACATAGATTACTGCATTCAATCTATGTCATGACCGTTTGCATCCACAGACATCAGCACATACAGAAAAGGATACAACAAAAATGTTTATAAATCCAGCACAAATTAGATAATGTTTAGCAATAAAACCACGAGTCAAAGAAGAAAAAGAACAACGGAGGAAACAAAGGACTAAACACAAAAGTAAAAAAAAAGGGTTAAGAAAACCAGATAACTATTTTAATTCCCAGAGTACTTCAATTTCTGAGAGAAACACTCCATATTCAAGGGCTTGTTCGCTTTCCATGAATCCGCATGGTATTAGAGTGAACTAGTTGCATATTTACAAACAGTCCAGAGGCGCACACACAGTCTGCACATGATCCATCAAATGAGGGCCAAATGTACTACAGAAATTAATCATGGACATCAAGATTTGCTAAACTAGTCGCTAAGTATGGGTTCTGTGCAAAAAACAAACCATTATTACTCTTAACTAAAGATTTGGAAAACAAATCAAAATAAGAAAAACAAAGTCACACAACTCCACAAAAAGATAATTACACCATGTGACAGCAGATAAGCCAACAAAGAAAGGTCATAAAGCAAGTATCTAGCAAAGAGAATGGACACAAATATTGGGCCACACAGAATGCTCAGTATAAAAAAGCAGGAATGTCCAACTAAGCCTCCTCCGCTACAGCTCAACCAGCGCTCCCAAAACTTCTGGACAGCCAGACTGGCAAAGCACTATGGGAATAATTATAGCACCAACAGCATGGGGGGAAGGGCAGGAGGGTGTCATAGTTTTGAACTCCTCAAAACTAAGAGGCATTTTCCAACTCCAGGTCCATCAGTAAATCGATGTCAGTCAATGAGGCTGCTTTTTCTTGGTAGATATCTCTTGAGGAATGCCAGTAAAACCACTGAAGCATAAACCTAGAATAGCAGCCCAACAATACTGCACCCAAACAGAGCAATCCGGTAGCCTTGGATCTCATTTCCTCAAATTTGGACAAAGAACTGTAAAACATATTTGAATGTTAGCAAACATGCAGAATTGTATTGCATACACATTACATAGCGTTTTCTTTTCCCCGGGGCTTGCCTTGTCCTGACTGACCTGTGTCTAAATATGGACACAAAGACAAAACGGCTTCTCATGGGGAAATGTCACTGAAGGCAGAAGCTGGCTCACACGTAAACCATTACACTTTGATTCCAGTCTCCAAATATATGGAGACCAGAGATCAAAATGTGCTTCTTATTTTAGACCACAACAACCTAAAATAAGCACTTGTTATGCTGGAATCATCTGCAAAAAGCAGGCGGCTGGTTAACCGATGAACTCATACATCCTGTGCGCCTCGTCCCCAGGCCTTCAGCACTCCTCCAGGAAGACAGAAAGGGCTCCAGGCATCCAGTAAGAAGCCAGTAAGATAGCTCAGCTGGTTAGTGCACTAGCTGCAGTACCTTTAATGTCAGTTTAAGTCAAGTCATAATATTCCCTTTCTGGTCATGTGAGCGGGTTAACAATACAATGTCCTAGACATGGTTCAAAACTACAGAAACCTAAATTATCTCCTTCCTGGTAATTATACGGATTTGATCCCAGCCATCACCATTTGCTAAACACACTTAAGTGGTTATGTGTTTGGTACAAAGTTTAGCCCAGGAGAAGAATAAAGTGGGATAAAAACTTGCCCGAACAATGTCATAATCTGCGCTAGTTGCCAGAAAAGGAGTTAACAATTGTGCGGTGGTTACTTTATATGTAAAGTGTCAGGTAAAACTCCGCTCTGTAAAATCACAGATAGGACTGTTACCTATTTTTCAGTCAAAACTGTAGCCACCAATTTGACCATTTCCATGAGAAATTGCAAAAGACAAATTAAACAGTAGTCATTAAACACACATGAGCGGGTTCAGAGTCAAAGATTCTCACAGTCAGAAATCATGTAATCCATGTGACCCAACCAGAATGCTATGGTCCTATCATTAAATCACAGTGCAGTAAATTGCCTTGGGATACAATTTATCAAAACTTTACTGAGAACCAATCTTTTATGACTGCAAATATGTAAATGCGATGGTTGGACAACTTATGATTTTGGCAGATAAAAGTGATGTTCAAAGGTGGATAAGAGCCCCTTTAATACATAGAACAAAGACCAGACAGAAGATTTTTATATCTGAATGTCCTTTGTGTGCTCAACTGCCCCCAGGTTATGAGACCAATGGGTGGCCTAGTGCTGCCAATCCTGGTCCTTCTGCTTAATTGAGAATTCTGGGTTAGTGAGAGATTGTAAGCTCGTTTGAGCAGGGCCCTCTTCAACCTATCGTTCTTGTAAGTTTTCTTGTAATTGTCCTATTTATAGTTAAATCCGCCCTCTAATAATATTGTAAAGCGCTACGGAATCTGTTGGCGCTATATAAATGGCAATAATAATAATATGTATTTTGCTGTTTAAGAAAAAGGAATAAAACAGATCCTGGATATTTCAGAGGATCTACTGAACTGTTAAACCAGAGTTTAGTGGCGTAATTTCTAAAACAAGCTTGTGCATGTAAATTGGTGCAAAGGCGCTCACAAAACAGATTGTTCCTCCATTATGGACAAACACATAACCTTCATTGCTGACATTTCTTTATAAAAAAAAAATATATAGATATATAGATAGATATATATATATATATATATATATATATATATATATATATATAGAGAGAGAGAGAGAGAGAGAGAGAGAGAGAGAGAGAACTTTAAATTACTAAAACTTGAATTCCTTATCTACTCCCACACCTTCACCCATTTCCACAATTTTCTCCCTAATTCTCATTAGATCACTGAAACACAAAACACTGCGATTCATATCCTTATCATGGATTGTGTTCCTTACGACAAACACCAGCACAACTTACTTTGGTATACACATCCACGTCAGCACAAACATTAATGCACCTTTGATGTTACTACAAGTGTTCCATCACAAATTCAATCATTTTATTTTTCTTTCAGACACATATTACTGGGTCAAACTTCCCATATTACATTATTACTAACTCATTATGGCCTACCAGCCACCTCTTTCCCTCCCCATCAATTCACGAGATACCTCCTTGACAGCCATAGTTCTATCCTTTTCTTAAAAGCAACTGACCTTTTCACAAGGTCCTCCAAGTCCAATTCAGCTGACCTTGCTATAGCCTCCATTTAATCCCCCTCCTCTGTTCAGCCACTAATTCTGCTCTAGTCTGATCCCACCTGATTCAATTCTTTAATATTCTCATTGATGAGAGTGCAGCCATGAATCTGTACATTGCATCATATATAACAAATGGAAATACCCAATATTGATGTCACTTTTTCTGCACAGTGGGAACAGAAAAAGGATAAAAATGCATGAAATAGCACATCCTCCACACACATCGAGCTCTGCACACTACAAACGCTGATGGCCTCTTTGTGAGAGGCTTTGTTCCAGCTTTCCTTTTTTTCTAAATGCCTAATTAAATCCCTTTGAATTTGGTACTGGGAATTAAAAAAAAATCCTCTTTGAGGGATGAAAGAAACAGCATTTAAAAGTTTTCAGCGGGTGGAGCGGAGCTTTGGAGCCTTGCTATCCCTCAGTCCCTTGATCCCTCCCCATGGAAACCTTCAATGCCAAATGTTGTATTTTAGGGAGTTTTCTGGGGTCTGGAAGAAGTTAGTTGCATTCCGTCACCCTGCAAGAAAATATCCTGTAATTCAGCAAGAGTGTTATCTTACAAACAAGTGATCCTTTTAATGACCAGTGTCTGGACTCCATCATACATATACACATATATATATATATATATATATATATATATATAGCACTGAAAGGGTGAATCCCAAACGGGATACTGTACTAAAAGAAGTTTGCAGGAGGTGATATGGTCTATAGGCTTGTAAAGACAATTTCCTGTTAAATATACAGGAAAACAAAAAGTCAACTTAGATGAACCAGAAGTGTTACAGAAGATTTAAAAAAATCCAATAATGTTTTCTAACAACTTTCAAAGCTTATATTGCCACAGTTAAATTACTGAATTGGCTCCATGTAAAATTATACTGATAGGAAGGTTAAACATCTATGGTGGCCCACGAGAAATCACATTGCTGGGTTTTGTAACAATTCCAGAGGGTTAGTAGCATAGGACGGGGGCGGGAGAGAGTATCCACCTTTTTGACCAAAAAAAATAAAAAATAAAAAATATATATATATATATATATATTTTTTTTTAAATAATATAAAAAAAAAAACATTTTAAAATTTCCTCTATACTACAAAACCACAAATATACATTTAAAAACAAATGACACGGGGGAAACATGTTTGTTACAACAACCACAGACAACCAATGGGTAAATGAATAAATGGAAATATATGAGAAAATGCAGCAAAAATGCAAATGCAAGCGTGCTGCCTATGCCACGCATCAAAAAGCACAGATTGAATTCACTAGCAAGGAGCAAAGTCAACTAACCCAGCCAAGAGCAGACATTTACAGCAGGCTTTATTGGGAGTAAATTCACAATGTTTGAAAATGCAAATGTTCAATCCAATCAGCATTTTTCTTTTAACAGAACACAAACTGGAACAATAAGATTTATTGTACTGTGCGGGTAATGAAAAGATGTGGGCGATGTAGTATGAAGACCATGCCCTCAGCAACATACATAAATGTAGTGGAAGACCTTGTGGTAATGGCAAAAGTCATAAGGAAATATAATGTGCAACTCCCTCGTTCTACTCGAAAAACGTAGAAGGATTTTTTGTCCTTTGCAACATTGCAATCAGGAAGAACACACAAAAAAATCATCCACGCTGTATAAGAGTATAGTTTAACAGAGGGCGATACGTGGCCTCTAATGTTGGAATCAGGACTTTATAAACAAAATGTTTTAGTTGAGCTGTTACAGCTTGTTATATTGCATGTTAATTCTACATGATTGTGGCAGCTCGGTTGGTTAATACACCAACTTACAGGGATCTTATTTTCAAGGTAAATAAAATGTGTATTTTTTTTATTATGTAAACAGCAGCAGGCAAAAACTCACATATATGAAGAAAAAAAAAAAAAAAAGACCACCCTAATTTCTAATTGAATTCTCCCCAATACAGCAGCCCCTTTAAAATGCTCAGATACTATTAAATTGCCCTGGGACACTGCAGGCAATGGAGTATATGCTTTGTCAGCCTGACAACCCTGTGATGGTCTGGCACAGGGATTTTCCTCTACAAAAGCCTGTAAGGCTCAATCTATTACTAAGTAGGGGAGGGTTAGCTGAATGTTGAATCCATTGCCCCCTCCTTGCCTGCAAAATGTCATTTATTAACAATGCTTCTGTAGAAACAACAAACATCTAGTAAAAGAAGATACATTGTAGTTCACTTTTGCACTAAATGAACAGACAGACTGTTATTTTGTCCGATTTATTTGTTCAATAAATGTGGATTGCCAATTCTGGACGACTGGTAATCAACAAACCCCAATGGAAGCTGCTGACCCACAGATAATTGAGAATCTGTGAACCATAACAGACTTTTCTCCAATGCTGCCAAAGCAAGCAACTTGTATCTCCAATGGCACATAAGTTACGCGTTGTGTTCATGGTGTGTATGTGTATATATATATATATATATATATATACACACACACACATACATACACACACACACACACAAAAGTCATTGCTGAAAAGAACAGGAATTCGGGATGGTTTTGAGTAATTGGACATATGAAGAATAAAAACATTGAAACATTAAAGACAAATATTACCCACAAAAGCTAGCTAATTGTTCTACTGTATAACTCAGACGTTGAGTCAAATGTCCTCACGTGAACCCAAACCTGATGGTGTAACTGCATGTATCGACCAAAAGCAGAAGGTCACTGGTAAGGCATGTATAGATCCGCAGCCAAATGCCATTTACAAAAACCCAGTGAACCCATTGCTTGTTGAGCTATGTATTAAACATGTTTACAAGAAAAAGTGCTAAAATGCATGATTAGCCAGAGAACAACATTTACAGGTACATATCAAAAACACACACAAAAAAAAAAAAACAAATGAAAAAAATTACATAAAACAAAACCCACAAAAGTGATAATCCAGACATGGGCTGTAACAATCCCACTTAGTCATCAGACTCACCGCCTTTCCCACCACTAACACTAAAAACCATGTGAGTGTACACTCCCTTCTTCCCAAACCTCTAGCAGCCGTATCTCAGTAATAACACCCAACTGCAGACATTCCAACCTTTCTTCAGTCTTCACATCACACAAACATGTCTGCAAATGATCCAGTGCAACAACTTTGTAAACATAAAAAGAATTTCCCAACTGCACCCACCCAGACAAACAAAGTGCCTAAATCTTGCGATGTCCAAAGCCACAGGTGTCCCATATTATAGAACCTCACTGCCATTATCTCCCCCATTAGGGTTTGACACCCCCCACCCTCAAGTCACTGTTTTCCCAAATTCACACCCCAGGGTGTCAACAAAACTGTTCCCCCCCACCTCAACAAACACTAAAAACTAACTTATTATCCCAGTCCAGCTCTGGCGAGCAGCCACTCTGCAGTAACCCACCCAACTTATTTTCCCTCAGGAGCCCAAATCCTCCATACAAACAATCCATATTCCCAATTTGCAGCATGTTTTCCCACGAGAAAATACATCTCCCATTGTATATTCTAACAGAAAATAGCCCCCTGAAACTGTGTATAAATTACATTCATCCAGACCACAGTAACATAAAATCCCAACTGCAGACATTTCATCCCTTCCTTAAAAATCCCTGTCTGCAGATAGTCCTCCCCAACAGCTATATAAACATGTTCAGAAACTGTGCACCAAATGCACATATCTACTTATCCAAACACAAGGCCTCATATCAATTAGCTCACTGCCAGATCCCATTCTAAGAGTGGATTCTTACCAATCACCAATATACTGCCATTCCCAATGCCTCCACAACCTTCAGCATCTAACCAAATACTTTACAATATGTCCAGAGTGACCCCCATTAACGCTGCTCTCCCTAAAGGACTGTAAAAAACCCTGGCAATCCACCACATTTGCGTAGAATGATATGACCTGGATAAAGCAAAAGATGCCCCTCCACATATTAGCCTATGACCTCAAGGATGCCTACACTACCATCCCCATCTTACACAATCATTACCCTATCTGCCCCGACAGCTTAATACCCCATAGCCTTCCATCTCAGACAACATATTACCCCCATCTGTCAACACTGCTCTCCAGATATCAGAAAGCCTATTATGCCCAAGTTCCCCTATTTCAGCTAATCCTAGAATGTCCCCCTGACCCCTTTGTCAGATACCCTCTTACTACCTACCCATAGGCTGCCACCTTGCCCCGTACCTATTTCAGACATCCCCTAACCCTAGGATGCACCCTGTCCTTCTCCCTATTTCAGATACTTTATATCCCTAGGTTGGGGCCCCCCTATTTCAGATATCCCTTACCCTTAGGATGTACCCCCTATTTCAGATACCCCCATACCCCTAGGAAGCCCCCCCTATTTCAGATACCCCCATACCCCTAGTAAGACCCCCCCCATATTTCAGATACCCATATACCCCTAGTAAGCCCCCCCTATTTCAGATACCCCCATACCCCTAGGAAGCCCCCCCCCCCTATTTCAGATACCCCCATACCCCTAGGAAGCCCCCCCCCTATTTCAGATACCCCCATACCCCTGGGAAGCCCCCCCCCCATTTCAGATACCCCATACCCCTAGGAAGCCCCCTCCCTATTTTAGATACCCCCATACCCCTAGGATGCCCCTCTGACCCCCATTTCAGATACCCCCTACCCATAGGATGCCCCCCATTACCCTATTTCAGATACCCCCTACTCCTAAGATGCACCCTCTGCCCCCCGTTTCAGATACCCCCATACCCCTAGGAAGCCCCCCCCTATTTCAGATACCCCCATACCCCTAGGAAACCCCCCCTATTTCAGATACCCCCATACCCCTAGGAAGCCCCCCCTTATTTCAGATACCCCCATACCCCTAGGAAGCCCCCCCCCCCCTATTTTAGATACCCCATACCCCTAGGAAGCCCCCCTCCCTATTTTAGATACCCCCATACCCCTAGGATGCCCCTCTGCCCCCCCCCCCCCATTTCAGATACCCCCATACCCCTATTTCAGATACCCCCTACCCATAGGATGCCCCCATTACCCTATTTCAGATACCCCCTACTCCTAAGATGCACCCTCTGCCCCCCGTTTCAGATACCCCCTACTCCTAGGAATCCCCTTCACTCCAGCCACACTCAGCTCCCGGCCTGGACGAGTGATCCCCTGCCATCCCCCGTCACTGCACTCAGGGCCCCCGGCTCCCCCCTGTTAGGGCCCCACACGCCCCTAGGGGCCACTCACCGACTTGCAGCACGTTCTCCACACAGCCGCTCTCCAGGAGCCGGATCCCCCGGCGGAAGGGCAGTCCGTCTCCGGCCCCCGGGGCCCCCAGTCCGGTGAGTGCCGAGGCTGGCTGTCCGCCGGTGGCCCCCGCCGCCGAGGCTGTCCCGGGGGCCGGCTCCTCGGGCCGGTACTGGAAGGAGGAGTACATGCAGATCTCGCGCTCGTTGCGGGGGAAGGACCAGTAGACGATGCGGCGCTGCACGGGCTCGGGGATCCGCTCGAAGCGCTCCTCCACCCGCTCGAAGGCCCATTTCTCGGCCACCGCCTTGGCCGCGCAGTCCAGCAGGGACTCGGGCTGGTGCAGCGGGTACTGCGGGGGCCGCCTGGCCGGGGCTCGGGGGAGCTGCTGGAGCGGGGCCGGGGGACTGACCCGGGAGCACAGCCGCTTGGCCGGGGGGAGCGGTAGCGGCGGCGGAGCTCCCTCACCCTCCGCCATGGCCGCTCTCTGACTGACTGACTGACTCCGGCAGGCCGCGGGGGCGCGCGCGCGAGAGAGGGAGCGCGCGGCCGCGGGGGGGAGGGGCCGAGCGAGGGAGAGCGGCGATTGGCCGGCCCGGGGCAGCGCGTGCACACAGCACAGCTCGCTCATTGGCTAGCGGACATGAAAGCTCTGGGAGAGGCCACGCCCACTCAGTAAGCTGTCAAACTCGCCTGGCGGCTGCCCTCATAGAGAGCTATACACAGGTCATGGAATTCCCTCCTCCTCCTCCCCCCTCCTGGAGCCAGTCTGGACTCCAACACAATGGAGGTCATTGATAGAGCTCAATTCTGGAGCAATTACCATGGAAACCTAGAGAATGGTCCTGCCAAATGCTCCACTCCACATCCCTAAAGCAGTTTAGCTTGCTGAAAACTTTTTTTTTTGTGCGATATTCTGTGCTCTTATTTTATTTAAATAAAAATTAACACTTTTATAAATTAAACTTGTTACACCCCCCCCCCCCCCACCCCCCCACTGGCTGTCAATCAGACACTCTTCATGTTACTTCCTTGTTTCATGAACTCAGTGGAGATAAACTGAAGAGGCAGCAATTGCCCAATTACCTTGCAAAGACTTCTCATTGAGCTGCATTGGGAAGTCTGTGATTGGATAGCCACAGAACGTCTGGGCGGGGTTAGAAGGGGAGGGCTTGCAAAGGCTGCAGACATGAGATCTACAGCTATTTACAAACTATTTTTAGATAAAAGCTCATTGCAATAATGCATAATTAAATTGTGGGGGTACATGTTCTGTATTTGTGCAGTAGAGTGCATCTTTAACCCCAAATTGTTCTTCGTACAGATACACTTCCTATAATGTAGCCATAATCAGGTGAGGGTAAAATAGCAGAAATTCTAGAACGTACGGGGCCCAGCGCGCCTGCTTGGGAAGGATAAATATTACCATGTTTTGACTAAAATGTCATCAAAAAAGTTTATTCGCCAAACACCATATTGTGGCAAATTAAAATCCACATGGAAAAATGTATGCTGAAATAGCACAGCTGTTGGCTAATTTTTCCAACTACATACTACATACTACAATGAGAATTCAAAGTGAGTTTCAAAATTCGCACCAATATACAAAATTGACAATTGATTTTATTTCCAAATACGCTGATGTGGCCTAATATGTTAAATACAAATTGAGTAATTAATACTTGAATACGTGAATACACTTGCAAAATTTCAGTACAATAATTTTTTTCTTTATCCCTTATATTATTGAATATCATATTATTGGGTTGCAAATACAGCATTCAATGACATTGAAAAAACATGTAATTATTTGTATAAGATGTGTTTTGGGGGTTTTGTTTTGTTTATGGGGGGCTTTTATTTTTGGAGCAAGGAAGAAGGTTTTCCAAGTCACACAGTTTATTGTTTATGATTGTTTAGATTGTGACCCTTTACAAATTATGACTTAAATTTTATGTTTTTGGATAAGCGTTTCAAATTCAAACCTTTTATTTACCGAAATCACCACTACAGTCTATTTGAAAAGCATACCCCAAAAATGTAAAAAAAAATATTTAAAAGGGTATCAAAAAATAAATTAATTAATTCCTATATTATGAATACATGGTACAGCAATGAAGACTACCGTATATTGTGCTTTAGTAAGTCATAAGATGTTGCAGTTAAAGTACTAGTAATTGCTATCTTTTAATAGTATGATACATTTTGTAATGTTTGTACAGGTTGAATGTTCAGCTTATTCAAATGAAAATCTGCTAAATATGTCCAAATGTTTAAAACTCAGGGATGCCAAGTGCTTCCTATAGCAGAGAATGTCTTGATGAAGGATTGATAACAGACCCAGGGCTTCCTGTAGACAGCATGAGTGAAGCTATGTATGTTCCTTCATTGTTCTCCTGACCTCCCTCTTGTCAGCATAACTCCACGTTCTTTGCTCAGAGCAGTAAAGAAAGCCTTTATCCTGGCAGCTAAATATAAATAAAAGGCCTGTTTAATCTACTGACAGTATACTTTCTTTGACAACCAGGTAGATACTTACCTGTGACTCCCCAGATAGCCTGGATCTGAGTGCATATTTCTACCGAATAGCGCTCAGATGCGATGTACACAGTTCAATCGCCATGGAGTCAAAGTCTCTCACAAGTCTTTCGGTATACCATTGTCTCCTGAGACCCGGTTAAGCCAGACAAGGGGATTGTGGTCCGTCACAAGGGAAAATTCCTGTCCGTACAAATAGGGGCTCAACTTTTTCAATGCCCAGACCAGGGCCAGGCACTCCTTCTCCACTGCCGCATAACTCACTTCTCGGGGTAACAGCTTTCTACTGAGATATGCGACAGGGTGCTCTCCTCCATCTTCCCCGACCTGGCTCAGCACAGCCCCCAGTCCATACATGGAAGCATTTGTATGGACGAGAAAACGTTTGTTAGGAACTGGGGCAGCCAGGACAGGGGCATTCACAAGAGCCTGTTTAAGTGCTTGAAATGCAGCTTCACAAGCTGGAGACCACAGGACCTGCTTAGGGAGATTCTTCTTCGTCAGGTCAGTCAGGGGTTTAGCAATGCTGTAGTCGGGGACAAAGCGTCGATAGTACCCTGCCGTCCCCAGGAAGGCTAACACCTGGGTCTTAGTGATAGGTGTGGGCCAGTTAGCCACCGCCTTTATCTTGGCTGGTTCCGGTCTCTGGCTCCCACACCCCACTCTGTGACCCAGGTATTGTACTTCAGCCATGCCTAGATGGCACTTCTCTGGCTTCAATGTCAGGCCAGCGGCCCAAATTTTGTCCAGTACTACCCATACATGTACCAGGTGTTCCTCCCAGGACCCACTGTAGATCGCAATATCATCCAGGTATGCGCAAGCAAATTCCTGGAAGCCATCGAGGAGTCTATTTACCATACGCTGGAAGGTAGCCGGGGCATACTTCATCCCAAATGGCATGACCTTAAATTGGTACAAGCCAAATGGGGTGACGAAGGCCGACTTGGGGATACCATCCTTGGCCAAGGGAATCTGCCAGTAGCCCTTACCAGTGGCGTCGCTAGGGGGGGCCAGAGGGGGCCATGCCCCCCCCTACATCATGCTGTGCCCCCCCAAATGCCAGCAACCTACTGGCTATGTGTTTAAATTATATTCCCTTGGGCTGTAACAGCCTGTTACAGCCCGAGGGAATGCAGGGCAGAGTAGCTGGAGCGCTGGGTCAGGTGCTGTCTGGGGCCGGAGGGAGCACTGACAGGCTCCCAGGCACAGGCCCCGCCCCCAAACGAAGCCCCGCCTCCCGCACACAAGCCCCGCCCCCGCCGTTAAGCAGCAGCCCATGCTGCTGCTGGAAAGCATGGAAGATGGCTGACCCCCAGCAACAGCCTCCAGTGACAGGTAGGCTTAATGTGCTTGTGTCTGTGTGTGTGTGTGTGTGTCTGTCTGTCTGTCTGTCTGCCTGCTTGCTAGTGAGGAAGTTTGTGTGTCTGTATGTATGGACTCAGCCTCCTTACCACCCTCAGCCAGCCTCACCACCCTCCCCACCCTCCCTACCACCCTCAGCCTCCTCACCCTCCCTACCACCCTCAGCCAGCCTCCCCACCCTCCCTACCACCCTCAGCCTCCTCACCCTCCCTACCACCCTCAACCAGCCTCCCCACCCTCCCTACCACCCTCAGCCTCCTCACCCTCCCTACTACCCTCAGCCCCACCACCCTCCCCACCACCCTCAGCCTCCCTACCAACTTCAGCCTCACCACCCTCCCCACCACCTTCAGCCTCACCACCCTCCCCACCACCCTCAGCCTCCCTACCAACTTCAGCCTCACCACCCTCCCCACCTCCCTCAGCCTCACCACCCTCCCCACCACCCTCAGCACCCCACAACTCTTAGCCTCAGCACCCCACACCACCCTCAGCCTCAGCACCCCCCACCACCCTCAGCCTCCCCACCCTCCCCAATAACCTCAGCCTCCCCACCCTCCCCAATACCCTCAGCCTCCCCACCCTCCCCACCACCCTCAGCCTCACCCCCTCACCACCCTCAGCCTCACCACCCCACCAGCCTCAGCACCCCCCACCACCCTCAGCCTCAGCACCCCCCACCACCCTAAGCCTCAGCACCCTCAGCCTCACCCTCAGCATCACCCTCCCTCACCACCCTCAGCATCACCCTCCCTCACCACCCTCAGCATCACCACCTCACCATCCTCAGCATAACCCCCCTCACCATCCTCAGCATCACCCCCCCACCCCAACCACCCGCAGCATCACCCCCTCACCATCCTCAGCATCATCCCCCTCAGCCTCACTCCTCACCACCCTCAGCCTCACTCCCCACCCCCCTCAGCCTCAGCCTCACCCCCCACCCCCTCAGCCTCACCCCTCACCCCCTCAGCCTCACCCCCCTCAGCCTCACCCCCCTCAGCCTCACCCACTCAGCCTCACCCCCTCACCACCCTCACCATCAACCCCCTCCTTCTCACATCACCCCCCTCCTTCTCACATCACATCACCCCCCTCACTCTCACATCACCCCCTCACTCTCACATCACACTCTCACATCACCCCCCCCCACTGTCACATTACCCCCCCTCACTCTCACCTCAACCCCCTCACTCTCACTCAACCCCCCCTCACTCTCACCTCAACCCCCCTCACTCTCACATCACACCCCTCCACTCTCACATCACCCCCCCCCCACTCTCACATCACCCCCCTCCACTCTCACATCACCCCCCCTCCACTCTCACATCACCCCCCCTCCACTCTCACATCACCCCCCCTCCACTCTCACATCACCCTCCTCCACTCTCACATCACCCCCCTCCTTCTCCTTCTGTGTCTGTGTGTGTGTATGGACTCAGCAGTCTGTGTGTGTATGGACTCAGAAGTCTGTGTGTGTGTGTGTGTGTGTGTATGGACTCAGCAGTCTATGTGTGTGTGTATGGACTCAGCACTGTATGTGTGTGTGTATGGACTCAGCAGCAGGACCGCCATCAGGGCATAACTCTGGCAGTCCGAACCCCACATTCCTTATGTGCACTTATATATAATTTTTGCTATATATATGTGCACAGAGGGCCCCCTGCTACCTGTACATTGAAGAGGGGGCCCAGCAGCACACTCTGTCCTCCTTTCCAGCTGCTCTCTGTCTAACTTCCCTGCGGCCGCCAGCGCGTTGCCATGGGTTACCATGGCAACTCTCCGCACCGCACGCAGACCTGTCTCGCGAGAGTTAGTCAGAGAGGAGCTGGAAAGGAAGACAGTGTGTGCTGCTGGGCCCCCTCTTCAATGTAACACGGCTGGCTCGCTCCACCATGCCACCGCACCACCAGGGAATGTGATCTCCCCCCTCCCTGGCACAGTAAGAACCAGGGAGGGGGAAAAAATTTAAATATACACAAATAAATAAAAAAAATACTCCCCTCCCCCTATTTTACACACACACTGCATCCTTACAAGTACACACTCTGCACTACACACACACACACACACACACTACATTCACTAAACACACTCTGCACTACACACACACTACATTCACTAAACACACTCTGCGCTCACTACAAACACTACATTCACTAAACACACTCTGCACTACATTCACTAAACACACTCTGCACTACACACACACTACATTCACTAAACACACTCTGCACTACACATACTCACACTACATTCACTAAACACACTCTGCACTCACTACAAACACTACATTCACTAAACACACTTTGCACTACACACACACTACATTCACTAAACACACTCTGCACTACACACACACACTATATTCACTAAACACACTCTGCACTACACACACACTACATTCACTAAACACACTCTGCACTGCACACACACTACATTCACTAAACACACTCTGCACTGCACACACACTACATTCACTAAACACACTCTGCACTACACACACACTATATTCACTAAACACACTCTGCACTACACACACACACACACTACATTCACTAAACACACTCTGCACTACACACACACTATATTCACTAAACACACTCTGCACTACACACACACACACACTACATTCACTAAACACACTCTGCACTCACTACAAACACTACATTCACTAAACACACTCTGCGCTACACACACACACTACATTCACTAAACACACTTTGCTCTACACACACACACACTACATTCACTATACACACTTTGCACTACACATACACAAACACACACACACTACATTCACTAAACACACTCAGCACTACACACACACTACATTCACTAAACACATTCTGCACTACACACACACTATATTCACTAAACACACTCTGCACTACACACACACACACTACATTCACTAAACACACTCTGCACTACACACACACTATATTCACTAAACACACTCTGCACTACACACACACACACTACATTCACTAAACACACTCTGCACTCACTACAAACACTACATTCACTAAACACACTCTGCACTACACACACACTACATTCACTAAACACACTCTGCACTACACACACACACACACTACATTCACTAAACACACTCTGCACTACACACACACACTACATTCACTATACACACGTTGCACTCACTACACACTGCACTCACTACACACTACATTTACTAAACACACTCTGCACTACACACACACACTACATTCACTTTACACACGTTGCACTCACTACAAACACACTACATGCTCTATACACACTACATTTACTATGCACACTACATCCACTACAAAAACACACACTCTGCATTCACTATACACACCTACATTCACTACACACACACTCTGCATCTAATGCATGCATACAAACATTACATACATTACACAAAACGTACAATCTGCATCCACTATACACACTGCATCCATGACACACATACCGCATCCACTACACACATTCTACATCCACTATACACACTGCATCCATGACACACATACCGCATCCACTACACACATTCTACATCCACTATACACACTGCATCCATGACACACATTCTACATCCACTATACACACACACACCCTTCATCCTTGTGGGCAGCTCGGGGCTGGCCCTGGAGGCCCAGATCTTGAGCTGTGTCAGGGGCCCTAAAATTTCTGATGGCAGCCCTGCTCAGCAGTCTGTGTGTGTGTGTATGGACTCAGCAGTATGTGTGTCTGTGTGTGTGTATGGACTCAGCAGTCTGTGTGTGTGTCTGTGTGTATGGACTTAGCAGTCTGTATGTGTGTATGGACTTAGCAGTCTGTATGTGTGTATGGACTCAGCAGTCTGTGTATGTGTGTATGGACTTAGCAGTCTGTATGTGTGTATGGACTCAGCAGTCTGTGTGTGTGTGTATGGATTCAGCAGTCTGTGTGTGTGTGTGTGTGTGTATGGATTCAGCAGTCTGTGTGTGTATGGACTCAGCCCACTGTGTGTGTGTGTGTGGACTCAGCAGTCTGTGTGTATATGTGTGTGTATGGACTCGGCAGTCTGTGTGTATATGTGTGTGTATGGACTCAGCAGTCTGTGTGTGTGTGTGTGTATGGATTCAGCAGTCTGTGTGTGTGTGTATGGATTCAGCAGTCTGTGTTTGTGTGTGTGTGTGTGTGTATGGACTCAGCACTCTGTGTGTGTGTGTATGGACTCAGCAGTCTGTGTGTGTATGGACTCAGCAGTCTGTGTGTTTGTGTGTATGGACTCGGCAGTCTGTGTGTATATGTGTGTGTATGGACTCGGCAGTCTGTCTGTGTGTGTGTGTGTATGGACTCAGCAGTCTGTGTGTGTGTGTGTGTATGGACTCAGCAGTCTGTGTGTGTGTATGGGCTCAGCAGTCTCTGTGTGTGTGTGGACTCAGCAGTCTGTGTGTGTGTATGGGCTCAGCAGTCTGTGTGTGTGTATGGGCTCAGCAGTCTCTGTGTGTGTGTGTATGGACTCAGCAGTCTGTGTGTGTGTATGGACTCAGCAGTCTGTGTGTGTGTATGGACTCAGCAGTCTGTGTGTGTATGGACTTAGCAGTCTGTGTATTTGTGTGTGTGTATGGACTTAGCAGTCTGTTTATCTGTGTGTGTGTGTGTGTGTGTGTGTGTGTGTATGGACTTAGCAGTCTGTGTATCTGTGTGTGTGTATGGACTCATCAGTGTGTGTGTGTGTGTGTATGGACTCATCAGTCTGTGTGTGTATGGACTCATCAGTCTGTGTATGTATGGACTCATCAGTCTGTGTGTGTATGGACTCAGCAGTCTGTATGTGTTAATGGACTCAGCAGTCTGTGTGTGTGTGTGTGTATGGACTCAGCACTCTATGTGTGTGTGTGTGTATGGACTCAGCAGTCTGTGTGTCTGTCTGTGTGTGTATGGACTCAGCAGTCTGTGTGTATATGGACTCAGCAGTCTGTGTGTGTATGGACTCAGCAGTCTGTGTGTGTATGGACTCAGCAGTCTGTATGTCTGTGTGTGTGTGTGTTGGATTCAGCAGTCTGTGTGTAAGTGTGAAAATCAGCCTGTGTGCATTCAGCAACGTCTGTGTGTGTGTATTTAGAAGTTTCTCGGTGTTCGTATTTGTGTACTGTGTGTATGTACTCAGCAGTCTATCAATAATTAAAAATTTTATTCCTGTGAGTTGTTGTGTAGGGAGGGCCCCAGTGCACTGCTTTGCCCTTAACACTGTTAAGATGGTACTGCTTGTGTGTGTCAGTGAGCTTCTATTTATTGAGCACGTGTGTGTCCCTGAACTTCTTTGTAGTGAGCCTTGTGTTTATACAAGTGAGTTTGTCTGTAGTAAGCCTGTGCGCGAGTCAGAGAGTTTTTTGTCTGTCAGTGAGCCTATTTGCGCATGTCAGTGAGCTTGTGTGCTCACTGTACTATATATATATATATTGACCTGTAGGAATGGCATACATTTTTTTTTTCCAGGGCTGCTTTCCAGTTTGGCTTTGCCAGCGAGTGCGCTTTACCGCTGAATCATCTGTGTGAGCTGCCGCACACTTTAGCCCTGTTACACGCATCTGGGAGCTGCTGTTGACAGGTACTTGTAGTCTAGAGATTGGGACATGGGGTATATGCTCAGCTATCTGTATAATACTATGGTGCTGTTCTCTGTATAATACAGGTCTGTGTCTGTATAATATCCTGGGACAATCATTGTTCCCTGTATAGTGCTGCTCTCTGTCTTGGGATATTATACACAAACAGATCTGTATTTACAGAGAGCAGGACTATACAGGGAGCACTGACTGTCCCAGGATATTATACACACAGAATCCCAGCTAACAGGGGTCTGATCTAGGGTACCAGTCGGGGAAGCGGGTCTTACCTGGGTCTTAGCAGCAGGCGAGCCGGTTCCAGTAGCACGGGTCTGAGCACGGGTAGTCACTGGGTTAACATCAGCAGGTCCCATTGGAGCATAGGCAGAAACCAAAGGGGCCAGATCATTCCCAAGCAAGACATCGGCAGGCAAGTCTTTCATGACCCCCACATCCGCATGTCTAGCGCCCACTCCCCAATCCAAATGAACCCGGGCAACAGGTAGACGGAACACGGCCCCTCCTGCTACCCTCACTGCCACAGTGTCCCCAGTGTGTTGGTGTTCCGAAACTAGGTTATTTTGGAGCAGGGTCATAGTGGCTCCGGTGTCTCTCAATCCATTGACCACTCTGCCATTCAGCTTAACGGTCTGCCTGTGCTGCTGACGGTTGTCCTGATGTGCTGCTTGTACTGGAATAGCCTCATGTAGTATACACCAAAATTCCTCATGGTCAAGACAGTGAGCAGCAGGCTGGGGTGGATGCTGATTTCCGCCGGCTGGTCTTCTCCACGACTGGGCTTGGTTAGCGTTGTTCAACGGGCACTCCGGTCTCTTGTGCCCGAACTGTTTGCACCCAAAGCACCGAATAAGGCTGTGAGCAATCCCGGGCGTTGAATCGGGCTGGCTGAACATAGTTATTAGCTGGTGGTATCGTGGGGGTGCGTTGCGCTGGGGGGTGATACACAGTAGTGATTGGAGGTGCTGCCGGTTTGTACTCCACTCGGGTAGGGACCTTGGTTGCTGTCTGGTCCAACTTCCATGCGTCGGTGTACTCATCGGCCAGACGAGCAGCTTCGGTTAAGTTAGAGGGTTTTCGGTCCCTAACCCACTCTCTAACTCCTGCAGGTAACCGATCAAAGCAGTGCTCCAACAAAAACACTTGCAGAACCTCTTCCCCAGTTACCGCTTGGCACCCTGCCATCCAGTGGGCTGCTGTGCGGTGCACTCTGCATGCCCACTCCACAGGAATCGCCAGCTTGTTTGTTGGTGTCCCGGAATCGCCGCCGGTACGCCTCGGGGGTCACGGCGTACCTGGCCAAAAGGGCATCTTTTACTGCCCGGTAGCTTGTGATTTCCTCCTCTGGGATGGCCCGAAACACCTCACTGGCGCGGCCGGATAACTTCCCAAAGAGGATAGTGACCCATTCCTCTGCGGGTACCTGGTGTAGGGCACACTGCCTTTCAAAGTCAGCCAGGAACCCGTCAATCTCTCCCTCTGATTCAACAAAATTTTTAAATGCAGCAAAGGGTACCTTTCTCCTTCCAACATTGTTATTGGGTACCTCTGCTGCTGCAGCTCCTCTTCCCTGGAGCGCCTGGTGTGCTGCTACTGCTGCTTGCACTCGCTCCACAATATCTGTTGCAGGGTTGGGGCCAAAGTGTGCCAGCCTTATCTGAACTGCACGGTTAAATTTTATCTCCTCGGGTGTTAAATCCAGTATGCCAGGCACAGTAGCTCTCTCCATTCCTTGTGCTGCATCCATTTCCAATAATATAGCAATAATCTCTCTTTTCTTGAGATTACTCGCTGACCGTCCTCTGCGTTCCAATATATCTTTAAGGTTAGCACGCCTTAACTCTTCATACTGCATTTCCAAACTGGGATGTGTAGCTGCCCTTCTGGGCGGTGGGATTCATCCCGTCGTTTGCCACCAATTGTTACGACACTCACTGCCAAATAGATGAAGCCACGGTTTAATAAATAATCCCCTTCTCCAGGAACACAGGTTCTGTACAGCCGACCGTCAAACTCCCGAACGGAGGATACGTGAACGCTGCAACTCCCGACCATAAAATCATCTGAACTCCTTTCACAGCTAGAAATAAGAAAAGCGCTTTCCCAGTAATAATTCTCCCCACAAACGAGACCAAGCTCCGTCTTGAGGGTCAAACAGGATTCTGCTGTAATGAGGGCTACCTGCCCGGTATTTATGCAGGTCTCCCACAAGGTGGACACTCCCCTAGGGGACCTTGTGGAAGACTGTAAAACATATAGGACAGTAGCCAATCGCAGTGGCTTAAGTGTAAGCCCTCCCCATTTTACCCATAAATCCTTCCTCTCTATCCTGGAGATAATTGGGAAGAAACCTAATTATCTCCAAGGATAGAGGCAAATCACCATTTTAAATACAATATGAAAAATACATTAAAATACATAAATGAGGAAATACCAAATAAATATGGTTAGTGTAACGTATCCCCAGATAGCCTCAATCTGAGTGCATATTCCTACCGAATAGCGCTCAGATCCGATGTACACAGTTCAATCGCCATGGAGTCAAAGTCTCTCACAAGTCTTTCGGCATACGATTGACTCCATGGGACGGCTATCTGGGTGAAGTCCATACGTACGTTACAAAACTCCCGAACGGACCGGTGTTCGTATGCCTTGACGAAATAGAAACATAGAAAGTCCATACGTACGTTACAAAACTCCCGAACGGACCGGTGTTCGTATGCCTCGACGAAATAGAAGGCGGGCGGCAGCTTCCAGCGGTGTTCGGTAGATAAAGTTCCATAGAATCGACACCGAACACCGCTGATCTTCCTCGTGTCCCAAAATGGCCGCCGCCTCGTGGTCAGCATACGAACGACGACCACCCATACGGATGGAATGGAGAGGTGTCTGCGGTTAACCACAACGTTCTAATTGGGGCCAAGAGGTTAACCAGCAGCACACTCCTCTCCTGGGTGGCCGTCCGTTCGGTAGTTTCAATCGGTATTCCGGAACCACAGGGGCATACGGATAGGAAATCCAACAAAATAAAGACAAACAGACGAACCAGCAATACTAGTCTGTACAGATGGATCTGTCACAGGAAGCGTCTCCTTTCGTGGTATGAATGCTCCCCCTGGCTGGCGTTCGTCTATACGAACGGCAGCCACCCAGGGCAGCACTTATTAATTACTGCCCTTGCGGTTTCACACTTATGTTGCAAGTGTGAACATTCTGATTAATTGGTGTGAACGTTCTAATGGGGCACTGGGAGGTCCTTGTTTGAGAGACAAACGAGTCAGAAAACAATCCACGAATACTCCCCTGGTGACGTTCGGCTGTACGAATGGAGGCACTCATTAATTGTTTCCCTTGTGGTTTGCAGTTTTCACATTTATGTTGCGAGGTGGGAACATTCTAACCTAACATTCTAAATGAGGTATTGGGGGCGGTCCGCGTTTGGGAGATGAATGAATTCCCTTTGCGGGAGCTGTCACAATAAATGAACATACAGGGAGAACACATGTAAAAAAGAAGGGAGTTTCACGAACTGGCAGCTGTTCCGCCACAATAATCACGGCAGCGAGTTGTAGTAATTATGATGCTTAGAGTGTTATTAATTTAATGTTTTACTGTCAAGCCGATATATGGTATATGTTTGGATTTATATACATTTATTGAAAAAGAGTGTCTGCCCAAAGCATTAAAACAAGGGTACGCACAGAAAGAAAGCCACTTTCAATGTACCATTACTGCCAATGCACTGTGACTGATAAGTAATACCAGTGGTTGGCTGCACATGAAGCTATACCTTCCAGTGCGCAGTTATTCTGGCCAGGGGACGTATTACTTCACGTCCTGCACATTGGTCCCATTGAGACATACACTCAGAGTTCTGGACAGTTAGTGACATCATAGCGCCACTTCCTATCCCACGTCTATGTTACACATGATCCCAGAGTCTAGTGATCGATCTACATACCAACAATGACCTGGTCACCACGGCAGACATGATCTCAGAGGTTAGACTGCAGGCCAAGAAATTCCTTTCATATTAAGAAATCAGACTGCTAGATAGCGCCATTAATATGAGATGTCCCACGTTGATTTTTTTCTGGTGTATATTACTATGTCTTTGTAATGTGGGAGAGGAGGCAATAGTAGGAAGAACAGGTTATAGTATTAGAAGGAAGAGCAGGTGCCCCTGTAATGATTACTATTTAAGCTTCGAATTTGCGAACCGTAGAGTGTTGATCATTGTTATAAGCGCTGCCCTTTTTACGCGTCAGTCAGCGTAGGGAGAGCATACCGAGAGAAAGATAGACAGAAACGCTTCTCTTTTCCTCTCCCTATGCAATGTGTGCCCTCTTCGTGCCAGGACTGCACCAGATTGTGTTATCAGTTCATAAATCTTTAATTTACATTTTAAAGAAAATGGAGCATCACATGATGTGTATGCTGTAGATGTTTTTCAATATCTTATTTGATGGTGTAGCTTTCAGAGAGGGAATGGTTTTCATTACATCTTCTGATAACCAAACAGTAGGCCGATTTTACTCCTTGTGTTGGGTTAAAATACACTGTAGGAATCACAACAAAGAGTCCCACAATAAGAACCGCATTAAGGTTGCAGAGGGCCTCAGGCAGGATGCCAGATTGGGACCCCCTCCTTGAGCCCTGGACTGAGCGTGTGTGTGTGTGTTGACTGAATGGTATGTGTGGTACTGTGTATAGTGGCTGAGCGATGTTTGATAGCTGTATGGGAGGCTGAGTATGTTTGTGTGTGCTGGTTATGTGTTGTGTGTGTGGTCACTGAAATTTGTGTAGGGGAACCTGAGTGTGGCTTAGTGTTGTGTATGAATGTTCCTCCCATGCTTACATTCCCTGCTCGCCTAGTGTAGTGTGAGCAGGATCCCTGCTGGTCCAGTGTAGTGTGAGCAGGATTCCTGCAGGTCCAGTGTAGTGTGAGCAGGATCCCTGCAGGTCCAGTGTAGTGTGAGCAGGGTTCCTGCTGGTCCAGTGTAGTGTGAGCATCATTCCTGGTGGTCCCGTGTAGTGTGAGCAGGATCCCTGCTGGTCCAGTGTAGTGTGAGCAGGATCCCTGCTGGTCCAGTGTAGTGTGAGCAGGATCCCTGCTGGTCCAGTGTAGTGTGAGCAGGATTCCTGCAGGTTCTGTGTAGTGTGAGCAGGATCCCTGCTGGCCCAGTGTAGTGTGAGCAGGATCCCTGCTGGCCCAGTGTAGTGTGAGCAGGATCCCTGCAGGCCCAGTGTAGTGTGAGCAGGATTCCTGCTGGTCCAGTGTAGTGTGAGCAGGATCCCTGCTGGCCCAGTGTAGTGTGAGCAGGATCCCTGCAGGCCCAGTGTAGTGTGAGCAGGATTCCTGCTAGTCCAGTGTAGTGTGAGCAGGATCCCTGCTGGTCCAGTGTAGTGTGAGCAGGATCCCTGCTGGTCCAGTGTAGTGTGAGCAGGATCCCTGCAGGTCCAGCGTAGTGTGAGCAGGATCCCTGCTGGTCCAGTGTAGTGTGAGCAGGATCCCTGCTGGTCCAGTGTAGTGTGAGCAGGATCCCTGCAGGTCCAGTGTAGTGTGAGCAGGATCCCTGCAGGTCCAGTGTAGTGTGAGCAGGATCCCTGCTGGTCCAGTGTAGTGTGAGCAGGATCCCTGCTGGTCCAGTGTAGTGTGAGCAGGATCCCTGCAGGTCCAGAGTAGTGTGAGCAGGATCCCTGCTGGTCCAGAGTAGTGTGAGCAGGATCCCTGCTGGTCCAGTGTACTGTGAGCAGGATCCCTGCTGGTCCAGTGTAGTGTGAACAGGATCCCTGCAGGTCCAGTGTAGTGTGAGCAGGATTCCTGCTGGTCCAGTGTAATGTGAGCAGGATCCCTGCAGGTCCAGTGTAGTGTGAGCAGGATCCCTGCAGGTCCAGTGTAGTGTGAGCAGGGTTCCTGCTGGTCCAATGTAGTGTGAGCAGGATCCCTGCAGGTCCAGTGTAGTGTGAGCAGGATCCCTGCAGGTCCAGTGTAGTGTGAGCAGGATCCCTGCAGGTCCAGTGTAGTGTAAGCAGGATCCCTGCTGGTCCTGTGTAGTGTGAGCAGGATCCCTGCTGGTCCAGTGTAGTGTGAGCAGGATCCCTGCTGGTCCAGTGTAGTGTGAGCAGGATCCCTGCTGGTCCAGTGTAGTGTGAGCAGGATCCCTGCTGGTCCAGTGTAGTGTGAGCAGGATCCCTGCAGGTCCAGTGTAGTGTGAGCAGGATCCCTGCTGGTCCAGTGTAGTGTGAGCAGGATTCCTGCTGGTCCAGTGTAGTGTGAGCAGGATCCCTGCTATGCATTAGGAACTCCAGCGTTGCCGGAATCCCTATAGGAAATCACTGAATAATGCTTTCCTATAGGGAAATACTAATGAGAGCGCGGCCATTAGGTGTCCCCCACTGGCTGATGTCGGCAGGGGAGGAACATGGGTGCAGGGCCGTCTATAATATGAATAGGACCCTGGGCAAAGCATTTTCTTGGGCCCCCTAGGCCCTGCCCCTTCCTCCCCCCCCCCAATTACGCCCAACCCCCAATCACACTTCTGACACATACACACACAGACAGATATATTAAAACATTCGCAGATACATACTGACACACATACACTGACACAAATATATACTTATATACATTCAGACATACTGACACACACATACATACAAACACACACCGACACATACACTGACAGACATACTGACACACACACGCACACAGACATACTGACATACACACACACACTGACATACACACACACACAGACATACTGACATACACACACAAACATACTGACATACACACACAAACATACTGACACACACAGACATACTGACATACACACACACACACACACACACAGACATACTGACATACACAAACACACACATTGACACACACACACATAGACATACTGACACACACACTGACACACACACACATAGACATACTGACACACACACACAGACATACTGACATACACACACACATGCTGACACACAGACACTGACATACACACACACAGACATACTGACACACACACACACAGACATACTGACACACACACACACACACACACACACACACACACACAGACATACTGACATACACAAACATACTACTGACACACACACACACACACACACATTTAGCCACCCTCCAGGTTCTTACCTTTTCCTGGAGGGTGGTTTCCCTGGGGTCCAGTGGCAGGCTGAGGCAGATGGGAGTTCTCCTCTAGAACTCCCCTCCTCCTGCCTTTCTCCTCCCTCGCAGCTATTTCTCCGGTGGGAGGAAGTGACGCGCGGCACTCACTTCCTCCCAGCCGGTACAGGAAGGGGTCCGGTTGCGCTGTTTAAGTGTCACAGCGCCCGACCGGCCCCTGCTCACACATGCTTACCGGGTGGCCCTTAGTGCATGGGCCACCCGTCGGGCCTCCTTAGTTGGCGGGCCAGTGCGGCTCTGCCATGTGGGCTGCTCAAATCGCGGGGCCCACGGGGCAGCTGCTCTGGGGCCCCCCAGGAGCAACTGGGCCCGGGGCAGCTGCCCCATTTGCCCCGCGCTAAAGACGGCCCTGCATGGGTGGAGCCTGAACCAGTGCCGAGGGACATCGGCGCTGGGTTCAGGTAAGTAGCTGAATGGGTTTTAACCCCTTCAGCGACCTCGGATGGGCGCCGGGAGGGAGGGGGGTACAGTGCCAGGAAAGCGGGTTTGTTTTCCTGGCACTAGAGAATCCCTTTAAGCATGGCTGGAAATCAGTATTATATTTCATTCACAGCACTAAATAGAGTGTAAGTTCACAGGAAAATGACCCAAAATATTGCTTTATTATTGATATTTATATAGCTCCAACTAATTCCGCAGCGCTTTACAATATTATGAAAGGGGAGACATTTACAATAAATGAGACAATTACACAGTGACACAGGAACAATAGGTCGATGAGGGCCCTGCTCAAACGAGCTTACAGTCTAGAGGAGATGGGGTACACATAGACAACAGGGCAGCAAGGGTGACAGACACCAAACAAGGTGGAAAAGTAGCAGAACTGGAGGTGAGAGTGGAGTGTGGCTTAGGAGAGCAAGCGACAGATATGGATGGGTATAGATAAGTTACTCTGGGAGTCCATAAGCATTTCTGAACAGATGCGTTTTGAGGGACTTCTTAAACAATTGAAGACTAGGGGAGAGTCTGATGGGGGTATGCACAGGGCCGGCCTTAGGGGTGTGCGAGCTGTGCGGCCGCACAGGGCGCCATGGAGCAGGGGGCGCCGTGCGGCCGCACAGCCGATTAAAAAAAAATTTTAAAAAAATTTGCAGCGGGGGCGGAGCTTACCGTGCGGCAGGGGCGGAGCTAAAAGCGCCGGAAAACGGCTGCAGGGGAAGCAGGAAGGAGTCCCTGCTTCCCCACCAAACAGTCACCAGGAGCTGCACTGCCTCCACAATGAACTCCACAGGTAACTGTGTGATTGTCATGTGAGTGTGACTCTCTGCCTGTGTGTATGACTGTCTGCCTCTGTGTGTCTGTGTGTATGACTGTCTGCCTCTGTGTGTCTGTGTGTATGACTGTCTGCCTCTGTGTGTGTGTGTGTGTGTGTGTGTGTATGACTGTCTGCCTCTGTATGTCTGTGTGTATGACTGTCTGCCTGTGTATGACTGTCTTCCTGTGTGTGTCTGTGTGTGTGTGTGTATGTATGACTGTCTGCCTGTGTGTGTGTGTGTATGACTGTGTGTGTGTATATGACTGTCTGCCACTGTGTCTGTGTGTATTACTGTCTGCCTCTGTGTGTGTGTGTCTGTGTGTATGACTGTCTGCCTCTGTGTGTATGACTATCTGCCTGTGTGTGTGTGTGTGTGTGTGTGTGTGTGTGTATGACTGTCTGCGTGTGTGTGTGTGTGTGTATATATGACTGTCTGCCACTGTGTCTGTGTGTATTACTGTCTGCCTCTGTGTGTGTGACTGTGTATGACTGCCTCTGTGTGTATGACTGTCTGCCTCTGTGTGTCTGTGTGTATGACTGTCTGCCTGTGTGTATGACTGTCTGCGTGTGTGTGGGTGTGTGTGTGTGTATGACTGTCTGCCTCTGTGTGTCTGTGTGTATTACTGTCTGCCTCTGTGTGTGTCTGTGTGTATTACTGTCTGTGTGTCTGTGTGTATGACTGACTGCCTGTGTGTGTCTGTGTGTATGACTGTCTGCGTGTGTGTGTGTATGACTGTCTGCCTTTGTGTGTATGACTGTGTGTGTGTCTGTGTGTATTACTGTCTGCCTCTGTGTGTGTCTGTGTGTATTACTGTCTGTGTGTGTCTGTGTGTATGACTGACTGTCTGCCTGTGTGTGTCTGTGTGTGTGTGTGTGTGTGTGTGACTGTCTGCCTGTGTGTGTCTGTGTGTGTGTGACTGTCTGCCTGTGTGTGTGTGTATGACTGTCTGCTTGTGTGTGTGTGGATGTCTTCCTGTGTGTGTATGGCCGTCTGACTCTGTGTGTGTGTGTGTGTGTGTGTGTGTGTCACATACAACCAATACACGCATATCACACACTGTTAATATACCCATTACAAATATCACACATAGCATACATATCACACACAGTCATCACACGTACTATTACATACACAGACAACACAAACATAACAGCATACATGGATGACGGGGGGGCGCTGTGAAGATTTTTCGCACAGGGCGTCTAAATGCCTAAGGCCGGCCCTGGGTATGCAGGCTGTTCCAAAAGAAGGGAGCCGCCTGCAAGAAGTTCTGCAAGCGAGAGTTAGCAGTAAGAGTGCAAGCAGCAACCATGAGAAGGTCACCGACAGAGCGGAGAGACCGAGAAGGGGCATAGCTATGAATCAGTGAAGAAATGTAAGAGGGACTAGAGTTGGTTAGAGCTTTATAGGTAAGGGTTAGTATTTTGAATTGACTCCTGTAGGATACAGGAAGCCAGTGTAAGGATCGACAGAGGGGCGAGGTATGGGAGGTGTGACGGGTGAGAAAGATCAGCCTGGCGGCAGCATTCATTACAGACTGTAGCAGGACAGTTCGGCTTCTGGGGAGACCAATTAGGAGAGAATTTCCAGAGCATAAACAAGTTCCTTGGCATCATCTTGCGTGAGAGAGGGGCAGATGTGGAATCGACAGGTTTTAGCAACAGACTGGACATGAGGCACAAAGGCGAGGCCAGGATCAAAAATGACACCAAGACAACAAGCTTGCAAGGATGGGGTGAGGCAGGTACCATCAACTTGCAGGGAGAGCGAAGGAGAGTTTCAGAAAGCGGGAGGACATTCAATCAGAGACTGAAGAAAGGCAAGTGGTGACACATTGCAGGATGGCGGGGGAGAGATCAGAAGGGGGACTCCAACCAAGACAGGGCGAGAGGAGGAGCTGTCATTGCCAAAGGAGACACTGAACGAATGTTGGGAGATATAGGAGGAGAACCACGAGAGGACAGAGTCACAGAGGTCGAGGGATTGAAGAGTTAGGAGAAGGAGGACGTGATCAACATTGTCAAAGGCAGCAGAGAGGTCAGAAAGAATTAGTATGGAGTAGTGGCCTTTGGATTTAGCTGTGATTTAATAAGAGCAGTCTCAGTAGAGGGGGCGAAAGCCAGATTGAAGAGGATCGAGGCGAGAGTTGGAATTCAGGAAGTGAGTCATACGAGTAAAGACATGAGGAAAAAGGAAGCAGGGATATGGAACGATAGTTGGAAAGGGAAGACGGGTCTAGGGGTGGATTTTTTTAGTATGGGTATGACCAGGGCCGGCCCAAGACATTGTGCTGCCTGGGTCCAAGAATGAAATGCTGCCCCCCCTCCAAAAAAACAAACAAACATGTTTCTGCAATGGTAGTGTCTCTTTATGTATGTGCTTGGGATAAAACATGTGTCTCTGTGTGTACTGGGGATGAAGTGTGTGTCTAACTGTGTGCTGGGGATGAAATGTGTCTGTGTATTTGCTGTGGATGATGTTTGTGTCTGTGTGTGTACTGAGGATGTAATATGTGTATGTGCGTGTGTGCTGGGGGTGTAGTATATGTCTGTGTGTGCTGGGCATGTAGTGTGCGTCTGTGTGTGTGCTGGGGATGTAACGTGTGTCTGTGTGTGTGCTGGGGATGTAGCGTGTGTCTGTATGTGCACTGCAGTCAATACACTTACCTATACACTGTGTCTGTGTATATGCATGTGTGTAAGTGTTTGTATCTGTGTGTCTGTATCTCTATAAGTGTCAGGGATTGTATCTGTTGGTCTATGTATCTGTATGTGTGACCGTGTTTGTATCTGTATCTGTGTGTTTGTATATCTGCATGTGTATCAGTGTGTCTGTGCAACTGTATGTGTGTATGTATATCTGCACATGTATCAGTGTGTCTGTGCAACTGTATGTGTGTCTGTGCATCTGCATGTGTGTCAGTATATGTGTCAAACACTGACACACATGCAAATATTGGCATACATGCAGATGTACACACACACTGATACGCCTGCAGGTACATAGACATACACATTAACAGACACACATACAGACACTGACACATACACATACATATACACACAACACAGAGACAGATGCACACATTACACAATACAGATACACACACTACACAAATACAGATACACAAACTACAGATAGATACACACTACACACAGACAGATACACACACTACACATACACAGATACGCAAACTAAACATACACACACAGATAAACACACTACACACATAGGCATACACACACAGATACACACACTACACATACATTACATACATTCAAACACACATACAAACAGATACACACACTACACATACAAGATACACACTATACACACACTACACACACACAGATACACACAAACACACAGATACACACAAACACCCAGATACATCCAAACACACACACATTACACACAAACACACAGATACGTACATTATGTACAGATACACACACACATTACACACAAACAAACAGAAACACACATACATACAAACAAACACACAGATACACCCATTAAAAAATTAAGCCACCCAGCAGTTTCTTACCTTCTACTGGTTATGGCTGGTGGGAGTTGGGGGCCTGCTCTCCTGATCCGGCCCCATCCTCGCAGCTCCCTCCTCCTCCTCCTGCCGCGCGTCTCGGTCTCGGTGTGTGAGCTGGGAGGAAGTGATACACTGTCACTTCCTACCAGCTCTCCCTGCCAGCTAAATTATTGGGAGTATTAGCCCACTGTGATAGTCCAATGGAGGAGGTAATAGAGAGGAGTTTGGAAGCTACTGAGGTCAGGGTGGGTTAATGGGAATGTTGAAATCCCCGAGAATTAGGGAAGGGATATTACTTGAAATAAAGTAGGAAAGCCAAGCAGAAAAATGGTCAAGGAACAGACGAGGGGAACCAGGAGGGCGATAGATAACAGCTATGTTAGCAGAGATGGGTTTGAACAGACGAATTGTGTGAATTTCAAAGGTGGAGAAAGATAGAGAAGGGGGGCTGGGGGGGCAGAGTTTTAAAGGAGCAGTGGGGTAAAAGCAGAAATCCAACACCGCCACCTTTAATCTTAGCTTGTCTTGGGTTGTGGGTAAAGTGAAGACCACCAAAGGATAGTGAGGCAGGGGCAGCAGTATCTGTTAGTACCATTAGGTTTAGGGAGTGTGAGATAAATAGGTAATGGATGGAAGTTGATTTAACGGTGCTGCACACAGAGCGTGCATTCCAGAGGGCAGCTTTAAAGGAGGAATTATAGTGAGAGTTACATGGAATGGATATCATATTGTTGTGGTTTCTGGTGTTAGCACCAGGTGTATTAGTAGAGGAGGGACCAGGGTTTGGAGAGACATTGGCAGCTGCCAGCAGCAGTAGGATGGAAAGGAAGAGAATGTGGAAGTAACACAGGGCGCCATGGAGCAGGGGGCGCTCTGCGGCCGACACAGCTCACACATGGCCGGCCAGAATAATTTTTTTTTTAAAAAGTGCAGCGGGGCGGAGCTTATTGTGCGGCGGGGAGGAACTAAAAGCGCTGGAAAACTGATGCAGGGGAAGCAGGAAGGAGTCCCTGCTTCCCCCAACAACCAGAATCCAGGAGCTGCACTGCCTGTCTGCCTCCATAATTAACAGAGGTAACTATGTGACTGTCTGCTTGTGTGTGTGTGTCTGTGTGTTTGACTGTCTGCCTGTGTGTGTGTGTGTGTGTGTGACTGTCTGTCTGTCTGTGTATGTGACTCTGTGTGTGTGTGTGTGTGTGTGTGTGTGTGTGTGTGACTGGCTGTCTGTGTGTGTGACTGTCTCTGTGTGTGTGTGTGTGTGTGTGTGTGAGACTGTCTGCCTGTGTGTGTGACTGTCTGCCTATGTGTGACTGTCTGTGTGTGTGTGACTGTCTGTGTGTGTGTGTGACTGTGTGTGTGACTGCCTGTGTGTGTGTGTGACTGTCTGTGTGACTGTCTATGTGTGTGTCTGCCTGTGTGTGTGTGTGACTGTGTGTGTGTGTAACTGTCTGCCTGTGTGTGTGGCTGTTTGCCTGTGTGTGTGACTGTGTGTTTGACTCTCTGTGTGTGTGACTGTGTGTGTGTGTGTGTGTGTGTGTGTGACTGTCTGTGTGTGTGTGTGTGACTGTCTGCCTGTGTGTGTGTGTGTGTGTGTGTGTGTGTGTGACTGTGACTGTCTGCCTGTGTGTGTGTGACTGTTTGCCTGTGTGTGTGTATGTGTGTGAGAGACTGTCTGCCTCTGTGTGTGTGACTGTCTGCCTGTGTGTGTGTGTGTGTGTGTGTGTGTGTGACTGTCTGCCTGTGTGTCTGCCTGTGTGTGACTGTCTGTGTGTGTGTGACTGTCTGTGTGTGTGTGTGTGTGTGTGTGTGTGACTGTCTGTGTGTGACTGTGTGTGTGACTGTCTGCCTGTGTGTGTGACTGTCTGTGTGTGTGACTGTCTGTGTGACTGTCTATGTGTGTGTGTGACTGTCTGTGTGTGTGACTGTCTGTGTGTGTGTGTGTGTGTGTGTGACTGTCTGCCTGTGTGTGTGGCTGTTTGCCTGTGTGTGTGTGACTGTCTGCCTGTGTGTGTGGCTGTTTTCCTGTGTGTGTGACTGACTGTCTGTGTGTGTGTGTGTGTGTGTGACTGTCTGCCTGTGTGTGTGGCTGTTTTCCTGTGTGTGTGACTGTCTCTGTGTGTGTGTGTGTGTGTGTGACTGTCTGCCTGTGTGTGTAGCTGTTTGCCTGTGTGTGACTGTGTTTGACTCTCTCTGTGTGTGACTGTCTGCGTGTGTGTGTGTGACTGTCTGTGTATTTGACTGTCTGTGTGTGACTGTCTGCCTGTTTGTGTGGCTGTCTGCCTGTGTGTGTGTGTGACTATGACTGTCTGCCTGTGTGTGTGTGACTGTCTGCCTGTGTGTGTGTGTGTGTGTGTGTGTGTGTGTGTGTGTGACTGTCTGTGTGTGTGACTGTCTGTCTGTGTGACTGTCTGTCTGTGTGTGTGTGGCTGTCTGCCTGTGTGTGTGTAGGACTGTGTGTGTGACTGTCTGTGTGTGGCTGTCTGCGAGTGTGTGTTTTACTGTCTGTGTGTTTGACTGTCTGTGTGTGCGACTGTCTGCCTTTGTGTGTGTGTGTGTGACTGTGTGTGTGTGTGTGTCTGTCTGCCTCTGTGTGTTTGGCTGTCTGCCTGTGTTTGTGTGTGGCTGTCTGTCTGCCTCTGTGTGTTTGGCTGTCTGCCTGTGTGTGTGTGTGTGTGTGTGTGTGTGTGTGTGTGGCTGTCTGCCTGTGTGTGTGTGTGTGTGTGTGTGTGTGTGTGGCTGCCTATGTGTGACTGACTGGGCAGACTAGATGGGCCTAATGGTTCTTATCTGCTGTCACATTCTATGTCTGTGTGTGTGTTTGTGTGTGGCTGTGTGTCACTGCCTGCGTGTGTTTGTGTGGGTGCGTGTGTATGGCTGTCTGCCTGTGTGTGTGTGTGTGACAGGGTGTGTGGGAAGGGGGATGGAGGGGGGGACGGGAAGGGGGGGTGCTGTGAAGACTTTTCGCACAGGGCGCCCAAAGGCCTAAGGCCGGCCCTGAGCACACAGATTCGTCTAAAAATGAATGCATATTCTACCATAAAGGGCCACTAGAGGCTCTTTGAAGTGGTCTGGGTGTAGTGCCCCTTCCCCCATTAAACCTGCAGTGTAAACCTTTGCAGTTCCAGAGAAACTACAATGATTACATTCCAGTACTAAGACAGCCTCTAGTGGCAGCCACCTAACTGATGCTGGACGTCCTCGCGCTCTGGATGAGCACATCCAGCGTCAGTGACACCCCCATAGTGAAGCATTCATTTAGTGCTTTCCTATTGTGGGGCCTAGGTCATCCCGCCGGATGACGTCAGAGGAGGTGGAGTGCCGACACAGCATCAAGATACATCAGCGCTGGAATCAGGTAAGTGACTAAAGCTTTTTTTTATCCATTTCTGAGCTGGGGTGGGAGGGCAGAGGGCACTAGTGTGTTAGCTATCCATTTAGTTTTCCTAACACTATAGATTCCCTTTAATTTGATTTCCTGACATAATAAACCAGTCCTCAGAGCTCACAGCGCTACGGAATCTGATGGCGCTATATAAATAATAACAATAATAATAATAATAATAATAATATACAACCTCTTTAAACCTTCGATCACTTCTGGTTTACTTTGTTTGATAGCCCTTATTTAATTTTGCTTTTGGACTTATGTTTAATGTTCCCCCATGCCCTCTCTCTGTCTTCCTCTCATAGACAAATTAAATGCCATAGCTCCAACTATAATGCCCTTTAATGTAACCCTTTATTAAATTGAAAGTCATTTACTATGTATATAATTTATATCTGTATTATTGTGTTTATCTGCTTTGACTCTGGTGTTTGAGATTAAACTGAACAGATTATATTGAACGATGAACCTCCACATTAGTAAATACAAAAAGGGTATATCTGCTAAACCACTAAATTAAAATGTATAGCCAGGCAATTACGGAACTAACCTGTCCTATTGTGTTTTACACCCCACCTCCTACAGACTGTAAGCTCGTTTGAGCAGGATCCTCTACAACCTATCATTCCTGTAAGTTTTCTTGTAATTGTCCTATTTATAGTTAAATCCCCCTTCTCGTAATATTGTAAAGCGCATTGATTCAATGCATATCTATGAGGAGATGCTGATTGGCAAGCACAGCATTTGGCTCTACCCTCTCACCCACCACCTTGACTGAAATCATCAGAAATGAGGATCTCAGCCAATCCAATGCTTTATCATGGGGGGTGGAGCCAGCGCAGGCGAACTAGATTAAAATTTCAAAAGCAAGTTAACATCTGATTGAAAATTAAACCATTTTGTTTTCATGCAGGCTGTGTCAGTCACAGCCAGGGGAGGTGTGGCTAGAGTTGCAGAAACAGAAACAAAGTGATTTAACTCCTTAATGGCAGTTAATTGAGTACTGTAACTGCAGAGGCATTATCTATATCTATACACCAAAACTGCTTCATTAGCTAAAGTTGTTTTGGTGACTATATGTTTAGTAGCCATGCTTGATGGTCCTGTGCTTGTTTAGTGGCCATACTTGGCGGTCCTGTGCATGTTTAATGGCCTGATTGGTGGTCTCACTGGTTTCTAGTGCCCTTTGGAATATTTTTTTTCTGTTGTCTGTTGTCTGATAGGTTGAAGCCAGGCCTCTGGACAGGACATTAAAAGAGAAATTTGCTCATAGCATAATTTTACAATGACAGAAATGCTTTATTCCATAAACTAAAACACTCTCACATTTTAAAAACACTAATAAAATCAGGTACACACTTTGCTCTTATAATATAAATTTAGACAGTTCAACGGTCCTTCACGAGTTCCAGTGAAGACTTCCTAAGGAGAGAAACAAGCTTCCCTGATACCTGTGCCACTATCCTATCTATACCCGCACCTCCTCAGTGGTGTTACTTTTGGAGCTAAGTGAGAGAGCATCTCTCTGGGAGGGCTGCAATTAAGGGAAGTATCGATAGAAGGGAATACGTGTACTTATTTTCGTGTCTAGTGCCATGTGCGAAGGTCCTGTGCATATCTAGTTACTTGATTGAAGTCTTTTGTTTAGATCCATAATTCTCAGAAGTAGGTTTCTTTCGTCTCATGAGACTTGCTCTGTGGCATGCTACGGTGGCTTTGTGTGTTTGGATCCACAACAGAAAACCGAGCTAAAGAGACAGGACATGTCTTTCTTTTATTGCTAATGAAAATTGCCGTCTCAGTGCGGCCTTCAGCTTCTCATCCTACAGACAAAACATATTCATCCTACATGGACACAGGATTGGACCACAAGGCAAATAAATGATCCTATTTTTATAACCACGAACAAATCTAACAAGTCTTCTGGGTTTGTTGACTTCTTGGGGACATCTTTCCACACTGACAGTGACCGGTAGCCCTGGAGTCCTGTGCCCACTATGAAGGTACGTCAAGCCTGACACTGATTACATGTGACAGAGGAAGGTGCTACCCCAGGGGCAGGAGTTAGCAAGATTCAGGAATAAAACAACCTCTCCATAATGAATGAACCAACCTTCACCCTTGACGCTCCCACAGTTGCGTCTGAGAATTCTAGACAGGTTTTCGGCTCAGACCATGGCCTAGTATATTGAGACCAAGCAGCGTACGCTGACAATTAGACCATAAGTCTTGAAAAGAATGACTATTGTTGCTATATGTACTTACAGCTGACTTACAGCTTACTGTCATCAGAGGGTCGTGTTGGCCTGCAAGTGACCTTTCAGCATGGCACCCCACACAAAGACTTCATATCTTGTTAGTGACCCGTGGCGATCACTTCCTTCATGCAAAGATTACATAACCTGCAAGTGACCTAGAACTATCAGCTCTATGTGTCTTTAATACGTGATGACAACGCAGGCAGCTTGCCTTGTGCATCGTTACAAAGATATGTCACAACCGACTCCTCTTAACTCACCGACTGCTAAAGAGGAACAATACACCTTGAAACCATTGTCTGCTTAAATGTTGGAGTTTATTCGTTACACCGGCAAATGTACATTTCTGGACAACATAGACCATTTCTAAAAAATAAAGTATATACCCTCATCTATTATCCCAGATCTGTTATCTTTGGCTCAGAATTTGCAATTTACTTATAAATTCATAGGAGGAATGACTGACTGGCCTTTCTAGAAGATGTAAATTGCAAAACTGTAATCATTTTTACTTTGTGTTTAACCCCTTAAGGACTGAGCCAAATGTGCACGTTTTGATCAAAATAAAACGTAAACAAAACCTTGAAATTGCACTATATGTCTGTCCAACCGTAATTCACCGCTGTCACATTACGTGCACCCACCCTTATTATATATCATTTTATTCAGGAGAAACAGGGCTTTCATTTAACATCAAATATTTGAAACTATGAAACATAATTTAATATGAATAAAATATTGTAAAAGTGAGAAATTAAGAAACTGTGTTAATTATTTAGTTCTACGTGACATTTTAAATGCGAATGTCATAATACGGTTTGTTTTTACTACAATAAAATGCACATATTTGTATTCAGTGATGTCTTACATGTAACACAGTACCCCCTATGTACAGGTTTTATGGGGTTTTAGGAAGTTACAGGGTCAAATATAGCATGTTACAGTTTTTTTCACATTGAAATTCGCCAGATTGGTTACGTTGCCTTTGAGAGCGTATGGTAGCCCAGGAATGAGAATTACCCCCATAATAGCATACCATTTGCAATAGTAGACAGCCCAAGGTATTGCAAATGGGGTATGTCCAGTCTTTTTTAGTAGCCACTTAGTCACAAACCCTGGCCAAAGTTAGTGTTAATATTTGTTTGTGTGTGAAAAATGGTCCCGCAAATTGTAATTAATAAAATGACTTAATTGTGTAAAATATTACATAAATATATATGTAGAATTAATATATATATATATATATATGTATAAATATCTGTATGTATATATATATATATCATTTTTGAAAATTATTTTTATTTAAGGGGTTAAACATTTCCTTTGGATCAGGAAACCATATGATGACCAACCAGTGTGGCGGCAAATTTCAATTTAGTATTTTGACTAAATAGCTATTTTAGTTCTAGTTGTAATTTTGTCATCTGAATTGTTTTAGTTTTAGTCTAGTTTTAGTTGACTAAATCTCCCAGCCTCTAGGTGTCTCTCTCCCAAGCCCTGGTCTATTTTGCCCCCTTCCCCAGCCCCTCTGTGTCTCTTTGTATCCTCCCAGCCCCTCTAGGTGTCACTCTCCCAAGCCCTGGTCTATTTTGCCCCCTTCCCCAGCCCCTCTGTGTCTCTTTGTATCCTCCCAGCCCCTCTAGGTGTCACTCTCCCAAGCCCTGGTCTATTTTGCCCCCTTCCCCAGCCCCTCTGTGTATATTTGTATCCTCCCAGCCCCTCTAGGTGTCTCTCTCCCAAGCCCTGGTCTATTTTGCCCCTTCCCCAGCCCCTCTGTGTCTCTTTGTGTGCTAATTCTGCATGATCAATGTGGCTGCGGAGAAGATAGTCTTGGGGCCACAGGAATAGCTGGTTAAAGTCAAACCATTCCTAAACTGTTTGACTTTCAAGCAGAGGACGTTCCCAAAGACTACACTCTACAGCACGCTTTGGGTATATTGCCTACAATGTCCCTTTGAATCCACTGATAGTCTTTAAACTGAGCGGCAAAGGATGAATCAAAACAATTTCTTGGCAACCACCAAAGCATGGGAAAGGTCCAGTTGGGACATCTGTAGACAACATTATTCACCAAGGGCGTATTCACTAAACTCCCAACTGTTTAAAATCTGAATGACAATGTTCCTCTAAAGTAGCCAAGCTGTGACTAGAGCTCAGTTGAGGAATTTTCCAAATCTGTTATTTTAGAGTAAATTTTGCCATTCAGCTTTACATCGGAGCTTAGTGAACGGCCCCTAAACTGTGAATGGTCAGGAATTCAAAGTGACTTTCTAATAGACAGATGGAAAAAAAGCCACTTTGAATTGGTCTAAAATGTAAAATTTACTTGGAATTCTCAACAATTTGCATTTTAGTAAACATCTCCTTTTGTGTCTTTTGTCCAGTTTTTTCGGATGCGTTATTAAAAATTCTCCCACTTTTTGTACATCTGTCTCTCTATAGAGAAGATATTAAATGGTCTCTTGTTTCTTTACTTCCTCTTCTCCAAGCTGTAGATACGCTGGGGGAGAGATCTTATCAGCATTGCTAACCTCTATTGATCACTGTTGGACAATCTCATTTCCCTGAGGCAAAAGGTCAGAATCTTAGATAATCCTAATTTTAATGTGTGTAAAACCACATATTACGTTCCATCGATCGCCCTATGGCTCTGACGGTAATGTGGGAATTGTTAAGGGTAAAATATCATAGCCCGACAGCCATCTTTGATATAAATCTCCATTTTGTTTGAAATTTAAATTTAACTAAACAGCAGAATTAGCAAATAATGATTTGTAAAAACAAACTGGTGTGATTAGCAAAGTCAGGTCCACCCAGCTCAAAATAACATGTTCTATAGATACACATCTGTCGGTTCTAAGTTGTCAAATAGGCTCTTAATACTGAACCAGGGAACCTTGTTTTTAGTCATATTAGCAAATAGCCATTAGAATAAGTACTACTAAGTGATGATAATTCACAGATACATATATAAGTATATAATACACCCTGTTCCAAATTATTATGCAAATTCTATTTAAGTGTCACAAAGATTAAATATTTAGTTTTTCAGTTTAACTCATGGATGGCATTGTGTCTCAGGGCTCTTTTGATCACTGAAAACAATCTCTGACACCTGTGATAATTAGATTGCCAGGTGAGCCCAATTTACGGAAAAACTACTAAAGGAGAGTGTTCCACATTATTAAGCAAAGCACTATTTTCATGCAATATGAAGAAAAGGGATCTCTCTGCTGCTGAAAAGAGTAAAATAGTTCAATGCCTTGGACAAGGTATGAAAACATTAGATATTTAACAAAAACTTAGCGTGATCATCGCACTATTAAGAGATTTGTGGCTGATTCAGAGCACAGACGGGTTCGTGCAGATAAAGGCACATTGAGGAAGATTTCTGCCAGATCCATGCATCGGATCAAGAGAGCAGCTGCTAAAATACCATTACATAGCAGCAAACAGATATTTGAAGCTGCTGGTGCCTCTGGAGTCCCACGGACATCAAGGTGTAGAGTCCTCCAGAGTCTTGCAACTGTGCATAAACCTTCTATTCGGCCACCACTAATCAATACTCACAAGCAGAAATGTCTGCATTGGGCAGAAAAATACATGAAGACTAATTTTCAAACAGTCCTGTTCACTAATGAGTGCCGTGCAACCCTGGATGGTCCAGATGGATGGAGTAGTGGATGGTTGGTGGATGGCCACCCTGTTCCAACAAGGCTGCGACGTCAGCAAGGCGGTGGTGGAGTCATGTTTTGGGCCGGAATCATGGGAAGAGAGCTGTTCGGCTCCTTTAGGGTCCCTGAAGGTGTAAAGATGACCTCTGCAAAGTATATGGCGTTTCTGACTGACCACTTTCTTCCCTGTTACAGAAGGAAGAACTATGCTTTCCGTAATAAAATCATCTTCATGAATGACAATGCACCATCTCATACTGCAAAGAATACCTCTGCATTAATGGCTGCTATGGGGATAAAAGTAGAGAAAGTCATGGTGTGGCCTCCATCCTCCCCTGACCTCAATCCTATTGAGAACCTTTGGAGCATCCTCAAACAAAAGATCTATGAGGGTGGGAGGCAGTTTACATCCAAACAGCAGCTCTGGGAGTCTATTCTGACATCTTGCAAACAAATTCAAGCAGACACTGTCCAAAAACTCCCAAGTTCAATAGATGCAAGACTTGTGAAGCTGCTATCAAATCAGGGGTCCTATGTTAAAATGTAACGTGACCTGTTAAAATGTTTAAAAAGTTAAAATGTTGTTATAAGTTTGATTGAAATAGCTTTTGATTTCAGTAAATATGCTGCAAACACAACAAATGACAATTTTCAGTTCTTTACAGCCTATAAAGTGTTTTGAAACTTACTGTGCGTAATAATTTGGAACAGTGTATTGTAAGTTTTTTATGTTTAAAAAAAATACTGTTATCATTAGGAGGTTTGTTCAATAAAATTTGAATTGTACTCTTAATAGTTGATAACATGAGAATTGTGCTGACTGTTATTTACATCAATTATTTAGGTAAATGAGAAAAATATAATTTGCATAATAATTTAGAACAGGGTGAGTAGTGAAGTGTATAAGTTTCAAGGGAATAATATAAACTAAAGAAGTCTAAAACAAACAATTTTCATATAACACAGCATATGAAAGGTTAAATGTTACACAGCGAGTCTAGCAACGCTCTTCTCTACGTCATGGAGCTGGAAAAGTCAGATAATATACTAGCCAATGAAATTGTTTCGTTTTGTAACACTCATTGGAATACATTGAATGAAATGTCTATGAGACCCCTGACTTTTTGCGTAAACGAGCTCTTTGATTGCATCAGAACTCTCTGTCTTTTCGTGCTTTTAATTACTTCCCCAGCTGTTCTGAACAGATTGCTGCAAATTGGTTCACTGTTCAGATGAAGGTGGTCGGCCAACCATGGTATTAAGTATAAGACCCCCGGTGATTATAAGAACCCTATTAACTTGGTGTCAGAAAATATTGGGTGCAATCTCTGCAGAATTGGTAAAAGTAAGGCGCCTTTTGTTTGTACCAAATATGCTCAGATCTTTCATTTACCGAAAGTCTACCGTGTAACGGCTCCTGCTGGTAGACCACTCTGGACTGCAGTGTCCGGGGGCTCCTCTACTGTGGTACCCCCGTGTGTGGGACACATGGATGCATTTATCTGAATGGCTACATTTAGACAAAAACAGCTGATTTGGAAAAATTCTGCAACTTAACTCTAGTCACAGCTTGTTATTTTAATACAATTTGGATATAAGTTACTAAAATGCAGAACTTTTGTAAATTCCTGTGTAAATGTTTATCTTGATTTATTTATAAATATATAATTATTTGAGGCCCTCCCATGAATATTTAAAGGAACCTCCACCGGTGCGCATGGGTTTTTTCCTAGTCTGCCGTTTTCAATGACTTTTATACATTTAGGAGATATTCACCCTCCAGCTAGATGGCAGGTATTAGCCCATGGAGGTAAAATACCTTCGTTATAGTAATATTGATTTCTTATTGTCCCCCATACGATTTTTATTTATTTATTTGTAACTTTTCTAATGTGGCACATAATTAACCCTTGCGCCACCATGTTTTTTTCACATTATTTTCCCTCTGGCTGCTATTACTACTAGCAGGCAAATAGTACTTTAAATGTTTAATTCACTTGCAAAAAGCAATAATGTGCGAACGTGCATTCGGTTTATCTTCGGCCATCATGCAGTCATTGATAAATTCCTGTGCTATAAATAGTTTTTTGATTTCCGGACGCCTCTGAATGAATGTTACGGAATCGGTCGGGCCGACCAAATCCTGAAAATGCTGTTGGAATTTGTCATTTTCACTGAATTTTGTCTATTAGTAGAAAACCTGGTGTTTAATTAATAACCATGCAAATCTCAAATATACTTTGAATTCTCGCTATCACTGAGTTATTGAACTAATCCTCACTGTATACATATAGCTCGCAGTATTGCTAACAGAGCGACCTTCCACCTTCAGGCTGCATGGAGAGGAAGAATGAGAGCTTCCTTATGAGGAACAATCTGCTCTGCAGCCAGCTATATTCCTATTTTGGTGCCTGCTCCTCCTTCCTATTAGGGTTTAAAAGGTGAGATTTACTTCCCTATACTCCCTTCTCACACTAGTCTCATGTCGGCTGCTCAGCCTCTCGGCTTAGATGACCAAGATTTCCACAGAGAAACATTGGGAGGCTAGTGTGCATGTGCAGCAAATCACCTCTATGTGCAGCATTTAAATGAGAACCAAGTCTGACTCTGCTCTTATAGGAGAAGCACCTCTAGTGGCTGTCAGTACAACACCTAGAGGTGCGTTAAGCATTGCAATGTAAACAATGCTGTTCTTACAAAATGGCAAGGTTTAACAAAGGCGGGCAGGTCTGTTTGTAGAACTGACCGTCCTACTTGGTGTGAATGCACGCCAGGCTACCTGCCAATCAAACAGGCCGGCCCATAGAGGGCAGACCACGCAGAGAGCATGCTCTCTGCAAGGTACTAGTGCTCTGAGTGGAACGCTCCTGCTATGCTTGTTAGGGACAGTTCTCTGGTGTTCCCTAAAGTCAGAACGGTGGAAGAGGAATCAATAGAGATGTCCCGAATAGTTCGCTGGCGAATAGTTCCTGGCGAACATAGCTTGTTCGCGTTTGCCACGGACGGCGAACATATGTGATGTTCGGTCCGCCCCCTATTCGTCATCATTGAGTAAACTTTGACCCTGTACCTCACAGTCAGCAGACACATTCCAGCCAATCAGCAGCAGACCCTCCCTCCCAGACCCTCCCACTTCCTGGAAAGCATCCATTTTAGATTAATTCGGAAGCTGCATTTTTTTTTTTTTTTTTTTTTTTTGACAGAAGTGTGTTATATTTGAGCATGCTAGGCTGAACGTGCGTATATCATGGCTAGTTGCACTGAGGGTATGAGTATATAGCAGTACATTGTTGTGAAAGATGGCTGTCATGTTTAGGGGGTAGCTTGCACGTTATCAACTGTGTATTTATATCAGCAGCTCCACCACTAGTTATAAATCAAGTGTGAGTCGCCCCATGAGATGAGACTAGTGAATAACATAATACATGAACGGTTAAGGTAAAGGCATGTAAGGAACTACGACAATAAACTCTTTAGGAGGTGAAATAATGACATGTCTAAACGCTTGCTACTTTACAATTAGTTAATGTGCAGAGAGCAGTTCATGTGATCAAAGGCATGGTGTGGAGGATCGGCTATAGTGGGACATGCTTGGCAGGCTGCTGTTTACTGCTTGTGCTCATCCGATCCCTTCTGGGCGCCAGGTGCAGACCCTGGGAGTCCCTGATACCTGGAACAACAAAGGCAAGTCTCTGGCTGAGTGCCGGGTTCGCGGCTTGAGGTGGTGGAAGCTTGTTTTGTCGGGTGGTCGGATCTGTCCCGGTGGTGCTTCACGTCCGGTGCGGGATTGTGGTGGCTTAAGGTGGAGGCGAGTGCTTGACGTGGGGCAGGTTCTGTATTTCTGTTTGTGCCTCCGGTCCCGTCTTCAACGCCTTTTGCGTTGGTGGATTTTAATGGGGACTGCTTCGCTTAGCTGTGGTGGAGCTTGTTGGGGCTGTGGTGGAGCTTGTTGGGGCTTCCTGCTTGTTATTTGCTTCCAAAATTGATTAAAGAGTCTGTCCAGCTTAGACTCAATATCCTGCCATGCTTTGCTGGTACCAGGAGGACACGTGGCTGCCGCCATATTGGGAGAGTCGCAGATGAGTATGTCAGCCTGGACGGCTGTGCTCTGTGCATCCATTAGCTCCAGACAGCCTCTCAGGGGTGGACCGGGATAACCCCCACCGGTCCGAGGGGGGGTTAACGGAGCTCCTGCCGGGAAGTAGCTGCTCCTGGGCATCCAAGGATCGGGAGATCGGCCTACTCTCCCGCCCGGTGAGCACCAGGCCACACTTGCCACGCGGAGGTAAGTAAGACTCTGTCGAGTTGATGACCGCTAATAAGCATGTCGGGTCGGTCAGGTAGGAGCAACATTGCTGGGTCATCCCCTTCTGGGGTGAGATTCGCTTGTTGATAGCTGCTTAAAGTGAGATATTGAGGGAGCTCACACGAAGTGCGTCTTTCCTCCATGACAGCTAGGCCCCGCCCCCCAGAAGCTGCATTCTTAGTGAGAGGAGGGACAGTGTAGCTGCTGCTGATTTAATAGGGAAATCGATAGCTAGGCTAGTGTATTCAGTGTCCACTACAGTCCTGAAGGACTCATCTGATCTCTGCTCTAAGGACAGCACCCCAAAAAGCCCTTTTTAGGGCTAGAACATCAGTCTGCTTTTTTTTTTTTTTTTCTGTGTAATCTAATTGCAGTTGCCTGCCTGCCAGCGTGTGTCAGGCTCACAGCGTATACTGTGCCCACTTGCCCAGTGTCACCACTCCTATCTGGTGGCACATTAGATTACACGCACAGTGCCCCAAATTTGAAGTAGGAGGACCAACCAAGCATCTTTTTCCATCTCCCGGTTCCTAAAATCGATGCCATATACACGTCCCCTGATATGGGACGTAACAGGGATTAAACTGATAGGAATAGTACTACTTAACACACCTTATAATAACGCAGAGAGAGGAGTCTGAAGAAGAGGAGTCAGAGGAGGAAGGTGGCTTTGAGGAGGTGGAAGACCAAACACAGCAGGCGTCCCAGGGGGCTTTTTGTCACCTTTCGGGGACCCTTGGTGTTGTACGTGGCTGGGTGGAGGAAGAGACCTTCAACGACATCAGTGAGGACAAAGAACGGGACATGGCTAGCTTGGTATCCAACCTTGTGCAAATGGGGAGTTTGCAGTTGTGCAAATGGACTGTTTGCGGTTGTTTGCGGTGTGTTAAACGGGGAGTTTGGTCTGTCACTGTGAAGCGGGCGTAACCCTTACACTACCTGATCGATACAACATCATACCTGATGTTTTAAAGCACGTTATTCCAAACAATTTAGGAATGTTAGGTGATTTATGCCCTTTATGGATTAAAACCAGACTCTGCCACAGTCTAGGTGTTAGTCTCCTTGAAACAACTTTTCCATCACTATTGTGGCCAGAAAGAGTCCCTGTGGTTTTTAAAATTCGCCTGCCTATTGAAGTCTATGGCGGTTCGCCCGGTTCGCCCGTTCGCGAACATTTGCGTTCGCTATTCGCGAACAGAAAATGTTATGTTCGCGACATCTCTAGGAATCAATAATTGGGACTGTCCCTCAGAAATTGGGATGGTTGGGAGTTCTGGATAGTCCAATCACTCCCTGATTTGCTGCGAGCTCTTTGCAGAAGCTGCAGTGAAACAGTTTTATTTTATTTTCAACATTAGCTGTAATCCTGGTTTTGACGTAACAGTGACTGGACGATTCTCCTTCACTCAGAATGTACTCAATGTGATACAAGGAATAGAATCTCTTAATGAATGTCTGCGAATTGTATCCAATCGAGGATAGAAAGAATGAAAGAGAAAATGTGAATCTTAGTATTAGCTCCTTCCCTTGTGTGTGCCAGTGATTTAGTTGGGTAATAAATAAATTAGAGCAGGCGTGTGGCATCCCAAGATCACACTTCATCCATCTCTCTTGATCGTTGTCACTAACTCTTCACTTGATTATAACAGAATTTATAATACCTGACTACTGACTGAGCATCCCAATACACAACACCCCAAGTCATAATCCAAACCTTATTCACCCTAAACTCCCTTACCTTAAGATTCCTTTAAACACGCACTCACCCCAAGTACCCAGTGCTACATCAAACACAAACACTCCAAGCCAACAGTCAACTTAGCCGCGTCCTTTTCGGTGCCGTCTATGCTGTGTAGATTGTAAGCTCAGCTGCAGGATTCTCTTCTTCCATTTCAATGAGTCTAAATATTTATCCCCTGTTTGTATATCTAACAATGTTATTTTTGCATAAATTGAAAAGAGCTCTGGGTAAGGCGGCTGCACAAGTACTGTTAAATCAGTAAATATAATTTTAACGGCAACGTTACGAAAACAATGTTGTATTATTGAATGACAACATTTGAAACCATCTGTTTCGACAGCACCATTTGATACAATGGCTAAAGGAAGAATCCCGGGGATTGCAATCCACAGCTGCAATGCCAAATGAGTAGGAAAAGCTGTTAAAATGAACGGCCAAACCTATAGCTCCTCAAACAATAGCAATCTCTATCTACGGCAGCAATTTACATGTATACGAGACAATGCAAGGGAACAATGATTCTGTCAGTACAGATTGTCAATGAAACCGTGGTCTTTCATTAGACAGAGATTAAAGTGTTTATTTAACCCCAGGCAGGGCTGGCCGTATTCTAGAAGAATAGTAGCCGTGGCTAATAACGTGACATTCTCCCTATTATTATCTAAATGCCCCCACCTCCGTTTATTAGCCACATTCTCTCAGGTCTTATTATGAATCAATATGCTGCCGTAGAACTACATGCCCCATAATGCATTGCCTGCCTTATCTAAATATTTTAAAATATAAAATATAAGAAATAAAATAAAAGAATGTCAAAAACCTGTTTAAAGCTATTAAAAAACAAAAAGGTAGCAAATAAATCTCACCAATTCAGTGAATGTGTGGAAAATAAAGTGATAGATTCAATGCGGGGGGAGTTATCCTGTCAGTGCATTTCCAGGTAGGAACGTGCCACGTGGAGCAGCCATCTTTAGTCCTGTCTAGTCAGAGATATTACTATCTATTACGAACCTAGACAGAAACTGTATAAACTGCCTGGCATTGTCCATTGTGTTATGAACCCACATTAAATCTTTGTTGCTCGCACAGTTTTTGGCCAGATAAGCTGTGCTGCTCGCCAAAGATGACTTAAACGAGCAGTTGAAGTACCATAATGACTACAGCCCGTTGTGATGGTTATGGGGCTTGCAGGCTACAAGCACTATCCCCCAGTTCTCTACTAGAACGTTACCTGCACAGTTCTTGATCTTGGATTCTATTATTATTGGCATTTTATATAGCGCCAAGTTATTTTCTAGTGCGGTCCGACGCCGGATTGTGATTTATAGAATCCGACGCCGGATTGTGATTTATAAAACCTGATGCATGATTGCGATTTATAGATTCCGATGCCAGATTGTGATTTATAGAATCCGACGCCGGATTGTGATTTATAGAATCTGACGCCGGATTGTGATTTATAGAATCCGACGCCGGATTGTGATTTATAAAACCCAACGCCGGATTGTGATTTATAAAACCCGATGCATGATTGTGATTTATAGATTCCGATGCCAGATTGTGATTTATAGAATCCGACGCCGGATTGTGATTTATAAAACCCAACGCCGGATTGTGATTTATAAAACCCGATGCATGATTGTGATTTATAGATTCCGATGCCAGATTGTGATTTATAGAATCCGACGCCGGATTGTGATTTATAGAATCCGATGCCGGATTGTGATTTAAATAATCCGACGCCTGATTGGGATTTATAGAATCCGACGCCGGATTGTGATTTATAAAACCCAACGCCGGATTGTGATTTATAGAATCCGATGCCGGATTGTGATTTATAAAACCCAACGCCTGATTGTGATTTATAGAATCCGATGCCGGATTGTGATTTATAAAACCCAACGCCGGATTGTGATTTATAGAATCCGACGCCGGATTGTGATTTATAGAATCCGATGCCGGATTGTGATTTATAAAACCCAACGCCGGATTGTGATTTATAAAACCCAACGCCGGAGTGTGATTTATAGAATCCGACGCCTGATTGTGATTTATAGAATCCGATGCCGGATTGTGATTTATAGAACCTGACGTCTGATTACGATTTATAAAACTCAACGCCAGATTGTGATTTATAGAATCCAACACCGGATTGTGATTTATAGAATCCAACACCGGATTGTGATTTATAGAATCCAACACCGGATTGTGATTTATTGAATCCAACGCCGGATTGTGATTTATAGAATCCAACACCGGATTGTGATTTATTGAATCCAACGCCGGATTGTGATTCATAGAATCCGACGCCCGATATTGATTTATTAAATCTGATGACGGATTGTGATTTATAGAATCCAAAACCGGATTGTGATTTATAGAATCCGACGCCGGATTGTGATTTATTAAATCCGATGCTGGATTGTGATTTATAGAATCTGTCACCGAGTTGTGATTTATAGAATCCGACGCCTGATTGTGATTTATAAAACCCGACGCCGGATTGTGATTTATAGAATCCGATGCCGGATTGTGATTTATAAAACCCGACGCCGGATTGTGATTTATAGAATACGACGCCGGATTGTGATTTATTAAATCCGATGCTGGATTGTGATTTATAGAATCCGACGCCTGATTGTGATTTATAAAACCCGACGCCGGATTGTGATTTATAGAACCCGACGCCTGATTGTGATTTATAAAACCCGACGCCGGATTGTGATTTATAAAACCCGACGCCGGATTGTGATTAATTAAATCCGATGCCGGAATGTGATTACTAGAATCTGTTGTCGGGTTGTGATTTATAGAATACAATGCTGGATTGTGATTTATAGAACCCGACGCCGGATTGGAGTCTATCATTATGGGATTTTGTGAATATACTTTGTCTTTATCTTGTGTTTTCTAAATTACACTAGACTTTCCGACTCTTGAGACACATATTCGGAATATCTTAGCATGTATATCAGCTGATAATTCCAACGTGAACCTGAAGTATTCTCTCTTCAAATAGACTGAAGTACCCGTCTTGGGGTGCTAAACGTTGGCCGAAAGAAACTGGAGCGATTCCTTGTCTGAAAATAATGGGAACCTCAGAATTGTAGGAATTTGAGCCACTTCCTAGTGTAATGAGAACTTCTCGCACGCGTAATTACCAGCAAACGCAGACCCATCATGAACTTTTGTACTTTTGAATACTTTATTTGCGCATTAATATTGTGAGGGCGCTTTTAGTATGGCAATGCATGTTATAAGAAATGATCTGTTTAGAAGGAACGGGTTCACAGACAATAGAGTACAAAGAGAAACATGTTTATTTGAATTAAACTAAAGAAGCCCACCATTGAAATGCAGACAGAAAGGAAATACTGTAGACAATGTATCAGTGCTGCCACCTGCTGACTGGGATGGCTAACAAAGAATGAAGACTAAACATTGCTGGTCTTTTTGGAGAATGAGCCCCTTTTGTCCTGCTGTCCAGTTGCTGGCTGGCTGTGTGCGTTATTACCCTGATTACTGATTGGGTGGCTATGCTCGTGGCTCTCAGAATGTCTGCTAGGCTCACGGTTCTTGTGGTGGTTCTGTCCGTGGCCTCTCTTCTCCTCCTGGGTTTTTTCAGGTTCTTTAACTGGAGAGGACGGTGACGGCTTTGATTCTGTGCCATTGGTGGAAACATTCTGTTAGAAATAAGAATGTTTATTAATTGTTACTACAAAGTGCGTCTGTGTGAGTGGGCAGTGATAATATGGCAATCCAGCACAAACGCATATCCCCCTCCCTCCGTGCCTCAAACCGCAAACTAATCTTTCAGAAAAATAGGTTATTGTTGGTTTTCATTGAATCAATAGTGCTATTAAAAAACAGAAAAAGGGCCGGACTTGAAACAAAAAGTATTACTGGAAAAAAAATTCTATATGAGCCCAATAATGCGTCGTGCCAGAATAGTGTTCAGACACAGAGGTGGAAAAGATAACTATAAAGAGAAGATAAACTATCACTCAAACGTAAAAGGAAGCACTCATAGGGCTTCGAAATAAAGAAAAGAGTGAATTTATTTTAAGAAGACGTGCATTTTCATATAATCCATGTTTCAGTCCAACTACCTCGACATATTAAGGAAAGTTTGGTAATGGGACTAAAATGGCGAATGTTTGCTGTTACATAATTGTAAACAATTATGTTAATGTTATTTATTTGAAGGTCTATGAGTGCGCTCTTAACTTTGGCTGAGATCATCAAACTTGATCATCTAAGCCAAGCCAATGCTTTCCCATTAACATTTGTAATATTTTTTAGATTTTTTGATATATTAATATATTTTTTTAATATATATATATATATATAGATAGATAGATATTTTAATATGTTACAACAATAATTTTAAAAGTTTATTGAAAAATATGAAATAATTTTGAAAGCTTATACAACAAAATTAATTTGAGGAAAGGGTGTGGTTGCTATGGTGACAGTTTACACAGCGTGTGTTTCTGTCCTGTACCAGCGAGTGACTAACTTGAGATTGGTTGGTATCTTTGGGACATTACTGGCGATGAAATAACGCCAATCCCAGCTTATCACTGATATTTACTATCAAGGGCCTCAATTTAAAGGAACACTCCAATCACCATAACAATTTAATCAAAATGAAGTTGTTATGGTGCCTGACGGCCCCCATGCGTTTTTTTGCTCCAACGATTGCGCAACTGATTGTCTAAAGCTGTCAGCTGACCCTCTAAACCAATCAGTTAATCCTCAATCATAAAAAGTGTACGTACCTATAATAATCCGGGATGAGCTCTCCAATTATTTAATATTTCTGGATATGCTTTTAAAATTATGTTTTCAACATATTAAAATATACAAAATATCAAATATCAAAACCTATATAAAAGAAAATTCTAAATATTTTTAAATCATTAAAGCATTTTAAAAGTTTTTTCCAAAAACTACAAAGTTATTTGAAAAACTTATCCAAATTTTTTTAAATCGAGGCCAAGCTCTTACTTTTATTAATTATTGGCTGATCGTCATGGTTTAAAAATGAAAACAGACTGCCGCCAACACGAACACAGATATTTAATAAACTCATTGAACCGGAATCTGAATGACAAAGTAACCGAATTAACTGCTGAAATAACTGATATAGAAAATTCTCAATTATCGTCACAGCTTGGCTCCTTTAGGCAAATTTTGCCATTTGAATTTCAATTCATTTACAATTTGGAGTTTTTTGAACAATGCAAACAAATGTTCGAAATTTGGTGTCCAGGTATCCCACTCAGATAAAACAATGAATGAAAACATTGATTCCCATAATGGGATCAGAGTGAGTCGTATTCATTAGAATAAGGGACAGACAGAGCAGACAGAGCAGAATATAACATTACACACAGTCACGAAGGAGATGGATTACAGAGCCATTTGGTTATACAGAGTCTGTCTTGTGATCCAGAGATGAACAAATATTTTAACACTAAGGTGCCCAATATGTGGAACTACAGGTGCTGTAATACTGATACTGCCATAGCGCTGGGCCTGCCTTTAGAATGGCAAACATTATGGAAGTTGTGGTTTCAAAACATCTGAGGATCATCTACCTTTAGGGAAAACCTGTTTTAAAGACCAAACGGATTAGAAAGCTCCCAGATACAACAGTGAACCTAATACCACACACTGATCAGCCACAGCAGCAAACCCACTGACAGGTGAAGCGAATAACATTAATTATATTGTTACAATGGCACCTGTCAAGGGGTGGGATATGTTAGGCAGCAAGTGAACAGCCAGTTCTTGAATTTCTTTTGGTGGAAGCAGGAAAAACGGACAAGCGAAACGATCTGAGTGAAGCCCATGGAACAGTGAAACAGGGGAGTGGGCCTTGACAAGGCCAGGAAGTAGGCAGGTGGAAAGTTATGGGATGTTTAGGGCGGGGCTAAGTAGGGGAGGAGTCAGGTAGTGTAAATAGGCGGCCATCTTAAGTGAGGAGCCAGTTAATCTGAATTGCACTGACCTGTCACTTGTGGCTGGTTGGCGGAGTTCTTTTTCTTTTTCTCCCTCTGCAGGTAATGGCGTCCCTAGAGGAGATTCTGGACGGAGTTCGGGCGGCGGTTCGTGATAGAGGGCTGGCGTGGCTGCATGGACAGATCGGGGCTGCTGCCACCCACGCGGAGGGACCGGAGAGGAGGTCGGCGCGGAGGACCAGGCCGCCACAGAGGTTGAGCCCGGGGGAGGCCCCTGCGGCCCGGCGGCGGAGGAGCCCTTCAGCGGTCGGCGGGTCGGAGGCCGGACCGAGTACAGCGGCGGAGGAGGGAATGCGGCAGGCGCCTTCGGGCGGACCCGCCGGGCAGGCGACTGCGGGCGCAAAACGGAGGCCACGAGGTCAGAAGGCCCCCCGCGTAATGGCGGCCGGCGGGACAGCAGGAAACGGGACGGCTGCAACACCAGCGGACCATGCGGCTGCGGATGGCTTCACCCACGCGGCCAGTGGGCAACGGACTGAGTGTCCCGGTGAGTCAACCTCCAGCGGTATCACTGAGGGGCAAAGTGGGAATGCTAGTCGGGTTACTACAGCACCAGCGGTCCGCCAGGCAGTGCGGGGAGACCAGGCCAGCAAGGGATCCGAAGGGGCGGCCGGAGGGAGGGCCAGGACTGAGCTCAGTAGAATAGGAGTAGAGGACAGCGGAGCGGGTCGGGCGGCTCAGAGGGTTTCTGGAGCTAGGAAGGCGACAGGCGGCTTATCCTTAGGGGTTATGGCAGAGTCAGACGGGGCGGCCGGTGGGGGGCCAGGCACAGCGGCTGTGGGAGAGCCTGTGGTTTCAGCACGATACTGGGGAGCAAGGGGTGGCAGTATAGAGCGGGGGGGCCCATCCGGCTGCCCTCAGGTACGGCCTAGTGACAGGGATGCGGCAGTAAAGGGCCAGGGCGGCCAGCGGCGCAGCAGCAGCGCCAGGTGCAGCAGTGACAGGAGCTGGTCGGGAGGACGGGACAGCAGGGACAGGAGCCATTCACGGCTAGGCCGCAGTGAGTCCAGGTTCAGCGTCAGGGAGAGGAGAAGGAGGTCCAGGTCAGAGGAAGGGAGGCGGAGCAGAAGGCACAGTGCATCGAGATCTTCAGAGAGGAGCTTCAGGGAACAGCGACGGGGAGCGCTCAGCAAGGGAGGTCGGAAGGAACAGTGGAGAGGATCCAGGGCAGTCGGAGAAGAGCGTAGGGAGGAAGGGCGGGTAGGGAGCTACTCGGGCAGACTACCCAGGATGTCTTCTCCTTACAGGTCGCGGAGCAACTCACCAGCGGTTCCGAGGCGGGACCAGGCGGGCAGGAGTCGGCGTCTATTGGGAGCTCCAGTGTCAGAAATGGCGGATGGAGGGACAGCAACCCCGCGGCCTGCGGCGGCCAGGGGCATCAGCGGTGAGTCTTCCTCTACACCACACCCGGGGACATTCATACATTGTTTGAAGTCATTCATAGATTCATGGTCAGAGGATAGGGAGCCGCTTAGGTTCGATAGGGTTTGGTCAGCGGGTGAAGGCAGTGGGTCGGGGTTGGTGGGGGTATCCTCAGGAGTGACAGGTGGTACTAGGGAGGAAACACGGCCCACTGATAAGCCTGACGGATCATCGGTGGGGGACGGGGTACTCGACGTGACGGGGGGGGACATTACGGAAGTAGCACGTCAGAATGTACATGTGTCCTTTGCGGGGCCGTTAGGTTGCCATTTGAAAGGGGAGGTGAAGGAGAAGATTGCGAAAGGGGAATTCGTGGAAATATTTTCCCTTCTTCCCCTGGAGGAATTCTTAGATTTAAAAGAGGAGGACAAGAAGGACGCCAAGAAGGAAGAGGAGGAGAAAAGGCGGAGGTATCGCAAGATACCGAAGACCTTCGGCAACTGGCTGCGAGCTTTTTGCATTTTGGCCAGTGTTATTGGGGAGAAGCGGCCGGAGTGCTGCTCTCAGTTGTTTTGTTACTTGGACGGAATCGGGGACGCATACCGCACCTATGGAGGGTTGGCATGGTGGAGGTATGATGAGCAGTTCCGTCAGCGACTGGCGGCCAACCCTTCCATGCGCTGGGACCAAATGGACCTGCCGCTTTGGATGCGGTTAATGATGGCGCAAAAGAACGCGCCCTTTCCAGGGACTGCCGGCACCGCTCCCGGGGGGGCGGTGGCAGCAGGTCAAAAGAAAGGTACCTGCTGGGCCTTCAACGAAGGACAGTGTAAGTGGGGATCCGCTTGTAGATTCCGGCATGAATGCTCAGGGTGCGGCGGGAACCACGGGGTCAACAGGTGCTTCAAGAAAGGTAAGTCGGCCGCAGGGGGAGGAGCAACGGGAGCGGCCGCTCCCACAGCTCCCGCTGGGGGTGTCACCAGTGAAGGTAGGCGCGATGTTGCCTTGGCTAAGGCAATACGCTGATCAAGCCGTGGCAGAATTCCTTCGGGCGGGCTTTGCCGAGGGTTTCAAAATTCCCTTCAAAGCCACGGGGCCGGGGGCACCTTGTGAGAACCTCAGGTCGGTCAGGGAACACCCGGGGGTAGTGCGGGAGAAACTGGCCAAGGAGGTGCAAGCTGGGAGGATGGCAGGGCCATTTCCGGCTCCGCCCTTGGCGAATCTGAGGTTGTCACCATTGGGGGTGGTCCCCAAGAAGGAAGAGGGGAAGTTCCGTCTGATTCATCATTTATCGCACCCGAAAGGGTCTTCGGTGAATGATGATATCGACGCCGACCTATGCTCGGTCTCCTACACGTCATTCGACAAAGCCGTCGAGCTGGTTAGGAGAGCGGGGCGTGGGGCGCTGATGGCCAAGGTGGACGTGGAGGCGGCTTTTCGGCTGCTGCCCATACACCCGGACTGTCACCACCTGTTGGGGTGCCACTTTGAGGGTGCAATCTTCGTGGACTTGTGTCTGCCTATGGGTTGTTCCATCTCTTGTGCGTACTTCGAGAGGTTTAGTACCTTCTTGGAATGGGTGGTGCGCACGGAATCGGCGGGGGGTGCTGTAGTGCACTACTTGGATGATTTTCTGTGTGTCGGCCCGCGGGACTCTGAGCGGTGTGCTCAGGTACTGAGGGTTTTTCAGCGGGTGGCGCATACCTTTGGGGTGCCGTTGGCGGGGGACAAGACGGTGGGCCCCACCACGTGCCTTAGCTTCTTGGGTCTCGAAATTGATTCGGAGCTCGGGGAATGCAGGCTGCCTAGGGATAAGCTGCGGCATCTGCGACAGCTAGTGGACGTGGTCAAGGGGGCGAGGAAGGTGACCTTGCGGGGGCTCCAGTCCCTCGTGGGGAGCCTTAATTTTGCGTGCAGGGTGATCCCCATGGGGAGGATATTTTGCCGGAGGTTGGCGCAAGCAACAAGTGGGGTGCGGCGGCCGTCGCACTACATTCGGGTGTCGGCCGAGATGAAGGACGATTTGGGGGTTTGGGAACAGTTCTTGGGCAACTTTAACGGGACAGTGTTCTTTCGGGAACCGACGGTGTCGTCGGCCGCGATGAAGTTGTTTACAGACGCTTCCGGCAGTATTGGTTTTGGGGCCTACTTGGCAGGTAAGTGGTGCGCGGAGGCGTGGCCGGAACCGTGGAAGGTGAGTCCTCTGATTAAGAACTTGGCGTTCTTGGAGTTGTTTCCCATCGTTGTAGCGGTGGTACTCTGGGGTACGGAGTTGGCTGACAAAAAGGTGGTATTCTACTCCGATAACATGGCGGTAGTGCAAGCGATCAATAGCTTGACCGCCTCGTCGCCCCCGGTGGTACGCCTGCTTCGACAATTAGTGCTTAGTTGTATGTCATTCAACATAGTGTTCAGGGCTAGGCACATCCCGGGGCTCCAGAACGTGGTGGCTGACTCACTGTCTCGTTTTCAGTGGGAACGCTTTCGGGAGGCTGCGCCGGACGCGCTGGCCCAGGGTCAGGAGTGCCCGGGTGTGATGTGGCAACTCGGGACGGCCTGCTTGGAGACTGTGTGAGGAGGTCACTGGCGCCGAGCACGTGGGCGTCCTACGTAAAGGTTTGGAAACTGTGGGACGAGACAGTGGCCCAGGTGAGTAGCGCCCCTACGGAGGGGCAACGCTTGGATGCACTTTTGTGGTTGCTCTGTCGATTGTTCGCGGCTCAGGCGTCGCCTGCCATGGTGGATAGGCATCCCTCTGCCTTGGCTTTCCTGTTTAAGTTCAATGGCTGGGTTGATGATACCAAACACTTCATGGTCCGGCAGGCAGTGAAGGGATTCAAGAGGGGGAAGAAAACGGTAGACACGCGTAGACCAGTGTCCTTTGACTTGTTGCGGGAGCTGGTGGGGGTTCTACCGGGCATTTGCAGCTCCACATTCGAGGTTTCATTGTTCACGGTGGCATTTGTGTGGGCCTTTTTCGGGGCTTTTCGGATAGGGGAGTTGGTAAGCGCAAACAAGAGGGGCCTTGGGGGTCTTCAGCTCGCAGATGTGGAGGTTCGCGAGGACAGGGTGCAAATTCAGTTACGCCGTTCGAAGACGAACATTTTTGGTAAAGGTTGCACAGTTGTGCTGTTCGGGCTGCCTGGGTCAGGGGTGTGCCCAGTTGAAAAGGGGTCGGAGTACCGGGCATTGCGCCCGGGGGGTGAGGGTTGCTTCTTGGTGCACCAGGACGGCTCGGCCCTGTCGCGCTTCCAGTTCGCGAGGGTGTTTCGGATGGGGGTAAGTAAGCTGGGCCTGGAGCCGGGGCAATTTGGGACTCACTCCTTTAGAATTGGGGCGGCAACCGAGGCCGCACGGCTGGGGCTGGGGGATGAGAGGATTAAACGCATAGGGAGGTGGGAATCCTTGCGTTTTCGATCATACGTTAGACCAGATAGGCTGGTGTGAGCAGGGCAGTGTTATGCTGTGATGGAAGTGTAATCCATCTGTTTGGTATTAACGTGTTTTTCTTTGCAGGATGGAGAGTGTGGATCTGGGGCCACTCGTATGTCTATTGGGCTCAGAAGAGGGCTGCTGTTCGGAGAAGTGGAGCACAGCTGGGTTTTACTCAAGGAGAAGTGTCGATTTCTTGGTTTGGCTTTAGGGGGTTTAGCTGGCAAAGCCTCAGTAGTACGTTGTTTAGCAGGTTGGCCGGAGGGTCTGCACCAGACATAGTTTTATTACACGGGGGTGGGAATGATTTGGGTCTGATTCCGCAAAGGGAGTTGGTTAGACGGATGAAGAGAGACGTTGATCGGCTGTTGGACCTGGTCCCTGGCGTGGTGGTGGTGTGGTCGGAAATGGTCCCCCGTTTCACGTGGCGGCACGCCAGGGATCCAGCTGCAGTGGCTCGATGCAGGGGTAAGGTTAACAGGGCAATGGCGAGTTTTGTGCGGCGAGTGGGGGGCATTGTAGTTCGGCATAGGGAACTGGAGGACATGCTGCCGGGCTATTTTAGGAGAGACGGGGTACACTTGTCAGACGTGGGTTGTGACTTGCTCAATCTAGGCTTTCAGGAAGGGATTAGCTTGGCCCTGCTTCAGGGTGGTGGGGGGCGCACATGTCCTTAAGGGATCAAGTCATGTGCTATGGCGGAGCAGGGCGTGTTAAAGCCAGGAGTTAGCTGGAATTGGGAATGGACAGGCCAAGGCCTAGGCTGGAGTAGGCCAGATGGATTAGAGTGTTGGTAGGTTCAAGCTCTTCGGTGGCTACGAACCTAGGGGGTAGGGGTGTCTGGGTACACCCCTACAGTTAACAGATGGTTTTGGGGCCTCTCTGGTAGGCCGTGTGTTACTGGTTATATGTTAAGTGAATGTTAATTATTGTTCAAAAGATAGGGTCATTGTCAGGGGTATTGTGCGGGGGGATAGTAATATAATGTTAGCTGGACAATGACCCTAAATTGTTAATTTATTTATTTATATATTTAATAATTAATAAAGCTGTGGACGTTATAATCCAACAGATAAATTCGGTGTCAGTGTTTTATTTAAGGTAAACTAAAATAGCACCTGCCGAATAACGACGGTGCATATGTCATGAAGCCCATGGAACAGTGAAACAGGGGAGTGGGCCTTGACAAGGCCAGGAAGTAGGCAGGTGGAAAGTTATGGGTTGTTTAGGGCGGGGCTAAGTAGGGGAGGAGTCAGGTAGTGTAAATAGGCGGCCATCTTAAGTGAGGAGCCAGTTAATCTGAATTGCACTGACCTGTCACTTGTCCCACCCACCCTCCCTATAGTTGAGTTTTGATCCCGTTTGGTCACAGCGGCGGGAGCAGGGCGTGTTAAAGCCAGGAGTTAGCTGGAATTGGGAATGGACAGGCCAAGGCCTAGGCTGGAGTAGGCCAGATGGATTAGAGTGTTGGTAGGTTCAAGCTCTTCGGTGGCTACAAACCTAGGGGGTAGGGGTGTCTGGGTACACCCCTACAGTTAACAGATGGTTTTGGGGCCTCTCTGGTAGGCCGTGTGTTACTGGTTATATGTTAAGTGAATGTTAATTATTGTTCAAAAGATAGGGTCATTGTCAGGGGTATTGTGCGGGGGGATAGTAATATAATGTTAGCTGGACAATGACCCTAAATTGTTAATTTATTTATTTATATATTTAATAATTAATAAAGCTGTGGACGTTATAATCCAACAGATAAATTCGGTGTCAGTGTTTTATTTAAGGTAAACTAAAATAGCACCTGCCGAATAACGACGGTGCATATGTCATGACTTTAACAAGGACCAAGCAGAGATGGTTAGACAAATGGATCAGAGTACCTCCAAAAAGGCAAGTCTTGTGGGGTGTTCCTGGTATGCAAAAGTGGTGCAAGGAAGGACATCCGATTAACCTGCGTTAGGGTCATGGGTGCCCAAGACTCATTGATGCACATGGGGAGTGAAGCAGGGCTGTCTTTCTCAATGAGCACAAAGGGACAGTTGCCTGGGGGCCCCACAAGTATGAGGGCCCCACCGCAATGCCCAGGTGCCCAGGCCGACAGGCGAGATCCTTTGATCTCCCCTGCTGGACCATAGAGAGCTGGCCTGGTTTTCTTCCCGTGGGCGCTCTCGGCCCGGTGGGAAGATCAAATATCTCCCTCACCAGCCCAAAGGCCCTTCGTAAGAGAGAGATGGAGGTGGGACCTGGAAGGCAGTTCCTCCCATGAACATGCTGTGTGGAACGTTGCCGCGCATTGCCATGGCAACACTCCTACACAATATTCTGCTTGCAGAAAGAGTGAAGATAGCCTGCAGCCAGAGGAGCTGCATGCTGTAGATATATAATACTTACCACCGGACCACACTCTGCAACCCTAACACACACACACAGCACCCCTAACAAACACAGCACCCCTCACACACACACAGCACTCCTCAGACACAGCCACACAGCACCTCCCACACAGCCACACAGCACCCCCCACACAGCCACACAGAACCCCCCCCCACACAGCACCCCTCAAACACAGAACCTCTCACACAGACACACAGCACCCATCATACACCTGCAGCACCTCTCGCACACACACACACACACACAGCACCCTTCACACAAACACAGCACGCAACCCTCACACACAGACACACAGCACCCCCCAAACACACAGCACCCCTCACGAACAGCACCCCTGACACACAGCACCCCTCACACACAGACACACAACACCCCCCACACACAGCACCCTTGCCACACACACACATCACCTCTCACACACACAACACCTCTGACACACAGCACCCTTCACTCTCTGCCACCCTCACACACACATATACAGCACCCCTCACACAAACAGCACCACTCACTCACACTGCACCCATCACACACACGCACTGCAAACCCCCCCACGCACAGCACCGCTTATACACAGCACACAAACATACACACAACACCCCTCACACTCTGCAACTCTCACACTCTGCAACCCTCACACACACAGCACCCCTCACAATCTGCAACCCCCCCACACTCTGCACTCCTCACATACACACATCACCCCTCACCTCACATACACACACACACCTCTCTCACACACACAACCACTCTGACACACAGTATCCTTCACTCTCTGCCACCCTCACACACACATATACAGCACCCCTCACACACAGCACCCCTCACACACAGAACCCCTCAAATACACGCACTGCAACACCACACGCACAGCACCGCTCACACACAACACCCCTCACACATAGCACCCCTCATAATCTGCAACCCTCACACACACACAGCACCCCTCACACTCTGCAACCCCCCCCCCACACACACACCACCCCTCACACTCTGCACTCCTCACACACACACACACAGCACCCCTCATACACAGCACCCTCACACACAGCTACCTCTCACACACACAGCACCCTTTACATACTGCACCCCTCACACCCTCACGCAGAGCACCCCTACACACACACAGCACCCCTACACACAAACACATACACTGCACCCCTTACTGCAGTCTGTGTGTATTCAACCATCTGTGTGTATTTACTAGTCTCTGTGTGTTTTTTCAGTCTGTTAAGACTGCACTGGAGTAAAAGCTATCTCGTCTGTTTCAATCACACAGAAGAGCTACTGTACCTCAAATTGCTGAAAAACTTAATGCTGACCATAATTGAAAGGTGTCAAAACACACACAGTATATCACAGTTTGCCCATGATGACCCCTGTCCACTGCCAAACGCGCCGTCAATGGGGACAAGAACGTCAGAGTTGGACTATAGAGCAATGGAAGAAGGTTGCTTGGTCTAATGAATCGTGTTTTCTTTTAGATCAAGTGGATGGCTGGGTGTGTGCATCGTTTACCTGGGGAAACTATGGGAAGAAGGCAGGCCTGCCGAGCCACTGGTCAATGTTCTGCTATGATCTTGGGTCTTGGCATTCATGTGGATGTTACCTTGAAACGTAACACGTACCTAGAGATCGCTGTAGACCACCAGTGGCGGAACTACAGCAAGTGCGGCTGGTGTGGCTACATGGGGGCCGCAAACCTATTGGCCATTATCTGAAGGCCATCTTTCATCAAGGGTCTGGTCAGCCTCCATGGCCTGATAACAGTGCGTAAAGCCGTGGTGCTGAGAGGAAGTGAGTACAAATCACTTCCTCCCAGCTTAGCAATGAGCAGTGCGGGAAAGGGAGAGAGGGGATGACAATAAAGAGTAGGAAGACAAGGACCAGAGAACAGAGAGAGACAGACTCCCATCAGACTCAGCCATAGGTCACTGGAAACTAGGAAAGCTACCTCCCTGCACCAAAAAGAATTGGAAGCAGAGGGGATGGCTAAAATATGTGTTCCTATGACAGTGTGTGTAGATGTGTGGATCTATCTGTGCATATGTACGCCATCACCTATATGTATTATCTGTGTTTATATATTTGTATATGTGTGTATATGTGTGCATCTGTGTATGTTTATGTATGTGTCAGTATGTGTTTCGATGTGTATGTGCGTACATCCCAGCATTCAAACGCCAACTCTGCATGTAAACACATTCAAACACAAACATTGCACACAAATACAGCTCTGCTTTCAGATAGCAACAACACAACACTACACACAAACATATACATGCATTCAAACACACATAACATGCTTAAATTCAAACACAAACACTGCACAAATACGGCTCTGCAAGAATGGGGACATTGTAGTAAAAACCAGCTGGCAAAGCATCATGGGAGTTGTATAACAGATGGGGATCTACCTTTTGGCCATGGTTATGCTAGAAGAGGCCCTCTCTACATTAGTTCCGCCACTACAGACCACGTACACCTGTTCATGACAATGGTGCTCCCTGATAGCAGTGGCCTCTCTAAGCAGGATAACGCACCCTGACACACTGCAAAAATGTTCAGGAATGGTTTGAGGAACATGACAAAGACTTCAAGGTGTTGCCTTGGTCTCCATATTCCCCGATCGCAATCCGATTGAGCATCTGTGGGATGTGCGGGAACAACAAATCCGATTCATGGAGGCCCCACCTCGCAACGTGCAGGATCTGCTGCCAATGTCTTGGTGTCGGATACCACAGGATACGTTCAGAGGTCTTGTGGAGTCCATGTCTCGATGCATCAGAGCTGTTTTGGCAGCGTGAGAAGGACCTACATTATATTGGGCCGGCTGTTTTAATGTTGTGTCTGATCAATGTACGGAGGATAGTGGATTACAGTAACCCAGCATTCAAGCATTTACCTGGGCAGTGACGTCTGAGTAGAAGCTGCAGTTTCCACAAAGGTCCTTGTAGTAAGTGGTACGAATAGCAACCTCTACAAAGGAATAATGGAGATAGCTATACGGAAGCCGCAAATGGAAAACAAGGCGACCGCACCTAGGGGGTAAAAACATAGAAAGAGACGTCACATTGTATTAGTAAATATAAAAAAACATTTACAAAGCACAGTGTATTGCACCAGAATGGACAGCAGGGGGCAGCAGTGTGCAAGGCATTACAGTGTGCAAGACAAGATGTATATTTATTTACCAAAAAACAAATCGCAAAATTTAGGCCAAAATAGGGAAAATTAATATATTCTCCATCTCCGTTATAGCCACAGTTCGTGCATTTCAGACTGAATTTTGCAATTTATTAGTCCATTCAGCATCCAAACATGTGAATAGGGGGTTTATAACACGGCATGTGTAAATGATTTCAATGGAAGAAAATAACTCAATACTTTTATTTACGGATTTTTATGTTCACACAGGAGTTCTTCAGAGTTATTTGGTAAACTGTGAATTATTGGGAATGTAACGTGAATGTCAAATATAAGGCAAAAATAGCCAAGATTAAAACAAAGCCTAATTAGCGTAATTCTGCTTTTTTTTTGGAATAAAATGTGAAATTCACTTTCAAAGTTACTACAAGTCATACTATAGTGAATACTCGTCAAAGTTCCATCTAAACTGCAAATCCAAACACGTCATAGAGCAATGTATTTTGCTGATTAACAGGCGAGCCACCAACCTACAGTGATTTGTTCTACTCGGCCAAACGAATGTGGCACATTAGATATTATGCATTTATTTAAATATAAACCAGCCAGTATAAGGATCTGCCACAGTTGTGGGTATTGCCAACTTACCTGCCATTCCTGTTCTCAGAAAGATAAGAGAGTCAAACACAGCAATGGAAAGGAACCTACCTGTGCCAAAGCAATGAGCACTGAGCAGGTTGCTGCCATGTTTTCGAATATCGAATGCCACTGGGCGATGTTTTTACATAGAACTGCCCAGGAGGCCAGAAATAATCATCTGATATGAAAATAAATTAGTGCGTCTCGTGTAAGAAGCAGTCGGGGTCGCCATCTGCTCACTGCTGATTGGCTGGGGCACTGACGCTACCCGGCATGTCCCCAACGGTGATTAGATGTCAGGTTGCAATGAGAGCAGTATTTCTGCTCAGATAAATATTAATTTTACTACACTCAGCCTGCAAGAGTATATTAAAGTCTTAGACCTTCCCCGGGAATGTGGCAAACGGTTTGATAGTGGCCATGGTGGTCATGGTGCTTGGAATAACCCTTTAACTTTTGTAAAATAAGAATATAAAACATACAATGTAATTGTAATGTTACTCTAAACGTTTTTCTGTTTATGATTTTTGGATTATAGTATTTGGATAATAATAATAATTTTTGGATTATAATATTTGGATAATAATATTTTTTGGTTTATAATATTTGGATAGTAATAATAATTTTTGGATTATAGACTTTGAATGTCTGCGTTATGAAATGAGTTGTCCTTTCTGTAGACATACATAGACAACTTGCCTTACAGATACGTTTTGAATTAAAAGTCCAACTCAACAAGCAGATATTTAGTATTTTCATAAACATTAGATTGCTATGAAAAACTGAAAGAAAATAAGAGAAATTCCAGCAAATCATGTGTTACATCCTTTTTACATACATGATGGAAAAAATATGTAGCTTTGGAAATACCAATCCAGTTTGCATCATTTATATTGATATCATGCAGGCAAATAAACAACGTATAAAATATATAGAGCAGAGCTGCTATTCTGTGGTCTGAAAACATGAGTCTACTGCCACCTACCGGTCATAGACCAGAAAGTCATCTTTGTCCCCATTGAGGATTTCCCAGACATCCTCCTGTTCGAGGGTTTGTTGGTACACGGGAATGTGAGCTGGGGCTCTGCTCCGCAGGAGAGGAAACAAGTGCTGTGAATACGCACTCTGGTCATTCACTATAATGTAGCTGACATTGTCCAGGCCCTGTCTGGTCAGATTCGCACTCAGGGGACCCATGCTACAAGAAGACAGAAAAAAACCAGAAAAATGGTTTATTGGAGGACCTGCACATTCAAATAATACAAAAAATACCTTCATGGCCCAAGGAAAATATATTAAAGGGACACTCCAGACCCCTAAAGCAGTTTAATGTGACAAAATACTTTATATGTAAAGAGGGTGTCCTCTTTTTTATTTTACAAAAAGTGCACATTTTAATAGAAATTGCCACTTTTATAAATTAACCTGGTTACACCCCTCTGGCTGTCAATCAGACAACTGGTCATGTTACTTCCTGGTTTGTTTAGCTCAGTGGAGACAAACAGGGATTGTTAATTTTTTTTCTATTTGTTTAGGGTCCTTCTATGTAAATAAGCCCCCGGTTTACTAACTTGGCTGCCTGCACCAGGCAAAAACTGCAGCTGGCTTGAAGAAGGGCCACGACCGTCACTTGACCAAGTGTTTTATTCATGGGTACTTCATCCCCGATGCTCCAGACGGGGGCGGGAGAACAGATGAAAGGTGTAATCGGCAGTGATGATGTCTGGGTCACTAGCAGCCCCAACAGGGTGCTCAGAACTAAACCTTGAAGCTTCATCACAGAGCGTCACTAGCAGCCTAGAAAAGGAAGCACAGAGGTAGATAGCAATGTCAGGTTAGACATATTTTTACAATATGGGACACAGATTGAACATCTTCATTTTCTTCCCATATTAACAACCTGGTAAATAGATACATGTTTATTTCACATGTCCACATAGATTAAAGGTACCATATAAGCAAGCTCTGAGTGCCTGGTCTGCTGCCTATACAGACATGGAGAACGTGGGAAACACAATACAGGGAATAGGGGGCTTATTCACTAAAATGGTAATTGTAGGCTAATATAGGCAAATTAAATATTTCACTTTAGCGATAATTTCAAAATGGGACATTGTTACAAGAAAATGTAAATAAAATTATTAAAATACTTTTGCCATTTGATAAACAATTATATATATATAATTGTATATGAATTTTTTTATTACAAATGTTATAATTTTCATTATCATTTTTGTTCTCTCTACATTACTCATAAGTAACATTAATACCATGTGTAAACAAGTGAAAGTACAGGGTTAATAAGTAACCTTAATACCATGTGTAAATATAGGGTTAATGAGTAACATTAATGAGTGACGCGTGTAAATATAGGGTTAATGAGTAACATTAATGCCGCGTATAAATATAGGGTTAATGAGTAACATTAATGAGTGACGCGTGTAAATATAGGGTTAACGAGTAACATTAATGCCGCGTATAAATATAGGGTTAACGAGTAACATTAATGCCGCGTATAAATATAGGGTTAATGAGTAACATTAATGCCGCTTATAAATATAGGGTTAACGAGTAACATTAATGCCACGTATAATTATAGGGTTAACGAGTAACATTAATACCGCGTATAAATATAGGGTTAATGAGTAACATTAATGCCACGTATAAATATAGGGTTAATGAGTAACATTAATGAGTGACGCGTGTAAATATAGGGTTAATGAGTAACATTAATGAGTGACGCGTGTAAATATAGGGTTAATGAGTAACATTAATGCCGCATATAAATATAGGGTTAATGAGTAACATTAATGCCGCGTATAAATATAGGGTTAACGAGTAACATTAATGCCGCGTATAAATATAGGGTTAACGAGTAACATTAATGCCGCGTATAAATATAGGGTTAACGGGGGCGGAGTCTAACTGCGAAGCAGAGAGGTCGCATGGCGCCGGAGCTCCTGAGCAAATATAACAAAACACGTTGCTACGGCCCGACAAAACCGTCTAAAAAAGCCACAGCTATCGGCACAAGGGTGCAGAACACTAATGGGTCGAAAAACCAAAAAGCCGAAGCCGGATCGACCAAGCCAGAACCACGATATTGGGGCAATGTGGAGACAGGCCCATGAAACCTCAGGGCCCAAGATGGCTACCTTCGCCGACACGTACTCAGACCTCTCGGACGAATACTCCCTGGAGGAGGACACGATAGCAACACCGAGACAACCGGTGGCCGTGTCCAAGCCCCAGGACCCTGATGGAGCACCGATTACAACAGCGATATTGAAGAATCTGCTGGCAGGCCTGCAATCCACGCTCCAAGGGGTCATCGCCACCCTCCGCGCGGAGCTACAAGGCATCACCTCGAGGTTAGACACCCTGGAAGGCACCTCGGCAGCACAAGACCTAAACATCACCTCCATGCAATCGGAGATTACGCTCCTCAAACAAAAGACCACAGCACTCGAGCGGTGATTCACCGCGGCGGAGGATGGGCACAGAGCTGCCAACATTAAGGTACGGGGGATACCTGATGACGTGCCCACCGAAGAGCTACCTCACTATGTACGCAGGCTACTCACTGCCCTACACACACCAAAAGCAGCCAAGGCCATCTCACTAGAAAGCATATTCCGGATCCCAAAGCCAGCCAAAGCCCGAGCGACAGCCTCCCGCGACCTTATACTACGCTTCCAGTTCCGAAAAGACAAGGCCGCAACCATGGCAGCGGCTAGGGACCGGGCGCAACTCATATTTGAAGGCCATCCACTATCATTCTTTCCAGACCTAACGGGCGATACCTTGGCCTGGAGAGGCACATTAAAGCCCTTTACCACGCTCCTCAGACAGAGGGATATACCGTACAGATGGCGTCCAGACCGCTCCCTTCTCATCACAAGGGGTGAAAACAAGCACGTGGTCCACGACCTCCAAGAAGCCCGAAACATGCTACAAGAATTAGGCCTACCCCAGGACACCGTGCACCATACGGCGCCCCGGAAGACCACAAGACCTACCCTTGAATGGAACCCGGAACGGATTCAACCCTTTGTGCCGAGACAATCTAGACAAGAACCATCTGAGGAGGCTGGGGCACGGGCACCCTGAAGGGCACACTAGCCGCATATTGACTCTACTAGGACACTGCATAATAACATGTTTTTCCGTAGCCCCATGGCGCCAGGATCTGATCCGATTTTCCAATATCCCTCCACATGTTTTTGTGACCGATAACTATCTCCAGATGCCAGCACTAGGAGATCGACTACATAGACACCTCTCTGCTCCCACCACACATAGCCAACACGACTAGGACGTATCCAGACACCCCCCCCCCCTGTTGGTCAAGTGGACCCTCGGGGTGACACGCAAGAGAACATCAAAAAGTACCACCACTACTTATGCAAACACTACCCCAACTGAGTACTGACCGACCCGACGCCCACTACACAAGCCCAAGCACAGCTCCTGACAAAGAGTGAAGGCCAGCAAACAAAGTACTGCCACCCACATGACTGCAAGACAGGAGGGTTCACAGTTTTGGGGTGACTGACCCGACAAAGCTTAGCTAGCCGACTATTCTGCTGAGACCCTCTTGTGCCTTCACGACTACCCTCACAACTTAAATCCAGTTGTCACTCTACCCTAACGCCAGATACCATTGTTACCTGTCTTCAGCAACAACTGTTAAATTTCGCTAGTTCCTTCTTATTTACCGTTACGTTACTATAAAAATGTGCAATGCCTATATGTCACTATTGTGTTATACTGTAAAATGTTCAGGCTTACGACCGCTATCGTGGCAGAGTAAGCCGTGTTGTAAACCTCATGCACTCAAAAATAAAGAATTAAAAAAAAAAAAAAAAATAGGGTTAACGAGTAACATTAATGCCGCGTATAAATATAGGGTTAATGAGTAACATTAATGCCGCGTATAAATATAGGGTTAACGAGTAACATTAATGCCGCGTATAAATATAGGGTTAATGAGTAACATTAATGCCGCGTATAAATATAGGGTTAATGAGTAACATTAATGCCGCGTATAAATATAGGGTTAATGAGTAACATTAATGCCGCGTATAAATATAGGGTTAACGAGTAACATTAATGCCGCGTATAAATATAGGGTTAACGAGTAACATTAATGCCGCGTATAAATATAGGGTTAACGAGTAACATTAATACCGCGTATAAATATAGGGTTAAGGAGTAACATTAATGGCGCGTACAAATATAGGGTTAACGAGTAACATTAATGCCGCGTATAAATATAGGGTTAAGGAGTAACATTAATGCCGCGTATAAATATAGGGTTAACGAGTAACATTAATGCTGCGTATAAATATAGTGTTAACGAGTAACATTAATGCTGCGTATAAATATAGGGTTAACGAGTAACATTAATGCCGCGTATAAATATAGGGTTAACGAGTAACATTAATGCCGCGTATAAATATAGGGTTAACGAGTAACATTAATACCGCGTATAAATATAGGGTTAATGAGTAACATTAATGCCGCGTATCAATATAGGGTTAACGAGTAACATTAATGCCGCGTATAAATATAGGGTTAACGAGTAACATTAATACCGCGTATAAATATAGGGTTAATGAGTAACATTAATGCCGCGTATAAATATAGGGTTAACGAGTAACATTAATGCCGCGTATAAATATAGGGTTAATGAGTAACATTAATGCCGCGTATAAATATAGGGTTAACGAGTAACATTAATGGCGCGTATAAATATAGGGTTAACGAGTAACATTAATGCCGCGTATAAATATAGGGTTAACGAGTAACATTAATGCCGCGTATAAATATAGGGTTAACGAGTAACATTAAGGCCACGTATAAATATAGGGTTAACGAGTAATATTAATGCCGCGTATAAATATAGGGTTAATGAGTAACATTAATGCCGCGTATAAATATAGGGTTAACGAGTAATATTAATGCCGCGTATAAATATAGGGTTAATGAGTAACATTAATGCAGCGTATAAATATAGGGTTAATGAGTAACATTAATGCCGCGTATAAATATAGGGTTAATGAGTAACATTAATGCCGCGTATAAATATAGGGTTAATGAGTAACATTAATGCCGCGTATAAATATAGGGCTAACGAGTAACATTAATGCCGCGTCTAAATATAGGGTTAATGAGTAACATTAATACCGCGTATAAATATAGGGTTAACGAGTAACATTAATGCCGCGTATAAATATAGGGTTAACGAGTAACATTAATACCTCGTATAAATATAGGGTTAACGAGTAACATTAATGCCGCGTATAAATATAGGGTTAATGAGTAACATTAATGCTGCGTATAAATATAGGGTTAATGAGTAACATTAATGCCGCGTATAAATATAGGGTTAATGAGTAACATTAATACAGCGTATAAATATAGGGTTAATGAGTAACATTAATGCCGCGTATAAATATAGGGTTAATGAGTAACATTAATGCTGCGTATAAATATAGGGTTAATGAGTAACATTAATGCCGCGTATAAATATAGGGTTAATGAGTAACATTAATACCGCGTATAAATATAGGGTTAATGAGTAACATTAATACCGCGTATAAATATAGGGTTAATGAGTAACATTAATGCCGCGTATAAATATAGGGCTAACGAGTAACATTAATGCCGCGTATAAATATAGGGTTAATGAGTAACATTAATGCCGCGTATAAGTATAGGGTTAACGAGTAACATTAATGCCGCGTATAAATATAGGGTTAACGAGTAACATCAATACCGCGTATAAATATAGGGTTAACGAGTAACATTAATGCCGCGTATAAATATAGGGTTAATGAGTAACATTAATGCCGCGTATAAATATAGGGTTAATGAGTAACATTAATGCCGCGTATCAATATAGGGTTAACGAGTAACATTAATGCCGCGTATAAATATAGGGTTAATGAGTAACATTAATGCTGCGTATAAATATAGGGTTAATGAGTAACAATAATGCCGCGTATAAATATAGGGTTAATGAGTAACATTAATGCCGCGTATAAATATAGGGTTAACGAGTAACATTAATGCCGCGTATAAATATAGGGTTAACGAGTAACATTAATACCGCGTATAAATATAGGGTTAATGAGTAACATTAATGCCGCGTATAAATATAGGGTTAACGAGTAACATTAATGCCGCGTATAAATATAGGGTTAACGAGTAACATTAATGCCGCGTATAAATATAGGGTTAACGAGTAACATTAATGCCGCGTATAAATATAGGGTTAACGAGTAACATTAATGGCGCGTATAAATATAGGGTTAACGAGTAACATTAATGCCGCGTATAAATATAGGGTTAACGAGTAACATTAAGGCCACGTATAAATATAGGGTTAACGAGTAATATTAATGCCGCGTATAAATATAGGGTTAATGAGTAACATTAATGCCGCGTATAAATATAGGGTTAACGAGTAATATTAATGCCGCGTATAAATATAGGGTTAATGAGTAACATTAATGCCGCGTATAAATATAGGGTTAATGAGTAACATTAATGCCGCGTATAAATATAGGGTTAATGAGTAACATTAATGCCACGTATAAATATAGGGTTAATGAGTAACATTAATGCTGCGTATAAATATAGGGTTAATGAGTAACATTAATGCCGCGTATAAATATAGGGTTAATGAGTAACATTAATGCTGCGTATAAATATAGGGTTAATGAGTAACATTAATGCCGCGTATAAATATAGGGTTAATGAGTAACATTAATGCTGCGTATAAATATAGGGTTAATGAGTAACATTAATGCCGCGTATAAATATAGGGTTAATGAGTAACATTAATACCGCGTATAAATATAGGGTTAATGAGTAACATTAATACCGCGTATAAATATAGGGTTAATGAGTAACATTAATGCCGCGTATAAATATAGGGTTAACGAGTAACATTAATGCCGCGTATAAATATAGGGTTAATGAGTAACATTAATGCCGCGTATAAATATAGGGTTAATGAGTAACATTAATGCCGCGTATAAATATAGGGTTAATGAGTAACATTAATGCCGCGTATCAATATAGGGTTAACGAGTAACATTAATGCCGCGTATAAATATAGGGTCAATGAGTAACATTAATGCTGCGTATAAATATAGGGTTAATGAGTAACAATAATGCCGCGTATAAATATAGGGTTAATAAGTAACATTAATGCCGCGTATAAATATAGGGTTAATAAGTAACATTAATGCCGCGTATAAATATAGGGCTAACGAGTAACATTAATACCGCGTGTGACGAACCCTGCTGCATAGACCTGTATTGCTGGTTCGTCTGTTTTCATTGGATTCGTGGATTTCCTGTCCGTATGCTGTTGTTCGTACGTTTTCTAAAGTACCGATTGAAACTACCGAACATCGGCCACCCAGGAGAGGAGTGTGCGGCTCATTAACACCTTGACCACAAATTAGAACGTTGTGGTTAACCGCAAACACCTCTCCATTCCATTCGTACGGGTGGTCGTCGTTCGTATGCCGAACACGAGGCGGCGGCCATTTTGGACACGAGGCGAATCAGCGGTGTTCGGTGCAAAACCCATGGATCTAAAAACGGACTCTTTATCTACCGAACACCGCTGGAGATGGCCGTCTCCCCTTCTATTCCCTTGGAGGCATACGAACCCTGTTCCGTTCGGGAGTTTCTTTCATCCGTATGACCTTACCCAGATAGCCGTCCCATGGAGTCATTCGTATACCGAAGGACTTATGAGAGACTTTGACTCCATGGCGATTGGACTGTGTACATCGGACCTGAGCGCTATTCGGTAGGAATATGCCCTCAGATCCAGGCTATCTGGGGATACGTTGCACGAACACTATATATTCGGTACTTCTGATTTTATGTATTTTATTGCATTTTTTGTGTTTGGTTTTAAAATGGCGATGGTTCCTATCCTCGGAGTTAATTAGGTTTCTCCCTAATTATCTCCAGGATAGGAAAAGATGTATTATGGGTAAAATGGGAAGGGCTTGTGTTATAGCCACTGTGATTGGCTACTGTTTAATATATTTTCCAGTCTTCCACCAGGTCCCCTAGGGGAGTGTCTACCTGGTGGAGACCTGCATAAATACTGGGCAGGTAGCCCCCATTAAACACATTCTGCTTGACCTTCAAAACGGAGCTTTGTCTCGTTTGTGGAGGGATTGACTATTGGGACAGCGCTTTCGTTTATTTCTAGCTGTGGAAGGATTTCGGATGGATTGCTGATCGGGGGTTACCGCATTCGTATGCTCCGTTCGGGAGTTTTATGATCGTTTATACTGGAATTGCATTTCTGGAGAAAGGGGATTATCGACTAAACGGCGGCTTCACTCTCCAGGCGGTGAGTGTCTTAACACCGCGTATAAATATAGGGTTAATGAGTAACATTAATGCCGCTTATAAATATAGGGTTAATACCGCGTATAAATATAGGGTTAACGAGTAACATTAATGCCGCGTATAAATATAGGGTTAATGAGTAACATTAATGCCACGTATAAATATAGGGTTAATGAGTAACATTAATGCCGCGTATAAATATAGGGTTAATGAGTAACATTAATGCCGCGTATAAATATAGGGTTAATGAGTAACATTAATGCCGCGTATAAATATAGGGTTAATGAGTAACATTAATACCGCGTATAAATATAGGGTTAATGAGTAACATTAATGCTGCGTATAAATATAGGGTTAATGAGTAACATTAATGCCACGTATAAATATAGGGTTAATGAGTAACATTAATGCCGCGTATAAATATAGGGTTAATGAGTAACATTAATGCCACGTATAAATATAGGGTTAATGAGTAACATTAATGCCGCGTATAAATATAGGGTTAATGAGTAACATTAATGCCGCGTATAAATATAGGGTTAATGAGTAACATTAATACCGCGTATAAATATAGGGTTAATGAGTAACATTAATGCTGCGTATAAATATAGGGTTAATGAGTAACATTAATGCCACGTATAAATATAGGGTTAACGAGTAACATTAATGCCGCGTATAAATATAGGGTTAATGAGTAACATTAATGCCGCGTATAAATATAGGGTTAACGAGTAACATTAATGCCGCGTATAAATATAGGGTTAATGAGTAACATTAATGCCACATATAAATATAGGGTTAATGAGTAACATTAATGCTGCGTATAAATATAGGGTTAACGAGTAACATTAATACCGCGTATAAATATAGGGTTAACGAGTAACATTAATACCGCGTATAAATATAGGGTTAATGAGTAACATTAATGCCGCGTATAAATATAGGGTTAACGAGTAACATTAATGCCGCGTATAAATATAGGGTTAATGAGTAACATTAATGCCACATATAAATATAGGGTTAATGAGTAACATTAATGCTGCGTATAAATATAGGGTTAACGAGTAACATTAATGCCGCGTATAAATATAGGGTTAACGAGTAACATTAATGCCGCGTATAAATATAGGGTTAACGAGTAACATTAATGCCGCGTATAAATATAGGGTTAATGAGTAACATTAATGCCGCGTATAAATATAGGGTTAACGAGTAACATTAATGCCGCATATAAATATAGGGTTAACGAGTAACATTAATACCGCGTATAAATATAGGGTTAATGAGTAACATTAATGCCGCGTATAAATATAGGGTTAACGAGTAACATTAATGCCGCGTATAAATATAGGGTTAACGAGTAACATTAATGCCGCGTATAAATATAGGGTTAACGAGTAACATTAATGCCGCGTATAAATATAGGGTTAACGAGTAACATTAATGGCGCGTATAAATATAGGGTTAACGAGTAACATTAATGCCGCGTATAAATATAGGGTTAACGAGTAACATTAAGGCCACGTATAAATATAGGGTTAACGAGTAATATTAATGCCGCGTATAAATATAGGGTTAATGAGTAACATTAATGCCGCGTATAAATATAGGGTTAACGAGTAATATTAATGCCGCGTATAAATATAGGGTTAATGAGTAACATTAATGCCGCGTATAAATATAGGGTTAATGAGTAACATTAATGCCGCGTATAAATATAGGGTTAATGAGTAACATTAATGCCACGTATAAATATAGGGTTAATGAGTTACATTAATGCTGCGTATAAATATAGGGTTAATGAGTAACATTAATGCCGCGTATAAATATAGGGTTAATGAGTAACATTAATGCTGCGTATAAATATAGGGTTAATGAGTAACATTAATGCCGCGTATAAATATAGGGTTAATGAGTAACATTAATGCTGCGTATAAATATAGGGTTAATGAGTAACATTAATGCCGCGTATAAATATAGGGTTAATGAGTAACATTAATACCGCGTATAAATATAGGGTTAATGAGTAACATTAATACCGCGTATAAATATAGGGTTAATGAGTAACATTAATGCCGCGTATAAATATAGGGTTAACGAGTAACATTAATGCCGCGTATAAATATAGGGTTAATGAGTAACATTAATGCCGCGTATAAATATAGGGTTAACGAGTAACATTAATGCCGCGTATAAATATAGGGTTAACGAGTAACATCAATACCGCGTATAAATATAGGGTTAACGAGTAACATTAATGCCGCGTATAAATATAGGGTTAATGAGTAACATTAATGCCGCGTATAAATATAGGGTTAATGAGTAACATTAATGCCGCGTATCAATATAGGGTTAACGAGTAACATTAATGCCGCGTATAAATATAGGGTCAATGAGTAACATTAATGCTGCGTATAAATATAGGGTTAATGAGTAACAATAATGCCGCGTATAAATATAGGGTTAATAAGTAACATTAATGCCGCGTATAAATATAGGGTTAATAAGTAACATTAATGCCGCGTATAAATATAGGGCTAACGAGTAACATTAATACCGCGTGTGACGAACCCTGCTGCATAGACCTGTATTGCTGGTTCGTCTGTTTTCATTGGATTCGTGGATTTCCTGTCCGTATGCTGTTGTTCGTACGTTTTCTAAAGTACCGATTGAAACTACCGAACATCGGCCACCCAGGAGAGGAGTGTGCGGCTCATTAACACCTTGACCACAAATTAGAACGTTGTGGTTAACCGCAAACACCTCTCCATTCCATTTGTACGGGTGGTCGTCGTTCGTATGCCGAACACGAGGCGGCGGCCATTTTGGACACGAGGCAAATCAGCGGTGTTCGGTGCAAAACCCATGGATCTAAAAACGGACTCTTTATCTACCGAACACCGCTGGAGATGGCCGTCTCCCCTTCTATTCCCTTGGAGGCATACGAACCCTGTTCCGTTCGGGAGTTTCTTTCATCCGTATGACCTTACCCAGATAGCCGTCCCATGGAGTCATTCGTATACCGAAGGACTTATGAGAGACTTTGACTCCATGGCGATTGGACTGTGTACATCGGACCTGAGCGCTATTCGGTAGGAATATGCCCTCAGATCCAGGCTATCTGGGGATACGTTGCACGAACACTATATATTCGGTACTTCTGATTTTATGTATTTTATTGCATTTTTTGTGTTTGGTTTTAAAATGGCGATGGTTCCTATCCTCGGAGTTAATTAGGTTTCTCCCTAATTATCTCCAGGATAGGAAAAGATGTATTATGGGTAAAATGGGAAGGGCTTGTGTTATAGCCACTGTGATTGGCTACTGTTTAATATATTTTCCAGTCTTCCACCAGGTCCCCTAGGGGAGTGTCTACCTGCTGGAGACCTGCATAAATACCGGGCAGGTAGCCCCCATTAAACACATTCTGCTTGACCTTCAAAACGGAGCCTTGTCTCGTTTGTGGAGGGATTGACTATTGGGACAGCGCTTTCGTTTATTTCTAGCTGTGGAAGGATTTCGGATGGATTGCTGATCGGGGGTTACCGCATTCGTATGCTCCATTCGGGAGTTTTATGATCGGTTATACTGGAATTGCATTTCTGGAGAAAGGGGATTATCGACTAAACGGCGGCTTCACTCTCCAGGCGGTGAGTGTCTTAACACCGCGTATAAATATAGGGTTAATGAGTAACATTAATGCCGCTTATAAATATAGGGTTAATACCGCGTATAAATATAGGGTTAACGAGTAACATTAATGCCGCGTATAAATATAGGGTTAATGAGTAACATTAATGCCACGTATAAATATAGGGTTAATGAGTAACATTAATGCCGCGTATAAATATAGGGTTAATGAGTAACATTAATGCCGCGTATAAATATAGGGTTAATGAGTAACATTAATGCCGCGTATAAATATAGGGTTAATGAGTAACATTAATGCCACGTATAAATATAGGGTTAATGAGTAACATTAATGCCGCGTATAAATATAGGGTTAACGAGTAACATTAATGCCGCGTATAAATATAGGGTTAATGAGTAACATTAATGCCACGTATAAATATAGGGTTAATGAGTAACATTAATGCCGCGTATAAATATAGGGTTAATGAGTAACATTAATGCCGCGTATAAATATAGGGTTAATGAGTAACATTAATGCCGCATATAAATATAGGGTTAATGAGTAACATTAATGACACGTATAAATATAGGGTTAATGAGTAACATTAATGCCGCGTATAAATATAGGGTTAATGAGTAACATTAATGCCACGTATAAATATAGGGTTAATGAGTAACATTAATGCCGCGTATAAATATAGGGTTAATGAGTAACATTAATGCCGCGTATAAATATAGGGTTAATGAGTAACATTAATACCGCGTATAAATATAGGGTTAATGAGTAACATTAATGCTGCGTATAAATATAGGGTTAATGAGTAACATTAATGCCACGTATAAATATAGGGTTAACGAGTAACATTAATGCCGCGTATAAATATAGGGTTAATGAGTAACATTAATGCCGCGTATAAATATAGGGTTAACGAGTAACATTAATGCCGCGTATAAATATAGGGTTAATGAGTAACATTAATGCCACATATAAATATAGGGTTAATGAGTAACATTAATGCTGCGTATAAATATAGGGTTAACGAGTAACATTAATACCGCGTATAAATATAGGGTTAACGAGTAACATTAATACCGCGTATAAATATAGGGTTAATGAGTAACATTAATGCCGCGTATAAATATAGGGTTAACGAGTAACATTAATGCCGCGTATAAATATAGGGTTAATGAGTAACATTAATGCCACATATAAATATAGGGTTAATGAGTAACATTAATGCTGCGTATAAATATAGGGTTAACGAGTAACATTAATGCCGCGTATAAATATAGGGTTAACGAGTAACATTAATGCCGCGTATAAATATAGGGTTAACGAGTAATATTAATGCCGCGTATAAATATAGGGTTAATGAGTAACATTAATGCCGCGTATAAATATAGGGTTAATGAGTAACATTAATGCTGCGTATAAATATAGGGTTAATGAGTAACATTAATGCCGCGTATAAATATAGGGTTAATGAGTAACATTAATGCCGCGTATAAATATAGGGTTAATGAGTAACATTAATGCCGCGTATAAATATAGGGTTAATGAGTAACATTAATGCCGCGTATAAATATAGGGTTAATGAGTAACATTAATGCCGCGTATAAATATAGGGTTAACGAGTAACATTAATGCTGCGTATAAATATAGGGTTAATGAGTAACATTAATGCCGCGTATAAATATAGGGTTAATGAGTAACATTAATGCTGCGTATAAATATAGGGTTAATGAGTAACATTAATGCCGCGTATAAATATAGGGTTAATGAGTAACATTAATACTGCGTATAAATATAGGGTTAACGAGTAACATTAATGCCGCGTATAAATATAGGGTTAATGAGTAACATTAATGCCGCGTATCAATATAGGGTTAACGAGTAACATTAATGCCACATATAAATATAGGGTTAATGAGTAACATTAATGCTGCGTATAAATATAGGGTTAATGAGTAACATTAATGCCGCGTATAAATATAGGGTTAATGAGTAACATTAATGCCACATATAAATATAGGGTTAATGAGTAACATTAATGCCACGTATAAATATAGGGTTAATGAGTAACATTAATACTGCGTATAAATATAGGGTTAACGAGTAACATTAATGCCGCGTATAAATATAGGGTTAATGAGTAACATTAATACCGCGTATAAATATAGGGTTAATGAGTAACATTAATGCCGCGTATAAATATAGGGTTAACGAGTAACATTAATGCCGCGTATAAATATAGGGTTAACGAGTAACATTAATACCGCATATAAATATAGGGTTAACGAGTAACATTAATGCCGCGTATAAATATAGGGTTAACGAGTAACATTAATGCCGCGTATAAATATAGGGTTAATGAGTAACATTAATGCCGCGTATAAATATAGGGTTAATGAGTAACATTAATGCCGCGTATAAATATAGGGTTAATGAGTAACATTAATACTGCGTATAAATATAGGGTTAACGAGTAACATTAATGCCGCGTATAAATATAGGGTTAATGAGTAACATTAATGCCGCGTATAAATATAGGGTTAATGAGTAACATTAATGCCACATATAAATATAGGGTTAATGAGTAACATTAATACCGCGTATAAATATAGGGTTAATGAGTAACATTAATACTGCGTATAAATATAGGGTTAACGAGTAACATTAATGCCGCGTATAAATATAGGGTTAATGAGTAACATTAATGCCGCGTATAAATATAGGGTTAATGAGTAACATTAATGAGTGACGCGTGTAAATATAGGGTTAACGAGTAACATTAATGCCACATATAAATATAGGGTTAATGAGTAACATTAATGCCGCGTATAAATATAGGGTTAATGAGTAACATTAATGCCGCGTATAAATATAGGGTTAATGAGTACAATACATTTTTTTGTCGCACAGATATAACTTTGGATCGGTCTATGATTTGGAAGTGTGCAGCAGTTACACAATTAGAGAACAGGCAGCTATGGCAATGGCAGAGTATAAACCTACAAAACACAAACTACGAAACACAAATATAGTTTATTTTACAATAATTAGGTCAATATAAAGCTATCATCCTCATGCAAGATTGTAAGAGTGCCCTCCGCCCCCCAAATTGCCGGCCAAGAACCCACCGGAGTTTCATTGTGATGATCACATGTGACTAAATCTTGCGGGTGTAGATTGAAATGGTGTCTAGGTACACAATTCATTCCAAATAGCTTTACTAGAGATACAATGTTATTTTATTTAATTCTATGAAAGGGAAGTGAGTCTGACCGCACATTATAACGGTTCCTTCTCCAGAGACCTCACAGTCATAGTGCAGGGCTCCAATAAACTCAACAAAGCACACAGCCTAACCTTTACTGTTTATCACAAAGGAAATGTACAATATCCTCAATTACATTAAAATAATCTTCTCACACCCACACTCAGTAAATAAAGTTAATGTTAAATTAGAGCTAACAATATTTAAATGAACACTTTAACTTTAGTTAATACATTTATATTTTAGTTTGTTGGTTTGAATTCAGCCCCCTGTCCCCCCAAAGTTAACTGTATGAACCTCTTTTTGTATATGAAAAGCGCGGCATTGATTGTAAAGATTCTATATATCACAAAAAAGAAACAACCATTTTACAACTACACCTAAAATATCAAGTTCAACAGATTAGTGAAGGCATCTGATTGGGTTGTTCTCAGATTAAGTTAAATTGCTGAGAACTACGACGGACATCGATCTTTGTCTAGCGCCGTTGGCAAGTTGCCCCATCTGTGTCTATAAATGACGGTATCTGCTAATAAAGGCTCTGCAAGAATAGTGATAAGTATCGAAGAACCACTCATCCATAGCCTGATCTCAGACTGACACTCAAATTTACCCACGTGCAACACGAAAGCAATCCTGTTTATTAAGCGCAAATCTCCACTCACAGGATAGAGTCGGGGGTCTCTAGTCGTCCAGTGCCAGCAGTACCAGACCAGTTTAAAGGTTTGTTGGTGACTCCTGTGTTAAAGGCTCGCAGGCTCCTCCCCGGTGGAGGGGGAGAGGTTCCATCACCTATCAATGAGTTATCAGGGTCAACGTCCCTGAAAGACGATCCAAGGACAGGGGACAAACACCCTGCCAGGCAGCGACTCATCTCATTATTGGTGTTTGGTATTAGAATGCATTAAGTCAATTGCTTTATGGTATACTCAGTATAATGATAGGACCAGTTTATAAAGGGGGATGGGGAGAGGGTGTTGTGTGTACGCAGTATCCATACCTTGTTTCTTAATTTGGGAGTTCCGAATGTGGGTGCCTGTATATAATGCCTTCTCTCTCCTGCAATTCATTTGAATAGGATGTACTCCAACTTTAATTATACACAGCATCGTGTAGATTGTAAGCTCACGTGTGCAGGACTCGCACCATCTCTTATTACGTTATGCAAAAAATAAAAACAGGTCAAGCGACACTTGGTAAAAGGTAGATTTAGAAGCTGCATGCACTCTGATAGGGAATCTGTCTATATCAACTTAAAGGACCACTATAGGCACCCAGACCACTTCAGCTCAATGAAGTGGTCTGGGTGCCAGGTCCATCTAGGATTAACCCTGCCTGCTGTAAACATAGCAGTTTTAGAGAAACTGCTATGTTTACATATGGGTTAATCCAGCCCCTAGTGGCTGTCTCATTGACAGCCGCTAGAGGCGCTTACGCGCTTCTCACTGTGATTTTCACAGTGAGAAGATGCCAACGTCCATAGGAAGGCATTGAGAAATGCTTTCCTATGGACCGATTGAATGCGCATTTAGCCGATGACATCGGAAGGAGGAGGAAAGTCCGGCGCTGGAGAAAGGTGAGTGTTTAACCCCTTCCTCTCCCTAGAGCCCAGCGGGAATGGGCCATGAAGGTGGGGGGAGGACCTATTAACACTATAGTGCCAGGAAAACAAGTTTGTTTTCCTGGCACTATAGTGGTCCTTTAAGGTTTTAAACGTACCTTTACTCCCTGGCTGCACCAGACTCCCTCTGGCTGGCTCGATCTCCACGGCTGAGGTCATCTATCTGGATGATCCCAGCCAATCCAATGTTTTCCCATAAGAAAAGCAATGGAAAGGTACTGCGCATGCACAGCAAAACAAAACACACTTAGGGGTGTTCCTAGGCAGCAATGTAAACAAAGCATTTTCTCTGAAAAATCTGTTTTTACACTGAAAAACCTGCAGAGATAGGCTATAGACACCATAACAACTACATTAAGCTATATACTATACATTAAGCTGTATATACTATACATTAAGCTGCATACTATACATTAAGCTGTATATACTATACATTAAGCTATATACTGTACATTGAGCTGTATGCTATACATTGAGCTGCATACTATACATTGAGCTATATACTATACATTAAGCTACATACTATACATTAAGCTGTATATACTATACATTAAGCTATATACTATACATTAAGCTGTATACTATACATTAAGCTATATACTATACATTAAGCTGTATACTGTACATTGAGCTGTATACTATACATTAAGCTACATACTATACATTGAGCTATATACTATACATTAAGCTACATACAATACATTAAGCTGTATATACTATACATTGAGCTGTATGCTATACATTAAGCTGTATGCTATACATTGAGCTATATACTATACATTAAGCCGTATACTATACATTAAGCTGTATACTGTACATTGAGCTGTATACTATACATTAAGCTACATACTATACATTGAGCTATATACTATACATTAAGCTACATACTATACATTAAGCTGTATATACTATACATTGAGCTGTATGCTATACATTAAGCTGTATGCTATACATTGAGCTATATACTATACATTAAGCCGTATACTATACATTAAGCTGTATACTGTACATTGAGCTGTATACTATACATTAAGCTACATACTATACATTGAGCTATATACTATACATTAAGCTACATACTATACATTAAGCTGTATATACTATACATTGAGCTGTATGCTATACATTAAGCTGTATGCTATACATTGAGCTATATACTATACATTAAGCTGTATGCTATACATTGAGCTGTATACTATACATTAAGCTGTATACTGTTCATTAAGCTGTATATACTATACATTAAGCTATATACTATACATTAAGCTGTACACTATACATTAAGCTATATACTATACATTAAGCTGTATACTATACATTGAGCTGTATATACTATACATTAAGCTATATACTATACATTAAGCTGTATACTATACATTAAGCTGTATACTATACATTAAGCTGTATATACTATACATTAAGCTGTATACTATACATTAAGCTATATACTATACATTAAGCTGTATACTATACATTAAGCTGTATATACTATACATTAAGCTATATACTAAACATTAAGCTGTATACTATACATTAAGCTGTATATACTATACATTAAGCTGTATACTATACATTAAGCTGTATATACTATACATTAAGCTGTATACTATACATTAAGCTGTATATACTATTGTTAAGACACTCACCGCCTGGAGAGTGAAGCCGCCGTTTAGTCGATAATCCCCTTTCTCCAGAAATGCAATTCCAGTATAACCGACCATAAAACTCCCGAATGGAGCATACGAATGCGGTAACTCCCGATCAGCAATCCATCCGAAATCCTTCCACAGCTAGACATAAACGAAAACGCTGTCCCAATAGTCAATCCCTCCACAAACGAGACAAAGCTCAGTTTTGAAGGTCAAGCAGAATGTGTTTAATGGGGGCTACCTGCCCAGTATTTATGCAGGTCTCCACCAGGTAGACACTCCCCTAGGGGACCTGGTGGAAGACTGTAAAATATTTTAAACAGTAGCCAATCACAGTGGCTATAACACAAGCCCATCCCATTTTACCCATAATACATCTGTTCCTATCCTGGAGATAATTAGGGAGAAACCTAATTAACTCCGAGGATAGGAACCATCGCCATTTTAAAACCAAACACAAAAAATGCAATAAAATACATAAAATCAGAAGTACCGAATATATAGTGTTCGTGCAACGTATCCCCAGATAGCCTGGACCTGAGGGCATATTCCTACCGAATAGCGCTCAGGTCCGATGTACACAGTCCAATCGCCATGGAGTCAAAGTCTCTCATAAGTCCTTCGGTATACGAATGACTCCATGGGACGGCTATCGGGGTAAGTTCATACGGATGACAGAAACTCCCGAACGGAACAGTGTTCGTATGCCTCCAAGGGAATAGAAGGGGAGACGGCCGTCTCCAGCGGTGTTCGGTAGATAAAGAGTCCGTTTTTAGATCCATGGGTTTTGCACCGAACACCGCTGATTCGCCTCGTGTCCAAAATGGCCGCCGCCTCGTGTTCGGCATACGAACGACGACCACCCGTACGAAATGGAATGGAGAGATGTTTGCGGTTAACCACAACGTTCTAATTTGTGGTCAAGGTGTTAATGAGCCGCACACTCCTCTCCTGGGTGGCCGATGTTCGGTAGTTTCAATCGGTACTTTAGAAAACGTACGAACAACAGCGTACGGACAGGAAATCCACGAATCCAATGAAAACAGACGAACCAGCAATACAGGTCTATGCAGCAGGGTTCGTCACACGGCTCCCCCCTTGTGGAACACTCCGGCAGACCCGGCTTGGCCCTTTAGCGGGTCAACTTGGGGATGACCGGACTAGGAAGTAGCAAGGACGTCGGTTTGCCGTGATAACCCATCTGCATTCCCATTCTGCTTACCGGGTCGGTAGCTGATGGTGAAGTTATATGGTTGTAATGCTAAACTCCACCGCAGCAGTCTACCATTGTCTCCTGAGACCCGGTTAAGCCAAACAAGGGGATTGTGGTCCGTGATAAGGGAAAATTCCTGTCCATACAAATAGGGACTCAATTTTTTCAATGCCCAGACCAGGGCCAAACATTCTTTCTCCACTGCCGCATAACTCACTTCCCGGGGTAACAGCTTTCGACTGAGATATGCGACAGGGTGTTCTCCTCCATCCTCCCCGACCTGGCTTAGCACAGCCCCCAGTCCATACATGGAAGCATCTGTATGAACGAGAAAACGTTTGTTAGGAAGGGGGGCAGCCAGGACAGGGGCATTCACGAGAGCCTGCTTAAGTGCTTGAAACGCAGCTTCACAAGCTGGAGACCACAGGACCTGCTTAGGGAGGTTCTTCTTAGTCAGGTCTGTCAGGGGTTTAGCTATAGAGCTGTAGTCGGGGACAAAGCGTCTGTAATACCCTGCTGTCCCTAGGAAGGCCAATACCTGGGTCTTAGTGATAGGTGTGGGCCAGTTCGCTACTGCCTCTATCTTGGCCGGCTCTGGTCTCTGGCTCCCACACCCCACCCTGTGACCCAAGTATTGTACCTCAGCCATGCCTAGATGACACTTTTCTGGCTTCAACGTCAGGCCAGCGGCCCGAATTTTATCCAGTACTACCCCTACGTGCACCAGGTGTTCCTCCCAGGACTCACTGTAGATCGCAATATCATCCAGGTATGCACAAGCAAATTCCTGGAAGCCATCAAGGAGCCTGTCCACCATCCGTTGGGTAGCTGGGGCATTCTTCATCCCAAATGGCATAACCTTAAATTGGTATAAGCCAAAGGGGGTGACGAAGGCCGACTTGGGGATAGCGTCCTTGGCCAGGGGAATCTGCCAGTAGCCCTTACACAGGTCTATGGTGGTCAGATAGCGTCCCCTGGCAATGCGGTCTAATAATTCGTCTACCCGTGGCATCGGGTAGGCGTCAGTGGTGGTCCGCTCGTTGAGCCTCCTGTAGTCCACACAGAACCGGGTGGTCCCATCTTTCTTAGGCACCAGGACTACAGGGGAGGCCCAAGGGCTATCGGAGTGCTCGATGACCCCAAGCTGGGTCATCTCCTCTATCTCCTTCCGCATTCCTTCTCGGACTGCTTCAGGGATACGGTAGGGGGGCTGTCTTAAGGGGTTCTGTCCAGGGGTCTCTACCTTATGTACAGCTAGGGTAGTGTAGCCGGGTTCTTGGGAGAACGTCGCCTGCTTCTCCCACAGAAGCTGTTTCGCCTGTTCCTTCTCTGCGGGGCTTAACCTGTCCCCTAGCTGTACGAGATCAGTCAGATCCGTCTGGGCACCTCTTGCTAATAGGTCGGGTAAGGGTAAGCTTTCGGTATCGTCTGCAGCGGGGGCACATACTGCAGCTACATCCTCAGGTCGTTCCTGATACTCCTTTAGCATGTTCACATGAAAGGATCGCTGGATCCTGTCATCTGAACAGCTGGCTATAAGGTAAGTAGTATCACACACCTGAGCTAATACTTTATACGGGCCCTGCCAAGATGCCTGCATCTTGTTCGCCTTCACAGGTTTGAGCACTAGTACCTTCTGCCCAACCTGGAATACTCGCTGTCGGGCACCCCGATCGTACCATTCCTTCTGTCTCCCCTGGGCCACCTGGAGGTTCTCTCTTACCATCAGAGACAGTTTCTCCATGCGGTCCCGAAGTTCCAGAACATATGGCACTATGGGGGTCCCTTCCTGCTCTGTCTCCCCCTCCCAGTGGCCTCTAATGAGATCTAGAGGTCCGCGGACCCTTCTCCCATAAAGCAGCTCAAAGGGGGAGAACCCAGTAGATTCCTGGGGCACCTCTCTGTAGGCAAACAACAGATGAGGCAGGAATCGCTCCCAGTCCCGGCAAGTGTCAGAAAAGGTCCTCAGCATCTGTTTGAGGGTGCCATTAAATCGCTCGCAGAGACCGTTAGTCTGTGGATGGTATGGGGAACTAAGTATCGGTTTGATGCCACATACCCTCCACAGCTGCTGGGTGAGTACAGCGGTAAATTGGGTTCCCTGGTCAGAGAGAATCTCTTGAGGGAACCCGACCCTGGTAAAAATCCTAACCAGGGCATCAGCAACTGTCTCTGCCTCTATATTAGACAGCGCTACTGCCTCTGGATAGCGAGTGGCATAGTCCACCACGGTGAGAATATACTTCTTACCAGATGGACTAGCCCTGGCCAGTGGACCCACAATATCAACGGCTATGCGGGCAAAGGGCTCCCCAATAATAGGCATCGACATAAGCCTACCTTTTGGGTGGTCCCCCCGCTTCCCTACCCGTTGACAAGTGTCACACGTGCTACAATATATCCGCACAGCCTGGTTAATTCCTGGCCCAAAAAAATTCTGCATAATCCTATGGCCTGTGCGGCGGGACCCTAGATGTCCGGCTAGCAGGACATCATGCCCTATCCGCAGAATCTCCCGCCGGTATTTCGCGGGCACTACCAGCTGTCGATTCGGCGGAGGGGCAACACTTTTCTGGGACGGCTTAGGGATCCGATATAACCTGTCCCACACCCACTCATACCGCTCCCCCTCTGCTCCTTCTTCTCCAGTGTCTGCTCTGCCCCTATACCTCTGGAGAGATGGGTCTGTCTGGGTTTCCCTCCCGAACTCCTCTGGGGAATCCCAACTAGCTAACGTCTGCCCTGGGGTGTCAGTCGGGGAATCGGTTCTTACCTGGGTCTCAGCAGCAGGTGGGCCGGTTCCAGCAGCACGGGTCTGAGCACGGGTAGTCACTGGATTGGCTTCGCCAGGTCCCATAGTAGCATAGGCAGAAATCAGAGGGGCCAAATCATTTCCCAGCAAAACATCGGCAGGCAAGTCCTTCATAACCCCCACATTCACATGTCCAGCTCCCACTCCCCAGTCCAAATGAACCCGGGCAACAGGCAGGCGGAACACGGCGCCTCCTGCCACCCTTACTGCCACAGTATTCCCGGTGTGTTGGTGTTCCGAAACCAGGTTCTTTTGGAGCAAGGTCATAGTAGCTCCGGTGTCTCTTAGACCAGTGACCTCTTTCCCATTCAACTTAACGGTCTGCCTGTGGTGTTGGCGGTTGTCCTGCTGAGCTGCTTGGACTGGGTCTGCTTCGTGAAGGAAACCCCAAAATTCCTCCTGCTCAAGGCAGTGAGCAGATGGCTGAGGTGGCTGCTGGGCTCCGCCGGCTGGGTTTCTCCAGGACGGTGCTTGGTTGGCATGGTTTAAAGGGCATTCTGGTCTTTTATGTCCCATCTGCTTGCATCCATAGCACTGGACCTGGTTGGAGTAACCCCGTTTGTTGAATCGGGCTGACTGCCCCTGGTTGGTTGCTGGCGGCATAGCGGGGGTACGTTGTGCTGGGGGGTGATATAGGTTGGTGGTTGGAGGTGCTGCCGGTTTGTATTCCACTCGGGCAGGGACCTTGGCTGCTGTCTGATCTAGCTTACGTGCATCAGTGTATTCGTCAGCCAGACGAGCAGCTTCATGGAAGGTAGCGGGTTTACGGTCCCTGACCCACTCTCGAACCCCTGCAGGTAACTTGTCAAAGCAGTGTTCTAGCAGGAACACTTGCAGCACCTCTTCCCCAGTTACCGCTCGACACCCTGTCATCCAGTGGGCTGCCGTGCGGTGTACCCGGCATGCCCATTCCACATAGGAATCACCAGCCTGTTTATTATTGTCTCGGAATCGCCTCCGGTACGCCTCAGGGGTAACAGCGTACCGGGTCAAAAGGGCATCTTTTACTGCCCGGTAGCTAGTGAGTTCCTCCTCTGGGATGGCCCGAAAAGCTTCACTGGCCCGGCCGGATAATTTCCCAGAGAGGATAGGAACCCATTCTTCTGCGGGCACCTGGTGTAGAGCACACTGTCGTTCAAAGTCCGCCAGGAACCCGTCTATCTCTCCTTCAGTCTCAATAAAATTTTTAAAAGCAGCAAATGGTACCTTTTTCTTCCCATTGTTATTATGGGGTACCTCTGCTGCTGCAGCTCCGCTTCTCTGGAGCGCCTGTTGTGCTGCCACTGCGGCTTGTACTTGCACCACAATATCCGCTGCCAGTGGCGTACACACAACCCATGGGGCCCCGGTGCGAAAACAGATCTGTGGGCCCCCCCCCCCCGCTTACTCTGCGCGGGCTGGGGCCGCAACACATGGCGGGCGGGCACCTGGTCGCAGGGCTGCGACCCGTGCGACCGCGGTATGTACGCCAGTGCATGCATAAACACATACACTTAAAGGACCACTACAGACACCCAGATCAAATCAGCTCAATGAAGTGGTCTGGGTGCCAGGTCTCTCTAGTTTTAACCCTGCAGCTGAAAACTGCAGTTTCAGAGAAACTGCTATGTTTCACTGAGGGTTAATCCATCTCTAGTGGCTGTCTCATTGACAGCCGCTAGAGGATTTTCTGCGATTCTCACTGTGAAAATCACAGTGAGAAGACGCTGAACGTCCATAGGAAAGCATTGAGTAATGCTTTCCTATATGGGCGGTTTGAATGCGCGCGTGGCTCTTGCCACGCATGTGCATTCGGAGCTGAGAGGCGGATCGGGACGGAGAGATCCCCAGCGCCAAGGGAGCCCGGAGCTGGAGAAAGGTAAGTGCTTTAGACACACACACACTCTCATGAACAGACGCACACATTTACTGACAGACACACACTCAGTGACAGACGCACACAAACATACTCAGTAACAGACACACACACTAACACTAACACACTCTAAAACTAACACATTCACTAACACTAACACACTCACTAACACACACTCACTAACACACACTCACTCACTCACACTCACTCACTAACACACTCACTCACTAACACACACACAAACTAACACAAACTAACACTAACACACTCACTAACACACTCACTAACACTAACACACTCACTAACACACTCACTCACACTAACACACTCACTAACACACTCACTCACACTCTCACTAACACACTCACTAACACTAACACACTCACTAACACTAACTCACTAACACTAACACACTCACACTCACTCACTAACACTCACTAACACACTCACTCACTACCACTCTCACTAACACACTCACTAACACACACACACACACTCACTAACACACTCACTCACTACCACTCTCACTAACACACTCACTAACACACACACACACACTCACTAACACACTCACTAACACACTCACTCACTACCACTCTCACTAACACACTCACTAACACACACACACACACTCACTAACACACTCACTAACACACACTCACACACACTCACTAAACACACACACACGTTTTTTCTTTTTCTTTTTTTTTTTATTTAATCCCCCCAGCCTCCTTACCTGTGTGAGAGCTGGGGGGATTCCCTGGGGTCCAGTGGTGTTGCTGGTCACCCGGCTGGCGGGCGCGCGAGGGAGCACTGTCCCCTGGGTGCTCCCTCTTCAGCTCCCTCGCGCGCCGCGTACTGATACCGGAGCCGGAAGATGACGTCATCTTCCGGCTCCGGTTTCAGTGCGGCGCGCGAGGGAGCTGAAGAGGGAGCACCCAGGGGACAGTGCTCCCTCGCGCGCCCGCCAGCCGGGTGACAGCAGGGCCAGCCTCGGGGGGCCCGGAGGTGGCCGACTCCTGGGCCCCCCAGCAGAAGAGGCTGGCCCTGTGGGTACATACCGGGTCGCAGGGGCGGCCGGGCCCCCTGGTGGGCCAGGCCCCCTGGTGGGCCGGGCCCGGTCGCAGCCGCGACCCCTGCGACCCTGGTATGTACGCCACTGTCCGCTGCAGGGTTGGGGCCAAAGTGTGCCAGCCTTATCTGAACTGCCCGGTTAAACGCTATCTCCTCGGGTGTTAAATCCAGCAGGCCAGGCACATTAGCTATCTCCCTTCCCTGTGCTGTATCCATCTCTACCAATATAGCAATAATCTCTCTTTTCTTGAGATTGCTCGCTGATCGTCCTCTGCGCTCCAAAATGTTTTTAAGGGTAGCACGCCTTAATTCCTCATATTGCATTTCCAATCCGGGGTGTGTAGCTGGCCTTCAGGGCGGTGGGATTCATCCCGTCGCTTGCCACCAATTGTTAAGACACTCACCGCCTGGAGAGTGAAGCCGCCGTTTACTCGATAATCCCCTTTCTCCAGAAATGCAATTCCAGTATAACCGACCATAAAACTCCCGAATGGAGCATACGAATGCGGTAACTCCCGATCAGCAATCCATCCGAAATCCTTCCACAGCTAGACATAAACGAAAACGCTGTCCCAATAGTCAATCCCTCCACAAACGAGACAAAGCTCCGTTTTGAAGGTCAAGCAGAATGTGTTTAATGGGGGCTACCTGCCCAGTATTTATGCAGGTCTCCACCAGGTAGACACTCCCCTAGGGGACCTGGTGGAAGACTGTAAAATATTTTAAACAGTAGCCAATCACAGTGGCTATAACACAAGCCCTTCCCATTTTACCCATAATACATCTGTTCCTATCCTGGAGATAATTAGGGAGAAACCTAATTAACTCCGAGGATAGGAACCATCGCCATTTTAAAACCAAACACAAAAAATGCAATAAAATACATAAAATCAGAAGTACCGAATATATAGTGTTCGTGCAACGTATCCCCAGATAGCCTGGACCTGAGGGCATATTCCTACCGAATAGCGCTCAGGTCCGATGTACACAGTCCAATCGCCATGGAGTCAAAGTCTCTCATAAGTCCTTCGGTATACGAATGACTCCATGGGACGGCTATCGGGGTAAGTTCATACGGATGACAGAAACTCCCGAACGGAACAGTGTTCGTATGCCTCCAAGGGAATAGAAGGGGAGACGGCCGTCTCCAGCGGTGTTTCGGTAGATAAAGAGTCCGTTTTTAGATCCATGGGTTTTGCACCGAACACCGCTGATTCGCCTCGTGTCCAAAATGGCCGCCGCCTCGTGTTCGGCATACGAACGACGACCACCCGTACGAAATGGAATGGAGAGGTGTTTGCGGTTAACCACAACGTTCTAATTTGTGGTCAAGGTGTTAATGAGCCGCACACTCCTCTCCTGGGTGGCCGATGTTCGGTAGTTTCAATCGGTACTTTAGAAAACGTACGAACAACAGCGTACGGACAGGAAATCCACGAATCCAATGAAAACAGACGAACCAGCAATACAGGTCTATGCAGCAGGGTTCGTCACAACTATACATTCAGCTATATACTATACATTAAGCTGTACACTATACATTAAGCTATATACTATACATTGAGCTATATACTATACATTGAGCTATATACTATACATTAAGCTGTATACTATACATTAAGCTGTATATACTATACATTAAGCTATATACTATACATTGAGCCGTATACTATACATTAAGCTATATACTATACATGAAGCTGTATACTATACACTGAGCTGTATACTATACATTAAGCTATATACTATACACTGAGCTGTATACTATACATTGAGCTGTATACTATACATTGAAAAGTATACTATACATAAAGCTGTATACTATACATTGAGCTGTATACTATACATTGAGCTATATACTATACATTAAGCTATATACTATACATTGAGCTATATACTGTACATTGAGCTGTATACTATACATTAAGCTATATACTATACATTGAGCTGTATACTATACATTAAGCTGCATACTATACATTAAGCTATATACTATACATTGAGCTGTATACTATACATTAAGCTGCATACTATACATTGAGCTGTATACTATACATTGAGCTGTATACTATACATTAAGCTGTATACCATACATTGAGCTGTATACTATACATTAAGCTATATATTATACATTGAGCTGTATACTATACATTAAGCTGTATACCATACATTGAGCTGTATACTATACATTAAGCTGTATACTATACATTGAGCTGTATACTGTACATTAAACTGTATACTGTACATTAAGCTGTATACTATACATTGAGCTGTATACTGTACATTAAGCTGTATACTATACATTGAGCTATATACTATACATTGAGCTGTATACTATACATTAAGTCATATACTATACATTAAGCTATATACTATACATTGAGCTGTGTACTATACATTGAGCTATATGCTATACATTGAGCTGTATGCTATACATTGAGCTGTATACTATACATTAAGCTGTACACTATACATTGAGCTGTATACTATACATTAAGCTATATACTATACATTAAGCTGTATACTATACATTAAGCTGTATATACTATACATTAAGCTATATACTAAACATTAAGCTGTATACTATACATTAAGCTGTATATACTATACATTAAGCTATATACTATACATTAAGCTGTATACTATACATTAAGCTGTATATACTATACATTCAGCTATATACTATACATTAAGCTGTACACTATACATTAAGCTATATACTATACATTGAGCTATATACTATACATTGAGCTATATACTATACATTAAGCTGTATACTATACATTAAGCTGTATACTATACATTGAGCTGTATATACTATACATTAAGCTATATACTATACATTGAGCCGTATACTATACATTAAGCTATATACTATACATGAAGCTGTATACTATACACTGAGCTGTATACTATACATTAAGCTATATACTATACACTGAGCTGTATACTATACATTGAGCTGTATACTATACATTGAGCTGTATACTATACATAAAGCTGTATACTATACATTGAGCTGTATACTATACATTGAGCTATATACTATACATTAAGCTATATACTATACATTGAGCTGTATACTGTACATTGAGCTGTATACTATACATTAAGCTATATACTATACATTGAGCTGTATACTATACATTAAGCTGCATACTATACATTAAGCTATATACTATACATTGAGCTGTATACTATACATTAAGCTGCATACTATACATTGAGCTATATACTATACATTAAGCTGCATACTATACATTAAGCTATATACTATACATTGAGCTGTATACTATACATTAAGCTGTATACCATACATTGAGCTGTATACTATACATTAAGCTGTATACTATACATTGAGCTGTATACTGTACATTAAACTGTATACCGTACATTAAGCTGTATACTATACATTGAGCTGTATACTGTACATTAAGCTGTATACTGTACATTAAGCTGTATACTATACATTGAGCTATATACTATACATTGAGCTGTATACTATACATTAAGTCATATACTATACATTAAGCTATATACTATACATTGAGCTGTGTACTATACATTGAGCTATATGCTATACATTGAGCTGTACACTATACATTGAGCTGTATACTATACATTAAGCTGTATATACTATACATTGAGCTGTATACTATACATTAAGCTATATACTATACATTAAGTTATATGCTATATATTAAGCTATATACTATACATTGAGCTGTATACTATACATTAAGCTGTAACAAGAGCTTAGAGAAACTCAGTAGTTCGCCCTTCGGTAAATCCCATCTCAGGTCTCAAAATAGTTTTTTCTCACTTGTGCAGGCCCGGACTGGCCATCGGGCACACCGGGCAAATGCCCAGTGGGCCGCGGTGGCCATGGGCCGAGGCCGGCAAAGGAGATCACAGGATCTTCCCTGCCGGTCTATGCAGGGCCGGCCCTATCCGAGCGCTGGCCCTGCAGTACCTACACACACACACACACACACACTGCACCCCTGACACTCACAGCACCCTCACTCATACACACACTGCACCCCTGCAGCATGTGCAGAACAAATACCGGGTACATGGTCTGCCCTGGAAGAGCATTGAACTAACATGCTCACTTTGTGATGGGGAGTGCTTGTCATTGGTGATGACAAAACACACCCTATCTGGCCTGCCCCCTTTTTAGTGGGTCGCTGTAATGTAAAAATGCCCGGGCCGAATTTTCTTCCCAGTCCGGCCCTGCACTTGTGTCATTACAGAGAGAACATAATCTGTAACATATCCGACTGATTCCATCTGTAAGGGCAGTCAAGAACCAAAATGCCAGCAAGTTCTCCCTGCACATATAATAGAGCATCCCCAGGCCATCGTTTTGGCCTTCTTTGGGCCTCGTCAGTGAAGTTTAGCTGATTTCATATAATTTAATTACGGGAAATGAGCACCGCTGTCAGGTGAACGGGGGCTGGACTGCAGATACTGAAGAATGAATCCAACAAAGTAAATATTTATAGCACAACCTTTGACAAGACTGATGTAATACTTCCAGGTCTAATGATCTCCAATGTAATACAAAACAAAGAAAACACAAAAAAAGTGACGTACGTCCAAATTATTGCAGAAAATAATATTCCAAAACAATCATATACACTCACATTAGGCAGAGCTTTTTATATCTCAGTGCTTCAAATATTAATCTGTAAGCACCTTGGACAGTATAATTGGCTCTGATTAGCCACTTACCTTTCTAAGGTAAGTAATGAGAAGCTCTGTAGGTCTATTGTAAGATAAATATTGAGAAGCTCTGTTGGTCCCATGTAAGGTAAGTAATGAGAAGCTCTGTAGGTCCCATGTAAGGTAAGTAATGAGAAGCTATGTAGGTCCCATGTAAGGTAAGTAATGAGAAGCTCTGTAGGTCCCATGTAAGGTAAGTAATGAGAAGCTCTGTAGGTCCCATGTGAGGTAAGTAATGAGAAGCTCTGTAGGTCCTTTGTAAGGTAAGTAATGAGAAGCTCTGTAGGTCCCTTGTAAGGTAAGTTATGAGAAGCTCTGTAGGTCCCATGTAAGGTAAGTAATGAGAAGCTCTGTTGGTCCCATGTAAGGTAAGTACTGAGAAGCTATGTAGGTCCCATGTAAGGTAAGTAATGAGAAGCTCTGTAAGTCCCTTGTAAGGTAAGTAATGAGAAGCTCTGTAGGTCCCATGTAAGGTAAGTAATGAGAAGCTCTGTAGGTCCCATGTGAGGTAAGTAATGAGAAGCTCTGTAAGTCCCTTGTAAGGTAAGTAATGAGAAGCTCTGTAGGTCCCATGTAAGGTAAGTGATGAGGACCTCTAAAAGTCCCTTGTAAGGTAAGTAATGAGAAGCTATGTAGGTCCCATGTAAGGTAAGTAATGAGAAGCTCTGTAAGTCCCTTGTAAGGTAAGTAATGATAAGCTCTGTAGGTCCCATGTGAGATAAGTAATGAGAAGCTCTGTAAGTCCCTTGTAAGGTAAGTAATGAGAAGCTCTGTAGGTCCCATGTAAGGTAAGTAATGAGGAGCTCTCTAAGTCCCTTGTAAGGTAAGTAATGAGAAGCTCTGTAGGTCCCTTGTAAGGTAAGTAATGAGAAGCCCTGTCTGTAGGTCCCTTGTAAGGTAAGTAATGACAAGCTCTGTCTGTAAGTCCCTTGTAGGATAAATAATGAGAAGCTCTGTTGGTCCCATGTAAGGTAAGTAATGAGAAGCTCTGTTGGTCCCATGTAAGGTAAGTAATGAGAAACTCTGTAGGTCCCTTGTAAGGTAAGTAATGAGAAGCTATGTAGGTCCCATGTAAGGTAAGTAATGAGAAGCTCTGTAAGTCCCTTGTAAGGTAAGTAATGATAAGCTCTGTAGGTCCCATGTGAGGTAAGTAATGAGAAGCTCTGTAAGTCCCTTGTAAGGTAAGTAATGAGAAGCTCTGTAGGTCCCATGTAAGGTAAGTAATGAGGAGCTCTCTAAGTCCCTTGTAAGGTAAGTAATGAGAAGCTCTGTAGGTCCCTTGTAAGGTAAGTAATGAGAAGCTCTGTAGGTCCCTTGTAAGGTAAGTAATGAGAAGCTCTGTAGGTCCCTTGTAAGGTAAGTAATGAGAAGCCCTGTCTGTAGGTCCCTTGTAAAGTAAGTAATGATAAGCTCTGTCTGTAAGTCCCTTGTAAGATAAATAATGAGAAGCTCTGTTGGTCCCATGTAAGGTAAGTAATGAGACGCTCTGTAAGTCCTATGTAAGGTAAGTAATGAGACGCTCTGTAAGTCCTATGTAAGGTAAGTAATGAGAAGCTCTGTAGGTCCCTGTTGGTTCTTTCAGTTTATGAGAAACAATCATGATCGAGGAAGCAAATTTGGACAATATGTACCTGTGTTTGTTGGGAAAATGACCACAGATAATTAACCAGCTGTGAGGAATTCGGATAGTTGGATGTTGTGTTTTTACAAATATTTGAACTGGCTATTGGTTATCTGCCCTTTGCTCTAATCAATTCTCACTCTAACTGCCCCCAAATACAGTATGTGACACTCGAACGTTGCTGGCACTGAAAGGGTTACTGATCACTGAATCTACAACTCTAGAACTAAGGTAACTGGTAAAGTGAAATATACCTGGCACACAGAATCAGTGCTTGACATTTGCACAGACGTTATTCGGCATGTGCTAAAACCTTATATAAACCTTTGCACAGACGTTATTCGTCATGTACTATAACCTTATACTAAATAAGACACGGACACAGTTAATTCTGTTGGAGTACAAAGTCCACAGCTTTTATTAATTAAATTATTACTTAAATTATCATAAATTAACATAATTAACATAATTTAGGGTCATTGTCCAACTATACATTAAATTACTATACCCCCCACACAGTACCCCTGACAATGACCCTACCAATTGAACAATAAATACCCAAATAACAATTCACTTGAAACACGGCCTACCAAGGAGGCCCCACATCATACTGTTAACTGTAGGGGTGTACCTCAGACACCCCTACACCCCCAGGTTCGTCGCCACCGAAGAGCTAGAACCAACCAGTCCTTAATTCCATCAGGCCTACACCTCGGCCTGTCCAGTTCAAACTCCGCGCCAAATTACGATTTTCACTACGCCCTGTTCCGCCACAGCACATAGCTTGACCTCCTTAAGCGCATGTGCGACCCCCACCACACCTAAACAGGGCCTGTTCTATACCTTCGTGAAAGCCTAGGTTCAACAAATCATTCCCCACGTCTGACAGGTGTACACCGTCCCTCCTAAAATACCCAGGCAACATGCCCTCCAACTCTCTGTGACGCACCACTACGCCCCCAGAACGTCTAATAAAAACTGCCATAATCTTATTAACTTTACCCCTTGATCGAGATATTGCAGCCGGATCCCTGGCGTGTCTCCACGCAAAGCGCGGAACCATCTCGGACCACACCACCACCACGCCAGGAACCAGCTCCCTCAGCCGATCCACATCCCTTTTCATCCTCCTCACCAACTCCCTTTGGGGAATCCCACCTAAGTCGTTCCCCCCTCCGTGAACCACCACCACATCCGGGACCGACCCACCAACCACTTTTCGAAACAAGAAACTACATAAACTCTGCCAACTAGCGCCCCTAAAACCAAACCAATATAGAGTCACTCGTTCCAATGGAAAGCCCAGCTGTGATCTGCTTCTGCGAACTGCGGCTCTCTTCTCCGCCCAGTACACATACGAGTGGCCCAGCAACCAAACTTCCAAACCTGAAAAGAGACAAAATTAGTGGCAGAAAAAAGGCAACGTCCCCTTCCCAAATTCCTGGACCCAGTCATTTACACCAACTTATCCGGCCTTACGTACGAGCGGAATCGCATGGATTCCCACCTCCCTATCCGTTTGATCCTCTCGTCCCCCAAACCTAAACGCGCAGCCTCCGTCGCTGCCCCAATGCGAAAAGAGTGCGTCCCAAATTGGCTTGGTTCCAGGCCCAGCTTCTGCAATCCCAACCGAAAGACCCGCAGAAACTGAAATCGTGACAACGCCGAGCCATCGGCGTGCAAAAAGAAACAACCCTTCCCTTCTGGCCGAACCTCACTGTACCTTGCGCCGCAAGCCACCGGGCAAGCCCCTGATCCTGGCAACTCATACAGCACCACCGCACATCCCTTGCCGCAAACGTCCGTTTTAGACCGGCGCAGCCATATCTGCACCCTGTCACTACCTATGACCACGTCCTCGAACATCAATCCGCCGTTCCCTAACTTGTTGGCACTCACCAGCTCGCTAATGCGAAAAGCACCAAAGAACGCCCAGAAAAACGCCCCAGAAAATAGTGTTACTTCGAAAGGGGAATTACACAGCTCTATCAACACCCCTAACAGTTTTAGTAAAACCGAGAACGACACTGGCCGCCTCGGGTCCGCGAGATTCTTACCCCTCTTAAAACCCTTCAACGCCTGGCGTATTACAAAATTCTTCGTAATGTCCTCCCACCCGTTGAACTTGAACAAAAACGCTAGGGCAGACATGCACCTATCTATCACGGTCGGTGACGCCTGTTTAGCAAACAAGTGACACAGTACCCACAACAGCACGTCCACCCTCTGCCCCTGCGAACTGTCGCCCCCTACCTGATGTACCGCCTCTTCCCATTCCTTCCAAACCTTGACGTAACCCGACCAAGTGCTCGGCGCCAGAGAATTCTTTATACACTCCCTAAGCATGCGGTCCTGAGCTGCCACATCTCGCCCGGGCAAGCCTGCCCCTGTTCCATAGCGTCCGGCGCCGCTTCCCGAAATCGTTCCCACTGAAAACGAGAAAGCGCATCAGCCACCACGTTCAACATACCAGGGATGTGTCTAGCCCTAAACACCAAGTTGAAAGACATGCAGAGAAGGACAAAACGCCGCAGCAAACACAAAACAGGGGGGGATGACGCCGACAAACTATTTACCGCCTGTACCACTGCCATGTTGTCTGAGTGAAATACAATCTGCTTGTTTGCCAACACCGGCCCCCACAAACTTACCGCCACCACCACCGGGAATAGCTCCAAAAACGCTAGGTTTTTAATCAGCGAGCTCTGCTTCCAAGCCTCGGGCCATGGCTCGGCGCACCAGTGACCCCCCAAGTAAGCCCCAAAGCCTATGCTACCAGAAGCGTCGGTATACAGTCCCACAACCTCCCCTGACGCCGCCGGTTCTCTCAAAATCACCGTCCCATTAAAATCCTGTAAGAACCGGTCCCACACCATTAAGTCCGCCTTCATATCCGCCGAAACCCTGATGTAATGCGACGGCAGTCGCACTTTGCTCGTTACTTGCGCAAGGCGCCTACAAAAAACCCTCCCCATGGGTATGACCCGGCACGCGAAATTAAGGCTACCAGCGATTGGAGCCCCCACAGTGTCACCTTCTTGGCCCTCCCCACCGTGGCCACCAACTCCCGTAGCCGTGATAATTTGTCCCCCGGCAGCCGGCATTCCCATTTTTTGGAATCAATTTCTAAACCCAAAAAACTAAGGCACGTCGTGGGCCCAACCGTCTTGTCTTCTGCCAGGGGAACCCCGAATTTGTGCGCCACCCATTGAAACACGTCCAACACCTGTTTACAACGGTCCGAGTCCCGCGGGCCCACGCAGAGAAAATCGTCAAGGTAGTGCACCACAGCGCCCCCTGCCGATTCCGTCCGCACAACCCACTCCAAGAAGGTACTAAACTTCTCGAAATAGGCGCACGAGATCGAACACCCCATTGGTAGGCACAGGTCAACAAAAACTTCCCCTTCAAAACAGCATCCGAGCAGATGATGGCAGTCCGGGTGTATCGGGAGCAGTCGAAACGCTGCTTCCACTTCCACCTTCACCATCAGCGCCCCATGCCCCAGCCTCCTGACCAACTCGACTGCCTTGTCAAATGACGTATAAGAGACGGAGCTAAGGGCCGTGTCGATGTCATCATTCACCGAAGCCCCTTTCGGGTAAGATAAATGATGAATCAACCTGAACTTGCCTACTTCTTTCTTGGGGACCACGCCCAGCGGGGATATTCGCAAATCGGGCAATGGCGGTGACAAGAACGGTCCCGCCATCCTCCCCAGTTGCACTTCTTTACCTAGCTTTTCCCGCACTACCTTCGGGTGCTCCCGAACGGACTTGAGATTCCCACATAACGTACCTGGTCCCCTAACTACATAGGGAATAAAGAACCCCTCCCGGAAACCCCGCCACAAGAAAATTGCATCCTCCCTATTAACGTATCGCCTTAGCCAAGGCAACATCACGTCTATTCTCACCGGAGACACTCCCAGCGGAAGCTGCGGGAGCTGCCGCCCCTGCGGACCCTCCTCCCCCACCAGTCTTGCCCTTTTTGAAACAACGGTTGACACCGTGAGTCCCCCCGCAGCCGGAACATTCGTGCCTGAACCTGCAAGTATTTCCCCATTTGCAATGTCCCTCGTTGAACATCCAGCAGAAACCTTTCTTTTGCCCAGCCGACCCGGCCCCTGTGGCCGCGCCGGCTGCCCCGGGAAAGGGCGCCGCCTTCTGGGCCATCATAAGGCGCATCCATAACGGCAGGTCCATTTGGTCCCACCGCATGCTCGCATTCGCCGATAGCCGCTGACGAAACTGTTCGTCGTACCTCCACCAAGCCAAGCCTCCGTAGGTTCGGTACGCGTCTCCTATCCCATCTAAATAACAAAAGAGTTCTGAGCAACGCCCCGGAGCCTTCTCCCCGATGACACTAGCCAGAATGCAGAAGGCCCTCAACCAATTCCCAAAAGTCTTTGGTATCTTGCGATACCTCCGCCTTTTTTCCTCCTCCTCTTTTTTGGCATCCTTCTTATCCTCCTCCTTCAAGTCCAAGAACTCCTCTAGGGGAAGGAGGGAAAATATCTCCACAAACTCACCTTTCCATATCTTATCCTTCACCTCCACTTTTAAATGACATCCGAGGGGGCCCGCGAAGGACACGTGCACGTTTTGCCGCGCCGCATCCGGGACATCACCTACTTCACGCTCCTCGCCCCCTCCTTCCAACCCCGACGACTCAGCCACGGCACCTGACTCACCTCCGCCGGGCGCGGACAATCACGTCCCCCCGAGCCCAGCCGCCGGGTCCCGACTACTCTCTTGTGCCCACACCTTCCCGAATTGCGCAGGCGACCCCTCCGTCCCAGACCAAGACTCTAAAAATGTTCTTAAATCACTTAACAACTGATCAGGGTGTCGTGTGTGTGGGAACTCACCGCTCGAACCTCTGGCCGCAGCTGGCTGCAGAGGCGCCGTCCTTCCGTCCACCTTTCCAGGCACCGGAGAATCCCGTTGTCGCCGACTCCCATCCGCCTGGACTCGCCTCGAGACCGTAGGTGTATTGCTCCGAGACCTGTAGGGAGAAGGAAACCTGGGTAGTCTGTCCTGAGCCGTCCTCACCCGCCTTTCCTCCCTACGTTCCTCCCAGTCATCCTTAGCAACGCTTCGTCTCGCAGGGCGACTGCCCTCGCGAGGTGGTCCCCTCCTCCGATCACTGAACCTCCCTCCTGGCGAACCTGATCTTCTACGCTGACTCCTCCTTTCGCCATCCCTGGAATTGCGCCTCCTGCAACAGGAGCCTGCTACGCTGCACCCGCTCCGCGCTGGGGACCTTTCCCTGCTTCCTGAACTCCTTGTTCTGCTCCTCGTGCCGCTGCGCCTGACGCCAGAGAAGCGCCGTTCTTCTCCCCACCCGCTCCCTGTGGCCTCCATGTCATGAAGCTGCCCCTGAGAGCGGCCAGATGGGCCCTCTCGCCTACCGCTGCCATCCTTAACTGACTTAAATGGAGGAGCACTCTGCCTCCCATCTGTCAGTGCTGAGCCTGGCCTCTCTTCGGCCGTCTGCCCCATCCCAGATTCAGCATCACTATCCTGGCAGATTGCCGTGTGCCCGGACCCACTTGCTTCCTGCGAAGTCCCCCTGTCCCTGCAGCTGTCTCCCTGTCCTGCCTCTGTCTGAGACGTTCCTGCCATGACTCCGCTGTCCCAGCCTCCCCCTAACGCCTGAGGAGCCGTTACATAACCTCCATCATCATTACTCCCCTGCCCTCCAGCACTTGCACTAGTGGCTGACTCACCGGGACGTGTCTGCTTCGAGCCGCCGCTCACATGACCTCCAGCCAGCCCGGCCTCCGTCCCGGCCGTCTTCCGAGATCCACCCGGACCGTTTCTCCTGCCAGCCGCGGAACCGCGTGGCTTGTATCCCTCCGTCACAGTGTGCTGTACGGCCGTCCTTGCCAGGCCGCCGCCGCGCCCGCCAGAGCGAGCCGTGCGCCTGCCTGGCTCTGCTGACCGGGCCTCACCCGGACCGTCGGTCACTTCACGTCCCGCTGAAGGGCTCCTCCTCCGCCGTGCTGCGGGCCCAGCGCCCGGGCTCAAACGCTGGGGTGGTCTTGTCCTCCTCGCCGGTCGACGGGCCGGTACCGCGGGAGCAGGCCCGGTAGCCCCCAACTGCTGATGAAGCCAATCCAGCCCTCTGTCCTTCACAGCTGCCCGAACACCATCCAGGATCTCTTCTAACGACGCCATAATCCTGCAGAAACGAAAAAGAAAAAGAACCTGGCCGACCTGACTGTCACGGTAATATACCCCAACACGCAGGAATAGTTCACCGTCAAGAGACAAGAAACAGTGTTCGTCTTACCGGACCTTAGAATGGCCGGACTAGGACGAGAGAAAGACAGAGTCAGAACAAGCCGAGGTCAAGGGAACTGAGAGACAGCGTAACGTAGAACAAGCCGAGGACTGGTACACAGAGGACAAAACAGCGGATAAGCAAGCAAGGATAAGGAGAGAGCGGAGTCAGGAACAAAGCCAAGGTCAAGCACCAAAAAACCAACTGAACGATACAAGCACTAAAGGGAACTGGACAGAAACCACGATAGGGCAAGGAGCAAGGGGAAACAGGTGAGTATAAAAACCCTAAGATAAAGACGTAAAGATAAGAGCTATTAAAGAACTTTTACAGCCTTTTTTGGAGTCTAGAGAGATGGCTAAACATTCAGAGGAGATTGTGGAAGATATGAATAAAATAGAAAAAGAGGTCATTTTGATTAAAAAGAAGAAGTATTTCTCCTATCACTCCCATTTCTCATATTATTATTACTAGATGGTCTGCACTATTATGTGTGTTTTTTATGTTTACAGATCGATTTAGCGCGTTTTTTTTTGGTAACTATTATTGTGCTTTTCACACATTTTGTTGTGCATTGTATTTTGAAACGCTGCCATATTGTCTGTATGGGACTCTAGCGCTCACTCTTTTGGTTATTGTACTTTTAGTCCACTATATTAGCCTGGTGCTGTATTGTGTTCTGTTTTTTGTGAGCCTGCTGGGAAACCCACTATGTCTATATTTGAGGCAAGGAGTAAATACTGTTCCAATTTGGATAACATTTTCGGGGAGGAGATAATATGTGATACTCCTAATATCCCTAGAACAATACCTGAACTATGTAAGGATTTACAAAAACTACTCACTAAGGAACTAAAAATTAAGTGGGAAATTGCCACACTGGAACAGTATATTAAAGAGGAAATGGTACCAAGGGGGTTACGATTTAATAAAACACCCACCTTTGATAGAGACAGTGAGGAATTTATGGAGGAATGGGATCAATATCTGAATGTAATATCTATAGGCCTCATTAAAATTATCATCAAGAGGAGACAGCTGAATCTCAGGGAAATAGACGTAAAGATAAGAGCTATTAAAGAACTTTTACAGCCTTTTTTGGAGTCTAGAGAGATGGCTAAACATTCAGAGGAGATTGTGGAAGATATGAATAAAATAGAAAAAGAGGTCATTTTGATTAAAAAGAAGAAGTATTTCTCCTATCACTCCCATTTCTCATATTATTATTACTAGATGGTCTGCACTATTATGTGTGTTTTTTATGTTTACAGATCGATTTAGCGCGTTTTTTTTTGGTAACTATAAAAACCCTAAGGTTCACTTTAATTGGCTCCTGTCATATCCACGCCCCCAAAACGTGAGTGAATGGGGAATGTGGCCTGACAGGGGCCAATGGGAGACTGATTCTAATTTAGTCTCCCACTGTCCCTTTAAGAGCGCGCCCGAGACGCGCGGCGCGCTCTTAGTGTCGGGCGGGACATGTGACCGCTTCTCGCGGTCACTGCCCGCCTGACTGATCCCATCGTTGGCTGAGCCGCGCGCGGCTCGTGCAGGAGCAGGACCGCGCGCGGCGAGAAGGGAGGACCCCGGCCGGCCCCTGGAGAGGGTAAGTACCGCTACAGTACCCCCCCCTGAAGACACGCCCACCGGGCGGGGAGGAGCAGGCCTGGCAGGAAAACGAGCGTGGAAAGAACGCACAAGGCGAGGAGCGTGAACAGCGTCAGCGGAAATCCAACTGCGTTCCTCAGGCCCATAGCCCTTCCAATGTACCAGATATTGGAGGCGACCCCGAAGCAAGCGAGAGTCAATTACAGCCGCCACTTCAAACTCCTCATGGCCCTCCACCGAAACCGGAGGAGGAGGGGGAACATGCCGAGTAAAACGGTTGCACAGGAGGGGTTTTAACAGGGAGGTATGAAACACGTTAGGAATGCGTAGATTTTTTGGAAGATCCAATGCATACGAGACAGGATTAACCACATGCAAGATACGAAAAGGACCAATAAAACGAGGGGCCAACTTCATAGAAGGCACACGAAGACGAATATTGCGAGTAGAAAGCCAAACCCGGTCTCCCACCGCATAGGATGGAGCCGCCCTGCGATGCTTGTCAGCGTGAACCTTCTGGCGAGCAGCTGAGGCCACCAAAGAACACTGAACCTGCTCCCAAGTATTACGTAGACTAGCCAAATGTTCATCCAAAGCTGGCATGCCCTGTAAGGAGAATGCAGCTGGAAGAACCACGGGATGCCGGCCATAAACAACGTAAAAAGGGCTGTTACCGGAGGATTCGTGAGCAGCATTATTACGAGCAAACTCAGCCCAAGGAAGCAGGTCAGCCCAATTGTTCTGATGGTGGGACACGAAACAGCGAAGATACTGCTCCAGAGATTGGTTGGCACGTTCAGCAGCTCCATTAGACTGGGGGTGGTAGGCTGAAGAAAACGAGAGGGAGATACCCATCTCTGCACAAAACGCTCTCCAGAATCTGGAAATAAACTGGCTACCCCTATCGGACACGATCGAAGTGGGAATCCCATGCAACCGAAACACCTCCCCGGCAAAGATAGAGGCAAGTTCCTTGGATGATGGCAATTTGACAAGAGACACAAAATGAGCCATCTTAGAAAAACGATCCACAATCATCAGGATGACAGTTTTACCATTAGAGGGAGGTAATTCAACAATAAAATCCATGGATATATTGGACCATGGCCTCTCGGGTATGGGCAACGGATGCAACAACCCACAAGGAACTCTGTGGGAGGACTTCATACTGGCACAAGTACTACAGGCATTAACGTAATCGGTGACGTCCTTGCGCAAGGACGCCCACCAGAAATATCTAGAAACCGCTGAGACTGTCTTAGAAATACCAGGGTGTCCAGCAGTTCTAGTGTCATGATATAATGACAAGATGTCTCGTCTCTCTGGTATATCAACGAATAGCTTATCAGCAGGCCTCTCCTCAGGAGCCAAGTTTTGTTTAGCCTGAATAGTCTGTAAGAGAGAAGACGAAATAGAAAGAACAGTAGTCGCTATTATTCTGTCAGGCGGAATGACAGGGGTAACATCGACCTCGAGTTTGTCAGTAGTCTCGAATTGTCTGGACAGAGCGTCAGCTTTAGTATTACGATCACCCGGTCTGTAAGTGATTATGTAATTAAAACGAGACAAAAACAGAGACCACCTGGCCTGCCTAGAAGACAATCTTTTTGCTTCACTAAGGTATGAGAGGTTTTTGTGATCCGTTAAAATGAGGATAGGATCCCTGGTACCCTCTAGCAGATGTCTCCATTCTTTGAGCGCCAAAATGATAGCAAGGAGTTCACGATTGCCTACATCATAATTCCTCTCTGCTTTGGACATCTGTCTGGAAAAGAAGCCACAAGGGTGTAACGGCTTTTCAGGTGAATCTCTTTGAGACAAGATAGCACCTACCCCTATCTCAGAAGCATCAACTTCCAGAATAAAGGGCAGTGAAGGGACAGGATGCTGTAAAACAGGAGCAGAGGCAAAAGTAGCTTTCAAGAATTCAAAGGCCTCGAGTGCTTCCGGTTTCCAGACATGAGTATTACCATCCTTCTTGGTCATTCTGGTTATAGGCGCTACAATGGCAGAAAACCCTTTAATAAAACGCCTATAATAATTAGAGAACCCCAGAAAACGCTGAATGGCTTTCAAACCCTGGGGCAGAGGCCATTCCATAATGGCAGACAGTTTCTTGGGATCCATACGAAAACCCTTGGCAGAGATTATATAACCCAAGAATTGGACTTCAGATTGATCAAATGAACATTTTTCGAGTTTGCAATAGAGACCGTTAACCAGAAGAGTTCTCAACACTAATTTAACATGCATGTGATGAGTCTGTAAATCATTAGAATAAATTAATATGTCGTCCAAGTATACTATAACGAATGTATGTATAAATTGACGTAGGACATCATTAATAAATTCTTGAAAAACTGCTGGGGCGTTACAAAGACCAAAAGGCATCACAGTGTACTCGTAGTGGCCACTCCTGGTATTGAAAGCAGTCTTCCACTCGTGATCCTTTTTGATACGTATGAGGTTGTAAGCACCCCTAAGGTCCAATTTAGTAAAAACTGTGGCCTGTTTAAGCCTATCAAAAAGTTCTGTGATCAAAGGTATGGGGTACGCATTTTTGACGGTGATTTTATTAAGGCCCCTATAGTCAATACAAGGCCTTAATTCGCCATCTTTCTTAGACACAAAGAAGAACCCAGCCCCTGCCGGGGAAGAGGATCTTCTTATAAATCCCTTCTCTAGAGATTCCTTGATATATTCCTCCATAACCAGATTCTCCTGAGGAGATAAAGGATATATTCTCCCTTTGGGAGGCATCGTACCAGGTAATAAATTAATTGCACAATCGTAAGGCCTGTGAGGTGGCAATCTTTCAGCTTCCCTTTTATCAAAAACAGATTTAAGAGACAGGTACTGAGAGGGTATGACCGTAGGCACGGGAGGAATATGAGTAGAATTCAAAGGGGTGACTTTAACAACACAAGACTCTTGGCAAGAATCACTCCAAGAAACTATTTGTCCTGACTCCCAATCAATGGTGGGATTATGAGTACGTAACCAAGGATACCCTAACACGAGGTGAGAGGAAGGCGAAGTAATGATCTGAAACCGAATGGTCTCAGAGTGCAACACCCCTGTAGACATATGTAGGGGAACAGTCTCATGAGTGATAATAGGAGAGCATAATGGTCTACCATCTATGGCCTCAACGGCCAAGGGTGTCTCCTTCTCTCTGGTGGGTATGTTATTCTCCTTGACAAAACTGGAATCAATAAAGTTTTCGGCCGCTCCGGAATCAACCAGGGCTAGTATTCTCCCTGCTATGCAGTTACTATCAAGGTGCAGGGAAACAGGAAGAAGTAACTTATTAAGAGGCAAATGTGAGGACTGTGATGTCACACCCAAGGCCAGTCCTCTATACGGTCTTAGGTGCGATAGTTTCCCGGACGCACGGGACATTCTTGTCTCATATGACCCCTCCTACCACAATAAAGACACAGTCCCTCCTTTCTCCTATAAAGCTTTTCAGCGTCGGTGAGTTTAGCAACCCCTAACTGCATAGGTTCCTCCTCAGAACCTTTAGATCCCTCGGGAGTCTCAGCTCTAGGGGAGTTAAAGGGAACAAAATGTCTATTTCTGGACCTGGTATATAACCTGTCACGGATCCTGTTGTCTATATCGATAAGATAGTCAATCAGGTCCTCCAGGGGTACAGGGAGGTCCTTAGCTGCTACCTCATCTAAGATAGTATCAGACAGACCTTCCATAAAGGCAGTAGTAAGGCCATTATTAGTCCAATCTACCTGTGAGGCAAGGGTCCGGAACTGAATAGCATAATCGGCTACAGATTTAGATCCCTGCTTTATTCTCATTAATGCCCTGGCGGCATTTTTTGACCTTTTAGTCGTGTCAAATGTTCTACGGAACGCTGTGAGGAAGCTATTAAAGTCGTGTACCATAGGCCCATTAGCCTCCCAAATAGGATTTGCCCATTCTAGTGCCTTATCCGTAAGCTGGTGCATAAGAAAACCCACCTTAGATCTGTCAGTGGGAAATGAACGTGGGTACATTTCGAAGTGGAATTCTACTTGATTAAGGAATCCCCTACATGTCTTAGCGTCCCCTCCATACCTAGGTGGCGGGGTTAGATGTGCAGAAGCATTAGACATATTAGCTGTGTCCGGTATAGGGTTTACAGGAGGCGTAGGTACAGGTACCGGAACAGATCTGGATAACAGTGTCTGGATGGCTTGAGCCATTTGATCCATACGGTGATCCTGTTCTGCGAATCTAGCCTCATGAGTGGCCATCTGTTGACCTAAACCTGCGGGGTCCATGGCCCTATCGTAATGTCACGGTAATATACCCCAACACGCAGGAATAGTTCACCGTCAAGAGACAAGAAACAGTGTTCGTCTTACCGGACCTTAGAATGGCCGGACTAGGACGAGAGAAAGACAGAGTCAGAACAAGCCGAGGTCAAGGGAACTGAGAGACAGCGTAACGTAGAACAAGCCGAGGACTGGTACACAGAGGACAAAACAGCGGATAAGCAAGCAAGGATAAGGAGAGAGCGGAGTCAGGAACAAAGCCAAGGTCAAGCACCAAAAAACCAACTGAACGATACAAGCACTAAAGGGAACTGGACAGAAACCACGATAGGGCAAGGAGCAAGGGGAAACAGGTGAGTATAAAAACCCTAAGGTTCACTTTAATTGGCTCCTGTCATATCCACGCCCCCAAAACGTGAGTGAATGGGGAATGTGGCCTGACAGGGGCCAATGGGAGACTGATTCTAATTTAGTCTCCCACTGTCCCTTTAAGAGCGCGCCCGAGACGCGCGGCGCGCTCTTAGTGTCGGGCGGGACATGTGACCGCTTCTCGCGGTCACTGCCCGCCTGACTGATCCCATCGTTGGCTGAGCCGCGCGCGGCTCGTGCAGGAGCAGGACCGCGCGCGGCGAGAAGGGAGGACCCCGGCCGGCCCCTGGAGAGGGTAAGTACCGCTACACTGACACAATTTACAGGTAAGAGAGGCTCTGGTTAAAATGGCCCCTATTCTAAAATGGCTGCTCTTTATACTCCCTGTCTCCACCCCCAAGCACCATTACCCTAACCCAACCCCCAAACACTAGCACCTGCCCACTCCCTGGCTCTGTCAAGGCCCACTCCTCCCACTGCGTTGTTCCATGGGCTTCAGGACTCTTCTTGCTGTCCAAAGGCCAATTTCTTAATGCACACCCAACCCTTGAAGTATATAAATAAATACCTGGGGGGGGGGGAGTTTAATCTATTGTCTCATTACTGAATACTGACATGTGTTTACCGTGTCATCTCTTTGCTACATGCCTAAATCTATGTTTAGCTTGTTTTAACACAATTACTAAAATGTGCAGAATCCAAGCGCCAAATCGAATGCTTGTTGCCTGTTCAATACGTGCTGTTGTGGCACATTACATATGCCTGTATCTTGCACAGTAAAAAAAAAAAAAAAAAAAATGTAGCATAGCCTAATGTAGCAAAACAATTATATGTGCATCAAAAATAAAAAATCAATGAAGTAGAATTCCTTTAACTTTTTTTTCATGTAATTCTCCATTTCTTTTAAATGTATATTCAAAATATAGTAATTGACAACCCAATCCCGTTCAGTCCTGGCGCAACCCTGACTCATATTTTGTTGAAGGAGGAGAAACGTTTTTCCATTCTTCTCTGTCTACGCTCTCTTAATATCGACTGATAATGGGAAAGGGCAGAGCCTCAAACAGTGTTTGACAGTGAGCCACGAGACACTCATTTATTATGATTGTGGTAAATAAAGAGGTGTGTATTTCTATGGTTAATTTTAATTTTCAGACACAATCACATGTTAAATATAGACCTTTTGTGATATTTTAATTTACTGTATATATATTTCTCTTTGTTTGTTTTTTTTGTTTTTTTTGAAAGGAGAAGCCAGGGTAAAATAGATTTGTTTTACAATATGCCATTAATAAGGCTGTAAAAACCTGAATGCCTACACATTTCATAGTCACATCTTCCAGCAAGGGGAGGTATGGAATTGGGAAGGGTTGGTGTGGCCATAAGGGGGCTTTGCCAGTGACGTGACTCTGCCAGTGCTGGACAGCAGGGAGCTGAAGCCGGACTGCGGGACAGGATTCCGAAAACAGGACTGGTTTGCAGAAAGTGGTACTGTTGAAAGGCCTACAAATTACAGGTGCAGCACACAGGGGTCAGATATACAGTTTAAAATCTTACAAGATTTCTTAAAAGCACCCATCTCAAGCAAGGAATGGGTAATTTAGTCACAGCATATGACCATTTTATGTTTAAGCTCACCACTGCTTACAATATGCCCCTGTATTAATGTGATTTATGCATAGTGTTTTGTTTTTAATTTATGTTTTGATAGGGGAAACCTAGAAGACTTCGTAAATAAAAGTGTCAGCCACCCTGAGCAGAAGCTTAGCTTCTCATACTTGACCAGTTTATTCCAAATTTTGCTTCATACTACGTGGAAAAGCGATCTCCCAGACACTATATTTGGAAGGGCAGGACCTCTATCTCACTGGCCTTCCAGAGGAAGATCAAGGTGGGACTAGCCCTTACAGATGCTATTGGGTTCTAACATAGGGTTATCAAACGGTTGCCACCAGATATTGATGGACTACATCACCTGCAATACTTTACCTGTGATAGTCTTGGGAAGATCTCCAATAGGAGAGTGACAGGAAACTACTTGATCACCCATGGGAGAAAGACAGAAAATTCTTCAGTCAGCCATGGGAGAGAGACAGGAAATTCTCCAGTCAGCCATGCGAGAGGGACAGAAAATTCTTCAGTTAGCCATGGGAGAAAGACAGGAAATTCTTCAGTCAGCCATGGTAGAGAGACAGAAACATCTCCAGTCAGCCATGGGAGAGAGACAGGAAATTCTTCAGTCAGCCATGGGAAATTCTTCAGTCAGGCTAGGTCAGCCATGGGAGTGAGACAGGAAGTTCCTAGCTTAGCCATGGGAGAGAGACAGGAAGTTCCTAGCTCAGCCATGGGAGAGAGGCAGGAAGCTCCTAGGTCAGCCATGGGAGAGAGACAGGAAGTTCCTAGCTCAGCCATGGGAGAGAGACAGGAAGCTCCTAGGTCAGCCATAGGAGAGAGACAGGAAGCTCCTAGGTCAGCCATAGGAGAGAGACAGGAAGCTCCTAGGTCAGCCATAGGAGAAAGACAGGAAGCTTTTAGGTCGCCAATGGAAGAGAGACAGGAAATTGTTCGGTCAGCCATGGGAGAGAGACAGGAAGCTCCTAGGTCAGCCATGGGAGAGAGACAGGAAGCTCCTAGGTCAGCCATGGGAGAGAGACAGGAAGCTCCTAAGTCAGTCATGGGAGAGAGACAGGAAGCTCCTAAGTCAGTCATGGGAGAGAGACAGAAAGCTCCTAGGTCAGCCATGGGAGAGAGACAGGAAGCTCCTAAGTCAGTCATGGGAGAGAGACAGAAAGCTCCTAGGTCAGCCATGGGAGAGAGACAGGAAGCTCCTAGGTCAGCCATAGGAGAAAGACAGGAAGCTTTTAGGTCGCCAATGGAAGAGAGACAGGAAATTGTTCGGTCAGCCATGGGAGAGAGACAGGAAGCTCCTAGGTCAGCCATGGGAGAGAGACAGGAAGCTCCTAGGTCAGCCATGGGAGAGAGACAGGAAGCTCCTAAGTCAGTCATGGGAGAGAGACAGGAAGCTCCTAAGTCAGTCATGGGAGAGAGACAGAAAGCTCCTAGGTCAGCCATGGGAGAGAGACAGGAAGCTCCTAAGTCAGTCATGGGAGAGAGACAGAAAGCTCCTAGGTCAGCCATGGGAGAGAGACAGGAAGCTCCTAGGTCAGCCATAGGAGAAAGACAGGAAGCTTTTAGGTCGCCAATGGAAGAGAGACAGGAAATTGTTCGGTCAGCCATGGGAGAGAGACAGGAAGCTCCTAGGTCAGCCATGGGAGAGAGACAGGAAGCTCCTAGGTCAGCCATGGGAGAGAGACAGGAAGCTCCTAAGTCAGTCATGGGAGAGAGACAGGAAGCTCCTAAGTCAGTCATGGGAGAGAGACAGAAAGCTCCTAGGTCAGCCATGGGAGAGAGACAGGAAGCTCCTAAGTCAGTCATGGGAGAGAGACAGAAAGCTCCTAGGTCAGCCATGGGAGAGAGACAGGAAGCTCCTAGGTCAGCCATAGGAGAAAGACAGGAAGCTTTTAGGTCGCCAATGGAAGAGAGACAGGAAATTGTTCGGTCAGCCATGGGAGAGAGACAGGAAGCTCCTAAGTCAGTCATGGGAGAGAGACAGAAAGCTCCTAGGTCAGCCATGGGAGAGAGACAGGAAGCTCCTAAGTCAGTCATGGGAGAGAGACAGAAAGCTCCTAAGTCAGTCATGGGAGAGAGACAGAAAGCTCCTAGGTCAGCCATGGGTGAGAGACAGGAAGCTCCTAGGTCAGCCATGGGTGAGAGACAGGAAGCTCCTAGGTCAGCCATAGGAGAAAGACAGGAAGCTTTTAGGTCGCCAATGGAAGAGAGACAGGAAATTGTTCGGTCAGCAATGGAAGAGACAGGAAGCTCCTAGGTCAGCCATAGGAGAGGGAATGATTTGCAGACAACGCCTCTAGGTATGAATAGGGGAAGCCATCATACAGTACTTTATTATCAGATTGCATACAGTTAATGAATAGGCATGGGTGGATCATTACATCCAGCATTTTGTTTTTGGATGGGTGCGGAGTGTTTGCATTAAAAAAAGCAACCAAAAAAAGTCTAGTCTAGTCCTAAAAATAAGAAACAGAGTAGAAGAGTTCAGAGAAATCCCTTAAATAAAATAAATATTCATATTGGTTGGAACCTTCCTTCTTTAAATTCTATACAAATCTACATTTTTTTTATAGTTCTAAATAAACACACAGTCACCGAGCATTCCTAAAGATCCAGAGATTAATGTCACGGGATTAAAGACTCCCCACTGGCAGACAAGAACGAACCCCATAACAAGAGCTCCCTCTACAGGCAATAGCTGTCACAATACGGTGGTGGAGTGTTTAACTGACTGGAGACCTATGTAAATTGAGTGCAACCTTCTCTTGCCCCCCTCCACACTCAGTTTTTCTTCCGCTCTCCCTTCAATCTACTTTCTTTTAATTCTACTTTCCTCAGTTTAACATTCTAGGTTAAATCAGATAGATCAGGCTTTTGTTGATGAACCCGATCTTTACTTGCAATACATTTAGTGCAATCTGTGTAAAGTCTTTTAAAAATTAAACTAGGAGCTTTTTATTTCTCCCTTCCCGTTTTCCAATACTCCTCATGTGTGCATTGACTAAGTTACAATATTTGCACAGAGTTTAGCCATATTAAAGGGATCCTATAGTGCCAGGAAAACAAACCCGTTAAAATCCCTTTAGCCACTTATCTGAATCTGCCCCCGCTCCTCCCACGCTGACGTTAGCCAGTGGGGGAGACCTAATGCGCATGCGCAGCAATGGCCGCGTGCGCATCAGACCTCCCCATAGAAAAGCATTACTCGGGGGGCGGAGCCAAGCAGCCAACTCGAGCAGACGCACGTTTGATGGGCTCCGTGTTAAAATTATACAAAAAGGCGAAACGAGACCGGATTTCTTCGCTAAAACAAGTGAAATACCGCAAATAAGCACGATGGGTCGACGGTCCAAAAAACCCAAGGCAGACAAACCCGCTGACGGCAGGAATATCGAAGATTACCTCCGCCGAGCGCACGGAGCCTATGGCCCCAAGATGGCCGCCGACTCCGACGATAACACCAACTCCTCCGAGGAAATGTCACAATGCAGAGGCGCGGCGTACTTACTACTTCCATCACAGCTCTTGCGGGTCCCACAGGGCACACAATCAATGCCTGTGACGGCAGCAGTGCCGAGAGACATGCTAGCCGACCTCCCAAAAACGCTGCAAGCCGACATGGCCACGATCCGGACTGACCTTTCAGGCCTGGTTGGCAGACTGAACACCGTGGAGACGGCATTAGACAGCCACTCCAAGTCGATCAGGGCACTAGAAGTGGAGGTACAGGCCCTAAAGAAGCAGCAAGCCACCATGGAACAACGCTTTGCGCAAACAGAAGACGCCAGGCGCCGCACAAACGTTAAGGTGCGCGGAATTCCCGAGGACATCCCTCACGGAGAGCTCCTGCACCTCATGAGAAGGTTGGTGGAATCCCTCTTACAGCCCAAGCAGGCGAAAAACATAACCTTTGAGGGGGTTTTCCGCATACCGAAGCCGAGAGGAGCCCCAGCGGTAGCATCCAGGGATGTAGTGGTTCGCTTCCACTCCCTTAGAGATAAAATGCTGCTACTTACGGCACTGAAAGGCGCCTCACCCTATGTCTTTGAAAACATGACACTATCGTTTTATGCAGACCTCACAGGGGACACCATGATGTGGAGAAAGTCCTTGCAACCCCTCACAAGCCAACTTAGAGCCCGAGACATTAGCTACCGCTGGAGATCACCGCGAATACTCCAAATACAAAGGGGTGACATGACCTACCCGGTACAAACCCTGCAACAAGCGGTTGACCTACTGGACACCCTGGGACTCCCAAGAGACTCTCTCACACCACCCGCAGCGAGGGGGGACTCCGCGACGCAGCACCCGAGGAACCTGACCCGGACCAAGCAGGCAACTGCAATCAAGGCAAGAGACATTTCAGCAGCCCCCACATGCAGCATGGAACCAGCCTAATGGGCATCAGACTGTTGCCACCACTCGAGTTTACCCCTTCAAAGGCAGCCGAATCAAGGGTGTTTAGTGCCATACTACCTGGCTAAATACCTATGTTTATTTCTATGTTGTTTTTGTTTGGGCATTGAGATCCCATAATGCTTTAATGTACTTTTTGTTTTTTTTTACTTAACCCTTTTGACAAGCGGAATTAGTCTGCGGACAATCCGGTCCCTAACCCCCGCCTCTGTACCACTACGACACCCAAAGGAATCACCAGAGGTGTACCACTTCACCAGGGCTAGGTGCTCACTCACACACGTAATAGCATAGACTAGAATACCGGTCAGGGCATGAGCACCCTTTCCTAACTTAAAGCCCCTAATGCGCGACCATGCGCGCGACTGCTCTTTAAGCGGCCATACATACTGCCGACCCTTACGACGCTCACTCAATTATAATGGGTCTATTGGCCCCGTAACGTGGGCTCCTGAACACACATCAGAGCATTGATGTAGATGAACCCCATCATAGGGGATACTCCACTCACGCACATGGGTTAGGCCCACACACGCTGGAACAACACTGCGAGAAATTCACGGTTACTATACACATAGATACTCAGACACACCAGCCGGACATCTCTCCTAGGCTATTTAACTTATGCTACTAAGGGCTGGAACTTCGCTACTTGTCAAAACCGTAATAACTAAAATGTGCGCTCACTCATACTAACGTGTACGTATTGTCTTTTGTATATGCTGTTGTGGCAAACTGTTGAGATTTTGTACCCACCCGCACAATAAAAATAAAGAATTAAAAAAAAAAAAAGAAAAGCATTACTCAATGGGGAAAATCTTCAATGGGGATTAAAGACTAGCCCTTTCTCCTTATATGCAGGTCCCCATGAAAGGGGCACTCCCCCCTGACCTGAGAGAAGACTACAGTAAAAAGATACACACGAATACATTAGCTCTCAGTTCCAGGACACTCCCATACATAATACGATAATTCCTCCCCTGTGCCTTGGAGATAATTGAGTCAAATTATCTCAATTATCTCCAGGCATAAAAAACACACATTTACTAAACACCCCAAAAGTACCTTAAAAATACATAAAACCCCACAAAAGTTACATCCCCCGATAGCCCCAGTCTGGGTCACCAACAAAAATCAACCTCAGGGGTTCAGAAATTTCATGGAAGTCATAATTTGACCGACCGCACACATGGTCCCCTAGCCGAAAATAGTTCCATAGAATTGTGGCTAAGTGCCGCTGGGGACCGATCGGGAACCGCAAAGTCTTCATGCTGAAAATAGTTCCATGGAATCGCGACTAAGTGCCGCTGGGGACCGACCGGGAACCGAACGGTTAATCACAAAGTCTTCATGCCGAAAATAGATGTTTTAATGACCAAGGAGTCGTTATCTGCATAATCACAGCAGTAACCAGCGAACTTCATCTGTTGGTGATCACATCCTTTTGGATTTGACATACCTATCGCTTCCTTGATCTTATAAGTGTTATTTATATTAAAGCATAGTATTTCAGCATAACGTTTTGCACTGTTATTACTTTATTCTCTCCCACATACCCGTCTACTATGCCAAAGATTATAACCATCTCTAACCATTTTGATATGCCTACAAACAAAGATATGTTTGTGAGTGCATTATATGGAATTCGATTTTATGGTGTATGAACATTATTACCCCACAAGATTTATTTCTGTTTTACTGTAGATATTTTCTGTATTTGACCCATAGGTCTCTATGGTACGCACCTGACAAAGATATTCTATGTGTGTGATTTGAAGTCAGCAACGATATGAGCAATGCTACCTCTTTTCATGGGAACATCTTGTATATCCCTCCATTTTTGGAACCTCTACTTCCCCAAGTACCTGGACAAGAGATTAGGTTGGCCCACGTCTTTTGGTGGTATGCCTTACTCATTCTCGAGTAGTCATACGGTATCCTTCAATGTGGCATTGACACCTAGGTCTGCATATCAGCAGTTCTATGTGTTTGACTCACATCCATGGGGCAGTAGATCATTTACCCACTACTGGGTTATTCTACTGTGTTATTCGACTTTCGTCAGTCGAGGCCCGTGTGTTATATGTGCTGTGGAGCGGGGGGAAATGAGAGAGAAACTGGAAAAAAAAGGGGGGCAACGTTCATCTTAGCACTACATTTCTTAATCACATGATAGCGAGCTTAGGAATCTCAGTAGACTAACAACGGTGAAATGGTGAAATAATCCAAGATAGGGCGGTTAACTAATGCAGAATGGTGAAAAATTCCAAGATAGGGCGGTTACCTAAAGCAGAAACAAGATTCCATTCACTGCACAGCTGTGACCTTAGAACTTAAAATGTTTTGTTAGTTGGATGCAAAACAACATTACCAAATGAATACTCTTATCCTATGTAACTCAATTCCTTTAGGCTGTCAACCTATACTCGACTTACTCATCAGAAATTCATGTGAAGACAGCCCATGTTGTGATATTATAAAACATGCTTAGACGGTCATAAGGATATAGCCTCTGGGGTAGGACATACCTAAATAGAGCAATACCACTTTCATGAGTAACAACAAAGTGCTGAAAAGAATGAAAAAGAAGCAAACAACAATAACATTTAACAAGATGCAAGGCATGGTAAGTGAGTGAGATGGATATGGCCTGCCACTGTCGAAAAGAGAGATAGCTGAAGCAGCAGTCTCTCATGTTAAATCACCAGACTCCCATGAGTGGCAAAGCAGTTTCACAGTCAGGGAAGGTTGTACACCAGAGCTGGGTGCCCCTCTGGCCCTGAGCCTGCGTGAGGGCCAACGTCTTTAGTCCACAGACCAGGAAACTGTTATAGTCCAAGTCTAACCCCTTTTGTAAGGGGACGGAGGATCCAGATAATAGTGCCTGGTTCTCGCAGGCAATCTTCCACCTGTGTGGATTATGTAAGGCAGGTACGCCTCTTATGGCTCTCAGCCCAGGTGGGTTAGCAATAGGTTGCTCTGGTTGGTACACACTTAATACCAGGACAAGAGATTAGGTTGGCCCTCATCTTTTGGTGGTATGCCTTACTCATTCTCGAGTAGCTATACTGTTCCCATCAATGTGAGAATGACACCTAGGTCTTCATATCAGCGGTTCTATGTGTTTGACTCACCTCCATGGGGCAGCACTACTGGGTAATTCGACTTTCGTCAGTCGAGGCCCGTGTGTTATATGTGCTGTGGAGCGGGAGGCAATGGGAGAGAAAGTAGAAAAAAGAATAGGAGGGGGAGGGACAGCAGAGGAAGGGGGAGGCGTTCATCTTAGCACTACAATTCTTCATCACATGATAGTGAGCTTGGGAATCCCAGTAGACTAACAACGGTGAAATGGTGAAATATTCCAAGACAGGGCAGTTAACTAATGCAGAATGGTGAAATAATCCAAGATAGGGCGGGTAACTAATGCAGAATGGTGAAATAATCCAAGATAGGGCGGTTACCTAATGCAGAATGGTGAAATAATCCAAGATAGGGCAGTTAACTAATGCAGAATGGTGAAATAATCCAATATAGGGCGGTTACCTAATGCAGAATGGTGAAATAATCCAATATAGGGCGGTTACCTAATGCAGAATGGTGAAATAATCCAAGATAGGGCGGTTAACTAATGCAGAATGGTGAAATAATCCAAGATAGGGCGGGTAACTAATGCAGAATGGTGAAATAATCCAAGATAGGGCGGTTACCTAATGCAGAATGGTGAAATAATCCAAGATAGGGCAGATTACTAATGCAGAATGGTGAAATAATCCAAGATAGGGCGGGTAACTAATGCAGAATGGTGAAATAATCCAAGATAGGGCGGTTACCTAATGCAGAATGGTGACATAATCCAAGATAGGGCGGGTAACTAATGCAGAATGGTGACATAATCCAAGATAGGGCGGTTACCTAATGCAGAATGGTGAAATAATCCAAGATAGGGCGGTTACCTAATGCAGAATGGTGACATAATCCAAGATAGGGCGGGTAACTAATGCAGAATGGTGAAATAATCCAAGATAGGGCAGTTACCTAATGCAGAATGGTGAAATAATCCAAGATAGGGCGGTTACCTAATGCAGAATGGTGAAATAATCCAAGATAGGGCGGTTACCTAATGCAGAATGGTGAAATAATCCAAGATAGGGCAGTTAACTAATGCAGAATGGTGAAATAATCCAAGATAGGGCGGGTAACTAATGCAGAATGGTGAAATAATCCAAGATAGGGCGGTTACCTAATGCAGAATGGTGAAATAATCCAAGATAGGGCGGTTAACTAATGCAGAATGGTGAAATAATCCAAGATAGGGCGGTTAACTAATGCAGAATGGTGAAATATTCCAAGATAGGGCGGGTAACTAATGCAGAATGGTGACATAATCCAAGATAGGGCGGGTAACTAATGCAGAATGGTGAAATAATCCAAGATAGGGCGGTTAACTAATGCAGAATGGTGAAATATTCCAAGATAGGGCGGTTACCTAATGCAGAATGGTGACATAATCCAAGATAGGGCGGGTAACTAATGCAGAATGGTGAAATAATCCAAGATAGGGCGGTTAACTAATGCAGAATGGTGAAATATTCCAAGATAGGGCGGTTACCTAATGCAGAATGGTGACATAATCCAAGATAGAGCGGGTAACTAATGCAGAATGGTGAAATAATCCAAGATAGGGCAGATTACTAATGCAGAATGGTGAAATAATCCAAGATAGGGCGGTTACCTAATGCAGAATGGTGAAATAATCCAAGATAGGGCGGTTACCTAATGCAGAATGGTGAAATATTCCAAGATAGGGCGGTTAACTAATGCAGAATGGTGAAATATTCCAAGATATGGCGGTTAACTAATGCAGAATGGTGAAATAATCCAAGATAGGGCGGTTACCTAATGCAGAATGGTGAAATAATCCAAGATAGGGTGGTTACCTAATGCAGAATGGTGAAATATTCCAAGATATGGCGGTTAACTAATGCAGAATGGTGAAATAATCCAAGATAGGGCGGTTAACTAATGCAGAATGGTGAAATAATCCAAGATAGGGCGGTTACCTAATGCAGAATGGTGAAATAATCCAAGATAGGGCGGTTACCTAATGCAGAATGGTGAAATATTCCAAGATATGGCGGTTAACTAATGCAGAATGGGGGGCGGGGCCGGACCGCCATGCCGAACGGACGCACAACTGAGTAGCTCCTAAAATACTATCCAGATTTGGCAATTTAAAAACTACCTACCTACTCATCCGAAGACTGGTAGCTGTGACCCAGTGCATGAAGCCACCCTGGTCCCGAGGAGAGGCTTGCTGGGAAGTTTTAGTCCCTCGGAGGGGCGATCCCCGTCATTCACATGGGGACCGCTCGGGCGGTGAGTGGGGTGGACGGCCGCTGCCCAGCTATCCTGCCCGCCAGCGGCAAGGCAGATGCACGAGGCTAGGCGGTTCTGGCCCTGTTCCCCCCCCCTCTGGACCGGCGGGGGTGATCCCGGTCCCCACCCCTCAGCCCATCAGAGTGCAGCGACAACGGCACTCAAGCACCAGCAGAGCGGACACAGTGAAAAGAGGCCGCTTTCAAAATGGCGGAGACGGCACGACAAGCCACCCACGATCAGAGGCTGAATGGCGCACCCACCTCTCCTGACCCCACACGGGCGGATTGCCGATGCGGGCTGCAAGGGAACCAGCAAATACAAGCCGTGACCCCACAAGTCAGGCTGTGGCAGAGCTGCATTAATCCGATCGAGCCCAAAGCTACAAAACACGGAGTGGGACACTGCCATGGCGCACTGGCCTTACCTGCCGCACCGCCCAGATCAACACATGAGGGCAACAACAGCCGACTAGTCCGCCGCCTAAGACAGACACCCACCAAGACCACAGGTTACCTATAACAGACTATACCGCCATACTATATTGCCACTTAACGGGACTAGAATTCATATCACAGTCTCCAGACCTTGTGTCCCCCTTTAAACACTAAAACTCTTTCACGTCTTTAAAAGTGCATCCACGGAACGCCACTGTTGCTGGCATGGAGTCCAACTGGGGGTGGAAAAGCTGTAGGGCAATCTTAAGTGCTGATTCTCCCTATGTTTTCTTGCCTTTGCCCCCCAGCTACTACATATTTTGGTTAAGCTTAGCATAACATGTAATTACATATTCTATGCCCAGTCAGTCAAGAAGTATGTTTAGCTACATCGCTATAGTATCAAAGCGACTGATGATAGTACTAATCGTCTCATAGCAGTATTAAAGTGACTAACTGAAATTAAGCCTGAACATTTACTATAATTAAACTGTACCGACGTGTCTATGCAACTATCATAATATGCATGCATAATCTGTAACATCTATAGGCATGCATAAAAATTGACTAAGCTTTAGTACAGTATATACTTAATTTTACAAGCCTAACTTGAGTTGCATAAAATATAACAAATTGTGCCTGTTAATCTGTTGTCCCGCATGTTACGCGAGGAAAATGCCTGAGGACTGCTTTCGGGGCACCTCATGCCTGCTTGTAATATTTATGTGCACTACAAAAATAAAGAATTTAAAAAAAAAAAAAAACTAATGCAGAATGGTGAAATAATCCAAGATAGGGCGGTTACCTAATTCAGAATGGTGAAATAATCCAAGATAGGGCGGTTACCTAATGCAGAATGGTGAAATAATCCAAGATAGGGCGGGTAACTAATGCAGAATGGTGAAATAATCCAAGATAGGGCGGTTAACTAATGCAGAACGGTGAAATATTCCAAGATAGGGCGGGTAACTAATGCAGAATGGTGAAATAATCCAAGATAGGGCGGTTACCTAATGCAGAATGGTGAAATAATCCAAGATAGGGCAGATTACTAATGCAGAATGGTGAAATAATCCAAGATAGGGCAGTTACCTGTTAAGACACCTTTTGTCTTAATAAGTAAATCGCCGTTTAGTCCACCTTCCCCTCTCACCGTATCAAGTCTTTGTTCGTATAATGTATAATCCACGAACCATAACCAGGGGAAGCGGTAATCTCCCGAACGGGATCCGTGAATGTACTCAGGTTCCCGAACCGAACTCCACGAACTGCCGCTAACAACCGAATAACGATATCCACCAAGCGGCATAAGTTTCCCATAAATAGTCCTTAAGCGTGAATAAGAATCCCCCCAATAACGAGACTGAAGCTCCGTGTTGAGGGTCAAACAAGATCTGAGGACTGGAACACCCAGCCTGCTTTTTATTAGGAAAAGGCACACACAGGACACTCCCAGGGGGAGGATGAAAACAACCAATTATACACAGGGTAACACCCCCACGTCTCCTCCCCTCAGATAAACACATAACACAATTATAACGTACAATATTTTACCCCAGTTCTGGATGTACCCCAAAACAGGGGGTACACCTTTAAGTCCAGCACCGTCTTGGTTAGGGGAACACTCTGTCCAAATTTCAGCCCATTCGGTTGTGGGGTTCGGGAGTTATGGATGTTTGAAGTTTTGACCGACTGCACGGATTTTCTAGCCGAAAAGAGTTCCACAAGTGTTGGCCCTGCAGTCGGTCTCCGTTCGCCTGTTAAAACTATACGAAATTCTCATCATCCACAACTATCTCCGAGTTCGCTGGATTCCCCATAGCTGATTACGTGTAACTACCGAATGGCCCGTCGTTCGGTAGTTCCAGCACGAATTTCTGGGCGCATGGAGGTCTCAGCGGTGTTCGCCTGTTTGTGTATCCGTTTTTAGTTCCATGCGTTCACAGGCAAACACCGCTGTTCGCACGCAAGATGGCCGCGAACACGTGCAAAAGTCCCGAAATGGCGGCCACCTATATGTTATACTGTCAGGATCGGGTCAGGGATCCAACACGCAGAGTACAAAGAGCAGCTGATACGTATACCGGTCCTTAGAATGGCCGGACTAACGTATAACTACAATAGAATGGTCAGAGACAAGCCGAGGTCGAGGATAACAGAGGACAGGTAAGCGAGAGACAAGCCGGGTCAAGGATAACAGAAAGGCAGGAGAGTAAACAACAAAGCCGGGTCAGAACCAAAAGACAAGTGAATAATAAGGCACTGTGTGACTAGGCGGACTAGAACCACGACAGGGCAATGAGTGAATGAGAGAACCAGCGTTAAGTATCCTGGCTAGGGAGAGGGGACACGCCTCCGGCGAGTCCTGATTCGTCTCCCGAGATTTGAGTGGCAGGATGTTTCGGGTTAGCGTCATGACGTCTACCTCCGGTCCTTCTGTTATAAAAGGAAGTGACTCCCTCGCGGCCGGCGTTAGCAAGACCGAGTGAACCGCGGGAGACCGAGGAGACATGGCGTCCGGACGGATAACCTTCTAAGTCTCTACCTCTCTCAGAGGTAGAGACTCCAGGTACCCTGACAGTACCCCCCCCCTCAGATACGCCCACCGGGCGGAAGGAGCCGGGGCGAGATGGAAAGCGGGAGTGAAATGCCCTGCGAAGACGAGGAGCATGAACATCCTCTTGTGGTACCCAACTCCTCTCCTCAGGACCATATCCCTTCCAGTCAACTAAATATTGTACTCGTCCCCGGGAGACACGAGAATCAATAATGGAGTTAACCTCATACTCCTCTTGACCCTCCACCTGAACAGGGCGCGGAGGGGCGATTGTGGAGGAGAATCTGTTACAGATTAGAGGTTTCAACAATGACACGTGAAAGGAGTTCGGGATGCGTAAAGTAGCTGGAAGAGCTAGACGATATGCCACTGGGTTAATTCGAGTCAAGATCCTGTAGGGACCAATATAACGAGGAGCGAATTTCATGGAAGGAACTTTAAGACGAATATTCCTAGTGCTCAACCACACTCTATCGCCCGGAACAAAATTCGGAGCCGCCCTTCTACGTTTGTCAGCATGTTTCTTTACCAGTACAGAATTGTGTAGAAGAATCTGTCGAGTCTGATCCCACAACTTCCTCAAATTGGCCACATGGACATCAACCGACGGCACTCCTTGGGAAGGAGAAACCTGGGGAAGAATGGATGGATGAAAGCCATAGTTCATGAAGAAGGGACTTGAATGCGTGGAGTCACAAACGAGATTGTTGTGCGCAAACTCTGCCCAAGGAATCAAACCGACCCAATCGTCCTGGTGTTCGGAAACAAAACAACGTAAGTATTGCTCAATCTTCTGGTTAGTTCGTTCAGCAGCTCCGTTAGACTGAGGATGATAGGCGGACGAAAAATTCAATTTGATGCCTAATTGAGAACAGAACGACCTCCAAAAACGTGAAACAAATTGGGAGCCTCTATCAGAAGTGATCTCCGAAGGAATCCCATGCAAACGAAAAATCTCTTTGGCAAAGACCTCCGCCAATTCAGGAGAAGTCGGGAGTTTAGGCAAAGGTACGAAATGTGCCATCTTGGTAAACCTATCGACTACGGTGAGGATAACAGTGTGCTTTTTAGAAACCGGCAGATCCACAATAAAGTCCATTGCCACACAGGACCAAGGTTTGTCAGGAATCTCCAGCGGTTGTAGAAGGCCACAAGGAAGCGTATGCGGTAGTTTGGTTTTAGTACAGACCACACAAACCCCGATAAAATCCTTAATATCCTTCCGTAACGACGGCCACCAGAAATCCTTGGAGATCAAAGAATACGTCTTGCGAACACCCGGATGACCAGCCACCTTACTCTCGTGAAGACACTGTAAGAGCTCCAATTGAAGTTCAGGAGGAACGAAAAGTCTGGAAGCCGGAGTCAGTCTAGGTGCCAGATGCTGCAAGTTCCTTATCTGATCAAGTAGCGGGGAATGAACTTTGAGAGTAGTGTTAGCGATAATGTTACACTTGGGTACTATAGAGGACAAAACCGGGTCAGATACGGCAGCAGGTTCATATTGGCGAGATAAGGCGTCGGCTTTAGAATTCTTAGAACCTGGCCTATATGTGAGTACGTAGTTGAAGTGAGTGAGAAATATGGACCAACGAACCTGTCTAGATGATAGTCGTTTAGCCTCCCCAATATAGGATAAGTTTTTATGATCTGTCAAAATAGTAACAGGATGCAAAGTACCCTCCAATAAATGTCTCCACTCCTTCAAGGCCATTATAACCGCTAGTAGTTCCCTGTCACCAATGTCATATCTGCTTTCAGTACCGGACAATTTTTTGGAAAAGTATCCACAAGGATGTAATGGTTTATCTACCCCCAACCTTTGGGACAGAACAGCACCTATACCTGTCTCAGAAGCGTCAACTTCGAGTAGGAAAGGTAGAGTAGTATCAGGGTGAACTAAAATTGGTGCGGAAGCAAACAGCTCTTTGAGTGTCTCAAAAGCCCGAAGAGCTTCAGTAGACCAATTCTTAGTCTCAGCCCCTTGTTTGGTCATGTTGGTGATGGGAGCAATGATAGAGGAGTATCCCTTAATGAAACGTCTGTAGTAATTAGAGAAACCAATGAATCTCTGGATAGCCTTGAGACCCTGAGGTAAAGGCCAGTCTAATATGGATTGGAGCTTCTCCGGATCCATTTCAAACCCCTCCCCAGAAATCACATAACCAAGAAACGTAGTTTGGGATTGGTCAAAGCTGCATTTCTCTAGTTTGCAGTACAAGCCATGCTGAAGAAGTTTGTGTAAAACCCTCCTGACTTGTCTGTGGTGAGTCTCAATATCCCTGGAATGTATAAGAATATCATCAAGGTATACAATTACACAGTCATCTTGAAACTCCCTAAGAACCTCATTAATAAGGTCCTGAAATACTGCCGGAGCATTGCAGAGACCAAAAGGCATTACAGTATACTCATAGTGCCCATATCGAGTATTGAATGCAGTTTTCCACTCGTCACCGTCGTGGATTCTCACCAAATTATAAGCACCTCTAAGGTCTAACTTGGTGAAAATTTTAGAACTTTTTAATCGGTCAAAAAGCTCGGTGATCAAGGGAATCGGATAAACATTTCTGATGGTTATCTTGTTAAGACCCCGGTAGTCAATGCAAGGTCTTAAAGAACCATCCTTCTTTTTAACAAAAAAGAATCCAGCCCCAGCAGGGGAGGAGGATCTTCTAATGAACCCCTTGTCTAGGTTTTCACGAATATATTCTTCTAGAACTAAGTTTTCATTCGTGGACAAAGGGTATACATGACCCCTGGGGGGCATGGTACCAGAAAGTAAATTAATTTTGCAATCAAAAGGCCTATGTGGTGGTAAGGTATCAGCCTTTCTTTTGTCAAAAACTGCCTTTAAATCTTGATACAAGGACGGTATCTGTACTTTGGTAGAGTCAGTAGCGTTATTAAGTGAGTTGACACTACAAAGAGGTGACACTTTCTTTAAACAACTCTCTTGACAATTCTGGCCCCATGAAACTATTTCCCCTGATCTCCAATCTATAACGGGGTTATGTTTCTTAAGCCAGGAGTATCCCAGGACTATGGGAACAGAAGGGGATGAAATGAGTAGTAGGGATATTTCCTCCTTGTGTAGAATACCAGTAGTTAAGTAAAGAGGTGTGGTCTCCCGGGAAATCACAGGCTCAACTAAAGGTCTACCATCAATGGCTTCAACAGCCAAGGGTGTCTTCCTTAACTGGGATGGGATAGTGTGTTTAGTGAGAAACTTTTGGTCGATAAAACTCTCAGCAGCGCCGGAGTCTATCAATGCCATAGTTTCTAAAGTTCCCTTCTCCCAAGTTAAAGAGACCGGTAATAGGAGTCTATGTTCTTTGTAGTTATGAGTAGAGGACAAAATCGAAACACCCAAGGTCTGTCCTCTAGAGAAACTTAGGTGCGAGCGTTTCCCGGACGGCTGGGACAGCTCAAACGTACATGACCTCTGAACCCACAATACATACAAAGTCCCTCTCTTTTCCTGTACTGTCTCTCCTCCTCTGAGAGACGAGTAAGGCCCAACTGCATAGGTTCTGAAACCTGTGGATCTTTGGTTTCAGAAACTTGAAATGATGGTACTAGTCTAGAGAAAGATTTAGCGGTTCTATCTCGAGTATTCTGTCTCTCCCTTAGACGTTCGTCAATACGAGAGATAAAGGAAATTAAGTCCTCCAGATTCTCGGGAAGTTCTCTTGTCGCTACCTCATCAAGTATTACATCAGATAATCCATTTAAGAATACGTCTATATAGGCCTGTTCATTCCATTTTACCTCTGCCGCCAAAGACCTGAACTCTAGTGCATAATCCACAAGTGTTTGGTTGTCTTGTCTAAGGCGCAACAGTAATCTGGCTGCATTGGCCTTCCTGCCAGGAGGGTCAAAAGTTCTTTTAAAAGCAGCTACAAAGGAATTATAGTTATAGACTAATGGATTATCATTCTCCCACAACGGATTCGCCCATCTCAGAGCTTTCTCAATGAGTAAGGTAATAATAAATCCCACCTTTGCCCTATCAGTAGGGTATGAACGGGGCTGTAGCTCGAAATGAATACTGATCTGGTTCAAAAAGCCACGACACCTCTCAGGGGAACCAGCATAACGTACAGGTGGGGTAACTTGGGAAGAAGCACCTACAGTAGCTACCTCTAACCCCGAACCCACAGAAGAAGCAGAAGTGTTATGGCTCTCCTCAGGTGGATTAATAGGGCGAGACAGCAGCGCCTGTAGTGCTAGAGCCATCTGATCCATCCTATGATCCATGGCGTCAAACCTAGGATCAGGAGAACCAAGCTGACAATTTGTACCTGCAGAATCCATGGCCCTGTCGTAATGTCAGGATCGGGTCAGGGATCCAACACGCAGAGTACAAAGAGCAGCTGATACGTATACCGGTCCTTAGAATGGCCGGACTAACGTATAACTACAATAGAATGGTCAGAGACAAGCCGAGGTCGAGGATAACAGAGGACAGGTAAGCGAGAGACAAGCCGGGTCAAGGATAACAGAAAGGCAGGAGAGTAAACAACAAAGCCGGGTCAGAACCAAAAGACAAGTGAATAATAAGGCACTGTGTGACTAGGCGGACTAGAACCACGACAGGGCAATGAGTGAATGAGAGAACCAGCGTTAAGTATCCTGGCTAGGGAGAGGGGACACGCCTCCGGCGAGTCCTGATTCGTCTCCCGAGATTTGAGTGGCAGGATGTTTCGGGTTAGCGTCATGACGTCTACCTCCGGTCCTTCTGTTATAAAAGGAAGTGACTCCCTCGCGGCCGGCGTTAGCAAGACCGAGTGAACCGCGGGAGACCGAGGAGACATGGCGTCCGGACGGATAACCTTCTAAGTCTCTACCTCTCTCAGAGGTAGAGACTCCAGGTACCCTGACATATACATGGAGTTCGTGCGAAATGATGCGAACGGCTGGAAACAGGCTGGAACGGTAAAACATGCTTCATAATATATCAAATCAGTCATTTAGACGGATGGCACAAAATAGCCGAATCCACCAAAGAAATAGACAGACGGATGGTTCTGTCACACGGCTCCCCCCTTGTGGAACACTCCGGCAGACCCGGCTTGACCCTGTGGCGGGTCAACTTGGGGATGCCCGGACTAAGAGGTGGTGGATATGTCTGTTTGCCGGGATAAGCCATCCGCATTTCCGTTCAGCTTACCGGGCATCCCCAAGCAGTCTCCCATTGTCGCCTGAGACCCGGTTAAGCCAAACGAGGGGGTTATGATCTGTTACAAGGGAAAACTCTTGCCCATACAAGTAGGGACTTAACTTTTTCAATGCCCAGACTAGGGCTAAACATTCTTTCTCAACTGCCGCATAACTCACTTCTCTGGGTAGTAATTTTCGGCTGAGGTATGCGACAGGATGCTCTCCTCCATCTTCCCCAACTTGGCTTAACACAGCCCCCAGTCCATACATGGAAGCATCTGTGTGAACGAGAAAGCGTTTGTTAGGGACTGGGGCAGCCAAGATAGGGGCATTCACGAGAGCTTGTTTCAGTGCCTGGAACGCAGCTTCACAAGCCGGGGACCACAGGACCTGCTTAGGCAAATTCTTTTTCGTCAGGTCTGTCAGGGGCTTAGCAATAGAGCTGTAGTCGGGAACGAAACGTCGGTAGTACCCTGCTATCCCCAAGAAGGCCAATACCTGGGTCTTAGTAGTGGGTGTGGGCCAGTTAGCCACCGCTTCCACTTTGGCGGGCTCTGGTCTCTGGTTCCCACATCCCACTCGGTGACCCAGGTACTGTACTTCTGCCATACCTACATGGCACTTTTCTGGCTTCAATGTCAGGCCGGCGGCCCGAATCTTATCCAGTACCACCCCTATGTGTACCAGGTGTTCCTCCCAGGACCCACTGTAGATCGCTATGTCGTCCAAGTATGCACAGGCAAATTCTTGGAAGCCATCCAGGAGTCTATCCACCATCCGTTGGAAGGTAGCCGGGGCATTCTTCATCCCAAAAGGCATGACCTTAAATTGGTACAGGCCAAATGGGGTGACGAATGCCGACTTGGGGATAGCATCCTCGGCCAGGGGAATCTGCCAGTAGCCCTTACATAGGTCTATGGTGGTCAGATAACGTCCCCTGGCAATACGATCTAGTAATTTGTCTACCCGGGGCATCGGGTAGGCGTCAGTGGTGGTCCGCTCGTTGAGTCGCCTGTAGTCCACACAGAACCGGGTGGTCCCATCTTTCTTAGGTACTAGGACTACAGGCGAAGCCCAAGGGCTGTCAGAGGGTTCGATGACCCCAAGTTGGGTCATCTCCTGTATCTCCTTCCGCATTCCATCTCGGACTGCTTCAGGGATACGGTAAGGCGGCTGTCGTAAGGGGGTCTGTCCAGGGGTCTCTACCTTGTGTACAGTGAGGTGGGTGTAACCTGGCTCCTGGGAGAAAGTTGCTTGTTTCTCCCACAACAACTGTTTCGCTTGTACCCTTTCTGTGGGGTTTAACCTGTCTCCTAACTGTACGAGGGAGGTGAGGTCAGTCTGGGGGTCCCTCTCTAACAGATCAGGAAGAGGCAAATTCTCAGGGTCATCTGTAGCTGGGGCACATACGGCTGCAATGTTCTCAGGTCGTTCTTGATACTCTTTCAGCATGTTCACATGAAAGGATCTCTGGACCCTCTCGTCTGAACAGCTGGCTATCAAATAGGTAGTATCGCAGATCTGCGCTACTATTTTGTACGGGCCTTGCCAAGATGCTTGCATCTTGTTGGCCTTCACAGGTTTGAGCACTAATACCTTTTGCCCCACTTGGAAGGCTCGCTGTCAGGCACCCTGATCGTACCATCTTTTCTGTCTCCCCTGGGCCGCCTGGAGATTCTCCCTTACCATCAGGGACAGTTTCTCCATGCGGTCCCGGAGTTCCAGAACATATGGCACTATGGGGGTCCCTTCTTGCTCAGTCTCCCCCTCCCAGTGTCCCCGGATGAGATCTAGGGGTCCGCGGACCCGTCTCCCATACAGTAACTCAAAAGGGGAGAACCCAGTAGATTCCTGGGGCACCTCCCGGTACGAAAACAGTAGGTGAGGCAGGAATCTCTCCCAGTCCCTGCAAGTGTCTGTAAAGGTCCTCAGCATCTGTTTGAGGGTACCGTTAAAACGCTCGCAGAGACCGTTAGTCTGTGGATGGTAAGGCGAGCTAAGCAAGGGTTTAATGCCACACACTTTCCACAGCTGCTGGGTGAGCACCGCAGTAAATTGGGTTCCCTGGTCGGAGAGAATCTCCTTAGGGAACCCAACCCTGGTAAAAATCCTAACCAGGGCATCAGCAACCGTCTCTGCCTCTATATTAGACAGTGCTACTGCCTCTGGATAGCGAGTGGCATAGTCCACCACAGTAAGAATATATTTCTTGCCTGATGGACTAGCCCTGGCCAGTGGACCCACAATGTCAACAGCTATGCGGGAAAAGGGCTCCCCTATAATAGGCATCGATGATAGTTTAGCCTTAGGGTGGTCCCCCCGCTTTCCTACCCGTTGACATGTGTCACAAGTACTGCAATACATCCGCACAGCCTGGTTGAAGTTGGGCCAAAAGAAATTCTATGAGATCCTATAGGCTGTGTGGCGGGACCCTAGATGTCCTGCTAACGGGACATCGTGCCCTATCCGCAGAAGCTCCTGACGGTATTTTGCGGGCACCACCAGCTGGTGATTCTGCGGAGGGGCTATCTTCTTTTGGGAAGGTTTCGGGATTCTGTATAGCCTGTCCCCCACCCACTTATACCGTTCCCCGTCTATCCCTTCCTCTCCAGCATCTGCTCTGTCCCTGTACTTTTGAAGGGTCGGATCTGCCCGGGTTTCCCTCCCAAACTCCTCTGGGGAATCCCAACGTAAGGGGGTCTGAGCTAAGGTATCAGTCGGGGAAAAGGGTCTTACCTGGGTCTCCTTAGCAGGTGGGCTGGTTCCAGAGGCACGGGTCTGAGAACGAGTAGTCACTGGGTTAACGTCCAAGGGGCCCATCGGAGCATAGGCCGAAACCAAAGGGGCCAAATCATTCCCAAGAAGTACATCAGCGGGCAAGTCTTTCATGACTCCAACATCTACGTGTCTAGCGCCCACTCCCCAATCCAGGTGAACACGGGCAACAGGTAACCGGAATACGGCTCCCCCTGCTACCCTCACGGCCACTGTGTCTCCTGTGTGCTGGTGCTCTGAGACTAAGTTCTTTTGGAGCAGTGTCATTGTGGCTCCTGTGTCTCTAAGTCCATTTACCACTCGGCCATTCAGTTTCACAGTCTGCCGGTGTTGCTGGCGATTGTCCTGATGGGCTGCTTGCACCGGGTCGGCTTCGTGCAAGATGCCCCAGAATTCCTCCTGCTCTACACAGTGAGCAGCAGGCTGTGGCGGGCGCTCATTCGCGTTGGCTGGTCTCCTCCAGGACTGAGCTTGGTTGGCGTTGTTCAGCGGACACTCCGGGCGTTTGTGTCCCAACTGTTTGCACAGAAAGCACCGGATGGGTTGGGAATAATCCCTGGCATTAAACTTGGATGGCTGCACATAATTATTGGTCGGTGGTACTGCTGGGGTGCGATGCACTGGGGGTTGGTATGCTGTTGGAATCGGAGGGGCTGCTGGTCGGTATTCCACTCTGGTCGGGACTTTAATAACGGTATTGTCCAGTTTGCGAGCATCAGTATATTCATCTGCCAACCGGGCCGCCTCGGGTAGGGTAGAGGGTTTTCTATCTCTGACCCACTCCCGGACCCCGGCAGGCAATCTATCGAAGCAATGTTCCAGTAAAAATACCTGCAGCACCTCCTCCCCCGATACTGCTTGGCATCCTGCCATCCAGTGGGCTGCAGTACGGTGAACTCTGCAAGCCCATTCTACATAAGAATCGCCAACCTGCTTGTTGGTTTCCCTGAAGCGCCGTCTGTAAGCTTCTGGGGTCACCGCATACCTGGCTAGGAGCGCATCCTTCACTGCCCGGTAGCTGGTGATCTCCTCCTCTGGGATGGCCCGAAATGCGTCACTAGCCTGGCCGGATAATTTCCCAGAGAGGATGGTGACCCATTGATCTGTGGGTACCTGGTGTAGGGCACACTGCCTCTCAAAATCGGCCAGGAACCCATCGATCTCTCCTTCATTTTCAATAACATTTTTAAATGCAGCAAAGGGTACCTTTTTCCTTCCGGAATCGTTATTGGGTACCTCTGCTGCTGCAGCTCCTCTTCCCTGGAGCGCTTGCTGTGCTGCTACTGCGGCTTGTTAAATTGTATTTCCTCGGGTGTTAAATCCAAACTGCTGGGCACATTAGCTCTCTCCGTTCCCTGTGTTGCATCCATTTCCCTTAGCAAAGCAATAATTTCACGTTTCTTTAAATTGCTTGCTGATCGATCTCGGCGTTCTATTATGTCCTTAAGAGTAGCACGTCTTAACTGTTCATACTGCATTTCTTTCCTTCTGTGTTGTGGGATTCATCCCGTCGCTTGCCACCAGTTGTTAAGACACCTTTTGTCTTAATAAGTAAATCGCCGTTTAGTCCACCTTCCCCTCTCACCGTATCAAGTCTTTGTTTGTATAATGTATAATCCACGAACCATAACCAGGGGAAGCGGTAATCTCCCGAACGGGATCTGTGAATGTACTCAGGTTCCCGAACCGAACTCCACGAACTGCCGCTAACAACCGAATAACGATATCCACCAAGCGGCATAAGTTTCCCATAAATAGTCCTTAAGCGTGAATAAGAATCCCCCCAATAACGAGACTGAAGCTCCGTGTTGAGGGTCAAACAAGATCTGAGGACTGGAACACCCAGCCTGCTTTTTATTAGGAAAAGGCACACACAGGACACTCCCAGGGGGAGGATGAAAACAACCAATTATACACAGGGTAACACCCCCACGTCTCCTCCCCTCAGATAAACACATAACACAATTATAACGTACAATATTTTACCCCAGTTCTGGATGTACCCCAAAAACAGGGGGTACACCTTTAAGTCCAGCACCGTCTTGGTTAGGGGAACACTCTGTCCAAATTTCAGCCCATTCGGTTGTGGGGTTCGGGAGTTATGGATGTTTGAAGTTTTGACCGACTGCACGGATTTTCTAGCCGAAAAGAGTTCCACAAGTGTTGGCCCTGCAGTCGGTCTCCGTTCGCCTGTTAAAACTATACGAAATTCTCATCATCCACAACTATCTCCGAGTTCGCTGGATTCCCCATAGCTGATTACGTGTAACTACCGAATGGCCCGTCGTTCGGTAGTTCCAGCACGAATTTCTGGGCGCATGGAGGTCTCAGCGGTGTTCGCCTGTTTGTGTATCCATTTTTAGTTCCATGCGTTCACAGGCAAACACCGCTGTTCGCACGCAAGATGGCCGCGAACACGTGCAAAAGTCCCGAAATGGCGGCCACCTATATGTTATACATGGAGTTCGTGCGAAATGATGCGAACGGCTGGAAACAGGCTGGAACGGTAAAACATGCTTCATAATATATCAAATCAGTCATTTAGACGAATGGCACAAAATACTAATGGTGAAATAATGGTGAAATAATCCAAGATAGGGCAGATTACTAATGCAGAATGGTGAAATAATCCAAGATAGGGCGGTTAACTAATGCAGAATGGTGAAATAATCCAAGATAGGGCCGTTACCTAATGCAGAATGGTGAAATAATCCAAGATAGGGCAGATTACTAATGCAGAATGGTGAAATATTCCAAGATAGGGCGGTTAACTAATGCAGAATGGTGAAATAATCCAAGATAGGGCGGTTAACTAATGCAGAATGGTGAAATAATCCAAGATAGGGCGGTTAACTAATGCAGAATGGTGAAATAATCCAAGATAGGGCGGGTAACTAATGCAGAATGGTGAAATAATCCAAGATAGGGCGGGTAACTAATGCAGAATGGTGAAATAATCCAAGATAGGGTGGTTAACTAATGCAGAATGGTGAAATATTCCAAGATAGGGCGGGTAACTAATGCAGAATGGTGAAATAATCCAAGATAGGGCGGTTAACTAATGCAGAATGGTGAAATAATCCAAGATAGGGCAGATTACTAATGCAGAATGGTGAAATAATCCAAGATAGGGCAGATTACTAATGCAGAATGGTGAAATAATCCAAGATAGGGCGGGTAACTAATGCATAATGGTGAAATAATCCAAGATAGGGCGGTTACCTAATGCAGAATGGTGAAATAATCCAAGATAGGGCGGTTACCTAATGCAGAATGGTGAATTAATCCAAGATAGGGCAGATTACTAATGCGGAATGGTGCAGACATCCCCCAAGCACGACACCTGTTCACGGAGGGACAGATCAAACCCCTCACCAAGATGACCGACGCAAACACCCCAAATTTCATGCTCTGCTTCAGATATAAACAGCTGACAGACTTCCTCACCACTCTCCCACAGAAACCCCTCCTGACAAGAGACCTAACTCTCCTAGAGGTAATCTGCACAGACAAAGATCCAATGGAACATGGCATATCAACCCTATACATTATGCTCCTCACAAAACAGAATACACCAACACCTCACTTTATGGGGAAATGGGAAGAAGCCCTAGGGGAAACACTAACTCTCAAACAATGGCACAAAATCTGTGACCTCGCACTACATTGCGCGGTGTCCAGTAAGACACAAGAAACTGCGTATAAATTACTAACATACTGGTATAGGACACCCCAGTCGCTACATGCAATGATACCAACCATAGATAATAGCTGTTGGAGGTGCGGAGATGAGGTGGGAGTGCACCAAAATAAAACCATTTTGTGAAAAGGTCCACAATATCATTCAAAGATTTTCAGATGACCCACCCCCCTTCAAACCGGCACCAATTCTTTTACATCACACGAAAACCCGCACATCCACATACAAAAACTCACTGACAATACGAATTCTGAATGTGGCTAATGGGTTGGTGCCTCTATTCTGGAAGAAAGACATAGCCCCACCGATGGAACTATGGTTCCAACGAATGGAAGAACTCCGTGCTATGGAAGACCTAATATTCCGCAGCAGCGAGAGACCCCAAGCCTACCTGAATATCTGGACTCAGTGGATTCTATCCACGGACTCAGCCGACTTCAAATCACTTTTAAAGTAAGACACTTCTGACACCACCAGTGGAGACCGAAAAGAACCTTAATATAAGCGCAACACCAATCACTGAGAGCAAAACTTGCCTTCTATCCACCTTAATACCCTCCTTCTCCCTCCCCCCCCCTCCTCAGAAACTCACAGACTCCCTAAGCCCCCGCGCAGGGAGCCCCTTATTAGGATGAGCCGGTAGATAGTGCCCACTGATGACTGAGAGACCATACAACCCACAGCGTGGGGGAGACACGAACCGACATCAAGAAGATAAATGCAATGGGGTAACAACCTCACACAGACACTGTTATTGAATCATTGGCCTTGTTTGATGTTAAACAGTAACTGACCACTGACTAGTAACCATCTGACAACTAATAACCCAACAAGAATGGAGACCTACATGTCTCACAAGTTACCTAATGTTTAAGGAACCTGCGAGTTCCATGGTTTTACGCTTCATTGACACAGACCTGCGAGTCGTGTATTCCACCATTCTATGTTATGCTTGATTAAAAAAATAAATAAATAACGGTATGATGGGAAAACCTCATGCCAAAATAAACATATATTTACAAAAAACGAGTATTCATTTGGTAATGTTGTTTTGCATCCGACTAACAAAACATTTGTCCATTCTAAGGTCCCAGCTGTGCAGTGAAAACAACCAACCATTTCATGCCATTGTTCCTGGAGATTATGATAGAGAACCTTATTATCACATAAAGTACGTGGAAAGGACCCAATCAAATGTTACTAACTACAAACACATCTATTAAAGTGACTGAAATCTAATTTTGGGTTCACGGGTTCCAATGTAAAAATCAGTCCTGAGAAAGATGCCCAACAGGACTATGGGAAGATGATAGAAGATGGCAGCCATCAGATTTATAGAGGGGAGTGTAGTGGAGCTGCAATCCTGAGACCGAATAGCTCTGCTGGAATTCATTGGAGCTGGAAAAAAGCGCTGGTCAGTGATTATAGCCCATTCCCCCAGTAACTGGACGACACACAGTTCTGAGAGTCAACTGGTTTATTCAGCTCAAAGCTCAGCTTTTTATGCACAGACCCCTAGCATGGGATCTCCGTTGAAAATCACACAAGCCCCTCCCAGGCGTCCCTGTGTCTGGGAGATAATTGAGTCAAAAGAAGGCTAACTCAATTATCTCTCAGGTACAGGAACTAATACAAATTATACAAAATACCCCAAAAACATATCAAAATATTACAGAAACCCCACAAATCTTACATTCCCAAATAACCCAGATCTGAGCGCCCAAGTTGTCCAAATAGCGCTCAGATCTGTTTGGTAGAACAAACTCACCATTCGGGTAAAGTTTTGACCGTCCGGCCACGAGGTGGTAGCTTAGAATAGTTCCACAAGAAAAGGGTCGGCAGGCACTCTATTTTTGGGGGTTCCTGCACGAACACTGACGAACGCTCCCCCTGGCTACCAGGGAGTGAATGCTCCCCCTGTTCGGTGTTCCTATCTCACGAACGCCGTTCTCCTAACTGGTCTGGGAGAGGAACGAGCAGCGGTATAAGTTTCTCTGGAGTTTGCGGGCTCCAGACGCTCGACGACCATGTACTGCTGCCTGCGTTCAGGAGACAAAATGGCAGCCTTTCACTACAGCACTTGTTCGGTTCCACGAATGGTGGTCACCCAGGGAAAGCACTTGACTTAATTGTTCCTTTGAGGTTAACGAGCCAGGGGTGGTCGATGTTCGAAGGGTAGGAAAGGGGGGATCACACATGCTCCATTCGGTCCACGAACAAAGGGGTACAGCTCAATTCGGGAAATATGGAGATAGGTGTGGGCAACTGAAGGGAATAGTACATAGTCCACCACCGGGAGTACTGTTTTTCAGGGAAAGGGAAATTAATTATTAAAGTTCATATTAATTTTTTGAGATTCAGATTTCTTAGTGGGGGTAGGGGTTTTGTATGTGATTTGGTATTATTAGTGGGTTTCCTCTCGTAACTGGACAATAATTTTTTAAGACCAGGTAAAAATTAATATAATATCTAGAACCTTGATATCGATTTTTACCTGGTCTTAAAAAATTAAATCACATATGTTAGGATTATGGGTATGCCACCCCCTCCACCCCTTATTTAATGGGTTATGCTTAGCCATTTCTAGGAGTATATTATCATCATAAGTATAATGTAGACTGTGTTTTCATCAATCCCCGGTATTCATTGCCCAAATATTTGTAGTGTATTTGTGCTACGTAAAGTTCCCCATGTGACTCGACTGGCATTTGCTATATTGGTCACATTGTCCCAGTTTTTAAGATCAATAATTGCCAGAGGGTAGTTTGTACAATTGTTGGCTTGTTCACTTAAATGCTATTCGCCTATCTGCTTATCTCTAAATGCATTCTCTGTTATTTCTGCATCCCCCCCCCCATTTTTTTATTGATACCCACATGAATGTCATGATTGACCAATCCTCACCTCCTCTATGGTTCTCCACTCCATGGCTTTATTGCAGGCTTTTTGAGCCTATCATCTCTGTCTTCCACAGTCTGAGTTAAAGAGTTCTCAGTTGCCCGCCCGCCTGCCCCCACCCCCCCAAGCTCTTTACTCCATTTATAGTCAATACAATGTTAAACAAAGATCTGCACACCAGTCAAGCCATAAGACTTGCTTTTCCCACAGAAATCACAAATCTGCAGTGATGTTACTACTGCAAGGGATTCTGGGTGGGAATATGCAAATTAGTTCAACAAAGAATCACATTTTTACCTCATTCCATTTTAAACATGGATTCCTTTTAATCTGTGTTTGCTGCATACAACAGCTTTGAAACAAAACTTAGGAAAAGATGCAAAACCAGTGAACCACTCATGGACAGCTGTTTCATTGTTAATGCAAATCATCAGCATGAGGTTGGTTACTGGCTTGCTATGGAGACTTGGTAGTGCTTGGAAAGCAAAATCCAAATAGGTTATGGTGGGAAAAAAATTGTGATTGTAAACCCCTTCCACCTGAAGTCTGTGGATAGTCAATACAATGTTAAACACAGATCTGCAGTAACCAACCTCATGCTGATGGTTTGCAATGGTGGACTACAATTCTCCCACACTCCCAGACCTAACAACGGTAAAGGAGGTGGTGTAGACATCTTTCTCTCCCCGCAATGTACCTTTAAACCTATCCTCCCTGCCCCTGTCCTATGCTTTACTTCCTTTGAAGTTCACACTGTCCGCCTATTTAAACCCACTCCTTTAAGAATTACTATCAACTATCGCCTTTCCTGTCATCCTAGGCTATTCATTGAACACTTTTCTTCCTGGCTACCCCACTTTCTATCCTCTAGCACTCCTTCACTCATACTGGGGGACTTTAACATCCCAATCAACAACCTCAACTGCCCTGATGCCTCCCATCTGCTCTCTGTAACCTTCTTCTTTGGCCTCACACAGTGGTCTACTTCAGCAACTCATACAGCAGGAAACACTCTTCACCTCATCTTCACCAATCTCCGTACCACCTCTAATCTCTCCAATGTTCCATTACCTTTATCTCACCACCATTTGTTGACCTTTGACATCGGCATACCCCGCACCCAAATTTCACCATCCTCAACTCTCCAGTCTCGCAAAAATCTCCACTGCCTTCACTGGCATTTTTCCACTAGACTTCAAACTCTCCTTTTACCCATCTCAAATCTCACTTGCCCTAACTCTGCAAACTCACTCTACAACTCCACTCTTTCCTTTCAACTAGCCATCATGGCACAATCTACATTTAAACGCAGCAAGCGCTCCCAATTAGAACCCTGGCACAACAAGCTGACCCGATACCTCCAAAAATGTTCCAGAACTGCTGAACGCTGTTGGAGAAAGTTTCACTCTGCACCTGACTTTTTCCACTATAAATCTATGCTGCGCTCCTACAGTCTGTCTCTTTCCTCTGCTAAAGTAAATTACTTCAACCCCCTAATAAGCACGCTTGTAAGAAATTATAACCCTCTTACAAATATATTTTTTCTAGGGAATGTGTGAAAAATAAGACACAAACAGTTACAGATTTTAGGATATACACAATATACAATATAACCACAACCAGTCCAAAACTAAAAGATACATAGTAAAAGGGCAATACTTAAAGGGAAACTCCAGTGCCAGGAAAACGATCCGTTTTCCTGGCACTGGAAGGTCCCTCTCCCTCCCACCCTCCAATCCCCGGTTACTGAAGGGGTGAAAACCCCTTCAGTGACTTACCTGAGGCAGCGGCGATGTCCCTCGCCGCTGTCTCCTCCTCCGCGACGCTCCTCCTTGTGATTGCGTCGGCCGGTGGGCGAGACTGATCTCGTCCACTGGCCGAGGAGACCTAATGCGCATGCGCATTACGTCTCCCCATAGGAAAGCATTGAAAAATCATTTCAATGCTTTCCTATGGGGTTTTGAGCGACGCTGGAGGTCCTCACACAGCGTGAGGACATCCAGCGACGCTCTAGCACAGGTTTCCTGTGCTATGGACCAGGAAGTGACCTCTAGTGGCTGTCTAGTAGACAGCCACTAGAGGTGGAGTTAACCCTGCAATGTAATTATTGCAGTTTATGAAAAACTGCAATAATTACAGTTGCAGGGTTAAGGGTAGTGGGAGTTGGCACCCAGACCACTCCTATGAGCAGAAGTGGTCTGGGTGCCTGGAGTGTCCCTTTAAACATGGCTTGGGAAAACAAATACTTCCATGGTGTGACGAGACCAACCTCGCCACATTGCATTGGAGGAGCCTGGTTGCCCGCCTGCTGCCTTTGGATTATGGACCGGCAGCTAAAGGGTTAATTTTACTGTGCAGAAGGATTTATTTCTCCCTTTCTGCACAGCCGTTCGGTAGATTCTATCTACCGAACAAAGAGCCTGTTTGCAACCTCCCCAGAGCCGTGGGAAGCCGGCCGGCGCTGTTAATTGGCCACCCAGAAGCTGGAGTGTGCTGCCAATTTACCGCCCTGAAGCTGCGGTTAACCGCAGCTTAATTGCTTGTTACTGGGTGGCCGCTGTTACAATTAGCGGCCGCTAGGTGGCGGCGGTGTTCTGGAGCTCCCCGGGCAGCCAGCGCTTTTCTGCCCGGCTTTCATGCACCAAAATCGGACACTTTTACGTGCAGGCACCGCAGAACCTCCAGACCCTTGTTCTAATTCGTATGGATTTGGTGAATGCAAGGAAATTCGGTAGTTTGTATAGGTGAATGTTTTAACCCATATAGCTATGCCATGGAGCATATTAGTGTAATTAAAGACTGGCTCCATGGCAATTAAACTGTATTTGTGTGGTCTGCGTGCCATTCACCTAATAATGTGCACTCAGACCTGAACTATCTGGGGATATGTTACATGTCTGTGTTTAATGTATAAAAAGTAACTTTATATATTTTATAGCATATTACTGTATTTGTGTCCCCACATGGTAATGGAGTTTTGCCTTTGTCCTGGGAGATAATTGAATTACTTCTCCAATTATCTCCAGGGCAGAAGGGAGGAAGCCAGGATGCATTGTGGGGATGTTTTACTTCTGTAAGTCTGTAATGTGATACATGTCTGTCTGTGTTACAGTCTTCCATTTGATCCCCTAGGGGAGTGTCCACCAGGTGGGAGACCTGCATAAATACAGGGGCAGGTAGCCCTCAATAAACAGACCACTGCTTGACCCTCAACACGGAGCCTTGTCTTGTTCTTGGGGGTATTCACTGTATGCTGTTGGAGATTGATTGCTAGGAGTGTAAGCTGATGTCTGCTTTTCCTGTTCGTCTGCTAGCAGCTATTCGTGAGGTTCCAGTTTGGAGTGCTACCTTATTCCCTTGTATGCAGTTCGGGAGTTTGATGTATTCACCTATATCCAATTCGTGAGTTTTGGTGATTTTACAGTAGCTGTGCCTGTCTGTGAAAAGGGGATTATCGCCTAAACGGATTTTTACCCCTTTTCTGCTAAAACGGTCCGTTACACATGGTTACACCTAGATTTGCATTAAAGGACCACTATAGTGCCAGGAAAACATACTTGTTTTCCTGGCACTATAGTGCCCTCACCCTCAGGGCCCCCCTCCCGCCGGGCTCTAGGGGGTGGAAGGGGTTAAATTTACCTCTTTCTCCAGCGCCAGACTCTCCTCCTCCTCGGCTGAATGCGCATTCACAATGCTTTCCTATGGACGCTCGCATCTTCTCACTGTGAAAATGCGGAGAAGTGCGGAAGCGCCTCTAGCGGCTGTCAATGAGACAGCCACTAGAGGCTGGATTAACCCATATGTAAACATAGCAGTTTCTCTGAAACTGCTATGTTTATAGAAGAAAGGGTTAAACCTAGCTGGACCTGGCACCCAGACCACTTCATTAAGCTGAAGTGGTCTGGGTGCCTATAGTGGTCCTTTAATCTGATATTATGATAACATGCATGGAAAACTGGTTGGCAGTAGTGATGTCCGGAACTGTTCGCTGGCGAATAGTTCCTGGCGAACATCGCTTGTTCGCGTTCGCCACGGATGGCGAACACATGCGCTGTTCGGTCCGCCCCCCTATTCGTCATCATTGAGTAAACTTTGACCCTGCCTGTACCTCACAGTCAGCAGACACATTCCAGCCAATCAGCAGCAGACCCTCCCTCCGAGACCCTCCCACCTCCTGGACAGCATCCATTTTACATTCATTGTGAAGCTGCATTCTTAGTGAGAGTAGGGACAGTGTAGCTGCTGCTGATTTGATAGGGAAATTGATAGCTAGGCTAGTGTATTCAGTGTCCACTACAGTCCTGAAGGACTCATCTGATCTCTGCTGTAAGGACAGAACCCGAAAAAGCCCTTTTTAGGGCCATAACATCAGTCTGCTTTTTTTGTGTGTAATGTAATTGCAGTTGCCTGCCTGCCAGCCTGTGTGTCAGGCTCACAGCATATACTGTGCCCACTTGCCCAGTGCCACCACTCACTCACTGGTGTCAAAAAAACTTTTTTGACTGTAATATAATAGCAGTCAGTTTCCTTCAGTTTCCTTCACTAGTGTAATATAATATCAGTCAGTTTCCTTCACTAGTGTGCTTTTCAGGGCCTGCCCAGTGCCACCACTCACTCATATCTGGTGTCCCAAAAACTAAACTTTTTGGAATGTAATATAATAGCAGTCAGTTTCCTTCACGAGTGTGCGTTTCAGGGCCTGCCAGGGCACAGTGTCACACCAGTGCAACTCATATCTGGTGTAACAGTAGTGTACAATTTTTTTAAAAATACAATTTTCACAGTAATCGATGGAATAGCAGTTAGTTGTCTGCCAGCGTGTGTGTCAGGCTCACAGCGTATACTGTGCCCACTTGCCCAGTGCCACCACTCATATCTGGTGTCCCAATAGCTTGCATTTAAAAAAAACTAAACTTTTTGGACTGTAATATAATAGCAGTCAGTTTCCTTCACGAGTGTGCATTTCAGGGCCTGCCAGGGCACAGTGTCACACCAGTGCCACTCATATCTGTTGTCACAGTAGCTTGCACGCATAGTACCACTAATCGAATAAAAAATGACAGGCAGTAGCAGGCCACCCCGCAGGGGCCGTCGTGGTTGTGGTGCTGTGATTCCCTTTGGCCCTAGAATAATGCCCAGTGTTCAGAGGCCACGTACCCTGAACTCGAAAAGTTCTGAAGACATAGTTGACTGGCTAACACAGGACACCAAATCTTCTACAGCTTCCGCTCGGAACCTTGACGCACCATCCTCCTCCAGCTTAGCTTCGGGCACCTCTCAAGTTACCACTCGCCCGCCTGCTGCCACCACCAACTCTAGCACCACAGCCGCTTCACTTGATCTGTCAGAGGAGTTATGTACACATCAGTTGGAAGAAATGAGTGATGCACAACCATTATTGCCAGAGGATGTAGATAACAGGGATATGTCTCAGTCAGGCAGCATTACACACATGGACGTACGGTGTGATGATGATGATGTTGTACCCGCTGCTGCTTCCTTTGCTGAGTTGTCAGATACAAGTGAAGCGGTTGATGATGACGATGCGTCCGTGGATGTCACGTGGGTGCCCGCTCGGCAAGAAGAAGAACAGGGCGAAAGTTCAGATGGGGAGACAGAGAGGAGGAGGAGACGAGTTGGAAGCAGGGGGAGGTCGTCGCAAGGAGCTAGTGGCACAGTCAAACAGGATGCATCGGCACCCGGGGTCAGCCAGACAGCACGCCAATCAACGCATGCTGTTGCCACCACCAGAATGCCGTCATTGCAGAGCTCAGCAGTGTGGCATTTTTTTTGTGTGTCTGCCTCTGACAACAGCGATGCCATTTGCAACCTGTGCCAAAAGAAACTGAGTTGTGGGAAGTCCAACACCCACCTAGGTACAACTGCTTTGCGAAGGCACATGATCGCACATCACAAACGCCTATGGGATCAACACATGAGTACAAGCAGCACACAAACTCAAAGCCGCCATCCTCCTCCTGGTCCAGCATCTTCAGCCACGTTAACCACTGCTGTCCTCCTTGCCCCCTCTCAACCATCCGCCCCTCCGTCTCTCGCCTTGAGCAGTTCCTGCTCATCTCCCCCCAGTCAGGTGTCTGTCAAGGACATGTTTGAGCGTAAGAAGCCAATGTCACAAAGTCACCCCCTTGCCCGGCGTCTGACAGCTGGCTTGACTGAACTCTTAGCCCGCCAGCTTTTACCAAACAAATTTGTAGCTATTGGGACACCGCAGTGGAAGGTACCCGGCCGAAATTTCTTTGCACAAAAGGCAATCCCCAACCTGTACTCGATTGTGCAAAAGGAAGTAAAGGCATGTCTGGCACACAGTTTTGGGGCAAGGGTCCATCTGACCACTGATACCTGGTCTGCAAAGCATGGTCAGGGCAGGTATATCACCTACACTGCGCATTGGGTAAACCTGCTGACGGCTGGCAAGCATGGAATGCGTGGCTCTGCAGAGGAGTTGGTGACACCGCCATGACTTGCAGGCAGGCCTGCTGCCACCTCCTCTACTCCTCCTACTCCATCCTCTTCCATAACCTCCTCGGCTGAGTCCTATTGTGCTGCTGCGTCTTGCTCCACATCAATGGCACCCCCCCAGCTCCCCAGGTACTGTTCCACATCCCGGATACGGCAGTGTCACGCCGTCTTGGGGTTGACTTGCCTGAAAGCAGAGAGTCACACTGGACCAGCACTCCTTTCCGCCCTGAACGCACAGGTGGATCAGTGGCTGACTCCGCACCAACTGGAGATCGGCAAAGTGGTTTGTGACAATGGAAGAAATTTGTTGGCGTCATTGCATTTGGGCAAGTTGACACATGTGCCGTGCATGGCACATGTGTGTAATCTGATCGTACAACGCTTTGTGCATAAGTACCCAGGCTTACAGGACGTCCTTACGCAGGCCAGGAAGGTGTGTGGCCATTTCAGGCATTCCTACACGGCCATGGTGCACTTTTCCAATATCCAGCGGCGAAACAACATGCCAGTGAGGCGCTTGATTTGTGACAGCCCGACACGTTGGAATTCAACACTCCTAATGTTCGACCGCCTGCTCCAACAAGAAAAAGCCGTTAACGAGTATTTGTATGACCAGGGTGCTAGGACAGCCTCTGCGGAGCTGGGATTTTTTTTGCCACGTTACTGGACGCTCATGCGCAATGCCTGTAGGCTCATGCGTCCTTTTGAGGTGGTGACAAACCTAGTCAGTCGCACCGAAGGCACCATCAGCGACATCATACCATTTATTTTCTTCCTGGAGCGTGCCCTGCGAAGAGTGCTGGATCAGGCCGTAGATGAGCGTGAAGAGGAAGAGTTGTGGTCACCATCACCACCAGAAACAGCCTTATCAACATCGCTTGCTGGACCTGCGGCAACGCTGGAAGAGGATTGTGAGGAAGAGGAGTCAGAGGAGGAATGTGGCTTTGAGGAGGAGGAGGAGGAAGACCAACCACAACAGGCATCCCAGAGTGCTCGTTGTCACCTATCTGATACCCGTGGTGTTGTACGTGGGTGGGGGGAAGAACATACCTTCAGAGAGATCACTGAGGACGAGGAACAGGACATGAGTAGCTCGGCATCCAACTTTGTGCAAATGGGGTCTTTCATGCTGTCGTGCCTGTTGAGGGACCCTCGTATAAAAAGGCTGAAGGATAACGACCTGTACTGGGTGTCCACGCTACTAGACCCCCAGTATAAGCAGAAAGTGCCTGAAATGTTACCGAATTACGGCAAGTCGGAAAGGATGCAGCAGTTCCAAAATCAATTAAAAAGTGTGCTTTACAGAGCGTATAAGGGTGATGTCACAGCACAACGGGAATCTAACAGGGGAAGAGGTGAAAGTAATCCTCCTCCTCCCACGATCACGCCGGCAAGGACAGGACGCTTTACAGACGTGTTGTTGATGGAGGACATGCGGAGCTTTTTAAGTCCTACGTATCGCCACAGCCCTTCAGGGTCCACCCTCAGAGAATGACTCAACCGACAGGTAGCAGACTACCTCGATTAACTGCAGATATCGACACTCTGAGGAGCGATGAACCCCTTGACTACTGGGTGTGCAGGCTTGACCTGTGGCCTGAGCTATCCCAATTTGCGATAGAACTTCTGGCCTGCCCCGCTTCAAATGTCCTGTCAAAAAGGACCTTCAGTGCAGCAGTAGGTATTGTTACTGAGAAGAGAAAAAAAGGAAAGTACAGTATTGTCAGTGGGATACACAATAAATAATAAGAGATGCTCAAATACACCTTTGTGAGTTACCCTTTACCCTCACATAAAACAGAAATTACATACAATATAAGGCAGAGTATCTTCTTATTATAACAATAGGGTTAAAATCCTAGAGATAAAACAGAATAGAACACATAATAGTGCAATATTGTCTGTGCAATATAAGTAAGTGCAAGAAATAGATGGAAATTCACTCACAAAATTAGAGCCTATAAATGAGGCTCAATGTTCCAGCGTTGTGGAAAATAGGTTCCCACTACCTTCTTTACACTGCAAGGAGGTGGTAAGAAGTCCAATATCCTCTCCAAGGTAAGTATAAATATAAAGTGCTTTATTGGAATAAGTGCACAAACATAATAAATATAAAATGTAAAAAACAGGGGCGGGGCCGGACCGCCGAGCTGAGCGGTCGCAGGACAGCTCGGCTCCTGCCAAATATATCCTGCTAAGCTTTAAAAGCGAGCCTCTGGAGGGGACAAACGACCATCAACTGCGACCCTCACTACCCACGGGCTACCGGAGCTGAGGTGAGGCTTGCTCCAGGGTATTAGTCCCTCACATGTGGGGTCCCTGTGGCATCAGGCGAGACCTTACATGGCGGTGAGTGGAGTGGACGGCCGCCACTCCACTATCCTGCCCATCGGAGCCCGCAAACCCGAGAAAACCGGCAGGTCCGGTCCTGATCCCCCCCCCTCTGGACCGGGGGGGGGGGGGGTGATCCCGGTCCCCACCAAGCGGCATCACAGTCACACGAAGAAACACCGCCGCACCGACAGACAGGCTTAGGGCCCAGATCAAAGATGGCGGGGGCCATGTGCGCGGGAGCCGAGCCGCGGTGCCCGACAGCAGACTATAGACACCATGCACGCGGCGACACACCACCACAGGCCTGAGTCCTACCTCAACAGGTATATACCCGGCCTCTTCAATCCCCCGAGTTAATGGGGAAACACAGCTGGCCCTGCCACAAGACCGGAGCAGGAGGGTGACACCGGCATGCCCCTGGCTGACAGCCGACACAAAGGACTCCTACCTGCCACAGCAGAGGCGAGCCCACGTTCACACACCCCACCCACGCACTGCCCGACCGGGTGAAACACAGACCGTGACACAGCTACAGCGGACAGCGCAGGGGGAGCCCATACAAGGCATCGGATGAATCACACAGCATTGGGACTTAAGGTCCAGCAAGGGACTCTTCACCCGTCCTATTTTCCCATTTCTTTACTGTTATTTTTCAACGTAAAATTTATGTGACAGTTTAGTTATCCTAATATGCTCCTGTCTGTCTAATAGGATGACTAGAAAGCCCCTATGTGAGAATACTTCACCTTTACCTTAGTTAAACAATAGCCAACTCCCAACAGGCACATTGCTGGAACGCTAGCCTAAAGGCTAACTTAACCTTGCGTTAACTGCACCAACCACTCAGTAATGTCTGCCTATTCGCTTACCTGCCTAATCATCTATTGCATTTATGATCTATGTAGCCAGCTTACTGTCATACTTAATGTTTAACCATGGTTCAAATGCTAATCACCATAGCTTATAACCTAAGCATGTAACTGTATATTGTGGTCCTTACTACTTACCCATTATACCAGTTTGTATGCCGGCTATCTAGGATTTATGTAGCCAGCCAACTGTCATAAGCGACGTTTAACCACGAATCAAACGTTACTCACCATAGCCTGTAACTTCAGCGTGTAGATGTATACTGTGGTTCTTCACACTTACCCAACTGTATAGTAACCTTCAGCGACTGCCATCACTCACTTAAGCAATTTATTATGATAGCTGTAACTATAGCGTGTACCTAGCTTGTAAAGTTAATGTAACTTTCCCCAGGGGCCTTCTGTGTGATACCCAGTGTGTACTTAAGCAGAATTGACACGAATACTCGCAGTCGAACCCTGCCCAGCATGTAACCTAACTTTCACACTAACTTAAGCAACCACACCGTTAGCGATGTTTATCCTCTTTAACGTGATTCACATAATCGTTGTTTTAGTTTGACTCTTAACATAACTTGTTTAGTATACGCTTCTGTTCAAAGCCATATAAAAACATAAAATGAGGCATGTTTATCTCGGAAACGTAGATAGGATTGTTACAGCTGTATTGACCCTTGTCTTTTGTTGAATATTTTTGCATTTCCCTTTCTTTATTCTGTACCCTTCATATATGCCTTAATAAAACAAAGATTTAAAAAAAAAAAAAAAATGTAAAAAACAAGACCTTGTTATTGAAGGTGAGTAGTAGAGATTGTCTCTGTTGTAGCAAAACGCGTTTCGCCACATTTAGAGGCTTCCTCAGTTGCTGTATGTCTCTTTCTGTAGATGTCCGTTTATATAATTCATATTTGGCGCCCTTTTTCCCTGCTTCGGCGCACAAAGCGGTTACTTCCACTTTCGGCATTTGCGTTCCATCGGTAGAAAGCATGATTTCTTTCTGGGCGGAAAAAACGTCACTTCCAGTTCCTGTATTCGCGTTCCAGCAGTGGAACGCATATGCTTCAATTCTGTTTTTCGGGTAGTGGATAGCATCCAGCTGATAGACGCTGGATTATTGAACTACGTTCCGTACTCACGAACCGGCTACAAACTTCGTTGTGAAAGCCATCTGTTACCGGACCGGACTGGAAGACTCTTCACGTTCCCTTCACCTCTCCTCATCCACGACTAAAGCTGAACTCTTCACATATCTCATTTGATATAACCGCCTCTGAGGAGAACTCGGGAACCTGTTTTCTAATTGCCGGAAGCTAAGTAAAACCTCTGTGATAAGAGTTACATATCAAAAGCCTTTTTTGCCTGTTACCAAAGTTTTACTATAAACCAACCCAGCTACAGCTATCTTCAACTTATCCACTATTCAAGTTAGCTGCACCTGCCTTGCTTCAGATAAATTCTATGGAACAACTATTGTAATTGCTTATCACCTAACTTGTTAACTCACTTGCTGACTCTAATTGATTCAGAACCTGCTAAATACAACCGTCTATTATTTAAAGCTACAGTGCCTGTAATTCTGGACTTAAGAAACCGTTTATTAGTTAAAGCTACAGTGCCTGTAATTCTGGACTTAAGCAACCGTTTATTAGTTAAAGCTACAGTGCCTGTAATTCTGGACTTAAGCAATCGTTTATTATTTTAAAGCTACAGTGCCTGTAATTCTGGACTTAAGAAACCGTTTATTATTTAAAGCTACAGTGCCTGTAATTCTGGACTCAAGTCACAATATCTTCTAATTGTTATAATAAATATTCAAGCTATAAGAAATCTGCAGTTGTGTTCCTTCATAACAAATGTTTAAACGTGACAGATTCTTCCAATATGATAAATCTGATACAGTCCAAGAGCTATTAAATAGAGTCTTTAGCTTGGCATGTAAAATGTAGAATAAGGGATAATATGGCAGACATTAAAAAATAGGAGAAAAGATAAAAACAATGAAAATATATCTTCGTAATATCAGAAACGGTTTAGAAAGTTACCCATAACCAGAATCCAGAAAACTTGTTTTTTGTGCAATTAAAGAAGTTAAACGAGATTGGAGAGGAGGGAATTATATCAAGATATTGGGCAAAGAAGAAATGCGTTTTATATATTATTTTAAAACTTTAATTCCATATGGCTTAAATTCAGACTTTGAGGTTTGCCATTTCTAATTTTTTATTTTTTATAATTATGTTCCCTTTATTTTAGGATTTTAATATTTTATATTATTTATCTTGTTTTGAATGCTTTTTTATAGGACCTATTTCTTCTTATATCTTTATATTTAAGTATAATTTTTTACATATACTGTTTATATTATATATATATTTTTTTTACTTTTTTATATAAATGTGCTTATTTCCATCCTGCTCTATCCTTCTCTGGGTTTTAAGTTATGTTATATATTGAAGATATATTTTCATTGTTTTTATCTTTTCTCCTATTTTTTAATGTCTGCCATATTCTCCCTTATTCTACATTTTACATGCCAAGCTAAAGACTCTATTTAATAGCTCTTGGACTGTATCAGATTTATCATATTGGAGGAATCCAAGTGGAACGCATGGATGCGTTCCACTACCCGAAAAATAGAATTGAAGCATATGCGTTCCACTGCTGGAACCGGAAGTGACGTTTTTCCGCCCAGAAATAAATCATGCGTTCCACCGATGGAACGCAAATGCCGAAAGTGGAAGTAACCGCTTTGTGCGCCGAAGCAGGGAAAAAGGGCGCCAAATATGAATTATATAAACGGACATCTACAGAAAGAGACATACAGCAACTGAGGAAGCCTCTAAATGAGGCGAAACGCGTTTTGCTACAACAGAGACAATCTCTACTACTCACCTTCAATAACAAGGTCTTGTTTTTTACATTTTATATTTATTATGTTTGTGCACTTATTCCAATAAAGCACTTTATATTTATACTTAGCTTGGAGAGGATATTGGACTTCTTACCACCTCCTTGCAGTGTAAAGAAGGTAGTGGGAACCTATTTTCCACAACGCTGGAACATTGAGCCTCATTTATAGGCTCTAATTTTGTGAGTGAATTTCCATCTATTTCTTGCACTTACTTATATTGCACAGACAATATTGCACTATTATGTGTTCTATTCTGTTTTATCTCTAGGATTTTAACCCTATTGTTATAATAAGAAGATACTCTGCCTTATATTGTATGTAATTTCTGTTTTATGTGAGGGTAAAGGGTAACTCACAAAGGTGTATTTGAGCATCTCTTATTATTTATTGTGTATCCCACTGACAATACTGTACTTTCCTTTTTTCTCTTCTCAGTAACAATACCTACTGCTGCACTGAAGGTCCTTTTTGACAGGACATTTGAAGCGGGGCAGGCCAGAAGTTCTATCGCAAATTGGGATAGCTCAGGCCACAGGTCAAGCCTGCACACCCAGTAGTCAAGGGGTTCATCGCTCCTCAGAGTGTCGATATCTGCAGTTAAGGCGAGGTAGTCTGCTACCTGTCGGTTGAGTCATTCTCTGAGGGTGGACCCTGAAGGGCTGTGGCGATACGTAGGACTTAAAAAGCTCTGCATGTCCTCCATCAACAACACGTCTGTAAAGCGTCCTGTCCTTGCCGGCGTGATCGTGGGAGGAGGAGGATTACTTTCACCTCTTCCCCTGTTAGATTCCCGTTGTGCTGTGACATCACCCTTATACGCTCTGTAAAGCATACTTTTTAATTGATTTTGGAACTGCTGCATCCTTTCCGACTTGCCGTAATTCGGTAACATTTCAGGCACTTTCTGCTTATACTGGGGGTCTAGTAGCGTGGACACCCAGTACAGGTCGTTATCCTTCAGCCTTTTTATACGAGGGTCCCTCAACAGGCACGACAGCATGAAAGACCCCATTTGCACAAAGTTGGATGCCGAGCTACTCATGTCCTGTTCCTCGTCCTCAGTGATCTCTCTGAAGGTATGTTCTTCCCCCCACCCACGTACAACACCACGGGTATCAGATAGGTGACAACGAGCACTCTGGGATGCCTGTTGTGGTTGGTCTTCCTCCTCCTCCTCCCCAAAGCCACATTCCTCCTCTGACTCCTCTTCCTCACAATCCTCTTCCAGCGTTGCCGCAGGTCCAGCAAGCGATGCTGATAAGGCTGTTTCTGGTGGTGATGGTGACCACAACTCTTCCTCTTCACGCTCATCTATGGCCTGATCCAGCACTCTTCGCAGGTCACGCTCCAGGAAGAAAATAAATGGTATGATGTCGCTGATGGTGCCTTCGGTGCGACTGACTAGGTTTGTCACCTCCTCAAAAGGACGCATGAGCCTACAGGCATTGCGCATGAGCGTCCAGTAACGTGGCAAAAAAAATCCCAGCTCCGCAGAGGCTGTCCTAGCACCCTGGTCATACAAATACTCGTTAATGGCTTTTTCTTGTTGGAGCAGGCGGTCGAACATAAGGAGTGTTGAATTCCAACGTGTCGGGCTGTCACAAATCAAGCGCCTCACTGGCATCTTGTTTCGCCGCTGGATATTGGAAAAGTGCACCATGGCCGTGTAGGAATGCCTGAAATGGCCACACACCTTCCTGGACTGCGTAAGGATGTCCTGTAAGCCTGGGTACTTATGCACAAAGCGTTGTACGATCAGATTACACACATGTGCCATGCACGGCACATGTGTCAACTTGCCCAAATGCAATGCCGCCAACAAATTTCTTCCATTGTCACAAACCACTTTGCCGATCTCCAGTTGGTGCGGAGTCAGCCACTGATCCACCTGTGCGTTCAGGGCGGAAAGGAGTGCTGGTCCAGTGTGACTCTCTGCTTTCAGGCAAGTCAACCCCAAGACGGCGTGACACTGCCGTATCCGGGATGTGGAACAGTACCTGGGGAGCTGGGGGGGTGCCGTTGATGTGGAGCAAGACGCAGCAGCAGAATAGGACTCAGCCGAGGAGGTTATGGAAGAGGATGGAGTAGGAGGAGTAGAGGAGGTGGCAGCAGGCCTGCCTGCAAGTCATGGCGGTGTCACCAACTCCTCTGCAGAGCCACGCATTCCATGCTTGCCAGCCGTCAGCAGGTTTACCCAATGCGCAGTGTAGGTGACATACCTGCCCTGACCATGCTTTGCAGACCAGGTATCAGTGGTCAGATGGACCCTTGCCCCAAAACTGTGTGCCAGACATGCCTTTACTTCCTTTTGCACAATCGAGTACAGGTTGGGGATTGCCTTTTGTGCAAATCAATTTCGGCCGGGTACCTTCCACTGCGGTGTCCCAATAGCTACAAATTTGTTTGGTAAAAGCTGGCGGGCTAAGAGTTCAGTCAAGCCAGCTGTCAGACGCCGGGCAAGGGGGTGACTTTGTGACATTGGCTTCTTACGCTCAAACATGTCCTTGACAGACACCTGACTGGGGGGAGATGAGCAGGAACTGCTCAAGGCGAGAGACGGAGGGGCGGATGGTTGAGAGGGGGCAAGGAGGACAGCAGTGGTTAACGTGGCTGAAGATGCTGGACCAGGAGGAGGATGGCGGCTTTGAGTTTGTGTGCTGCTTGTACTCATGTGTTGATCCCATAGGCGTTTGTGATGTGCGATCATGTGCCTTCGCAAAGCAGTTGTACCTAGGTGGGTGTTGGACTTCCCACAACTCAGTTTCTTTTGGCACAGGTTGCAAATGGCATCGCTGTTGTCAGAGGCAGACACACAAAAAAAATGCCACACTGCTGAGCTCTGCAATGACGGCATTCTGGTGGTGGCAACAGCATGCGTTGATTGGCGTGCTGTCTGGCTGACCCCGGGTGCCGATGCATCCTGTTTGACTGTGCCACTAGCTCCTTGCGACGACCTCCCCCTGCTTCCAACTCGTCTCCTCCTCCTCTCTGTCTCCCCATCTGAACTTTCGCCCTGTTCTTCTTCTTGCCGAGCGGGCACCCACGTGACATCCACGGACGCATCGTCATCATCAACCGCTTCACTTGTATCTGACAACTCAGCAAAGGAAGCAGCAGCGGGTACAACATCATCATCATCACACCGTACGTCCATGTGTGTAATGCTGCCTGACTGAGACATATCCCTGTTATCTACATCCTCTGGCAATAATGGTTGTGCATCACTCATTTCTTCCAACTGATGTGTACATAACTCCTCTGACAGATCAAGTGAAGCGGCTGTGGTGCTAGAGTTGGTGGTGGCAGCAGGCGGGCGAGTGGTAACTTGAGAGGTGCCCGAAGCTAAGCTGGAGGAGGATGGTGCGTCAAGGTTCCGAGCGGAAGCTGTAGAAGATTTGGTGTCCTGTGTTAGCCAGTCAACTATGTCCTCAGAACTTTTCGAGTTCAGGGTACGTGGCCTCTGAACACTGGGCATTATTCTAGGGCCAAAGGGAATCACAGCACCACGACCACGACGGCCCCTGCGGGGTGGCCTGCTACTACCTGTCATTTTTTATTCGATTAGTGGTACTATGCGTGCAAGCTACTGTGACAACAGATATGAGTGGCACTGGTGTGACACTGTGCCCTGGCAGGCCCTGAAATGCACACTCGTGAAGGAAACTGACTGCTATTATATTACAGTCCAAAAAGTTTAGTTTTTTTTTAATGCAAGCTATTGGGACACCAGATATGAGTGGTGGCACTGGGCAAGTGGGCACAGTATACGCTGTGAGCCTGACACACACGCTGGCAGACAACTAACTGCTATTCAATCGATTACTGTCAAAATTGTATTTTTTTTAAAAAATGTACACTACTGTTACACCAGATATGAGTTGCACTGGTGTGACACTGTGCCCTGGAAGGCCCTGAAACGCACACTCGTGAAGGAAACTGACTGCTATTATATTACAGTCCAAAAAGTTTAGGTTTTTTTTAAATGCAAGCTATTGGGACACCAGATATGAGTGAGTGGTGGCACTGGGCAGGACCTGAAAAGCACACTAGTGAAGGAAACTGACTGATATTATATTACACTAGTGAAGGAAACTGAAGGAAACTGACTGCTATTATATTACAGTCAAAAAAGTTTTTTTGACACCAGTGAGTGAGTGGTGGCACTGGGCAAGTGGGCACAGTATATGCTGTGAGCCTGACACACAGGCTGGCAGGCAGGCAACTGCAATTACATTACACAAAAAAAAAAGCAGACTGATGTTCTAGCCCTAAAAAGGGCTTTTTGGGGTTCTGTCCTTACAGCAGAGATCAGATGAGTCCTTCAGGACTGTAGTGGACACTGAATACACTAGCCTAGCTATCAATTTCCCTATCAAATCAGCAGCAGCTACACTGTCCCTACTCTCACTAAGAATGCAGCTTCACAATGAATGTAAAATGGATGCTGTCCAGGAGGTGGGAGGGTCTCGGAGGGAGGGTCTGCTGCTGATTGGCTGGAACGTGTCTGCTGACTGTGAGGTACAGGCAGGGTCAAAGTTTACTCAATGATGACGAATAGGGGGCGGACCGAACAGCGCATGTGTTCGCCATCCGTGGCGAACGCGAACAAGCGATGTTCGCCAGGAACTATTCGCCAGCGAACAGTTCCGGACATCACTACTGCCAACCAGTTTTCCATGCATGTTATCATAATATCAGATTAAAGGACCACTATAGGCACCCAGACCACTTCAGCTTAATGAAGTGGTCTGGGTGCCAGGTCCAGCTAGGTTTAACCCTTTCTTCTATAAACATAGCAGTTTCAGAGAAACTGCTATGTTTACATATGGGTTAATCCAGCCTCTAGTGGCTGTCTCATTGACAGCCGCTAGAGGCGCTTCCGCACTTCTCCGCATTTTCACAGTGAGAAGATGCGAGCATCCATAGGAAAGCATTGTGAATGCGCATTCAGCCGAGGAGGAGGAGAGTCTGGCGCTGGAGAAAGAGGTAAATTTAACCCCTTCCACCCCCTAGAGCCCGGCGGGAGGGGGGCCCTGAGGGTGAGGGCACTATAGTGCCAGGAAAACAAGTATGTTTTCCTGGCACTATAGTGGTCCTTTAATGCAAATCTAGGTGTAACCATGTGTAACGGACCGTTATAGCAGAAAAGGGGTAAAAATCCGTTTAGGCGATAATCCCCTTTTCACAGACAGGCACAGCTACTGTAAAATCACCAAAACTCACGAATTGGATATAGGTGAATACATCAAACTCCCGAACTGCATACAAGGGAATAAGGTAGCACTCCAAACTGGAACCTCACGAATAGCTGCTAGCAGACGAACAGGAAAAGCAGACATCAGCTTACACTCCTAGCAATCAATCTCCAACAGCATACAGTGAATAGCCCCAAGAACAAGACAAGGCTCCGTGTTGAGGGTCAAGCAGTGGTCTGTTTATTGAGGGCTACCTGCCCCTGTATTTATGCAGGTCTCCCACCTGGTGGACACTCCCCTAGGGGACCAAATGGAAGACTGTAACACAGACAGACATGTATCACATTACAGACTTACAGAAGTAAAACATCCCCACAATGCATCCTGGCTTCCTCCCTTCTGCCCTGGAGATAATTGGAGAAGTAATTCAATTATCTCCCAGGACAAAGGCAAAACTCCATTACCATGTGGGGACACAAATACAGTAATATGCTATAAAATATATAAAGTTACTTTTTATACATTAAACACAGACATGTAACATATCCCCAGATAGTTCAGGTCTGAGTGCACATTATTAGGTGAATGGCACGCAGACCACACAAATACAGTTTAATTGCCATGGAGCCAGTCTTTAATTACACTAATATGCTCCATGGCATAGCTATATGGGTTAAAACATTCACCTATACAAACTACCGAATTTCCCTGCATTCACCAAATCCATACGAATTAGAACAAGGGGCTGGAGGTTCAGCGGTGCCTGCACGTAAAAGTGTCCGATTTTGGTGCATGAAAGCCGGGCAGAAAAGCGCTGGCTGCCCGGGGAGCTCCAGAACACCGCCGCCACCTAGCGGCCGCTAAGTGTAACAGCGGCCACCCAGTAACAAGCAATTAAGCTGCGGTTAACCGCAGCTTCAGGGCGGTAAATTGGCAGCACACTCCAGCTTCTGGGTGGCCAATTAACAGCGCCGGCCGGCTTCCCACGGCTCTGGGGAGGTTGCAAACAGGCTGTTTGTTCGGTAGATAGAATCTACCGAACAGCTGTGCAGAAAGGGAGAAATAAATCCTTCTGCACAGTAAAATTAACCCTTTAGCTGCCAGTCCATAATCCAAAGGCAGCAGGCGGGCAACCAGACTCCTCCAATGCAATGTGGCGAGGTTGGTCTCGTCACACCATGGAAGTATTTGTTTTCCCAAGCCATGTTTAAAGGGACACTCCAGGCACCGAGACCACTTCTGCTCATAGGAGTGGTCTGGGTGCCAACTCCCACTACCCTTAACCCTGCAACTGTAATTATTACAGTTTTTCATAAACTGCAATAATTACATTGCAGGGTTAACTCCACCTCTAGTGGCTGTCTACTAGACAGCCACTAGAGGTCACTTCCTGGTCCATAGCACAGGAAACCTGTGCTAGAGCGTCGCTGGATGTCCTCACGCTGTGTGAGGACCTCCAGCGTCGCTCAAAACCCCATAGGAAAGCATTGAAATGATTTTTCAATGCTTTCCTATGGGGAGACGTAATGCGCATGCGCATTAGGTCTCCTCGGCCGGTGGACGAGATCAGTCTCGCCCACCGGCCGACGCAATCACAAGGAGGAGCGTCGCGGAGGAGGAGACAGCGGCGAGGGACATCGCCGCTGCCTCAGGTAAGTCACTGAAGGGGTTTTCACCCCTTCAGTAACCGGGGATTGGAGGGTGGGAGGGAAAGGGACCTTCCAGTGCCAGGAAAACGGATCGTTTTCCTGGCATTGGAGTTTCCCTTTAAGTATTGCCCTTTTACTATGTATCTTTTAGTTTTGGACTGGTTGTGGTTATATTGTATATTGTGTATATCCTAAAATCTGTAACTGTTTGTGTCTTATTTTTCACACATTCCCTAGAAAAAATATATTTGTAAGAGGGTTATAATTTCTTACAAGCGTGCTTATTAGGGGGTTGAAGTAATTTACTTTAGCAGAGGAAAGAGACAGACTGTAGGAGCGCAGCATAAATTTATAGTGGAAAAAAGTCAGGTGCAGAGTGAAACTTTCTCCAACAGCGTTCAGCAGTTCTGGAACATTTTTGGAGGTATCGGGTCAGCTTGTTGTGCCAGGGTTCTAATTGGGAGCGCTTGCTGCGTTTAAATGTAGATTGTGCCATGATGGCTAGTTGAAAGGAGAGAGTGGAGTTGTAGAGTGAGTTTGCAGAGTTAGGGCAAGTGAGATTTGAGATGGGTAAAAGGAGAGTTTGGAGTCTAGTGGAAAAATGCCAGTGGAGCCAGTGGAGATTTTTGCAAGACTGGAGAGTTGAGGATGGTGAAATTTGGGTACGGGGTATGCCGATGTCAAAGGTCAACATATGGTGGTGAGATAAAGGTAATGGAACATTGGAGAGATTAGAGGTGGTACGGAGATTGGTGAAGATGAGGTCAAGAGTGTTTCCTGCTGTATGAGTTGCTGAAGTAGACCACTGTGTGAGGCCAAAGAAGAAGGTTACAGAGAGCAGATGGGAGGCATCAGGGCAGTTGAGGTTGTTGATTGAGATGTTAAAGTCCCCCAGTATGAGGGAAGGAGTGCTAGAGGATAGAAAGTGGGGTAGCCAGGAAGAAAAGTGTTCAATGAATAGCCTAGGATGACAGGAAAGGCGATAGTTGATAGTAATTCTTAAAGGAGTGGGTTTAAATAGACGGACAGTGTGAACTTCAAAGGAAGTAAAGCATAGGACAGGGGCAGGGAGGATAGGTTTAAAGGTACATTGCGGGGAGAGAAAGATGCCTACACCACCAAATTTACCGTTGTTAGGTCTGGGAGTGTGGGAGAATTGTAGTCCACCATTGCAAACCATCAGCATGAGGTTGGTTACTGCAGATTTGTGTTTAACATTGTATTGACTATCCACAGACTTCAGGTGGAAGGGGTTTACAATCACAATTTTTTTCCCACCATAACCTATTTGGATTTTGCTTTCCAAGCACTACCAAGTCTCCATAGCAAGCCAGTAACCAACCTCATGCTGATGATTTGCATCAACAATGAAACAGCTGTCCATGAGTGGTTCACTGGTTTTGCATCTTTTCCTAAGTTTTGTTTCAAAGCTGTTGTATGCAGCAAACACAGATTAAAAGGAATCCATGTTTAAAATGGAATGAGGTAAAAATGTGATTCTTTGTTGAACTAATTTGCATATTCCCACCCAGAATCCCTTGCAGTAGTAACATCACTGCAGATTTGTGATTTCTGTGGGAAAAGCAAGTCTTATGGCTTGACTGGTGTGCAGATCTTTGTTTAACATTGTATTGACTATAAATGTAGTAAAGAGCTTGGGGAGGGGCAGGCGGGCGGGCGGGCAACTGAGAACTCTTTAACTCAGACTGTGGAAGACAGAGATGATAGGCTCAAAAACGCCTGCAATAAAGCCATGGAGTGGAGAACCATAGAGGAGGTGAGGATTGGTCAATCATGACATTCGGGTGGGTATCAATAAAGAATGGGGGGGGGGGATGCAGAAATAACAGAGAATGCATTTAGAGATAAGCAGATAGGCGAATAGCATTTAAGTGAACAAGCCAACAATTGTACAAACTACCCTCTGGCAATTATTGATCTTAAAAACTGGGACAATGTGACCAATATAGCAAATGCCAGTCGAGTCACATGGGGAACTTTACGTAGCACAAATACACTACAAATATTTGGGCAATGAATACCGGGGATTGATGAAAACACAGTCTACATTATACTTATGATGATAATATACTCCTAGAAATGGCTAAGCATAACCCATTAAATAAGGGGTGGAGGGGGTGGCATACCCATAATCCTAACATATGTGATTTAATTTTTTAAAACCAGGTAAAAATCGATATCAAGGTTCTAGATATTATATAAATTTTTACCTGGTCTTAAAAAATGATTGTCCAGTTACGAGAGGAAACCCACTAATAATACCAAATCACATACAAAACCCCTACCCCCACTAAGAAATCTGAATCTCAAAAAATGAATATGAACTTTAATAATTAATTTCCCTTTCCCTGAAAAACAGTACTCCCGGTGGTGGACTATGTACTATTCCCTTCAGTTGCCCACACCTATCTCCATATTTCCCGAATTGAGCTGTACCCCTTTGTTCGTGGACCGAATGGAGCATGTGTGATCCCCCCTTTCCTACCCTTCGAACATCGACCACCCCTGGCTCGTTAACCTCAAAGGAACAATTAAGTCAAGTGCTTTCCCTGGGTGACCACCATTCGTGGAACCGAACAAGTGCTGTAGTGAAAGGCTGCCATTTTGTCTCCTGAACGCAGGCAGCAGTACATGGTCGTCGAGCGTCTGGAGCCCGCAAACTCCAGAGAAACTTATACCGCTGCTCGTTCCTCTCCCAGACCAGTTAGGAGAACGGCGTTCGTGAGATAGGAACACCGAACAGGGGGAGCATTCACTCCCTGGTAGTTAGGGGGAGCGTTCGTCAGTGTTCGTGCAGGAACCCCCAAAAATAGAGTGCCTGCCGACCCTTTTCTTGTGGAACTATTCTAAGCTACCACCTCGTGGCCGGACGGTCAAAACTTTACCCGAATGGTGAGTTTGTTCTACCAAACAGATCTGAGCGCTATTTGGACAACTTGGGCGCTCAGATCTGGGTTATTTGGGAATGTAAGATTTGTGGGGTTTCTGTAATATTTTGATATTTTTTTGGGGTATTTTGTATAATTTGTATTAGTTCCTGTACCTGAGAGATAATTGAGTTAGCCTTCTTTTGACTCAATTATCTCCCAGACACAGGGACGCCTGGGAGGGGCTTGTGTGATTTTCAACGGAGATCCCATGCTAGGGGTCTGTGCATAAAAAGCTGAGCTTTGAGCTGAATAAACCAGTTGACTCTCAGAACTGTGTGTCGTCCAGTTACTGGGGGAATGGGCTATAATCACTGACCAGCGCTTTTTTCCAGCTCCAATGAATTCCAGCAGAGCTATTCGGTCTCAGGATTGCAGCTCCACTACACTCCCCTCTATAAATGTGATGGCTGCCATCTTCTATCATCTTCCCATAGTCCTGTTGGGCATCTTTCTCAGGACTGATTTTTACATTGGAACCCGTGAACCCAAAATTAGATTTCAGTCACTTTAATAGATGTGTTTGTAGTTAGTAACATTTGATTGGGTCCTTTCCACGTACTTTACGTGATAATAAGGTTCTCTATCATAATCTCCAGGAACAATGGCATGAAATGGTTGGTTGTTTTCACTGCACAGCTGGGACCTTAGAATGGACAAATGTTTTGTTAGTCGGATGCAAAACAACATTACCAAATGAATACTCGTTTTTTGTAAATATATGTTTATTTTGGCATGAGGTTTTCCCATCATACCGTTATTTATTTATTTTTTTAATCAAGCATAACATAGAATGGTGGAATACACGACTCGCAGGTCTGTGTCAATGAAGCGTAAAACCATGGAACTCGCAGGTTCCTTAAACATTTAGGTAACTTGTGAGACATGTAGGTCTCCATTCTTGTTGGGTTATTAGTTGTCAGATGGTTACTAGTCGGTGGTCAGTTACTGTTTAACATCAAACAAAGCCAATGATTCAATAACAGTGTCTGTGTGAGGTTGTTACCCCATTGCATTTATCTTCTTGATGTCGGTTCGTGTCTCCCCCACTCTGTGGGTTGTATGGTCTCTCAGTCATCAGTGGGCACTATCTATCGGCTCATCCTAATAAGGGGCTCCCTGCGCGGGGGCTTAGGGAGTCTGTGAGTTTCTGAGGAGGGGGGGGGAGGGAGAAGGAGGGTATTAAGGTGGATAGAAGGCAAGTTTTGCTCTCAGTGATTGGTGTTGCGCTTATATTAAGGTTCTTTTCGGTCTCCACTGGTGGTGTCAGAAGTGTCTTACTTTAAAAGTGATTTGAAGTCGGCTGAGTCCGTGGATAGAATCCACTGAGTCCAGATATTCAGGTAGGTTTGGGGTCTCTCGCTGCTGCGGAATATTAGGTCTTCCATAGCACGGAGTTCTTCCATTCGTTGGAACCATAGTTCCATCGGTGGGGCTATGTCTTTCTTCCAGAATAGAGGCACCAACCCATTAGCCACATTCAGAATTCGTATTGTCAGTGAGTTTTTGTATGTGGATGTGCGGGTTTTCGTGTGATGTAAAAGAATTGGTGCCGGTTTGAAGGGGGGTGGGTCATCTGAAAATCTTTGAATGATATTGTGGACCTTTTCACAAAATGGTTTTATTTTGGTGCACTCCCACCTCATCTCCGCACCTCCAACAGCTATTATCTATGGTTGGTATCATTGCATGTAGCGACTGGGGTGTCCTATACCAGTATGTTAGTAATTTATACGCAGTTTCTTGTGTCTTACTGGACACCGCGCAATGTAGTGCGAGGTCACAGATTTTGTGCAATTGTTTGAGAGTTAGTGTTTCCCCTAGGGCTTCTTCCCATTTCCCCATAAAGTGAGGTGTTGGTGTATTCTGTTTTGTGAGGAGCATAATGTATAGGGTTGATATGCCATGTTCCATTGGATCTTTGTCTGTGCAGATTACCTCTAGGAGAGTTAGGTCTCTTGTCAGGAGGGGTTTCTGTGGGAGAGTGGTGAGGAAGTCTGTCAGCTGTTTATATCTGAAGCAGAGCATGAAATTTGGGGTGTTTGCGTCGGTCATCTTGGTGAGGGGTTTGATCTGTCCCTCCGTGAACAGGTGTCGTGCTTGGGGGATGTCTGCACCATTCCGCATTAGTAATCTGCCCTATCTTGGATTAATTCACCATTCTGCATTAGGTAACCGCCCTATCTTGGATTATTTCACCATTCTGCATTAGTTACCCGCCCTATCTTGGATTATTTCACCATTCTGCATTAGTTACCCGCCCTATCTTGGAATATTTCACTATTCTGCATTAGTTACCCGCCCTATCTTGGATTATTTCACCATTCTGCATTAGGTAAGCGCCCCATCTTGGATTATTTCACCATTCTGCATTAGGTAACCGCCCTATCTTGGAATATTTCACCATTCTGCATTATTTACCCGCCCTATCTTGGATTATTTCACCATTCTGCATTAGGTAACCGCCCCATCTTGGATTATTTCACCATTCTGCATTAGGTAACCGCCCTATCTTGGATTATTTCACCATTCTGCATTAGTTACCCGCCCTATCTTGGAATATTTCACCATTCTGCATTAGTAATCTGCCCTATCTTGGATTATTTCACCATTCTGCATTAGGTAACCGCCCTATCTTGGATTATTTCACCATTCTGCATTAGTTAACCGCCCTATCTTGGATTATGTCACCATTCTGCATTAGGTAACCGCCCTATCTTGGATTATTTCACCATTCTGCATTAGTTAACCGCCCTATCTTGGATTATTTCACCATTCTGCATTAGGTAACCGCCCTATCTTGGATTATTTCACCATTCTGCATTAGGTAACCACCCTATCTTGGATTATTTCACCATTCTGCATTAGTTACCCGCCCTATCTTGGATTATTTCACCATTCTGCATTAGTTACCCGCCCTATCTTGGAATATTTCACCATTCTGCATTAGTTACCCGCCCTATCTTGGATTATTTCACCATTCTGCATTAGTTACCCGCCCTATCTTGGAATATTTCACCATTCTGCATAAGTTACCCGCCCTATCTTGGAATATTTCACCATTCTGCATTAGTTACCCGCCCTATCTTGGATTATTTCACCATTCTGCATTAGTTACCCGCCCTATCTTGGAATATTTCACCATTCTGCATTAGTTACCCGCCCTATCTTGGATTATTTCACCATTCTGCATTAGTTACCCGCCCTATCTTGGAATATTTCACCATTCTGCATTAGTTAACCGCCCTATCTTGGATTATTTCACCATTCTGCATTAGTTACCCGCCCTATCTTGGAATATTTCACCATTCTGCATTAGTTAACCGCCCTATCTTGGATTATTTCACCATTCTGCATTAGGTAACCGCCCTATCTGTCATGATTCGGGGAACCCAACACGCTAACACACACACAGAAAGTGTGCAGTACCGGACCTTAGAGTGGCCGGGCTAAGCACACACAGAATAGTCAGGAGATAAGCCGAGTAAGGGGAACCAGAAAACAGAATAACGATAAACAAGCCAAGGTGAAAGGGTAGGAGATAGTCACAAAGTCAGTATAACAAGCCAGAGAGTACGTAACCAGAAAGCACACGTTCAGTATCAATACATAAAGCAAAGACCACAACAGGGCACTGAGAGGCAGGAAAGGTAAGTATAAATATCCTAGCCTTAATTCTGATTGGATAACTTCCAATCAGAATTAACAAACACACGTGGGGGGTATCTATACCCCCCACTGTGATTTTTGTACTGTCGCTTTAACGCCGGGTCACGTGAGTGACCCCGGCGTATTGATATGCTTGCCGGCTCCCAGCGTGCAGCGTTAGACATGCTGCCGCTGGGGGAAGGAGGAGGAGAGGACGCGAGCGGCGTGTCAAGAGGAGAGGACGCCGTTCGCCGAACGGTAAAAGTGTATTTTAATATTAATATAAGTATATATATTTAAAAATACACTTAGAATGACGTTACATATATATAATATGTATATATAATAGATGTACATATATATTATATATAAATACGTATAATTAAAATAATAAATAAATAAAATATTGAAACAAAATTTAATATAAATTATATATGCATATGTAATTTCATTCTAAATGTATTTTGTTATTAATATATATATATCGGTAACAAAATACACTTAGAATGACATTCTATATATATATATCTATCTATATATATAAAATACAAATAACCGCAAATATATATATATATATATATATATATATAGAGAGAGAGATAAATACATATAATTACATAAAAAATTACATTAGTATACACGTAGAATTTAAATACCTTTAAATGCGTATATATTAAAATTCTACGTGTATATTTAAATAATCTTTTAACGTAATTATGTGATTTGATTAATTAAAATTTGATTGACATGCCTGACAACACAGGGAGAAAGTGCAGAGAATTTAATTCGCAAGCACTATATTTGACCCTGTAACTCTCCAAGACAACATAAAACCTGTACATAGGGGGTACTGTTTTACTCGGGAGACTTCGCTGAACTCAAATATTAGTGTTCCAAACTGGTAAATTGTATTACAACGATGATATTTTAAGTAAAAGTGACTTTTTTCACATTTTTTACAAGCGAACTGCACTTTTATGGTCTATATTATTGTTGTAATATGTTTTACTGTTTTAAAACATTAATATTTGTGTTTAGTGAAGTCTCCCGAGAATAACAGTACCCCCCATGTACAGGTTTTATGGTGTTTTGGAAAGTTAGAGAGTCACATATAAGGCTTGCATTTCATTTTTTTCACATTGAAATTTGCCAGATTGGTTATGTTGCCTTTGAGAGCGTATGGTAGCCCAGGAATGAGAATTACCCCCATGATGGCATACCATTTGCAAAAGTAGACAACCCGAGGTATTGCAAGTGGGGTATGTCCAGTCTTTCTTAGTAGCCACTTAGTCATAAACACTGGCCAAATATTCGTTTTTTGCTTTTTTCACACAAAAACAAATGTGAACGCTAACTTTGGCCAGTGTTTGTGACTAAGTGGCTACTTAAAAAGACTAAACATACCCCACTTTCAATACCTTGGCTTGTCTACTTTTTCAAATGCTATGCCATTATGGAGGTAATTCTCATTCCTGGCTACCACACCGTCTCAAAGGTAACATTACTAATCTGGAAAATTTCAATTTAAAAATGGAATGTTCTATATTTGACCCTGTAACTTTCCAAAACAACATAAAACCTGTTAATGGGGGATACTGTTGTACTCGTGAGACATCGCTGATTACAAATATGTGCATTTATTTGCAGTAAAACCTAACAGTATTATGACATTCACAGTCAGACGGAAAATGTCAGACGGAAATGCAAATTTAAAAAAAAAAACTTATTTTTTCCAGTTTTTGTTTACGTTTTGTTTTGATCAGAACGTGCACTATTGACTCCGTCCTGAAGGGGTTAATGAGGCCAATATTTATAAAATGCATTACAGTAGTATTTGTGCCCGGAGTGTACCTTTAACAGCTTCAATACCAATAACGAGTATAAACTGTTTTAATTTCATGTATTCTGCATTATGTAATCTAATGCTTAAAGCCTCCCTCACCCTCATTTATACTCTAGTTATTATTACCAGCCTATAGAGGAAAGGATGTCTCTACCAGAAGCTGATAGTCACTGATATAATGAATGTAAAATTGCTGAAAATGTTATCTCAACTTTTAAACAGCACAGCAAGTTTCAATGGGTGATAACATTCTTACAGTCAGTGAGGGGGGAGGAGTGAATGGACTCTACCATTTCACTGTGCAGAACAACAAAGTAAAGATGAAACAGGAGCTGCAATGGGGAACCTCACAAACACCATTAAGATAAAGCAAACAAACACTTGTATAAAAAAAAAAAAAAATTAAATAAGAAAAAGCTCCCCAATGTTAATGAATACCACCTGATGCAGTATATATCAGAATCTAGGGAAACAAAAACTTTATATAGTGTATTATAGTTACAAAAAGGTGATAAAGGGGGAAAGGGTAAGTAAGAGCACTCACAAGACACAGGAAATTGTAGGCATGTCTCCCCAGGAAGGGGTGAATATCCGTGGGCTATACACCAAATGGCATCTGCAGATTATGAAGAAAACAGAAGCCAATAGCGTAATACACTTACACGTTTTAATGGTTAAAAATGCACTTGCAAAAAGGCAGTGTGTTCAAGCATATCTTCACCCAAGGTGGACCTCCAAATCAATGAGCTGCAAATAGTTGGATTAAATGCGAATAAGCAGGATAAAAGCCAAATAAACAGTGTAAAATAAAATAAGTCCCAAATAAGCATCCAACGCGTTTCGTCCAGTTCATGGACTTCCTCAGGGATCTGGGATACTGTAGCAGCTTCTTCCTTCATATACAGCTCTTAAAATTCAGACTTCCTATCAGCTGGCGGTCAAATGCGTTACACTATGGAACGCACTAGTCACTTCCTGTTGGCTTACGACCCTTCCGGCATTCGGCTCTGTATAACAAACAGATCAAAACTTGCGCATGCGTAAAATGTGAGGCCAGTCTCGTATGCGCGCCAGCTTCTTATGAATAAACACTGAACAGTCTAAGTTCTCATAAAACAGCCGAAAAGGTTATGCATACAAAACTGAAGGCACATATATACTACTGTGCATTCAATACATAAACATAAAATAACCAATGAACGGATTAGCAACAGATGTTGAGGATATGCCAAAAGAACATAAATAATGAAAAAAAATATAGAATGAAAAATTGAAATATAATGTAATTACAATATGTGATATATAAGGATGCATCTATGCTTTGACCATTAATGATGTAACTATCTCCCAATATGAATAATTATATGTTTAATGGATGATGTATATGAACTCTGAGGTGTTATTGTGAAGACTCTGAAAGCTTCCATCCGAAAGATCAGGTGGAAACAAGAGGTAGAGGATTTGTATATTTGATGACCGTTCACGGACTCCACCAATCCGAAATGAAAGGAGGTGGAGCTATGGACACAAATGGACAGTAAGCAGCACGAATAGGACGTCTGATGAAGCCCAGGTCACGTGGGTGAAACGCGTTGCGTCACGAGTGGGCAGAGCCAGGATCCGAAACAAGGAAGCAACTGGAGCTGCTGACTTTTAACCTAAGCGCTTTTTTTTGTGGGAACTTGTACATCACAAGCCCATCATTTATTGAGTAAGCAGTTTTAATTGTTAAACCAATAAATATATTATTTTATACTGCGCCATTGGTGTGCTCCTGGATCTGTCTCCCATACGGTGCTGCAGAGTACGCTTGGTTTCCCTGGGATACCTGATTGTGGGATTTTTCCCTCTCCATAGGAGCCTATCCCACCCAGAGCCAGGGCTAATCAGGCTCTGGGAAATGTGAGTGAACTCCCAATTTTGTATAAGTGTGCTCTACAAAAATATTTGTAATCGAATGGTCTGCACTGTGTTTATATGTATCTTTTCCGATGTTTTTTTAATATAATATTCTGGTAAGATATAAACTGACCTTGTGTGCAGACTATTTCAACTCAACACCAGCTTCTGGTTTTGGACATTCTCCAATACAGCTACAGATGATTGGAATCTGTTGGACTGCACAAAATCAGGACTAGCTAAACCTTTCCTCCCCTCCCTGCTACCACATGATACGGTTACCTAGCGGTCTGATCTCCTCCCACTCCACTACCGCAGTGAACAGCAGACATCTTTAAAGTTTGTCAATCTGTCTCAATGTTGCGATTTTGCTATTTCAGATCTCCAATACAAGCTTACAATCACTCACACCTGCCACACAGGTACAGACCCTGGCCTGATTCATCCAGGCTTGCATGCATGCTGATGGGAACAAAACAGAAAAACAGTAAACCACGTTTTAAACTCCTGGTTTTCAACTCACACTTAAAAGCCAACTTTAAGCAACTCCAAGTGAGTAAGCTGTCAGTTAGCTGTGGGTTTATACAGTTAAATAAAAACCCAATTAACTCCGCAGTTGCACACAGGGAAGAGACTGCTTTTTACCCGTTTGAAAGTTTCGCTCACATTTTCACTGTAAAACTTGTTTTTAAAATAAAAAAATCAAGTTGCAATGTATCTCCTCCCCCCAACCACCCACCACCACCTAACAATACAGATCATTTAACTTTCTTTGTGAATGTCATAAATGGGAAAATCATCAGGAAGAAAAAAGGAGCAGGAATCTAAAAGCATACATGTCAGGAAGACACATTTTGATGTCAGAAAAGGTGGAAAGTCACAAGTGTTTTTAAAAGTGTATTAAAGGATCACTATAGGGTTAGGAACACAAACATCTATTCCTGACCCTATAGTGTTAAAACCACCATCTAGCCCCCCTGGGCCCCTCATGCCTCCATAAATATAGCAAAATCTTACTGTATTCAAGCCTGAAGCTGTAACTCTGCATGCTGTTTGTCAAAAAAAAAAAAATCAGTCTGCTGACATCATCAGAAGTGGTGGCCTGATCCAATCACAGTGCTTCCCCATAGGATTGGCTGAGACTGACAAAGAGGCAGATCAGGGGCAGAGCCAGCGTGATTCAAACAGCCCTGGCCAATCAGCATCTCCTCATAGAGATGAATGGAATCAATGACTCTCTGTGAGGAAAGTTCAGTGTCTGCATGCAGAGGGAGGAGACACTGAATGTTTGGATGCATTTTAGGCAGCCATGACCCAGGAAGGATCTCTAACAACTATCTGAGGAGTGGCCAGTCACGTTATCACTAGGCTGTAATGTAAACACTGCATTATCTCTGAAAAAGCCTGAAGGTAATGATTCTACTCACCAGAACAAATGCAATAAGCTGTAGGTGTTCTGGTGGCTATAGTGTCCCTTTAAACCATAACTAAGAATACATTGGAACGTTATATACAGATTGTGTAAAAATTTCAATGAATATAGAGGCAGCAAAATATTTATTATATATATAACAAATAAGGAGAGGTTTTAGTTTTTTTTAAATAAAAACATGTGGTGAGGGAAGAGCAACAAGACATTAATTAAGGAGTGTTGTTGAGTGCATCTCTCATTGATCAAATTGTAGAACATGCGGGCAATGTACTTATAACCAAAGAGGTCCGTTGGTCCATAAGTCGATTTGTCATCGATTTTCACATCCAATATAAAGCAAGGATCTCTAATTTAAGCCGGTTTGCCTTCAACGTTCTCCTGGCAGCTAGAGTAAGTTCAAAGTCTTTGGAAGGAATGGTAATAATCTGAAGCAATCATGAAATGTCATTTTTATAAATCACCCCCATTTTTTCTGCTATAATGAAAAACTTCCATTTTTGGGAGAAGAAGGATGTAGAAAGTGCACTGTGTACAGTGTGTATGTAGATAAATAATTTTGCAGAATAAAGTAGACTAAGCAACAGTTGATCTAATTTTCTCATCGTCTTTCTGGGTGGATCCTTCAAGAAAGTCGTTTAGGGCTCTCCATAAAGCACGGACATTTCCCTCCCCAAAGCCGTCTGCTCCCCTACGCTCAATAAGTTCCAAATAGAATGAGTCATTGCTCCAAAGGGGCTCGGCAAACACCTGCAAAAGGTATCCGTTTGGCATGTCGCTGTTTTGGGACTTTGAATCCAAAAGAATCCCAAACTGTGAGAGGGTTTCTGCTTGTAGCCCTAGACCCCGGATTTCGTCCTGCTTTGAGGGGTCAGAGTAATATGTTGGAGGTTGGGTAGTAAAACATACTCCCTGATTAGCCATGGACCGAGCAGTCTTGAAGATATCTGTGGCAAATAGGCCAACATGCTGAATACCTCCTTCTTTGTGATGATTTAGGAACAGATCTAACTGGTTGGTTCCTTCCTGTGGCAAAGATTCTGCCAACACCAACTTACCACATTTTCCAAGCTCTGGGGAATCCATTGCAGTCAAACGAAGACCGATGTTGGGCCCACTAATTTCAAAACCTCTATCGCAATCCTCTTCTTTGCTCAGAGGGAAATGTTTGAAACCAAAACATCGTTCATACCACTTTATTATGTGTGGTGAGCTCCCACGTGGACAGGCATAAGTGACATGGTCAATGCAGGTCAAGTCACCAGGAACAACAGGATTACTGTCGCTTCTCAGGTTCTGGAACTCCGGAAGAAAGTTGTCTCCGTAACGTGTGCGGTCAATTAATGTATGACGCACATTTCCAACCACAGATTTCACTACACAAAATGTAACCGAGCCATAGTCATCATGGACTTCTGTAGGAGGAACTAGCAGCTGGCATCTTTCGTTAAGTAGCTGCTGGCAAAAGCCTGGTACGTCCTCCACATCAAAGCTGACATTGCAAGCGGTATCTGGAGATGGCAATGGAACAGCCGCATCATACAGCATGGACGATCCTTTGGTAGTCTTCTGGTTGTTTTCATTAACCATGAACACCACTCCTCCATTTCTCAGGGCCACTTGGCTTGGACTTCTACCATCTAGCCCTCGAGCAGCAAATGGCTGAAATTGATACTTGGTCATCAACTCCTGGACAACTCTCTGAGCATTGGATACCTGGAGGATGATGTGGCTTAACCGGATCAGACGAGACGTCATTGTAAAGGGTTTCTGTATACAATGAGAGAACAAAGTTTAAGACAGAAATTAATTGGTGTATAATAAAAGCCAAGTGATGAAAATCACTTTGATTATACATGTTCTTATGCTAGGCTTGCATGCTCAACACAATGTATTTAGTCATGTTACATAGTTACATAGCTGAAAAGAGACTTGCGTCCATCAAGTTCAGCCTTCCTCACATATGTTTTTGCTGTTGATCCAAAAGAAGGCAAAAAACCCAATCTGAAGCGCTTCCAATTTTGCAACAAACTAGGAAAAAATTCCTTCTTGACCCCAAAATAGCAGTCAGATGTCTCCTTGGATCAAGCAGCTATTACCCCACTAATTAGAAATTGTATCCCTGTATGTTATGTTTTTGCAAGTATTTATCCAATTGCAATTTAAACATCTGTATAGACTGACAAAACCACCTCTTCCGGCAATGAATTCCATATCCTTATTGCTCTTACTGTAAAAAAACCTTTTCTTTGCCTTAGATGAAATCTCCTTTCTTCAAGCCTAAATGTGTGACCTTGTGTCCTATGTATAGCCCTGTTTATGAATAGATTTCCAGATAATGGTTTGTACTGGCCCCGAATATATTTGTATAATAATGTTATCGTATCCCCTCTAAGGCGCCGTTTTTCCAAACTGAAGAGATTTAAATTTTTTAACCTTTCTTCATAACTAAAATGCTCCATTCCTTTTATCAATTTTGTAGCTCGTCTCTGCACTTTTTCTAGTGCCATGATATCCTTCTTTAGAACAGGTGCCCAAAATTGCACTGCATATTCAAGGTGTGGTCTTACCAGCGATTTATAAAGAGGCAAAATTATATTTTCATCTCGAGAATTTATGCCCCTATTTATACATGACAAAACCATACTGGCCTTAGCAACGGCAGATTGACATTGCATATTGCTACCTAATTTGTTGTCTATAACAATTCCCAAATCCTTCTCGTGTGTGGTTATCCCTAGTTCACTACCATTTAGGGTGTAAATTGCTTGTGCATTCTTAACCCCGAAGTGCATAACTTTGCATTTTTCTACGTTAAATTTCATCTGCCATTTTAGTGCTCAGTCCCCCAATCTATCCAAATCCCTCTGCAGCAAGGCAATATCCTGCTCACATTTTATTACTTTACAAAGTTTTGTGTCATCTGCAAACACTGATACATGGCTTTCAATGCCCATTTCAAGATCATTTATAAATATGTTAAATAGAAGCGGTCCCAAAACAGAACCCTGAGGGACACCACTTACCACTTTTGTCCAGCTTGAAAATTTACCATTTATGACAACTCACTGTACTCTATCCTTAAGCCAATGTTCTACCCAAGAACAAGAATATTCATCTAGACCAATTTCTTTTAGTTTGAAGACTAACCTATTGTGAAGAACCGTATCAAATGCCTTGGCAATATCCAAGTAGATCACATCCACTGCAACACCCTGATCTATATTTCTACTTACTTCTTCGTAGAATGCAATTAGGTTAGTTTGACATGACCTGTTTCATAAAACCATGCCGATTATTGCCAATAACACAGTTCTTCCCAATGAATTCCTGAATATTATCCCTTAATAGTCGTTCAAATAATTTCCCAGTCACAGAAGTTAAGCTCACAGGTCTATAATTTCCAGGCAAGGATTTTGAACCCTTTTTAAATATAGGAACAACATCTGCCTTCCTCCGGTACAATACCTGAAACCAAAGAATCTTGAAAAATTAAATACAGAGGTTCACTTATTTCCCCACTTAGCTCCTTAAGTACTCGTGGGTGGATACCGTCAGGCCCCGGAGCTTTATTTACATTAATTTTCTTTAATAGCTGTAGCACCTTGTCTCGAATTATCCGAACACAGGTTATCTGTAAGTTTGTTGCAGCGATCATATGCATATCTCTTGCCATAGGATCCTCATTAATATATACCGAAGAAAAATAGTTATTTAAAATTTCTGCCTTTTCCTGGTCTTCATTGACTAACAGACCCATCTCTGTTTTCAGTGTACCTACACTTTAATTTTTTGTTTTTTTAGAATTAATGTACTTGAAAAAATGTTTGGGGTTGGTTTTGCATTCTTTGGCTATCAATTTCTCATTTTCTAGTTTAGCCACTTTAATTGCCTTTTTGCAAGTATTATTGGCTTCCTTATATCTTATATAGGATGCATCTGATTGGTCCGATTTAAATGCTTTAAAAGCCCTTTTCTTATTTTTAATCTCTTGTTTTACTTCTCTACTAAGCCACATTGGTTTTAATTTGTTTCTTTTATATTTATTCCCCAATGGTACATACTGTGAAATGTACCTAATATTTGTTTGAATAGTTTCCATTTTTCCTCAGTGTTTTTATCACTAAGGCGTTCATGCCAGTCGATATGTTGTAGAGCTGCCCTAATCTTATTAAAATTGGCTTTTTTTAAATTATACGTTTTAATATACCCCACATGCTTTTGCTTTTTTGAGTTTATTTCAAAAGTTACCATATTGTGATCACTATTTCCCAAATGCTCCCCTACTTGAATGTTAGTTAAAAGATCAACATTGTTTGTTATAACGAGATCCAGACAAGCATCCTTTCTAGTTGGTCCTTGTACCAGTTGTGACATAAAGGTGTCATTTAACACATTCAAAAAACGGATTCCCCTAGCTGAAGTACTAGTCACTCTATCCCAATTTATGTCCGGGTAATTAAAGTCTCCAATAATTAATGTGTTCCCCCGATTTGCAGCTTTCCCAATTTGCTCTAACAGCAGTTCTTCCTCATTAATATTTACATTTGGTGGTTTATAACATATCCCAACCAATAACGTATTTCCCTTTGTTTGCCCCAAGCAGATATCTACCCATAAAGCTTCCACATTTTCCTCGTCACACTCCACATGATTTGACTTGAACTCATGGCTGACATACAAACATACCCCACCACCCTTTTTCCTATCCCTCCTAAATAATGTGTGCCCATTTGTCTCATCCGACCATGTTTCTGTTATGCCTATTATATCGTATTGTTTAGTGTATGCTATTGCCTCTAGTTCCCCCATTTTGTTATATAGGCTCCTTGCATTAGTAAGCATACATTTAATATTACCATGAGTCATTTGTACTTTTTGTGAATCAATATTACATACCTCCTCTGTTCTGAACTTCCCCCTCCCCACTCCCATTGTTCTGAGCTAAGGCCCATCTCATTTCTATCCTATCTCCATTTTCTAGATTGCTTTGAGCCTCCCCCCTACTACTAGTTTAAAATCTCCTCCAACCTTCTAGCTAGGGATCGACCGATATTGATTTTTTAGAGCCGATACCGATACTCTGTGAACTTTCAGGCCGATAGCTGATATAATTTGCCGATATTCTGTACATTTACCATTTTGGAAAATAAAAAACAATTTCTAAAGGTAAATGCACAAAATATACATGCCACGTGTAGTGGATGCAGTGTGTTTAGACAGGGGAGCTGTGTATGTGTGTGTAGTGGATGCAGTGTGTGTAGTGGATGCAGTGTGTGTGTAGTGGATGCAGTGTGTGTTTGTATAGTGTGTGTGTATATAATGCAGTGTGTTTGTATAGTGTGTGTGTATATAATGTAGTGTGTGTGTGTATATAATGTAGTGTGTGTGTGTATATAATGTAGTGTGTGTATATAATGCAGTGTGTGTTTGTATAGTGTGTTTGTATATAATGCAGTGTGTGTTTGTATAGTGTGTGTGTATATAATGCAGTGTGTGTTTGTATAGTGTGTGTGTATATAATGCAGTGTGTGTTTGTAGTGTGTGTATATAATGCAGTGTGTATATAATGCAGTGTGTGTTTGTATAGTGTGTGTGTATATAATGCAGTGTGTGTTTGTATAGTGTGTGTATATAATGCAGTGTGTGTTTGTATAGTGTGTGTGTATATAATGCAGTGTGTGTTTGTATAGTGTGTGTGTATATAATACAGTGTGTTTGTGTAGTGTGCATTATATATACACACACTATACAAACACACTGAATTATATACACAGTGTGTTTGTGTAGTGTATGTGTATAATAATAGTGTGTGTGTGAGGGGGCATTTTTTATCAAAATTTTTTTTTTTTTATATTTATATTAAATTATAATTTTTTTATATATTTAATTATTATCATTTATTTTTTGTTGTCCCCCCTCCCTGCTTGTTGCCTTGCCAGGGAGGGGGGATATGTTAATCCCTGGTGGTCCAGTGGCATTGGCTTAGCTGGGGGAGGGGAGTGAAGTGGGGTGGGCAGCAAGCGTTTACTCACCTCCCAGCAGCTCCTCCAGCTCCCCAGTGTAAATCTCGCGAGACCCGCGGCCGTCAGAGCTGGCCGCGGGTCTCGCGAGATTTACACTGGGGAGCTGCTGGGAGGTGAGTAAACGCTTGCTGCCCGCCCCCCCAGGACCGCCGGGCTTGTAATGAGCCTGGCGGTCCTGGGAGGTATTATCGGCAATATCGGTATCCCTATTGGCCGATACCGATATTGCCGAAAATACCGAATATCGGCCGATTATATCGGTAATACCAATAATCAGTCGATCCCTACTTCTAGCCATCCTATCCCCCAGCACAGCAGACCCTCTCCCGTTTAGGTGCAATCCATCACGACTATACAGGTTGTACCCAAGCGCAAAATCGGCCCAGTGCTCTAAAAACCCAAAACCCTCCTTCCTGCACCAAGACTTCAGCCACGCATTGACCGCTCTAATCTCCCGCTGCCTTTCTGCTGAAAATATTACCATGGAGGTCCTTTTCTTTAACTTACTTCCTAGATCCCTGAACTCACTCTTTAGGACCTTCCATTTTCCTCTGACTTTGTCATTGGTACCTCATTGTCATTGGTATGTTCTTCCTCGCAGAATGGATGTTGTGGCAATGAGTGAAACGTGTTGTGCAACAGTGACAAATTGTCCCTCTTCACATCAAAACACAATTCTAATTACCATTTCCAAGGAATGCTATAGTATTACAAATACCATCATGTATTCTTAATGCTATAGTGTTCTTCTCCCAATAAAGAGAAGGTTTACTCAGCTTTTACTTACCAGGTCCTCCGTTCCATGACGCCATCCAACAGGCATTGCCTCTTCAGCTTCTGAGAGCCGCACTCAACCAATCCAATGCCTCTCAAAGTAAAACATTGAATCCAATATTCCACATAATCAGCATTTGATCACATTCAAAGTCAAACTCTTATGAGAAGTGCCTCTAGTTCCGGTCAGGAAGAAAGCCATAAGAGGTTTGGCTAGCCCTGCAATTACACTGCCCTATCTACTAAACAGCAATGATTTTATTTTTTTATATTGCAAGACTAAAAGACAGGGACACTGCACCCATACTGCTTCACTGAGATGAAGTAGTTTTGGTGCCTTTAGGGTACCTTAACAAGTAACAGAATGGCACATTTTTAGGTCCATGAATGTATCCCCTCTGGTAATAAACAAGTTATTACATTTAAAAGAGAAATGAAGAATATATACTGTGAACACTTTATTGAGCCATAATATTAATACATTCATGATACTTTGTTTAGTTCGTTAATAGTATGCAGTATGTGAACATACGGTCAGGGCTCATTCACCGAAGTGAAAATGAAATCTCCCCTTACACCATATCTTTCGCTCCAAATAGGTTTTGGCCTACCATTTAGAAGTTATACTCCACATACCGTGTGCTGTATACTGTATACATTGAAAGATTAAACTCATGCAATAATACAGATAGAAATATAACCTTTATTCTTAAAATTGGTGATATTTACATAAGACAGATCTAACTAGTGAGTGCAAAAAAACAACAAAAAAAGAGAAATATTTACATAAAGACAAATCCCTCAAGTATAGTGTAATTATTTCAACGTAGCCATCTGTGGCGGAACCAACCTCGCCACTGTGCACTGGAGAAGCCTGGTTGCTCGCCTGCTCCCGTTAGACTATGGCCCCTGTTCTTTTTCCCTGCAGAAAGGCTGGTTTGTGCCTTTCTGCGGACTGTTAAAGCCATGCTACCCCAGATAGCTATGCCATGGAGCCCAGCTGTATACTGAAAGACTGTATGAAAGACTTTGGCTCCATGGCGATTGAACTGTATGTATGTGATCTCAGCGCCATCCGGTAATAATGTGCGCTCAGATCTAAGCTATCTGGGGATAGGTAGAATGTCTGTATTTTATGTAATAAATGTAACCTTGTGTATTTTACTGTCTTTTTACTGCCATGTGCTTAATGGAGTTTTGCCTCTGTCCTTGGAGATAATTGGATTACTTCTCAATTATCTCCAGGATAGAAGACTCTGTGGAACTGGTTTTGGGCAGAAAAGCCATGCTTCATTTGGTCACAAAGGACCTCAATCTATCTTTTGAACCAATGGACAAATTTGGATGATTTTGACATATGTTTGTATTTGGAGTATGTTGATTCGGAAAATGTAAGTGTAAATGTGATGCATACTTTCAAAGTTATGAATAATGTGGAAAAACTGTATTCCTCTGCCTGTGATAATTATATCACCCATTGTGTTCAGTAATCATATCACAGGCAGAGGGGATGATTTAGTGTGGGAGTGTCTGTGTGTATTGTACGGATTGATTGGTTGTTCTGTAAAACCCTGTGGGTAGTACTATGTTTGTGGATTGGGAATAAAAGAGGCTGTATGTGCCAGTACAATCAGATTCTGCTTAACCCTCAAAACAAAGTGTTGTCTCATTATTGGGGGAATTGGATTGTATGCTGATCGCCGGGAGTGTAACCCTTTCGTATGGTTTTCCTGTTCGGCTGTTTCCAGGATTCGTAGAGTTTGCAGTTCGGGAGATTGGTGCTTACAGCTGCTGGTGCATCTGGAAAGGGGAAGATCTACTAAACGACTTTTAACCCCTTTTATGCCTTGGGGTGCCGTTACACCATCAATGATCAATTCATTAGGACATAGTAACATTTTATTAAAAGTCAATATAGCCGATCTCTATTAATATGAGTTGTTCTATTCTTTCCCTCAGTTATCCTAAATAGGCGAGTCGGATCTACCTATGATAATTCATATTAGGAAGCACTAGGTTCAGACCTGCATTTTTAGAAGTGTGGACATAAATTGCAACTTCTCATATCACTACGTAATTTCAAGGGTTAGAATTCCCCCAGTTCTCTTACCCCCTCCTATTTAAGGACCAAACTTCTGGAATAAAAGGGAATCATGACATGTCACACATGTTGTGTGTCCTTAAGGGGTTAAACCATTGAATTTTATAGTAAAATTATTTTTTCCAATCTATCTACATTTCAAAAAAGGTTAAATGTTAATTATTCATGACCTAGTATTAGGCAATCGTATTATTACTGTAAATTATTATTTGTGTCTTTGATCTACGTACATCTATATATGATGTATTTTATTTTTTGTATTCATTATAAAAGTATTCATATATTTATGTAAAATATAAAATCTTTCCATAAAAAAAGATTTGAAAAAATGTATTTGAGATATATATATATATATATATATATATATATATATATATATATATATATATATATATATATATATATATCAAATACATTTTTTCAAATCTTTTTTTATGGAAAGATTTTATATTTTACATAAATATATGAATACTTTTATAATGAATACAAAAAATAAAATACATCATATATAGATGTACGTTATATATATATATATATATATATATATATATATATATATATAAAACGCTATAATATAGAATGGCCACTAGGTGTCGCTGACGTAACACATTCATGTGCAATGAACCATTATATAGCCACTAGTAACAGCCGATTGTTCACAAAAAAAAAAAACTAAGATCTAAGATCAATGAATAAATTAAACAAATCTGTTTAATTTACAGGGAAAATAGCCACAAAGGCAAATCGTAGACGCACTGGACACGATTCACCCGGCTCACATTACCGGGAGCCTCAGGAGTGCTAATCAGGTTTAAATACCCCTTCCCATATTCGTACTGGTAGATTGCCAGGTCACCTGATGTAATCACGCATGATGGCTGCCAAGACAAATAACACTGGAGATTTTGCACGTGGAGTCTAGTTGCCAGGTTTTTCAACGTCAAACGTGCAACTCTTAAAGGGACACCACAGTCATCAGAACCACTACAGCTTAATGAAGTTGTTCTGGTGAGTATAGTCTGTCCCTGCACGCTTTTCAATGTAAACACTGTTTGTTTAAGAGAAAAGGCAGTGTTTACATTACAGCCTAGCAACACCTCTAGTGGCAGTCACTCAGACGGTCTCTAGGGGTGCTTCCTGGAGGGGGGGATTTAACTATAAATAAGACAATTACAAGAATACTTACAGGAACAATAGGTTGAAGAGGACCCTGCTCAAACGAGCTTACAGTCTGTAGAAAGTGGGGTATAAAACCCATTTGGACAGGAAATAGCAATCAAATAAGGTGGGAGTGAACCAGAGTTGGAGGAGAGAGTAGAGACAGGTATGTGAGGTAGAGGTTACTCTGGGAGGCCATAAGCTTTTCTAAAAAGATGGATTTTAAAGCCCTTCTTAAATGATTGAAGACTAGGGGAGAGTCTGATGGCGGTAGGCAGGCTATTCCATAGGAAGGGAGCCGCCTGCGAAAAGTCCTGCAAGCGTGAGTTGACCGTACGGGTGCGAGCAGCGGACAGGAGAAGGTCACGGGCAGAGCGTAGAGACCGAGAAGGGGCATATCTATGGATCTGTGAGATATAAGAGGGGCTAGGATTTGTCAGTGCTTTATAGGTGTGAATTAGTACCTTGAATTGACTCCTATAGGATACAGGAAGCCAATGTAAGGACTGGCAGAGGGTTGAGGTTTGATAGGACTGGCTAGAGAGGAAAATCAGTCTGGCGGCGGCATTCATTACGGACTGTAGCAGAGCAATATGGCTTTTGGGAAGACCAATTAAGAGAGGGTTACAATAATTACTAGAAAAGCTACAATTTCTGGGGAAATTGTGTGAAGTGTTCTTGCCTCCACCTGGAGTGGGCGGAGTAACTTATTCATTTATATAGCACATTTATTTGCCACGTTGTTGCCTAAAGTGCTTCACCGTTACATTAAAACATACAGTTATAAAAACATTAGCAGGTGCAAAAGGCCCTGTCTATGACATCACTTGCTGCTCCAGCCCGGCACAGGTCAGTATTTTGGCGTTTGCCATCTTCAAACGGTCGTATTTTAAAAACTATAAATCCTACAGTGAAGAGCTTTATATTGTGAGAATCACAAGACCCAGACCTACATTTTGATGCATAGTATGTCTCTGAAGTATTACAAATGAAGGCACAGTCACAGTTTAGAAATTGCCCTTCAAGTTTGAGCTGGCTTGAGTGAAGTTTCAATGAATGTCAATTGACGGCGTGAGTTTCAAACAAATGGTCATATTGTGAAAACTATAGGGACTATGGCTTAGCTGTGGACATTTTAGTGGCAGCAGGGATAGCTGAACGTTTTGGTATAAGATTTGTGTAGGTGGGCTTCAAACTGAGGGAGTGGTGGCAGTTTAGAAATCATGTCCTGATTTTTCAGCTTTTGCCAGCTCCCACTCTAGCTTTGCCATTCATTCCTATGGGACCAATTTCGCCACAAGAACGATGATATTTCGAGAACCATTCGGCGAAACGTTCCACAAAGTATAGCACACCAATCGGGAACAATCCGCACGTTTCGGTATATTACTGTCTATGTAGTGTAAAAACTGTGGGAGGAGTTAGGGTGGTAAATTTGGCTATAATAATAATAATATATATGTGAGATAACATTAAGTGGTGGATGCGGGCTATGTTTTTAAGATGGAATCTACAGAATTTTGCAACATACTGGATGTGAGGCTAGAATCAAGTATGACGCCAAGACAGCATGCTTGCAAGGATGGACTTATGTGGATACCACTAACTTGAAGGGAGAGTGAAAGAGGAGGATCAGTATTAGGAGGAGGAAAGACAAGGAGCTCAGTTTTTGAGATATTGAGTTTCAGAAAGCGGGAGGACATCCAGTCAGAGATGGAAGAAAGGCAATTAGTGACACATTGCAGGACAGCAGGGGAGAGGTCCGGGGAGGAGAGATATATATGAGTGTCATCAGCGTACAGGTGGTAGTGGAATCCAAATGAGGTAATACGTTTGCCAAGAGAGGCAGTATAAAGAAAAATAGAAGGGGACCAGGAACAGAACCTTGGGGGACTCCAACCGAGACAGGACAAGGGGAGGAGGTATCATTAGAAAAGGAGATGCTGAATGAGCGTTGGGAGAGATAGAAGGAAAACCAAGAGAGGACAGAGTCACAGAGACCGAGTGATTAAAGAGTTTGAAGAAGGAGAACATGATCAACGGTGTCAAAGGCAGCAGAGAGGTTAAGAAGCATTAGTATGGAGTAGTGGCCTTTGGATTTAGCTGCAATTAGGTCATTAGTAAATTTGATAAGTGCAGTCTCAGTAGAGTGGAGAGGGCGGAAGCCAAACTGAAGAGGGTCAAGGAGAGAGTTGGAATTGAGGAAACAAGTCAGACTGGTTGTAATGGTATTTATTAATTAATGACTTTTTGTCATAAAAAAGCATAATGAGCTTAATGCTTTAGAGGCACCACTAGGGGTCAGTGTGCTAACTCATGTGCTTCTGGAAGTGACATCACAGGCCAGCCTACTTACTGGATAAAACCAAATAGTAGGAGGAACTCTCTCGCTTTTTCCTTTGCTTGCATTGATTGAAGATGTAACTGACTGTATAGCTCCAGCCAAACAGGCTGGAGCCATGTAAGTAATATGTTGTAGTTTGTATTGTGTAATTATTGTAGTAAATTGACATTCTGCTGGCATTTGTTTAATTGTTATTATAATTATATTAAATATACATTTAATACTACAATGTTTTGTGTATTTCCTATTATATATTCGACCATAATACCGAACTCTAAAAAATATTAAAGTTGTTATTTGTTGCTTAATTATTATATATTAATTAATATTCATATTTAAGTCACGACTTTAACACTTGGCGACGAAGATATGGGATTATGCTGGAATATTAGGGAAAATACAAAAGTTATGCATTTTGTTTAATAAATATAGTCAATTGTCTGTCTGTATAGAAGTGAATAAATTGATGCAGATGGAGACCAGTGTTTAAATTTTGACCTTTGATGAGCTATTGAATGTTTTATTTTATTGTCTATTTAACATGTCTATGCTATGCTTTTGTGCATACTATTCTCTTATTTCTAGTGATTGTATTGCACTTGAAAACTTTATGTATTACTCATAAGTCCATTTGAAATTCTGTATTGCTTAAAAGTAGCCTTTTGCGTCAGTTTTATATTACCCTGGGAAGGGGATTAGCTATTGTATATCCCTGAGAGACCAGAAAATATAAAATAAGTAATACGTGGGTTTATTGTGTATCTGCCTAGCGGGTGAACTGCCATAACGTGGGCTGTAAACTTAGTTACAGTAGCGGGTGGGGAACTTAGGCTAGGGGGTACTGAGCATATCTGCCTAGCGGGTGAACTGCCATAACGTGGGCTGTAAACTTAGTTACAGTAGCGGGTGGGGAATTTAGGCTAGGGGGTACTGAGTATTGGACTTTTAGTGACTAGGAAATACATATATTGATTGTTGTATGTATGTATGTATGCTTGCCTGGGAAAGGGGGTATTGACCCATAGGGACCAGGGGGTATTTGTGTAAACCGAACTGGGGTGGGAGGTCTCTAACCCCATTGTCCAGTAGGTGCTTGATTTGTGTCTGTTTAAAGTGCATGAGTGGTTACAGTTAACAAAAAACGGAAGAGTGATAAGAGAAAGTAGGCATTTTGGGTTATCTATACATGTTTAAATAGAAGGGTGGTAAATAGGAATGTAATTGTTTTGGTTAATGTTTAGATTAAATTGGTAAATACAGCAGTAATCACGAGTGTTTAGATTAAATTGGTAAATGCAGCAGTAATAACGAGTGTTTGGGTTAAATTGGTAGATACAGCAGTGATATTGTGTTTTTATCTCTGAATCAGGAGTGTGCTGGATGTGAAGAGAGGTGTGTAGGTATTTATCCAAACGCCATAGGGAAAAATATGGTTAAGACACCACAATCAAATGGTACTTGTGATGATTGGCACAGTTATTTGCCATTTATGTTTGTGTTCGTCATTGCCTGTGTTTTCATTCAAGAACTTTCAAGCAAGGATATTTTAAGAAGAAGCACTGGACACTATGCTCAACTGTTGCTGTAAGGAGAAAAAATATTGCAGCTAAGAGTGGTGAGAGTCGGAACAAAATGCATCAGGAGCAGGAAACTGTTACGTCAAGGTGGCTAATGGTATAAAGAAAGAAAAAACAAAACAATGTGACCACAAACACACAAAAGTCCTTGATCACATGAACTGTTATTAGAAGAAATACTGAAGCTGCGAGTGATGGGAGTAGGTAAAATAATACAGCCAGAGCAGGATACTGTGACAATTGACCACAAACACACAGAAGTCCCTGCACACATGAACTGTAAATACAAAAATCCTACGTCCTTGTTTGCTCAAATTATTTCATTCATCCCTGTCTCCATGCGTATGTTCTATGAGACTGTCGAAGAATAGAGTATCCAGTTTCCAGGACTAATGTTTGTGAAAATTCCAGGCACACAGACCAGCCAGAGGCTACAGAAATCGAGTCGGTCTGTGCCATGATTCATAGGTGTTATGAGTTTGTGGTGTCTAATACTATATTAAGCTCCAAAACACATCCTCACATGAACACAATATCATTGGTTAATCTAATAAAACATGGTTTGAGTTGTCTATTATTATAAGGGTGCGTATGTGCTTATTTTAAAAAAATAAATAAATTTGAATAAGCAATAAAGTGTCATAACTTTACGGGTAAATGGGTATCATTCTTCAAAAGGTGGGTCTTGTTGTAGGGCAGGTACTGTTAAAGTAGGGTAGATTCAAGTATAATGTTTGTTTTATGACATAAGTCAAAGGGTGGTTTGTAATGGTATTTATTAATTAATGACTTTTTGTCATAAAAAAGCATAATGAGCTTAATGCTTTAGAGGCACCACTAGGGGTCAGTGTGCTAACTCATGTGCTTCTGGAAGTGACATCACAGGCCAGCCTACTTACTGGATAAAACCAAATAGTAGGAGGAACTCTCTCGCTTTTTCCTTTGCTTGCATTGATTGAAGATGTAACTGACTGTATAGCTCCAGCCAAACAGGCTGGAGCCATGTAAGTAATATGTTGTAGTTTGTATTGTGTAATTATTGTAGTAAATTGACATTCTGCTGGCATTTGTTTAATTGTTATTATAATTATATTAAATATACATTTAATACTACAATGTTTTGTGTATTTCCTATTATATATTCGACCATAATACCGAACTCTAAAAAATATTAAAGTTGTTATTTGTTGCTTAATTATTATATATTAATTAATATTCATATTTAAGTCACGACTTTAACACTGGTAAAGACCAGTCTTTCCAGAAGCTTTGAGGAAAATGGGAGCAGGGATATGGGACGATAGTTAGAGGGGGAGGACAGGTCAAGAGATGAAGAGGTTGTGGACAGCAGGGGATTTTGTAATATTGCAAACAGAGCGTGCATTCCAGAGGGCAGTATTGAAGGAGGATTTAGAGGAAGAGTAACATGAGATGGGTATGAGATTGGTGTGGTTCCTTGAGTTAGTATGTGGTGGGTTTGCCGAGATGACACCAGGATTTGGAGAGACATCACCAGCTGCTAGGAGCAGAAGGATAGAAAGGAAGTGAAGGTGGGAGTAGGATTTGTAAGTTTTGTAGGAGGGTATATGTATGTAGAGGATTTGGGAGGAGTTGGTGGAGATAGGCTGGAAAGGTATATGTAGAGTGCATGGGATGAATAGAGAGGGGAGAGGAGTAAGGTGGAAGTAATAAAGATGTTGTCTCCAGGGACAGGTGAGCAGAAGGATAGGGATATTTTAGTAATGAGAGAAGTTAGTGTGAAAGTGAAAAATAGAAGGGAGAACATTAGAGAAAATGTGTTTTGTTATATAGATATAAAGATTATACATAGACAGACACACACACATATACATATATATATATATATATATATATATATATACACACACACACACACACACACACACACACACACACCCAAGAGTGTTTTAAATCACGGTTAAGGAATGCAGTTTGTTAACAGAGGGATTTCGGGTGAGGTGAGGTTTAGTGACGTGATTGGTGTGTTTTGAAAACCAGCTGATCTGCCCGATCTATAAGTATGGTAATGACTGAGGTGAGGTGAGAGCCACCCAGAGATTATACCTCTGCTTAGGCTTGGTTGCCTGTGAGTACTGGGTGTTGCTAATCAATGCTGGTATTTGGGGCCCAGTCTGAAATATAAAATCTGGGGTTAGAAGAAAAAACCAAAACAAAAAAAACACACCATTATGGGTGGGGAGACATGGAGATATTGAGGTAATTAGAGATGAAAAACCATTTGGGATAAAAAGATATGAAGGATTAGATAGGTGAAAGTCATAAAACGTGAACATACATTTCCAAGACAATCAGTGAAAGAAGTAACACTAGCTAAACAAACAATTAACACAAAAGTCATAAATAATGAACATAAAAATAACAAGATTATACATGCACCAACTTTAAAATAAAGATCAGGATGGGAGATCAATTAAGTAGTGAGAATACAGGGAGGGAGGTGGAATAGAATACAATTTTAAATTAAGAAATAAAGGGAAACAATACGTAGAACATGTAATTCTTGAATAGATCTTCCACAGATGATACCTCTGCAAAGCTAGGCTGCTTGTGAGTACTGGGTGTTGCTAATCAATGCGGTTATATGGGGGCCCAGTCTCTGCTTAGGCATTTCTGCAAAGCTTGGCTGCTTGTGAGCAGGCCCGGACTGGCCATCGGGCACACCGGGTAAATGCCCGGTGGGCCGCGGTGGCCATGGGCCGAGGCCGGCAGGGGAAGGTCCCAGGCTCTCCCCTGCCGGTCTATGCAGGGCCGGCACTATCCGAGCGCCGGCCCCGCTGTTTTCAATGAAGGGCCGGTGAGGAGATCAGAGATCTCCCTCACCGGCCCCCTTGGAGAGACATGCGGCTGGGGAGGGAGGTAGAGGACCCGGCGGAGCTCTGTCTTGCAGCTCCGCCGGGTTCCTCTCGCGAGCTCCGGCGCGTTGCCATGGCAACGACCGGATCTCGCGAGAGTGAACTCTAGCCCTCAGGCTAGAGTTCACTCACCACTGGACCACCAGGGATGGTGTCGGAGTGCCGGTCCCCCCCCTCCCACTCACCAGCATGCCGGTCCCCCCCTCCCAGGCTAAAGGTAAGAAGGGAGGGGGGGACATAATGCATACTCTTATTTTATTTTACCCCCCCAACACTCAATCCCTTCTAACATTCACACACAGCACACACATCACTATCACACACACAGCACTCTCGCTCCCATCACACACAGCACTCTCGCTCCCATCACACACAGCACTCTCACTCCCATCACTCACAGCAGTCTCACACCCATCACAGCACTTTAACACAGCACTCACATCACACACAGCACTCTCACACCCATCACACACAGAACTCTCACACACATCACACTCAGCACTCACACACATCATCCACAGCACTATTACACTCGGCACTCTCACACACATCACATTTAGGACTCACACACACATCACACTCAGCACTCACGCACATCGTCCACAGCACTATCACACTCGGCACTCTCACACACAGCACATTTAGGACTCACACACACATCACACTCAGCACTATCACAAAACACATCATACACAGCACTCTCACACACATCACACTCGGCACCCACGCACATCGTCCACAGCACTATCACACTCGGCACTCTCACACACAGCACATTTAGGACTCACACACACACACATCACACTCAGCACTATCACAAAACACATCTTACACAGCACTATCACACACAGCACCCTCACACACACATCACCCTCACACACATCATCCACAGCACTATCACACTCGGCACTCTCACACACATCACATTTAGGACTCACACACACACATCACACTCAGCACTATCACAAAACACATCATACACAGCACTCTCACACACATCACACTCGGCACCCACGCACATCGTCCACAGCACTATCACACTCGGCACTCTCACACACAGCACTCTCACACATCATCCACAGCACTCTCACACATCATCCACAGCACTATCACACTCGGCACTCTCACACACACCAATTAAGTAGTTTGACATAGACAGGGGTCTCCTGGTACCCACCTACCTCTCAGTTGCACCACATCTACTGAGCTACAGCACAGGGGCAATGTTTTAGATGCCAGGATACCCATTTCACCACAATAATACTTAATATATGATTGGCACAGGGACACAGTAAACACATTTGTCTTGTAGCCATTACAATGAGCTGTAGAACGTAGTACCCCTTAAGGACTGAGCCAATTGTACACGGTGTAATCAAAACAAAACGTAAACAAAAACTTGAATTTGCGCTATATGTTTCTTTTATATTATGTGCACCCACACTTATTATATAGAATTTTATTCAGAGGAAACAGGGCTTTCTATTAACAAATATTTAGGTGTGAAACATAATTTAAAGGACCACTATAGTGCCAGGAAAACACACACTTGTTTTCCTGGCTCTATAGTGCCCTGAGGGTGCCCCCACCCTCAGGGACCCCCTCCCGCCGGGCTGGATGGAGAGGAAGGGGTTAAACTTACCTCTTTCTCCAGTGCCAGGCGGGGAGCTCTCCTCCTCCTCTTCGGCTGAATGCGCAGCAAGAGCTGTGCGCACATTCAGCCAGTCTCATAGGAAAGCATTTACAATGCTTTCCTATGGACGCTGGCGTCTTCTCACTGATTTTCACAGTGAGAAGCACGCAAGCGCCTCTAGCGGCTGTCAATGAGACAGCCACTAGAGGCTGGATTAACCCTCAGTATAAACATAGCAGTTTCTCTGAAACTGCTATGTTTATAGAAAAAAGGGTTAACCCTAGCTGGACCAGACACCCAGACCACTTCATTAAGCTGAAGTGGTCTGGGTGCCTATAGTGGTCATTTAATAGGAATAAAATATTTATAAAATGGAAGAAAAGAATTAAAAACATTTTCTTAGTTCTACGTGACATTCTAACTGAATGTCAAATTACTGTTTGCGTTTACTGCAATAAAATACACATATTTGTATTCAGCGATGTCTCACGTGTAAAACAGTACCCTCTATGTACAGGTTTTATGGTGTTTTGGGAAGTTACAGGGTCAAATATAGCGTGTTACATTTTTCCATTTTTTTTCACATTGAAATCCGCCAGATTGCTTATGTTGCCTTTGAGACCGTATGGTAGCTTAGGAATGAGAATTACCCCCATGATGGCATACCATTTGCAATACTTGACAACCCAAGGTATTGCAAATGGGGTATGTCCAGTCTCTGTTAGTAGCCACTTAGTCAGAAACACTGGCCAAAGTTAGCGTTACTAAAGAAATTTAACGCCAGTTTTGGCCAGTGTTTGTGACTAAGTGGCTACTAAAAAAAGACTGGACATACCCCATTTGCAATACCTTGGGTTGTCTACTATTGAAAATGGTATGCCATCATGGGGGTAATTTTCATTCTTGGGCTACCATACGGTCTCAAAGGCAACATACCCAATATAGAAATTTCAATGTGAAAAGACTGTAACGCAAGCCTTATATTTGACTCTTTAACTTTTGAAAACACCATAAAACCTGTACATGAGGGGTACTGTTGTATTCGGAAGACTTCGCTGAACACAAATATTAGTGTTTCAAAAAAGTAAAAAGTATTTTTTAACATATTTACATATATTATATTCAATAGCATTCTACGTGTATTTTGATATTAATATTAAAATACACTTAGACAGTGTATGTGTATTTATGTGTGTGTATATATATATATAATCTAAGTATATACAAGTTCATTTTAAACGGTTTTGACCTTTTTTTTATTTCAGGCAGTAGGGGGGAGTACCTGTCATCACAGGCACTCCCCTTGCTGGCACTGCCTTGGACGGCTATGCCGTCCATGTGATCGCGAGGTGCTCACAAGGACCTCGTGATCACATGGCCCAGAGGGGCCGGAGAGGAAGGAGGGGGACTCCCTGGTGAGTCTCCAGACCGCGATCGCCGGCGCCTGGATAAGTAGAAAGGACGGCGGAGACGTGCTATGCCGCCCCCCCGGTGTTTAGAGCCGGGTCCCCAAGGACAGCATAGTACGCCTGCCGTCCATAAGGGGTTAACGGGACTCCATAGCCACCATGACGCTACAGTTTGACATAGTGGTTCTGGTGTCTATAATCTGTCTCTGCAGGCTTTTTAATGTCAGAGAAAGGGCAGTGTTTACATGCTGGCTAGTTAAACCTAGGTGCAGTCACTCAGATGGCCTGGCAGCACCGGCTCTGCATGGAGGTGTTGAACATTCCCCATAGAGATTCATTATTGAGAAGATGCTGATTGGTGCAGTGTTGCGTTTTACATTTGCAATAAACTCACATAGTTTTCCAATTAGGAAAACGCTGGATTGGCTGAGATCATCAACATTGATTATCTCAGCCCTGGAGGTGGGACCAGGCAGGGCCGGTCGCAACGAGAGGCGTGGGAGAAAATGTAAGTAATTCAGCATTCCAGACGCATAATGTCAGGATACAGATTTATATTCCAGACACTATAGTGTTCCTTTAACAGAGTTCATCACTAAAGTCCGCATTCAAGGTGAATTCACAGTGAACTTCAAAATTTAACGTCAAAATTGGAAAAATTCTCAACTACTCCGGTCTAAAATGTTAAATTCTGTCTGAATTCTCACTGTACGTCATCCCTTAGTATCCGGGAGGAATGCAGTGTTTGCCCTCGGTTACCCAATAAATGCGGTCTATATCCATCTCACAAACTAGTTTTGTATCTATTTTATATTTCGAGTTCAGTAAAGAGCACTCGCAGAGCAGGATGAATATTTTACTAGATTTAAATAAAGTACTCTGCTCCCTTTATATTATGTAAGCAATGTTAATCCCCATTGCTGTGTGAGTCTGGCTCACAGATTGCAGAGCCCCAATCATTGCTCTCTCTTACCTGGACTGGACTGGACTGGACTGGACTGGACTGGACTGGACTGGACTGGACTGGACCCACGTGTGTCTGCCGGCTGAATGACTGCTGCAGGAGGAAGTTGTCCCTTTAACACTTTGAAACGGAACAAACCATTACACAACAAAGAGGGGGGGGGGGGGGGGTGTTGCATTGTGTTTTGGAAGCCCTGTGTATTGTGTCTGTGTGTCTGATACAGTCAGTGCTGTGAAATTATTGTATATTAATAGTTGTATGTGTAGTACTCAGTGTGCTGTCTGTCTTATATGAGAACACCATGCAGTCCTCCCCTCTGCTTTCCTTATCTTGGAGTGTTCCGCCTCTTACAGTCATACAAGGTGAAAGGAGCAATGCATTCAGCCAGAGCTGGGCCCAGCGCAGGGTGTCAGTGGGGTCAGCGCAGGGTATTACTGGGGTCAGCGCAAGGTGTCAGTATAAGGTGTCACTGGGGTCAGCGCAGGGTGTCAGTGCAGGGTATTACTGGGGTCAGCGCAAGGTGTCAGTGGGGTCAGCGCAGGGTGTCAGTACAGGGTGTCAGTATAAGGTGTCAGTGGGGTCAGCGCAGGCTGTCAGTACAGGGTATTACTGGGGTCAGCGCAAGGTGTCAGTATAAGGTGTCACTGGGGTCAGCGCAGGGTGTCAGTGCAGGGTATTACTGGGGTCAGCGCAGGGTGTCAGTACAGAGTATTACTGGGGTCAGCGCAAGGTGTCAGTATAAGGTGTCACTGGGGTCAGCGCAGGGTGTCAGTGCAGGGTATTACTGGGGTCAGCGCAAGGTGTCAGTGGGGTCAGCGCAGGGTGTCAGTACAGGGTATTACTGGGGTCAGCGCAAGGTGTCAGTACAGGGTGTCAGTATAAGGTGTCAGTGGGGTCAGCGCAGGGTGTCAGTACAGAGTATTACTGGGGTCAGCGCAAGGTGTCAGTACAGGGTGTCAGTATAAGGTGTCAGTGGGGTCAGCGCAGGGTGTCAGTACAGGGTATTACTGGGGTCAGCGCAGGGTGTCAGTATAAGGTGTCACTGGGGTCAGCGCAGGGTGTCAGTATAAGGTGTCACTGGGGTCAGCGCAGGGTGTCAGTATAAGGTGTCACTGGGGTCAGCGCAGGGTGTCAGTATAAGGTGTCACTGGGGTCAGCGCAGGGTGTCAGTATAAGGTGTCACTGGGGTCAGCGCAGGGTGTCACTGGGGTCAGCGCAGGGTGTCAGTGGGGTCAGCGCAGGGTGTCGGTGGGGTCAGCGCAGGGTATTACTGGGGTCAGCGCAGGGTGTCAGTACAGGGTGTCAGTATAAGGTGTCACTGGGGTCAGCGCAGGGTGTCAGTGGGGTCAGCTCAGGGTATTACTGGGGTCAGCGCAGGGTGTCAGTGGGGTCAGCGCAGGGTGTCGGTGGGGTCAGCGCAGGGTGTCGGTGGGGTCAGCGCAGGGTATTACTGGGGTCAGCGCAGGGTGTCAGTACAGGGTGTCATTATAAGGTGTCACTGGGGTCAGCGCAGGGTGTCAGTGGGGTCAGCTTAGGGTATTACTGGGGTCAGCGCAGGGTATCAGTGGGATCAGCGCAGGGTGTCAGTGGGGTCAGCTCAGGGTATTACTGGGGTCAGCGCAGGGTGTCAGTGGGGTCAGCGCAGGGTGTCAGTGGGGTCAGCTCAGGGTATTACTGGAGTCAGCGCAGGGTGTCAGTGGGGTCAGCGCAGGGTGTCAGTGGGGTCAGCTCAGGGTGTTACTGGGGTCAGCGCAGGTTGTCAGTGGGGTCAGTGCAGGGTATCAGTGGGGTCAGCGCAGGGTGTCAGTGGGATCAGCGCAGGGTGTCAGCGCAGGGTGTCAGTGGGGTCAGCACAGGGTGTCAGTGGGGTCAGTGCAGGGTATCAGTGGGGTCAGTGCAGGGTGTCAGTGGGGTCAGCGCAGGGTGTCAGTGGGGTCAGGTCAGGGTATTACTGGGGTCAGTGCAGAGTGTCACTGGGGTCAGCGCAGGGTGTCAGTGGGGTCAGCGCAGGGTGTCAGTGGGGTCAGCGCAGGGTGTCAGTGGGGTCAGCGCAGGGTGTCAGTGGGGTCATCTCAGGGTATTACTGGGGTCAGCACAGGTGTCAGTGGGGTCACTATAGCTTCCCCCTATGTCTAGGAGCCTCCCCCCTGCCTTCTATCACTTACCTGGGTCCCTCAGCGCTGGCTCGGCTCTGCTCACGCTCCCATCAGCAGGGGAGACCTAATGCGTATGCTCAGAAATGTCCGGGCTCGCATTAGGATTTCCCCATAGCAAAGTATTATTTAGTGTTTTCCTATGGGGATTCCAGTGACGCTGGAAGTTTTAATGCATAGCATGAGGACATCCAGCGTCGTTTAGACTAGTGTTCTGCAACCTTTTAGCACCCGGGGACCAACAGTATGGGGGGTGGGGGGGGGGGGGGGGGGGTGGCAGTGTGTGTGTATGGGGGGTGCAGTGTGTGTCAATGGGGGGTGCAGTGTGTGTCAATGGGGGGCAGTGTGTGTCTATGGGGGGTGCAGTGTGTGTGGTTGGAGGGTAGCTATATAAATATTGTTTTTAATTTAAAAAAAATAATCATTTTGATATCCCCCCCCCCCCCCCTCCCTGCTTACCTTTGCCTGGGAGGGGACACATTTCTTGCACTCCCTGGTGGTCCGGTGGGATAAGCCCAGGTGGTGAGAGTGGATTTTAGCAGCCTTAGGAGCTGCTGGAGTTCACTCTCACGAGATTTGGAGCATTGCCATGGTAAATGTGGCAACACTCCGAGCTCGCAAGAGGAGAACCCGGCGGAGTTGCAGGTTAGAGGTCCCCCGGGTCCTCTCTTTCTCAATCCCTCTCTGATCTCCCCTCCGTTCCTGCAGAGCCGGCAGGGGAGAGGGAGGCACATTTCCCGACAATTAATTGCCGGCCCGCAAAAGCTTTTTCCCAGACGGTATAGTCAGGTAAAAGCTTTTGCGGACCGGCAATAAATTCTTGCGGACTGGCGTTGGTCCGGGGGTTGGGGAGGATAGGTAGGTTGGAGCAGCATTTTGTAAGGACTTGTAAGCAAGCACCAGAATCTTAAATTGAGCCCTATATCTAACTGAAAGCCAATGTAGGGACTGACAGAGGGTGGAGGCGTGGGAAGTGCGGGTGGACAGGAAAATGAGCCTCGCCATCACATTCATTGCAATGGTGAAATCTGGGAACACGTAAGACCAGTGAGAAGGGGATTGCAATAGTCAAGGCGAAAAAGAACAGCGACATGGACCAGCACCTTAGCCGCGTCCGGTGTTAAATAAAGAGACAGTCAAAGAGAACACCGAGCCAGAAATTCTGTGGGGTAGAGGTGATGGTGGCGCCATTGACTTGGAAACAGACAAGGGAGTTGCAGCATTTGAGGGAGGAAAGACCAGAAGTTCTGTTTTGGACAGGATGAGTTTAAGGAAGTGAGCAGCCATCCATTTGGAAATCGCAGAGAGGCAGTCAGAGACACAAGACAAGATGGGCAGAGAGAGATCGGGAGAGGACAGGTAGATGTGTGTGTCATCCGCATAGAAATGATAATGGAAGCCAAATGAGCTGATGAGTTTACCAAGGGAGGCAGTATAGATAGAGAACAGTGTCTGCAATAAATATTCATGAACAAAACAAATTGTTTAAATAAAAAAAAGAGGAGCTAATTAGTGCTATAGTTGTGGTAAGATTGGGCACATGGCAAGAAACTGTATATCTTTGCGAATGAATCCGTCTCAAACTATGAGTAGGAATAGCTGGACTCTGGGAAATAAAAAGAATCAAATGAATACCAGGTGGGGTTCACAGAGAAGAGATAATATCGGTAAACCCCCCACAGAACCTTGGATTCCCTACCATGTGATTAAAGCAAAGATTAGAAAACTAAAGGCAGAAAATCTTTCTATAACATGTGAACGAAATGAGTTCCTTGAAAAACCGGATTGTCTCAAGGCACAATTAAGAAGATTAGAGGAGATGGTTAACAAAGAATCTGATAAACAGGTAGAACACGTACAGCCGCTCTTGAATGACCTGTTTTGATTGTGTGAAATGAACTTTCTCTTAAAGTTTGTTTTTTAGAAGAATATGGAGAATGATCCCAACTGAGAAGGAAGAAACCTGTGAGACTTACTATCTAACATGTTTATTTCTTTCAGGAAAAATACAGTTTATAGAGGACGTTATTATGTATTTTTATATATCCTTCTTCTTTTCTTATTAAGGATAAGCCTCTAAATGTATTCATTACAATCAGGTGGTCCAAATTCCAAATTATTTTAGTTTTTTTTTTTTTTATAAATTCTTTATTTATAATTTTTGGTAATAGTAAAAGGGTGGGGGTACAGAAAGTAGTTATTTGTATAGAGTTTGTCAGTTGCGGTAACAATATCTGTAACAGTTGCAGGTAACAATTAGTTGCGTGACAGTTTTTATAGTGCCTGCATAGTCCAATACATTTCTGTATTTTCCAGAGATGTAGTTCGATTTCATGGGGGGAGGGGGGGTATAGAAGAGAAAACTGTGGGGGGGGGGGATGAGTACTGCAGGTAAACAAGGGGTTCATGCATTATCATGGTATACATTTAAACATTCCATTTTGTGTGTGTTGTGTCACCCTCCATAGTTGTATTAGTTTAATAGTCACAAATTTGGTGTGTCTTTGGTGTGTGTATCTGTTTTCGTACTTTGATCAATATAGTTATGTTGTGATATCTTTGCGTTGCTGTTGAGGAGGTCGGTGCAAATTTATGTTAGGATCATGTAGGTCGAGGCTTGGGGCTCCGCGTCATGATTCCTGCGTCTCAAGAGCTTTAATTTAGTCATGTGTCTTGTGGGTGGGGGTGTGTTTGTTGACTTGCAGTCGTGTGCACTTCTTGAACGCTTTTGTCGTTGTCTTGTTGCGTGGGGTGATTTGCCTTAGTGTGTCCCCTCTCGGGTGAGGGTGGGGTGGTGGAGGGGTATTGGCGTAGGAGTTGTCTGTCGTTAGGGCTGGGTGGGGTTCAGTCCCAAGTGTGGGGGGGGTAGAGGTGGTAGGTGAGGGGGGGTGAAGCGGCTGGGAGGGTGTGTGGCGGGTCTAGGGGATTTGTGGGGGGGTCGGGTACGGGGGGCGTAGGCGAGATTTGGAGAGAGGAGAGGGCTGTTCTCAGCCGTAGGAGTCATTTAGGGTGTTTGGCGGGGGCTAGGGTGCCAGTATGGTCCTGGTTAGCCATGGGTCCCATATTTTATGGTGTGAGTTTGTGGTGTCATGGACCAATGCTGATAGTTTATCCATTTCCACAGATTCGTCTATTTTTTTCAGCACCTCTGGTGTGGCCGGGACAGTGTTGCTTCCCCAGTATTTGGCGATGGTTCTCCGAGTGGCCAGCGCGATCCGAGCCGACATTTTGTTTTGGGCTCTCGTGATAGTTGGGTGGGGTTTAGATAAGAGCCAGATCCATGGGTCTTGAGGGAGGCTGCAGTGTAACGCCCTATTGACCATTTGGATCATGTCCTGCCAAAGTTGGGCTATGCGAGGGCAGTTCCACCATAGGTGTATGTATGTGCCCTGCTCACCGCACCCCTTCCAGCATCGGTCAGAGAGTGTTGCGCGCATTTGTTTCAATCGTAGAGGGGTGATGTACCAGCGGAACAGGGTTTTGTATGCTTGTTCTTTGTGTGTTACGCATATGGAGATCGCTGCTGTGGCTTCCCATATTTCTTGCCAGTCTGATGGATCTGCGGGGGGGCCTATGTCTCTTTCCCATGCTGCGGTGTACGCTATGGCATCGGATGTGCTGGTGTGGTGTATGATGCTGTATATGGTGGATATCTGGCCTCTTTGTGTCGGGGTGTGCATGCACATTTTCTCGAAGGGAGTGAGCGTGCTGGTAGCCGTTTTATGGTTGAGTGGGTGGGTTAGAAAGCTCCTGATTTGTAGGAACCTGAAGTGGTCGAAGGTCGTGAATGGAGTGTTCTTGGGTAGGTCTGTGAATGGTATGAGGTGTTGTCCGCGGAAGAAGTGGTAGAATCGGACAAGGCCATTGTCTTCGTATCTCGCAAAGTGTTGGGGTGTCATCCCGGGTTGGAATTGTGTGTTCCGGAGGATAGGTGTTAAGGGGGATGGGGTGTTGATGAGATTGAATTTTCGGGTCGCCCTGTCCCAGAGTTGGATTGAGTGGGTGAGTGCTGGGGTTGTGGGGGGTGTCTGCGGCCTGTCTTGCTTTGGTAGCCAAAGGTATAGGGAGGGGAAGTCTCGGACGGATAGGTTGTGTTCGATGTCAACCCATAGTTTCAGTCCCGCCGGGGCGTCTAGATTCTGGATTTGTGCAAGTTGGGCGGCCTGGTGGTAATCCCAAAGATTAGGGAGCCCCAAGCCCCCTTTTTTATGCGGTATATAAAGTGTTGCGCGTTTAATCCTCGCCCTCTTCCCCGCCCAAATGAATTTATCAATCTGAGATTGGAGGGTTTTGAAATCGTTTCTGGAGATGGGTATGGGTAGGGCCTGAAAGAGGTAGAAGAAGCGCGGTAGTAAATTCATTTTGACTGAAGCCAGTCGGCCTAGCCACGAGATGGTCAGGTTTTGCCAGGTGTTTAGGTCGTGGGTGGCTTTTGCTAGTAGTGGGGGGTAGTTAAGTTGGTATGTGAGCTGTAGGTCTCCCGGTAGACGTGTCCCCAGGTATTGTATGCTTTGTGTCTCGTAGCGGAACGGGTAGTCTGTTTTTAGTGCTGTTAGGGCACCTGCGGGGATGTGGATCGGTAGGCCGCTACTTTATATTCCTCGTTTCGTATCCGGTGTTTGTATTTGGGAGATGTGTTTGTTGTGTGTCCTTTTATGGAGTCTGCGGGCCAGGAGTGTGTCTGCCTTGTTCGATATTTCGTAAAATTTCTGCCTGGTCCATTGAAGGGCCTTCTTGGAGTCTTGTGCCATAAATTTTTGTATCTCCTGTCTGTGTGTTTGTATTTGGGTCAGTAAGGCGGGTGTTGGGTAATTTTTGTGTTGATGTTCCAGTGTTCTTAGAGCAGTGAGGTGTGTTTCTAGTGTCTTCAACTGTCGTTTTTTATGTGCTGAAGCTGCTGCGATCAGTTTACCCCGAATGACCGCTTTATGTGCCGCCCAGAGGGTGCATGCGGATGTGACAGACCCCTTGTTGGTGTCAAAGTAGTCTGTTATGTCCGATCGGAGTTGTTCTCTAATGGCCGTGTTGTGAAGGTGGGTGGGGTTAAGTCTCCATGTCCAATTCCTGGTCGCGTGCGGGAGTGTAAAGGAGAGGGTGATTTCCGCGTGGTCTGACCAGGTGATTGAGCCTATTGTCGCGTTTGTGATGTATGGGAGTAAGGAGGGTGAAGTGAGGAACATGTCTATGCGTGAGTAAGATGAGTGCGGGTTTGAGTAAAACGTAAAGTCAGATTCAGTGGGGTGGAGGATCCTCCAGGCATCTATGAGTTGTGTTTGGGCGGTAAATGTTTGCACTATTTTGTCATTGCGGGTGGGGATGGAGTGTTTTGACGTTTCCTGTCTAATTCGGGTGATAGGGTGGCGTTGTAGTCCCCTCCTATGATCATGTGGTGAGAGGAGAAAAGGCGTAGGTGGGTTTGGAAGGTGTTCCAGAATTGGGTGTCAGGTAGGGTAGGGGCGTAGATCGAAGAGAAGGCATATCTATGAGGCCCCATCTGTCCTGTCACTGTTATGTATCTGCCCTGAGGGTCGGTGACTGTACGCGTGAAGGTTAGGGGACAGGTTTTGCGTACCATGATGGCTACCCCATTTGTCTTGCCCCGTGGCGAGTTTGCTAGGTGGCACTCTCTGTAGTGCCTACTCAGGAGGGGAAATGCCCTCGTCTGTTCGTAATGGGTTTCCTGGAGTAGGATTATGTCGGCGTTGGAGCGGTTGGCCCATCGGAGAAGGCGATGCCGTTTGGCTGGGTTGTTGAGACCCTTGCAGTTAATTGATGTGCATGTGATTCTAGCTGGTTTGGTGTTGCTCTGGTCACCGGGTCTTGAGGGGGGACTCCTCTGGGGTTGTGGGGGCATTGTTTGGTGTTTGCCAATGGGTTTCCGCTTCAGGAGGGGGGGAGTGGGGTGTGCGTTGGCCGTGAGGGGGAGTTGGTGGGGGGAAGGGGTGGTGAGAGAGGTGGAATGGATCTGGGGTGGGGGGGGAGAAGGGAGGTGGGAGGGGAAAAAGGTGGGGATGTTGGGGGGTATGTAGGGATGTGGTGTGTGTGCTAACCTGGTCTTATGTTTGTGTCGCCAGGTCGTCTTGGGGGCCTGTAGTGTCCGGTCGGTTTCTCGGTTGTCCAACGAGGTTGAACGAACGGTGGGTAGAGGAGGGAGTGAGTAGACAGTCGTGTGTCTGCGTCTGCGTCTACTTCAACGTCTCCCACTTCCCGGAGCATCTGAGTGCTGGAGTGCGCCTTAGTTCAGCGTCTGTGGGTAGAGAACTGTTAGTAGTTGACAAAAGTATCGTAGGAGCTACTTAGTGTGTTGGGTGAGTGGTTACTTTGGTATCTCGGTTTCCGGTGAGAATGGCCTTGGTGCCACCTTGTGTCCGTTGTCAGGCGTAAAGTGAGTGTGCGCCACAGTGCAATAAGGTGTCAGGCATAGTAATTGCGTCTAGTGTTGTGGTATTGTCTTATGGTAGGCTTGCTTATGTGTGGAACAATTGTACTTAACATCATATAGCACTAAACAACATACATCATATAATAACGGGTCATAACATATTATAACATAGAACTAAATATTATTAAATATTAAATTTTAAATACATGTGTGCTTTCTAGGCTGGTCCCCCTGTGAGCTAGGTGGGTTTTCCTCTTGTTCTGTGGGTGAGGTGTTATGGAAGTCGTTTAAGGGTGTCCTCCCCTTTCCCTCCTTTTTCTGTTTTCTGTTTAATCCCATGGGGGGGTTGCATAAAACCGTGCCTGGGGGTGCGCGGTGTGGGGTGGCCCTATGTGTGGGGATTGTTGGTTGCCTCTTCCCTAGTTATTACTTGCGTTGAATCCGGGTGTGCCCTGCGGGGTAACTCTGGGGTACGGTGCAACAGGTTTGTGTGGGGTGTCTCATCTGACTCTGCGTGGTACCCCTTTCTGTCCTATTACGTTTCTTCCTCCCCCTTCCCCTTTCCCCGCTTTGGTAAAAGTTAGTTGCGCAAAGGGGGGGTAGTGGGTGGCGTGTGGGTTTGTATGTAACCAGCTGTTGGGCGGGTTACCTGAGAGTTCAGTGGGGCAGCTTAACTTATGGCTGTTCCAGGGTCTCCATTTAGCTATGCAGCGTGTGTGAGATTACATTTAGGTTATATATGTTACATTCGGTATATTTAGTGGCGTGTGACCCCTTTAAGTTGGCCTATGCCTAAACCCAGGGAGGCAGCAAAAAGCAAAAAACTACCAATTAAATAAAGATAAAGATGATAACAGAATAAAATACTGGGGGGAGAGAAACATTGAGTGTAAAGGCCTCTTGGATTCCCTTGCCCTTGATTATGCCCATGTTACCAGTCTCTGCCAAGTCCAGATTTGTGTCTAGGGGTGTCTGCCATCCCCGGTTTCTTCAGTCTTGATCCTGTAAGTCTCCCGTAGTCGCGGTGCACCTTGCGGTGTCGAGTGAGTGTCTTGATTCATTTTCTGGAAGTGGGGGCCGGTGACTGTCTTGCTGGGTTTCCCACGGTAAGTAATGTATGAAGGTATCGGAGTGTTTGGCCGTTGGCAGTCCGTGGTGGATGCTGAGTCTTAGTTGGGGGTGGAGGCTAATTTATAGTAGTTACTGTGCTGTTTGTGGTGTGAAGTCCTTGGGGTTGAGGCTGGGTCCAATTGATGCGCTGTCTGCTTGTTCTGGTGTGGGGGTTCGCTGTGGTTTCTAATACCCAGGGTGCAAGAGGTGGCTCACAGGGGGAGCTTGGTCGCGTTTAGTCCCCATTATCTGAGGCTGGTGGGGCTCTTTTGCGAGGAGTGCGGCGTGGGGATCTGGAGAATCGTTCACGCTGTTCTCTCCGTATGCCGCCGTTTCCGATCGTTGGCATTAACGGTGGGGGCAGCAGGGTAAGTCCTAGGGAGTCCGCAAATGGAGTCATTTCAGCGGGGTTGGTCAGGATGTGAGTTTGATTTTCTTTCCGCACTATTAATTTAAAAGGGTGGCCCCACATGTATCTGATGCCCTGATGGTGGAGTGTATTGGTAAGTTGTTTAAGGTCTCTCCGTTTTTTCAGGGTAGAGGGGGCCAGGTCCTGGTAAAAGGCCAGGCGGATCCCTTTGTATTGTGGCGGGGTGGTCCTGGTGCTGTGGAGGATCTTTTCTTTAACCGCGAAAAAGTGTAGGCGGACTATAACGTCTCTTGGGGCGTCCGGATTTAGTGCTGGCGGTCTGAGGGCTCTGTGTGCCCGGTCTATGAGGAGGTCTTGTATGGTGGCCTCGGGTAGGATGGTCTTGAACAGGCCTGTCAACGTGTCTTGTAGGCCTTCTGCCGTGACCACCTCAGGTAGGCCCCGAATCCTGATATTATTTCTTCGGGATCTGTTATTCAGATCCTCTAAATGTTCCTCCAGGGCTTCTATTTTGGCATGTAGATATGTTATATCTTGTGTGTGGGATTGGGAGGTGGTGGTGAGGCCTCTCATGCTTGTCTCTATTTGGTCGGCCTTGTGTGTCAGGGAGTCTACGTCCTCTCTAAGGCCGGAGAGTTTTTTGTCGAGTTCTGTCGCCCCGTGTGTTTTTATGTCTGCTGTGGCTTCTCTAAGCATGGATTGCAGATCGTGTAAGGTCAGGGGTGCATCAGGGGCCCTGGGGTGTCCGCACTCACCGGATTCTGTGCAGGGTTCCTCAGTCAGTCGGTGGCAAGATGGCTGGCGCGGTTCTTGCTGCGGGCGGAACATTGAGGCGACCGATGGGTTTTGTTCCTTCTTTTGTTTTCCACCTCCCATCTTGCTGGGTGTTGGGTGCTGAGTAGAGTGGGTTGTGAGTTCTCCGTGGTTAGGTCTCTCGTGGAGCGCGCGGATGGTAGCGGATTGAAGATGCAGGGAAGCGGGAGCTGCAGAGTTATGCTGCCATCTTCCTCGACGGTCAGGCCACGCCCTCTCAAATTATTTTAGTTTTTATTAGTTTAGCACGCCTGCACTGCCAGCTATGTTTTATTTAGTTTGTATTTTTGATGCTGGAATACTAATTTTCTATATTCCTAGATTAGGTGAATTCTTCCCATTGTGAGGCTCATGCCTCGATCCCACTGGAGAGATGTGATAGTGTGACTGTCTGTCGGTTTACAACAGAACATTTTTGTTGTTGTGGTTTTTCATTTGGTTACCAACAAAAATAGCCTCAAGCTGATTTTTTATTTTTATTTTTGAAAGGGAGCAGATTATTGTCAGTTTTTTTTTTTAGATTGCACGCTGCCAAACTGCAGACATTTCAATATCTCAAGGTGACGGTAGCATTCAATCTATTTTTTTTTCTCTCTCCGTCTTCTTTGACTTTTTTGTTTTATTATGCGTTTATTTGTATTTAACACTCTCAAAGGAATATAGGGAAAATAGATCATTTCATATATTTTACATTGCCTTGAGTCAAGGTGGGGTGAACAATCGAATGATAATGATTATGCTTTGTTTTTTGGGTTTTTTTTTTTATACTCTCAAGGTGGGGTATAGCGTATAGGCAAATTGGACACTTTTGTATATTTTGTATTGTCTTGAGTCAAGGTGGGGTGAGTGACAATTTATGATTTTGCATTTTCTATTTGCTCTATTTGGTTTTCCACAAGGAGTTAAATGTTTATGGTTTTAGTAACGTTATAGTAAATTATTTTATACTGTTATGAGGACGTATTCCTAAGCACACATTAATACTGGTTGCATTTTGCTCACATTTGTGTTTACAATGTTTTAGATGACCACTTGTGAATCCAGACGGTAATACTGAGACAAGGATGATAATCCAACCACTAGTGATTTGCATACTGTAACACTGCGCACTTTCTGTGCTAGGTATCTTTTAATTTCCAGAAGCCAAGGGCCTATCGAAAACTTATTAAAAATCCTCAAGGGCTCAAACACAAACCCACTCCAGCTATACAACCTTTAATAAACTTTCAATAAATGTGCACAAACACATCCACTCAGATCCCCACTCCAAGCAATAAACTGTTTTTCTCCCTTGTGTGGTCTCTTAAATACACTATGTAAGTAAACAGCAAATGAACTGCTGTTGGTGTGAAAATACACCAGGTGTCATGGTGGGCAGAGATCTAATAGCTCAAAGTAAGCAAGGCCAGGGTTAAAGGAACAGTGTGATGGAAGCAGTGCTGGTGGCACAGGTAACTAAGCGTGATGGGAGTGAAATCTAATGGTTGCAGTGAACCTATGCCGAGTCTATGAGGGTAATGGAAGGTTACAGATATGGCTGAAGGAGTTCAAATTATTGGTGAAATCTGATAACTGTGAGTGCCTCAATGATTTGGCTAAATTATGCCTCGCAGTACCCTAAATTATAAATATATGTGGTTGTCAGGTCATTTGTGTCTCAGTAAAAAACATGATCATTTAAATTCTTTATTTTATTCGTGCTTGGAATAACAATAGACGTGCAAGGCCACAACAGCCGTTGCAAGCATAGCATTAGCAGTACAATTTGTGGCAGAATAGACAGCACAGTTTTATATATATAATGTGAGATTAACAAGCTATATGACATCCATAACGAGTAATAAAATGCTGGAACAGAAGGTTATCAAATCATGCGATTTCAGTAAATTGTAAGCAGTAATACACGTGCCAAGACATGTAGCGAACGAGATATGGTACCTTAGTAGATTATCGTTAGTGATGGCTATGCCAGGCTAGGTATGCACACACTCTAGTATTGTACGCTTATGGTTGTGCTCCTAAGAGAATGCGTAGTTCAAGTATTAGGCCGTCAGACACACGAACTAGGTGGCATGGAAGTGGCCAGTAGCAAGCTGTCTAGAAGCACAGCACGTTAAAAGGATAAGACATATCGCCATCTCACAGATAAGAGGGATAAGTGCTAGTCGTGAGCTCTCTTACTTTGCCACCACGGTGGCATTGCGTTAATGTTAAACCCTAAACTCTGTAGTAATGGCATGGATATGCACAGGTCTAGCTTTCAATATTTAAACAATTGTATCGTAACCAATGAGTATGCTTAATGAAAATAATATTACAAATTTTAACAACATATAACCAAAGAATGATGGTGGTTGCTTGAGATTGTTAGGTCATCTTCTATGCCAGCAGAGGAACGGTGCGTGATCTCGTAATGTAGATTAACAGAAGGTGTTTGCATAGTGGAGCAGCTGTGCCCTATTTTTAGAGTGAGGCAGTGTGTAGTGTAACGAAGCATTTTAGAGGCAGGCGTAAGTGATGCGCTTTGTGTGGTAAATAGTGTAACAATGCCTATTAGCGGCAGGCATGTATAAGATGTAATGCGTAGATTATAATGTGGTCAGTCCCCTGCAATACAAGGCTGGTGGACAGGAAAATGAGCCTCGACATCGCATTCATTATAGACTGCAATGGTGAAATCTGGGAACACGTAAGACCAGTGAGAAGGGGATTGCAATAGTCAAGGCGAAAAAGAACAGCGACATGGACCAGCACCTTAGCCGCGTCCGGTGTTAAATAAGGATACAGTCAAAGAGAACACCGAGCCAGAAATTCTGTGAGGTAGAGGTGATGGTGGCGCCATTGACTTGGAAACAGACAAGGGAGTAGCAGCATTTGAGGGAGGAAAGACCAGAAGTTCTGTTTTGGACAGGATGAGTTTAAGGAAGTGAGCAGCCATCTATTTGGAAATCGCAGAGAGGCAGTCAGAGACACAAGACAAGATGGGCAGAGAGAGATCAGGAGAGGACAGGTAGATGTGTGTGTCATCCGCATAGAAATAATAATGGAAACCAAATGAGCTGATGAGTTTACCAAGGGAGGCAGTATAGATAGAGAACAGTACACCGAACCCATTTCTAAACATTTTAAATATGTTAAAGAAAGCAGAGGCGATTATAAAAAATCTGCGCAAAATTAATACAGAAAGTGTCTGCAATAAATATTCATGAACAAAACAAATTGTTTAAATAAAAAAAGAGGAGCTAATTAGTGCTATAGTTGTGGTAAGATTGGGCACATGGCAAGAAACTGTATCTCTTTGCGAATGAATCCGTCTCAAACTATGAGTAGGAATAGCTGGACTCTGGGAAATAAAAAGAATCAAATTAATACCAGGTGGGGGTAAACCCCCCACAGAACCTTGGATTCCCCACCATGTGATTAAAGCAAAGAATAGAAAACTAAAGGCAGAAAATCTTTCTATAACATGTGAACGAAATGAGTTCCTTGAAAAACCAGATTGTCTCAAGGCACAATTAAGAAGATTAGAGGAGATGGTTAACAAAGAATCTGATAAACAGGTAGAACACGTACAGCCGCTCTTGAATGACCTATTTTGATTGTGTGAAATGAACTTTCTCTTAAAGTTTGTTTTTTAGAAGAATGTGGAGAATGATCCCAACTGAGAAGGAAGAAACCTGTGAGACTTACTATCTAACATGTTTATTTCTTTCAGGAAAAATACAGTTTATAGAGGACGTTATTATGTATTTTTATATATCCTTCTTCTTTTCTTATTAAGGATAAGCCTCTAAATGTATTCATTACAACCAGGTGGTCCAAATTCCAAATTATTTTAGTTTTTTTTTTTTTATAAATTCTTTATTTATAATTTTTGGTAATAGTAGAAGGGTGGGGGTACAGAAAGTAGTTATTTGTATAGAGTTTGTCAGTTGCGGTAACAATATCTGTAACAGTTGCAGGTAACAATTAGTTGCGTGACAGTTTTTATAGTGCCTGCATAGTCCAATACATTTCTGTATTTTCCAGAGATGTAGTTCGATTTCATGGGGGGAGGGGGGGTATAGAAGAGAAAACTGGGGGGGGGGGGGGATGAGTACTGCAGGTAAACAAGGGGTTCATGCATTATCATGGTATACATTTAAACATTCCATTTTGTGTGTGTTGTGTCACCCTCCATAGTTGTATTAGTTTAATAGTCACAGATTTGGTGTGTCTTTGGTGTGTGTATCTGTTTTCGTACTTTGATCAATATAGTTATGTTGTGATATCTTTGCGTTGCTGTTGAGGAGGTCGGTGCAAATTTATGTTAGTATCATGTAGGTCGAGGCTTGGGGCTCCGCGTCATGATTCCTGCGTCTCAAGAGCTTTAATTTAGTCATGTGTCTTGTGGGTGGGGGTGTGTTTGTTGACTTGCAGTCGTGTGCACTTCTTGAACGCTTTTGTCGTTGTCTTGTTGCGTGGGGTGATTTGCCTTAGTGTGTCCCCTCTCGGGTGAGGGTGGGGTGGTGGAGGGGTATTGGCGTAGGAGTTGTCTGTCGTTAGGGCTGAGTGGGGTTCAGTCCCAAGTGTGGGGGGGGTAGAGGTGGTAGGTGAGGGGGGGTGAAGCGGCTGGGAGGGTGTGTGGCGGGTCTAGGGGATTTGTGGGGGGGTCGGGTACGGGGGGCGTAGGCGAGATTTGGAGAGAGGAGAGGGCTGTTCTCAGCCGTAGGAGTCATTTAGGGTGTTTGGCGGGGGCTAGGGTGCCAGTATGGTCCTGGTTAGCCATGGGTCCCATATTTTATGGTGTGAGTTTGTGGTGTCATGGACCAATGCTGATAGTTTGTCCATTTCCACAGATTCGTCTATTTTTTTCAGCACCTCTGGTGTGGCCGGGACAGTGTTGCTTCCCCAGTATTTGGCGATGGTTCTCCGAGTGGCCAGCGCGATCCGAGCCGACATTTTGTTTTGGGCTCTCGTGAGAGTTGGGTGGGGTTTAGATAAGAGCGAGATCCATGGGTCTTGAGGGAGGCTGCAGTGTAACGCCCTATTGACCATTTGGATCATGTCCTGCCAAAGTTGGGCTATGCGAGGGCAGTTCCACCATAGGTGTATGTATGTGCCCTGCTCACCGCACCCCTTCCAGCATCGGTCAGAGAGTGTTGCGCGCATTTGTTTCAATCGTAGAGGGGTGATGTACCAGCGGAACAGGGTTTTGTATGCTTGTTCTTTGTGTGTTACGCATATGGAGATCGCTGCTGTGGCTTCCCATATTTCTTGCCAGTCTGATGGATCTGCGGGGGGGCCTATGTCTCTTTCCCATGCTGCGGTGTACGCTATGGCATCGGATGTGCTGGTGTGGTGTATGATGCTGTATATGGTGGATATCTGGCCTCTTTGTGTCGGGGTGTGCATGCACATTTTCTCGAAGGGAGTGAGCGTGCTGGTAGCCGTTTTATGGTTGAGTGGGTGGGTTAGAAAGCTCCTGATTTGTAGGAACCTGAAGTGGTCGAAGGTCGTGAATGGAGTGTTCTTGGGTAGGTCTGTGAATGGTATGAGGTGTTGTCCGCGGAAGAAGTGGTAGAATCGGACAAGGCCATTGTCTTCGTATCTCGCAAAGTGTTGGGGTGTCATCCCGGGTTGGAATTGTGTGTTCCGGAGGATAGGTGTTAAGGGGGATGGGGTGTTGATGAGATTGAATTTTCGGGTCGCCCTGTCCCAGAGTTGGATTGAGTGGGTGAGTGCTGGGGTTGTGGGGGGTGTCTGCGGCCTGTCTTGCTTTGGTAGCCAAAGGTATAGGGAGGGGAAGTCTCGGACGGATAGGTTGTGTTCGATGTCAACCCATAGTTTCAGTCCCGCCGGGGCGTCTAGATTCTGGATTTGTGCAAGTTGGGCGGCCTGGTGGTAATCCCAAAGATTAGGGAGCCCCAAGCCCCCTTTTTTATGCGGTATATAAAGTGTTGCGCGTTTAATCCTCGCCCTCTTCCCCGGCCAAATGAATTTATCAATCTGAGATTGGAGGGTTTTTTTTTTTTTTTTTATAATCTGGTTTTTATTAGGTCAAAAAAGCATGTGGGTACAAAAGGAAGGAAAGGGTACGACATCATTCTTAAACAAAGTGGGGTCAATACAGTGTGTTATACAGCGGCAATAAGCAATAAACGGTCACATAACATCGGTTACCCATTTGAGGTTCTAGAAAGAAGTACCGTTGTAGGTGGCTCTATAAGCTCAGATGATTTATCTCTGAAGGTGTCGCCCTTTACGGCATATGGAATACGCTATAGCGTGACAAAGACTTGTCCGACAGTCGGAGTTGTCTCGTCGTGCCTCCGCATGCTTGGGTTGCATGAAAGTGTGTTAGAGTACCTATTGTAAAGGTAGGGATCCAAGCGGGTAAAGGTTGAGAGGGGGTGCAGAGAGGGAAGGAGGGGGGGGGGGGAGAGGTGGAAGAGGGGGAGAGAGGATAAGGGGTGTCTAATATGTCTCAGTTTCTACTCCAGTGGGTTATATGGGTATCGGGTAGAGTGTCCTATGAGTGTGTGTAAGAAGTCTCCTGCCTATTGTAGGGTGGTTCCAGGGTCGTTTGGGTATGTGGGTTCAGAGCCCTCGGTGTTGATCGGATGTGCGCGTTGGGGTTTAGTCGGTCAGTCGGTTGTTCAGTAACGGTTGTGTGGAGAAGCAGTCGTGGACAGAGTGTGGGGGGGAGGCAGGGGTTCGTCAGTTGTATAGAGGATGACGGTGGGGGGTTAGCGTCGGGGAGCATACATTGGCCTCACCACGGGATGTCCAGCATCCCTGCGCGTGACATCGGTTCACCGACCTAGCCCCGTGAATTACGTGATACAAAGGCAAACCATGGATACCACCGCTCGGCATGCTTACTGCCTCTATCCTGTAGGGATGCCTGCAGTGCTTCTGCACCCTGGATGTCCTCCACTTTGCGGATCCATTCCTCTTCGCTAGGCACTTCCGTCCGTTTCCAATATAACGGGATGAGCGACTTAGCCGCGTTCAAAAGATGTCTAAGGATAGACTTTTTATAGGAGGACAGCGACATCTGTGAGATATGTAGGAGGACTAAAGCAGCTGACCAGTCCGGTATGTCGCCTAGAATATCTGTTATTCGGTGTTTGATCATATTCCAGAACGGAGTTATTTCGCAGCACTCCCACCAAATGTGCATTATCGTTCCTCTAGACCTCTGACATCTCCAGCACGTTGGGGCAACAGCTGGGAATACTCTGTGTAACAGGACTGGGGTCCTGTACCAGGAGGTTATCAGCTTGTAATTGGTTTCTTGATATTGTGAGCTGACCGAGCTTTTGTGTTGCCACAGAAGTGCTTTGTCCCATTGTTGTGGGGTAAAGGTAGTTTCCAACCGTTCCTCCCATTGTCTGCGAAACTGTGTATTTGTTGTCAGATGTCCCGTCAGGAGGTGCTGGTAGAGTATGGAGATCGCGTTGTCCATGATGGTGTTCCCTTCGCAGCAGTCCTCAAACCACGTGCGTGCCCTATGTAGGCGTTCTTTGTCCCGCATACTATCATGATAATGTCTCACCTGTAGGTAACGGAGCGTCGCTAGCGGCGTCTGGGGTTGTCCTTCCAGAAGGGTGTCCAGTGGTCGTATCGACCCGTTATGTAGGATTGTGTGTATGGGTATGTAATCGCGTCCTTCCGCGGATGGCCACATCGTCTGCGGGAATCCGCCCCCTATTCCCTTGTTGTGTGTGATGGAAAGCATTGGGCTAGGCGTAGGTGAGATGTGGGGGGCCTCTCTCACAGAGTTCCAGGTGTATAGCGTTTGTTCCAGTATTCCCTCCCCTGTCGTCCTCATTGTTTTTCTGGTACCCTTTCCCCAGATAGTTGGTTGCACAGGGGTGTCTGGGTCGTTCCGTGTCAGTGAAACCCATTGCTTTCGCTGAGGTACTGCATGCCATTCAATTATACGCTGCAAGGCTGTGGCTTGGTGGTACTTCCTGAAGTCAGGCAGTGCCAGGCCGCCACGGTGTCTTGGGAGACAGAGGAGGTCGTGTCGGAGTCTCGCCCTCTCCCCCCTCCATACGTACCGTATGACCGCGGATTTTAAAGCGGAGAAAAAGGTGTTCGGTAGGGCCAGGGGTATAGTCTGGAACGGGTAGAGTAACCGCGGTAGGATGTTCATCTTTAGAACGGCTACTCGTCCGTGCCATGAAATGTGTGGGTGCGCCCATCTGTCCAGGTCTGACACTACCCTCTTCAGTAAGGGAGCAAAATTGTGTCGGTAAAGGTCGCTGGGATCTGGGGTAATCCAGATCCCAAGGTATTTCATCTTTTGGAGGCACCATCTGAACGGGAACAATGGTTCCAGGGCCGCGTATTCATCCTCAGGCAGAGACACATTCAGCACCTCACATTTCGACAGGTTGAGTTTAAAGCCTGAGATCGACCCAAATATCTCCATTTCCGACAGTAAGCAGGGCATCGTAATTCGGGGGCTCGTTACATAGAATAGGAGATCGTCCGCGTATGCGGCCACCTTATGTGTCGTGCCCAGCCACTGGAAGCCACTGATGTCTGGATGTTGGCGTATCTTCTGAAGGAAGGGTTCCAGTGACAGCGAAAAGCAGCGGGGATAGCGGGCACCCCTGTCTCGTTCCGTTGGATATCTCAAAATCTCCGGTGAGCGCTCCGTTGACTCGTACCGTGGCCCGTGGTTTATCGTATAGAGCCCGGATCATCGCTAGGAATCTGTGTCCCAATCCCATCTGGCTGAGTGTGGCGAACATATAGGGCCATTTTACACGATCAAACGCCTTCTCGGCGTCTGTGGAAATCAGGAGAAGGGGCCGCCGAGTTCTCCTCGCCTGGTGTTGTATCGCGAAGAGACGAAGTGTGCTATCTCTCGCTTCCCTGCCTGGTATGAAACCCGTTTGATCGTTGTGTATGAGGGAGGGGAGGGTGGATCGTAGTCTGGTCGCGAGCGCTTTTGCAAAGAGCTTCGTGTCCACGTTCAGCAACGAGATCGGGCGATAGCTACCACATAGCATCGGGTCCTTTCCGAGTTTAGGAAGAACAGTTATGGTAGCCGCTAGGGATTCGGCGCCAAAACGGCCTCCGTCAGCAATTGCATGAAGGGCTTTCGTGAGCCACGGTAGGAGTATCGGTGCAAACGCCTTATAATAGCCTGTGGAGAAGCCGTCCGGGCCGGGTGCCTTCCCTCTCTTGGTCGTCTTTAACGTCGCTGCCAGTTCTTCCTCTGTGACCTGGGCCTCTAGCTCGGTAGCTGTGTCCGGTGAGATTGTCGGTCCGATCGTGTCACGGAGGTAGTCCCATGTATGAGCCATGGTCGTTGCGGAATGTGCTTGCGGCGTCTCCGCATCCAGGTTATATAGTGATCGGTAAAACGACTTGAATTCCCCCGCGATATCCGCTGGTAGGCTAGAGACCTTGCCCGAGGAGAGGCGTAATCTGCGAACTTGAGTGTGGGCCGTCTGGCCCCTCAGGAGACGCGCAAGGAGCCGGCCCCCTTTATTGGCGTGGGTGTAAAAAAACGCCTTAGAGCGCTGCAGTGAGCGGTGGTGGCGTTTCAGCAGGAGCTCCTGTAGTTGGCGCCTAGCTTGCATCAGGTCCCGGTATATTTCCAGAAGACGTGATCTTTTATGTTGGGATTCCAGCTCCGTGATACGTCTGTAGAGTTCAGCCATCTCCGTCATCGCTGCCCGTTTCTTATGAGTGGCTATGCGTATAAGTGTGCCCCGAAGGACGCTCTTATGGGCTTCCCATATTGAGATCGGAGAGACGTCTGGGGACCCGTTGTCTTGGAAATAGTGTGTTAGGGCCTGGGCAACCTGTTCCCGAATGCCAGGGTCCATGAGTAGAGTCTCATTGAGTCTCCACGTCCATGTGGACGGTCGAAAGAGCGGTGACTGGAGCTCCACCACCACGGGTCCGTGATCAGACCATGTGGCGGGTTCTATTTTGGCCGAGATCAACCGTGACAGGCCCATTTGTCTGATAAAGAGATAATCGATGCGCGAGTACCTGTCATGGAATGCGGAGTAGTGTGTGAAGTCTTTGACAGTGGGGTTGAGTGTTCTCCAGCAGTCGGCTAGGTCCATGTCCCCCAGGGTTTTCCGGATTGCTCGTAAGTGTAGTTGTGAGATGCTGCTGTGCCCTGTGGAGGAATCCTGAATAGGGTCTAGTGGGACATTGAGATCGCCTCCAAGGATAAGGATTCCTTCCGAGAAGTTATTCAGCTTCGCTAGGGTGTTCTTCACGAAAGCTGCTTGGCGTTTGTTAGGTACATAAATGTTGGCAAAGGTATATATTCTGCCTGCTATCGCTCCCTTTAGGAAGAGGTATCTACCTTGTGGGTCAGTAACAGTGTCTAGAACCTGGAATTCCAGTGTTGCGGAAATCAGTATTGCTACCCCGGCCTTCCTCGCCGTGGGGTGGTTGCAAAAGTGGTTAGTTGGGTACGCTTTGTTATGAAGCTTAGGCACTGCGCCGGATTTAAAGTGCGTTTCCTGTATCAGAGCAACCGACGTGCGTCGTTTCTTAAGTTCGCAGAGAAGTTGGGATCTCCTTTCCGGGATATTCAGACCCCTACAATTAAGGGTGAGGACAGATAGTGGTGCCGGCTGGTAAGCCATGGTCTGTCCCGAATAAGGGATATGTGTGGTGGGCAGTAAGTTCCCGAACACCTCCCTGCTGCAAGTCTATTCTCGCCACACCGCGCGGGCGCGGGTTCCCGTGGCAGGCCAATCGGACTAGATGGGGAGGTCTGTGTCAGTAGGTAGTGGGGCGGGAACGGGGAGGGGGGTGGAGGAGTAAGAAGGTAAGCAGAGGAGTGTGGACAGGAGGGAGAAAGAGGGGGGGATAAGAGAAAAGTGAGGTGAACCTCCCGGTAGTTGGGAAATTCCGCCGGGGTAAGAGGTACCCCTCGTGTGCCACCCCACAGGGGGTGGTGACTCGCGCTGCGGCGGGTAGCACAGGGAGCACGTCCCGGTAACCAGACCTGTAGACAGTGTCCAACTGTGATCCGTCGCACGTCTGTAGCACGAGTATGTGTGGGACTGCGTGGGCCAGTACCTGACCAAGTGTTAATAGGTGTCAGTGGAGACGTAGGGTCCGTCCACTTAGTACCCCAGTATGCTGAGCTTACACGGTCTATAGAGCGATTCAGTGTATGTGAAATTAAGCATATTTAACAGAACAACAGTAAGATGAGCAGCAACTATGCAGCATTGTGGTAACAGAATAATAACAATATCGATAATGACAACAACCATTCAAAAATTCAAAAAGTTTTCCCATGTTTCCTGTAGATCCCCGGTTGTGCCCCTCCCCCGTGCGTCCGAGGTCCCCTCCCCCCGGAGGCAGTTGTTGCCTACGGTCTCAGTCCCTTGAATAATGGAGTGTCGTGAATCTTGCATGGGTTCAGTCTGTCGAACCGTCAGTCAGTCCCGCCCCCCTAGTCTAGTGCGTATGGCGGGCCGTGCGGAGTCGCTTCGTGGGCATGTTTGGGTGGCAAAGGCCCTCCTGTTTCCCCCCGTCTGTGGCCCGCGTGGCTCTAGAGTGTGTAAGTCGTGGGCCATCACTGTAAGCTGTGGTGAGGGGTTGGTCGCTGTCCTCGTGAGTCTCCCTCAGTTCCCTAGAAGCGTGTCCGTCCCAGTCAACTACTGTGTGGATCACAGGTGCGCCACACGGCAAGCGTCCCTTATATATTAAGGATAAACTCGTCATCCCTGTGTCGCATTGTTCACCATATACCGTCGTACCATATACATCTACATTTAGTCTATAGGTGTGTCGCTGTGGTGGGGGTGGTTGGGGCGTGGGTGAGTCTGTCGGTCCTGTCTGGTGTACACAATAAAGTTATCATAAACAGTGGTTATTGTTACCGTATATATCAGCAAACAGCAGTTCAATCTTAGGTTACCAATGACCTAAATGGTTAATAGCCTAGCCGTTCATAACATTGTAGTAGGTCCTTGCATAAAAGTCCAGTGTTGCCCAAGGGACTGATTACATTCTAGTCCGGCAGGCAGGAAGGTCGTGCGGGATCATCCCTCCTGTCCCGTTCCATCTGGGAAACTACAAGGAGCGGGGGCCATTGCATGTCTTCGCTGTTGGATAAATGTAAAAATGCAATAGAACGGAAGTAACGGCAGTAATCAATTCTGTGGGTGCCGGTCGTGAGGTGGCCGCTAAAGCCGGGGGGACAAGTCTCGTCGTGTGTGTATTTCCACGTGAAGGGGATACACAAGGCCGTTGCCCCGAGTGGTCTCTGACCTTGGAATGCAGACTTGTGGGCAGGGCCTTAGCGGTCACTTCTGTCTCCGTGGGAGTGGGAGGATCATGGAGTATGCTCAGATCAGAGCGGTGCTCGGGTGAAGCTGCTGAGTGCTATAGAGCCACCAGCATCTGTGGTTGGGGAAAGTAAAATAAACTCCGTAGGTTGCTTATGGTCTGCCAAGTGTTGTATAGGGTGTCCGTCAGAGGGACAGAGGGGATGTCCTCCTTAGGTATCAGCCAGCGGTACACGGAGATAGGGCAACCATAAGTGGGGGTATACGGTCCATGGCGGGGAGATGAAAATAAGTGAGAGGGGGGGGGCAGTTCAGGTGTATTAGGCCCAAACATGCGGATAGGCGTTGGGCACAAGGAGTGGCTGGGACCGGGGGTACAGGAACAGGTATCCCGCTTCAGGGAATGGTACTCACTCGGCCTGGCCTCCCTGATCCATGCGTCGTCTGGGGGGCTGTCTCTGAGGGGATCCGTCTCTACGCCTCCGTGGAGCTCTTTGAGGTCGCGGGCCTTGTCCGGTGGGGCCCAGGAACCAGTTCGTGACTTGGATAGGCGGTAGATCCAGGGTTTCTAGGAAGCGTGGTATATCTGCCGGCCACCTCGCTGAGATCCAGTTGTCATGGTGGCGAGCCAGCAACGCAAAGGGGAAGCCCCATTTGTAGGTGATGCGATGTTCTCGCAGGGCCGCTGTGACCGGCCTGAGGGCTCTGCGGGCCTCAAGTGTGAGAGGGGAGAGGTCATTGAAAAGAGAGACCTGAGAGCCGTGGAATGTCCATTCTGGTCGTTCGCGGGCTTTTCTCATAATGGCTTCCTTGATGGGAAAGGAGTGGAGGCAGCAGATAAGGTCCCTCGGTCCATCCTCAGCGGAGCGCGGGCGTGTTGCTCTATGTGCCCTTTCAAATTCAAATGTTTGGGGTGCTGCAGCCTGTAGTATGATGTTGAACAGGTCTGAGAGGACCTCCGCCGCGTTTTCCTCCCCACCTGTCTCCGGGACTCCTCTTACCCGGATGTTGCACCTGCGGCCTCTGTTGTCGAGGTCCTCCAAGTGTCTCCTCATGTCGAGCAGCATGTCCCCTTGCCGTGTAATCGCTGTGTCAGACGCAGAGATTCTGGCCGACTGTGTCTCTGTGGAGTGCTCCAGGGTTTCAATGCGGGTCTCTTGTGCAGCCACTTCCGCCCTGATGCCTGCCATCTCCGTGCGGAGAGCATCCTGAATCGTGGTGGTAAGTGTGAGTAAATCTGTTTTGGTGGCCATAGAAGCTATAGAGGCCGATATGGAGCGAAGTTCCTCACTTATCTTGGCGAGTGTGGAGTGTTCCGTGCCGGCAGGTGATGAGGGAGACGGCGGTGCTGAACTCGGGCCTACTGGCTCTCCGCCGGAGCCGGAGGCCGGCTGCAGAAAGGAGTCCATGGTGCCTTGGGGATTGTGTTGTTGGGAGCCCCTCGGTGTTTGTGGGGGCTCCATGCGTCTGTTGCGACCCATCTGTCGTCCGTGGCTATGAGGAATCGCTGTTTATGGGGTATAGTGGAACGGAGCAAACGGACTAAGCAGCCATCTTGGTCAAGGTCGCGGCCACGCCCCGAGATTGGAGGGTTTTGAAATCGTTTCTGGAGATGGGTATGGGTAGGGCCTGAAAGAGGTAGAAGAAGCGCGGTAGTAAATTCATTTTGACTGAAGCCAGTCGGCCTAGCCACGAGATGGTCAGGTTTTGCCAGGTGTTTAGGTCGTGGGTGGCTTTTGCTAGTAGTGGGGGGTAGTTAAGTTGGTATGTGAGCTGTAGGTCTCCCGGTAGACGTGTCCCCAGGTATTGTATGCTTTGTGTCTCGTAGCGGAACGGGTAGTCTGTTTTTAGTGCTGTTAGGGCACCTGCGGGGATGTGGATCGGTAGGCCGCTACTTTATATTCCTCGTTTCGTATCCGGTGTTTGTATTTGGGAGATGTGTTTGTTGTGTGTCCTTTTATGGAGTCTGCGGGCCAGGAGTGTGTCTGCCTTGTTCGATTTTTCGTAAAATTTCTGCCTGGTCCATTGAAGGGCCTTCTTGGAGTCTTGTGCCATAAATTTTTGTATCTCCTGTCTGTGTGTTTGTATTTGGGTCAGTAAGGCGGGTGTTGGGTAATTTTTGTGTTGATGTTCCAGTGTTCTTAGAGCAGTGAGGTGTGTTTCTAGTGTCTTCAACTGTCGTTTTTTATGTGCTGAAGCTGCTGCGATCAGTTTACCCCGAATGACCGCTTTATGTGCCGCCCAGAGGGTGCATGCGGATGTGACAGACCCCTTGTTGGTGTCAAAGTAGTCTGTTATGTCCGATCGGAGTTGTTCTCTAATGGCCGTGTTGTGAAGGTGGGTGGGGTTAAGTCTCCATGTCCAATTCCTGGTCGCGTGCGGGAGTGTAAAGGAGAGGGTGATTTCCGCGTGGTCTGACCAGGTGATTGAGCCTATTGTCGCGTTTGTGATGTATGGGAGTAAGGAGGGTGAAGTGAGGAACATGTCTATGCGTGAGTAAGATGAGTGCGGGTTTGAGTAAAACGTAAAGTCAGATTCAGTGGGGTGGAGGATCCTCCAGGCATCTATGAGTTGTGTTTGGGCGGTAAATGTTTGCACTATTTTGTCATTGCGGGTGGGGATGGAGTGTTTTGACGTTTCCTGTCTAATTCGGGTGATAGGGTGGCGTTGTAGTCCCCTCCTATGATCATGTGGTGAGAGGAGAAAAGGCGTAGGTGGGTTTGGAAGGTGTTCCAGAATTGGGTGTCAGGTAGGGTAGGGGCGTAGATCGAAGAGAAGGCATATCTATGAGGCCCCATCTGTCCTGTCACTGTTATGTATCTGCCCTGAGGGTCGGTGACTGTACGCGTGAAGGTTAGGGGACAGGTTTTGCGTACCATGATGGCTACCCCATTTGTCTTGCCCCGTGGCGAGTTTGCTAGGTGGCACTCTCTGTAGTGCCTACTCAGGAGGGGAAATGCCCTCGTCTGTTCGTAATGGGTTTCCTGGAGTAGGATTATGTCGGGGTTGGAGCGGTTGGCCCATCGGAGAAGGCGATGCCGTTTGGCTGGGTTGTTGAGACCCTTGCAGTTAATTGATGTGCATGTGATTCTAGCTGGTTTGGTGTTGCTCTGGTCACCGGGTCTTGAGGGGGGACTCCTCTGGGGTTGTGGGGGCATTGTTTGGTGTTTGCCAATGGGTTTCCGCTTCAGGAGGGGGGGAGTGGGGTGTGCGTTGGCCGTGAGGGGGAGTTGGTGGGGGGAAGGGGTGGTGAGAGAGGTGGAATGGATCTGGGGTGGGGGGGGAGAAGGGAGGTGGGAGGGGAAAAAGGTGGGGATGTTGGGGGGTATGTAGGGATGTGGTGTGTGTGCTAACCTGGTCTTATGTTTGTGTCGCCAGGTCGTCTTGGGGGCCTGTAGTGTCCGGTCGGTTTCTCGGTTGTCCAACGAGGTTGAACGAACGGTGGGTAGAGGAGGGAGTGAGTAGACAGTCGTGTGTCTGCGTCTGCGTCTACTTCAACGTCTCCCACTTCCCGGAGCATCTGAGTGCTGGAGTGCGCCTTAGTTCAGCGTCTGTGGGTAGAGAACTGTTAGTAGTTGACAAAAGTATCGTAGGAGCTACTTAGTGTGTTGGGTGAGTGGTTACTTTGGTATCTCGGCTTCCGGTGAGAATGGCCTTGGTGCCACCTTGTGTCCGTTGTCAGGCGTAAAGTGAGTGTGCGCCACAGTGCAATAAGGTGTCAGGCATAGTAATTGCGTCTAGTGTTGTGGTATTGTCTTATGGTAGGCTTGCTTATGTGTGGAGCAATTGTACTTAACATCATATAGCACTAAACAACATACATCATATAATAACGGGTCATAACATATTATAACATAGAACTAAATATTTTTAAATATTAAATTTTAAATACATGTGTGCTTTCTAGGTTGGTCCCCCTGTGAGCTAGGTGGGTTTTCCTCTTGTTCTGTGGGTGAGGTGTTATGGAAGTCGTTTAAGGGTGTCCTCCCCTTTCCCTCCTTTTTCTGTTTTCTGTTTAATCCCATGGGGGGGTTGCATAAAACCGTGCCTGGGGGTGCGCGGTGCGGGGTGGCCCTATGGGTGGGGATTGTTGGTTGCCTCTTCCCTAGTTATTACTTGCGTTGAATCCGGGTGTGCCCTGCGGGGTAACTCTGGGGTACGGTGCAACAGGTTTGTGTGGGGTGTCTCATCTGACTCTGCGTGGTACCCCTTTCTGTCCTATTACGTTTCTTCCTCCCCCTTCCCCTTTCCCCGCTTTGGTAAAAGTTAGTTGCGCAAAGGGGGGGTAGTGGGTGGCGTGTGGGTTTGTATGTAACCAGCTGTTGGGCGGGTTACCTGAGAGTTCAGTGGGGCAGCTTAACTTATGGCTGTTCCAGGGTCTCCATTTAGCTATGCAGCGTGTTTGAGATTACATTTAGGTTATATATGTTACATTCGGTATATTTAGTGGCGTGTGACCCCTTTAAGTTGGCCTATGCCTAAACCCAGGGAGGCAGCAAAAAGCAAAAAACTACCAATTAAATAAAGATAAAGATGATAACAGAATAAAATACTGGGGGGAGAGAAACATTGAGTGTAAAGGCCTCTTGGATTCCCTTGCCCTTGATTATGCCCATGTTACCAGTCTCTGCCAAGTCCAGATTTGTGTCTAGGGGTGTCTGCCATCCCCGGTTTCTTCAGTCTTGATCCTGTAGGTCTCCCGTAGTCGCGGTGAACCTTGCGGTGTCGAGTGAGTGTCTTGATTCATTTTCTGGAAGTGGGGGCCGGTGACTGTCTTGCTGGGTTTCCCACGGTAAGTAGTGTATGAAGGTATCGGAGTGTTTGGCCGTTGGCAGTCCGTGGTGGATGCTGAGTCTTAGTTGGGGGTGGAGGCTAATTTATAGTAGTTACTGTGCTGTTTGTGGTGTGAAGTCCTTGGGGTTGAGGCTGGGTCCAATTGATGCGCTGTCTGCTTGTTCTGGTGTGGGGGTTCGCTGTGGTTTCTAATACCCAGGGTGCAAGAGGTGGCTCACAGGGGGAGCTTGGTCGCGTTTAGTCCCCATTATCTGAGGCTGGTGGGGCTCTTTTGCGAGGAGTGCGGCGTGGGGATCTGGAGAATCGTTCACGCTGTTCTCTCCGTATGCCGCCGTTTCCGATCGTTGGCATTAACGGTGGGGGCAGCAGGGTAAGTCCTAGGGAGTCCGCAAATGGAGTCATTTCAGCGGGGTTGGTCAGGATGTGAGTTTGATTTTCTTTCCGCACTATTAATTTAAATGGGTGGCCCCACATGTATCTGATGCCCTGATGGTGGAGTGTATTGGTAAGTTGTTTAAGGTCTCTCCGTTTTTTCAGGGTAGAGGGGGCCAGGTCCTGGTAAAAGGCCAGGCGGATCCCTTTGTATTGTGGCGGGGTGGTCCTGGTGCTGTGGAGGATCTTTTCTTTAACCGCGAAAAAGTGTAGGCGGACTTTAACGTCTCTTGGGGCGTCCGGATTTAGTGCTGGCGGTCTGAGGGCTCTGTGTGCCCGGTCTATGAGGAGGTCTTGTATGGTGGCCTCGGGTAGGATGGTCTTGAACAGGCCTGTCAACGTGTCTTGTAGGCCTTCTGCCGTGACCACCTCAGGTAGGCCCCGAATCCTGATATTATTTCTTCGGGATCTGTTATTCAGATCCTCTAAATGTTCCTCCAGGGCTTCTATTTTGGCATGTAGATATGTTATATCTTGTGTGTGGGATTGGGAGGTGGTGGTGAGGCCTCTCATGCTTGTCTCTATTTGGTCGGCCTTGTGTGTCAGGGAGTCTACGTCCTCTCTAAGGCCGGAGAGTTTTTTGTCGAGTTCTGTCGCCACGTGTGTTTTTATGTCTGCTGTGGCTTCTCTAAGCATGGATTGCAGATCGTGTAAGGTCAGGGGTGCATCAGGGGCCCTGGGGTGTCCGCACTCACCGGATTCTGTGCAGGGTTCCTCAGTCAGTCGGTGGCAAGATGGCTGGCGCGGTTCTTGCTGCGGGCGGAACATTGAGGCGACCGATGGGTTTTGTTCCTTCTTTTGTTTTCCACCTCCCATCTTGCTGGGTGTTGGGTGGCTGAGTAGAGTGGGTTGTGAGTTCTCCGTGGTTAGGTCTCTCGTGGAGCGCGCGGATGGTAGCGGATTGAAGATGCAGGGAAGCGGGAGCTGCAGAGTTATGCTGCCATCTTCCTCGACGGTCAGGCCACGCCCTCTCAAATTATTTTAGTTTTTATTAGTTTAGCACGCCTGCACTGCCAGCTATGTTTTATTTCGTTTGTATTTTTGATGCTGGAATACTAATTTTCTATATTCCTAGATTAGGTGAATTCTTCCCATTGTGAGGCTCATGCCTCGATCCCACTGGAGAGATGTGATAGTGTGACTGTCTGTCGGTTTACAACAGAACATTTTTGTTGTTGTGGTTTTTCATTTGGTTACCAACAAAAATAGCCTCAAGCTGATTTTTTATTTTTATTTTTGAAAGGGAGCAGATTATTGTCAGTTTTTTTTTTTAGATTGCACGCTGCCAAACTGCAGACATTTCAATATCTCAAGGTGACGGTAGCATTCAATCTATTTTTTTTTCTCTCTCCGTCTTCTTTGACTTTTTTGTTTTATTATGCGTTTATTTGTATTTAACACTCTCAAAGGAATATAGGGAAAATAGATCATTTCATATATTTTACATTATCTTGAGTCAAGGTGGGGTGAACAATCGAATGATAATGATTATGCTTTGTTTTTTTGGGTTTTTTTTTTATACTCTCAAGGTGGGGTGTAGCGTATAGGCAAATTGGACACTTTTGTATATTTTGTATTGTCTTGAGTCAAGGTGGGGTGAGTGACAATTTATGATTTTGCATTTTCTATTTGCTCTATTTGGTTTTTCACAAGGAGTTAAATGTTTATGGTTTTAGTAACGTTATAGTAAATTATTTTATACTGTTATGAGGACGTATTCCTAAGCACACATTAATACTGGTTTTGCTCACATTTGTGTTTACAATGTTTTAGATGACCACTTGTGAATCCAGACGGTAATACTGAGACAAGGATGATAATCCAACCACTAGTGATTTGCATACTGTAACAACGCGCACTTTCTGTGCTAGGTATCTTTTAATTTCCAGAAGCCAAGGGCCTATCGAAAACTTATTAAAAATCCTCAAGGGCGCAAACACAAACCCACTCCAGCTATACAACCTTTAATAAACTTTCAATAAATGTGCACAAACACATCCACTCAGATCCCCACTCCAAGCAATAAACTGTTTTTCTCCCTTGTGTGGTCTCTTCAATACACTATGCAAGTGAACAGCAAATGAACTGCTGTTGATGTGAAAATACACCAGGTATCATGGTGGGCAGAGGTCAGAGGTCTAATAGCTCAAAGTAAGCAAGACCAGGGTTAAAGGAACAGTGTGATGGAAGCAGTGCTGGTGGCACAGGTGTCAGGGTACCTGAGGTCTCTACCTCCGAGAGAGGTAGAGACTTAGTCGTTCATCCATCCGGACGGCCTGATTTCCCTCTTCCTCGAGGTCCATCCGGTCATGCAAAGCCGGCCGCGAGGGAGTGACTCCCTTTTATAGCATGACGCCCGGAGGTCGACGTCAGGACGTCAACCCGGAACGACCTGTCACTCAATTGGTTCAGGACCAATCAGGACTCGACGGAGGTGTGTCTACTTATCTGAACAGGGCATTTAACAGTGCTTCTTTCATTAGCTCATTGCCCTGTCGTGGTTCTAGCTTGTTCTAGTCACTCAGTGCTCGTATTTTCTAGTTATCCCTTTTGGTTTTGACCCGGCTTGTTTGCTCTATTCTGCTTATCTCTGTTACCCTTGATTCGGCTTGTCTATCGCTTACCTGTCTTCTGTTACCCTCGACCTCGGCTTGTCTTTGACTATTCTCTACTGTACTACTTACGTTAGTCCGGCCATTCTAAGGTCCGGTATACGTATCTGGCTACTGTTTGTACTCTGCGTGTTGGATCCCTGTCCCGATCCTGACATTACGACAGGGCCAATGGATCCTGCAAGTACAAACAGTCAGCTTGGTTCTCCTGATCCTAGGTTTGAAGCCATGGATCACAGAATGGATCAGATGGCGCTAGCACTACAGGCGTTATTATCTCGTGCCAATAATCCACCAGAAGAGTTACGTACTACTCTTATCTCTCCTGTAGGTTCAGGCCTAGAGGTAGCCACTGTAGGTGCTTCTTCTCGCATTACCCCACCAGTACGTTATGGTGGTGCTCCTGAGAAGTGTCGTGGTTTTTTAAACCAAATTAGTATCCACTTTGAATTGCAACCTCGCTCCTATCCTACGGATAGGGCAAAGGTGGGATTTATTATCACCTTACTCATTGAGAGGGCTCTGAGATGGGCCAATCCACTGTGGGAGAACGATAACCCGTTAGTATATAACTATAACGCATTTGTAGCTGCTTTTAGAAGAACTTTTGACCCTCCAGGTAGAAAGGTTAATGCAGCCAGATTACTGTTACGCCTGAGACAGGAGAACCGAACACTTGTGGATTATGCACTAGAGTTCAGGTCTCTGGCGTCAGAGGTCAAGTGGAATGAGCAGGCGTATATGGACGTATTTTTGAATGGGCTATCAGATGTAATCCTTGACGAGGTTGCTACTAGAGAACTTCCTGAGAATTTAGAGGATTTAATTTCGTTCATTTCTCGTATAGATGAACGTTTAAGAGAGAGACAGAACGCTCGAGAGAGGAACCGGAGACCTTCCTTTAGGCTAGCTCCCGCATTTCCAAGTCCTGACTCCACGGTCTCATTGCTCCCTGAACCTATGCAGATAGGCTATACCCGCCTCTCTGAGGAGGAGAGACAGTACAGGAGGAAGGAGGGGTTATGTATGTACTGTGGAGTCAGAGGTCATTTACTCTCAAACTGTCCTAACCGGCCGGGAAACGCTCGCACCTAAGTTTCTCTAGAGGACAGGCCTTGGGTGTTTCTATTTTGTCCTCTACTCCTAATTATAAAGATCACAGGCTTCAGCTACCAGTTTCCTTAACCTGGGAGAAAGTAGTGGTAAAGGCTATGGCCTTGATAGATTCCGGAGCTGCTGAGAATTTTATCGACCAAGCCTTTGCTACTAGACACAATATCCCATCCCAGTTAAGGGAGACACCCTTGGCCGTTGAGGCCATAGATGGTAGACCATTACTGGACCCCGTTATCTTTCGTGAGACCATACCCATTAACTTAAATGTTGGTATCCTACACGTGGAGAATTTATCTCTCATGCTCATTTCGTCCCCTTCTGTTCCCATAGTTCTGGGGTATCCATGGTTGAAGAGACATAACCCTATTATCGATTGGGAATTAGGGGAGATACTCTCGTGGGGTCTGAGCTGCCAGGAGAAGTGTTTACGCAGGGTTTCTCCATTGGCCAATATTAATACACCAGGTAGTTCTACTCAGTCCACTGAGAGACAGATACCGCCCCTGTACCAAGACTTAAAGTCAGTATTCGACAAGAAGAATGCCGATTCATTACCTCCACACAGGCCATTTGATTGTAAAATTAAGCTTCTACCTGGCACTATGCCTCCGAGGGGTAATGTATATCCTTTATCTGTTCAGGAGAACTCTGTTCTAGAGGAATATATCCGTGAGAATTTAGAGAAAGGATTCATTAGGAGGTCTTCTTCTCCTGCCGGGGCTGGGTTTTTCTTCGTTAAAAAGAAGGATGGCACGCTGAGGCCTTGTATTGATTACCGAGGTTTGAATAAAATAACTATCAGAAATGCCTATCCTATACCATTGATTACCGAGTTGTTTGATCGTCTTAAGGGCTCCAAAATCTTCACCAAATTAGATCTCAGAGCGGCATATAATTTGGTGAGAATCCAGCATGGGCACGAGTGGATGACGGCGTTCAATACTCGGTATGGCCATTATGAATACACAGTTCTGCCATTTGGACTTTGCAATGCTCCTGCAGTATTTCAGGATTTGAATAATGAGGTACTTAGGGAGTTTCAACATGATTGTGTTATTGTCTACCTGGACGACATACTGATACACTCTAGGGAGATTGAGACTCACCATAGACAAGTCAGAAAGGTACTACACAAACTTCTGCAACATGGTCTATACTGTAAATTGGAGAAATGCAGCTTTGACCAGTCGCAGATAGACTTTCTTGGTTACGTGATTTCTGGGGAAGGCTTTAAAATGGACCCTGACAAACTCCAGTCTATTTTAGATTGGCCGTTGCCTAAAGGACTCAAGGCTATTCAGAGGTTTATTGGTTCTTCCAACTATTATAGGCGCTTCATTAAGGGATACTCTTCTATCATCTCGCCTATTACCAATATGACCAAACAAGGGGCTGATACTAAGACTTGGTCTACGGAGGCTCTTATTGCGTTCAAGACTCTCAAAGAACTTTTTGCCTCTGCTCCCATTCTAGTCCACCCTGATACGACTCTGCCGTTCTTACTCGAGGTCGATGCCTCTGAGACGGGAGTTGGTGCTGTTCTGTCTCAAAGGTTAGGGGTGGACAAACCGTTACACCCTTGTGGGTTCTTTTCTAAGAAATTATCTGGGCCTGAAAGCAGATATGACATCGGTGATAGGGAACTGTTAGCGGTCATTAAGGCTTTAAAGGAGTGGAGACATTTACTAGAAGGGACATTACACCCTGTTACTATTTTAACGGACCATAAGAACTTGTCTTATATTGGGGAGGCTAAGCGCCTGTCCGCCAGACAAGCTCGTTGGTCCTTGTTCCTTACTCACTTTAATTATGTACTTACTTACAGACCTGGTTCTAAGAACTCTAAAGCCGATGCTTTGTCTCGTCAATATGAACCCTTCACTATAACTGAGCCAGTCCTTTCCTCGATAGTTCCTAAGGGTAACATCATCGCTAACACGAATCTCAGGATTCACTCTCCGTTGCTTACTGAAATCATGAAATTTCAGCATCTTGCGCCCAAACAGACTCCTGGGGATCGACACTTCGTTCCCGCCACTCTCCAACTAGAAGTGTTACGCTGTTTCCATAACAGCAAGGTGGCTGGGCATCCTGGCATTCGCAAGACGTATGCTTTGATCTCTAAAGATTTCTGGTGGCCTGATTTACGTAAAGATATTAAAGAATTCATCGGGGTGTGAAGTTTGTACCAAGACTAAGCTACCTCATTCGCTCCCATGCGGATTTCTGCACCCTCTAGAGGTTCCTGAAAAGCCATGGTCCTGTTTGGCTATGGACTTCATTGTTGATTTGCCTATCTCTAAAAAGCAGACTGTTATCCTCACTGTGGTGGACAGATTTACTAAGATGGCTCACTTCTTTCCCTTACCTAAACTTCCATCTTCGCCCGAATTAGCAGAGATATTCGCTAAGGAGGTCTTCCGTTTACATGGGATACCTTCCCAAATTGTATCGGACAGAGGTTCCCAATTTGTTTCCCGTTTTTGGAAATCCTTCTGCTCTCAACTGGGCATCAAATTGAATTTTTCTTCTGCCTACCATCCTCAGTCCAATGGAGCTGCTGAACGCACCAACCAAAAAGTTGAACAATATCTACGTTGTTTCGTTTCTGAACACCAGGACGATTGGGTTGGTTTGATTCCTTGGGCGGAGTTTGCGCACAACAATCTCGTTTGTGATTCTACGCATTCTAGCCCCTTCTTCATGAATTATGGCTTTCATCCTTCCATTCTTCCTTCGGACTCTTCTTCCCAAGGGGTACCGTCGGTTGATGTCCATGTTGCCAATTTGAAGAAGTTGTGGGACCAGACTCGACAAATTCTTCTGCACAATTCTATGCTGGTGAAAAAACACGCTGACAAACGTAGAAGGGCAGCACCGGTGTTTGTTCCAGGCGAGAGAGTATGGCTGAGTACTAGAAACATTCGGTTAAAAGTGCCTTCCATGAAGTTCGCTCCCCGGTATATTGGTCCTTACAGGGTGCTGGCTCAAATTAACCCAGTTGCGTATCGTCTAGCTTTGCCTACTACCTTACGCATTCCTAACTCGTTCCATTTTTCGTTGCTGAAACCACTAGTTTGTAACAGATTCTCCTCCACGATCGCCCCTCCTCGCTCTGTTCAGGTGGAGGGTCAGGAGGAGTATGAGGTCAATTCCATTGTCGATTCTCGAATCTCCCGGGGGAAAGTACAATATCTGGTCGATTGGAGAGGATATGGTCCTGAGGAGAGAAGTTGGGTACCTCAGGAGGATGTTCATGCTCCCCGTCTCCGCAGGGCATTTCACTCTTGCTTCCCTTCTCGTCCTGGTTACTTCCGCCCGGTAGGCGTATCTGAGAGGGGGGGTACTGTCAGGGTACCTGAGGTCTCTACCTCCGAGAGAGGTAGAGACTTAGTCGTTCATCCATCCGGACGGCCTGATTTCCCTCTTCCTCGCGGTCCATCCGGTCATGCAAAGCCGGCCGCGAGGGAGTGACTCCCTTTTATAGCATGACGCCCGGAGGTCGACGTCAGGACGTCAACCCGGAACGACCTGTCACTCAATTGGTTCAGGACCAATCAGGACTCGACGGAGGTGTGTCTACTTATCTGAACAGGGCATTTAACAGTGCTTCTTTCATTAGCTCATTGCCCTGTCGTGGTTCTAGCTTGTTCTAGTCACTCAGTGCTCGTATTTTCTAGTTATCCCTTTTGGTTTTGACCCGGCTTGTTTGCTCTATTCTGCTTATCTCTGTTACCCTTGATTCGGCTTGTCTATCGCTTACCTGTCTTCTGTTACCCTCGACCTCGGCTTGTCTTTGACTATTCTCTACTGTACTACTTACGTTAGTCCGGCCATTCTAAGGTCCGGTATACGTATCTGGCTACTGTTTGTACTCTGCGTGTTGGATCCCTGTCCCGATCCTGACATTACGACAGGGCCAATGGATCCTGCAAGTACAAACAGTCAGCTTGGTTCTCCTGATCCTAGGTTTGAAGCCATGGATCACAGAATGGATCAGATGGCGCTAGCACTACAGGCGTTATTATCTCGTGCCAATAATCCACCAGAAGAGTTACGTACTACTCTTATCTCTCCTGTAGGTTCAGGCCTAGAGGTAGCCACTGTAGGTGCTTCTTCTCGCATTACCCCACCAGTACGTTATGGTGGTGCTCCTGAGAAGTGTCGTGGTTTTTTAAACCAAATTAGTATCCACTTTGAATTGCAACCTCGCTCCTATCCTACGGATAGGGCAAAGGTGGGATTTATTATCACCTTACTCATTGAGAGGGCTCTGAGATGGGCCAATCCACTGTGGGAGAACGATAACCCGTTAGTATATAACTATAACGCATTTGTAGCTGCTTTTAGAAGAACTTTTGACCCTCCAGGTAGAAAGGTTAATGCAGCCAGATTACTGTTACGCCTGAGACAGGAGAACCGAACACTTGTGGATTATGCACTAGAGTTCAGGTCTCTGGCGTCAGAGGTCAAGTGGAATGAGCAGGCGTATATGGACGTATTTTTGAATGGGCTATCAGATGTAATCCTTGACGAGGTTGCTACTAGAGAACTTCCTGAGAATTTAGAGGATTTAATTTCGTTCATTTCTCGTATAGATGAACGTTTAAGAGAGAGACAGAACACTCGAGAGAGGAACCGGAGACCTTCCTTTAGGCTAGCTCCCGCATTTCCAAGTCCTGACTCCACGGTCTCATTGCTCCCTGAACCTATGCAGATAGGCTATACCCGCCTCTCTGAGGAGGAGAGACAGTACAGGAGGAAGGAGGGGTTATGTATGTACTGTGGAGTCAGAGGTCATTTACTCTCAAACTGTCCTAACCGGCCGGGAAACGCTCGCACCTAAGTTTCTCTAGAGGACAGGCCTTGGGTGTTTCTATTTTGTCCTCTACTCCTAATTATAAAGATCACAGGCTTCAGCTACCAGTTTCCTTAACCTGGGAGAAAGTAGTGGTAAAGGCTATGGCCTTGATAGATTCCGGAGCTGCTGAGAATTTTATCGACCAAGCCTTTGCTACTAGACACAATATCCCATCCCAGTTAAGGGAGACACCCTTGGCCGTTGAGGCCATAGATGGTAGACCATTACTGGACCCCGTTATCTTTCGTGAGACCATACCCATTAACTTAAATGTTGGTATCCTACACGTGGAGAATTTATCTCTCATGCTCATTTCGTCCCCTTCTGTTCCCATAGTTCTGGGGTATCCATGGTTGAAGAGACATAACCCTATTATCGATTGGGAATTAGGGGAGATACTCTCGTGGGGTCTGAGCTGATTTTTTATTTTTATCTTTGAAAGGCAGCAGATTATTGTCAGGTTTTTTTAGATTGCACGCTGCCAAACTGCAGACATTTCAATATCTCAAGGTGACGGTAGCATTCAATCTATTTTTTTTTCTCTCTCCGTCTTCTTTGACTTTTTTGTTTTATTATGCGTTTATTTGTATTTAACACTCTCAAAGGAATATAGGGAAAATAGATCATTTCATATATTTTACATTGCCTTGAGTCAAGGTGGGGTGAACAATCGAATGATAATGATTATGCTTTGTTTTTTGGGGTTTTTTTTTTTATATACTCTCAAGGTGGGGTATAGCGTATAGGCAAATTGGACACTTTTGTATATTTTGTATATTTTTGCATGGATATGCACAGGTCTAGCTTTCAATATTTAAACAATTCTATCGTAACCAATGAGTATGCTTAATGAAAATAATATTACAAATTTTAACAACATATAACCAAAGAATGATGGTGGTTGCTTGAGATTGTTAGGTCATCTTCTATGCCAGCAGAGGAACGGTGCGTGATCTCGTAATGTAGATTAACAGAAGGTGTTTGCATAGTGGAGCAGCTGTGCCCTATTTTTAGAGTGAGGCAGTGTGTAGTGTAACGAAGCATTTTAGAGGCAGGCGTAAGTGATGCGCTTTGTGTGGTAAATAGTGTAACAATGCCTATTAGCGGCAGGCATGTATAAGATGTAATGCGTAGATTATAATGTGGTCAGTCCCCTGCAATACAAGGCAAGGAACAGTGGATTGGGCGGGGCGATGGTGTGAAGACGTAAGGCTATAGTGACAAAGCACTGTCCTGCAGCTAACATAGTTTAAGAGAAACAATAAAGCTTGCCTTGCTCTAAGCAATCACGCTGCACATGTTAGACAACGACAATGTTACATAAGGCTATAAACAAATGCCTGCTCGGTATTAATCTAAGCATGGAGGTGATAAGTAAGTCATTGATGCTCTTGCCTCAGTTCAAAATATACATGAAACATGCTTCTAAGTGGATGGCTTCTTGAAGCGTAAAGCAAATTAACGAAAACTTCGATGGTATGAAAAACGTATAAGTAAAAAAGCATAGTTAAAGATAAGAGTGTTTAGGTAAAAAGAGTTCTCACGTACATGCCCAGGCACGGGCCATGTCCGCAACGGGCAGACAGTGGAGCACGAACCGGTTGAGTTCTGCACAGGTAAGTTGGTGGCAGGTCCACACATGATCATTTAAAACACAAATAATAAAGATGGTGTATTTATTTGAGAGGGCTCATTTTCTGTTTGAGTCATTCGCCCTTTGGGTGGTAAATTGATATGCAAACATTATATATTGTATCTATATATTGTATGTAACTCTCTGTGTATGTGACTGGTTTCACAACCTGGGGTCATTTCCTTGATAACAGTGTGATAAGGATCAAAACTTTCAGTTGCATTTTACAACACCCTGCTAAAACAAAAGCTTACATCCCTCCAGAAGTTCTCCTGCCAACTAGTGATGTCGCGAACATAAAATTTTCGGTTCGCGAATGGCGAACGCGAACTTCCGCAAATGTTCGCGAACGGGCGAACCGGGCGAACCGCCATAGACTTCAATGGGCAGGCGAATTTTAAAACCCACAGGGACTCTTTCTGGCCACAATAGTGATGAAAAAGTTGTTTCAAGGGGACTAACACCTGGACTGTGGCATGCCGGAGGGGGATCCATGGCAAAACTCCCATGGAAAATTACATAGTTGATGCAGAGTTTGGTTTTAATCCATAAAGGGCATAAATCACCTAACATTGCTAAATTGTTTGGAATAACGTGCTTTAAAACATCAGGTATGATGTTGTATCGATTAGGTAGTGTTAGGGTTACGCCCGCTTCACAGTGACAGACCAAACTCCCCGTTTAACGCACCGCAAACAACCGCAAACAGTCCGTTTGCACAACCGCAAATTTCCCATTTGCACAAGGTTGGATACCAAGCTAGCCATGTCCCGTTCCTTGTCCTCACTGATGTCATTGAAGGTCTCTCTTCCTCCACCCAGGAAGCGGGAGATGGAAAAAGATGCTTGGTCGGTCCTCCTACTTTAAATTTGGGGCACTGTGCGTGCAATCTAATGTGCCACCAGATAGGAGTAGTGTGTTAAGTAGTACTATTCTTATCAGTTTAATCCCTGTTACGTCCTTTATCAGGGGACGTGTATATAAGGCATCGATTTTAGGAAGCGGGAGATGGAAAAAGATGCTTGGTCGGTCCTGCTACTTCAAATTTGGGGCACTGCGCATGCAATCTAATGTGCCACCAGATAGGAGTGGTGTGTTAAGTAGTACTATTCCTATCAGTTTAATCCCTGTTACGTCCCCTATCAGGGGACGTATATATAAGGCATCGATTTTAGGAAGCAGGAGATGGAAAAAGATGCTTGGTCGGCCCTCCTACTTCAAATTTGGGGCACTGCACGTGCAATCTAATGTGCCACCAGATAGGAGTGGTGTGTTAAGTAGTCCCCCTCATCAGGCCTTTTTTAGTCGAATGTATCACCCACTGTCAGTCCCTTCGGGATCCATCCCTCATTCATCTTAATAAAGGTGAGGTAATCTAGACTTTTTTGACCTATGCGACTTCTCTTCTCAGTGATTACATACGATATAAGGCGGAGTATCTTCTTATTATAACAATAGGGTTAAAATCCTAGAGATAAAACAGAATAGAACACATAATAGTGCAATATTGTCTGTGCAATATAAGTAAGTGCAAGAAATAGATGGAAATTCACTCACAAAATTAGAGCCTATAAATGAGGATCAATGTTCCAGCGTTGTGGAAAATAGGTTCCCACTACCTTCTTTACACTGCAAGGAGGTGGTAAGAAGTCCAATATCCTCTTCAAGTTAAGTATAAATATAAAGTGCTTTATTGGAATAAGTGCACAAACATAATAAATATAAAATGTAAAAAACAGGGGCGGGGCCGGACCGCCGAGCTGAGCGGTCGCAGGACAGCTCGGCTCCTGCCAAATATATCCTGCTAAGCTTTAAAAGCGAGCCTCTGGAGGGGACAAACGACCATCAACTGCGACCCTCACTACCCACGGGCTACCGGAGCTGAGGTGAGGCTTGCTCCAGGGTATTAGTCCCTCACATGTGGGGTCCCTGTGGCATCAGGCGAGACCTTACATGGCGGTGAGTGGAGTGGACGGCCGCCACTCCACTATCCTGCCCATCGGAGCCCGCAAACCTGAGAAAACCGGCGGGTCTGGTCCTGATCCCCCCCCCTCTGGACCGGGGGGGTGATCCCGGTCCCCACCAAGCGGCATCACAGTCACACGAAGAAACACCGCCGCACGACAGACAGGCTTAGGGCCCAGATCAAAGATGGCGGGGGCCATGTGCGCGGCAGCCGAGCCGCGGTGCCCGACAGCAGACTATAGACACCATGCACGCGGCGACACACCACCACAGGCCTGAGTCCTACCTCAACAGGTATATACCCGGCCTCTTCAATCCCCCGAGTTAATGGGGAAACACAGCTGGCCCTGCCACAAGACCGGAGCAAGAGGGTGACACCGGCATGCCCCTGGCTGACAGCCGACACCAAGGACTCCTACCTGCCACAGCAGAGGCGAGCCCACGTTCACACACCCCACCCACGCACTGCCCGACCGGGTGAAACACAGACCGTGACACAGCTACAGCGGACAGCGCAGGGGGAGCCCATACAAGGCATCGGATGAATCACAGAGCATTGGGACTTAAGGTCCAGCAAGGGACTCTTCACCCGTCCTATTTTCCCATTTCTTTACTGTTATTTTTCAACGTAAAATTTATGTGACAGTTTAGTTATCCTAATATGCTCCTGTCTGTCTAATAGGATGACTAGAAAGCCCCTATGTGAGAATACTTCACCTTTACCTTAGTTAAACAATAGCCAACTCCCAACAGGCACATTGCTGGAATGCTAGCCTAAAGGCTAACTTAACCTTGCGTTAACTGCACCAACCACTCAGTAATGTCTGCCTATTCGCTTACCTGCCTAATCATCTATTGCATTTATGATCTATGTAGCCAGCTTACTGTCATACTTAATGTTTAACCATGGTTCAAATGCTAATCACCATAGCTTATAACCTAAGCATGTAACCGTATATTGTGGTCCTTACTACTTACCCATTATACCAGTTTGTATGCCGGCTATCTAGGATTTATGTAGCCAGCCAACTGTCATAAGCGACGTTTAACCACGAATCAAACGTTACTCACCATAGCCTGTAACTTCAGCATGTAGATGTATACTGTGGTTCTTCACACTTACCCAACTGTATAGTAACCTTCAGCGACTGCCATCACTCACTTAAGCAATTTATTATGATAGCTGTAACTATAGCGTGTACCTAGCTTGTAAAGTTAATGTAACTTTCCCCAGGGGCCTACTGTGTGATACCCAGCGTGTACTTAAGCAGAATTGACACGAATACTCGCAGTCGAACCCTGCCCAGCATGTAACCTAACTTTCACACTAACTTAAGCAACCACACCGTTAGCGATGTTTATCCTCTTTAACGTGATTCACATAATCGTTGTTTTAGTTTGACTCTTAACATAACTTGTTTAGTATACGCTTCTGTTCAAAGCCATATAAAAACAGAAAATGAGGCATGTTTATCTCGGAAATGTAGATAGGATTGTTACAGCTGTATTGACCCTTGTCTTTTGTGGAATATTTTTGCATTTCCCTTTCTTTATTCTGTACCCTTCATATATGCCTTAATAAAACAAAGATTTAAAAAAAAAAAAAAAAAAAATGTAAAAAACAAGACCTTGTTATTGAAAGTGAGTAGTAGAGATTGTCTCTGTTGTAGCAAAACGCGTTTCGCCACATTTAGAGGCTTCCTCAGTTGCTGTATGTCTCTTTCTGTAGATGTCCGTTTATATAATTCATATTTGGCGCCCTTTTTCCCTGCTTCGGCGCACAAAGCGGTTACTTCCACTTTCGGCATTTGCGTTCCATCGGTAGAAAGCATGATTTCTTTCTGGGCGGAAAAAACGTCACTTCCAGTTCCTGTATTCGCGTTCCAGCAGTGGAACGCATATGCTTCAATTCTGTTTTTCGGGTAGTGGAACGCATCCATGCGTTCCACTTGGATTCTGTCATGCCTTAACTCTGGTATCCTCTTACTTCCGTGTTCCACGGAGCTTAGCCACACCCCCTTATGACACGGTCTCCTTACTTAATGCGACCGCACCAGCTGATAGACGCTGGATTATTGAACTACGTTCCGTACTCACGAACCGGCTACAAACTTCGTTGTGAAAGCCATCTGTTACCGGACCGGACTGGAAGACTCTTCACGTTCCCTTCACCTCTCCTCATCCACGACTAAAGCTGAACTCTTCACATATCTCATTTGATATAACCGCCTCTGAGGAGAACTCGGGAACCTGTTTTCTAATTGCCGGAAGCTAAGTAAAACCTCTGTGATAAGAGTTACATATCAAAAGCCTTTTTTGCCTGTTACCAAAGTTTTACTATAAACCAACCCAGCTACAGCTATCTTCAACTTATCCACTATTCAAGTTAGCTGCACCTGCCTTGCTTCAGATAAATTCTATGGAACAACTATTGTAATTGCTTATCACCTAACTTGTTAACTCACTTGCTGACTCTAATTGATTCAGAACCTGCTAAATACAACCGTCTATTATTTAAAGCTACAGTGCCTGTAATTCTGGACTTAAGAAACCGTTTATTAGTTAAAGCTACAGTGCCTGTAATTCTGGACTTAAGAACCGTTTATTAGTTAAAGCTACAGTGCCTGTAATTCTGGACTTAAGCAACCGTTTATTAGTTAAAGCTACAGTGCCTGTAATTCTGGACTTAAGCAACCGTTTATTAGTTAAAGCTACAGTGCCTGTAATTCTGGACTTAAGCAACCGTTTATTAGTTAAAGCTACAGTGCCTGTAATTCTGGACTTAAGCAATCGTTTATTATTTTAAAGCTACAGTGCCTGTAATTCTGGACTTAAGAAACCGTTTATTATTTAAAGCTACAGTGCCTGTAATTCTGGACTCAAGTCACAATATCTTCTAATTGTTATAATAAATATTCAAGCTATAAGAAATCTGCAGTTGTGTTCCTTCATAACAAATGTTTAAACGTGACAGATTCTTCCAATATGATAAATCTGATACAGTCCAAGAGCTATTAAATAGAGTCTTTAGCTTGGCATGTAAAATGTAGAATAAGGGAGAATATGGCAGACATTAAAAAATAGGAGAAAAGATAAAAACAATGAAAATATATCTTCGTAATATCAGAAACGGTTTAGAAACCCACAGTGTATCCCTTCATTTTAAAGTTACCCATAACCAGAATCCAGAAAACTTGTTTTTTGTGCAATTAAAGAAGTTAAACGAGATTGGAGAGGAGGGAATTATATCAAGATATTGGGCAAAGAAGAAATGCGTTTTATATATTATTTTAAAACTTTAATTCCATATGGCTTAAATTCAGACTTTGAGGTTTGCCATTTCTAATTTTTTATTTTTTATAATTATGTTCCCTTTATTTTAGGATTTTAATATTTTATATTATTTATCTTGTTTTGAATGCTTTTTTATAGGACCTATTTCTTCTTATATCTTTATATTTAAGTATAATTTTTTACATATACTGTTTATATTATATATATTTTTTTTACTTTTTTATATAAATGTGCTTATTTCCATCCTGCTCTATCCTTCTCTGGGTTTTAAGTTATGTTATATATTGAAGATATATTTTCATTGTTTTTATCTTTTCTCCTATTTTTTAATGTCTGCCATATTCTCCCTTATTCTACATTTTACATGCCAAGCTAAAGACTCTATTTAATAGCTCTTGGACTGTATCAGATTTATCATATTGGAGGAATCCAAGTGGAACGCATGGATGCGTTCCACTACCCGAAAAATAGAATTGAAGCATATGCGTTCCACTGCTGGAACCGGAAGTGACGTTTTTCCGCCCAGAAATAAATCATGCGTTCCACCGATGGAACGCAAATGCCGAAAGTGGAAGTAACCGCTTTGTGCGCCGAAGCAGGGAAAAAGGGCGCCAAATATGAATTATATAAACGGACATCTACAGAAAGAGACATACAGCAACTGAGGAAGCCTCTAAATGAGGCGAAACGCGTTTTGCTACAACAGAGACAATCTCTACTACTCACCTTCAATAACAAGGTCTTGTTTTTTACATTTTATATTTATTATGTTTGTGCACTTATTCCACTAAAGCACTTTATATTTATACTTACCTTGGAGAGGATATTGGACTTCTTACCACCTCCTGGAAGTGTAAAGAAGGTAGTGGGAACCTATTTTCCACAACGCTGGAACATTGAGCCTCATTTATAGGCTCTAATTTTGTGAGTGAATTTCCATCTATTTCTTGCACTTACTTATATTGCACAGACAATATTGCACTATTATGTGTTCTATTCTGTTTTATCTCTAGGATTTTAACCCTATTGTTATAATAAGAAGATACTCCGCCTTATATCGTATGTAATCACTGAGAAGAGAAGTCGCCTAGGTCAAAAAAGTCTAGATTACCTCACCTTTATTAAGATGAATGAGGGATGGATAACGAAGGGACTGACAGTGGGCGATACATTCGACTAAAAAAGGCCTGATGAGGGGGACTACTTAACACACCACTCCTATCTGGTGGCACATTAGATTGCACGTGCAGTGCCCCAAATTTGAAGTAGGAGGGCCGACCAAGCATCTTTTCCATCTCCCGCTTCCTAAAATCGATGCCTTATATATATGTCCCCTGATAGGGGACGTAACAGGGATTAAACTGATAGGAATAGTACTACTTAACACACCACTCCTATCTGGTGGCACATTAGATTGCACGTGCAGTGCCCCAAATTTGAAGTAGGAGGACCGACCAAGCATCTTTTTCCATCTCCCGCTTCCTAAAATCGATGCCTTATATATACGTCCCCTGATAGGGGACGTAACAGGGATTAAACTGATAAGAATAGTACTACTTAACACACTACTCCTATCTGGTGGCACATTAGATTGCATGCGCAGTGCCCCAAATTTGAAGTAGGAGGACCGACCAAGCATCTTTTTCCATCTCCCGCTTCCTAAAATCGATGCCTTATATACACGTCCCCTGATAAAGGACGTAACAGGGATAAAACTGATAAGAATAGTACTACTTAACACACCACTCCTATCTGGTGGCACATTAGATTGCACGCACAGTGCCCCAAATTTGAAGTAGGAGGACCGACCAAGCATCTTTTTCCATCTCCCGCTTCCTGGGTGGAGGAAGAGAGACCTTCAATGACATCAGTGAGGACAAGGAACGGGACATGGCTAGCTTGGTATCCAACCTTGTGCAAATGGGAAATTTGCGGTTGTGCAAACGGACTGTTTGCGGTGCGTTAAACGGGGAGTTTGGTCTGTCACTGTGAAGCGGGCGTAACCCTTACACTACCTAATCGATACAACATCATACCTGATGTTTTAAAGCACGTTATTCCAAACAATTTAGCAATGTTAGGTGATTTATGCCCTTTATGGATTAAAACCAGACTCTGCATCGACTATGTAATTTTCCATGGGAGTTTTGCCATGGATCCCCCTCCGGCATGCCACAGTCCAGGTGTTAGTCCCCTTGAAACAACTTTTCCATCACTATTGTGGCCAGAAAGAGTCCCTGTGGGTTTTAAAATTCGCCTGCCCATTGAAGTCTATAGCGGTTCGCCCGGTTCGCCCGTTCGCGAACATTTGCGGAAGTTCGCGTTCGCCATTCGCGAACCGAAAATTTTATGTTCGCGACATCACTAGTTGGCAGGAGAACTTCTGGAGGGATGTAAGCTTTTGTTTTAGCAGGGTGTTGTAAAATGCAACTGAAAGTTTTGATCCTTATCACACTGTTATCAAGGAAATGACCCCAGGTTGTGAAACCAGTCACATACACAGAGAGTTACATACAATATATAGATACAATATATAATGTTTGCATATCAATTTACCACCCAGAGGGCGAATGACTCAAACAGAAAATGAGCCCTCTCAAATAAATACACCATCTTTATTATTTGTGTTTTAAATGATCATGTGTGGACCTGCCACCAACTTACCTGTGCACTCTTATCTTTAACTATGCTTTTTCACTTATACATTTTTCATACCATCGAAGTTTTCGTTAATTTGCTTTACGCTTCAAGAAGCCATCCATTTAGAAGCATGTTTCATGCTTAGATTAATACCGAGCAGGCATTTGTTTATAGCCTTATGTAACATTGTCGTTGTCTAACATGTGCAGCGTGATTGCTTAGAGCAAGGCAAGCTTTATTGTTTCTCTTAAACTATGTTAGCTGCAGGACAGTGCTTTGTCACTATAGCCTTACGTCTTCACACCATCGCCCCGCCCAATCCACTGTTCCTTGCCTTGTATTGCAGGGGACTGACCACATTATAATCTACGCATTACATCTTATACATGCCTGCCGCTAATAGGCATTGCTACACTATTTACCACACAAAGCGCATCACTTACGCCTGCCTCTAAAATGCTTCGTTACACTACACACTGCCTCACTCTAAAAATAGGGCACAGCTGCTCCACTATGCAAACACCTTCTGTTAATCCACATTACGAGATCACGCACCGTTCCTCTGCTGGCATAGAAGATGACCTAACAATCTCAAGCAACCACCATCATTCTTTGGTTATATGTTGTTAAAATTTGTAATATTATTTTCATTAAGCATACTCATTGGTTACGATAGAATTGTTTAAATATTGAAAGCTAGACCTGTGCATATCCATGCCATTACTACAGAGTTTAGGGTTTAACATTAACGCAATGCCACCGTGGTGGCAAAGTAAGAGAGCTCACGACTAGCACTTATCCCTCTTATCTGTGAGATGGCGATATGTCTTATCCTTTTAACGTGCTGTGCTTCTAGACAGCTTGCTACTGGCCACTTCCATGCCACCTAGTTCGTGTGTCTGACGGCCTAATACTTGAACTACGCATTCTCTTAGGAGCACAACCATAAGCGTACAATACTAGAGTGTGTGCATACCTAGCCTGGCATAGCCATCACTAACGATAATCTACTAAGGTACCATATCTCGTTCGCTACATGTCTTGGCACGTGTATTACTGCTTACAATTTACTGAAATCGCATGATTTGATAACCTTCTGTTCCAGCATTTTATTACTCGTTATGGATGTCATGTAGCTTGTTAATCTCACATTATATATATAAAACTGTTGATACCGGAGAAACTGACGGAAGCCAAGCACAGAGAGATGGACACAGGTTTCTTCAGGAAGGAAGAGATTCTTTATTGGATCACCGATCGGGACTCAGAGGGACTAGCGTCACCAAAATACAGCAAAGTCTGAGCCCCGGACAATAGTGCAGGCTCCTTATATAGGCATATAACTCCTCCCATATTAAGCTCCACCCGCACATTCTCTTAACCAATCAACACAAATAAGAATTAACTTCCTGTTTGACCGCATGGCTTGTCCAGCACAATGGAGGAGGGGGAATACTATATCCTGTATTCTTGCACATGCTCCGTACACTACTGATCGTATCTTGCCACGTGCAACCAACTGATCGATACGTCAGCATATGCACGTACACATGCCACGTGGTAATCTCGGCCTACTAAATTTATTTTTACCGAGATTCCACCACATTCCCCCCTTTGATGCCTCTTGATATTTTACAATTACCTGAGGCATCACATAACCTTAGTTTTGCTTACACCGCAAGTTACCTTGAACCAGACCAGACTTATCTTATGATGTGAATCTTTTAACACTCATCTTCCTGCATTGGTTCTCCTTGATCTAGAGCCTTATACTTATATATCGCCATTATCTGTGCAGCAGCCTTCCTCTCTGCTATACTTCCTATCAGGCTTTGCACAGACCTAACTACTAAGGGTATAAGACACGGTAGGAGTAGACACAACAGTAAAATCAGTAGGACTCCACCTACCACTGCCTTAAGCCCTCCAAACCACTCATACCAGCTACCAAACCAACTACTTGGATTGTACCCTTTCCATACTTGAGTAGGCACATGCGCTAGTTTAACCATATGGCTAGTAAGCTCAGCTATTGCTTGCCCTTCGTCGTCTATTTGAAGACAGCAATTGCTTAGGTTAAACTTCCCACATACACCTCCCTCTACTGCCAAAAGGTAATCCAAGGCTAATCTATTTTGGTAGACTGCTGTCCTCATCCTGGTGTTATGCTTCGCTAGAAGATTGAGCGCTTGTGATGTCTCATTTGTGATAATCTCAACCACCGCCTGTAATCTTATAATACGGTTGAGCATATAAATAGGGGTTCTATAACCAAAGGTACCATCCTCAGCCCACGTGGCTGGCCCATAATAATCTATAATACGCTGGGGAGGCCATTCATTATCTTCCCAGGTGCCTATCTCTATGGGTCCCCTTTTCTTCCTATGATTCACATCATACACTTTAACACCTAAAGTCTCACCTGTTTCAATCGGTAACAAGAAGAAGGATGGTTTGAGCATACCCAACACACATGCCCCTTCCCAGTCCTGTGGCAGCTCCGAATAGGCTTTCTTACCACAGATCCAGTACAAATTTGCTGGGGCTCTCCAGGTAGATGTGATAGATAGATCAAACCACACATCCTTTAAATTGGCGTATCTAGCAAACGGGTTTGATGGTTCTGAGACATTTGAAGCCGACCACCAAGTTGTATTCTTTGTATCATCATCATAAGCTTTTTGCCCTAGACAAGTTAATTCTCCTACAGAAGTATTATACATTATTCCTTTCCTTGCTATGCAAACATAACCTATGATGGAGGTCTTTAATCTCCACTCAGATTTACCTCTAACACTCATATGATAATCGGCTTGTGTAGATATTAATTGGTCAACTGCCTCAGAACCGGACATTACCTCCTTTGCTTCCCAAGGCCATTGGTCTCCCATGTTAGTACCTCCACACACATAGCAGTTGGTAACATTAAGACTACCGGCAATACTTTCAGCTAGATCAATGAACAGGTTTTTAGCGTTATGGGGGATCTTATTATCTATACTCATCTCTTCATAAAAGGAATGGTATACTTGATGAGTCTGGGAGGATACCGTATCAGTCTCTATTCCTATAAACAATAATGTCCCAGGATCTAAACCCGTCCCGTATATCTGAAACCCAAATAAATTGCCATACTTATCTAGGAACTTGTCGGGGTTATTAATAAGTATATGGACTGGGTTGCATTCCATAGACTTACAATAAGGGCTAGTCGGCAACTTAGTCACTATCATGTCTTTGTCTACTGTCTGTCCCCAAGTCGCCCACCCCACACAAGACCAATATGGGCAAAAGTTATAGTCTTTATTTGGGCATCTAGGACTCACATATTTATTTTTACTACTGGGACAAATATATTTATCATTAGACCCATACGTCCTCTCCCATCTAAGATCCCCACATACATTCCACGGCTTTCTACCACTCGATATCGCTTTGCACGCATCAAATAGCAGAACACCCGAAGAATGTACGGATTCTAACACCGTCTTGTTAATTAGGGTCCCCTGAGGATCTCCATTCCTGAGAGTCAACCAAATTGTACGAGGTTGATACTCCGGACTGAAGCACTTAGGTTCTCCTACTCCTAAATGGCACACACTATAGTCTATATTTAAGTATCTACATCTCGATACATCTCCTTTACACTCGTATTGTGAATGCCAAATTAGGGTTTGGGAAATATGGTTACCTGTTCTCGTAGTCTTAATGCATACCTCACAGCTAGGAGTGTCGGTACCTCTACCTTCCTGAATATAAAAACACATGTAAATAAACACAATCAAAAGCACATCTTTCGCCGTCATCCTCAGTCTTCGTCCGTGCGATGGAACCTCAGCTTCCAGGATGTGAGGGCTGCAGGGAATGGAGTCCTGCTCGTCTTCACAGGTGTCCCTTCGAGACTTTCCTGGCTTATACACTATGTGTTGGTAAGAGGACAGGCTTTATTATGGCCTTCTCACTCACACCTGTAACAATAAAATTTGTAATCCACAATAATTCCTCGTTACTCCGACTGAGTAGTACGTTTCAACCGGATCTTGCAGGGATTCTCTGGATCTGCTGTAACTTGCCAAGAATCGACTGCTGCTGGTTTAACCCTGGAGTGATGTATCCACGGAGTCACTTCGGCTACTTTTATCGCTGTAGGGGTAGACAAAAGAACAACATAAGGACCTCTCCACTTGGGCCCTAACGGTACATTATTCCACTCTTTAATCCACACTTGGTCTCCTGGATGATAACTATGAACAGGGGGATAAATATTCACAGGTAATCTATCTTGTACCCATTTCTGTACCTCCTCCATAGTCTTACCCAATTCTACAACCTGCTGCCGAGTAATTCCTTCTCCCAACTGACTCAAATCCCCCCTTAAGTTACCAAGTACGGGAGGTGGTCGTCCATACATAATTTCAAAAGGAGAGAGGCCCATCCTTCTGGTAGGGGTACTGCGGATTCGCAATAGAGCTATAGGTAAGAGAACGTTCCACTTAAGTTGGGTTTCCTGACACATTTTAGCCAACTGGTTCTTAATAGTTCTATTCATTCTCTCTACCTTACCAGAACTCTGGGGTCTATATGCAGTATGAAGCCTCCACTTTATACCAAGCATATGAGTCAGTTGTTGTAGGCACTGGTGAACAAAAGCTGGACCATTGTCCGATCCTATAGAACAGGGTAGTCCATATCGAGGTATTATTTCTCGTAGCAGGAATCTTACAACTTCTCCTGCTTTCTCTGTACGAGTAGGACATGCTTCTACCCAGCCTGAATAGGTGCACACAATTACCAGCAGGTAACGATGTCCACCCGATTTAGGCATCACTGTAAAGTCTATTTGTAGATCGGACATGGGGAGTCCCCCCATAAACTGGACTCCTGGTGGCTTTACTGGTCCTTGTCTTGCATTATTCTTAGCACACGTTACACATCTGCGTACAATGGCCTGAGTCAAGTTGGACAATCTTGGTATGTAGAAATGTTTCCTGAGAGATTCTTCAGTACTGTCTCTCCCAGAATGTGTCCCGTTGTGATAATTTTGGACAATTTCTACCGCTAGTGATGCTGGTATGACTATTCTTCCATCTTCTAGCTGATACCACTTGTTCTCCAAATACTTTCCCGGTTCAGTCTTTAACCACTCCTCTTCTTGAGCTGTATAAACTGGAGTCCATTGGGACAGTGGAGTTGGTATTAGAGCAGCTATATGCCCCACATACTCCTGTCTTCCTGATTCAGCAGCACGCTTAGCTGCACTATCTGCCATCCGATTTCCTTTGGTTACATCACCATCTCCTCTCAGATGCGCTCGACAATGTATGATACCGACTTCTTTCGGCTCCCACACTGCTTCCAATAGTTGTAGGATTTCAGCTGCGTACTTGATTTCTTTGCCTTCTGAATTCAGTAGTCCTCTTTCTTTATACAAAGCTCCGTGGGCATGAGTGGTTAAAAACGCATACTTAGAGTCCGTATAGATATTTACTCTTAAACCTTCAGCCAATTGTAACGCTCGTGTTAGTGCTATCAATTCTGCCTTTTGTGCTGATGTTCCTTTCGCCAGTGGCCGAGCTTCTATCACCTTGTCTATTGTTGTTACTGCATATCCTGCATAGCGGATCCCTTCTTTCACATAACTACTGCCGTCGGTGTAATATTGAACATCGGGGTTCTGGATGGGAAAATCACGAAGATCTGGTCTACTTGAAAATACTTCATCCATTACTTCCAAACAATCATGTTGACTTTCAGTAGGTTGTGGCAAAAGGGTAGCTGGATTTAAGGTGTTTACAGTCTCTAAATGCACTCTTGGGTTTTCACACAACATTGCTTGATACTTGGTCATACGGCTGTTACTAAACCAATGATTTCCTTTGTAATCCAACAACGTCTGTACTGCATGTGGGACTCGTACATAAAGTTCTTGACCCAGAGTGAGTTTATCGGCTTCAGCTACTAGCAGGGCGGCTGCAGCTACGGCTCTTAGACAAGGTGGAAGTCCGCTGGCCACTGCATCCAGTTGCTTAGACATGTAGGCAACAGGTCTTTGCCATGATCCCAAGTACTGTGTCAATACTCCCACAGCCATTCTTCTTTGCTCGTGTACATATAAGTAGAATGGTCGTGTGTGATCAGGTAGACCTAATGCTGGGGCACTCATCAAAGCCTTCTTCACATCTTCAAATGCCGTTTGCTGTTCTTGGGTCCATAAGAAGGGGTCGTGCTCTGTACCTTTGATAGCTGCGTACAGAGGTTTTGCTAGTATCGCATAGCTGGGAATCCATATCCTACAGAAGCCTGCTGCCCCCAAGAATTCTCGCACTTGTCTTCTATTCTTGGGTATTGGTATTTGGCAGACAGCTTCTTTTCTCTCTGGCCCCATAATCCTTTGACCTTCAGAGATATGGAATCCCAGATACTTGACAGTTGGCAAACACAACTGAGCCTTCTTTCTGGACACCTTGTATCCTGCCTTCCAGAGAATGTGTAGTAGATCGTGCGTTGCTTGCTGACAGATTTCTTTTGTAACTGCTGCTATCAACAAGTCATCTACATATTGTAACAAGACACACTCTCCTGGGATGGACTCGAAATCCAATAGATCTTGACTTAGGGCTGAACCAAATAGGGTAGGTGAATTTTTAAACCCTTGGGGCAGTCTTGTCCAAGTCATTTGGCGTTTTGAGCCCGTTACAGCGTTCTCCCATTGGAAAGCGAAAATACATTGACTTTCTGCGGCAATTCGGAGGCAAAAGAAGGCATCTTTGAGATCTAAGACTGTGAAGTAAGTAGCCCCGCCCGGAATTAAAGCAAGCAGGTTATATGGATTGGGTACAACTGGATGTATGCTAACAACCGCATCATTGACTGCTCTCAAGTCCTGCACAGGTCGATACTCATCTGTACCGGGCTTTTGAACAGGCAGCAATGGGGTGTTCCAGGGGGAAGTACAGAATTTTAGGATACCATACCGTATGAACTTATCCAGATAGGATTGGATGTTCTTCTTAGCCTTCTGCGGGATGTGGTATTGTCTTAGGCTTACTGGATAAACCCCAAGTTTTAGTTCAATTTTTATAGGTGGAATATTGCGGGCCAGTCCTGGTGGGTTGTTCTCTGCCCAAACTCCTGGTATGTTAAATAATGTCTCATCACTCCTAGGGTTTTGGCTAGTCAACACTGTATAAAGTCGCCACTCTTCTTCCTTTGGTACGGATAAAGTCATAATACCTGAAGGTCCATTAAACTTTAAGGATGTTGTTCCATTTGGTAGGAACGTAATCTGCGCTTGTAATTTTGATAGCATATCACGTCCCAGCAATTGGACTGGACATTCAGGCATATAAAGGAATTGGTGTTTTACTACGTGGCCTCCCAATGTACAGAGTCGACTTTTAAGAACCGGTCTTTCAGCACTTCTTCCAGTTGCTCCTATCACAGTAATAGTCCTTCCAGATGGAGGAGCAACTAGATTAGTCACCACTGAATGTTCAGCACCAGTGTCGATCATGAACGCGCTCCTTTTTCCCCCTATTGATACATCGACCATAGGCTCCGCTCGACCAAGGGGGATGGAGCCCGGTCGGTATCAATAGTCCTCCATGACCGTGTCAGCCAATCCTACGAAGTCCCTACCTTCTCTATCGCGGGACCTTTGCGCTGCTGGAATATACCTGTCTTCCCTAACACTTCCTCTGTTCCCATTACTCCCTCTATAACCATTACTCCCTCCGGGGCCTCCTCTACCTCTCGCTCTGCCTCTAAAGTTTCCATAACCTGTCCTAGGTCTGTCTTTCTCAGACTGTTCCCTTCGCGGACACTCATTTCTCCAATGCCCTTCTTCCCTACAGTAAGCGCACTGATTTCTACTTAGAGGTTCCTCATTCCATCTACTATCGCCTCTATCTGGGCCCCGTCTATCTACGCCTGCGATCGCTACCGCTAGCATATCAGCCTTTTTACGCATCTTGCGCTCTTCCTCTTTCTTACTTTCTGTATCCCTGTTCATATAGACCTTATTTGCTACCTCCATTAGTTGGGTGATGGACATACCTGCAAACCCTTCTAACTTTTGTAGCTTGCGCTTAATATCTCCGTATGCTTGGCTGACAAAGGCGGAGTTAACCATTCGGGAATTGTCTGCGTCTTCCGGATTAAAGGGGGTGTACAAGCGGTACGCCTCCAATAATCGGTCATAAAAGACACTGGGCGCTTCATCGCTTTTCTGAATCACCTCAACTGTCTTCGACATGTTAATGGCTTTCTTTCCTCCGGCTTTCATGCCAGCAATTATAGCGTCTCTATAGGCTCTAAGTTGAACCATATCAGCACCATTTACGTTCCAATCGGGATCAGTGTTGGGATAGTGTGTTGCGGCCCATGCTGCTGGATTAGCTTGGTTCAAAGCACGGGCTCTATCTTCTAATGCTTTAATGGCTGCCTGATTTATTCTTGTCCTTTCCTCATTGTTAAATAAAGTCATTAGTAACTGCTGGCAATCAGCCCATGTCGGATTGTGCGTCTGTACTATTGAGGTGAACAGATCAGTCATGGCTTGTGGTTTCTCAGTATACGAGGAATTATGGGTCTTCCAGTTTAAAAGGTCGGTAGTGGTAAATGGGACATATACGAAGACTGGGTCAGCGTGTGCCATTTGTCCTGCGGCATCGATATAAGCTGACCCGGGATTTAAGCGAAGAGGCATCTGATAGTGCTTTAATTGTTGGGCACCAGTCAACTGTCGGGTTTGGATGGGGCTACGTAGGGAAGCGTCAGTCATGGGTTCCGGTCGGGGAGAGATAGGGTATGGGGATGTGGGAGGTTGGTTTTGGGAAAAGGTAGTGAATAGAACACTTCGGGCCGAGCTAGATGAAGCTTGACCGGAAGTCTGAAGTGGCGCCAAATCAGGATATTCGTTTTTAATGGGGGTGGGTTCTGGTTCCGGAAGGGGAGATTTAGTACGAGGGGGGGTGGATCCTGTACTGGAGGAGGAAGCGGAAGTGGATGAGGGTAATGAGGGGAGGGGTGCAGGGCTTCCTGCGTTTGCGTCACTTCTTCTTAACGGAAAGTAAGGGGGCGGCAAAGGGATCTCGGACTCAGGGGGCGTGTCCAAAATGGGCCTAACACCAGTCCTAGTGGACGAACAAGTCCTAGCTACCATGAGGCGACACTGCTCCTCGTGGCATGTCTGGAGCCATTTTGGCGAGTCATTTACGGCCTGTCTCCAACAGTCAATATAAGGAAACTGGCCGTAAAGTTCAGGCCTACCTGATACAGCCACGTGTAAGCGCTGTACCAGAGTTGGATCCAAACTGCCACGTGGCGGCCATGCCGCAACCAAAGTAGGCCACTCCCTAGTACACAAAGTGACCAAACGTACAGGAGACATCTTTACCCCAAAATCACAAACTTTGAATCCCTTTTTAAAATTCTTAACCATACATCCTAAGGGATCCGGAATCGTTGACTGCGACGCACCCATATTTAACAATGGAACGTCGTCGACAACGAATACTATACACGCGTACTTATTCAACAGTCACACCCGTTTCCTCTGGCAACAGCACCACGTGGTACGGTTACCAAGTGAAACGTACACAATAACAATAATCACCCAGGGAATTCCCGTACACACACAGCTGTTACACCAGTCACTATATAATCAATATTATGCCCTTTGGCGTAACTATACAGTCACCCACGCTATAATTCTCTATATACGAATTACCCGTCTATAACACACCCCAGTAACATCGTCTTTTACAAATAGCGGTTACAGTACGGTTAGCATAGGTCAAAGCACAAGTTAAGGTCACAATACAATTATTAGTGGTTATGGTGTTAAACATGCAATGGACGACAATGATTAGTACTTATTATACAATGTCAGTAAATATACAGGGTTATGGTACCGTGCACTATAATACAGCAACACACTATTAACACTCTCGCTAGACGGCTGAGCTCGCGCTATCTAACAAGATATACACTTTACTAAAACAATCGTTAACACATTTACAATTCCCAACTAAACTATTGGCCAGTACCTTGAATGGACTACCTAAAAACAATCTACATACGTTTTGGTTAGCCACACTGCCCAATCACCACATATATAGCGAGCTAGAGAACCGAATTTACACAGACGCCTCTTAGTCGCACTATCAAAAGTCTAGTGGGTTCCAAATTTACACGCCTTCCCACTTAGCCCAGATAGGATGAGAACTAGCGAACCGGATTTACACAGACGCCGCTTAGTCTCCCGGTCCCTCCGACCTAGCGAACAAAATATACACCCTAGAACGCTAGTCTAGACAAGACACCGGTGTCCGGCTAGGGCTTATTTTACACCAGAGCGCCCTGCCTGACTAACCAAATCAAACGGTCTGACTAAAGAGCGTTCGATCGAGCGGTGCGCCTTCGCTCCTTCCCTCCGACAGAGGGGGCAGATACAGATTCAAAAACCCCTTTGGGCCTACCGCACAATCGGTATACCCCTAGCGGGTCCTGCCGTCTAAAACAGCAGTTATCTTACCTCCTCGTTCCTGAACCTGAGTTCACACTCATCGACGGGGACACCCCAGCACTTCTCACGTAGAGGCCGATGATCTCCTGGACAACAGACCAGTGGCGCCGAGACGAAGGGAGGTCCACGCAGAAGTTCAGGGGTGCAGCCGTAGAGAACGTGGGCAAAGATAGACCGTCTCACGCCTCTGCCTCTCAGCTACCGTTGAACGATGAGCTTCCCGGCCAATGCACCAAATGATACCGGAGAAACTGACGGAAGCCAAGCACAGAGAGATGGACACAGGTTTCTTCAGGAAGGAAGAGATTCTTTATTGGATCACCGATCGGGACTCAGAGGGACTAGCGTCACCAAAATACAGCAAAGTCTGAGCCCCGGACAATAGTGCAGGCTCCTTATATAGGCATATAACTCCTCCCATATTAAGCTCCACCCGCACATTCTCTTAACCAATCAACACAAATAAGAATTAACTTCCTGTTTGACCGCATGGCTTGTCCAGCACAATGGAGGAGGGGGAATACTATATCCTGTATTCTTGCACATGCTCCGTACACTACTGATCGTATCTTGCCACGTGCAACCAACTGATCGATACGTCAGCATATGCACGTACACATGCCACGTGGTAATCTCGGCCTACTAAATTTATTTTTACCGAGATTCCACCACACTGTGCTGTCTATTCTGCCACAAATTGTACTGCTAATGCTATGCTTGCAACGGCTGTTGTGGCCTTGCACGTCTATTGTTATTCCAAGCACGAATAAAATAAAGAATTTAAATGATCATGTTTTTTACTGAGACACAAATGACCAGACAACCACATATATTTATAATTTAGGGTACTGCGAGGCATAATTTAGCCAAATCATTGAGGCACTCACAGTTATCAGATTTCACCAATAATTTGAACTCCTTCAGCCATATCTGTAACCTTCCATTACCCTCATAGACTCGGCATAGGTTCACTGCAACCATTAGATTTCACTCCCATCACGCTTAGTTTCCTGTGCCACCAGCACTGCTTCCATCACACTGTTTCTTTAACCCTGGCCTTGCTTACTTTGAGCTATTAGACCTCTGACCTCTGCCCACCATGATACCTGGTGTATTTTCACACCAACAGCAGTTCATTTGCTGTTCACTTGCACAGTGTATTAAAGAGACCACACAAGGGAGAAACACAGTTTATTGCTTGGAGTGGGGATCTGAGTGGATGTGTTTGTGCACATTTATTGAAAGTTTATTAAAGGTTGTATAGCTGGAGTGGGTTTGTGTTTGAGCCCTTGAGGATTTTTAATAAGTTTTCGATAGGCCCTTGGCTTCTGGAAATTAAAAGATACCTAGCACAGAAAGTGCGCAGTGTTACAGTATGCAAATCACTAGTGGTTGGATTATCATCCTTGTCTCAGTATTACCGTCTGGATTCACAAGTGGTCATCTAAAACATTGTAAACACAAATGTGAGCAAAATGCAACCAGTATTAATGTGTGCTTAGGAATACGTCCTCATAACAGTATTAAATAATTAACTATAACCTTACTAAATCCAGGAATATTTAACCCCTTGTGGAAAACCAAATAGAGCAAATAGAAAATGCAAAATCATAAATTGTCACTCACCCCACCTTGACTCAAGACAATACAAAATATACAAAAGTGTCCAATTTGCCTATACGCTATACCCCACCTTGAGAGTATATAAAAAAAAACCCCCAAAAAAACAAAGTATAATCATTATCATTCGATTGTTCACCCCACCTTGACTCAAGGCAATGTAAAATATATGAAATGATCTGTTTTCCCTATATTCCTTTGAGAGTGTTAAATACAAATAAACGCATAATAAAACAACAAAGTCAAAGAAGACGGAGAGAGAAAAAAAAATAGATTGAATGCTACCGTCACCTTGAGACAGTGGCGGATCCAGAGCCTGATCTCGGGAGGGGCACTTGTAGATTATTTAAATAAATAATCATGGCACAATAACCACTACAGCTCAGTGTAGTAGTTATGGTGCCAGTAGTGCCAGGATCCCACCCCAGAGTAAGTAGTCATACCGTTTAAGAACAGTTTGACAACTTACCTGGGGTCTGCTGGGATATAGGGCATAGGAGAAGTGGTGTGTGTGAAAGGTGCAGTGTGTGTGTGAGCGGTAAAGTGTGTGTTTATGGGGTCAGTGTGTTTATGGGGTCAGTGTGTTTATGGGGTCAGTGTTTTTAAGGGGTCAGTGTGATTATGGGGTCAGTGTGTGATTATGGGGACAGTGTGTGTTTGTGGGGCAGTGTGTGTACGGGGGAGGAGGGAAGGGAGGTTTTTTTAATAAAAAAAAAAAATGTATTTAATAAAATTAATATATTTATGTCCCCCCTCCCTTCTTACCTTTATTGAGGAGGAGGAGGGGGGACATTTCTCCGTCCCTGGTGGTCCCAGTGTGATTCCCTGGTGGTCAGGTGGGGAGAGTGAACTCTAGCCCGCGCTCCAGGGCTAGAGTTCACTCTCGCGAGATTTGGAGCGTTGCCGTGGTTACCGCGGCAACGCTCCATGCTAGTGAGAGGAGGACCCGGAGGAGCTGCAGGCTTAGCTCCCGCCGGGTCCTCTCTCACTCTCCTGCCGGCTGCCAGCACAGTGCTTGCGGACCAGGGAGGGAGATCACTGATCTCTCTTCCCGGTCCGCAGGCACATTGCAGGGCTGGCACTTGGGCAATGCCAGCCCTGCACTAGCCGGCCGGGGGGAATCTCAGGGGGGGCAATTGCCCCGTTGCCCCCCCCCCCTGGATCCGCCAATGCCTTGAGATATTGAAATGTCTGCAGTTTGGCAGCGTGCAATCTAAAAAAAAAACTGACAATAATCTGCTGCCTTTCAAAAATAAAAATAAAAAATCAGCTTGAGGCTATTTTTGTTGTTAACCAAACGAAAAAACACAACAACAAAAATGTTCTGTTGTAAACCGACAGACAGTCACACTATCACATCTCTCCAGTGGGATCGAGGCATGAGCCTCACAATGGGAAGAATTCACCTAATCTAGGAATATAGAAAATTAGTATTCCAGCATCAAAAATACAAACTAAATAAAACATAGCTGGCAGTGCAGGCGTGCTAAACTAATAAAAACTAAAATAATTTGGAATTTGGACCACCTGATTGTAATGAATACATTTAGAGGCTTATCCTTAATATGAAAAGAAGAAGGATATATAAAAATACATAATAACGTCCTCTATAAACTGTATTTTTCCTGAAAGAAATAAACATGTTAGATAGTAAGTCTCACAGGTTTCTTCCTTCTCAGTTGGGATCATTCTCCATATTCTTCTAAAAAACAAACTTTAAGAGAAAGTTCATTTCACACAATCAAAATAGGTCATTCAAGAGCGGCTGTACGTGTTCTACCTGTTTATCAGATTCTTTGTTAACCATCTCCTCTAATCTTCTAAATTGTGCCTTGAGACAATCCGGTTTTTCAAGGAACTCATTTCGTTCACATGTTATAGAAAGATTTTCTGCCTTTAGTTTTCTATTCTTTGCTTTAATCACATGGTGGGGAATCCAAGGTTCTGTGGGGGGGTTTACCGATATTATCTCTTCTCTGTGAACCCCACCTGGTATTCATTTGATTCTTTTTATTTCCCAGAGTCCAGCTATTCCTACTCATAGTTTGAGACGGATTCATTCGCAAAGAGATACAGTTTCTTGCCATGTGCCCAATCTTACCACAACTATAGCACTAATTAGCTCCTCTTTTTTTTATTTAAACAATTTGTTTTGTTCATGAATATTTATTGCAGACACTGTTCTCTATCTATACTGCCTCCCTTGGTAAACTAATCAGCTCATTTGGCTTCCATTATCATTTCTATGCGGATGACACACACATCTACCTGTCCTCTCCCGATCTCTCTCTGCCCATCTTGTCTTGTGTCTCTGACTGCCTCTCTGCGATTTCCAAATAGATGGCTGCTCACTTCCTTAAACTCATCCTGTCCAAAACAGAACTTCTGGTCTTTCCTCCCTCAAATGCTGCTACTCCCTTGTCTGTTTCCAAGTCAATGGCGCCACCATCACCTCTACCTCACAGAATCTCTGGGTAGGTGTTCTCTTTGACTGTATCCTTATTTAACACCGGACGCGGCTAAGGTGCTGGTCCATGTCGCTGTTCTTTTTCGCCTTGACTATTGCAATCCCCTTCTCACTGGTCTTACGTGTTCCCAGATTTCACCATTGCAGTCTATAATGAATGCGATGTCGAGGCTCATTTTCCTGTCCACCAGCCTTGTATTGCAGGGGACTGACCACATTATAATCTACGCATTACATATTATACATGCCTGCCGCTAATAGGCATTGTTACACTATTTACCACACAAAGCGTATCACTTACGCCTGCCTCTAAAATGCTTCGTTACACTACACACTGCCTCACTCTAAAAATAGGGCACAGCTGCTCCACTATGCAAACACCTTCTGTTAATCTACATTACGAGATCACGCACCGTTCCTCTGCTGGCATAGAAGATGACCTAACAATCTCAAGCAACCACCATCATTCTTTGGTTATATGTTGTTAAAATTTGTAATATTGGGGGCGTGACTAGCCGTCGGGCAGGATGGACGTGTAAATCGCTGCTCCGGCACATGGGCTCCAAATAATTAACCATATCGGAACAGCATCGGCCCCAAACTACCCTTACCTGAACATATGCGATGTCTCAACCCAAGACAAAGAAGACCGGCGCGAAAGCGGACAAATCTAATTTTTTCGGCCAGAAAGGAGCGGCGATACATGAAACCACGCGGCTCTCCGCGCAAGATGGCGCCGAATATAACAGTGCGGACGGCGCTCAGCATACAGTGGAGGAACCCCACTCCCCAGAGAGCCTCACGAAAGATTACTTCGAAAAGGCTATGGAGGCTATGGCGACCAAATTAATATCCACCTTCAAAGCCACCGCAGATCAAATCAAACAGGAGGTACGTGATCTCTCCTCCAGAACCTCGCATGTGGAGCAGACATGCCAAAACCTTGCCTCCCAGCAGCAGGAAACGACGGAGCAGCTGCACAGCCTACAGAAACAAATGGAGGGGATGGAGACACGCATGGCAGACTATGAGGACAGGGCAAGACGAAATAACCTGCGGCTGAGGGGAGTCCCAGAAACGGTACTTCCTGATGACCTCCAAGTTTATGTGAGGGGCCTTCTCCACTCATACGCCCCAAGTATACCGGCAGACATGCTCCTGGTAGATAGGGTACACCGAGTGCCGAAACCGCGGTACCTCCCAGATTCAATCCCTCGAGACGTCCTCCTCCGGGCACACTATTTCCATATAAAGGAAATAGTGCTCAAGACCTACCGCAGCAGGCCGGACCCGCACGAGGACTACCCCACGGTACGCATCATGGCAGACCTCTCCGCGGCTACGCTCAGAAAAAGGCGAGACTTCCACCAAATCACCGCAACGCTCCAAGAACAGGGAATTCGTTACAGATGGGGCTATCCTACCAAGATTATTCTCACACGCAACGGAGAAACGAAATCCTTCGCCACCCCAGAGGACGGTCTGAAAGCGTTCAGAGAATGGGGAATACCTGCCTTAACAGACAAAAACCCACAACCTACTGCCAGGCAGATCCGTCGCCCTCTAAAGATCTGAGAGAACTGTGTGTCTTACATCTGCTGCGATCCCCTATAATGAACACTCTACCTTGATCTCATACGATAAGTACCCTGCAAAACCAATGTTTGCACATGTTTAATTATGTTTAATTATATGCTGGCGACTGCGCACGCTACAGGTTTAGACACCTGCCTATACCTGGTTAAACTATCACTTGTTTAGATGTTCCACAAGGGACTGATATCCCCCCAAATGAAAAAAAAAAAAAAAAAAAAAAAAAAGATTTATACTGTAATACTCACTCTAGTCTAACGGCGCCAGACGCTACTCACCTCCATATAACTGGGGTTAAATGTTGATAATCTCTTTAATTTGCATCGATCCAAGGTTGTTGCACATTGTCGGCAAAATCGCAGTGGAAAATGTGACACATGATCTTAGGCATCCCTTATGAAGCCTCTCTTCAACACAAGTTCATTCCATTATCTAACTGTATCACTTGCTATGCATTACCTGGAATGTAAGGTTTAAATGTTTACATGTTACTTAATATGTTATATGCCGATCTGTTCAATAGTTTTTCGTTCTCCACAGTGGAGCCCAAACAGCCAACGTTAGGAAGCTCAAGCTCCCATCCCCACAGGTGTGTCAGACGCACCGGACCTCTAGGGTCCTAGTTTTCCTCCTCTCCGCTCACCCGTTATTACCGCCCCCCCCCCCCCCTCCACTACCCAACCCACAACGACAACAAGCCCAACCACAGCACCGAATACCGCTTACTACTCCTCCCTCCATGCTCTACAACCCACCAACATGAAAATATACACGCACAACGTTAAAGGGCTCAACACCCCTCACAAGAGACGCATATTACTGGAAGACCTGAAACGTGATAAAGCAGACATAGTCTGCATTCAAGAAACACATTTCGTAACGAACCGTATCCCCACCTTTGCGGCAAATAAATATCCCTTCCAGCTCCACGCGACCCATACCTCCAAATCAAGGGGAGTCTCACTGTTTCTCCATAAAACCCTTACAATAGAACCCCTTCACACCACAATTGATAGTCAAGGCCGATTCATAATACTCCATTGTCTGATTAACAATAACCCCCTCCTACTGGTCAGTCTCTATAGTCCGAATGACAATCAATACAACTTTTTGCACAGAGTGCTTACAAAATTGCCAACCGCCACCAACGCTCCAATCCTAATCTGCAGTGATATGAACCACACAATGGACTCGCACATAGACTCCACGCTCTCCGACTCCTCAGACAGACATGCCACGCTTAACTGCAATAACAAAGCCCTTGCGAAACTACTACACACCCATGGTCTCTATGACCTCTGGAGAACACTCCACCCGACAGCCAGGGAATACACATTTTATTCTCACGTCCACAAAACATACTCCAGAATAGACCACATTCTTGCATCGGGACCAATACTCCAACTAACTCAGGACTGCTCGATAGGCAACATAGTGTGGTCAGACCACGCGCCCGTACTACTGGCGCTAGAGGACACTTACCAACATAGGGGCAGGCCACCTTGGCGCCTCAACGACACGCTTCTGAACGACCAAACCTTTGTACAAAAACTCACCCAACAATTGCAAGATAATTTTGATTTAAATGACACTAAAGAAGTTACCGCTACAACCCTCTGGCAAGCTCATAAAGCGATAATGAGAGGGACATTGGTCAGCCGAGCGTCCTACCTGAAACGCAAACGCGATAGCGAACTATTACGCCTACTAAAAGCACTCCGGGACGCAACAACTGCACACCTTATGAACCCTACCGACGCACGCAGAGATGCCATCAAAACCATAACCGACCACATCGACCGACTAAATCTTGACAAAACGGCCTACATGCTTAACAAATTGAAAATGAAGACGTACACCCAAGGTAATAGAATGGGAAAATACCTAGCAACACTACTCAAACAGCGTCAAGCAAACTCCAAAATACCCTATTTAATAGCTACTACGGGAGGCAAAATACTAAACCCACAAACCATAAATGATACAATGGCCGACTATTACCAAAACCTGTATAACTTAAAAACTGACACCTCGGTACATCAACCCAATGACAAAGAAATAGACATATTCCTCCGAGGAGCACAACTACCAACTCTATCACCAAGTCAAGTGCACTCCGTACAAGATGAAATAACCATTCAGGAAATTGTGGAAGCCATACAAGCTCTCCCACCCGGGAAATCGCCAGGCCCGGATGGCCTAACCAACCTATATTATAAAAAATTCGCATCACAACTGGCCCCTCGCCTGAAAACTATGTTTACCCAAATACTAGCTACTGGCAATATGCCACAGGAAATGCTGATGGCACATGTTGCCACACTCCCGAAACCAGGGAAACCACCGGATAGATGTCAAAATATGCGGCCAATATCCCTATTAAATACAGACGTGAAGCTCCTTGCAAAAATATTCTCAAACAGGCTTGCACCCATTATACCGACCTTAGTTAAAGGGGACCAGGTGGGATTTGTGGGAGGCAGACAGGGGGCTGATGGCACGCGTAAAATATTAAACATGCTGCACGGACTGCAGGGGGGGAGGGTCCCAGCTGTACTGCTCTCTTTGGATGCTGAAAAAGCTTTTGATAGGCTCCACTGGCCCTTTCTCCTTGCGGTCCTCCGGAAATTTAACTTCCCACCCCAATTCTTAAAACTAGTCGAAGCAATATACTCAGCCCCAACCGCCCGAGTAGTAAATGGGGGATTCATCTCCAAGCCGTTCACTATCTCTAACGGTTCTCGACAAGGATGTCCACTCTCGCCCCTACTTTACATCCTGGCACTGGAACCCCTAAATCAGATTATAAGAGACAATCCGGACATCCATGGAGTTAAGCTCAAGGGACGGGAATACAAACTGACAGTATTCGCTGACGACATCCTTCTCACTTTAGAACAACCCCACATATCCCTCCCGAACTTCCACAAAATTCTCACACAGTACAGTCGCTGTTCATATTATAAATTGAATGTAGCGAAAACATTGGCCTTAAGTATCAATGTCCCGGCCCAAGACTTAGCACGACTGAAAGCCAACTACACATATGACTGGAGACGAGACCATGTAAAATTTTTAGGCATTAACTTTACCCCCACACCACACTCACTATTTAAAGCAAACTATACTAGACTACTTAGCGAACTTAGAACGCTTCTGCAAAGCTGGAAAGGGAAATTCATCTCTTGGGCGGGTAGAATTGCCTCGGTAAAGATGGTGGCTCTACCCAAAATCCAATATATATTTAGGACGTTACCACTAAAACTCCCACAAAATTATATACGAAATCTACAAGACGCCATAAACAATTATGTATGGGAAGGCAAAAGGCCCAGAGTAGCAAAAACCACAATGCACAAAACACCTGCCAGAGGAGGGATGGGCTTACCGGATATACAGGGATACTACAAGGCGGCTCACATAGCTCCCCTGCTGGCGGCACCTCACCAACGTGAACCATTAGCGTGGACAGAAATAGAGGCTAACTATGCAAACAGCCTTCCCATCTCAGTACTAGCCTGGCTACCCAAACCACACAGACCAAAAACAGATGGCATGCTACCCACCACCAAGCTCACTTTAGCAGTATGGGACAAATACCGGGAACGCCTCGGGAACAAGACACTGCCCTCCCCTGCCCTCCCACTTGAAGCACTGAGACTCCTTATACCAGACTTCAATTACAAAATCTGGAACAGGCACGGAATAAAAACATTATCGCAATTGCTAGCAGACTCCCACCTGAAATCGTTCTTAGACCTTAAAACCGAATACAATCTACCCGCCACGGCACTATTCTCCTACCGGCAAATGTTGTCTTGGCATGCCACACACCCGACACCACAACCAACTGATAAAACTGACACACGCTGGCAGAAAATAGAACAGATCTGCACATCAACCAAGCCAGTTAAGAAACTGATCTCTACAATCTACGCATCGATACTAACTTTATCCCAAAGGCACCCCCCTTCCTTCATGGAAGCGTGGGAGAAAGACATTGGCCACAAAATTTCCGAAGAACAATGGCACACAATTTTTAAGGCACATAAGCAATTCACCCTCTGCACGAATCACTTCGAATTGACCCGCAAGATCTTATATAGATGGTACCTGGTCCCTACACGCCTACAACACAGCTATCCGGCCACGTCAGACCTATGCTGGAGATGCCAAGCTGATAGAGGCACCATGCTACATATATGGTGGAGCTGTACAAAAATCCAACAATTTTGGCAACAGGTAGCAAACTTAATTACCAACTGCACAGGCTCAAAGTTACCGCTTCAGCCTGCAACTTACTTACTTCTCTCCCTGCCCCACACACCACACAAACATCATGTCTACCTCAACTACCATATCATTGTAGCTGCACTAACTAGCATAAGCAGGAAATGGAAGCAGGACACCCCCCCCCCCCCCCCCCCACAATCCAGCAATGCATTGCAACTATAGAAAATAACAAAAATTATGAAATCATGGCTAGGAAAACACACAGTAACGGCCCCCAGTGGTCCGAAGCCTGGAAGTTATGGGACCAAAATAGACCGACCACATAGGACACACAAATATGAACCAATTACTGCAATATGCCTCATGTCTAGGGGCATGAAACGCTTTGTCCACCTACTTCTCGAAGACGAGCCATACCCAACAAGGTAACTCATGCAATACAACTGAACCACCGCTAACTCTCCAACCACTGCTTCCATGACCCCCCCCCCCCCCCTACTCACTTCACCATGATATCACGCAAAACTTTAACGCAATGCCACCGTGGTGGCAAAGTAAGAGAGCTCACGACTAGCACTTATCCCTCTTATCTGTGAGATGGCGATATGTCTTATCCTTTTAACGTGCTGTGCTTCTAGACAGCTTGCTACTGGCCACTTCCATGCCACCTAGTTCGTGTGTCTGACGGCCTAATACTTGAACTACACATTCTCTTAGGAGCACAACCATAAGCGTACAATACTAGAGTGTGTGCATACCTAGCCTGGCATAGCCATCACTAACGATAATCTACTAAGGTACCATATCTCGTTCGCTACATGTCTTGGCACGTGTATTACTGCTTACAATTTACTGAAATCGCATGATTTGATAACCTTCTGTTCCAGCATTTTATTACTCGTTATGGATGTCATGTAGCTTGTTAATCTCACATTATATATATAAAACTGTGCTGTCTATTCTGCCACAAATTGTACTGCTAATGCTATGCTTGCAACGGCTGTTGTGGCCTTGCACGTCTATTGTTATTCCAAGCACGAATAAAATAAAGAATTTAAATGATCATGTTTTTTACTGAGACACAAATGACCTGACAACCACATATATTTATAATTTAGGGTACTGCGAGGCATAATTTAGCCAAATCATTGAGGCACTCACAGTTATCAGATTTCACCAATAATTTGAACTCCTTCAGCCATATCTGTAACCTTCCATTACCCTCATAGACTCGGCATAGGTTCACTGCAACCATTAGATTTCACTCCCATCACGCTCAGTTACCTGTGCCACCAGCACTGCTTCCATCACACTGTTCCTTTAACGCTGGCCTTGCTTACTTTGAGCTATTAGACCTCTGACCTCTGCCCACCATGATACCTGGTGTATTTTCACACCAACAGCAGTTCATTTGCTGTTCACTTGCATAGTGTATTAAAGAGACCACACAAGGGAGAAACACAGTTTATTGCTTGGAGTGGGGATCTGAGTGGATGTGTTTGTGCACATTTATTGAAAGTTTATTAAAGGTTGTATAGCTGGAGTGGGTTTGTGTTTGAGCCCTTGAGGATTTTTAATAAGTTTTCGATAGGCCCTTGGCTTCTGGAAATTAAAAGATACCTAGCACAGAAAGTGCGCAGTGTTACAGTATGCAAATCACTAGTGGTTGGATTATCATACTTGTCTCATTATTACCGTCTGGATTCACAAGTGGTCATCTAAAACTGTCAGGGTACCTGTGGTCACTACCTCCGAAAGAGGTAGAGACTTAGCTGTTCCTCCATCCAGACGGTCTGATGGCTCCCTTCCCCGCGGTCTATCCGGTCATGCTAGGCCGGCCGCGAGGGAGTGACTGCCTTTTACAGCATCTAGGCAGGAAGTAGTCATCAGGACACTCCCCCGGAACGACCTGTCAGTCAATTGCTGCAGGACCAATCAGGACGCCTCGGAGGCGTGGTTACTGCTCTGAACAGGGTATTTAACAGAGCTTCTTTCATTAGCTCATTGCCCTGTCGTGGTTCTAGCTTGTTCTAGTCACTCAGTGCTTGTGTATTCTATTATCCCTTTTGGTTTTGACCCGGCTTGTTTACCTTACTCTGCTTATCTCTGTTACCCTTGATTTGGCTTGTCTCTCGCTTACCTGTCTTCTGTTACCCTCGACCTCGGCTTGTCTTTGACCATTCTATACTGTACTACTTACGTTAGTCCGGCCATTCTAAGGTCGGGTATACGTATCTGGCTACTGTTTGTACTCTGCGTGTTGGATCCCTGTCCCGATCCTGACATTACGACAGGGCCAATGGATCCTGCAAGTACAAACAGTCAGCTGGCTGCTCCTGATCCTAGGTTTGAAGCCATGGATCACAGAATGGATCAGATGGCGCTTGCGCTACAGGCTCTATTAGCTTTTGCCAATAACCCACCAGAGGAGATACGTAATACCCCTGTTTCTCCTGTTGGTTCAGGTCTAGAGGTAGCCACAGTGGGTGCTTCTTCTCACATTACCCCCCCAGTACGCTATGGTGGGGCTCCTGAGAAGTGTCGTGGTTTTTTAAACCAAATTAGTATCCACTTTGAATTGCAACCTCGCTCTTATCCTACAGATAGGGCAAAAGTAGGATTTATTATCACCCTACTCATAGAGAAAGCTCTGAGATGGGCCAACCCACTATGGGAGAACGATAACCCATTAGTTTATAACTATAACGCATTTGTAGCTGCTTTTAGAAGAACATTTGACCCTCCAGGTAGAAAGGTTAATGCAGCCAGATTACTGTTGCGCCTGAGACAGGAGAACCGAACACTGGTGGATTATGCACTAGAGTTCAGGTCTCTGGCGGCAGAAATCAAGTGGAATGAGCAGGCGTATATGGATGTATTTCTGAATGGCCTATCTGATGTAATCCTTGATGAGGTTGCTACCCGAGAACTTCCTGAGAATTTGGAGGATTTAATTTCGTTCATCTCTCGTATAGATGAACGTCTAAGAGAGAGACAGAACACTCGAGAGAGGAACCAGAGACCTTCTTTTAGGTTAGCTCCCGCTTTTCCAAGTCCTGACTCCACGATATCTTTACTTACTGAACCTATGCAGATAGGGTATACCCGCCTCTCTGAGGAGGAAAGACAGCACAGGAGAAGAGAGGGTTTGTGTATGTATTGTGGAGCCAAGGGTCATTTACTCTCGAACTGTTCTAACCGCCCGGGAAACGCTCGCACCTAAGTCTCTCTAGAGGACAGGCCTTGGGTGTTTCTATTTTGTCCTCTACTCCTAATTATAAAGATCACAGGCTTCTGCTACCAGTTTCCTTAACTTGGGGGAAGGTAGTAGTAAGGGCTATGGCATTGATAGATTCCGGTGCTGCTGAGAATTTTATCGACCAAGCCTTTGCTAGTAAGAACAATTTCCCATCCCAGCTAACGGAGACCGTTGAGGCCATAGATGGTAGACCACTACTAGACCCTGTTATCTTTCGTGAGACCATACCCATTGAGTTAAATGTTGGTATCCTACACGTGGAGAATTTATCTCTTATGCTCATTTCGTCTCTTTCCGTTCCCATAGTTCTGGGGTACCCATGGTTGAAAAAACATAACCCTATTATCGATTGGGAGTTAGGAGAGATACTCTCGTGGGGCCAGGGCTGCCAGGATCGGTGTTTGTGCAAGGTTTCTCCATTAGCTAATATTAACATACCGGAGAATCCTACTCAGTCCACAGAAAGACAAATACCAGACCTTTACCTAGACTTAAGGGCAGTGTTTGACAAGAAGAATGCCGATTCTTTGCCTCCACACAGGTCATTTGACTGTAAGATTAAGCTTCTACCCGGCACTATGCCTCCGAGGGGCCATGTATATCCTTTGTCTGTTCAGGAAAACTCGGTTCTAGAGGAGTATATTCGGGAGAATTTAGAAAAGGGATTCATCAGGAGGTCTTATTCTCCGGCCGGGGCTGGGTTCTTTTTCATTAAGAAGAAGGATGGCACGCTGAGACCTTGTATCGATTACCGAGGCTTGAAAAAATAACTGTCAGAAATGCCTATCCTATCCCACTGATTACCGAGTTATTTGATCGTCTTAAGGGCTCCAAAATCTTCACCAAGTTAGATCTCAGAGGGGCTTACAATTTGGTGAGAATCCAGCAAGGTCACGAATGGATGACGGCATTCAATACCCGGTATGGCCATTACGAATACACTGTTATGCCATTTGGACTATGCAATGCTCCTGCAGTATTTCAAGATTTGATTAATGAGGTACTTAGGGAGTTTCAGCACGATTGTGTTATTGTTTACCTGGACGACATACTAATACACTCTAAGGAGATTGAGACTCACCATAGACAGGTCAGAAAGGTATTACACAAGCTGCTGCAACATGGTCTATATTGCAAATTGGAGAAGTGCAGTTTTGATCAGTCTCAGGTAGACTTTCTTGGATACGTGATTTCTGGGGAAGGTTTTAAAATGGATCCTGTAAAACTCCAATCTATTTTAGACTGGCCCTTGCCCAAAGGACTCAAGGCTATCCAAAGGTTTATTGGTTTTTCCAATTACTATAGGCGCTTCATTAAAGGATACTCCTCTATCATTGCGCCTATTACCAATATGACCAAACAAGGGGCTGATACTAAGTTCTGGTCTAAGGAAGCTCTTGGTGCTTTCAAGACTCTCAAGGAACTTTTTGCCTCGGCTCCCATTCTAGTCCATCCTGATACGACTCTGCCTTTCTTGCTCGAGGTCGATGCCTCTGAGACAGCAGTTGGGGCTGTTCTGTCTCAAAGGTCAGGGGTGGATAAACCGTTACACCCTTGTGGTTTCTTCTCTAAGAAATTTTCTGGGCCTGAGAGCAGATATGACATCGGGGAGAGGGAACTGTTAGCAGTCATTAAAGCCTTAAAGGAGTGGAGACATTTGTTGGAGGGGACCCTACACCCTATTACGATTTTGACGGACCACAAAAACTTGTCCTATATTGGGGAGGCTAAGCGCTTATCCTCTAGACAAGCTCGTTGGTCCTTATTCCTGACTCACTTCAATTATGTACTGACTTACAGACCTGGTTCTAAAAACTCTAAAGCCGATGCATTATCTCGCCAATATGAACCTTCTACTGTACCTGTACCAGTTCTTTCTTCTATAGTTCCGAAATGCAATATCATTGCTAATACGAATCTCAGGATTCATTCTCCATTACTGGCCGAGATCATTAAGTTGCAACATCTAGCACCTAAACAGACTCCTGCGGGCCGTCATTTCGTTCCTCCTGCTCTTCAACTGGAACTTTTACAGTGTTTACATAATAGCAAGATGGCGGGACATCCTGGTATTCGCAAAACTTACGCGTTGATCTCTAAGGACTTCTGGTGGCCTGCTTTACGGAGGGATATTGAGGAGTTCATCGCTGCATGTGAAGTTTGTACTAAAACCAAACAACCCCATGCGCTTCCATGTGGATTCCTGCACCCCTTGGAGGTTCCAGAGAAACCATGGTCCTGTTTGGCCATGGACTTTATTGTCGATCTACCTATCTCTAAAAGACAGACTGTTATCCTCACCGTGGTTGACAGGTTTACTAAGATGGCACACTTCATTCCCCTGCCTAAACTCCCGTCTTCTCCCGAATTGGCAGAGATATTCGCTAAGGAGATTTTTCGCCTACATGGGATACCCTCTCAAATTGTATCGGACAGAGGCTCACAATTTGTTTCCCGCTTTTGGAGGTCCTTCTGCTCTCAACTTGGTATTAAATTAAACTTTTCTTCTGCCTATCATCCTCAGTCTAACGGAGCTGCTGAACGTACCAACCAGAAAATTGAACAATATTTACGATGCTTTGTTTCGGAACACCAGGATGATTGGGTCGGTTTGATTCCTTGGGCGGAGTTTGCACACAACAATCTCGTTTGCGATTCTACTCATTCAAGCCCCTTCTTCATGAATTATGTTTTTCATCCGTCTATTCTTCCTTCGGATTCTCCTTCCCAGGGGGTGCCGTCGGTTGATGTTCATGTTGCCAATTTGAGGAAGTTGTGGGATCAAACTCGACAAATCCTTGTGCACAACTCTATGTTGGTCAAGAAACACGCTGATAAACGTAGAAGGGCGGCTCCAGTCTTTGTTCCAGGTGATAGGGTATGGCTGAGCACGAGGAACATCCGTTTAAAAGTGCCCTCCATGAAGTTCGCTCCTCGTTATATTGGACCCTACAGGGTGCTGACCCGTATCAATCCAGTTGCGTATCGTTTAGCTCTTCCTAATACCTTACGCATCCCGAACTCGTTTCACGTTTCATTGCTGAAACCACTCATATGTAACAGATTTTCCTCCACAATAGCCCCTCCTCGCTCCGTTCAGGTGGAGGGTCAGGAGGAGTATGAGGTTAACTCTATTATTGATTCTCGAATCTCCCGGGGGAGAGTACAATATCTGGTTGATTGGAAGGGATATGGTCCTGAGGAGAGGAGTTGGGTACCTCAGGAGGATGTTCATGCTCCCCGTCTCCGCAGGGCGTATCACTCTCGCTTCCCATCTCGTCCCGGTTCATTCCGCCCGGTGGGCGTATCTGAGAGGGGGGGTACTGTCAGGGTACCTGTGGTCTCTACCTCCGAAAGAGGTAGAGACTTAGCTGTTCCTCCATCCAGACGGTCTGATGGCTCCCTTCCCCGCGGTCTATCCGGTCATGCTAGGCCGGCCGCGAGGGAGTGACTGCCTTTTACAGCATCTAGGCAGGAAGTAGTCATCAGGACACTCCCCCGGAACAACCTGTCAGTCAATTGCTGCAGGACCAATCAGGACGCCTCGGAGGCGTGGTTACTGCTCTGAACAGGGTATTTAACAGAGCTTCTTTCATTAGCTCATTGCCCTGTCGTGGTTCTAGCTTGTTCTAGTCACTCAGTGCTTGTGTATTCTATTATCCCTTTTGGTTTTGACCCGGCTTGTTTACCTTACTCTGCTTATCTCTGTTACCCTTGATTCGGCTTGTCTCTCGCTTACCTGTCTTCTGTTACCCTCGACCTCGGCTTGTCTTTGACCATTCTATACTGTACTACTTACGTTAGTCCGGTATACGTATCTGGCTACTGTTTGTACTCTGCGTGTTGGATCCCTGTCCCGATCCTGACAAAAACATTGTAAACACAAATGTGAGCAAAATGCAACCAGTATTAATGTGTGCTTAGGAATACGTCCTCATAACAGTATAAAATAATTTACTATAACGTTACTAAAACCATAAACATTTAACTCCTTGTAGAAAACCAAATAGAGCAAATAGAAAATGCAAAATCATAAATTGTCACTCACCCCACCTTGACTCAAGACAATACAAAATATACAAAAGTGTCCAATTTGCCTATACGCTATACCCCACCTTGAGAGTATAAAAAAAACCCAAAAAAAACAAAGCATAATCATTATCATTCGATTGTTCACCCCACCTTGACTCAAGGCAATGTAAAATATATGAAATGATCTATTTTCCCTATATTCCTTTGAGAGTGTTAAATACAAATAAACGCATAATAAAACAACAAAGTCAAAGAAGACGGAGAGAGAAAAAAAAATAGATTGAATGCTACCGTCACCTTGAGATATTGAAATGTCTGCAGTTTGGCAGCGTGCAATCTAAAAAAAACTGACAATAATCTGCTGCCTTTCAAAGATAAAAATAAAAAATCAGCTTGAGGCTATTTTTGTTGGTAACCAAACGAAAAAACACAACAACAAAAATGTTCTGTTGTAAACCGACAGACAGTCACACTATCACATCTCTCCAGTGGGATCGAGGCATGAGCCTCACAATGGGAAGAATTCACCTAATCTAGGAATATAGAAAATTAGTATTCCAGCATCAAAAATACAAACTAAATAAAACATAGCTGGCAGTGCAGGCGTGCTAAACTAATAAAAACTAAAATAATTTGAGAGGGCGTGGCCTGACCGTCGAGGAAGATGGCAGCATAACTCTGCAGCTCCCGCTTCCCTGCATCTTCAATCCACTACCATCCGTGCGCTCCACGAGAGACCTAACCACGGAGAACTCACAACCCACTCTACTCAGCCACCCAACACCCAGCAAGATGGGAGGTGGAAAACAAAAGAAGGAACAAAACCCATCGGTCGCCTCAATGTTCCGCCCGCAGCAAGAACCGCGCCAGCCATCTTGCCACCGACTGACTGAGGAACCCTGCACAGAATCCGGTGAGTGCGGACACCCCAGGGCCCCTGATGCACCCCTGACCTTACACGATCTGCAATCCATGCTTAGAGAAGCCACAGCAGACATAAAAACACACGGGGCGACAGAACTCGACAAAAAACTCTCCGGCCTTAGAGAGGACGTAGACTCCCTGACACACAAGGCCGACCAAATAGAGACAAGCATGAGAGGCCTCACCACCACCTCCCAATCCCACACACAAGATATAACATATCTACATGCCAAAATAGAAGCCCTGGAGGAACATTTAGAGGATCTGAATAACAGATCCCGAAGAAATAATATCAGGATTCGGGGCCTACCTGAGGTGGTCACGGCAGAAGGCCTACAAGACACGTTGACAGGCCTGTTCAAGACCATCCTACCCGAGGCCACCATACAAGACCTCCTCATAGACCGGGCACACAGAGCCCTCAGACCGCCAGCACTAAATCCGGACGCCCCAAGAGACGTTATAGTCCGCCTACACTTTTTCGCGGTTAAAGAAAAGATCCTCCACAGCACCAGGACCACCCCGCCACAATACAAAGGGATCCGCCTGGCCTTTTACCAGGACCTGGCCCCCTCTACCCTGAAAAAACGGAGAGACCTTAAACAACTTACCAATACACTCCACCATCAGGGCATCAGATACATGTGGGGCCACCCTTTTAAATTAATAGTGCGGAAAGAAAATCAAACTCACATCCTGACCAACCCCGCTGAAATGACTCCATTTGCGGACTCCCTAGGACTTACCCTGCTGCCCCCACCGTTAATGCCAACGATCGGAAACGGCGGCATACGGAGAGAACAGCGTGAACGATTCTCCAGATCCCCACGCCGCACTCCTCGCAAAAGAGCCCCACCAGCCTCAGATAATGGGGACTAAACGCGACCAAGCTCCCCCTGTGAGCCACCTCGTGCACCCTGGGTATTAGAAACCACAGCGAACCCCCACACCAGAACAAGCAGACAGCGCATCAATTGGACCCAGCCTCAACCCCAAGGACTTCACACCACAAACAGCACAGTAACTACTATAAATTAGCCTCCACCCCCAACTAAGACTCAGCATCCACCACGGACTGCCAACGGCCAAACACTCCGATACCTTCATACACTACTTACCGTGGGAAACCCAGCAAGACAGTCACCGGCCCCCACTTCCAGAAAATGAATCAAGACACTCACTCGACACCGCAAGGTGCACCGCGACTACGGGAGACCTACAGGATCAAGACTGAAGAAACCGGGGATGGCAGACACCCCTAGACACAAATCTGGACTTGGCAGAGACTGGTAACATGGGCATAATCAAGGGCAAGGGAATCCAAGAGGCCTTTACACTCAATGTTTCTCTCCCCCCAGTATTTTATTCTGTTATCATCTTTATCTTTATTTAATTGGTAGTTTTTTGCTTTTTGCTGCCTCCCTGGGTTTAGGCATAGGCCAACTTAAAGGGGTCACACGCCACTAAATATACCGAATGTAACATATATAACCTAAATGTAATCTCACACACGCTGCATAGCTAAATGGAGACCCTGGAACAGCCATAAGTTAAGCTGCCCCACTGAACTCTCAGGTAACCCGCCCAACAGCTGGTTACATACAAACCCACACGCCACCCACTACCCCCCCTTTGCGCAACTAACTTTTACCAAAGCGGGGAAAGGGGAAGGGGGAGGAAGAAACGTAATAGGACAGAAAGGGGTACCACGCAGAGTCAGATGAGACACCCCACACAAACCTGTTGCACCGTACCCCAGAGTTACCCCGCAGGGCACACCCGGATTCAACGCAAGTAATAACTAGGGAAGAGGCAACCAACAATCCCCACACATAGGGCCACCCCACACCGCGCACCCCCAGGCACGGTTTTATGCAACCCCCCCATGGGATTAAACAGAAAACAGAAAAAGGAGGGAAAGGGGAGGACACCCTTAAACGACTTCCATAACACCTCACCCACAGAACAAGAGGAAAACCCACCTAGCTCACAGGGGGACCAGCCTAGAAAGCACACATGTATTTAAAATTTAATATTTAATAATATTTAGTTCTATGTTATAATATGTTATGACCCGTTATTATATGATGTATGTTGTTTAGTGCTATATGATGTTAAGTACAATTGTTCCACACATAAGCAAGCCTACCATAAGACAATACCACAACACTAGACGCAATTACTATGCCTGACACCTTATTGCACTGTGGCGCACACTCACTTTACGCCTGACAACGGACACAAGGTGGCACCAAGGCCATTCTCACCGGAAACCGAGATACCAAAGTAACCACTCACCCAACACACTAAGTAGCTCCTACGATACTTTTGTCAACTACTAACAGATCTCAGATGCTCCGGGAAGTGGGAGACGTTGAAGTAGACGCAGACGCAGACACACGACTGTCTACTCACTCCCTCCTCTACCCACCGTTCGTTCAACCTCGTTGGACAACCGAGAAACCGACCGGACACTACAGGCCCCCAAGACGACCTGGCGACACAAACATAAGACCAGGTTAGCACACACACCACATCCCTACATACCCCCCAACATCCCCACCTTTTTCCCCTCCCACCTCCCTTCTCCCCCCCCACCCCAGATCCATTCCACCTCTCTCACCACCCCTTCCCCCCACCAACTCCCCCTCACGGCCAACGCACACCCCACTCCCCCCCTCCTGAAGCGGAAACCCATTGGCAAACACCAAACAATGCCCCCACAACCCCAGAGGAGTCCCCCCTCAAGACCCGGTGACCAGAGCAACACCAAACCAGCTAGAATCACATGCACATCAATTAACTGCAAGGGTCTCAACAACCCAGCCAAACGGCATCGCCTTCTCCGATGGGCCAACCGCTCCAACGCCGACATAATCCTACTCCAGGAAACCCATTACGAACAGACGAGGGCATTTCCCCTCCTGAGTAGGCACTACAGAGAGTGCCACCTAGCAAACTCGCCACGGGGCAAGACAAATGGGGTAGCCATCATGGTACGCAAAACCTGTCCCCTAACCTTCACGCGTACAGTCACCGACCCTCAGGGCAGATACATAACAGTGACAGGACAGATGGGGCCTCATAGATATGCCTTCTCTTCGATCTACGCCCCTACCCTACCTGACACCCAATTCTGGAACACCTTCCAAACCCACCTACGCCTTTTCTCCTCTCACCACATGATCATAGGAGGGGACTACAACGCCACCCTATCACCCGAATTAGACAGGAAACGTCAAAACACTCCATCCCCACCCGCAATGACAAAATAGTGCAAACATTTACCGCCCAAACACAACTCATAGATGCCTGGAGGATCCTCCACCCCACTGAATCTGACTTTACGTTTTACTCAAACCCGCACTCATCTTACTCACGCATAGACATGTTCCTCACTTCACCCTCCTTACTCCCATACATCACAAACGCGACAATAGGCTCAATCACCTGGTCAGACCACGCGGAAATCACCCTCTCCTTTACACTCCCGCATGCGACCAGGAATTGGACATGGAGACTTAACCCCACCCACCTTCACAACACGGCCATTAGAGAACAACTCCGATCGGACATAACAGACTACTTTGACACCAACAAGGGGTCTGTCACATCCGCATGCACCCTCTGGGCGGCACATAAAGCGGTCATTCGGGGTAAACTGATCGCAGCAGCTTCAGCACATAAAAAACGACAGTTGAAGACACTAGAAACACACCTCACTGCTCTAAGAACACTGGAACATCAACACAAAAATTACCCAACACCCGCCTTACTGACCCAAATACAAACACACAGACAGGAGATACAAAAATTTATGGCACAAGACTCCAAGAAGGCCCTTCAATGGACCAGGCAGAAATTTTACGAAAAATCGAACAAGGCAGACACACTCCTGGCCCGCAGACTCCATAAAAGGACACACAACAAACACATCTCCCAAATACAAACACCGGATACGAAACGAGGAATATAAAGTAGCGGCCTACCGATCCACATCCCCGCAGGTGCCCTAACAGCACTAAAAACAGACTACCCGTTCCGCTACGAGACACAAAGCATACAATACCTGGGGACACGTCTACCGGGAGACCTACAGCTCACATACCAACTTAACTACCCCCCACTACTAGCAAAAGCCACCCACGACCTAAACACCTGGCAAAATCTGACCATCTCGTGGCTAGGCCGACTGGCTTCAGTCAAAATGAATTTACTACCGCGCTTCTTCTACCTCTTTCAGGCCCTACCCATACCCATCTCCAGAAACGATTTCAAAACCCTCCAATCTCAGATTGATAAATTCATTTGGGCGGGGAAGAGGGCGAGGATTAAACGCGCAACACTTTATATACCGCATAAAAAAGGGGGCTTGGGGCTCCCTAATCTTTGGGATTACCACCAGGCCGCCCAACTTGCACAAATCCAGAATCTAGACGCCCCGGCGGGACTGAAACTATGGGTTGACATCGAACACAACCTATCCGTCCGAGACTTCCCCTCCCTATACCTTTGGCTACCAAAGCAAGACAGGCCGCAGACACCCCCCACAACCCCAGCACTCACCCACTCAATCCAACTCTGGGACAGGGCGACCCGAAAATTCAATCTCATCAACACCCCATCCCCCTTAACACCTATCCTCCGGAACACACAATTCCAACCCGGGATGACACCCCAACACTTTGCGAGATACGAAGACAATGGCCTTGTCCGATTCTACCACTTCTTCCGCGGACAACACCTCATACCATTCACAGACCTACCCAAGAACACTCCATTCACGACCTTCGACCACTTCAGGTTCCTACAAATCAGGAGCTTTCTAACCCACCCACTCAACCATAAAACGGCTACCAGCACGCTCACTCCCTTCGAGAAAATGTGCATGCACACCCCGACACAAAGAGGCCAGATATCCACCATATACAGCATCATACACCACACCAGCACATCCGATGCCATAGCGTACACCGCAGCATGGGAAAGAGACATAGGCCCCCCCGCAGATCCATCAGACTGGCAAGAAATATGGGAAGCCACAGCAGCGATCTCCATATGCGTAACACACAAAGAACAAGCATACAAAACCCTGTTCCGCTGGTACATCACCCCTCTACGATTGAAACAAATGCGCGCAACACTCTCTGACCGATGCTGGAAGGGGTGCGGTGAGCAGGGCACATACATACACCTATGGTGGAACTGCCCTCGCATAGCCCAACTTTGGCAGGACATGATCCAAATGGTCAATAGGGCGTTACACTGCAGCCTCCCTCAAGACCCATGGATCTGGCTCTTATCTAAACCCCACCCAACTCTCACGAGAGCCCAAAACAAAATGTCGGCTCGGATCGCGCTGGCCACTCTGAGAACCATCGCCAAATACTGGGGAAGCAACACTGTCCCGGCCACACCAGAGGTGCTGAAAAAAATAGACGAATCTGTGGAAATGGACAAACTATCAGCATTGGTCCATGACACCACAAACTCACACCATAAAATATGGGACCCATGGCTAACCAGGACCATACTGGCACCCTAGCCCCCGCCAAACACCCTAAATGACTCCTACGGCTGAGAACAGCCCTCTCCTCTCTCCAAATCTCGCCTACGCCCCCCGTACCCGACCCCCCCACAAATCCCCTAGACCCGCCACACACCCTCCCAGCCGCTTCACCCCCCCTCACCTACCACCTCTACCCCCCCCACACTTGGGACTGAACCCCACTCAGCCCTAACGACAGACAACTCCTACGCCAATACCCCTCCACCACCCCACCCTCACCCGAGAGGGGACACACTAAGGCAAATCACCCCACGCAACAAGACAACGACAAAAGCGTTCAAGAAGTGCACACGACTGCAAGTCAACAAACACACCCCCACCCACAAGACACATGACTAAATTAAAGCTCTTGAGACGCAGGAATCATGACGCGGAGCCCCAAGCCTCGACCTACATGATACTAACATAAATTTGCACCGACCTCCTCAACAGCAACGCAAAGATATCACAACATAACTATATTGATCAAAGTACGAAAACAGATACACACACCAAAGACACACCAAATCTGTGACTATTAAACTAATACAACTATGGAGGGTGACACAACACACACAAAATGGAATGTTTAAATGTATACCATGATAATGCATGAACCCCTTGTTTACCTGCAGTACTCATCCCCCCCCCCCCAGTTTTCTCTTCTATACCCCCCCTCCCCCCATGAAATCGAACTACATCTCTGGAAAATACAGAAATGTATTGGACTATGCAGGCACTATAAAAACTGTCACGCAACTAATTGTTACCTGCAACTGTTACAGATATTGTTACCGCAACTGACAAACTCTATACAAATAACCATGCTCCCGTGTTCTACTTTCTGTACCCCCACCCTTCTACTATTACCAAAAATTATAAATAAAGAATTTATAAAAAAAAAAAAACTAAAATAATTTGGAATTTGGACCACCTGATTGTAATGAATACATTTAGAGGCTTATCCTTAATATGAAAAGAAGAAGGATATATAAAAATACATAATAACGTCCTCTATAAACTGTATTTTTCCTGAAAGAAATAAACATGTTAGATAGTAAGTCTCACAGGTTTCTTCCTTCTCAGTTGCGATCATTCTCCATATTCTTCTAAAAAACAAACTTTAAGAGAAAGTTCATTTCACACAATCAAAATAGGTCATTCAAGAGCGGCTGTACGTGTTCTACCTGTTTATCAGATTCTTTGTTAACCATCTCCTCTAATCTTCTTAATTGTGCCTCGAGACAATCCGGTTTTTCAAGGAACTCATTTCGTTCACATGTTATAGAAAGATTTTCTGCCTTTAGTTTTCTATTCTTTGCTTTAATCACATGGTAGGGAATCCAAGGTTCTGTGGGGGGTTTTCCGATATTATCTCTTCTCTGTGAACCCCACCTGGTATTAATTTGATTCTTTTTATTTCCCAGAGTCCAGCTATTCCTACTTATAGTTTGAGACGGATTCATTCGCAAAGAGATACAGTTTCTTGCCATGTGCCCAATCTTACCACAACTATAGCACTAATTAGCTCCTCTTTTTTTAATTTAAACACTTTGTTTTGTTCATGAATATTTATTGCAGACACTTTCTGTATTAATTTTGCGCAGATTTTTTATAATCGCCTCTGCTTTCTTTAACATATTTAAAATGTTTAGAAATGGGTTCGGTGTACTGTTCTCTATCTATACTGCCTCCCTTGGTAAACTAATCAGCTCATTTGGCTTCCATTATCATTTCTATGCGGATGACACACACATCTACCTGTCCTCTCCCGATCTCTCTCTGCCCATCTTGTCTTGTGTCTCTGACTGCCTCTCTGCGATTTCCAAATGGATGGCTGCTCACTTCCTTAAACTCATCCTGTCCAAAACAGAACTTCTGGTCTTTCCTCCCTCAACTGCTGCAACTCCCTTGTCTGTTTCCAAGTCAATGGCGCCACCATCACCTCTACCCCACAGAATTTCTGGCTCGGTGTTCTCTTTGACTGTCTCTTTATTTAACACCGGACGCGGCTAAGGTGCTGGTCCATGTCGCTGTTCTTTTTCGCCTTGACTATTGCAATCCCCTTCTCACTGGTCTTACGTGTTCCCAGATTTCACCATTGCAATGAATGTGATGGCGAGGCTCATTTTCCTGTCCACCCGCACTTCCCACGCCTCCACCCTCTGTCAGTCCCTACATTGGCTTTCAGTTAGATATAGGGCTCAATTTAAGATTCTGGTGCTTGCTTACAAGTCCTTACAAAATGCTGCTCCAACCTACCTATCCTCCCCAACCCCCGGACCAACGCCAGTCCGCAAGAATTTATTGCCGGTCCGCAAAAGCTTTTACCTGACTATACCGTCTGGGAAAAAGCTTTTGCGGGCCGGCAATTAATTGTCGGGAAATGTGCCTCCCTCTCCCCTGCCGGCTCTGCAAGAACGGAGGGGAGATCAGAGAGGGATTGAGAAAGAGAGGACCCGGGGGACCTCTAACCTGCAACTCCGCCGGGTTCTCCTCTTGCGAGCTCGGAGTGTTGCCACATTTACCATGGCAATGCTCCAAATCTCGTGAGAGTGAACTCCAGCAGCTCCTAAGGCTGCTAAAATCCACTCTCACCACCTGGGCTTATCCCACCGGACCACCAGGGAGTGCAAGAAATGTGTCCCCTCCCAGGCAAAGGTAAGCAGGGAGGGGGGGGGGGGGGATATCAAAATGATTATTTTTTTTAAATTAAAAACAATATTTATATAGCTACCCTCCAACAACACACACTGCACCCCCCATAGACACACACTGCCCCCCATTGACACACACTGCACCCCCCATTGACACACACTGCACCCCCCATACACACACACTGCCACCCCCCCCCCCCCCCCACCCCCCATACTGTTGGTCCCCGGGTGCTAAAAGGTTGCAGAACACTAGTCTAAACGACGCTGGATGTCCTCATGCTATGCATTAAAACTTCCAGCGTCACTGGAATCCCCATAGGAAAACACTAAATAATACTTTGCTATGGGGAAATCCTAATGCGAGCCCGGACATTTCTGAGCATACGCATTAGGTCTCCCCTGCTGATGGGAGCGTGAGCAGAGCCGAGCCAGCGCTGAGGGACCCAGGTAAGTGATAGAAGGCAGGGGGGAGGCTCCTAGACATAGGGGGAAGCTATAGTGACCCCACTGACACCTGTGCTGACCCCAGTAATACCCTGAGATGACCCCACTGACACCCTGCGCTGACCCCACTGACACCCTGCGCTGACCCCACTGACACCCTGCGCTGACCCCAGTGACACCCTGCGCTGACCCCAGTGACACTCTGCACTGACCCCAGTAATACCCTGACCTGACCCCACTGACACCCTGCGCTGACCCCACTGACACCCTGCACTGACCCCACTGATACCCTGCACTGACCCCACTGACACCCTGCGCTGACGCCAGTGACACCCTGTGCTGACCCCACTGACACCCTGCGCTGACACCCTGCGCTGATCCCACTGACACCCTGCGCTGACCCCACTGATACCATGCACTGACCCCACTGACAACCTGCGCTGACCCCAGTAACACCCTGAGCTGACCCCACTGACACCCTGCGCTGACCCCACTGACACCCTGCGCTGACCCCAGTAATACCCTGAGCTGACCCCACTGACACCCTGCGCTGACCCCACTGACACCCTGCGCTGACCCCAGTAATACCCTGAGCTGACCCCACTGACACCCTGCGCTGATCCCACTGATACCCTGCGCTGACCCCAGTAATACCCTAAGCTGACCCCACTGACACCCTGCGCTGACCCCAGTGACACCTTATACTGACACCCTGTACTGACACCCTGCGCTGACCCCAGTAATACCCTGCACTGACCCCACCGACACCCTGCGCTGACCCCACCGACACCCTGCGCTGACCCCACTGACACCCTGCGCTGACCCCAGTAATACCCTGAGCTGACCCCACTGACACCCTGCGCTGACCCCAGTGACACCTTATACTGACACCCTGTACTGACACCCTGCGCTGACCCCAGTAATACCCTGCGCTGACCCCACCGACACCCTGCGCTGACCCCACTGACACCCTGCGCTGACCCCAGTGACACCCTGCGCTGACCCCAGTGACACCTTATACTGACACCCTGCGCTGACCCCAGTGACACCTTATACTGACACCCTGCGCTGACCCCAGTGACACCTTATACTGACACCCTGCGCTGACCCCAGTGACACCTTATACTGACACCCTGCGCTGACCCCAGTGACACCTTATACTGACACCCTGCGCTGACCCCAGTAATACCCTGTACTGACACCCTGCGCTGACCCCACTGACACCTTATACTGACACCCTGTACTGACACCTTGCGCTGACCCCAGTAATACCCTGTACTGACACCCTGCGCTGACCCCACTGACACCTTGCGCTGACCCCAGTAATACCCTGCACTGACACCCTGCGCTGACCCCAGTGACACCTTATACTGACACCTTGCGCTGACCCCAGTAATACTCTGTACTGACACCCTGCGCTGACCCCAGTAATACCCTGCACTGACACCCTGCGCTGACCCCAGTGACACCTTATACTGACACCTTGCGCTGACCCCAGTAATACCCTGCGCTGACCCCACTGACACCCTGCGCTGGGCCCAGCTCTGGCTGAATGCATTGCTCCTTTCACCTTGTATGATTGTAAGAGGCGGAACACTCCAAGATAAGGAAAGCAGAGGGGAGGACTGCATGGTGTTCTCATATAAGACAGACAGCACACTGAGTACTACACATACAGCTATTAATATACAATCATTTCACAGCACTGACTGTATCAGACACACAGACACAATACACAGGGCTTCCAAAACACAATGCAACACCCCCCCCCCCTCTTTGTTGTGTAATGGTTTGTTCCGTTTCAAAGTGTTAAAGGGACAACTTCCTCCTGCAGCAGTCATTCAGCCTGGGTCCAGTCCAGTCCAGTCCAGTCCAGTCCAGTCCAGTCCAGTCCAGTCCAGTCCAGTCCAGGTAAGAGAGAGCAATGATTGGGGCTCTGCAATCTGTGAGCCAGACTCACACAGCAATGGGGATTAACATTGCTTACATAATATAAAGGGAGCAGAGTACTTTATTTAAATCTAGTAAAATATTCATCCTGCTCTGCGAGTGCTCTTTACTGAACTCGAAATATAAAATAGATACAAAACTAGTTTGTGAGATGGATATAGACCGCATTTATTGGGTAACCGAGGGCAAACACTGCATTCCTCCCGGATACTAAAGGATGACGTACAGTGAGAATTCAGACAGAATTTAACATTTTAGACCGGAGTAGTTGAGAATTTTTCAAATTTTGACGTTAAATTTTGAAGTTCACTGTGAATTCACCTTGAATGCGGACTTTAGTGATGAACTCTGTTAAAGGAACACTATAGTGTCTGGAATATAAATCTGTATCCTGACATTATGCGTCTGGAATGCTGAATTACTTACATTTTCTCCCACGCCTCTCGTTGCAACCGGCCCTGCCTGGTCCCACCTCCAGGGCTGAGATAATCAATGTTGATGATCTCAGCCAATCCAGCGTTTTCCTAATTGGAAAACTATGTGAGTTTATTGCAAATGTAAAACGCAACACTGCACCAATCAGCATCTTCTCAATAATGAATCTCTATGGGGAATGTTCAACACCTCCATGCAGAGCCGGTGCTGCCAGGCCATCTGAGTGACTGCACCTAGGTTTAACTAGCCAGAATGTAAACACTGCCCTTTCTCTGACATTAAAAAGCCTGCAGAGACAGATTATAGACACCAGAACCACTATGTCAAACTGTAGCGTCATGGTGGCTATGGAGTCCCGTTAACCCCTTATGGACGGCAGGCGTACTATGCTGTCCTTGGGGACCCGGCTCTAAACACCGGGGGGGCGGCATAGCACGTCTCCGCCGTCCTTTCTACTTATCCAGGCGCCGGCGATCGCGGTCTGGAGACTCACCAGGGAGTCCCCCTCCTTCCTCTCCGGCCCCTCTGGGCCATGTGATCACGAGGTCCTTGTGAGCACCTCGCGATCACATGGACGGCATAGCCGTCCAAGGCAGTGCCAGCAAGGGGAGTGCCTGTGATGACAGGTACTCCCCCCTACTGCCTGAAATAAAAAAAAGGTCAAAACCGTTTAAAATGAACTTGTATATACTTAGATTATATATATATATACACACACATAAATACACATACACTGTCTAAGTGTATTTTAATATTAATATCAAAATACACGTAGAATGCTATTGAATATAATATATGTAAATATGTTAAAAAATACTTTTTACTTTTTTGAAACACTAATATTTGTGTTCAGCGAAGTCTTCCGAATACAACAGTACCCCTCATGTACAGGTTTTATGGTGTTTTCAAAAGTTAAAGAGTCAAATATAAGGCTTGCGTTACAGTCTTTTCACATTGAAATTTCTATATTGGGTATGTTGCCTTTGAGACCGTATGGTAGCCCAAGAATGAAAATTACCCCCATGATGGCATACCATTTTCAATAGTAGACAACCCAAGGTATTGCAAATGGGGTATGTCCAGTCTTTTTTTAGTAGCCACTTAGTCACAAACACTGGCCAAAACTGGCGTTAAATTTCTTTAGTAACGCTAACTTTGGCCAGTGTTTCTGACTAAGTGGCTACTAACAGAGACTGGACATACCCCATTTGCAATACCTTGGGTTGTCAAGTATTGCAAATGGTATGCCATCATGGGGGTAATTCTCATTCCTAAGCTACCATACGGTCTCAAAGGCAACATAAGCAATCTGGCGGATTTCAATGTGAAAAAAAATGGAAAAATGTAACACGCTATATTTGACCCTGTAACTTCCCAAAACACCATAAAACCTGTACATAGAGGGTACTGTTTTACACGTGAGACATCGCTGAATACAAATATGTGTATTTTATTGCAGTAAACGCAAACAGTAATTTGACATTCAGTTAGAATGTCACGTAGAACTAAGAAAATGTTTTTAATTCTTTTCTTCCATTTTATAAATATTTTATTCCTATTAAATGACCACTATAGGCACCCAGACCACTTCAGCTTAATGAAGTGGTCTGGGTGTCTGGTCCAGCTAGGGTTAACCCTTTTTTCTATAAACATAGCAGTTTCAGAGAAACTGCTATGTTTATACTGAGGGTTAATCCAGCCTCTAGTGGCTGTCTCATTGACAGCCGCTAGAGGCGCTTGCGTGCTTCTCACTGTGAAAATCAGTGAGAAGACGCCAGCGTCCATAGGAAAGCATTGTAAATGCTTTCCTATGAGACTGGCTGAATGTGCGCACAGCTCTTGCTGCGCATTCAGCCGAAGAGGAGGAGGAGAGCTCCCCGCCTGGCACTGGAGAAAGAGGTAAGTTTAACCCCTTCCTCTCCATCCAGCCCGGCGGGAGGGGGTCCCTGAGGGTGGGGGCACCCTCAGGGCACTATAGAGCCAGGAAAACAAGTGTGTGTTTTCCTGGCACTATAGTGGTCCTTTAAATTATGTTTCACACCTAAATATTTGTTAATAGAAAGCCCTGTTTCCTCTGAATAAAATTCTATATAATAAGTGTGGGTGCACATAATATAAAAGAAACATATAGCGCAAATTCAAGTTTTTGTTTACGTTTTGTTTTGATTACACCGTGTACAATTGGCTCAGTCCTTAAGGGGTACTACGTTCTACAGCTCATTGTAATGGCTACAAGACAAATGTGTTTACTGTGTCCCTGTGCCAATCATATATTAAGTATTATTGTGGTGAAATGGGTATCCTGGCATCTAAAACATTGCCCCTGTGCTGTAGCTCAGTAGATGTGGTGCAACTGAGAGGTAGGTGGGTACCAGGAGACCCCTGTCTATGTCAAACTACTTAATTGGTGTGTGTGAGAGTGCCGAGTGTGATAGTGCTGTGGATGATGTGTGAGAGTGCTGTGGATGATGTGTGAGAGTGCTGTGTGTGAGAGTGCCGAGTGTGATAGTGCTGTGGACGATGTGCGTGGGTGCCGAGTGTGATGTGTGTGAGAGTGCTGTGTATGATGTGTTTTGTGATAGTGCTGAGTGTGATGTGTGTGTGTGAGTCCTAAATGTGATGTGTGTGAGAGTGCCGAGTGTGATAGTGCTGTGGATGATGTGTGTGAGGGTGATGTGTGTGTGAGGGTGCTGTGTGTGATAGTGCTGTGTAAGATGTGTTTTGTGATAGTGCTGAGTGTGATGTGTGTGTGTGTGAGTCCTAAATGTGCTGTGTGTGAGAGTGCCGAGTGTGATAGTGCTGTGGACGATGTGCGTGGGTGCCGAGTGTGATGTGTGTGAGAGTGCTGTGTATGATGTGTTTTGTGATAGTGCTGAGTGTGATGTGTGTGTGAGTCCTAAATGTGCTGTGTGTGAGAGTGCCGAGTGTGATAGTGCTGTGGACGATGTGCGTGAGTGCTGAGTGTGATGTGTGTGTGAGTCCTAAATGTGATGTGTGTGAGAGTGCCGAGTGTAATAGTGCTGTGGATGATGTGTGTGAGTGCTGAGTGTGATGTGTGTGAGAGTTCTGTGTGTGATGGGTGTGAGAGTGCTGTGTGTGATGTGAGTGCTGTGTTAAAGTGCTGTGATGGGTGTGAGACTGCTGTGAGTGATGGGAGTGAGAGTGCTGTGTGTGATGGGAGCGAGAGTGCTGTGTGTGATGGGAGCGAGAGTGCTGTGTGTGTGATAGTGATGTGTGTGCTGTGTGTGAATGTTAGAAGGGATTGAGTGTTGGGGGGGTAAAATAAAATAAGAGTATGCATTATGTCCCCCCCTCCCTTCTTACCTTTAGCCTGGGAGGGGGGGACCGGCATGCTGGTGAGTGGGAGGGGGGGGACCGGCACTCCGACACCATCCCTGGTGGTCCAGTGGTGAGTGAACTCTAGCCTGAGGGCTAGAGTTCACTCTCGCGAGATCCGGTCGTTGCCATGGCAACGCGCCGGAGCTCGCGAGAGGAACCCGGCGGAGCTGCAAGACAGAGCTCCGCCGGGTCCTCTACCTCCCTCCCCAGCCGCATGTCTCTCCAAGGGGGCCGGTGAGGGAGATCTCTGATCTCCTCACCGGCCCTTCATTGAAAACAGCGGGGCCGGCGCTCGGATAGTGCCGGCCCTGCATAGACCGGCAGGGGAGAGCCTGGGACCTTCCCCTGCCGGCCTCGGCCCATGGCCACCGCGGCCCACCGGGCATTTACCCGGTGTGCCCGATGGCCAGTCCGGGCCTGCTCACAAGCAGCCAAGCTTTGCAGAAATGCCTAAGCAGAGACTGGGCCCCCATATAACCGCATTGATTAGCAACACCCAGTACTCACAAGCAGCCTAGCTTTGCAGAGGTATCATCTGTGGAAGATCTATTCAAGAATTACATGTTCTACGTATTGTTTCCCTTTATTTCTTAATTTAAAATTGTATTCTATTCCACCTCCCTCCCTGTATTCTCACTACTTAATTGATCTCCCATCCTGATCTTTATTTTAAAGTTGGTGCATGTATAATCTTGTTATTTTTATGTTCATTATTTATGACTTTTGTGTTAATTGTTTGTTTAGCTAGTGTTACTTCTTTCACTGATTGTCTTGGAAATGTATGTTCACGTTTTATGACTTTCACCTATCTAATCCTTCATATCTTTTTATCCCAAATGGTTTTTCATCTCTAATTACCTCAATATCTCCATGTCTCCCCACCCATAATGGTGTGTTTTTTTTGTTTTGGTTTTTTCTTCTAACCCCAGATTTTATATTTCAGACTGGGCCCCAAATACCAGCATTGATTAGCAACACCCAGTACTCACAGGCAACCAAGCCTAAGCAGAGGTATAATCTCTGGGTGGCTCTCACCTCACCTCAGTCATTACCATACTTATAGATCGGGCAGATCAGCTGGTTTTCAAAACACACCAATCACGTCACTAAACCTCACCTCACCCGAAATCCCTCTGTTAACAAACTGCATTCCTTAACCGTGATTTAAAACACTCTTGGGTGTGTGTGTGTGTGTGTGTGTGTGTGTATATATATATATATATATATATATATATATATATATATATATATATATATATATATATATATATATATATATATATATATATATATATATATGTATATGTGTGTGTGTCTGTCTATGTATAATCTTTATATCTATATAACAAAACACATTTTCTCTAATGTTCTCCCTTCTATTTTTCACTTTCACACTAACTTCTCTCATTACTAAAATATCCCTATCCTTCTGCTCACCTGTCCCTGGAGACAACATCTTTATTACTTCCACCTTACTCCTCTCCCCTCTCTATTCATCCCATGCACTCTACATATACCTTTCCAGCCTATCTCCACCAACTCCTCCCAAATCCTCTACATACATATACCCTCCTACAAAACTTACAAATCCTACTCCCACCTTCACTTCCTTTCTATCCTTCTGCTCCTAGCAGCTGGTGATGTCTCTCCAAATCCTGGTGTCATCTCGGCAAACCCACCACATACTAACTCAAGGAACCACACCAATCTCATACCCATCTCATGTTACTCTTCCTCTAAATCCTCCTTCAATACTGCCCTCTGGAATGCACGCTCTGTTTGCAATATTACAAAATCCCCTGCTGTCCACAACCTCTTCATCTCTTGACCTGTCCTCCCCCTCTAACTATCGTCCCATATCCCTGCTCCCATTTTCCTCAAAGCTTCTGGAAAGACTGGTCTTTACCAGTGTTAAAGTCGTGACTTAAATATGAATATTAATTAATATATAATAATTAAGCAACAAATAACAACTTTAATATTTTTTAGAGTTCGGTATTATGGTCGAATATATAATAGGAAATACACAAAACATTGTAGTATTAAATGTATATTTAATATAATTATAATAACAATTAAACAAATGCCAGCAGAATGTCAATTTACTACAATAATTACACAATACAAACTACAACATATTACTTACATGGCTCCAGCCTGTTTGGCTGGAGCTATACAGTCAGTTACATCTTCAATCAATGCAAGCAAAGGAAAAAGCGAGAGAGTTCCTCCTACTATTTGGTTTTATCCAGTAAGTAGGCTGGCCTGTGATGTCACTTCCAGAAGCACATGAGTTAGCACACTGACCCCTAGTGGTGCCTCTAAAGCATTAAGCTCATTATGCTTTTTTATGACAAAAAGTCATTAATTAATAAATACCATTACAACCAGTCTGACTTGTTTCCTCAATTCCAACTCTCTCCTTGACCCTCTTCAGTTTGGCTTCCGCCCTCTCCACTCTACTGAGACTGCACTTATCAAATTTACTAATGACCTAATTGCAGCTAAATCCAAAGGCCACTACTCCATACTAATGCTTCTTAACCTCTCTGCTGCCTTTGACACCGTTGATCATGTTCTCCTTCTTCAAACTCTTTAATCACTCGGTCTCTGTGACTCTGTCCTCTCTTGGTTTTCCTTCTATCTCTCCCAACGCTCATTCAGCATCTCCTTTTCTAATGATACCTCCTCCCCTTGTCCTGTCTCGGTTGGAGTCCCCCAAGGTTCTGTTCCTGGTCCCCTTCTATTTTTCTTTATACTGCCTCTCTTGGCAAACGTATTACCTCATTTGGATTCCACTACCACCTGTACGCTGATGACACTCATATATATCTCTCCTCCCCGGACCTCTCCCCTGCTGTCCTGCAATGTGTCACTAATTGCCTTTCTTCCATCTCTGACTGGATGTCCTCCCGCTTTCTGAAACTCAATATCTCAAAAACTGAGCTCCTTGTCTTTCCTCCTCCTAATACTGATCCTCCTCTTTCACTCTCCCTTCAAGTTAGTGGTATCCACATAAGTCCATCCTTGCAAGCATGCTGTCTTGGCGTCATACTTGATTCTAGCCTCACATCCAGTATGTTGCAAAATTCTGTAGATTCCATCTTAAAAACATAGCCCGCATCCACCACTTAATGTTATCTCACATATATATTATTATTATTATAGCCAAATTTACCACCCTAACTCCTCCCACAGTTTTTACACTACATAGACAGTAATATACCGAAACGTGCGGATTGTTCCCGATTGGTGTGCTATACTTTGTGGAACGTTTCGCCGAATGGTTCTCGAAATATCATCGTTCTTGTGGCGAAATTGGTCCCATAGGAATGAATGGCAAAGCTAGAGTGGGAGCTGGCAAAAGCTGAAAAATCAGGACATGATTTCTAAACTGCCACCACTCCCTCAGTTTGAAGCCCACCTACACAAATCTTATACCAAAACGTTCAGCTATCCCTGCTGCCACTAAAATGTCCACAGCTAAGCCATAGTCCCTATAGTTTTCACAATATGACCATTTGTTTGAAACTCACGCCGTCAATTGACATTCATTGAAACTTCACTCAAGCCAGCTCAAACTTGAAGGGCAATTTCTAAACTGTGACTGTGCCTTCATTTGTAATACTTCAGAGACATACTATGCATCAAAATGTAGGTCTGGGTCTTGTGATTCTCACAATATAAAGCTCTTCACTGTAGGATTTATAGTTTTTAAAATACGACCGTTTGAAGATGGCAAACGCCAAAATACTGACCTGTGCCGGGCTGGAGCAGCAAGTGATGTCATAGACAGGGCCTTTTGCACCTGCTAATGTTTTTATAACTGTATGTTTTAATGTAACGGTGAAGCACTTTAGGCAACAACGTGGCAAATAAATGTGCTATATAAATGAATAAGTTACTCCGCCCACTCCAGGTGGAGGCAAGAACACTTCACACAATTTCCCCAGAAATTGTAGCTTTTCTAGTAATTATTGTAACCCTCTCTTAATTGGTCTTCCCAAAAGCCATATTGCTCTGCTACAGTCCGTAATGAATGCCGCCGCCAGACTGATTTTCCTCTCTAGCCAGTCCTATCAAACCTCAACCCTCTGCCAGTCCTTACATTGGCTTCCTGTATCCTATAGGAGTCAATTCAAGGTACTAATTCACACCTATAAAGCACTGACAAATCCTAGCCCCTCTTATATCTCACAGATCCATAGATATGCCCCTTCTCGGTCTCTACGCTCTGCCCGTGACCTTCTCCTGTCCGCTGCTCGCACCCGTACGGTCAACTCACGCTTGCAGGACTTTTCGCAGGCGGCTCCCTTCCTATGGAATAGCCTGCCTACCGCCATCAGACTCTCCCCTAGTCTTCAATCATTTAAGAAGGGCTTTAAAATCCATCTTTTTAGAAAAGCTTATGGCCTCCCAGAGTAACCTCTACCTCACATACCTGTCTCTACTCTCTCCTCCAACTCTGGTTCACTCCCACCTTATTTGATTGCTATTTCCTGTCCAAATGGGTTTTATACCCCACTTTCTACAGACTGTAAGCTCGTTTGAGCAGGGTCCTCTTCAACCTATTGTTCCTGTAAGTATTCTTGTAATTGTCTTATTTATAGTTAAATCCCCCCCTCCAGGAAGCACCCCTAGAGACCGTCTGAGTGACTGCCACTAGAGGTGTTGCTAGGCTGTAATGTAAACACTGCCTTTTCTCTTAAACAAACAGTGTTTACATTGAAAAGCGTGCAGGGACAGACTATACTCACCAGAACAACTTCATTAAGCTGTAGTGGTTCTGATGACTGTGGTGTCCCTTTAAGAGTTGCACGTTTGACGTTGAAAAACCTGGCAACTAGACTCCACGTGCAAAATCTCCAGTGTTATTTGTCTTGGCAGCCATCATGCGTGATTACATCAGGTGACCTGGCAATCTACCAGTACGAATATGGGAAGAGGTATTTAAACCTGATTAGCACTCCTGAGGCTCCCGGTAATGTGAGCCGGGTGAATCGTGTCCAGTGCGTCTACGATTTGCCTTTGTGGCTATTTTCCCTGTAAATTAAACAGATTTGTTTAATTTATTCATTGATCTTAGATCTTAGTTTTTTTTTTTTGTGAACAATCGGCTGTTACTAGTGGCTGTATAATGGTTCATTGCACATGAATGTGTTACGTCAGCGACACCTAGTGGCCATTCTATATTATAGCGTTTTATATATATATATATATATATATATATATATATATATATAACGTACATCTATATATGATGTATTTTATTTTTTGTATTCATTATAAAAGTATTCATATATTTATGTAAAATATAAAATCTTTCCATAAAAAAAGATTTGAAAAAATTTATTTGAGAGATATATATATATATATATATATATATATATATATATATATATATCTCTCAAATAAATTTTTTCAAATCTTTTTTTATGGAAAGATTTTATATTTTACATAAATATATGAATACAAAAAATAAAATACATCATATATAGATGTACGTAGATCAAAGACACAAAAATAATAATTTACAGTAATAATACGATTGCCTAATACTAGGTCATGAATAATTAACATTTAACCTTTTTTGAAATGTAGATAGATTGGAAAAAATAATTTTACTATAAAATTCAATGGTTTAACCCCTTAAGGACACACAACATGTGTGACATGTCATGATTCCCTTTTATTCCAGAAGTTTGGTCCTTAAATAGGAGGGGGTAAGAGAACTGGGTTAATTCTAACCCTTGAAATTACGTAGTGATATGAGAAGTTGCAATTTGTGTCCACACTTCTAAAAATGCAGGTCTGAACCTAGTGCTTCCTAATATGAATTATCATAGGTAGATCCGACTCGCCTATTTAGGATAACTGAGGGAAAGAATAGAACAACTCATATTAATAGAGATCGGCTATATTGACTTTTAATAAAATGTTACTATGTCCTAATGAATTGATCATTGATGGTGTAACGGCACCCCAAGGCATAAAAGGGGTTAAAAGTCGTTTAGTAGATCTTCCCCTTTCCAGATGCACCAGCAGCTGTAAGCACCAATCTCCCGAACTGCAAACTCTACGAATCCTGGAAACAGCCGAACAGGAAAACCATACGAAAGGGTTACACTCCCGGCGATCAGCATACAATCCAATTCCCCCAATAATGAGACAACACTTTGTTTTGAGGGTTAAGCAGAATCTGATTGTACTGGCACATACAGCCTCTTTTATTCCCAATCCACAAACATAGTACTACCCACAGGGTTTTACAGAACAACCAATCAATCCGTACAATACACACAGACACTCCCACACTAAATCATCCCCTCTGCCTGTGATATGATTACTGAACACAATGGGTGATATAATTATCACAGGCAGAGGAATACAGTTTTTCCACATTATTCATAACTTTGAAAGTATGCATCACATTTACACTTACATTTTCCGAATCAACATACTCCAAATACAAACATATGTCAAAATCATCCAAATTTGTCCATTGGTTCAAAAGATAGATTGAGGTCCTTTGTGACCAAATGAAGCATGGCTTTTCTGCCCAAAACCAGTTCCACAGAGTCTTCTATCCTGGAGATAATTGAGAAGTAATCCAATTATCTCCAAGGACAGAGGCAAAACTCCATTAAGCACATGGCAGTAAAAAGACAGTAAAATACACAAGGTTACATTTATTACATAAAATACAGACATTCTACCTATCCCCAGATAGCTTAGATCTGAGCGCACATTATTACCGGATGGCGCTCAGATCACATACATACAGTTCAATCGCCATGGAGCCAAAGTCTTTCATACAGTCTTTCAGTATACAGCTGGGCTCCATGGCATAGCTATCTGGGGTAGCATGGCTTTAACAGTCCGCAGAAAGGCACAAACCAGCCTTTCTGCAGGGAAAAAGAACAGGGGCCATAGTCTAACGGGAGCAGGCGAGCAACCAGGCTTCTCCAGTGCACAGTGGCGAGGTTGGTTCCGCCACAGATGGCTACGTTGAAATAATTACACTATACTTGAGGGATTTGTCTTTATGTAAATATTTCTCTTTTTTTGTTGTTTTTTTGCACTCACTAGTTAGATCTGTCTTATGTAAATATCACCAATTTTAAGAATAAAGGTTATATTTCTATCTGTATTATTGCATGAGTTTAATCTTTCAATGTATACAGTATACAGCACACGGTATGTGGAGTATAACTTCTAAATGGTAGGCCAAAACCTATTTGGAGCGAAAGATATGGTGTAAGGGGAGATTTCATTTTCACTTCGGTGAATGAGCCCTGACCGTATGTTCACATACTGCATACTATTAACGAACTAAACAAAGTATCATGAATGTATTAATATTATGGCTCAATAAAGTGTTCACAGTATATATTCTTCATTTCTCTTTTAAATGTAATAACTTGTTTATTACCAGAGGGGATACATTCATGGACCTAAAAATGTGCCATTCTGTTACTTGTTAAGGTACCCTAAAGGCACCCAAACTACTTCATCTCAGTGAAGCAGTATGGGTGCAGTGTCCCTGTCTTTTAGTCTTGCAATATAAAAAAATAAAATCATTGCTGTTTAGTAGATAGGGCAGTGTAATTGCAGGGCTAGCCAAACCTCTTATGGCTTTCTTCCTGACCGGAACTAGAGGCACTTCTCATAATTGTTTGACTTTGAATGTGATCAAATGCTGATTATGTGGAATATTGGATTCAATGTTTTACTTTGAGAGGCATTGGATTGGTTGAGTGCGGCTCTCAGAAGCTGAAGAGGCAATGCCTGTTGGATGGTGTCATGGAACGGAGGACCTGGTAAGTAAAAGCTGAGTAAACCTTCTCTTTATTGGGAGAAGAACACTATAGCATTAAGAATACATGATAGTATTTGTAATACTATAGCGTTCCTTGGAAATGGTAATTAGAATTATGTTTTGATGTGAAGAGGGACAATTTGTCACTGTTGCACAACACGTTTCACTCATTGCCACAACATCCATTCTGTGAGGAAGAACAAACCAATGACAATGAGGTACCAATGACAAAGTCAGAGGAAAATGGAAGGTCCTAAAGAGTGAGTTCAGGGATCTAGGAAGTAAGTGATGGATTGCACCTAAACGGGAGAGGGTCTGCTGTGCTGGGGGATAGGATGGCTAGAAGTAGGGATTGACCGATTATCGGTTTTACCGATATAATCGGCCGATATTCGGTATTTTCTGCAATATCGGTATCGGCCAATAGGGATACCGATATTGCCGATAATACCTCCCAGGACCGCCAGGCTCATTACAAGCCCGGCGGTCCTGGGGGGGGCGGGCAGCAAGCGTTTACTCACCTCCCAGCAGCTCCCCAGTGTAAATCTCGCGAGACCCGCGGCCAGCTCTGACGGCCGCGGGTCTCGCGAGATTTACACTGGGGAGCTGGAGGAGCTGCTGGGAGGTGAGTAAACGCTTGCTGCCCACCCCACTAGGAACTAGAGGCAATAGCATACACTAAACAATACGATATAATAGGCATAACAGAAACATGGTCGGATGAGACAAATGGGCACACATTATTTAGGACGGATAGGAAAAAGGGTGGTGGGGTATGTTTATGTCAGCCATGAGTTCAAGTCAAATCATGTGGAGTGTGACGAGGAAAATGTGGAAGCTTTATGGGTAGATATCTGCTTGGGGCAAACAAAGGGAAATACGTTATTGGTTGGGATATGTTATAAACCACCAAATGTAAATATTAATGAGGAAGAACTGCTGTTAGAGCAAATTGGGAAAGCTGCAAATCGGGGGAACACATTAATTATTGGAGATTTTAATTACCCGGACATAAATTGGGATAGAGTGACTAGTACTTCAGCTAGGGGAATCCGTTTTTTGAATGTGTTAAATTACACCTTTATGTCACAACTGGTACAAGGACCAACTAGAAAGGATGCTTGTCTGGATCTCGTTATAACAAACAATGTTGATCTTTTAACTAACATTCAAGTAGGGGAGCATTTGGGAAATAGTGATCACAATATGGTAACTTTTGAAATAAACTCAAAAAAGCAAAAGCATGTGGGGTATATTAAAACGTATAATTTAAAAAAAGCCAATTTTAATAAGATTAGGGCAGCTCTACAACATATCGACTGGCATGAACGCCTTAGTGATAAAAACACTGAGGAAAAATGGAAACTATTCAAACAAATATTAGGTACATTTCACAGTATGTACCATTGGGGAATAAATATAAAAGAAACAAATTAAAACCAATGTGGCTTAGTAGAGAAGTAAAACAAGAGATTAAAAATAAGAAAAGGGCTTTTAAAGCATTTAAATCGGACCAATCAGATGCATCCTATATAAGATATAAGGAAGCCAATAATACTTGCAAAAAGGCAATTAAAGTGGCTAAACTAGAAAATGAGAAATTGATAGCCAAAGAATGCAAAACCAACCCCAAACATTTTTTCAAGTACATTAATTCTAAAAAAACAAAAAATTAAAGTGTAGGTACACTGAAAACAGAGATGGGTCTGTTAGTCAATGAAGACCAGGAAAAGGCAGAAATTTTAAATAACTATTTTTCTTCGGTATATATTAATGAGGATCCTATGGCAAGAGATATGCATATGATCGCTGCAACAAACTTACAGATAACCTGTGTTCGGATAATTCGAGACAAGGTGCTACAGCTATTAAAGAAAATTAATGTAAATAAAGCTCCGTGGCCTGACGGTATCCACCCACGAGTACTTAAGGAGCTAAGTGGGGAAATAAGTGAACCTCTGTATTTAATTTTTCAAGATTCTTTGGTTTCAGGTATTGTACCGGAGGAAGGCAGATGTTGTTCCTATATTTAAAAAGGGTTCAAAATCTTAGCCTGGAAATTATAGACCTTTGAGCTTAACTTCTGTGACTGGGAAATTATTTGAACGGCTATTAAGGGATAATATTCAGGAATTCATTGGGAAGAACTGTGTTATTGGCAATAATCGGCATGGTTTTATGAAACAGGTCATGTCAAACTAACCTAATTGCATTCTACGAAGAAGTAAGTAGAAATATAGATCAGGGTGTTGCAGTGGATGTGATCTACTTGGATATTGCCAAGGCATTTGATACGGTTCCTCACAATAGGTTAGTCTTCAAACTAAAAGAAATTGGTCTAGATGAATATTCTTGTTCTTGGGTAGAACATTGGCTTAAGTGAGTTGTCATAAATGGTAAATTTTCAAGCTGGACAAAAGTGGTAAGTGGTGTCCCTTAGGGTTCTGTTTTGGGACCGCTTCTATTTAACATATTTATAAATGATCTTGAAATGGGCATTGAAAGCCATGTATCAGTGTTTGCAGATGACACAAAACTTTGTAAAGTAATAAAATGTGAGCAGGATATTGCCTTGCTGCAGAGGGATTTGGATAGATTGGGGGACTGACCACTAAAATGGCAGATGAAATTTAACGTAGAAAAATGCAAAGTTATGCACTTCGGGGTTAAGAATGCACAAGCAATTTACACCCTAAATGGTAGTGAACTAGGGATAACCACACACGAGAAGGATTTGGGAATTGTTATAGACAACAAATTAGGTAGCAATATGCAATGTCAATCTGCCGTTGCTAAGGCCAGTATGGTTTTGTCATGTATAAATAGGGGCATAAATTCTCGAGATGAAAATATAATTTTGCCTCTTTATAAATCGCTGGTAAGACCACACCTTGAATATGCTGTGCAATTTTGGGCACCTGTTCTAAAGAAGGATATCATGGCACTTGAAAAAGTGCAGAGACGAGCTACAAAATTGATAAAAGGAATGGAGCATTTTAGTTATGAAGAAAGGTTAAAAAATGTAAATCTCTTCAGTTTGGAAAAACGGCGCCTTAGAGGGGATATGATAACATTATTATACAAATATATTCGGGGCCAGTACAAACAATTATCTGGAAATCTATTCATAAACAGGGCTATACATAGGACACAAGGTCACACATTTAGGCTTGAAGAAAGGAGATTTCATCTAAGGCAAAGAAAAGGTTTTTTTACAGTAAGAGCAATAAGGATATGGAATTCATTGCCGGAAGAGGTGGTTTTGTCAGTCTATACAGATGTTTAAATTGCAATTGGATAAATACTTGCAAAAACATAACATACAGGGATACAATTTCTAATTAGTGGGGTAATAGCTGCTTGATCCAAGGAGACATCTGACTGCTATTTTGGGGTCAAGAAGGAATTTTTTCCTAGTTTGTTGCAAAATTGGAAGCGCTTCAGACTGGGTTTTTTGCCTTCTTTTGGATCAACAGCAAAAGCATATGTGAGGAAGGCTGAACTTGATGGACGCAAGTCTCTTTTCAGCCATGTAACTATGTAACATGACTAAATACATTGTGTTGAGCATGCAAGCCTAGCATAAGAACATGTATAATCAAAGTGATTTTCATCACTTGGCTTTTATTATACACCAATTAATTTCTGTCTTAAACTTTGTTCTCTCATTGTATACAGAAACCCTTTACAATGACGTCTCGTCTGATCCGGTTAAGCCACATCACCCTCCAGGTATCCAATGCTCAGAGAGTTGTCCAGGAGTTGATGACCAAGTATCAATTTCAGCCATTTGCTGCTCGAGGGCTAGATGGTAGAAGTCCAAGCCAAGTGGCCCTGAGAAATGGAGGAGTGGTGTTCATGGTTAATGAAAACAACCAGAAGACTACCAAAGGATCGTCCATGCTGTATGATGCGGCTGTTCCATTGCCATCTCCAGATACCGCTTGCAATGTCAGCTTTGATGTGGAGGACGTACCAGGCTTTTGCCAGCGGCTACTTAGCGAAAGATGCCAGCTGCTAGTTCCTCCTACAGAAGTCCATGATGACTATGGCTCGGTTACATTTTGTGTAGTGAAATCTGTGGTTGGAAATGTGCGTCATACATTAATTGACCGCACACGTTACGGAGACAACTTTCTTCCGGAGTTCCAGAACCTGAGAAGCGACAGTAATCCTGTTGTTCCTGGTGACTTGACCTGCATTGACCATGTCACTTATGCCTGTCCACGTGGGAGCTCACCACACATAATAAAGTGGTATGAACGATGTTTTGGTTTCAAACATTTCCCTCTGAGCAAAGAAGAGGATTGCGATAGAGGTTTTGAAATTAGTGGGCCCAACATCGGTCTTCGTTTGACTGCAATGGATTCCCCAGAGCTTGGAAAATGTGGTAAGTTGGTGTTGGCAGAATCTTTGCCACAGGAAGGAACCAACCAGTTAGATCTGTTCCTAAATCATCACAAAGAAGGAGGTATTCAGCATGTTGGCCTATTTGCCACAGATATCTTCAAGACTGCTCGGTCCATGGCTAATCAGGGAGTATGTTTTACTACCCAACCTCCAACATATTACTCTGACCCCTCAAAGCAGGACGAAATCCGGGGTGTAGGGCTACAAGCAGAAACCCTCTCACAGTTTGGGATTCTTTTGGATTCAAAGTCCCAGAACAGCGACATGCCAAACGGATACCTTTTGCAGGTGTTTGCCGAGCCCCTTTGGAGCAATGACTCATTCTATTTGGAACTCATTGAGCGTAGGGGAGCAGGCGGCTTTGGGGAGGGAAATGTCCGTGCTTTATGGAGAGCCCTAAACGACTTTCTTGAAGGATCCACCCAGAAAGATGATGAGAAAATTAGATCAACTGTTGCTTAGTCTACTTTATTCTGCAAAATTATTTATCTACATACACACTGTACACAGTGCACTTTCTACATCCTTCTTCTCCCAAAAATGGAAGTTTTTCATTATAGCAGAAAAAATGGGGGTGATTTATAAAAATGACATTTCATGATTGCTTCAGATTATTACCATTCCTTCCAAAGACTTTGAACTTACTCTAGCTGCCAGGAGAACGTTGAAGGCAAACCGGCTTAAATTAGAGATCCTTGCTTTATATTGGATGTGAAAATCGATGACAAATCGACTTATGGACCAACGGACCTCTTTGGTTATAAGTACATTGCCCGCATGTTCTACAATTTGATCCATGAGAGATGCACTCAACAACACTCCTTAATTAATGTCTTGTTGCACTTCCCCTCTTCCCTCACCACATGTTTTTATTTAAAAAAAACTAAAACCTCTCCTTATTTGTTATATATATATATAATAAATATATTCATTGAAATTTTTACACAATCTGTGTATAACGTTCCAATGTATTCTTAGTTATGGTTTAAAGGGACACTATAGCCACCAGAACACCTACAGCTTATTGCATTTGTTCTGGTGAGTAGAATCATTACCTTCAGGCTTTTTGCTGTAAACACTGTCTTTTCAGAGAAAATGCAGTGTTTACATTACAGCCTAGTGATAACTTCACTGGCCACTCCTCAGATGGCTGTTAGAGATCCTTCCTGGGTCATGGCTGCCTAAAATGCATCCAAGCATTCAGTGTCTCCTCACTCTGCATGCAGACACTGAACTTTCCTCATAGAGATTCATTGATTCAATTCATCTCTATGAGTAGATGCTGATTGGCCAGGGCTGTGTTTGAATCATGCTGGCTCTGCCCCTGATCTGCCTCTTTGTCAGTCTCAGCCAATCCTATGGGGAAGCACTGTGATTGGATCAGGCCACCACTTCTGATGATGTCAGCAGACTGCTTTATTTTTTATTTTTTTTTAGACAAACAGCATGCAGAGTTACAGCTTCAGGCTTGAATACAGTAAGATTTTGCTATATTTATGGAGGCATGAGGGGCCCAGGGGGGCTAGATGGTGGTTTTAACACTATAGGGTCAGGAATAGATGTTTGTGTTCCTAACCCTATAGTGATCCTTTAATACACTTTTAAAAACACTTGTGACTTTCCACCTTTTCTGACATCAAAATGTGTCTTCCTGACATGTATGCTTTTAGATTCCTGCTCCTTTTTTCTTCCTGATGATTTTCCCATTTATGACATTCACAAAGAAAGTTAAATGATCTGTATTGTTAGGTGGTGGTGGGTGGTTGGGTGGTTGGGGGGAGGAGATACATTGCAACTTGATTTTTTTATTTTAAAAACAAGTTTTACAGTGAAAATGTGAGCGAAACTTTCAAACGGGTAAAAAGCAGTCTCTCTTCCCTGTGTGCAACTGCGGAGTTAATTGGGTTTTTATTTAACTGTATAAACCCACAGCTAACTGACAGCTTACTCACTTGGAGTTGCTTAAAGTTGGCTGTTAAGTGTGAGTTGAAAACCAGGAGTTTAAAACGTGGTTTACTGTTTTTCTGTTTTGTTCCCATCAGCATGCATGCAAGCCTGGATGAATCAGGCCAGGGTCTGTACCTGTGTGGCAGGTGTGAGTGATTGTAAGCTTGTATTGGAGATCTGAAATAGCAAAATCGCAACATTGAGACAGATTGACAAACTTTAAAGATGTCTGCTGTTCACTGCGGTAGTGGAGTGGGAGGAGATCAGACCGCTAGGTAACCGTATCATGTGGTAGCAGGGAGGGGAGGAAAGGTTTAGCTAGTCCTGATTTTGTGCAGTCCAACAGATTCCAATCATCTGTAGCTGTATTGGAGAATGTCCAAAACCAGAAGCTGGTGTTGAGCTGAAATAGTCTGCACACAAGGTCAGTTTATATCTTACCAGAATATTATATTAAAAAAAAAAACATCGGAAAAGATACATATAAACATAGTGCAGACCATTCGATTTCAAATATTTTTGTAGAGCACACTTGTAAAAAATTGGGAGTTCACTCACATTTACCAGAGCCTGATTAGCCCTGGCTCTGGGTGGGATAGGCTCCTATGGAGAGGGAAAAATCCCACAATCAGGTATCCCAGGGAAACCAAGCGTACTCTGCAGCACTGTATGGGAGACAGATCCAGGACCAATGGCGCAGTATAAAATTATATATTTATTGGTTTAACAATTAAAACTGCTTACTCAATAAGTTCTGGGCTTGTGATGTACAAGTTCCCACAAAAAAAGCGATTGGGTTAAAAGTCAGCAGCTCCAGTTGCTTCCTTGTTTCGGATCCTGGCTCTGCCCACTCGTGACGCAACGCGTTTCACCCACGTGACCTGGGCTTCATCAGACGTCCTATTCGTGCTGCTTACTGTCCATTTGTGTCCATAGCTCCACCTCCTTTCATTTCGGATTGGTGGAGTCCGTGAACGGTCATCAAATATACAAATCCTCTACCTCTTGTTTCCACCTGATCTTTCGGATGGAAGCTTTCAGAGTCTTCACAATAACACCTCAGAGTTCATATACATCGTCCATTAAACATATAATTATTCATATTGGGAGATAGTTACATCATTAATGGTCAAAGCATAGATGCATCCTTACATATCACATATTGTAATTACATTATATTTTAATTTTTCCAGTATATTTCCTTTTTTCATTATATATTTTTTTTTCATTATTTATGTTCTTTTGGCATATCCTCAGCATCTGTTGCTAATCCGTTCATTGGTTATTTTATGTTTATGTATTGAATGCACAGTAGTATATATGTGCCTTCAGTTTTGTATGCATAACCTCTTCGGCTGTTTTATGAGAACTTAGACTGTTCAGTGTTAATTCATAAGAAGCTGGCGCGCATACAAGACTGGCCTCACATTTTACGCATGCGCAAGTTTTGATGTTTGTTATACAGAGCCAAATTGTAATCCAGCCCGGTCTATAAACCACTCCCTCGTTGTATATTATCTGCAGACCTGTGCTGGGTGGGGTATAAACCAGGCACAGAATATGTTCTCATTGCATCACTATTATACTGTTATACCTTGGGTTGTACTGACATACATCTCATCTACCTGAGCTGGGTCTCTGAACGAGTAAATATTCTGGCTCCTCCTCTTGTCCACATCTCTGCCACACACAGGTCAAGGTTTGTTCCACCCGTGACGCCTTCTTTGCAGATTTGCGGGGAAAGTTTGTCACCCCAAGCGATCTGTCCCAGAGGTCAGAAGAGGGCAAGCACAATGTGCATGAACCGTGGGCCAAATCTAAATAGAAACAGAAAGTGAGTGCATCAAAACAATCATCATCAGTAGGCATAGTACGTCTATCTGTGTAAATACCGTACCCCCCCATCATAATGAACCCTATCAGGGTATACACCGTATCCCCCATCATAATATACCCTATCAGGGTATACACCTTATCCCCCATCATAATGAACCCTATCAGGGTATACACCGTATCCCACCATCATAATGAACCCTATCAGGGTATACACCGTATCCCACCATCATAATGAACCCTATCAGCGTATACACCGTATCCCTCCATCATAATGAACCCTATCAGGGTATACACCGTATCCCCCCATCATAATGAACCTTATCAGGGTATACACCGTATCCCCCCATCATAATGAACCCTATCAGCGTATACACCGTATCCCCCCATCATAATGAACCCTATCAGCGTATACACCGTATCCCCCCATCATAATGAACCCTATCAGGGTATACACCGTATCCCCCCATCATAATGAACCTCATCAGGGTATACACCGTACCCCCCATCATAATGAACCCTATCAGGGTATACACAGTATCCCTCCATCATAATGAAGCCTATCAGGGTATACGACATATCCCCCCCATCATAATGAACCCTATCAGGGTAGACACCGTATCTCCCCTATCATAATGAACCCTATCAGGGTATACACCATATCCCCCCCATCATAATGAACCCTATCAGGGTATACACCGAATCCGACTATTATAATGATCATCAATGTATATAGTATCCCCCCCTTTTATAATAATCACCACCAGTGTATACAGTATATATATATATATATATATCAGTGTAAGTAAGGTATCCCATTATAATGATCCTTATTAGTGTATAATATAGCCTATCAGTGTATATACACATTATATCTATAAGTGTAAGTACAGTATCCCATTTATAATGATCCTTATTAGTGTATAATATAGCCCAGTGATGGCGAACCTATGGCACGCGTGCCACAGGTGGCACGCCGAGCCCTCTCTGTGGGCACGCGGCCACGCGGCCACAGGTCCGCCATCACTGCAGAATAGGCGCCTGCCTGCCCGAAACGGCAGGCGCCTATTCTGCTTCCGGGTCGGGAGGCAGGGGGAGGGATCTGTGTAGCAGCTCCCCTGTACTCCCGCGCGATGCTGTGTGGAGCGTTGCCGAGCGTTACCATGGCAACGCTCCAAACAGCATCGCGCGGGAGGACAGGGGGAGCTGCTACACAGATCCCTCCCCTGCAGTACTTACCACCACCGGACCACCAGGGATGGCTGTGTCCCCCCCCCAACACTTCATTGAAGGTAAGAAGGAGGGGGGTGGGATACTAACACACCACCCCTACCCCCCCCAGAAGTACCCTTATCCCCCCAGCAGCACCCCACCCCCCAGCACCACCCCTACCCACCACAGCAGCACCCCTACCCCCCAGAAGTACCCCTACCCCCCAGCAGTACCCATACTCACCCACAACAGTACCCCTACCCCCCCACACACAGTACCCCTACCCACACACAGCACCCCTACCCCCACACACAGCACCCCTACCCCCCCCACACAGTACCCCTTACCCCCCACAGCACAGCACCCCTCTCACACACACACAGCACCCCTCTCACACACACACAGCACCCCCACACACACACACAGCACCCCCCCACACACACACAGCACCCCCCCACACACACAGCACCCCCCCCACACACACACAGCACCCCCACACACACACAGCACCCCCCCCACACACAGAACCCCCCCACACACAGCACCCCCCCACACACACACAGCACCCCCCCACACACACACAGCACCCCACACACACACACGCACACCCCCCACACACACGCACACCCCCCCACACACACGCACACCCCCCCCACACACATGCACCCCCACACACACACGCACCCCCCACCCCCACAGCACCACCCCTACCCACCACAGCACCACCCCTACCCACCACAGCACCTCCCCTACCCACCACAGCACCTCCCCTACCCACCACAGCACCTCCCCTACCCACCACAGCACCTCCCCTACACAGCACCACCCCACCCCCCCAGCACCTCCCCTACACAGCACCACCCCACCCCCCCAGCAGCACCCCTACCCCCCCAGAAGTACCCCAACCCCCCACACACAGTACCCCTACCCCCCCACACAGCACCCCTACCCCCCACACAGCACCCCTACCCCCCCACACAGCACCCCTACCCCCACACACAGCACCCCTACCCCCCCCACACAGCACCCCTACCCCCACACACAGCACCCCTACCCCCCCACACAGCACCCCTACCCCCACACACAGCACCCCTACCCCCACACACAGTACCCCTACCCCCCACACAGTATCCCTTACCCCCCACAGCACAGCACCCCTCTCACACACATACAGCACCCCCCACACACACACACAGCACCCCCCACACACACACACAGCACCCCCCCACACACACACACAGCACCCCCCCACACACACACACAGCACCCCCCCCACACACACAGCACCCCCCACACACACAGCACCCCCCCACACACACACAGCACCCTCCCCACACACACAGCACCCCCCACACACACAGCACCCCCCACACACACACACACACCCCCCACACACATGCACCCCCCACACCCACACACACGCAATTGCCGTGTTGGCACTTTAAGGAAAAAAAGTTGGCATGTATTGCGGTTTGGGCACTCGGGCTCAAAAAGGTTCGCCATCACTGATATAGCCTATCAGTGTATATACATGATGCCCCCAATATGATAAACACTATCAGTGGAAATGCAGTACCCTACCCCCTTCTAATGATCCTCATCATGACAACCACCAGTTGATATAGAAACACAAGTCCTACAATGAGCTTTACCTTAAAGGCTGGCAAAGCATCATGGGATCTGTAGTCCTTTAACAATTATCCCTGTCCTAGAATGGTACAATTTAATTTGATCAACTTATTAAAAGGCTAATAAAATAGATCAGAGAGCAGATGATTTGTATGATTGAATTGTTGCTGAGAGGGGAGTGATAAAACCAGTCCCAGTCCCAGACTCCACGGCACTCACCGCACTCTTCAATGTCTCCAGCGGCATATTTAGGGTCGGGATTTCTGTTTGTTAGTTTACCGGCGGCTGATGTTAAATCGGCTTCAACCTACAAGAAGTCATGTCATTCATCAGATAACGCTGGACAAAGCACAGGCCGCAATCGATGTGCGAATTAAACTGTACATTGCTAAATTAAATCCAGACACATCGTCTCCTGTACAGGTAACAGATGATCTATAACAGACATTGAATTTCTAGCAGCGATGGTTTAACGATATAAATTTCAGGTGAGGCACAATTCACCATGTTGCCCCTTGGCCGCAGCTGGTCTAAACCAGAACAGAAAAGGTCAAACACATCACGGCATTCAAACCTATAACACACATAACACAACACTGGGCTAAAACATAACAATAGAAACACTAGCATCACATTGCCCACCTCCTAGACCTAAACCATGGAGAAAGCACTGTTAACAGCATTCATAAAAATAAAAACAGATATTATTACAGCAAAGGAACAAAAACAAAACAATTAAAGTAGTAGTTTAAACAGCAAAAAGATCAGAAAAGTATCCCCTATTTAATAATTGGTTCTTTAACTCTCCACCCGAGAGCTCTGTATCACCCAGTGTTCACATGGTGTGGAATCATGGGCAGTGGCTGGATCAACACAAACACACATTACCTTCCACCCGAGAGCTCTGTATCACCCAGTGTTCACATGGTGTGGAATCATGGGCAGTGGCTGGATCAACACAAACACACATTACCTTTTCATATGCCCGGCACTGGCTTTGTAAGGGGCACTCAGTGCACCGTGGCTTTTTTGGGGTGCACACAGTAGCCCCTAACTCCATCATGGCTTGGTTAAAATCTCCTGGTCGCTCAGGATCAACAAGATGGTTTGCCAAGTCCCTACAGAGGGAAAGGAAAATTGTATTACAGCAATTATTTATAAACCACCAACATATTGTGCATCGCTGTATAATAGGTCAATAAAACAAACAATTAAACTATGGCATATAGAATGGAGACCAGAGGTAACAAGGACCTTCCTCAAAACAGCTTTCAGTTATTATTCTGATTTTCTGGAATCCATATTATGGTAGTGCCAATCACTGCCACACAGTCATCAAGGTTTAACACAGATTATACCTCGCAGGGAGCAGGCTGTACCATGTGGCATGTGAGGCTCCAACAAAATGGCTGTATGGTAGAACCAGGACATAAATAAACCATCTTCTAAACCCACCAAAGTTTGTCAGCTACTGCCGGTGAACCAGAGTTGGCCCCGATACAGCGGAGTCTGCATAAAACCCTGATTACGTTTCCATCCACAACTCCGGTCGTCTGGAGAGAAAAAGAAACAAACACCTTCCATGACAGTAATCTGCCACAGTTTTCTTGCTTTGTTGATCCAAAACTCATATAATCCCAGATCAGTCATCTAGGGATCCACACAGTAATTAATTACCTGGCCATAGGAAATAGAAGCGATTGCTCCTGCTGTGTATCGCCCTACTCCCGGCAACAACTTCTGCAGCTCTTCTGCACTGCGGGGCATCCGGCCGCCAAATTCGGTCACAACCTGAAGGCAATTAAAGCAAACAGCTTGGTGAGGACGTAAAGAAATGGGGTTATGGGGTTATTGCATGTTTTAGGGTCCCTGTGATATGTTTTATAATACTGTATTTCTCTGCCTGTGATAATTATATTAACCATTGTGTTCAGTAATCATATAACAGGCAGAGGGGAGGATTTTGTGTGGGAGTGTCTGTGTGTATTGTACGGATTGATTTGTTGTATTTCAAAACCCTGTGGGCAGTACTATGTTTGTAGAATGTGAATAAAAGAGGCTGTCTGTGCCAGTACAGTCAGTTCTACTTCACCCTCAATTTGGAGTGGAGTCTCTTATTGGGGGAATCTGCTACAAGGGATTGCTATGCTCTGCATACTCCCTTAGCTAATCACTACTAGGCTCTTTTAAGATCTTGTTCCTGTTTCACTCTCTTGGAGGAGAGGTTCACCCACTGGAACCTGGAGCCTTGTCGTAGGTCCAGGGTGGGTAGGAGACGCCGAGACCCCAACCAAGCTGCGGCGGTGGTTATGGAGTCTGCTGCAGTGCTTGGAGTCCTCAGGAAGCGCTAGGAGCATCCTTCAACGGAGGTACCCAGTCGGGGTGCCAGGCGATCCGTTACAAAAGGACTATAAAACTAACATCACATTACACCAGACCATCCTCGCTGAATATCTTCAGGACAAGCATATCCCCAAGGATCGAAGAGTTCCTTTAGTTCCATCACTCCGTAAAATATTATAAACCACTACAAAGAGTGGTTAAAATTTGTTTATAATTTCCCCATGAGCCTTACAGCTCTGACAGTTAGAAGCCTGTCTACTCATAGAAACAGGATGGGTCAGCATGATGTAGGCAACATCAGCTAGAAAATACTTGAGAGAGAACCAAAATAAACTGTAGCTGACTGTTTGCCCGTTCCATCCCTAAATCACCACATTTCTTTCTGATTAACAAATGTCCAGCTACACTAGCATTTTATACGTTACAGAATGTCCATAAAAACGCAACTCACCCAACTGGATGAACTCTCTAGCTGGGATAGACTACTTTCCAAATGCTTGCAAGATATATTGACCAGTCGCTGCAAAATCTTGTTTGTTCCAGTCCTTCTATGTCAGAGTCACTAAAGACTTACTGGTAAAACTGAAAATGGAACTGTCTACTGTTGACAGACAAGTGATATTAGATTAATAAAACTTATGTACTTCCATACCCCACTGAGATGGCAGGACTACTCCCAGAGGAAGGACTCATTGAGATAGTCATGATGAAACATTACTTTCATTACATGAACATTTTCTCTGACCACATTTAAAGACTTCGAAATGGAGCAAACATGGCTCCATCCTATACCATCCTATGCCAGATTTCTACAATATTTTTTTCCACCATGTCTTCCTGACTACGCTATGTTGATGACTCCTAATCTGCAGAGGGTCTATACAGGACATTACAGAATATGTTGCACCCCTAAATACTTGCCATTCAGTTTACCCACACCAATGAGAATACTTAAGTCAACTTTCTGGATGCTAAATGTAACAAAAACACTAGAAAATTGATTGATCTTTACATTTACTGAAAAGACTAGAACAGTTTGATGGATGCACAGAGTGTTCACTTATCTCAACAAATAAATTCTGTTCCTTATCGCTAACTCCTATGGGGTACTGCACATTGCAAGTGACAAATCCTTCCTGAAAGATAGGCTGACCATGATGACAGATAGATTCAGGTGAAAGGACACAAAACAGCCTTCTAACAGAGGCCAAGAAGAACTTACTGGACACTGACAAGGCCAAGCAGATGTCACAGATCTCCGTGTGTTTACAATAAATAACTCCTGATATCTGATTTTTTTAAAGAGATACTTACTGTCAGTACTCAGTGACAAGGCTGGAACGACTTGGCAGGGAAGGAAGATATCCTGAGGTCATGTCACTATATAATGTCTACGGCATGGGTAGTCAACCTGGTCCCTACCGCCCACTAGTGTTCGGTTTGGGATTTCAGGTGGGCGATGGTGGGTTCTGCAGAAAACGCCCGATGGGCCTCGATGGCCATGGACCAAGGCTGGCAGAGGAGATCCTTTCATCTCCCCTGCCAGCCCATGCAGAGCCAGCCTTGCTGTAAGCCCTCTCAGCTAGTGAGGAGATCAAATATCTCCCTCACCAGCCCACTGGCACTTAGTTCCAGATGAGGGAGGAGAAAGCCTGGGAGGCTCTGTGTTCCTCCTGCGAGCAGGCTGGTCACAGCATTGCTTTGCGTTACCATGGCAACACTCGCAGGAGGACAGGAGAGTCAGCCTGCAGCTGGAGGAGCTGGAGGCTAAAGTGAACATGCCACCACTGGACCACCAGGGCTTGCATCATTATGTCCCCGCTCCCTGGTAAAAGGTAAGAAGGGAGGGGGAGACACTAAAATAGATTTCACATCTCACCCACCTACACACAGCATAGACCCTATGCACCCTTCACACACAAACACACACTACACCCTTCACACACACATATACTGCCACCTCACACAGGTACTACCCCCTCACACACACACTGCCCTCCTCACACAGGCAGAGCACACCTCACACACACACACACTGCACCCCTTACCCACACTACACCCTTCACACACACTGCCCCCCTAACACACTGCACCTCACACACACACACACACACAGCACCTTACGCACTTGCGCTATAAAATTAGTTACTGCGGCACTGGTGGGCCATAAGGAAATTTTACCCTCAATAAAACAAGATACAAAAGTGGGCAGTAGGTAGTAAAAGACTGATACCCCTGAACTAGACAGATACATGTTTATACAATTTGGATGCTTTTAATAGGCAAATACATCAGCCAACAATAAATCTAATTTCTTTTCTTTCAAAACTTTTTTTCAGTGCAGATAATGTTAATATTAATTAGCTGTGAAAGGTCAGTCAGCCCAGAGAGCCCACTGGGAGAATTTCTGTAAAATCAGCATTTCATTGTCAGACGTTGAAACATGTAAAGGCCATACTAAGCATGTTTCGCTCTTCGTTAGTTTAGAATTTGAACTTTTACTTACTGTGTAAGATTAACATTAAGTGTGACGTAGTGCAATGAATGGCTTATTACACGGCTATGTAGAAAGAGCAATATTTCCTGCACCGCTGTATACGGGCTCAAGGGCCATATCAATCAATAAAATATAACTAGAACTGGTAACGATAGAGTACATTCATCGCGATGTAAAAATGGTCACATGTCCAGTGACAGCACAGTAAGCTGTATGTGATTGGAGCAAGGGTGACTGCAGGGAAAAGGAATGAGGAAGGGGAGACGTTAAATAAAGAATGAGGAGGGGGAGACGTTAAATAAAGAATGAGGAGGGGAGACGTTAAATAAAGAATGAGGAGGGGGAGACGTTAAATAAAGAATGAGGAGGGGGAGACGTTAAATAAAGAATGAGGAGGGGGAGACGTTAAATAAAGAATGAGAAGGGGGAGACGTTAAATAAAGAATGAGGAGGGGGAGACGTTAAATAAAGAATGAGGAGGGGGAGACGTTAAATAAAGAATGAGGAGGGGGAGACGTTAAATAAAGAATGAGGAGGGGGAGACGTTAAATAAAGAATGAGGAGGGGGAGACGTTAAATAAAGAATGAGGAGGGGGAGACGTTAAATAAAGAATGAGGAGGGGGAGACGTTAAATTAAGAATGAGGAGGGGGAGACGTTAAATTAAGAATGAGGAGGGGGAGACGTTAAATAAAGAATGAGGAGGGGGAGACGTTAAATAAAGAATGAGGAGGGGGAGACGTTAAATAAAGAATGAGGAGGGGAAGACGTTAAATAAAGAATGAGGAGGGGGAGACGTTAAATAAAGAATGAGCAGGGGGAGACGTTAAATAAAGAATGAGGAGGGGGAGACGTTAAATAAAGAATGAGGAGGGGGAGACGTTAAATAAAGAATGAGGAGGGGGAGACGTTAAATAAAGAATGAGGAGGGGGAGACGTTAAATAAAGAATGAGGAGGGGGAGACGTTAAATAAAGAATGAGGAGGGGGAGACGTTAAATAAAGAATGAGGAGGGGGAGACGTTAAATTAAGAATGTTTCTCCTGTCGGTTCAGGTCTAGAGGTAGCCACAGTGGGTGCTTCTTCTCGCATTACCCCCCAGTACGCTATGGTGGGGCTCCTGAGAGGTGTCGTGGTTTCTTAAACCAAATTAGTATCCACTTTGAATTGCAACCTCGCTCTTATCCTACAGATAGGGCAAAGGTAGGATTTATTATCACCCTACTTATTGAGAAAGCTCTGAGATGGGCCAACCCATTATGGGAGAACGATAACCCATTAGTTTATAACTATAACGCCTTTGTAACTGCTTTTAGAAGAACATTTGACCCTCCAGGTAGAAAGGTTAATGCCGCCAGATTACTGTTGCGTCTGAAACAGGAGAACCAAACACTGGTGGATTATGCACTAGAGTTCAGGTCTCTGGCGTCGGAGGTCAAGTGGAATGAGCAGGCGTATATGGATGTATTTTTGAATGGCTTATCTGAAGTAATCCTTGATGAGGTTGCTACCAGAGAACTCCCTGAGAATTTAGAGGATTTAATTTCGTTCATCTCTCGTATAGATGAACGTTTAAGAGAGAGACAGAACACTCGAGAGAGGAACCGGAGACCTTCTTTTAGGTTAGCCCCCACTTTTCCAAGTCCTGACTCCACGGTATCTTTGCTTCCTGAACCTATGCAGATAGGGTATACCCGCCTCTCTGAGGAGGAAAGACAGTACAGGAGAAGAGAGGGTTTGTGTATGTATTGTGGAGTTAAGGGTCATTTACTCTCGAACTGTTCTAACCGCCCGGGAAACGCTCGCACCTAAGTCCCTCTAGAGGACAGGCCTTGGGTGTTTCTATTTTGTCCTCTACTCCTAATTATAAAGATCACAGGCTTCTGCTACCAGTTTCCTTAACTTGCGGGAGGGAAGTAGTAAGGGCTATGGCTTTGATATATTCCGGTGCTGCTGAGAATTTTATCGACCAAGCCTTTGCTAGTAAAAACAATTTCCCATCCCAGCTAAGGGAGACACCCTTGGCCGTTGAGGCCATAGATGGTAGACCACTACTAGACCCTGTTATCTTTCGTGAGACCATACCCATTGAGTTAGGTGTTGGTGTCCTACACGTGGAGAATTTATCTCTTCTGCTCATTTCGTCTCCTTCCGTTCCCATAGTTCTGGGGTACCCATGGTTGAAAGAACATAACCCTATTATCGATTGGGAGTTAGGGGAGATACTCTCGTGGGGCCAGGGCTGCCAGGATCGGTGTCTGTGCAAGGTTTCTCCATTAGCTAATATTAACATACAGGAGAATCCTACTCAGTCCACAGAGAGACAAATACCAGACCTTTACCTAGACTTAAGGGCAGTGTTTGACAAGAAGAATGCCGATTCTTTGCCGCCACACAGGTCATTTGACTGTAAAATTAAGCTTTTTCCCGGGACTATGCCTCCGAGGGGCCATGTATATCCTTTGTCTGTTCAGGAAAACTCGGTTCTAGAGGAGTATATTCAGGAGAATTTAGAAAAGGGATTTATCAGGAGGTCTTCTTCTCCGGCCGGGGCGGGGTTCTTTTTCATTAAGAAGAAGGATGGCACGCTGAGACCTTGTATCGATTACCGAGGCTTGAATAAAATAACTGTCAGAAATGCCTATCCTATCCCACTGATTACCGAGTTATTTGATCGTCTTTTTTTTTTTTTTGTAAATCTTTATTGAGGGAAGAATATCAGCGTAACATGACTTATGTTGTAACGACAATATCAATATGTTTAAAATTTAACATGAATAAGTCAACAGTGCATCTGAACAATGAGTTTGCTAACATCAATATTACAACTTAACAGTTCGCATGTATGATTGGTCTTTGCCTCGTTTTTTTTTTTTTTTGTATTCTCGTCATTATTTATCTTCATATATGTAAGAACATTTTTTATGTATTTATATCACAATGAATAGTAAGATCGGAAATTTAAAGGTAAGGGTATGGCACATGGTTAACAATAAATCACAGTCTGTGTATACCTGCAAGTGCAGTTAAGAATAATTCCATCGTTCAAATGAAGGATACAGTATAGGAGGGTCCACTTGGTGTTCTATAGTTAACAATTTGGGTATATCAGGTAGCCCTGTTTTTTTTTTTTTTACCCGCCATTGCCCACGAGACCGAGCTATAGCGATTGGGTTTGTGAAAGTGGCCTTATCCTAGGTCTCGCTGATGATCTCAACAAGATCGCCCCACGGGGGAGCAGTGAATGCCATTTCCCCTGGCCTGTCGGCAGAAAGCAGGTGTAACCCTTCCGTCTAAGGTCGGTATTCAGGTTTCTCTCCTAAGGCGGTCCAGTCTCGGGTCCGTCAGTGCTCGGGTGTAGTGGTGCATGGGTCGTGGATGTGATCAGTCGCATTTTGAGGTATAGGTTCGTCGACGTATCTTTCTGCTGTAACTTAGTCCCCCTATTCTGAGGTCATGTACGGATTAAGGGGGTATAGTGCGTGTTAAGTGGGTGATAGTCTCCTTCCTATCTACTGCGTAATTGCGCAGTGTGTGATATTAAGGTCGTGATGGAGAAGGTTATGTTCTTTATGCTATGGTGCAGGTAGTTCGAGATTATAAGCATCAGTGCCCGTGCTCGGGTTATTAGGGAGAGCGGGGGGGGAGGGGGGGGGGGGGGGTGGGCAAGGGGAGGGGGGGGGGAGGGAGGTGTAGGGACCATGGTTGGACATGGTATTTCTGTGTGTTATGGTATGCAGTGTAGCGATCAGTGTGTAACTTGAGACTTTAGTAAATCGGCTTTGGGGATAGGTAGTAGTGGCGTAACGCCTCGTGTGCTATGAGTTAAGAACTGGTAGTGTGCATTGTTGTGCAGGTGTTCCACCACCGTCCTCTCCGCTCCCGAGTCCCCCTATACTGGCACCTCACAGGCATGTTTACTACATTGCGATTGGAAAGTGGCAAGGCGAGAAGGCGGGGTAGAGGGGGGGGGAGAGGGTTAGGGTTGGTCGCGGTCTATTATGAGGGACCCATCCCCGCAGACGTTCCCTCAACTGCCCCGGCAGTACCATTGTCTAACCGGTATCGCGATATATATTGGAACCATGGGAACCACATCTCTGCGTGTTTAGTTCCACGGTCCGTTAGGGAGGCATACGCCGCTTCAGCTGCTTGTATATCCTCGACTCGTTGTATCCATTCCTCCTTAGTGGGTATCTTAGTAGTCTTCCAGTGTACCGGAATGGAGGCTTTAGCTGCGTTCAGGAGGTGCCGGAGTATTGATTTCTTATATACCGGGGTTGGTTGCGTCGAGATATGGAGTAACGCTAGCCCTGCATTCCAGTCTACTACGTCCCCCAAGATAGACGCTATCTCGTCTCTTATCATTGTCCAGTATGCGGTGATGACTCTACACGACCACCAGATGTGGGCCATAGTGCCCCTGTCCGTATTGCAGCGCCAGCAGGTAGGAGAGATGGATGGGAAGATCTGGTGCAGTCTTGTCGGTGTTCTGTACCACGATGAGATCAACTTATAATTTACCTCTTGATAATGCGAGCTCATAGAGCTCTTCTGTTGCCAGAGGAGTGCCTTATCCCATTGAGGGGTTGTGAAGGTCATTCCCAGTTGCTCTTCCCATTGTCGTTGGAATGTACCGGTGGTGGGTATGTCGGCTGTAATAAGGTTCTGGTAAAGTACCGAGATTGCGTGGTCCAGGGGGTCGCCCTCGTAGCAGAGGTTTTCGAACCAAGATAAGTTCCGGTGTAAGCGATCCTTGTGGGGCATGTCGTTGTAGTAGTGTGTCAGTTGTATGTACCGTAGGACGATGATGGGGGTCCGAGGTTCACCGTCCAGCAGCGAGTCTAGAGTGCGAAGCTTCCCAGCTCCCAATACTCTGTATATTGGGATATATGACCCAGTGGTTGGGACAGGCCATGCGCCGGACGGGAGCCCTCCACCCACAGACTTGTTATGTGTCAGAGGGGTCAACGGGCTAGGAATGGGAGAGATGTGAGTTTGGTCTCTCATGGTCCTCCATCCCTGAATCGTTTGTAGAACTGTCCCTTCCCCTCGGTGTTGTGACACAGTATGCCCATCGCCTCCCCAGATCTTAGCCTCGATCGTAGGGCCTATAAGGCCTCTGTCCAGTTCCACCCATTGTTTCCAAGGTGCTTTAGCGTGCCAGTCCAGGATACGTTGTAATACTGTGGCTTGGTAGTACTTCTTGAAGTCCGGCAACGCTAGGCCTCCTCGCTGTCTGGGTCGGGTGAGTATGTCATACCGCAGCCTGGATCTTGTTCCTCGCCACACATAACGGATAACTGCCGATTTCAGGGGAGAAAAGAAGGTTGTTGGCAGAGCAATTGGGATGGTCTGCATTAGGTAGAGGAGTCTCGGGAGTATGTTCATTTTCAGAACAGCAATACGGCCATGCCAGGAGATGTGCGGGTATGACCATTTGGTCAGGTCAGCGACTATTTTTTGTGACATGGGTTGGAAGTTGAACCTGTATATATCCGACGGGTCAGTGGGTATCCAGAGGCCAAGATACTTCATTTTGTCCCTACACCATCGGAACGCGAAGTGTGGTTTCAGTGAATCGTATTCTGAGGGGGGTAGCGTGAGATTCAAAGCTTCGCATTTCGCGAGGTTGAGCTTGAACCCAGATAGTGTCCCGTATTTTTCAATTTCAGAGAGGAGGCAAGGTAGGGTGGTTCTGGGGTTGCGTATAAAGAAAAGCAGATCATCCGCGTAAGCGGCTACCTTATGACACCTCTCCGTCCATTCGTATCCCTGGATGTCGGGGTTCAAGCGGATCGATTGAAGTAGTGGTTCCAATGTCATTGCGAACAGCAGGGGCGACAACGGGCACCCCTGGCGGGTGCCGTTATTGATTGGGAAGTCGGTTGTCGTGGCTCCGTTGACTCTAATCGTGGCCCGGGGTCTGCTATATAACGCCGCTATCCAGGTGAGTAGCCTTTGTCCGCATCCCATCTGTTGGAGGGTCTCTATCATAAAGTTCCAATTAACGCGATCGAACGCTTTTTCAGCGTCCGTCGACAACAGCATTAGGGGGGTTTTCGATCGCCTGACGTGGTGCTGAATGGAGAAGAGTCGGAGAGTGCTATCTCTAGCCTCCCTGCCCGGGATAAAACCGGTTTGGTCGACGTGGACCAAATCTGGAAGGAGTTGTTTCAATCTAGTGGCCAGGACCTTGGTAAATAGTTTAGCGTCCACATTGAGCAGTGAGATTGGGCGGTAACTAGAGCAGGCTAGCGGGTCTTTCCCTGGCTTTAATAGAACCGTGATGGTGGCTGCCAGTGATTCCAGACCGAGGTTTCCCCCTTCCCCAGTTTCATTAATGGCCTTGGTCAGCCATGGAAGCAGGGTATCCGAGAATTTTTTGTAGTACCCGACCAAAAAGCCATCCGGTCCCGGGGCCTTGCCAGTTTTGGAAGATTTAAGAGCAGCTGCGAGTTCTTCAGTGCTAACCGGGGAGTCCAGTATCAAGGCCTCGTCCCGGGTAATTGTGTTCGCGATGGTGCTGCGTAGGTATTCCTGGGTCCGCGTAGCCTGTCGTGTCGGAGATCCACTGTCCCCAGGTGAAGGCAGGTTGTACAGGTTGTGGTAGTATACCCTAAATTCCTCAGCTATTTTTTGTGGTAGGGGTGACACTTCTCCTGTCGCGAGTCGTATTTTGTGTATCTGTCTGTGAGGTGAAGGGCCCTTCAGAATCCTTGCCAGGTATTTGCCCCCTTTATTCGCGTGAGCGTAGTAGAAGCCTTTCGAGCGCTGCAGCGTCCTGAGGTGCTTTTTCAGGATAAGTTCTCTAAGGTTTCTTCTCTTTTCCATCAGTTCGCCATATACTGCGTTAAGGTGAGTTCTTTTGTGTTGGCGTTCCAGGAGCGCAATAGATTGGTAGAGGTCGGTCATTGCTTGCATCGCTTCTCGTCGCTTGATCGTGGCTATGCGTATGAGTACTCCCCGGATGACACTTTTATGGGCTTCCCAGATGGTGATGGGGGATATCCCGGGAGTATCATTATCCCTGAAAAATTGTTCCAGCTCTTGAGCAATTTGTGTTCTGGTCCCTGGGTCTGACAGGAGAGTTTCGTTAAGTCGCCATGTCCACCTAGATGGCCGAAATAGAGGGGACTCCAATTCCATTATAACGGAACTATGGTCTGACCATGCAGCTGGTTCGATATCGGCTTTACGTAGCCTAGATAGGCCTTCCTGCGTAATAAAGAGGAAATCGATGCGGGAGTATCGGTCATGTAAGGCTGAGTAATACGTGTAGTCCTTAGTCGTGGGATTTAGGGTTCTCCAGCAGTCGACTAGCCTCATAGAGCTCAGAGAGTCCCGGATGCTTTTAATGTGGCGTTGTTGCAGGCAGCTGTGCCCTGACGATGAGTCTAGTGTCGGATCTAAAGGAGCGTTGAGATCGCCTCCTACCAGGAGGATCCCTTCCGTAAAATCTTCCAGTTTTTGTAGAACATTACGTAGAAAGGGGGCCTGTTTCTTATTGGGGGCGTATATCGTCGCTAAAGTGTAAACTTTGTCGGTCATAACGCCCTTTAAAAAGAGGTATCGCCCTTGCGGGTCAGTTTCTCGCTCTAATTCCCGGAACGATAGCTCGGCCGCCACTACGATAGCTACTCCCGCCCTGTGGGCTGACGGGTGGTTGCAGAAGTAAGCGTCTGGATAATGCCTATTGTGCAATCTGGGTGCCGAGCCTTCCTTGAAATGGGTTTCCTGTAGCATGGCAATCGAGATCTGTTGTTTCTTCAGCGCTCTAAGTAAATGCGACCTGCGTTCTGGGGCATTTAAGCCTCTGCAGTTTTGTGTGAGGACCCTCAGGGGGGCGCAACGGTACGCCATGGCCAAATCGCGGTCTATGCGGTTCGAGCGTCAGTCAGGTCCAGGGCCCCCAATAAGGTCCGCGCCAGGGAGTGGAAGAAGGGGAGGGGGGCAGGAAAGAGATGAGTTAGCCTGTGAGGCACCAGAGGGGGGGGGATTCCTCAGGAGTTTGAGACGGCTGGGAGCTGAGTCGGTCAATGAATGTAACTAGTGGTGTTGGAGAGATCCCGACTACTAACAGTGGGTGTCTGTAATGATCGGGTGCGTCCTGAGTCTAGGGGAATTTCTCGAATTAGGTCCTTTCCCTCAGGAGGGGGGTGGGGGGAGGGGGGGGGTGGGGGAGGGGGGGGAGGAACAAGTGCTGCAACCAGTGCCGATAAGCACCAGACCTGGGACCTGCCCTGAGGTCAGGAAAGCCTACAGCCTGGCTGAGAAGCCTGAGCACTAGTGAAGGTGTGGGTAGCGTGGTGCAGAGTCCGCACCTGATGTAGTAGTGGAGGGGATAACGAAAGGTGTCAGGAATGTAGGGAATGTGAGATTACTCGTCTCCTCCCTCTTATCTATTTTGAGTGCTAGGCTTACTTGTGCGTCGTGTGTAAATGGTCACATGTGTCAAACGTGTACAGACATTATATGCAATATCGTATTAGCTTCAACATCACAATATTGTTTCACAGCCAGACATATCAACTTTTTAAGTAAAATACTAAACAAGATAGAAAACATGGAATACTAATTATGAATCATAGAATGTTATAAAATAAAGACTACCCTGTGTCTTGATGCAGATCCCCGTAGATTATGTTTTCCCCGCTGAATTCCTGTGCATCTTTCCCCGTGTTCCTGCTTCCCTCCGAGCTATGTTAACTTCGCAGTATATGTACGGCCCTCTCACCCCAGGAATAAAACCATCTCTCCCCCTTAGGAGTGTGGGTTTGTGTTTGTGTGGGTCCCGAGTTCAGGGTCAGTGTCATCGTCGCCCCTGCCCACCCGATGTCGGGATTGCTAATGGGTTGTCAGACACGTTGAGATCACTAAGTGGGCAGTGTGTGCGTGGCGGTCCCCATAGTTATGGTTAGACATCAATCACCGGGGGGGCTCATAGAGGTCTGAGGTGTATGTGTCTTGCCGTGCACTATCAAAGCTCATTTACAGATAACCATTTTGCAGCAGGTGGCCCGTATGGTATGGGTGAAATACTAAAGACCCCGTACCCAGTACCCAACAGTAATGTAACGGAGATAGATTTAGTTAGCATATAAACGAGAAACAGTAAGTAAACTTATATCAGGTAGTATAAAGTCCATATAAGTAACATCGGGATTGCATATTCACGTGTCCTGCTATGTTGCCGTCTGGACTGATGTCCCAAGACTGGTATCGGTAAGCAGCTCGGGGACTGGCCCCAAAGAAAATCCCCCAAAGACCTCAACCCGATACCCCCACCCCAGAAATATTTCCAGAGCCCCAGTAGCAGCGGGAGCAGGGGGGCGGAGAGGATAATGCAGGGGGAGCGGCACCGTATCAGATATAGCGCCAGGAGTCTATAGTCTCGGAGGGGGCCCCATTTAGAAAAAATAACCCCAATGTACCTGAGGGTGACAGCTGTGAGTAGTCCGTCCTCATCGTCGGGCGTGTGGAACACAGGCAACATTCTTCCCATGGTAGGAAAGTGAGGTATGTCTTAGGTAGGCTGGAACTGCAATGACGTTGTGGTGGGGCAAAGAGCAGGTCGGGGAAAGCGAGAATATCCAGGTTGATCCTTGGTGGTCTTCATCAGGTAGGAGTCTTATTCTTCAGGTGAGGTTGGGTTTCTGCGCCGCCTGGTGAGCTCAGGTGGTGGGGATCTGGCTTCCCTGCGTCTGCTCCCTCTTTGCGGTCTTGGAGGCAGGCCTGGGGGGCCCAATATCCAGTTCGGTACTGACAGCGGGGGGAGGCCGAGTTCGTCCAGGAAACCCGGTATGTCTTCTGGCCCCCTAAGAGATATCCAGCGGTTGCCTTGTCGTGCCATGAGGGCGAATGGGAATCCCCATTTATACGTGATGCGGCGGTCCCTGAGGGCAGTAGTGACCGGGCGGAGTGCGCGGCGTGCTTCTAAGGTTAACGGGGACAGGTCATTAAATAACGATACCTGTGCCCCCCGATAGGGCCATGCCGGTCGGTCTCGTGCTTTTTGCATGATAGCATCTTTCGTTGGGAAGGAATGTAGGCAACAGATGATGTCCCTCGGGCCTTCCTCCGCAGTTCGCGGTCGTAGTGTTCTATGGGCCCTTTCAAATTCAATCACGTGCGAGGTGGGGGTCTGGAGTATTGAGTGGAATAACTCCGTCAGCACCCCCTCCACGTTCTCGGTGCCCTCCGATTCCGGTATGCCACGGATGCGGATATTACACCTCCTGCCCCTGTTATCTACGTCCTCAAGGTGCCTCCTCATGGACAGGAGCATCCCTCCCTGGCGTGCCACGGCTGTGTCTGTAGTTTGGAGGCGCGTTTGGAGGGCCGCAGCAGACTCCTCCATGGCAGTGATGCGGCCTGTGTGTGCGGTTACTTCTGTGCGGAGCCCCGCCAGTTCCGCCCGTACCGCCTCTTGGATGGATGTGGTGAGGGCCTGTAGGTCGGTTTTAGTGACCATTGCTGCTGTTAGGGTCTGCAGTTTTTCTTCGATCCTCTCGAAGGGAGCGGTGTCAGAGTCCGCGGCAGGCGGCGCTGCCATCTTGGGGCTGCTCGGCTCCCCGCTCGTGGTAGGATGCGGTTGCAGAAAAGTGTCCAGGGGTCTTTGGAGTTGTTTTCTTGGAGTCTGGGGGTTGTCTGGTCGCTTCGTGCGACCCATTTAGCCTTGGTAAGCGCTGTTAAGGGCTGTTACGAGGGATGGTGGAGCGGAGCTCTTCTCTCACGCGTCCATCTTGGTCGGCACCTAAACCACGCCCCCTTATTTGATCGTCTTAAGGGCTCCAAAATCTTCACCAAGTTAGATCTCAGAGGGGCTTACAATTTGGTGAGAATCCAGCAAGGTCACGAGTGGATGACGGCATTCAATACCCGGTATGGCCATTACGAATACACTGTTATGCCATTTGGACTATGCAATGCTCCTGCAGTATTTCAAGATTTGATTAATGAGGTACTTAGGGAGTTTCAGCATGATTGTGTTATTGTTTACCTGGACGACATACTAATACACTCTAAGGAGATTGAGACTCACCATAGACAGGTCAGAAAGGTGTTACACAAACTTCTGCAACATGGTCTATACTGCAAATTGGAGAAGTGCAGTTTTGATCAGGCTCAGGTAGACTTTCTTGGGTACGTGATTTCTGGGGAAGGTTTTAAAATGGATCCTGGTAAACTCCAATCTATTTTAGACTGGCCTTTGCCCAAAGGACTCAAGGCTATCCAAAGGTTTATTGGGTTTTCCAACTACTTTTGGCGCTTCATTAAGGGTTACTCCTCTATCATTGCGCCTATTACCAATATGACCAAACAAGGGGCTGATACTAAGTTCTGGCCTGAGGAAGCTCTTGGTGCTTTCAAGACTCTCAAGGAACTTTTTGCCTCAGCTCCCATTCTAGTTCATCCTGATACGACTCTGCCTTTCTTGCTCGAGGTCGATGCTTCTGAGACAGGAGTTGGGGCTGTTCTGTCTCAAAGGTTAGGGGTGGATAAACCGTTACACCCTTGTGGTTTCTTCTCTAAAAAAATTTCTGGGCCTGAGAGCAGATATGACATCGGGGAGAGGGAATTGTTAGCGGTCATTAAGGCTTTAAAGGAGTGGAGACATTTACTGGAAGGGACACTACACCCTGTTACTATTCTAACGGATCATAAGAACTTGTCTTATATTGGGGAGGCGAAGCGCTTGTCCGCCAGGCAGGCTCGCTGGGCCTTGTTCCTCACTCACTTTAATTATGTACTTACGTATAGACCTGGTTCTAAGAACTCTAAAGCCGATGCATTGTCTCGTCAATATGAACCATCCACTATAACTGAACCACTTCTGTCCTCCATAGTTCCTAAGGGAAATATCATCGCGAACACGAATCTCAGGATTCACTCTCCATTGCTTTCTGAGATCATGAAGTTTCAGCATTTGGCACCCAAACAGACCCCTGGGGATCGACACTTCGTTCCTGCCGCTCTCCAACTGGAGGTGCTACGCTGTCTCCATAACAGTAAGGTGGCTGGGCATCCTGGCATCCGCAAGACTTATGCGCTGGTCTCTAAAGATTTTTGGTGGCCTGACTTACGCAAGGATATTAAGGAATTCATCGGGGCATGTGAAGTTTGTACCAAGACCAAGCTACCCCATTCGCTTCCATGCGGATTTCTACACCCTTTAGAGGTTCCTGAAAAGCCTTGGTCCTGCCTGGCAATGGACTTCATTGTTGATTTGCCTATCTCTAAAAAGCAGACTGTCATCCTCACTGTGGTAGACAGATTTACTAAAATGGCTCACTTCATTCCCTTACCTAAACTCCCATCTTCGCCCGAATTAGCGGAGATATTCGCCAGGGAGATTTTCCGTTTGCATGGGATACCTTCCCAGATTGTCTCTGACAGAGGCTCCCAATTTGTTTCCCGTTTTTGGAGATCATTCTGCTCCCAACTAGGCATCAAATTGAATTTCTCCTCTGCCTATCATCCTCAGTCCAATGGAGCTGCTGAACGCACTAACCAAAAAGTTGAACAATATTTACGTTGTTTCGTTTCAGAACACCAGGACGATTGGGTCGGTTTGATTCCTTGGGCGGAGTTTGCACATAACAATCTCATTTGTGATTCTACGCATTCTAGCCCTTTTTTATTGAATTATGGCTTTCATCCTTCCATCCTTCCTTCGGAGTCTTCTTCTCAAGGGATACCGTCGGTGGATGTTCATGTTGCCAATTTAAGAGAGTTGTGGGATCAAACTCGACAAATCCTTCTGCACAATTCTACGCTGGTTAAAAAACACGCTGACAAACGTAGAAGGACAGCACCGGTGTTTGTTCCAGGCGATAGAGTATGGTTAAGTACTAGAAACATTCGGTTAAAAGTGCCGTCCATGAAGTTTGCTCCTCGATATATTGGACCTTACAGGGTACTGTCTCAAATTAACCCAGCTGCGTATCGTTTAGCGTTGCCTAATGCCTTACGCATTCCTAATTCATTTCATGTTTCCTTGCTAAAACCATTAATATGTAACAGGTTCTCCTCCACGATCGCCCCTCCCCGCTCAGTTCAGGTGGAGGGTCAGGAGGAGTATGAGGTCAATTCCATCGTTGATTCTCGAATCTCCCGGGGGAAACTGCAATATCTGGTCGATTGGAAGGGTTATGGTCCTGAGGAGAGAAGTTGGGTACCTCAGGAGGAGGTGCATGCTCCCCGTCTCCGCAGGGCGTTTCACTCTCGATTCCCTTCTTGCCCTGGTGTATTCCGCCCGGTGGGCGTATCTGAGAGGGGGGGTACTGTCAGGGTACCTGTGGTCTCTACCTCCGAAAGAGGTAGAGACTTAGCTGTTCCTCCATCCAGACGGCCTGATGGCTCCCTTCCCCACGGTCTATCCGGTCATGCAAGGCCGGCCGCGAGGGAGTGACTGCCTTTTACAGCATCTAGGCAGGAAATTGTCATCAGGACACTCCCCCGGAACGACCTGTCACTCAATTGCTGCAGGACCAATCAGGAAGCCTCGGAGGCGTGGTTACTGCTCTGAACAGGGTATTTAACAGAGCTTCTTTCATTAGCTCATTGCCCTGTCGTGGTTCTAGCTTGTTCTAGTCACTCAGTGCTTGTGTATTCTATTATCCCTTTTGGTTTTGACCCGGCTTGTTTACCTTACTCTGCTTATCTCTGTTACCCTTGATTCGGCTTGTCTCTCGATTACCTGTCTTCTGTTACCCTCGACCTCGGCTTGTCTTTGACCATTCTATACTGTACTACTTACGTTAGTCCGGCCATTCTAAGGTCCGGTATACGTATCTGGCTACTGTTTGTACTCTGCATGTTGGATCCCTGTCCCGATCCTGACAGGTGCCCGCTTGGCAAGAAGAAGAACAGGGCGAAAGTTCAGATGGGGAGACAGAGAGGAGGAGGAGACGAGTTGGAAGCAGGGGGAGGTCGTCGCTGTCAGGATCGGGTCAGGGATCCAACACGCAAAGTACAAACAGGTACAGGGTACGTATACCGGACCTTAGAATGGCCGGACTAACGTACAGAGAGTATAGAGAATGGTCAGAGACAAGCCGAGGTCGAGGGAACGAGAGGACAGGTAAGCGAGTAACAAGCCGGGTCAAGGTTAACAGAGGTAAACAGAGTAAGTCAAACAAGCCGGGTCGTAACCAAAAGGATAACTGAAAACACCAGAGCACTGTGTGACTAGACAGGCTAGAACCACGACAGGGCAATGAGCAACAGGGCGAAGTATGTTTAAATACCCTGGCTAGAGAGGATAGACACGCCTCCGACGAGTCCTGATTGGTCTCCAACGGATTGAGTGACAGGTCGTTCCGGATTGGCGTCATGACGTCGGTCTCCGGGCACCATGCTACATAAGGAAGTAACTCCCTCGCGGCCGGCGTCTATGTGAACGGGTCGACCGCGAGGAACAGGAGAAACATGGCGTCCGGACGGATAAACGTCTAAGTCTCTACCTCTCTCGGAGGTAGAGACCTCAGGTACCCTGATAGTACCCCCCCTCTCAGATACGCCCACCAGGCGGAAGGAACCGGGACGAGATGGGAAGCGGGAGTGATACGCCCTGCGGAGACGAGGAGCATGAACATCCTCTTGAGGTACCCAACTCCTCTCTTCAGGACCATAACCCTTCCAATTGACCAGATATTGAACCTTCCCCCGTGAGATTCGAGAATCAATAATAGAGTTAACCTCATACTCCTCCTGACCCTCCACCTGAACAGAGCGAGGAGGGGCTGTTGTGGAGGAAAATCTGTTGCATATAAGTCGTTTCAGCAATGAAACATGAAACGAGTTAGGGATGCGTAAGGTAGCAGGAAGAGCTAGACGGTACGCAACTGGATTGATTCGAGTCAGTACCCTGTAAGGACCAATATAACGGGGAGCGAACTTCATGGAGGGCACTTTTAAACGGATGTTCCTTGTGCTCAGCCATACCCTATCACCTGGAACAAAGATCGGAGCCGCCCTTCTACGTTTATCAGCGTGTTTCTTAACCAGCATAGAGTTGTGCATAAGGATTTGTCGAGTTTGGTCCCACAACTTCCTCAAATTGGCCACATGAACATCAACCGACGGCACCCCCTGGGATGGAGAAGCCGAAGGAAGAATAGACGGATGAAAGCCATAATTCATGAAGAAGGGGCTTGAATGAGTAGAATCGCAGACGAGATTGTTGTGTGCAAACTCCGCCCAAGGAATCAAACCGACCCAATCGTCCTGGTGTTCGGAAACAAAACATCGTAAATATTGTTCAATTTTCTGGTTGGTACGTTCAGCAGCTCCGTTAGACTGAGGATGATAGGCAGAAGAAAAGTTCAACTTGATACCTAGTTGTGAACAGAAGGCCCTCCAAAATCGGGAAATAAATTGAGAGCCTCTGTCAGATACAATTTGGGAGGGTATCCCATGTAGACGAAAAATCTCCCTAGCGAATATCTCTGCCAATTCGGGAGAAGACGGTAGTTTAGGCAGAGGAATGAAGTGAGCCATCTTAGTGAATCTGTCAACCACGGTGAGAATAACAGTCTGTTTTTTAGAGATAGGTAGATCGACAATGAAGTCCATGGCCAAACAGGACCATGGTTTCTCTGGAACCTCTAAGGGATGCAGGAATCCACAAGGGAGTGTATGGGGTTGTTTGGTTTTAGTACAAACCTCACAAGCAGCGATGAAATCTTTAGTATCTTTACGTAAAGCAGGCCACCAGAAGTCTTTGGAGATCAAAGCAAATGTTTTGCGAATACCAGGATGTCCCGCCATCTTGCTGTTATGGAGACACTGCAACAGTTCCAGTTGAAGAGCAGGAGGAACGAAATGTCGACCCGCAGGAGTCTGTTTAGGTGCTAGATGTTGCAGCTTAATGATCTTGGCCAGTAACGGGGAGTGAATCCTGAGATTCGTATTAGCAACAATATTGCATTTCGGAACTATAGAAGAAAGAACCGGTTCCGGTATAGTAGAAGGTTCATATTGGCGAGATAAAGCATCAGCTTTAGAGTTCTTAGAACCAGGTCTGTAAGTCAGCACATAATTAAAGTGAGTCAGGAATAAGGACCAACGCGCTTGCCTAGAAGACAGACGCTTGGCCTCCCCAATATAGGACAAGTTTTTGTGGTCCGTCAAAATAGTAATAGGGTGTAAGGTCCCCTCCAATAAATGTCTCCACTCCTTTAAGGCTTTAATAACCGCTAACAGTTCCCTGTCTCCGATGTCATATCTGCTCTCAGGCCCAGAAAGTTTCCTGGAAAAAAAACCACACGGGTGTAGTGGTTTATCCACCCCTAACCTTTGTGACAGAACCGCACCTACTCCTGTCTCAGAGGCATCGACCTTGAGTAGAAACGGCAAAGTCGTATCAGGATGGACTAAAATTGGAGCAGAGGCAAAAAGTTCTTTGAGATTCTTGAAAGCAACGAGAGCTTCAGTAGACCACGTCTTAGTATCCGCCCCCTGTTTGGTCATATTGGTAATGGGCGCAATAATAGACGAGTAACCCTTAATGAAGCGCCTATAATAATTGGAGAACCCAATAAACCTCTGAATAGCCTTGAGTCCCTTAGGCAATGGCCAATCTAGAATAGACTGGAGTTTGTCAGGATCCATCTTAAAGCCTTCCCCAGAAATCACGTATCCCAGAAAGTCTATCTGGGTCTGGTCAAAACTGCATTTCTCCAACTTACAGTATAAACCGTGTTGCAGAAGTTTGTGTAACACCTTTCTGACTTGTCTATGGTGAGTCTCAATCTCTCTAGAGTGTATGAGTATGTCATCCAGGTAGACAATAACACAATCATGTTGGAATTCCCTAAGAACTTCGTTAATCAAATCTTGAAAAACTGCAGGTGCGTTGCAAAGACCAAAGGGCATGACCGTGTACTCATAATGACCATAGCGGGTATTAAACGCTGTCTTCCACTCGTGGCCTTGCTGAATTCTCACCAAGTTATATGCCCCTCTGAGATCCAACTTGGTGAAAATTTTAGAATCCTTTAACCGGTCAAAGAGCTCGGTAATCAGGGGAATAGGATAGGCATTTCTGATGGTTATTTTATTCAAACCTCGGTAATCGATGCAAGGTCTGAGTGAACCATCCTTCTTTTTAACAAAAAAAAATCCAGCCCCGGCAGGAGAGGAAGATCTCCTAATGAATGCCTTGTCTAAATTCTCCTGAATATACTCCTCTAAAACAGCATTCTCTTTAGTGGATAGAGGGTATACATGACCCCTGGGCGGCATGGTACCAGGTAATAGATTAATTTTACAATCAAATGTCCTGTGTGGGGGTAGCGTATCAGCGTTCTTTTTGTCGAACACTGCTTTTAAATCCAGGTATAGAGGGGGTATCTGTATCCCCTTAGACTGGGTAGAACTGTCTGGTGTGTTAATTACAGCCAATGGGGATACCGTGCGTAAACACCTCTCCTGACAACCCTGACCCCATGAGAGTATTTCCCCTAACTCCCAATCGATAATAGGATTATGTCTCCTTAACCATGGGTACCCCAGAACTATGGGAACAGAGGGAGACGAAATGAGCATAAGTGATAAGTTCTCCTCGTGTAAGATACCAACAGTCAAGTTAATAGGTATAGTCTCACGCGAGATAACAGGCTCGAGTAGCGGTCTACCATCTATGGCCTCAACGGCCAAAGGTATCTTTCTTAACTGGGATGGGATAGTGTGTTTAGTAGCAAAGGCTTGGTCGATAAAATTCTCAGCAGCACCGGAATCTATCAAGGCCATGGTCTTTAGCACTCCCTTCTCCCACGTTAAAGAAACTGGTAACAGCAGCCTGTGATTTTTATAATCATGAGTAGAGGACAAAATAGAAACACCCAAGGCCTGTCCTCTAGAGAAACTTAGGTGCGGGCGTTTCCCGAACGAATAGGACAATTCAGGCGCAAGTGACCTCTGACTCCACAATACATACATAATCCCTCCCTTCTCCTGTACTGTCTCTCCTCCTCTGAAAGGCGAGTATTGCCTATCTGCATAAATTTCCGGAAACAGTGAGGTATTGGAATCAGGACTTTGAAATGCGGGTGCTAACTTAAAGGTAGGTCTAAGATTCCTCTCTCGAGTGTTCTGTCTCTCTCTTAAACGCTCATCAATGCGAGAAATGAACTAAATTAAGTCCTCTAAATTCTCAGGCAGCTCCCTAGTAGCAACTTCGTCAAGGATAACATCTGATAACCCGTTCAAAAATACATCTATATAAGCCTGCTCATTCCACTTGACTTCTGCCGCCAGAGACCTGAACTCTAGTGCATAATCCACAAGTGTTCGGTTCTCCTGTCTCAGGCGCAACAGTAATCTGGCTGCATTGACCTTCCTACCAGGCGGGTCAAAAGTTCTTCTAAAGGCAGCTACAAAGGCATTATAATTATATACCAACGGGTTATCGTTCTCCTATAATGGGTTGGCCCATCTCAGAGCTTTCTCAATGAGTAAGGTGATAATAAATCCAACCTTTGCCCTATCGGTAGGATAGGAGCGAGGTTGTAATTCAAAATGAATACTGATCTGGTTTAAAAAACCACGACACTTCTCCGGTGAACCACCATAACGTACTGGTGGGATAATACGGGAAGAGGCACCTACAGTGGCTACCTCTAGGCCTGAACTTACAGAGGAAATTGGAGTAGTACGCGTCTCCTCTGGTGGGTTATTAGCACGAGATAATAACGCCTGTAGTGCTAAGGCCATTTGGTCCATTCTGTGTTCCATGGCATCAAACCTGGAATCAGAGGGACAAACCTGACTGTTTGTACCTGCAGGATCCATTGGCCCTGTCGTAATGTCAGGATCGGGTCAGGGATCCAACACGCAAAGTACAAACAGGTACAGGGTATGTATACCGGACCTTAGAATGGCCGGACTAACGTACAGAGAGTATAGAGAATGGTCAGAGACAAGCCGAGGTCGAGGGAACGAGAGGACAGGTAAGCGAGTAACAAGCCGGGTCAAGGTTAACAGAGGTAAACAGAGTAAGTCAAACAAGCCGGGTCGTAACCAAAAGGATAACTGAAAACACCAGAGCACTGTGTGACTAGACAGGCTAGAACCACGACAGGGCAATGAGCAACAGGGCGACGTATGTTTAAATACCCTGGCTAGAGAGGATAGACACGCCTCCGACGAGTCCTGATTGGTCTCCAACGGATTGAGTGACAGGTCGTTCCGGATTGGCGTCATGACGTCGGTCTCCGGGCACCATGCTACATAAGGAAGTAACTCCCTCGCGTCCGGCGTCTATGTGAACGGGTCGACCGCGAGGAACAGGAGAAACATGGCGTCCGGACGGATAAACGTCTAAGTCTCTACCTCTCTCGGAGGTAGAGACCTCAGGTACCCTGACAGTCGCAAGGAGCTAGTGGCACAGTCAAACAGGATGCATTGGCACCCGGGGTCAGCCAGACAGCACGCCAATCAACGCATGCTGTTGCCACCACCAGAATGCCGTCATTGCAGAGCTCAGCAGTGTGGCATTTTTTTTGTGTGTCTGTCTCTGACAACAGCGATGCCATTTGCAACCTGTGCCAAAAGAAACTGAGTTGTGGGAAGTCCAACACCCACCTAGGTACAACTGCTTTGCGAAGGCACATGATCGCACATCACAAACGCCTATGGGATCAACACATGAGTACAAGCAGCACACAAACTCAAAGCCGCCATCCTCCTCCTGGTCCAGCATCTTCAGCCACGTTAACCACTGCTGTCCTCCTTGCCCCCTCTCAACCATCCGCCCCTCCGTCTCTCGCCTTGAGCAGTTCCTGCTCATCTCCCCCCAGTCAGGTGTCTGTCAAGGACATGTTTGAGCGTAAGAAGCCAATGTCACAAAGTCACCCCCTTGCCCGGCGTCTGACAGCTGGCTTGACTGAACTCTTAGCCCGCCAGCTTTTACCAAACAAATTTGTAGCTATTGGGACACCGCAGTGGAAGGTACCCGGACGAAATTTCTTTGCACAAAAGGCAATCCCCAACCTGTACTCGATTGTGCAAAAGGAAGTAAAGGCATGTCTGGCACACAGTTTTGGGGCAAGGGTCCATCTGACCACTGATACCTGGTCTGCAAAGCATGGTCAGGGCAGGTATGTCACCTACACTGCGCATTGGGTAAACCTGCTGACGGCTGGCAAGCATGGAATGCGTGGCTCTGCAGAGGAGTTGGTGACACTGCCATGACTTGCAGGCAGGCCTGCTGCCACCTCCTCTACTCCTCCTACTCCATCCTCTTCCATAACCTCCTCGGCTGAGTCCTATTCTGCTGCTGCGTCTTGCTCCACATCAACGGCACCCCCCCAGCTCCCCAGGTACTGTTCCACATCCCGGATACGGCAGTGTCACGCCGTCTTGGGGTTGACTTGCCTGAAAGCAGAGAGTCACACTGGACCAGCACTCCTGTCCGCCCTGAACGCACAGTTGGATCAGTGGCTGACTCCGCACCAACTGGAGATCGGCAAAGTGGTTTGTGACAATGGAAGAAATTTGTTGGCGGCATTGCATTTGGGCAAGTTGACAGATGTGCCGTGCATGGCACATGTGTGTAATCTGATCGTACAACGCTTTGTGCATAAGTACCCAGGCTAACAGGACGTCCTTACGCAGGCCAGGAAGGTGTGTGGCCATTTCAGGCATTCCTACACGGCCATGGTGCACTTTTCCAATATCCAGTGTCGAAACAACATGCCAGTGAGGCGCTTGATTTGTGACAGCCCGACACGTTGGAATTCAACACTCCTAATGTTCGACCGCCTGCTCCAACAAGAAAAAGCCGTTAACGAGTATTTGTATGACCAGGGTGCTATGACAGCCTCTGCGGAGCTGGGAATTTTTTTGCCACGTTACTGGACGCTCATGCGCAATGCCTGTAGGCTCATGCGTCCTTTTGAGGAGGTGACAAACCTAGTCAATCGCACCGAAGGCACCATCAGCGACATCATACCATTTGTTTTCTTCCTGGAGCGGGCCCTGCGAAGAGTGCTGGATCAGGCCGTAGATGAGCGTGAAGAGGAAGAGTTGTGGTCACCATCACCACCAGAAACAGCCTTATCAGCATCGCTTGCTGGACCTGCGGCAACGCTGGAAGAGGATTGTGAGGAAGAGGAGTCAGAGGAGGAATGTGGCTTTGAGGAGGAGGAGGAGGAAGACCAACCACAACAGGCATCCCAGGGTGCTCGTTGTCACCTATCTGATACCCGTGGTGTTGTACGTGGGTGGGGGGAAGAACATACCTTCAGAGACATCACTGAGGACGAGGAACAGGACATGAGTAGCTCGGCATCCAACTTTGTGCAAATGGGGTCTTTCATGCTGTCGTGCCTGTTGAGGGACCCTCGTATAAAAAGGCTGAAGGATAACGACCTGTACTGGGTGTCCACGCTACTAGACCCCCGGTATAAGCAGAAAGTGCCTGAAATGTTACCGAATTACGGCAAGTCGGAAAGGATGCAGCAGTTCCAAAATCAATTAAAAAGTATGCTTTACAGAGCGTATAAGGGTGATGTCACAGCACAACGGGAATCTAACAGGGGAAGAGGTGAAAGTAATCCTCCTCCTCCCACGATCACGCCGGCAAGGACAGGACGTTTTACAGACGTGTTGTTGATGGAGCACATGCGGAGCTTTTTAAGTACTACGTATCGCCACAGCCCTTCAGGGTCCACCCTCAGAAAATGACTCAACCGACAGGTAGCAGACTACCTCGCCTTAACTGCAGATATCGACACTCTGAGGAGCGATGAACCCCTTGACTACTGGGTGTGCAGGCTTGACCTGTGGCCTGAGCTATCCCAATTTGCGATAGAACTTCTGGCCTGCCCCGCTTCAAATGTCCTGTCAAAAAGGACCTTCAGGGGCGTGGTTTTGACTGCCGACCGAGATGGCCGCCTAGACTCAGAGCTCCGCACCCGAGACCCATACAAACGCACTGCAACCCGCTACAACCAAGCCTGGTGACCCAAAACAGCGACTCCGCACACGGCAGAACCGGACCCGTTCCCTATACACGGATGTCCAACCGCAAATCGACAAAGAAGGGCCAGAAGGAGGCAATATCTATAGCGGACATGCTATCCACTCACAGGCCTGCTGCACGCGGCTCGCAAGCCAGCACACCTCCCACGGAGGCGGACAGCCCTGCAACAATGCCCAATACTGTCGGAGATGTCTCCGGCACAGCGATACTGAAATCGCTGGCAGAAACCAAGGGTTTTTTGGCGGCAGAAATAGCCCGCTCCACGGCGGAAGTGAAAGCGGAGATTGCCGCCATTGGGGCCCGCACCTCGGCCATGGAGAAGCGCATGGCCCAAGTAACCACTGCCTACAATGGAGCAACGAAACTTACCAACGCCATGCAGCACCGGATTGCAGACCTAGAACTGGAGCTGGAAGACCTTTCAAACAGGGCCAGGCGCAACAACTTACGGATCAGGGGCCTGCCTGAAACGGTGGAGGATGCAGACCTGGAAACCATCTTGGTGGCATGCCTCCGCCAGGGACTGCCCAACATCCCTGACCAGCTCTGGCAAGTAGAAAGAACACATCGTGCCCTGAGAGCCAAGGGACCCAGCAACAGCCCACCCAGGGACGTCATAATGAAGTGGCATCATTTCAAAACGAAAGAGGCGATCCTGAAACAGAGCAGGCAACAGCCTTACACGTGGGAAGGTATGACACTCCAACTGTATCAGGATGTGCAGCGCCGGAAGGAATGGAAGCCGATCACCGACTTGCTGAGAGAGAAAGGGGTTCGCTTCGCCTGGGGCTACCCCTTCAAGATCATCGCGTTCAACGGCCCCAGACCGACGGTCCTACTGCCGACAGCAGACGCGAGGGCATTCTTAAGAGACCTTAACATCGAAGCTCCAGATGACCTGCAGATGCCCACACATGGCGCAGACGACATAGCCCTACTGCCCGCATCCTGGGAAGTGCAGAGCAACAGTTCCAATTGAACCCGTGGCGGCGGGAGATGGACACTCCAGGGGACTCATATGCACGCAAGCTAACCATATTGATTTTTAACGTGTTTTCTTTTTTTCTGTTGTTGTTTATCTCAAATCTCTTAAGTGCACAGTTTGCATGTTATACCTGTTTCAGCTAGCATAGAAAATAATTAATTACTACTGTGAATGGGAGCGGAGACCGAATTTGCCTCACAGGGGAGAGGGACACGATGGGGGAGGGGGGAGGAGGCTCGGGGGACATGTTGTTACTGGAGACACTGGTGAGCTGACACAGAGCACCAGAAATATGGCTAAAACACCCAGCAAGAAGATAGCGAAACCCGCCATGGGCCGTTTGAAGGGGGGAAAAGGCGGGAGGGCACGACCACGTAGGGGAGCACACGAACTGAGGCGGCAATAGACCAGGTAGCTGGCACACCTCTGAGGCTCTTAACTGGCCCACAACCCAGATATCAGGCTACACCAGACATCCACACTAGCAAGCTATGTAGACTCCCATATACAGCAGGGGCGACCCAGCGCTCAAACCGCGCGATGTAACTACCACACAGGCTTCTGGGCTCCCTGCAGAGGACTGGACAGACAGGGAGCATACCGGACACTGAAACATAAACACCCCATGAGAAAACACTGTCAGAAAGAAAGGCAGACAGGGCACAAACCAACCCCCCCAGGGAGGGGAAAAAATAAATAAATAAATAAAAAAAAGACACAAAAACAATACAAACAAACAAACAAAAGACGATAAAAATAATATAAAAGGGACATGCCCTGGAGGTTGGGGCCCCGCTGACATGTGGGGCAGATGGGCAAGAGCTCAGCTGGGGACGAAGACAGGGGACATTAAGGAGGCTGACCCGCTCTATGAATTAACGTCCCACCACTAGACCCCCCTTGCACAGGCTGACACCCTACCCTGGGATGATGAGGCATGACACACAAAGAAGAGACTATGACACCCCACCACCCCCGCCAGGAGGCTGACCGATCGGATAGAACAGCATTGGTTGTAACATATACATATGGGTCTCGCCAGGGTGCTAGGCAGCTGAGCCTCCACCCCGCGAGAGGAACACACCTCAGCGTGGTGGGAGCACACCCCACTGGCTCCTGGCGATAGGTAAGACCCGGACTTGCTATCTAGCATTGTCAAATTTTTGATAAATTTGCAGTACTAAGTACCTGCAGAGTACTACTTTGTATATAGTTATTTTTTTCTCTTTTCCTTTATCGGATAGTGGACTGACTGCAGTCCACTGCCGTCCCTGCATATCTCGGACACCTTCCGTACCCAATCCCCCCACCCCCTCCCTTCCCCGCCAGCCAGCGGAGGGATCGACACTCGCTGGGGACAGACAGTTGGCGGAACTCTAAAACACACGCCACTGAACCACAACTGCCTCACCAAGAGTAAGCCGCACATCGCACCCCACAATAACCAAACATGGAACTCAAACTAACATCCTTGAATGTTAACGGGCTGAACGCCCCTAACAAGCGCAGGCTCCTTTTAAGAGAAATTAACAGGCAACGCGCTGACATCACCTTCATCCAAGAAACGCACATACCACGCGCTTCGAAGATACAACTAACAAATCACATATATACTAAGGCCTACGCATCCAGGGCACCATACAAAAAAAACGGGGTCGAAACACTCATACACAAACGCTGTCCCATGCAAATCCACGAGGTACAAACGGACGCGGAGGGCCGGTACGTGGTGCTTTCAGGAACAATGCACGCTAATGTCTACCACCTCATAAATATATACGCTCCGAACACCCCTTCCCCGCAGTTCTGGACAGATCTCGAAACACTGATTAGGAAGCTCCCGAGGGGGATACTCATCCTGGGGGGGGACTGGAACGCCACACCCTGCCCAGCCTCCGACAGAAGCGGAGGACCCCGCCTCCCAAGATCACAGAACAGGGGGGGACAGGACAAACTCCTACATAACTTCATACGACACAATGGGCTGCTGGACCCCTGGAGGCTCCAGCACCCAGGGGAACAGGACTATACATTCTGCTCGGCAGCACACACCACCTACTCCAGAATAGATTTCTTACTCACAAACCAAACAGGCATGCACTGGACTCAATCGACGACGATCAACCCCATATCGTGGTCAGACCACGCAGATATAGCTCTTACACTCAAAACCCCAGGCACCCACACGCCGTGGAGATGGAGACTGAATGCATCTCTACTCAGAAACCCACAGGTCAAGGACGAAATCCAAAAAGAAATTACACAATACTTTCAGACCAACGCTACCCCAGACGTCTCCCCGATGACTCTATGGGCAGCTCACAAGACCGTAATCCGCGGACTCCTCATAAAAATCGCCACCCGACTAAAAAGGGAACGAAGTAAACGACTAGCAGACCTCCAAACACAATTGCGCAAAATAGAACTGCGTCACAAACAGACAGTCACCCACGCCACAACCAAAGAATTGAAAGACACTAGACACCTGATTAGGGAACTGATGCTTGACGATGTCAGTAAAGAACTCACCAAAACCAAATGACTTTTCTACGAAAAGTCCAACAAAATGGACACACTCCTAGCTCGAGCCCTCAGGCCTAAGACTGCAACCACCATGATCACCGCTCTGAAAGACAAACAGGGCAAACTACTCACTACCCCCAAAGACATAAACGACGAATTCACGAACTTCTTCACGGCGGTATATAACCACTCTCCCACGCTGACAGCGCATAACGAACACTACACTACCATTGTAGACACATTCCTAGACCGAGCCCAGCTCCCACGCCTATCGGCAGACATAACAGCACCGCTACAGGACCCCATCCACGAAGAGGAAATTGAAAGAGCGATCACAGGCCTGAAGGGAAACAAGGCCCCAGGTCCCGACGGCTATGATGGGGCGTACTACAAAACATACAAGGAAGACTTAGTACCCCATCTAGCCAATATGTACACGCGGTGGACGGAGGGAGACGCGCCCAACCAAGACTTAGCAACGGCAAATATCGTACTAATCCCCAAACCGGGCAGAGACGACACACAGGTAGCCAACTACCGTCCAATTTCACTCATCAATTTCGACATAAAGGTCTATGCTAAAATACTTGCAAACAGACTAAATCCCATACTAACCAAATGTATTCACGCAGACCAAGTGGGCTTTGTACCCACTAGGCAGCTATACGAAAACACGAGACGAGCTACGGATCTTATCTGGTGGGCGGGGGAGAATCGGACGCCTTCTCTGGTCCTTTCCCTGGACGCGGAGAAGGCGTTCGATCGAATCCAATGGCACTACATGTTTGCGCTCCTGCGAAGGTTGCAGATGCCTGAATTCTATATAACAGCTGTAAAAGCCCTATACACTAACCCGAGGGCACAGACCATGATACCAAACACAACACCGAGACTATTCAAGCTTACAAATGGCACACGTCAGGGATGCCCCCTCTCCCCGCTTCTCTTCATACTGGCCCTAGAACCTTTGCTACACCTCATAAGGTCAAACCAGCAGATAACGGGCATCAAAATAGCCACGGAGGAGTTCAAGGTATCTGCGTACGCGGATGACGTACTCCTCACCCTCACTAACCCAGCCAGCTCGACCGCACACCTCCTCACACTACTGGACGACTTCAGCCAGGTATCGGGATATAAGATAAACCTCGACAAATCGGTCGGCATGCCGGTAGGGATGACAGCGACGGATATTACAAGACTCCAACAAGTGACGAACCTAAACATATGCCCCAGACCAGTTAAATACCTAGGGGTTACACTAACAGCCAACCCCAATGACCTATATAGAGAGAACCACCAAAGACTCATAAACACCCTCATGAGAGATCTCGATAGATGGCACGAAAAACCCATCTCATGGATTGGCAGATTACACAGTGTCAAAATGAACCTCCTCCCCCGACTGCTATTCATCTTCCAAGCACTCCCGATCAAGGTAACTAAGGGGGACCTAAAACCGTTGCAAACGGCGATAGACGACTTCATCTGGGCACGCAAACGACACAGAATAGCAAGACAGACGCTATACACCCCCAAAAGCAAGGGCGGCCTAGGCCTGCCCAACCTCTATCTTTATTACCTCTCCGCCCAGTTAGCGCAAGTCATAGAATGGCACTCACCGCCTGACACACACAGATGGGTAGACCTAGAAACCGGGCTCATGAATACCGACCTCCCACAATACTGGATATGGGTGCCCCGTACAGACAGACCTGCACTAAGCACAACCTGCCCATCTATCCTGAACTCCACCAGGATATGGGATGCCACGACACATAAATATGATCTATCCCACCCAACATCACCCCTCACCCCATACCTCAGAAACAAAGCTTTTCCACCCGGCCTCACGGCTAGGGACTTCCGAAACATAGAGGATACGGGTATTCCGAGGTACCATCAGCTATACCAAGAGGGCACACTCCGATCCTTTGACAACCTAAAAACGCTGGCCCCCTTAGGCACCAGAGACTATTTTAGGTATATCCAACTTAGAGACTTCGCAAGAAAACCACACATCCGCAAGGCAGCTATGGCCAAGATGACCTTCTTCGAAACATTGTGCGCCAGGGAAGCACCACGGGCCGGCCTCATAACGCAATTGTACACCCAACTCAGTGCACCAACAGCCGACACACAGACACCCACATACGTGGCACAGTGGGAAGCTGAACTGCAAAACCCACCGGAAAGCGGGGACTGGCAAGACATATGGGAGGCGGCGGCGAAGTCTTCCATCTGCGTCCTACACCAGGAGCAATGCTATAAAACACTCATGAGGTGGTACACCACGCCAGTCAAACAATACAGAATGGGGAAAACAACAACAGACACATGCTGGAGGGGGTGTGGGGGGAAGGGAACCTACTTCCACATGTGGTGGGACTGCCCTAAAGCGAAAAGCTTCTGGGAAAACATCGCCACACTACTAGCAGCAGTGCTACACAAACCTATACATGCTGAGCCAGGGACATTCCTCATAGCAAAACCAATAGACGAACTCACACAGAGAGAACAAAAACTCCTCAATAAAATCACCCTAGCAGCCAGGAGAACCATGGCACAGACATGGCTGCACACAGATATGCCCCACATAGACAGAGTAACACAGAACATAAAGGAAGCCCATCTCATGGATAGGCTCACGGCACAAGTCAGGGACACCTACCCGCTATTCATAAAAACATGGGAGCCATGGGAAGACTACACGAACCGCTGAGACCCATGAACACCACATAGAGGCTCGAGCTTTACCGGATAGGACACACACAGTCAAACACTCTACCTACCTGCGGCAAACCCCCATGGAACGGTGTCGATCCCTCCCTGGCCCTTCCTACCTCCCCCCACCACCCCACTTGACCTACTACTATTTTTCGTTTTAACCCCCCTCTCCCTTCCCCCCCAAACCTAGTGACCGATCAAGCATGCAATAAACGACCCATCTTAGGGAACAGAGGCCACACAAAAGTGAGCCCTAAAAACAGTGACACTAAATGCTCAAATGACCGAATCACTAAAGACATAGACGAGGTGGGAAAAGGCACGTAATGCATAGGTACTGAACAGCCATCTGCTCCACGGAGCAGCATGACCACCCTCGGAAACTTATATCACCTGAAATGTACCATGCACTACCACCACATAAACCCCCTATACCTCATGTTATGCTTTTATATGTTATTTAACAAAAAGATCCAATATCCTGACAAGCTGGTGAACCATTATAGCAATAAATCCTTCTTTGTTATAAGCAGAAGAAACCATTTAAGCGTTAATACTGAAGACAACTATTCAGCCACAGCATGACTTTTTGTAATAGACAGCTTCTTATAGCATAGTGCAAATACAGCGGTTAGAACCTGAATAAACCAGCATAGAATGAAAGTTAACTGTTTGAAATACGTACACCGACATCTAGCCATAAACTACCTAACTACTGATCTTGTTTTGTTCTGTTTTTAAAAAAAAAAGTGCAGTACCTATTGCTTACATGTACCCAATGTTTAAAATGCTATGTAACTCTGAACATATCACTGCTTACGCCTGTAACTAATTCTGCATTCAAAAATAAAGAATTTAAAAAAAATAAAAATAGACCTTCGGTGCAGCAGTAGGTATTGTTACTGAGAAGAGAAAAAAGGAAAGTGCAGTATTGTCAGTGGGATACACAATAAATAATAAGAGATGCTCAAATACACCTTTGTGAGTTACCCTTTACCCTCACATAAAACAGAAATTACATACAATATAAGGCAGAGTATCTTCTTATTATAACAATAGGGTTAAAATCCTAGAGATAAAACAGAATAGAACACATAATAGTGCAATATTGTCTGTGCAATATAAGTAAGTGCAAGAAATAGATGGAAATTCACTCACAAAATTAGAGCCTATAAATGAGGCTCAATGTTCCAGCGTTGTGGAAAATAGGTTCCCACTACCTTCTTTACACTTCCAGGAGGTGGTAAGAAGTCCAATATCCTCTCCAAGGTAAGTATAAATATAAAGTGCTTTATTGGAATAAGTGCACAAACATAATAAATATAAAATGTAAAAAACAAGACCTTGTTATTGAAGGTGAGTAGTAGAGATTGTCTCTGTTGTAGCAAAACGCGTTTCGCCTCATTTAGAGGCTTCCTCAGTTGCTGTATGTCTCTTTCTGTAGATGTCCGTTTATATAATTCCTATTTGGCGCCCTTTTTCCCTGCTTCGGCGCACAAAGCGGTTACTTCCACTTTCGGCATTTGCGTTCCATCGGTGGAACGCATGATTTATTTCTGGGCGGAAAAACGTCACTTCCAGTTCCTGTATTCGCGTTCCAGCAGTGGAACGCATATGCTTCAATTCTGTTCGACTGCGAGTATTCGTGTCAATTCTGCTTAAGTACACGCTGGGTATCACACAGTAGGCCCCTGGGGAAAGTTACATTAACTTTACAAGCTAGGTACACGCTATAGTTACAGCTATCATAATAAATTGCTTAAGTGAGTGATGGCATTCGCTGAAGGTTACTATACAGTTGGGTAAGTGTGAAGAACCACAGTATACATCTACATGCTGAAGTTACAGGCTATGGTGAGTAACGTTTGATTCGTGGTTAAACGTCGCTTATGACAGTTGGCTGGCTACATAAATCCTAGATAGCCGGCATACAAACTGGTATAATGGGTAAGTAGTAAGGACCACAATATACAGTTACATGCTTAGGTTATAAGCTATGGTGATTGGCATTTGAACCATGGTTAAACATTAAGTATGACAGTAAGCTGGCTACATAGATCATAAATGCAATAGATGATTAGGCAGGTAAGCGAATAGGCAGACATTACTGAGTGGTTGGTGCAGTTAACGCAAGGTTAAGTTAGCCTTTAGGCTAGCGTTCCAGCAATGTGCCTGTTGGGAGTTGGCTATTGTTTAACTAAGGTAAAGGTGAAGTATTCTCACATAGGGGCTTTCTAGTCATCCTATTAGACAGACAGAAGCATATTAGAATAACTAAACTGTCACATAAATTTTACGTTGAAAAATAACAGTAAAGAAATGGGAAAATAGGACGGGTGAAGAGTCCCTTGCTGGACCTTAAGTCCCAATGCTGTGTGATTCATCCGATGCCTTGTATGGGCTCCCCCTGCGCTGTCCGCTGTAGCTGTGTCACGGTCTGTGTTTCACCCGGTCGGGCAGTGCGTGGGTGGGGTGTGTGAACGTGGGCTCGCCTCTGCTGTGGCAGGTAGGAGTCCTTGGTGTCGGCTGTCAGCTAGGGGCATGCCGGTGTCACCCTCCTGCTTCGGTCTTGTGGCAGGGCCAGCTGTGTTTCCCCATTAACTCGGGGGATTGAAGAGGCCGGGTATATACCTGTTGAGGTAGGACTCAGGCCTGTGGTGGTGTGTCGCCGCGTGCATGGTGTCTATAGTCTGCTGTCGGGCACCGCGGCTCGGCTCCCGCGCACATGGCCCCCGCCATCTTTGATCTGGGCCCTAAGCCTGTCTGTCGGTGCGGCGGTGTTTCTTCGTGTGACTGTGATGCCGCTTGGTGGGGACCGGGATCACCCCCCCGGTCCAGAGGGGGGGGGGATCAGGACCGGACCCGCCGGTTTTCTCGGGTTTGCGGGCTCCGATGAGCAGGATAGTGGAGTGGCGGCCATCCACTCCACTCACCGCCATGTAAGGTCTCGCCTGATGCCACAGGGACCCCACATCTGAGGGACTAATACCCTGGAGCAAGCCTCACCTCAGCTCCGGTAGCCCGTGGGTAGTGAGGGTCGCAGTTGATGGTCGTTTGTCCCCTCCAGAGGCTCGCTTTTAAAGCTTAGCAGGATATATTTGGCAGGAGCCCCTGTTTTTTACATTTTATATTTATTATGTTTGTGCACTTATTCCAATAAAGCACTTTATATTTATACTTAACTTGAAGAGGATATTGGACTTCTTACCACCTCCTTGCAGTGTAAAGAAGGTAGTGGGAACCTATTTTCCACAACGCTGGAACATTGAGCCTCATTTATAGGCTCTAATTTTGTGAGTGAATTTCCATCTATTTCTTGCACTTACTTATATTGCACAGACAATATTGCACTATTATGTGTTCTATTCTGTTTTATCTCTAGGATTTTAACCCTATTGTTATAATAAGAAGATACTCCGCCTTATATCGTATGTAATCACTGAGAAGAGAAGTCGCCTAGGTCAAAAAAGTCTAGATTACCTCACCTTTATTAAGATGAATGAGGGATGGATCCCGAAGGGACTGACAGTGGGCGATACATTCGACTAAAAAAGGCCTGATGAGGGGGACTACTTAACACACCACTCCTATCTGGTGGCACATTAGATTGCACGTGCAGTGCCCCAAATTTGAAGTAGGAGGGCCGTCCAAGCATCTTTTTCCATCTCCCGCTTCCTAAAATCGATGCCTTATATATACGTCCCCTGATAGGGGACGTAACAGGGATTAAACTGATAGGAATAGTACTACTTAACACACCACTCCTATCTGGTGGCACATTAGATTGCATGCGCAGTGCCCCAAATTTGAAGTAGCAGGACCGACCAAGCATCTTTTTCCATCTCCCGCTTCCTAAAATCGATGCCTTATATACACGTCCCCTGATAAAGGACGTAACAGGGATTAAACTGATAAGAATAGTACTACTTAACACACTACTCCTATCTGGTGGCACATTAGATTGCACGCACAGTGCCCCAAATTTGAAGTAGGAGGACCGACCAAGCATCTTTTTCCATCTCCCGCTTCCTGGGTGGAGGAAGAGAGACCTTCAATGACATCAGTGAGGACAAGGAACGGGACATGGCTAGCTTGGTATCCAACCTTGTGCAAATGGGAAATTTGCGGTTGTGCAAACGGACTGTTTGCGGTTGTTTGCGGTGCGTTAAACGGGGAGTTTGGTCTGTCACTGTGAAGCGGGCGTAACCCTTACACTACCTAATCGATACAACATCATACCTGATGTTTTAAAGCACGTTATTCCAAACAATTTAGCAATGTTAGGTGATTTATGCCCTTTATGGATTAAAACCAGACTCTGCATCAACTATGTAATTTTCCATGGGAGTTTTGCCATGGATCCCCCTCCGGCATGCCACAGTCCAGGTGTTAGTCCCCTTGAAATAACTTTTCCATCACTATTGTGGCCAGAAAGAGTCCCTGTGGGTTTTAAAATTCGCCTGCCCATTGAAGTCTATGGCGGTTCGCCCGTTCGCGAACATTTGCGGAAGTTCGCGTTCGCCATTCGCGAACGGAAAATTTTATGTTCGCGACATCACTAGTTGGCAGGAGAACTTCTGAAGGGATGTAAGCTTTTGTTTTAGCAGGGTGTTGTAAAATGCAACTGAAAGTTTTGATCCTTATCACACTGTTATCAAGGAAATGACCCCAGGTTGTGAAACCAGTCACATACACAGAGAGTTACATACAATATATAGATACAATATATAATGTTTGCATATCAATTTACCACCCAGAGGGCGAATGACTCAAACAGAAAATGAGCCCTCTCAAATAAATACACCATTTTTATTATTTGTGTTTTAAATGATCATGTGTGGACCTGCCACCAACTTACCTGTGCAGAACTCAACCGGTTCGTGCTCCACTGTCTGCCCGTTGCGGACATGGCCCGTGCCTGGGCATGTACGTGAGAACTCTTTTTACCTAAACACTCTTATCTTTAACTATGCTTTTTTACTTATACGTTTTTCATACCATCGAAGTTTTCGTTAATTTGCTTTACGCTTCAAGAAGCCATCCACTTAGAAGCATGTTTCATGTATATTTTGAACTGAGGCAAGAGCATCAATGACTTACTTATCACCTCCATGCTTAGATTAATACCGAGCAGGCATTTGTTTATAGCCTTATGTAACATTGTCGTTGTCTAACATGTGCAGCGTGATTGCTTAGAGCAAGGCAAGCTTTATTGTTTCTCTTAAACTATGTTAGCTGCAGGACAGTGCTTTGTCACTATAGCCTTACGTCTTCACAACATCCACTGTTCCTTGCCTTGTATTGCAGGGGACTGACCACATTATAATCTACGCATTACATCTTATACACGCCTGCCGCTAATAGGCATTGTTACACTATTTACCACACAAAGCGTATCACTTACGCCTGCCTCTAAAATGCTTCGTTACACTACACACTGCCTCACTCTAAAAATAGGGCACAGCTGCTCCACTATGCAAACACCTTCTGTTAATCTACATTACGAGATCACGCACCGTTCCTCTGCTGGCATAGAAGATGACCTAACAATCTCAAGCAACCACCATCATTCTTTGGTTATATGTTGTTAAAATTTGTAATATTATTTTCATTAAGCATACTCATTGGTTACGATAGAATTGTTTAAATATTGAAAGCTAGACCTGTGCATATCCATGCCATTACTACAGAGTTTAGGGTTTAACATTAACGCAATGCCACCGTGGTGGCAAAGTAAGAGAGCTCACGACTAGCACTTATCCCTCTTATCTGTGAGATGGCGATATGTCTTATCCTTTTAACGTGCTGTGCTTCTAGACAGCTTGCTACTGGCCACTTCCATGCCACCTAGTTCGTGTGTCTGACGGCCTAATACTTGAACTACGCATTCTCTTAGGAGCACAACCATAAGCGTACAATACTAGAGTGTGTGCATACCTAGCCTGGCATAGCCATCACTAACGATAATCTACTAAGGTACCATATCTCGTTCGCTACATGTCTTGGCACGTGTATCACTACTCACAATTTACTGAAATCGCATGATTTGATAACCTTCTGTTCCAGCATTTTATTACTCGTTATGGATGTCATATAGCTTGTTAATCTCACATTATATATATAAAACTGTGCTGTCTATTCTGCCACAAATTGTACTGCTAATGCTATGCTTGCAACGGCTGTTGTGGCCTTGCACGTCTATTGTTATTCCAAGCACGAATAAAATAAAGAATTTAAATGATCATGTTTTTTACTGAGACACAAATGACCTGACAACCACATATATTTATAATTTAGGGTACTGCGAGGCATAATTTAGCCAAATCATTGAGGCACTCACAGTTATCAGATTTCACCAATAATTTAAACTCCTTCAGCCATATCTGTAACCTTCCATTACCCTCATAGACTCGGCATAGGTTCACTGCAACCATTAGATTTCACTCCCATCACGCTTAGTTACCTGTGCCACCAGCACTGCTTCCATCACACTGTTCCTTTAACCCTGGCCTTGCTTACTTTGAGCTATTAGACCTCTGACCTCTGCCCACCATGATACCTGGTGTATTTTCACACCAACAGCAGTTAATTTGCTGTTCACTTGCATAGTGTATTAAAGAGACCACACAAGGGAGAAACACAGTTTATTGTTTGGAGTGGGGATCTGAGTGGATGTGTTTGTGCACATTTATTGAAAGTTTATTAAAGGTTGTATAGCTGGAGTGGGTTTGTGTTTGAGCCCTTGAGGATTTTTAATAAGTTTTCGATAGGCCCTTGGCTTCTGGAAATTAAAAGATACCTAGCACAGAAAGTGCGCAGTGTTACAGTATGCAAATCACTAGTGGTTGGATTATCATCCTTGTCTCAGTATTACCGTCTGGATTCACAAGTGGTCATCTAAAACATTGTAAACACAAATGTGAGCAAAATGCAACCAGTATTAATGTGTGCTTAGGAATACGTTACTAAAACCATAAACATTTAACTCCTTGTGGAAAACCAAATAGAGCAAATAGAAAATGCAAAATCATAAATTGTCACTCACCCCACCTTGACTCAAGACAATACAAAATATACAAAAGTGTCCAATTTGCCTATACGCTATACCCCACCTTGAGAGTATAAAAAAAAAAACCCAAAAAACAAAGCATAATCATTATCATTCGATTGTTCACCCCACCTTGACTCAAGGCAATGTAAAATATATGAAATGATCTATTTTCCCTATATTCCTTTGAGAGTGTTAAATACAAATAAACGCATAATAAAACAAAAAAGTCAAAGAAGACGGAGAGAGAAAAAAAAAATAGATTGAATGCTACCGTCACCTTGAGATATTGAAATGTCTGCAGTTTGGCAGCGTGCAATCTAAAAAAAAAAACTGACAATAATCTGCTGCCTTTCAAAGATAAAAATAAAAAATCAGCTTGAGGCTATTTTTGTTGGTAACCAAACGAAAAAACACAACAACAAAAATGTTCTGTTGTAAACCGACAGACAGTCACACTATCACATCTCTCCAGTGGGATCGAGGCATGAGCCTCACAATGGGAAGAATTCACCTAATCTAGGAATATAGAAAATTAGTATTCCAGCATCAAAAATACAAACTAAATAAAACATAGCTGGCAGTGCAGGCGTGCTAAACTAATAAAAACTAAAATAATTTGGAATTTGGACCACCTGATTGTAATGAATACATTTAGAGGCTTATCCTTAATATGAAAAGAAGAAGGATATATAAAAATACATAATAACGTCCTCTATAAACTGTATTTTTCCTGAAAGAAATAAACATGTTAGATAGTAAGTCTCACAGGTTTCTTCCTTCTCAGTTGCGATCATTCTCCATATTCTTCTAAAAAACAAACTTTAAGAGAAAGTTCATTTCACACAATCAAAATAGGTCATTCAAGAGCGGCTGTACGTGTTCTACCTGTTTATCAGATTCTTTGTTAACCATCTCCTCTAATCTTCTTAATTGTGCCTCGAGACAATCCGGTTTTTCAAGGAACTCATTTCGTTCACATGTTATAGAAAGATTTTCTGCCTTTAGTTTTCTATTCTGTGCTTTAATCACATGGTGGGGAATCCAAGGTTCTGTGGGGGGTTTACCGATATTATCTCTTCTCTGTGAACCCCAGCTGGTATCAATTTGATTCTTTTTATTTCCCAGAGTCCAGCTATTCCTACTCATAGTTTGAGACGGATTCATTCGCAAAGAGATACAGTTTCTTGCCATGTGCCCAATCTTACCACAACTATAGCACTAATTAGCTCCTCTTTTTTTATTTAAACAATTTGTTTTGTTCATGAATATTTATTGCAGACACTTTCTGTATTAATTTTGCGCAGATTTTTTATAATCGCCTCTGCTTTCTTTAACATATTTAAAATGTTTAGAAATGGGTTCGGTGTACTGTTCTCTATCTATACTGCCTCCCTTGGTAAACTCATCAGCTCATTTGGCTTCCATTATCATTTCTATGCGGATGACACACACATCTACCTGTCCTCTCCCGATCTCTCTCTGCCCATCTTGTCTTGTGTCTCTGACTGCCTCTCTGTGATTTCCAAATGGATGGCTGCTCACTTCCTTAAACTCATCCTGTCCAAAACAGAACTTCTGGTCTTTCCTCCCTCAAATGCTGCTACTCCCTTGTCTGTTTCCAAGTCAATGGCGCCACCATCACCTCTACCTCACAGAATCTCTGGCTAGGTGTTCTCTTTGACTGTATCCTTATTTAACACCGGACGCGGCTAAGGTGCTGGTCCATGTCGCTGTTCTTTTTCGCCTTGACTATTGCAATCCCCTTCTCACTGGTCTTACGTGTTCCCAGATTTCACCATTGCAATGAATGCGATGGCGAGGCTCATTTTCCTGTCCACCCGCACTTCCCACGCCTCCACCCTCTGTCAGTCCCTACATTGGCTTCCAGTTAGATATAGGGCTCAATTTAAGATTCTGGTGCTTGCTTACAAGTCCTTACAAAATGCTGCTCCAACCTACCTATCCTCCCCAACCCCCGGACCAACGCCAGTCCGCAAGAATTTATTGCCGGTCCGCAAAAGCTTTTACCTGACTATACCGTCTGGGAAAAAGCTTTTGCGGGCCGGCAATTAATTGTCGGGAAATGTGCCTCCCTCTCCCCTGCCGGCTCTGCAGGAACGGAGGGGAGATCAGAGAGGGATGGAGAAAGAGAGGACCCGGGGGACCTCTAACCTGCAACTCCGCCGGGTTCTCCTCTTGCGAGCTCGGAGTGTTGCCACATTTACCATGGCAATGCTCCAAATCTCGTGAGAGTGAACTCCAGCAGCTCCTAAGGCTGCTAAAATCCACTCTCACCACCTGGGCTTATCCCACCGGACCACCAGGGAGTGCAAGAAATGTGTCCCCTCCCAGGCAAAGGTAAGCAGGGAGGGGGGGGGGGGGGATATCAAAATGATTATTTTTTTTAATTAAAAACAATATTTATATAGCTACCCTCCAACAACACACACTGCACCCCCCATACACACACACTGCCCCCCATTGACACACACTGTTCCCCCCATTGACACACACTGCACCCCCCATACACACACACTAACACCCCCCCCCCCCCCCACCCCCCATACTGTTGGTCCCCGGGTGCTAAAAGGTTGCAGAACACTAGTCTAAACGACGCTGGATGTCCTCATGCTATGCATTAAAACTTCCAGCGTCACTGGAATCCCCATAGGAAAACTCTAAATAATACTTTGCTATGCCGGACATTTCTGAGCATACGCATTAGGTCTCCCCTGCTGATGGGAGCGTGAGCAGAGCCGAGCCAGCGCTGAGGGACCCAGGTAAGTGATAGAAGGCAGGGGGGAGGCTCCTAGACATAGGGGGAAGCTATAGTGACCCCACTGACACCTGCGCTGACCCCAGTAATATCATGTGCTGGGCCCACTGACACCCTGCGCTGACCCCAGTAATACCCTGAGATGACCCCACTGACACCCTGCGCTGACCCCACTGACACCCTGCGCTGACCCCACTGACACCCTGCGCTGACCCCACTGACACCCTGCGCTGACCCCACTGATACCCTGCACTGACCCCACTGACACCCTGCACTGACCCCAGTGACACCCTGCACTGACCCCAGTGACACCCTGCACTGACCCCAGTGACACCCTGCACTGACCCCAGTAATACCCTGAGCTGACCCCACTGACACCCTGCGCTGATCCCACTGACACCCTGCGCTGACCCCACTGACACCCTGCGCTGACCCCACTGATACCCTGCGCTGACCCCACTGACACCCTGCGCTGACGCCAGTGACACCCTGTGCTGACCCCACTGACACCATGCGCTGACCCCACTGACACCCTGCGCTAATCCCACTGACACCCTGCGCTGACCCCACTGATACCCTGCACTGACCCCACTGACAACCTGAGCTGACCCCAGTAACACCCTGAGCTGACCCCACTGACACCCTGCGCTGACCCCACTGACACCCTGCGCTGACCCCAGTAATACCCTGAGCTGACCCCACTGACACCCTGCGCTGACCCCACTGACACCCTGCGCTGACCCCAGTAATACCCTGAGCTGACCCCACTGACACCCTGCGCTGATCCCACTGATACCCTGCGCTGACCCCAGTAATACCCTAAGCTGACCCCAGTGACACCCTGCGCTGACCCCAGTGACACCTTATACTGACACCCTGTACTGACACCCTGCGCTGACCCCAGTAATACCCTGCGCTGACCCCACCGACACCCTGCGCTGACCCCAGTGACACCTTATACTGACACCCTGCGCTGACTCCAGTGATACCCTGCACTGACCCCACTGACACCCTGCGCTGACCCCAGTAATACCCTGAGCTGACCCCAGTGACACCTTATACTGACACCCTGTACTGACATCCTGCGCTGACCCCAGTAATACCCTGCGCTGACCCCACCGACACCCTGCGCTGACCCCACTGACACCCTGCGCTGACCCCAGTGACACCCTGCGCTGACCCCAGTGACACCTTATACTGACACCCTGCGCTGACCCCAGTTACACCTTATACTGACATAATAACGTCCTCTATAAACTGTATTTTTCCTGAAAGAAATAAACATGTTAGATAGTAAGTCTCACAGGTTTCTTCCTTCTCAGTTGGGATCATTCTCCATATTCTTCTAAAAAACAAACTTTAAGAGAAAGTTCATTTCACACAATCAAAATAGGTCATTCAAGAGCGGCTGTACGTGTTCTACCTGTTTATCAGATTCTTTGTTAACCATCTCCTCTAATCTTCTTAATTGTGCCTCGAGACAATCCGGTTTTTCAAGGAACTCATTTCGTTCACATGTTATAGAAAGATTTTCTGCCTTTAGTTTTCTAATCTTTGCTTTAATCACATGGTAGGGAATCCAAGGTTCTGTGGGGGGTTTACCGATATTATCTCTTCTCTGTGAACCCCACCTGGTATTAATTTGATTCTTTTTATTTCCCAGAGTCCAGCTATTCCTACTCATAGTTTGAGACGGATTCATTCGCAAAGAGATACAGTTTCTTGCCATGTGCCCAATCTTACCACAACTATAGCACTAATTAGCTCCTCTTTTTTTATTTAAACAATTTGTTTTGTTCATGAATATTTATTGCAGACACTTTCTGTATTAATTTTGCGCAGATTTTTTATAATCGCCTCTGCTTTCTTTAACATATTTAAAATGTTTAGAAATGGGTTCGGTGTACTGTTCTCTATCTATACTGCCTCCCTTGGTAAACTCATCAGCTCATTTGGCTTCCATTATCATTTCTATGCGGATGACACACACATCTACCTGTCCTCTCCCGATCTCTCTCTGCCCATCTTGTCTTGTGTCTCTGACTGCCTCTCTGTGATTTCCAAATGGATGGCTGCTCACTTCCTTAAACTCATCCTGTCCAAAACAGAACTTCTGGTCTTTCCTCCCTCAAATGCTGCTACTCCCTTGTCTGTTTCCAAGTCAATGGCGCCACCATCACCTCTACCCTACAGAATTTCTGGCTCGGTGTTCTCTTTGACTGTATCCTTATTTAACACCGGACGCGGCTAAGGTGCTGGTCCATGTCGCTGTTCTTTTTCGCCTTGACTATTGCAATCCCCTTCTCACTGGTCTTACGTGTTCCCAGATTTCACCATTGCAATGAATGCGATGGCGAGGCTCATTTTCCTGTCCACCCGCACTTCCCACGCCTCCACCCTCTGTCAGTCCCTACATTGGCTTCCAGTTAGATATAGGGCTCAATTTAAAATTCTGGTGCTTGCTTACAAGTCCTTACAAAATGCTGCTCCAACCTACCTATCCTCCCCAACCCCCGGACCAACGCCAGTCCGCAAGAATTTATTGCCGGTCCGCAAAAGCTTTTACCTGACTATACCGTCTGGGAAAAAGCTTTTGCGGGCCGGCAATTAATTGTCGGGAAATGTGCCTCCCTCTCCCCTGCCGGCTCTGCAGGAACGGAGGGGAGATCAGAGAGGGATGGAGAAAGAGAGGACCCGGGGGACCTCTAACCTGCAACTCCGCCGGGTTCTTCTCTTGCGAGCTCGGAGTGTTGCCACATTTACCATGGCAATGCTCCAAATCTCGTGAGAGTGAACTCCAGCAGCTCCTAAGGCTGCTAAAATCCACTCTCACCACCTGGGCTTATCCCACCGGACCACCAGGGAGTGCAAGAAATGTGTCCCCTCCCAGGCAAAGGTAAGCAGGGAGGGGGGGGGGGATATCAAAATGATTATTTTTTTTTTAATTAAAAACAATATTTATATAGCTACCCTCCAACAACACACACTGCACCCCCCATACACACACACTGTTCCCCCCATTGACACACACTGCACCCCCCATACACACACACTGCCACCCCCCCCCCCACCCCCCATACTGTTGGTCCCCGGGTGCTAAAAGGTTTCAGAACACTAGTCTAAACGATGCTGGATGTCCTCATGCTATGCATTAAAACTTCCAGCGTCACTGGAATCCCCATAGGAAAACACTAAATAATACTTTGCTATGGGGAAATCCTAATGCGAGCCCGGACATTTCTGAGCATACGCATTAGGTCTCCCCTGCTGATGGGAGCGTGAGCAGAGCCGAGCCAGCGCTGAGGGACCCAGGTAAGTGATAGAAGGCAGGGGGGAGGCTCCTAGACATAGGGGGAAGCTATAGTGACCCCACTGACACCCTGCGCTGACCCCAGTAATATCATGTGCTGGGCCCACTGACACCCTGCGCTGACCCCAGTAATACCCTGAGATGACCCCACTGACACCCTGCGCTGACCCCACTGACACCCTGCGCTGACCCCACTGACACCCTGCGCTGACCCCAGTGACACCCTGCACTGACCCCAGTAATACCCTGAGCTGACCCCACTGACACCCTGCGCTGATCCCACTGACACCCTGCGCTGACCCCACTGATACCCTGCACTGACCCCACTGACACCCTGCGCTGACGCCACTGACACCCTGTGCTGACCCCACTGACACCCTGCGCGGACCCCACTGACACCCTGCGCTGACCCCACTGATACCCTGCACTGACCCCACTGACAACCTGCGCTGACCCCAGTAACACCCTGAGCTGACCCCACTGACACCCTGCGCTGACCCCACTGACACACTGCGCTGACCCCAGTAATACCCTGAGCTGACCCCACTGACACCCTGCGCTGACCCCACTGACACCCTGCGCTGACCCCAGTAATACCCTGAGCTGACCCCACTGACACCCTGCGCTGATCCCACTGATACCCTGCGCTGACCCCAGTAATACCCTAAGCTGACCCCACTGACACCCTGCGCTGACCCCAGTGACACCTTATACTGACACCCTGTACTGACACCCTGCGCTGACCCCAGTAATACCCTGCGCTGACCCCACCGACACCCTGCGCTGACCCCACCGACACCCTGCGCTGACCCCAGTGACACCTTATACTGACACCCTGCGCTGACTCCAGTGATACCCTGCGCTGACCCCACTGACACCCTGCGCTGACCCCAGTAATACCCTGAGCTGACCCCACTGACACCCTGCGCTGATCCCACTGATACCCTGCGCTGACCCCAGTAATACCCTAAGCTGACCCCACTGACACCCTGCGCTGACCCCAGTGACACCTTATACTGACACCCTGCGCTGACCCCAGTAATACCCTGCGCTGACCCCACCGACACCCTGCGCTGACCCCACCGACACCCTGCGCTGACCCCACCGACACCCTGCGCTGACCCCAGTGACACCTTATACTGACACCCTGCGCTGACTCCAGTGATACCCTGCGCTGACCCCACTGACACCCTGCGCTGACCCCAGTAATACCCTGAGCTGACCCCACTGACACCCTGCGCTGATCCCACTGATACCCTGCGCTGACCCCACTGACACCCTGCGCTGACCCCAGTAATACCCTGAGCTGACCCCACTGACACCCTGAGCTGACCCCACTGACACCCTGCGCTGACCCCACTGACACCCTGCGCTGACCCCAGTAATACCCTGAGCTGACCCCACTGACACCCTGCGCTGATCCCACTGATACCCTGCGCTGACCCCAGTAATACCCTAAGCTGACCCCACTGACACCCTGCGCTGACCCCAGTGACACCTTATACTGACACCCTGTACTGACACCATGCGCTGACCCCAGTAATACCCTGCGCTGACCCCACCGACACCCTGCGCTGACCCCACCGACACCCTGCGCTGACCCCAGTGACACCTTATACTGACACCCTGCGCTGACTCCAGTGATACCCTGCGCTGACCCCACTGACACCCTGCGCTGACCCCAGTAATACCCTGAGCTGACCCCACTGACACCCTGCGCTGACCCCAGTGACACCTTATACTGACACCCTGCGCTGACCCCAGTGACACCTTATACTGACACCCTGCGCTGACCCCAGTGACACCTTATACTGACACCCTGCGCTGACCCCAGTAATACCCTGTACTGACACCCTGCGCTGACCCCACTGACACCTTATACTGACACCCTGTACTGACACCTTGCGCTGACCCCAGTAATACCCTGTACTGACACCCTGCGCTGACCCCACTGACACCTTGCGCTGACCCCAGTAATACCCTGCACTGACACCCTGCGCTGACCCCAGTGACACCTTATACTGACACCTTGCGCTGACCCCACTGACACCCTGCGCTGACCCCAGTAATACCCTGCGCTGACCCCACTGACACCCTGCGCTGGGCCCAGCTCTGGCTGAATGCATTGCTCCTTTCACCTTGTATGACTGTAAGAGGAGGAACACTCCAAGATAAGGAAAGCAGAGGGGAGGACTGCATGGTGTTCTCATATAAGACAGACAGCACACTGAGTACTACACATACAGCTATTAATATACAATCATTTCACAGCACTGACTGTATCAGACACACAGACACAATACACAGGGCTTCCAAAACACAATGCAACACCCCCCCCCCTCTTTGTTGTGTAATGGTTTGTTCCGTTTCAAAGTGTTAAAGGGACAACTTCCTCCTGCAGCAGTCATTCAGCCGGCAGACACACGTGGGTCCAGTCCAGTCCAGTCCAGTCCAGTCCAGTCCAGTCCAGTCCAGTCCAGTCCAGTCCAGTCCAGTCCAGTCCAGTCCAGTCCAGTCCAGGTAAGAGAGAGCAATGATTGGGGCTCTGCAATCTGTGAGCCAGACTCACACAGCAATGGGGATTAACATTGCTTACATAATATAAAGGGAGCAGAGTACTTTATTTAAATCTAGTAAAATATTCATCCTGCTCTGCGAGTGCTCTTTACTGAACTCGAAATATAAAATAGATACAAAACTAGTTTGTGAGATGGATATAGACCGCATTTATTGGGTAACCGAGGGCAAACACTGCATTCCTCCCGGATACTAAAGGATGACGTACAGTGAGAATTCAGACAGAATTTAACATTTTAGACCGGAGTAGTTGAGAATTTTTCCAATTTTGACGTTAAATTTTGAAGTTCACTGTGAATTCACCTTGAATGCGGACTTTAGTGATGAACTCTGTTAAAGGAACACTATAGTGTCTGGAATATAAATCTGTATCCTGACATTATGCGTCTGGAATGCTGAATTACTTACATTTTCTCCCACGCCTCTCGTTGCGACCGGCCCTGCCTGGTCCCACCTCCAGGGCTGAGATAATCAATGTTGATGATCTCAGCCAATCCAGCGTTTTGCTAATTGGAAAACTATGAGTTTATTGCAAATGTAAAACGCAACACTGCACCAATCAGCATCTTCTCAATAATGAATCTCTATGGGGAATGTTCAACACCTCCATGCAGAGCCGGTGCTGCCAGGCCATCTGAGTGACTGCACCTAGGTTTAACTAGCCAGCATGTAAACACTGCCCTTTCTCTGACATTAAAAAGCCTGCAGAGACAGATTATAGACACCAGAACCACTATGTCAAACTGTAGCGTCATGGTGGCTATAGAGTCCCGTTAACCCCTTATGGACGGCAGGCGTACTATGCTGTCCTTGGGGACCCGGCTCTAAACACCGGGGGGGCGGCATAGCACGTCTCCGCCGTCCTTTCTACTTATCCAGGCGCCGGCGATCGCGGTCTGGAGACTCACCAGGGAGTCCCCCTCCTTCCTCTCCGGCCCCTCTGGGCCATGTGATCACGAGGTCCTTGTGAGCACCTCGCGATCACATGGACGGCATAGCCGTCCAAGGCAGTGCCAGCAAGGGGAGTGCCTGTGATGACAGGTACTCCCCCCTACTGCCTGAAATAAAAAAAAGGTCAAAACCGTTTAAAATGAACTTGTATATACTTAGATTATATATATATATATATATATACACACACATAAATACACATACACTGTCTAAGTGTATTTTAATATTAATATCAAAATACACGTAGAATGCTATTGAATATAATATATGTAAATATGTTAAAAAATAAAATAAAAAACATGTAATTTCGTTTTAACCATTTTATAATTAATATATATATATATATATATTGATATTAATATTTATATACATAAGTATATGCGTATATCACTATATACATAATAAAAATAATTAAAAAATATATATATAATAATTCTACGTATATATTTATGTAATTTTACATAATTACTTCATATTATTAATTACAATTTGCGGGACCTGCCTCACAACCCAGGCCGAAAGTATAGGGAATTTAATTTGCTAGCACTATATTTAACCCTGTAACTTTCCAAGACACCATAAAACCTGTACATGGGAGGTACTGTTTTACTCGGAAGACTTCGCTGAACACAAATATTAGTGTTTCAAAAAAGTAAAATGTAATTTAACAATGATATCAGCAGTGAAAGTGACTTTTTTTGCATTTTTCACACACAAACGGCACTTAACACTGACAATATTATTGCTGCGATACTTTTTACTTTTTTGAAACACTAATATTTGTGTTCAGCGAAGTCTTCCGAATACAACAGTACCCCTCATGTACAGGTTTTATGGTGTTTTCAAAAGTTAAAGAGTCAAATATAAGGCTTGCGTTACAGTCTTTTCACATTGAAATTTCTATATTGGTTATGTTGCCTTTGAGACCGTATGGTAGCCCAGGAATGAAAATTACCCCCATGATGGCATACCATTTTCAATAGTAGACAACCCAAGGTATTGCAAATGGGGTATGTCCAGTCTTTTTTTAGTAGCCACTCAGTCACAAACACTGGCCAAAACTGGCGTTAAATTTTTTTTTAGTAACGCTAACTTTGGCCAGTGTTTCTGACTAAGTGGCTACTAACAGAGACTGGACATACCCCATTTGCAATACCTTGGGTTGTCAAGTATTGCAAATGGTATGCCATCATGGGGGTAATTCTCATTCCTAAGCTACCATACGGTCTCAAAGGCAACGTAAGAAATCTGGCGAATTTCAATGTGAAAAAAAAATGGAAAAATGTAACACGCTATATTTGACCCTGTAACTTCCCAAAACACCATAAAACCTGTACATAGAGGGTACTGTTTTACACGTGAGACATCGCTGAATACAAATATGTGTATTTTATTGCAGTAAACGCAAACAGTAATTTGACATTCAGTTAGAATGTCACGTAGAACTAAGAAAATGTTTTTAATTCTTTTCTTCCATTTTATAAATATTTTATTCCTATTAAATGACCACTATAGGCACCCAGACCACTTCAGCTTAATGAAGTGGTCTGGGTGCCTGGTCCAGCTAGGGTTAACCCTTTTTTCTATAAACATAGCAGTTTCAGAGAAACTGCTATGTTTATACTGAGGGTTAATCCAGCCTCTAGTGGCTGTCTCATTGACAGCCGCTAGAGGCGCTTGCGTGCTTCTCACTGTGAAAATCAGTGAGAAGACGCCAGCGTCCATAGGAAAGCATTGTAAATGCTTTCCTATGAGACTGGCTGAATGTGCGCACAGCTCTTGCTGCGCATGCGCATTCAGCCGAAGAGGAGGAGGAGAGCTCCCCGCCTGGCACTGGAGAAAGAGGTAAGTTTAACCCCTTCCTCTCCATCCAGCCCGGTGGCAGGGGGTCCCTGAGGGTGGGGGCACCCTCAGGGCACTATAGAGCCAGGAAAACAAGTGTGTGTTTTCCTGGCACTATAGTGGTCCTTTAAATTATGTTTCACACCTAAATATTTGTTAATAGAAAGCCCTGTTTCCTCTGAATAAAATTCTATATAATAAGTGTGGGTGCACATAATATAAAAGAAACATATAGCGCAAATTCAAGTTTTTGTTTACGTTTTGTTTTGATTACAACGTGTACAATTGGCTCAGTCCTTAAGGGGTAATACGTTCTACAGCTCATTGTAATGGCTACAAGACAAATGTGTTTACTGTGTCCCTGTGCCAATCATATATTAAGTATTATTGTGGTGAAATGGGTATCCTGGCATCTAAAACATTGCCCCTGTGCTGTAGCTCAGTAGATGTGGTGCAACTGAGAGGTAGGTGGGTACCAGGAGACCCCTGTCTATGTCAAACTACTTAATTGGTATTGGCCCTTTTAGGAATGTACACATCTGATTTGGTTCTAACAGCTTGGCATAGAATTGACAACACCTCAATATTACTGCTGACCTCCACCTCAATTAAAGGATCACTATAGTGTCAGGAAAACAAAGCGGTTTTCCTTAAACCCCTTCAGCCACTTAACTTACTCCAGCGCCGGGCTCCCTCGGCGTTGGTGACCTCGCCTCCCCGTCCGACGTCACTGGAGCCGCAAGTGCCGCTCGCGCATTCAAAGTGTCCATAGGAAAGCATTTCTCAATGCCTTCTTATGGACGCTCTGCGCGATGGAGGCGAAATTCGCCTTCAGCGTCGTAGATGCGCCTCTAGTGGCTGTCCAGAAGACAGCCACTAGAGGCTGGATTAATCCCAAATGTAAACATAACAGTTTCTCTGAAACTGCTATGTTTGCATCTGAAGGGTTAAAACCTGAGGGATCTGGCACCCAGACCACTTCATTGAGCTGAAGTGGTCTGGGTGACAATAGTGTCCCTTTAACCCCTTAAGGACCAAACTTCTGGAATAAAAGGGAATCATGACATGTCACACATGTCATGTGTCCTTAAGGGGTTAAATACATCAAAAAAAGACTGGGCAGAGGCATAAGCTCTGCAGAATCGCCTTTGCAGAGACTGGGCCCCAATATAACAGCATTGATTAGCAACACCCAGTACTCACAAGCAGCCAAGCTTTGCAGAATCGCCTAAGCAGAGACTGGGCCCCAATATAACAGCATTGATTAGCAACACCCAGTACTCACAAGCAGCCAAGCTTTGCAGAAATGCCTAAGCAGAGACTGGGCCCCAATATAACAGCATTGATTAGCAACACCCAGTACCCACAAGCAGCCAAGCTCTGCAGAAAAGCCTAAGCAGAGACTGGGCCCCAATATAACCGCATTGATTAGCAACACCAAGTACTCACAAGCAGGGCCGGACTGGGATAAAAATTTGGCCCGGGCATTTTTTTATCACAGCGGCCCACTAAGAAGGGGCGGGGCAGAGAGGGTGTGTTTTGTTGTCACTAACGACAAACACGCCCCCTTCTCAAAGTGCAGGCCAGGGCAGACCATGCGCAGAGCTCTGCTAAAGAGCTCTAGCATGAGAAAAAAGCCCTGTATTTGTTCTGCACAGTGCAAGCAAATTTAATAACATGCTTGCACTGTGTTTCCTTGCAACTTGTCTCTGGTGTCTCTATAAATGGATACCAGGAGACAAAAATGCCAAGAAAGAGTATTGTGCTGTGTTTGGAGCCTGCTTGTGGGATTGTGTGTGTGTGTGTATAGAGTGAGCTGATTGTGGTGTGGTATTGTGTAATAAGATCGGTTATAATCGTGTTGTGTTTGTGGTGTAATGTAATGCATATGTGGTTAGGGTCTGTAAAGAATGTGTGTATAGGGGATGTAGCAAGTTTGTGCATACAGGCTATAGTGTGTGTGTGTATATGTGTTGTAGTGTTTGTAGAGAGTGTGTGTTTAGGGGTGTAGTATGTGTTTGCTTACAAGGAATCTAGTGTGTGTATAGGGTATCCAGAGTGTGTATGTCAGGAATGTAGTGTGTGTGTGCGTGTGTGCGTGTGTGCGTGTGTGTGTGTGTGTATATATATATATAATATATATTTGGAAGTATTGTGTATGTGTGTGTATGATGTGTTTTGTGATAGTGCTGTGTGTGATGTGTGTGAGGGTGCTGTGTGTGAGAGTGCCGAGTGTGATAGTGCTGTGGATGATGTGTGAGAGTGCTATGTGTTTTGTGATAGTGCTGAGTGTGATGTGTGTGTGTGTGAGTCCTAAATGTGATGTGTGTGAGAGTGCCGAGTGTGATAGTGCTGTGGATGATGTGTGTGAGGGTGATGTGTGTGTGTGTGAGGGTGCTGTGTGTGATAGTGCTGTGTATGATGTGTTTTGTGATAGTGCTGAGTGTGATGTGTGTGTGAGTCCTAAATGTGATGTGTGTGAGAGTGCCGAGTGTGATAGTGCTGTGGATGATGCGTGTGAGTGCTGAGTGTGATGTGTGTGAGAGTTCTGTGTGTGATGGGTGTGAGAGTGCTGTGTGTGAAAGTGCTGTGATGGGTGTGAGAGTGCTGTGTGTGATGTGAGTGCTGTATTAAAGTGCTGTGCTGGGTGTGAGACTGCTGTGAGTGATGGGAGTGAGAGTGCTGTGTGTGTGATGGGAGCGAGAGTGCTGTGTGTGATGGGAGCGAGAGTGCTGTGTGTGATGGGAGCGAGAGTGCTGTGTGTGATGGGAGCGAGAGTGCTGTGTGTGATGGGAGTGAGAGTGCTGTGTGTGTGATAGTGATGTGTGTGCTGTGTGTGAATGTTAGAAGGGATTGAGTGTTGGGGGGGTAAAATAAAATAAAAGAGTATGCATTATGTCCCCCCCCTCCCTTCTTACCTTTAGCCTGGGAGGGGGGGACCGGCATGCTGGTGAGTGGGAGGGGGGGGGGACCGGCACTCCGACACCATCCCTGGTGGTCCAGTGGTGAGTGAACTCTAGCCTGAGGGCTAGAGTTCACTCTCGCGAGATCCGGTCGTTGCCATGGCAACGCGACGGATCTCGCGAGAGGAACCCGGCGGAGCTGCAAGATAGAGCTCCGCCGGGTCCTCTACCTCCCTCCCCAGCCGCATGTCTCTCCAAGGGGGCCGGTGAGGGAGATCTCTGATCTCCTCACCAGCCCTTCATTGAAAACAGCGGGGCCGGCGCTTGGATAGTGCCGGCCCTGCATAGACCGGCAGGGGAGATCCTGGGACCTTCCCCTGCCGGCCTCGGCCCGCGGCCCACCGGGCATTTGCCCGGTGTGCCCGATGGCCAGTCCGGGCCTGCTCACAAGCAGCCAAGCTTTGCAGAAATGCCTAAGCAGAGACTGGGCCCCCATATAACCGCATTGATTAGCAACACCCAGTACTCACAAGCAGCCTAGCTTTGCAGAGGTATCATCTCTGGAAGATCTATTCAAGAATTACATGTTCTACGTATTGTTTCCCTTTATTTCTGAATTTAAAATTGTATTCTATTCCACCTCCCTCCCTGTATTCTCACTACTTAATTGATCTCCCATCCTGATCTTTATTTTAAAGTTGGTGCATGTATAATCTTGTTATTTTTATGTTCATTATTTATGACTTTTGTGTTAATTGTTTGTTTAGCTAGTGTTACTTCTTTCACTGATCGTCTTGTAAATGTATGTTCACGTTTTATGACTTTCACCTATCTGATCCTTCATATCTTTTTATCCCAAATGGTTTTTCATCTCTAATTACCTCAATATCTCCATGTCTCCCCACCCATAATGGTGTGTTTTTTTTGTTTTGGTTTTTTCTTCTAACCCCAGATTTTATATTTCAGACTGGGCCCCAAATACCAGCATTGATTAGCAACACCCAGTACTCACAGGCAACCAAGCCTAAGCAGAGGTATAATCTCTGGGTGGCTCTCACCTCACCTCAGTCATTACCATACTTATAGATCGGGCAGATCAGCTGGTTTTCAAAACACACCAATCACGTCACTAAACCTCACCTCACCCGAAATCCCTCTGTTAACAAACTGCATTCCTTAACCGTGATTTAAAACACTCTTGTGTGTGTGTGTGTGTGTATATATATATATATATGTCTGTCTATGTATAATCTTCATATCTATATAACAAAACACATTTTCTCTAATGTTCTCCCTTCTATTTTTCACTTTCACACTAACTTCTCTCATTACTAAAATATCCCTATCCTTCTGCTCACCTGTCCCTGGAGACAACATCTTTATTACTTCCACCTTACTCCCCTCCCCTCTCTATTCATCCCATGCACTCTACATATACCTTTCCAGCCTATCTCCACCAACTCCTCCCAAATCCTCTACATACATACCCTCCTACAAAACTTTCAAATCCTACTCCCACCTTCACTTCCTTTCTATCCTTCTGCTCCTAGCAGCTGGTGATGTCTCTCCAAATCCTGGTGTCATCTCGGCAAACCCACCACATACTAACTCAAGGAACCACACCAATCTCATACCCATCTCATGTTACTCTTCCTCTAAATCCTCCTTCAATACTGCCCTCTGGAATGCACGCTCTGTTTGCAATATTACAAAATCCCCTGCTGTCCACAACCTCTTCATCTCTTGTTCCCTAGATTTACTAGACTTTACAGAAACATGGCTTTCCCCCTCTGACACTGCTACCCCTGCATCTGTATCCTTTGGTGGTCTTCAACTTACCCACAATCCAAAACAATGTAAATTTGGTGGTGTAAGGTTTCTACTCTCGCCTCACTGCTCCTTCAAACCTCTATCCACCCCCCCTTCCCTCTCTTTCCCATCATTTAAAATTCATTCAATTCGCCTTTTCAAACCCTTCTCTGCTAACATTGCCATTATTTATCGCCTCCTGGTTCCCCACTTATCTTGCTTGATATTTTTGCTGCCTTACTACCCTACTTCCTTCTTCTAATATTTCATCCCTAATTTTGGGGGACGTCAATATTCCCATGAACCCACCTTTGACCTCAGCAGCCTCTAAACTACTTTAAATTACTTCCTCCCTCTGGCTTTTACATTGGGCTAATTCTCCCACCCATGTAGCTGGCAATACCCTCGACCTTATTTTCTCTTATGCATGTACATTATCTAATATCTGCAACACTCCATTTCCTCTCTCTGATCACCACCTCTTATTGTTTGCTCTCAAGTACCCCCTCACCCAACAACCTCAGCCTAACCCCCCCTCAACTCAGGAGGAACCTTAATTCTATTGACCTCCAGCAGCTGTCAGCTGATATTGATCCACAACTGCTATCATCACTTCCCTCTCCTGTCCCTCACTGGCCATTTCCACAGATAACACTACCCTCACCTCTGCCTTGAATGCTTTAGCCCCGCTCCAAACATGCACCTCGAGGAGGACACGCCCCCAACCGTGGCATACTAAATCAGCACGCTACCTGCAAAGATGCTCTTGTTGTGCTGAACGCTCCTGGAGGAAGTCTCGCACCCAGTCAGACTTTCTCCATTATAGATTCATATTCTGTTCATACGACGCAGCCCTTGTCCTCGCCAAACAGTCATACTTTTACTCTCATTAGTTCATGCTCCCGCAATCCCAGGCGTCTTTGACACCTTTAACTCTCCTTCGCCCTGCTATGGCCACCCCCCAAACTAACCTTACAGCAGATAGCTTTGCATGCTACTTGACTGACAAGATTGAACAGCTAAGGAAAGAATTCTCCCCACCTTGCCGTTCTCTCTCAACCATACGTAGATCATGCCTTTCCTACCCTTCAGACGTTCTCCCCGGCTACTGATCAAAAGGTGGCTGTGCTTATGCTTTCCACTCGCCTCACCACTTGCACGCTCCATCCTGTCCCATCTCACCTTATCAGATCTCTTTCCCTTTGTCTTGTGCCTTCCTTAACACACATCTTCAACTGCTCTCTGTAGCGGAGCTACAATATTAAATCCCAAGATCTCCGCTGGTATAGAAGGTAATCCAAAGTAAAGCGCTGTAAAAGAAGGCAATATCCCAAATCCCACAGTAACCGAACGAAACACAGTTCAGGGAGACAACTGACAATTTTATTCACGGCTCCAGGAGTCAACTGACAATTTTATTCACGGCTGTTAGCCTATGCATGCTCTCAATTCTAAAACCCACGAATACATTTTTACACCAGGTTAACACCGCTATTTCAGACAGCCTTTAAATGTTCTGCAATATGACCTAAAGTGGCTAGGTTTGCCTCACTCTCTCTTCTGGCGTTGTCCCTGCTGACCTTAAACATGCCACTATCGTACCCATATTAAAAAAAAAAAAAAAAAAAAAATCTCTTGACCTGTCTTCCCCCTCTAACTATCGTCCCATATCCCTGCTCCCATTTTTCTCAAAGCTTCTGGAAAGACTGGTCTTTACCAGTCTGACTTGTTTCCTCAATTCCAACTCTCTCCTTGACCCTCTTCAGTTTGGCTTCCGCCCTCTCCACTCTACTGAGACTGTACTTATCAAAGTTACTAATGACCTAATTGCAGCTAAATCCAAAGGCCACTACTCCATATTAATTCTCCTTGACCTCTCTGCTGCCTTTGACACAGTTGATCATGTTCTCCTTCTTCAAACTCTTTAATCACTCGGTCTCTGTGACTCTGTCCTCTCTTGGTTTTCCTTCTATCTCTCCCAACGCTCATTCAGCATCTCCTTTTCTAATGATACCTCCTCCCCTTGTCCTGTCTCGGTTGGAGTCCCCCAAGGTTCTGTTCCTGGTCCCCTTCTATTTTTCTTTATACTGCCTCTCTTGGCAAACGTATTACCTCATTTGGATTCCACTACCACCTGTACGCTGATGACACTCATATATATCTCTCCTCCCCGGACCTCTCCCCTGCTGTCCTGCAATGTGTCACTAATTGCCTTTCTTCCATCTCTGACTGGATGTCCTCCCGCTTTCTGAAACTCAATATCTCAAAAACTGAGCTCCTTGTCTTTCCTCCTCCTAATACTGATCCTCCTCTTTCGCTCTCCCTTCAAGTTAGTGGTATCCACATAAGTCCATCCTTGCAAGCATGCTGTCTTGGCGTCATACTTGATTCTAGCCTCACATCCAGTATGTTGCAAAATTCTGTAGATTCCATCTTAAAAACATAGCCCGCATCCACCACTTAATGTTATCTCACATATATATTATTATTATTATAGCCAAATTTACCACCCCAACTCCTCCCACAGTTTTTACACTACATAGACAGTAATATACCGAAACGTGCGGATTGTTCCCGATTGGTGTGCTATACTTTGTGGAACGTTTCGCCGAATGGTTCTCGAAATATCATCGTTCTTGTGGCGAAATTGGTCCCATAGGAATGAATGGCAAAGCTAGAGTGGGAGCTGGCAAAAGCTGAAAAATCAGGACATGATTTCTAAACTGCCACCACTCCCTCAGTTTGAAGCCCACCTACACAAATCTTATACCAAAACGTCCAGCTATCCCTGCTGCCACTAAAATGTCCACAGCTAAGCCATAGTCCCTATAGTTTTCACAATATGACCATTTGTTTGCAACTCACGCCGTCAATTGACATTCATTGAAACTTCACTCAAGCCAGCTCAAACTTGAAGGGCAATTTCTAAACTGTGACTGAGCCTTCATTTGTAATACTTCAGAGACATACTATGCATCAAAATGTAGGTCTGGGTCTTGTGATTCTCACAATATAAAGCTCTTCACTGTAGGATTTATAGTTTTTAAAATACGACCGTTTGAAAATGGCAACCGCCAAAATACTGACCTGTGCCGGGCTGGAGCAGCAAGTGATGTCATAGACAGTGCCTTTTGCACCTGCTAATGTTTTTATAACTGTATGTTTTAATGTAACGGTGAAGCACTTTGGGCAACAACATTGCAATTAAATGTGCTATATAAATAAATAACAGTTACTCCGCCCACTCCAGTTGGAGACTACTGGTGGAGGCAAGAACACTTCACACAATTTCCCCAGAAATTGTAGCTTTTCTAGTTATTATTGTAACCCTCTCTTAATTGGTCTTCCCAAAAGCCATATTGCTCCGCTACAGTCCGTAATGAATGCCGCCGCCAGACTGATTTTCCTCTCTAGCCAGTCCTATCAAACCTCACCCCTCTGCCAGTCCTTACATTGGCTTCCTGTATCCTATAGGAGTCAATTCAAGGTACTAATTCACACCTATAAAGCACTGACAAATCCTAGCCCCTCTTATATCTCACAGATCCATAGGTATGCCCCTTCTCGGTCTCTCCGCTCTGCCCGTGACCTTCTCCTGTCCGCTGCTCGCACCCGTACGGTCAACTCACGCTTGCAGGACTTTTCGCGGGCGGCTCCCTTCCTATGGAATAGCCTGCCTACCGCCATCAGACTCTCCCCTAGTCTTCAGTCATTTAAGAAGGGCTTTAAAATCCATCTTTTTAGAAAAGCTTATGGCCTCCCAGAGTAACCTCTACCTCACATACCTGTCTCTACTCTCTCCTCCAACTCTGGTTCACTCCCACCTTATTTGATTGCTATTTCCTGTCCAAATGGGTTTTATACCCCACTTTCTACAGACTGTAAGCTCGTTTGAGCAGGGTCCTCTTCAACCTATTGTTCCTGTAAGTATTCTTGTAATTGTCTTATTTATAGTTAAATCCCCCCCTCCAGGAAGCACCCCTAGAGACCGTCTGAGTGACTGCCACTAGAGGTGTTGCTAGGCTGTAATGTAAACACTGCCTTTTCTCTTAAACAAACAGTGTTTACATTGAAAAGCGTGCAGGGACAGACTATACTCACCAGAACAACTTCATTAAGCTGTAGTGGTTCTGATGACTGTGGTGTCCCTTTAAGAGTTGCACGTTTGACGTTGAAAAACCTGGCAACTAGACTCCACGTGCAAAATCTCCAGTGTGATTTGTCTTGGCAGCCATCATGCGTGATTACATCAGGTGACCTGGCAATCTACCAGTACGAATATGGGAAGGGGTATTTAAACCTGATTAGCACTCCTGAGGCTCCCGGTAATGTGAGCCGGGTGAATCGTGTCCAGTGCGTCTACGATTTGCCTTTGTGGCTATTTTCCCTGTAAATTAAACAGATTTGTTTAATTTATTCATTGATCTTAGATCTTAGTTTTTTTTTTTGTGAACAATCGGCTGTTACTAGTGGCTGTATAATGGTTCATTGCACATGAATGTGTTACGTCAGCGACACCTAGTGGCCATTCTATATTATAGCGTTATATATATATATCTCAAATACATTTTTTCAAATCTTTTTTTATGGAAAGATTTTATATTTTACATAAATATATAAATACTTTTATAATGAATACAAAAAATAAAATACATCATATATAGATGTACGTAGATCAAAGACACAAATAATAATTTACAGTAATAATACGATTGCCTAATACTAGGTCATGAATAATTAACATTTAACCTTTTTTGAAATGTAGATAGATTGGAAAAAATAATTTTACTATAAAATTCAATGGTTTAACCCCTTAAGGACACACAACATGTGTGACATGTCATGATTCCCTTTTATTCCAGAAGTTTGGTCCTTAAATAGGAGGGGGTAAGAGAACTGGGTTAATTCTAACCCTTGAAATTACGTAGTGATATGAGAAGTTGCAATTTGTGTCCACACTTCTAAAAATGCAGGTCTGAACCTAGTGCTTCCTAATATGAATTATCATAGGTAGATCCGACTCGCCTATTTAGGATAACTGAGGGAAAGAATAGAACAACTCATATTAATAGAGATCGGCTATATTGACTTTTAATAAAATGTTACTAGGTCCTAATGAATTGATCATTGATGGTGTAACGGCACCCCAAGGCATAAAAGGGGTTAAAAGTCGTTTAGTAGATCTTCCCCTTTCCAGATGCACCAGCAGCTGTAAGCACCAATCTCCCGAACTGCAAACTCTACGAATCCTGGAAACAGCCGAACAGGAAAACCATACGAAAGGGTTACACTCCCGGCGATCAGCATACAATCCAATTCCCCCAATAATGAGACAACACTTTGTTTTGAGGGTTAAGCAGAATCTGATTGTACTGGCACATACAGCCTCTTTTATTCCCAATCCACAAACATAGTACTACCCACAGGGTTTTACAGAACAACCAATCAATCCGTACAATACACACAGACACTCCCACACTAAATCATCCCCTCTGCCTGTGATATGATTACTGAACACAATGGGTGATATAATTATCACAGGCAGAGGAATACAGTTTTTCCACATTATTCATAACTTTGAAAGTATGCATCACATTTACACTTACATTTTCCGAATCAACATACTCCAAATACAAACATATGTCAAAATCATCCAAATTTGTCCATTGGTTCAAAAGATAGATTGAGGTCCTTTGTGACCAAATGAAGCATGGCTTTTCTGCCCAAAACCAGTTCCACAGAGTCTTCTATCCTGGAGATAATTGAGAAGTAATCCAATTATCTCCAAGGACAGAGGCAAAACTCCATTAAGCACATGGCAGTAAAAAGACAGTAAAATACACAAGGTTACATTTATTACATAAAATACAGACATTCTACCTATCCCCAGATAGCTTAGATCTGAGCGCACATTATTACCGGATGGCGCTCAGATCACATACATACAGTTCAATCGCCATGGAGCCAAAGTCTTTCATACAGTCTTTCAGTATACAGCTGGGCTCCATGGCATAGCTATCTGGGGTAGCATGGCTTTAACAGTCCGCAGAAAGGCACAAACCAGCCTTTCTGCAGGGAAAAAGAACAGGGGCCATAGTCTAACGGGAGCAGGCGAGCAACCAGGCTTCTCCAGTGCACAGTGGCGAGGTTGGTTCCGCCACAGATGGCTACGTTGAAATAATTACACTATACTTGAGGGATTTGTCTTTATGTAAATATTTCTCTTTTTTTGTTGTTTTTTTGCACTCACTAGTTAGATCTGTCTTATGTAAATATCACCAATTTTAAGAATAAAGGTTATATTTCTATCTGTATTATTGCATGAGTTTAATCTTTCAATGTATACAGTATACAGCACACGGTATGTGGAGTATAACTTCTAAATGGTAGGCCAAAACCTATTTGGAGCGAAAGATATGGTGTAAGGGGAGATTTCATTTTCACTTCGGTGAATGAGCCCTGACCGTATGTTCACATACTGCATACTATTAACGAACTAAACAAAGTATCATGAATGTATTAATATTATGGCTCAATAAAGTGTTCACAGTATATATTCTTCATTTCTCTTTTAAATGTAATAACTTGTTTATTACCAGAGGGGATACATTCATGGACCTAAAAATGTGCCATTCTGTTACTTGTTAAGGTACCCTAAAGGCACCCAAACTACTTCATCTCAGTGAAGCAGTATGGGTGCAGTGTCCGTCTTTTAGTCTTGCAATATAAAAAAATAAAATCATTGCTGTTTAGTAGATAGGGCAGTGTAATTGCAGGGCTAGCCAAACCTCTTATGGCTTTCTTCCTGACCGGAACTAGAGGCACTTCTCATAAGAGTTTGACTTTGAATGTGATCAAATGCTGATTTATGTGGAATATTGGATTCAATGTTTTACTTTGAGAGGCATTGGATTGGATGAGTGCGGCTCTCAGAAGCTGAAGAGGCAATGCCTGTTGGATGGCGTCATGGAACGGAGGACCTGGTAAGTAAAAGCTGAGTAAACCTTCTCTTTATTGGGAGAAGAACACTATAGCATTAAGAATACATGATGGTATTTGTAATACTATAGCGTTCCTTGGAAATGGTAATTAGAATTATGTTTTGATGTGAAGAGGGACAATTTGTCACTGTTGCACAACACGTTTCACTCATTGCCACAACATCCATTCTGTGAGGAAGAACATACCAATGACAATGAGGTACCAATGACAAAGTCAGAGGAAAATGGAAGGTCCTAAAGAGTGAGTTCAGGGATCTAGGAAGTAAGTTAAAGAAAAGGACCTCCAAGGTAATATTTTCAGCAGAAAGGCAGCGGGAGATTAGAGCGGTCAATGCGTGGCTGAAGTCTTGGTGCAGGAAAGAGGGTTTTGGGTTTTTAGAGCACTGGGCCGATTTTGCGCTTGGGTACAACCTGTATAGTCGTGATGGATTGCACCTAAACGGGAGAGGGTCTGCTGTGCTGGGGGATAGGATGGCTAGAAGTAGGGATCGACCGATTATCGGTTTTACCGATATAATCGGCCGATATTCGGTATTTTCTGCAATATCGGTATCGGCCAATAGGGATACCGATATTGCCGATAATACCTCCCAGGACCGCCAGGCTCATTACAAGCCCGGCGGTCCTGGGGGGGGCGGGCAGCAAGCGTTTACTCACCTCCCAGCAGCTCCCCAGTGTAAATCTCGCGAGACCCGCGGCCAGCTCTGACGGCCGCGGGTCTCGCGAGATTTACACTGGGGAGCTGGAGGAGCTGCTGGGAGGTGAGTAAACGCTTGCTGCCCACCCCACTTCCCTCCCCTCCCCAGCTAAGCCAATGCCACTGGACCACCAGGGATTAACATATCCCCCCTCCCTGGCAAGGCAACAAGCAGGGAGGGGGGACAACAAAAAAGAAATGATAATAATTAAATATATATTAAAAAAAATAATTTAATATAAAAATAAAAAAAAAATTTTTAATAAAAAATGCCCCCTCACACACACACTATTATTATACACAAACACACTGTGTATATAATTCAGTGTGTTTGTATAGTGTGTGTGTATATATAATGCACACTACACAAACACACTGTATTATATACACACACACTATACAAACACACTGCATTATATACACACACACTATACAAACACAAACTGCATTATATACACACTGCATTATATACACACACACACTACAAACACACACTGCATTATATACACACACACTGCTTTATATACACACACTGCATTATATACACACACTGCATTATATACACACACTGCATTATATACACACACACTGCATTATATACACACACTACATTATATACACACACACTATACAAACACACTGCATTATATACACACACACTATACAAACACACTGCATTATATACACACACATTATACAAACACACTGCATTATATACACACACACTATACAAACACACTGCATTATATACACACACACTATACAAACACACTGCATTATATACACACACTATACAAACACACACTGCATCCACTACACACACACACTGCATCCACTACACACACACACTGCATCCACTACACACACACTGCATCCACTACACACACTGCATCCACTACACACACACTGCATCCACTACACACACTGCATCCACTACACACACATACACAGCTCCCCTGTCTAAACACACTGCATCCACTACACGTGGCATGTATATTTTGTGCATTTACCTTTAGAAATAGTTTTTTATTTTCCAAAATGGTAAATGTACAGAATATCGGCAAATTATATCGGCTATCGGCCTGAAAGTTCACAGAGTATCGGTATCGGCTCTAAAAAATCAATATCGGTCGATCCCTAGCTAGAAGGTTGGAGGAGATTTTAAACTAGTAGTAGGGGGGAGGCTCAAAGCAATCTAGAAAATGGAGATAGGATAGAAATGAGATGGGCCTTAGCTCAGAACAATGGGGGTGGGGAGGGGGAAGTTCAGAACAGAGGAGGTATGTAATATTGATTCACAAAAAGTACAAATGACTCATGGTAATATTAAATATATGCTTACTAATGCAAGGAGCCTATATAACAAAATGGGGGAACTAGAGGCAATAGCATACACTAAACAATACAATATAATAGGCATAACAGAAACATGGTCGGATGAGACAAATGGGCACACATTATTTAGGAGGGATAGGAAAAAGGGTGGTGGGGTATGTTTATGTCAGCCATGAGTTCAAGTCAAATCATGTGGAGTGTGACGAGGAAAATGTGGAAGCTTTATGGGTAGATATCTGCTTGGGGCAAACAAAGGGAAATACGTTATTGGTTGGGATATGTTATAAACCACCAAATGTAAATATTAATGAGGAAGAACTGCTGTTAGAGCGAATTGGGAAAGCTGCAAATCGGGGGAACACATTAATTATTGGAGACTTTAATTACCCGGACATAAATTGGGATAGAGTGACTAGTACTTCAGCTAGGGGAATCCGTTTTTTGAATGTGTTAAATGACACCTTTATGTCACAACTGGTACAAGGACCAACTAGAAAGGATGCTTGTCTGGATCTCGTTATAACAAACAATGTTGATCTTTTAACCAACATTCAAGTAGGGGAGCATTTGGGAAATAGTGATCACAATATGGTAACTTTTGAAATAAACTCAAAAAAGCAAAAGCATGTGGGGTATATTAAAACGTATAATTTAAAAAAAGCCAATTTTAATAAGATTAGGGCAGCTCTACAACATATCGACTGGCATGAACGCCTTAGTGATAAAAACACTGAGGAAAAATGGAAACTATTCAAACAAATATTAGGTACATTTCACAGTATGTACCATTGGGGAATAAATATAAAAGAAACAAATTAAAACCAATGTGGCTTAGTAGAGAAGTAAAACAAGAGATTAAAAATAAGAAAAGGGCTTTTAAAGCATTTAAATCGGACCAATCAGATGCATCCTATATAAGATATAAGGAAGCCAATAATACTTGCAAAAAGGCAATTAAAGTGGCTAAACTAGAAAATGAGAAATTGATAGCCAAAGAATGCAAAACCAACCCCAAACATTTTTTCAAGTACATTAATTCTAAAAAAACAAAAAATTAAAGTGTAGGTACACTGAAAACAGAGATGGGTCTGTTAGTCAATGAAGACCAGGAAAAGGCAGAAATTTTAAATAACTATTTTTCTTCGGTATATATTAATGAGGATCCTATGGCAAGAGATATGCATATGATCGCTGCAACAAACTTACAGATAACCTGTGTTCGGATAATTCGAGACAAGGTGCTACAGCTATTAAAGAAAATTAATGTAAATAAAGCTCCGGGGCCTGACGGTATCCACCCACGAGTACTTAAGGAGCTAAGTGGGGAAATAAGTGAACCTCTGTATTTAATTTTTCAAGATTCTTTGGTTTCAGGTATTGTACCGGAGGAAGGCAGATGTTGTTCCTATATTTAAAAAGGGTTCAAAATCCTTGCCTGGAAATTATAGACCTTTGAGCTTAACTTCTGTGACTGGGAAATTATTTGAACGGCTATTAAGGGATAATATTCAGGAATTCATTGGGAAGAACTGTGTTATTGGCAATAATCGGCATGGTTTTATGAAACAGGTCATGTCAAACTAACCTAATTGCATTCTACGAAGAAGTAAGTAGAAATATAGATCAGGGTGTTGCAGTGGATGTGATCTACTTGGATATTGCCAAGGCATTTGATACGGTTCCTCACAATAGGTTAGTCTTCAAACTAAAAGAAATTGGTCTAGATGAATATTCTTGTTCTTGGGTAGAACATTGGCTTAAGGATAGAGTACAGTGAGTTGTCATAAATGGTAAATTTTCAAGCTGGACAAAAGTGGTAAGTGGTGTCCCTCAGGGTTCTGTTTTGGGACCGCTTCTATTTAACATATTTATAAATGATCTTGAAATGGGCATTGAAAGCCATGTATCAGTGTTTGCAGATGACACAAAACTTTGTAAAGTAATAAAATGTGAGCAGGATATTGCCTTGCTGCAGAGGGATTTGGATAGATTGGGGGACTGACCACTAAAATGGCAGATGAAATTTAACGTAGAAAAATGCAAAGTTATGCACTTCGGGGTTAAGAATGCACAAGCAATTTACACCCTAAATGGTAGTGAACTAGGGATAACCACACACGAGAAGGATTTGGGAATTGTTATAGACAACAAATTAGGTAGCAATATGCAATGTCAATCTGCCGTTGCTAAGGCCAGTATGGTTTTGTCATGTATAAATAGGGGCATAAATTCTCGAGATGAAAATATCATTTTGCCTCTTTATAAATCGCTAGTAAGACCACACCTTGAATATGCTGTGCAATTTTGGGCACCTGTTCTAAAGAAGGATATCATGGCACTAGAAAAAGTGCAGAGACGAGCTACAAAATTGATAAAAGGAATGGAGCATTTTAGTTATGAAGAAAGGTTAAAAAATTTAAATCTCTTCAGTTTGGAAAAACTGCGCCTTAGAGGGGATATGATAACATTATTATACAAATATATTCGGGGCCAGTACAAACAATTATCTGGAAATCTATTCATAAACAGGGCTATACATAGGACACAAGGTCACACATTTAGGCTTGAAGAAAGGAGATTTCATCTAAGGCAAAGAAAAGGTTTTTTTTACAGTAAGAGCAATAAGGATATGAAATTCATTGCCGGAAGAGGTGGTTTTGTCAGTCTATACAGATGTTTAAATTGCAATTGGATAAATACTTGCAAAAACATAACATACAGGGATACAATTTCTAATTAGTGGGGTAATAGCTGCTTGATCCAAGGAGACATCTGACTGCTATTTTGGGGTCAAGAAGGAATTTTTTCCTAGTTTGTTGCAAAATTGGAAGCGCTTCAGACTGGGTTTTTTGCCTTCTTTTGGATCAACAGCAAAAGCATATGTGAGGAAGGCTGAACTTGATGGACGCAAGTCTCTTTTCAGCCATGTAACTATGTAACATGACTAAATACATTGTGTTGAGCATGCAAGCCTAGCATAAGAACATGTATAATCAAAGTGACTTTCATCACTTGGCTTTTATTATACACCAATTAATTTCTGTCTTAAACTTTGTTCTCTCATTGTATACAGAAACCCTTTACAATGACGTCTCGTCTGATCCGGTTAAGCCACATCACCCTCCAGGTATCCAATGCTCAGAGAGTTGTCCAGGAGTTGATGACCAAGTATCAATTTCAGCCATTTGCTGCTCGAGGGCTAGATGGTAGAAGTCCAAGCCAAGTGGCCCTGAGAAATGGAGGAGTGGTGTTCATGGTTAATGAAAACAACCAGAAGACTACCAAAGGATCGTCCATGCTGTATGATGCGGCTGTTCCATTGCCATCTCCAGATACCGCTTGCAATGTCAGCTTTGATGTGGAGGACGTACCAGGCTTTTGCCAGCGGCTACTTAGCGAAAGATGCCAGCTGCTAGTTCCTCCTACAGAAGTCCATGATGACTATGGCTCGGTTACATTTTGTGTAGTGAAATCTGTGGTTGGAAATGTGCGTCATACATTAATTGACCGCACACGTTACGGAGGCAACTTTCTTCCGGAGTTCCAGAACCTGAGAAGCGACAGTAATCCTGTTGTTCCTGGTGACTTGACCTGCATTGACCATGTCACTTATGCCTGTCCACGTGGGAGCTCACCACACATAATAAAGTGGTATGAACGATGTTTTGGTTTCAAACATTTCCCTCTGAGCAAAGAAGAGGATTGCGATAGAGGTTTTGAAATTAGTGGGCCCAACATCGGTCTTCGTTTGACTGCAATGGATTCCCCAGAGCTTGGAAAATGTGGTAAGTTGGTGTTGGCAGAATCTTTGCCACAGGAAGGAACCAACCAGTTAGATCTGTTCCTAAATCATCACAAAGAAGGAGGTATTCAGCATGTTGGCCTATTTGCCACAGATATCTTCAAGACTGCTCGGTCCATGGCTAATCAGGGAGTATGTTTTACTACCCAACCTCCAACATATTACTCTGACCCCTCAAAGCAGGACGAAATCCGGGGTGTAGGGCTACAAGCAGAAACCCTCTCACAGTTTGGGATTCTTTTGGATTCAAAGTCCCAAAACAGCGACATGCCAAACGGATACCTTTTGCAGGTGTTTGCCGAGCCCCTTTGGAGCAAGGACTCATTCTATTTGGAACTCATTGAGCGTAGGGGAGCAGGCGGCTTTGGGGAGGGAAATGTCCGTGCTTTATGGAGAGCCCTAAACGACTTTCTTGAAGGATCCACCCAGAAAGACGATGAGAAAATTAGATCAACTGTTGCTTAGTCTACTTTATTCTGCAAAATTATGTATCTACATACACACTGTACACAGTGCACTTTCTACATCCTTCTTCTCCCAAAAATGGAAGTTTTTCATTATAGCAGAAAAAATGGGGGTGATTTATAAAAATGACATTTCATGATTGCTTCAGATTATTACCATTCCTTCCAAAGACTTTGAACTTACTCTAGCTGCCAGGAGAACGTTGAAGGCAAACCGGCTTAAATTAAAGATCCTTGCTTTATATTGGATGTGAAAATCGATGACAAATCGACTTATGGACCAACGGACCTCTTCGGTTATAAGTACATTGCCCGCATGTTCTACAATTTGATCCATGAGAGATGCACTCAACAACACTCCTTAATTAATGTCTTGTTGCACTTCCCCTCTTCCCTCACCACATGTTCTTATTTTTAAAAAAAAACTCAAACCTCTCCTTATTTGTTATATATATAATAAATATTTTGCTGCCTCTATATTCATTGACATTTTTACACAATCTGTGTATAACGTTCCAATGTATTCTTAGTTATGGTTTAAAGGGACACTATAGCCACCAGAACACCTACAGCTTATTGCATTTGTTCTGGTGAGTAGAATCATTACCTTCAGGCTTTTTGCTGTAAACACTGTCTTTTCAGAGATAATGCAGTGTTTACATTACAGCCTAGTGATAACGTGACTGGCCACTCCTCAGATGGCTGTTAGAGATCCTTCCTGGGTCATGGCTGCCTAAAATGCATCCAAACATTCAGTATCTCCTCCCTCTGCATGCAGACACTGAACTTTCCTCGTAGAGATTCATTGATTCAATTCATCTCTATGAGGAGATGCTGATTGGCCAGGGCTGTGTTTGAATCATGCTGGCTCTGCCCCTGATCTGCCTCTTTGTCAGTCTCAGCCAATCCTATGGGGAAGCACTGTGATTGGATCAGGCCACCACTTCTGATGATGTCAGCAGACTGATTTTTTTTTTTTTTTGACAAACAGCATGCAGAGTTACAGCTTCAGGCTTGAATACAGTAAGATTTTGCTATATTTATGGAGGCATGAGGGGCCCAGGGGGGCAAGATGGTGGTTTTAACACTATAGGGTCAGGAATACATGTTTGTGTTCCTAACCCTATAGTGATCCTTTAATACACTTTAAAAAACACTTGTGACTTTCCACCTTTTGTGACATCAAAATTTGTCTTCCTGACATGTATGCTTTTAGATTCCTGCTCCTTTTTTCTTCCTGATGATTTTCCCATTTATGACATTCACAAAGAAAGTTAAATGATCTGTATTGTTAGGTGGTGGTGGGTGGTGGGTGGTTGGGGGGAGGAGATACATTGCAACTTGATTTTTTTATTTTAAAAACAAGTTTTACAGTGAAAATGTGAGCGAAACTTTCAAACGGGTAAAAAGCAGTCTCTCTTCCCTGTGTGCAACTGCGGAGTTAATTGGGTTTTTATTTAACTGTATAAACCCACAGCTAACTGACAGCTTACTCACTTGGAGTTGCTTAAAGTTGGCTTTTAAGTGTGAGTTAAAAAACCAGGAGTTTAAAACGTGGTTTACTGTTTTTCTGTTTTGTTCCCATCAGCATGCATGCAAGCCTGGATGAATCAGGCCAGGGTCTGTACCTGTGTGGCAGGTGTGAGTGATTGTAAGCTTGTATTGGAGATCTGAAATAGCAAAATCGCAACATTGAGACAGATTGACAAACTTTAAAGATGTCTGCTGTTCACTGCGGTAGTGGAGTGGGAGGAGATAAGACCGCTAGGTAACCGTATCATGTGGTAGCAGGGAGGGGAGGAAAGGTTTAGCTAGTCCTGATTTTGTGCAGTCCAACAGATTCCAATCATCTGTTGCTGTATTGGAGAATGTCCCAAACCAGAAGCTGGTGTTGAGCTGAAATATTCTGCACACAAGGTCAGTTTATATCTTACCAGAATATTATATTAAAAAAAAAACATCGGAAAAGATACATATAAACACATATAGTGCAGACCATTCGATTTCAAATATTTTTGTAGAGCACACTTGTAAAAAATTGGGAGTTCACTCACATTTACCAGAGCCTGATTAGCCCTGGCTCTGGGTGGGATAGGCTCCTATGGAGAGGGAAAAATCCCACAATCAGGTATCCCAGGGAAACCAAGCGTACTCTGCAGCACCGTATGGGAGACAGATCCAGGAGCACACCAATGGCGCAGTATAAAATAATATATTTATTGGTTTAACAATTAAAACTGCTTACTCAATAAGTTCTGGGCTTGTGATGTACAAGTTCCCACAAAAAAAGCGCTTGGGTTAAAAGTCAGCAGCTCCAGTTGCTTCCTTGTTTCGGATCCTGGCTCTGCCCACTCGTGACGCAACGCGTTTCACCCACGTGACCTGGGCTTCATCAGACGTCCTATTCGTGCTGCTTACTGTCCATTTGTGTCCATAGCTCCACCTCCTTTCATTTCGGATTGGTGGAGTCCGTGAACGGTTATCAAATATACAAATCCTCTACCTCCACCTGATCTTTCTGATGGAAGCTTTCAGAGTCTTCACATTAACACCTCACAGTTCATATACATCGTCCATTAAACATGTAATTATTCATATTGGGAGATAGTTACATCATTAATGGTCAAAGCATAGATGCATCCTTATATATCACATATTGTAATTACATTACATTTCAATTTTTCCAGTATATTTCCTTTTTTCATTATATATATTTTTTCATTATTTATGTTCTTTTGGCATATCCTCAACATCTGTTGCTAATCCGTTCATTGGTTATTTTATGTTTATGTATTGAATGCACAGTAGTATATATGTGCCTTCAGTTTTGTATGCATAACCTTTTCGGCTGTTTTATGAGAACTTAGACTGTTCAGTGTTTATTCATAAGAAGCTGGCGCGCATACGAGACTGTCCTCACATTTTACGCATGCGCAAGTTTTGATCTGTTTGTTATACAGAGCCGAATGCCGGAAGGGTCGTAAGCCAACAGGAAGTGACTAATGCGTTCCGTGATGTAATGCATTTGACCGCCAGCTGATCGGAAGTCTGAATTTTAAGAGCTGTATATGAAGGAAGAAGCTGCTACAGTATCCCAGATCCCTGAGGAAGTCCATGAACTGGACGAAACGCGTTGGATGCTTATTTGGGACTTATTTTATTTTACACTGTTTATTTGGCTTTTATCCTGCTTATTCGCATTTAATCCAACTATTTGCAGCTCATTGATTTGGAGGTCCACCTTGGGTGAAGATATGCTTGAACACACTGCCTTTTTGCAAGTGCATTTTTAACCATTAAAACGTGTAAGTGTATTACGCTATTGGCTTCTGTTTTCTTCATAATCTGCAGATGCCATTTGGTGTATAGCCCACGGATATTCACCCCTTCCTGGGGAGACATGCCTACAATTTCCTGTGTCTTGTGAGTGCTCTTACTTACCCTTTCCCCCCTTATCACCTTTTTGTAACTATAATACACTATATAACGTTTTTGTTTCCCTAGATTCTGATATATACTGCATCAGGTGGTATTCATTAACATTGTGGAGCTTTTTCTTATTTAATTTTTTTTTTTTTATACAAGTGTTTGTTTGCTTTATCTTAGTGGTGTTTGTGAGGTTCCCCATTGCAGCTCCTGTTTCATCTTTACTTTGTTGTTCTGCACAGTGAAATGGTAGAGTCCATTCACTCCTCCCCCTCACTGACTGTAAGAATGTTATCACCCATTGAAACTTGCTGTGCTGTTTAAAAGTTGAGATAACATTTTCAGCAATTTTACATTCATTATATCAGTGACTATCAGCTTCTGGTAGAGACATCCTTTCCTCTATAGGCTGGTAATAATAACTAGAGTATAAATGAGGGTGAGGGAGGCTTTAAGCATTAGATTACATAATTCAGAATACATGAAATTAAAACAGTTTATACTCGTTATTGGTATTGAAGCTGTTAAAGGTACACTCCGGGCACAAATACTACTGTAATGCATTTTATAAATATTGGCCTCATTAACCCCTTCAGGACGGAGTCAATAGTGCACGTTCTGATCAAAACAAAACGTAAACAAAAACTGGAAAAAATAAGATTTTTTTTTTAAATTTGCATTTCCGTCTGACATTTTCCGTCTGACTGTGAATGTCATAATACTGTTAGGTTTTACTGCAAATAAATGCACATATTTGTAATCAGCGATGTCTCACGAGTACAACAGTATCCCCCATTAACAGGTTTTATGTTGTTTTGGAAAGTTACAGGGTCAAATATAGAACATTCCATTTTTAAATTGAAATTTTCCAGATTAGTAATGTTACCTTTGAGACGGTGTGGTAGCCAGGAATGAGAATTACCTCCATAATGGCATAGCATTTGAAAAAGTAGACAAGCCAAGGTATTGAAAGTGGGGTATGTTTATTCTTTTTTAGTAGCCACTTAGTCACAAACACTGGCCAAAGTTAGCGTTCATATTTGTTTTTGTGTGAAAAAAGCAAAAAACGAATATTTGGCCAGTGTTTGTGACTAAGTGGCTACTAAGAAAAACTGGACATACCCCACTTGCAATACCTCGGGTTGTCTACTTTTACAAATGGTATGCCATCATGGGGGTAATTCTCATTCCTGGGCTACCATACGCTCTCAAAGGCAACATAACCAATCTGGCAAATTTCAATGTGAAAAAAATGAAATGCAAGCCTTATATGTGACTCTCTAACTTTCCAAAACACCATAAAACCTGTACATGGGGGGGGGGTACTGTTATTCTCGGGAGACTTCACTAAACACAAATATTAATGTTTTAAAACAGTAAAACATATTACAACAATAATATAGACCATAAAAGTGCAGTTCGCTTGTAAAAAATGTGAAAAAAGTCACTTTTACTTAAAATATCATCGTTGTAATACAATTTACCAGTTTGGAACACTAATATTTGAGTTCAGCGAAGTCTCCCGAGTAAAACAGTACCCCCTCTGTACAGGTTTTATGTTGTCTTGGAGAGTTACAGGGTCAAATATAGTGCTTGCGAATTAAATTCTCTGCACTTTCTCCCTGTGTTGTCAGGCATGTCAATCAAATTTTAATTAATCAAATCACATAATTACGTTAAAAGATTATTTAAATATACACGTAGAATTTTAATATATGCGCATTTAAAGGTATTTAAATTCTACGTGTATACTAATGTAATTTTTTATGTAATTATATGTATTTATCTATATATATATATATATATAGAATGTCATTCTAAGTGTATTTTGTTACCGATATATATATATATTAATAACAAAATACAGTTAGAATGAAATTACATATGCATATATAATTTATATTAAATTTTGTTTCAATATTTTATTTATTTATTATTTTAATTATACGTATTTATACATAATATATATGTACATCTATTATATATATAATATATATACATATTATAGATATGTAACGTCATTCTAAGTGTATTTTAAAATATATATACTTATATTAATATTAAAATACACTTTTACCGTTCGGCGAGCGGCGTCCTCTCCTCATGACACGCCGCTCGCGTCCTCTCCTCCTCCTTCCCCCAGCGGCAGCATGTCTAACGCTGCACGCTGGGAGCCGGCAAGCATATCAATACGCCAGGGTCACTCACGTGACCCGGCGTTAAAGCGACAGTACAAAAATCACAGTGGGGGGTATAGATACCCCCACGTGTGTTTGTTAATTCTGATTGGAAGTTATCCAATCAGAATTAAGGCTAGGATATTTATACTTACCTTTCCTGCCTCTCAGTGCCCTGTTGTGGTCTTTGCTTTATGTATTGATACTGAACGTGTGCTTTCTGGTTACGTACTCTCTGGCTTGTTATACTGACTTTGTGACTATCTCCTACCCTTTCACCTCGGCTTGTTTATCGTTATTCTGTTTTCTGGTTCCCCTTACTCGGCTTATCTCCTGACTATTCTGTGTGTGCTTAGCCCGGCCACTCTAAGGTCCGGTACTGCACACTTTCTGTGTGTGTGTCTGTGTGTGTGTTAGCGTGTTGGGTTCCCCGAATCGTGACAGATAGGGCGGTTACCTAATGCAGAATGGTGAAATAATCCAAGATAGGGCGGTTAACTAATGCAGAATGGTGAAATATTCCAAGATAGGGCGGGTAACTAATGCAGAATGGTGAAATAATCCAAGATAGGGCGGTTAACTAATGCAGAATGGTGAAATATTCCAAGATAGGGCGGGTAACTAATGCAGAATGGTGAAATAATCCAAGATAGGGCGGTTAACTAATGCAGAATGGTGAAATATTCCAAGATAGGGCGGGTAACTAATGCAGAATGGTGAAATAATCCAAGATAGGGCGGGTAACTAATGCAGAATGGTGAAATATTCCAAGATAGGGCGGGTAACTAATGCAGAATGGTGAAATAATCCAAGATAGGGCGGGTAACTAATGCAGAATGGTGAAATAATCCAAGATAGGGCGGGTAACTAATGCAGAATGGTGAAATAATCCAAGATAGGGCAGATTACTAATGCAGAATGGTGAAATATTCCAAGATAGGGCGGTTACTTAATGCAGAATGGTGAAATAATCCAAGATAGGGCGGGTAACTAATGCAGAATGGTGAAATAATCCAAGATAGGGCGGTTACCTAATGCAGAATGGTGACATAATCCAAGATAGGGCGGTTAACTAATGCAGAATGGTGAAATAATCCAAGATAGGGCAGATTACTAATGCAGAATGGTGAAATATTCCAAGATAGGGCGGTTACTTAATGCAGAATGGTGAAATAATCCAAGATAGGGCGGGTAACTAATGCAGAATGGTGAAATAATCCAAGATAGGGCGGTTACCTAATGCAGAATGGTGAAATAATCCAAGATAGGGCAGATTACTAATGCAGAATGGTGAAATATTCCAAGATAGGGCGGTTACTTAATGCAGAATGGTGAAATAATCCAAGATAGGGCGGGTAACTAATGCAGAATGGTGAAATAATCCAAGATAGGGCGGTTACCTAATGCAGAATGGTGAAATAATCCAAGATAGGGCGGTTACCTAATGCAGAATGGTGAAATAATCCAAGATGGGGCGGTTACCTAATGCAGAATGGTGAAATAATCCAAGATAGGGCGGTTACCTAATGCAGAATGGTGAAATAATCCAAGATAGGGCGGTTACCTAATGCAGAATGGTGAAATAATCCAAGATGGGGCGGTTACCTAATGCAGAATGGTGAAATAATCCAAGATAGGGCGGGTAACTAATGCAGAATGGTGAAATATTCCAAGATAGGGCGGGTAACTAATGCAGAATGGTGAAATAATCCAAGATAGGGCGGGTAACTAATGCAGAATGGTGAAATAATCCAAGATAGGGCGGGTAACTAATGCAGAATGGTGAAATAATCCAAGGTAGGGCGGTTACCTAATGCAGAATGGTGAAATAATCCAAGATGGGGCGGTTACCTAATGCAGAATGGTGAAATAATCCAAGATAGGGCGGTTACCTAATGCAGAATGGTGAATTAATCCAAGATAGGGCAGATTACTAATGCGGAATGGTGCAGACATCCCCCAAGCAAGACACCTGTTCACGGAGGGACAGATCAAACCCCTCACCAAGATGACCGACGCAAACACCCCAAATTTCATGCTTTGCTTCAGATATAAACAGCTGACAGACTTCCTCACCACTCTCCCACAGAAACCCCTCCTGACAAGAGACCTAACTCTCCTAGAGGTAATCTGCACAGACAAAGATCCAATGGAACATGGCATATCAACCCTATACATTATGCTCCTCACAAAACAGAATACACCAACACCTCACTTTATGGGGAAATGGGAAGAAGCCCTAGGGGAAACACTAACTCTCAAACAATGGCACAAAATCTGTGACCTCGCACTACATTGCGCGGTGTCCAGTAAGACACAAGAAACTGCGTATAAATTACTAACATACTGGTATAGGACACCCCAGTCGCTACATGCAATGATACCAACCATAGATAATAGCTGTTGGAGGTGCGGAGATGAGGTGGGAGTGCACCAAAATAAAACCATTTTGTGAAAAGGTCCACAATATCATTCAAAGATTTTCAGATGACCCACCCCCCTTCAAACCGGCACCAATTCTTTTACATCACACGAAAACCCGCACATCCACATACAAAAACTCACTGACAATACGAATTCTGAATGTGGCTAATGGGTTGGTGCCTCTATTCTGGAAGAAAGACATAGCCCCACCGATGGAACTATGGTTCTAACGAATGGAAGAACTCCGTGCTATGGAAGACCTAATATTCCGCAGCAGCGAGAGACCCCAAACCTACCTGAATATCTGGACTCAGTGGATTCTATCCACGGACTCAGCCGACTTCAAATCACTTTTAAAGTAAGACACTTCTGACACCACCAGTGGAGACCGAAAAGAACTTTAATATAAGCGCAACACCAATCACTGAGAGCAAAACTTGCCTTCTATCCACCTTAATACCCTCCTTCTCCCTCCCCCCCCCCTTCAGAAACTCACAGACTCCCTAAGCCCCCGCGCAGGGAGCCCCTTATTAGGATGAGCCGGTAGATAGTGCCCACTGATGACTGAGAGACCATACAACCCACAGAGTGGGGGAGACACGAACCGACATCAAGAAGATAAATGCAATGGGGTAACAACCTCACACAGACACTGTTATTGAATCATTGGCTTTGTTTGACGTTAAACAGTAACTGACCACTGACTAGTAACCATCTGACAACTAATAACCCAACAAGAATGGAGACCTACATGTCTCACAAGTTACCTAAATGTTTAAGGAACCTGCGAGTTCCATGGTTTTACGCTTCATTGACACAGACCTGCGAGTCGTGTATTCCACCATTCTATGTTATGCTTGATTAAAAAAAAAAAAAAATAACGGTATGATGGGAAAACCTCATGCCAAAATAAACATATATTTACAAAAAAAGAGTATTCATTTGGTAATGTTGTTTTGCATCCGACTAACAAAACATTTGTCCATTCTAAGGTCCCAGCTGTGCAGTGAAAACAACCAACCATTTCATGCCATTGTTCCTGGAGATTATGATAGAGAACCTTATTATCACGTAAAGTACGTGGAAAGGACCCAATCAAATGTTACTAACTACAAACACATCTATTAAAGTGACTGAAATCTAATTTTGGGTTCATGGGTTCCAATGTAAAAATCAGTCCTGAGAAAGATGCCCAACAGGACTATGGGAAGATGATAGAAGATGGCAGCCATCAGATTTATAGAGGGGAGTGTAGTGGAGCTGCAATCCTGAGACCGAATAGCTCTGCTGGAATTCATTGGAGCTGGAAAAAAGCGCTGGTCAGTGATTATAGCCCATTCCCCCAGTAACTGGACGACACACAGTTCTGAGAGTCAACTGGTTTATTCAGCTCAAAGCTCAGCTTTTTATGCACAGACCCCTAGCATGGGATCTCCGTTGAAAATCACACAAGCCCCTCCCAGGCGTCCCTGTGTCTGGGAGATAATTGAGTCAAAAGAAGGCTAACTCAATTATCTCTCAGGTACAGGAACTAATACAAATTATACAAAATACCCCAAAAACATATCAAAATATTACAGAAACCCCACAAATCTTACATTCCCAAATAACCCAGATCTGAGCGCCCAAGTTGTCCAAATAGCGCTCAGATCTGTTTGGTAGAACAAACTCACCATTCGGGTAAAGTTTTGACCGTCCGGCCACGAGGTGGTAGCTTAGAATAGTTCCACAAGAAAAGGGTCGGCAGGCACTCTATTTTTGGGGGTTCCAGCACAAACACTGACGAACGCTCCACCTGGCTACCAGGGAGTGAATGCTCCCCCTGTTCGGTGTTCCTATCTCACGAACGCCGTTCTCCTAACTGGTCTGGGAGAGGAACGAGCAGCGGTATAAGATTCTCTGGAGTTTGCGGGCTCCAGACGCTCGACGACCATGTACTGCTGCCTGCGTTCAGGAGACAAAATGGCAGCCTTTCACTACAGCACTTGTTCGGTTCCACGAATGGTGGTCACCAAGGGAAAGCACTTGACTTAATTGTTCCTTTGAGGTTAACAAGCCAGGGGTGGTCGATGTTCGAAGGGTAGGAAAGGGGGGATCACACATGCTCCATTCGGTTCACGAACAAAGGGGTACAGCTCAATTCGGGAAATATGGAGATAGGTGTGGGCAACTGAAGGGAATAGTACATAGTCCACCACCGGGAGTACTGTTTTTCAGGGAAAGGGAAATTAATTATTAAAGTTCATATTCATTTTTTGAGATTCAGATTTCTTAGTGGGGGTAGGGGTTTTGTATGTGATTTGGTATTATTAGTGGGTTTCCTCTCGTAACTGGACAATCATTTTTTAAGACCAGGTAAAAATTAATATAATATCTAGAACCTTGATATCGATTTTTACCTGGTCTTAAAAAATTAAATCACATATGTTAGGATTATGGGTATGCCACCCCCTCCACCCCTTATTTAATGGGTTATGCTTAGCCATTTCTAGGAGTATATTATCATCATAAGTATAATGTAGACTGTGTTTTCATCAATCCCCGGTATTCATTGCCCAAATATTTGTAGTGTATTTGTGCTACGTAAAGTTCCCCATGTGACTCGACTGGCATTTGCTATATTGGTCACATTGTCCCAGTTTTTAAGATCAATAATTGCCAGAGGGTAGTTTGTACAATTGTTGGCTTGTTCACTTAAATGCTATTCGCCTATCTGCTTATCTCTAAATGCATTCTCTGTTATTTCTGCATCCCCCCCCCCCCATTCTTTATTGATACCCACCCGAATGTCATGATTGACCAATCCTCACCTCCTCTATGGTTCTCCACTCCATGGCTTTATTGCAGGCGTTTTTGAGCCTATCATCTCTGTCTTCCACAGTCTGAGTTAAAGAGTTCTCAGTTGCCCGCCCGCCCGCCTGCCCCTCCCCAAGCTCTTTACTACATTTATAGTCAATACAATGTTAAACAAAGATCTGCACACCAGTCAAGCCATAAGACTTGCTTTTCCCACAGAAATCACAAATCTGCAGTGATGTTACTACTGCAAGGGATTCTGGGTGGGAATATGCAAATTAGTTCAACAAAGAATCACATTTTTACCTCATTCCATTTTAAACATGGATTCCTTTTAATCTGTGTTTGCTGCATACAACAGCTTTGAAACAAAACTTAGGAAAAGATGCAAAACCAGTGAACCACTCATGGACAGCTGTTTCATTGTTGATGCAAATCATCAGCATGAGGTTGGTTACTGGCTTGCTATGGAGACTTGGTAGTGCTTGGAAAGCAAAATCCAAATAGGTTATGGTGGGAAAAAAATTGTGATTGTAAACCCCTTCCACCTGAAGTCTGTGGATAGTCAATACAATGTTAAACACAAATCTGCAGTAACCAACCTCATGCTGATGGTTTGCAATGGTGGACTACAATTCTCCCACACTCCCAGACCTAACAACGGTAAATTTGGTGGTGTAGGCATCTTTCTCTCCCCGCAATGTACTTTTAAACCTATCCTCCCTGCCCCTGTCCTATGCTTTACTTCCTTTGAAGTTCACACTGTCCGTCTATTTAAACCCACTCCTTTAAGAATTACTATCAACTATCGCCTTTCCTGTCATCCTAGGCTATTCATTGAACACTTTTCTTCCTGGCTACCCCACTTTCTATCCTCTAGCACTCCTTCCCTCATACTGGGGGACTTAAACATCTCAATCAACAACCTCAACTGCCCTGATGCCTCCCATCTGCTCTCTGTAACCTTCTTCTTTGGCCTCACACAGTGGTCTACTTCAGCAACTCATACAGCTGGAAACACTCTTGACCTCATCTTCACCAATCTCCGTACCACCTCTAATCTCTCCAATGTTCCATTACCTTTATCTCACCACCATTTGTTGACCTTTGACATCGGCATACCCCGTACCCAAATTTCACCATCCTCAACTCTCCAGTCTTGCAAAAATCTCCACTGGCTCCACTGGCATTTTTCCACTAGACTCCAAACTCTCCTTTTACCCATCTCAAATCTCACTTGCCCTAACTCTGCAAACTCACTCTACAACTCCACTCTCTCCTTTCAACTAGCCATCATGGCACAATCTACATTTAAACGCAGCAAGCGCTCCCAATTAGAACCCTGGCACAACAAGCTGACCCGATACCTCCAAAAATGTTCCAGAACTGCTGAACGCTGTTGGAGAAAGTTTCACTCTGCACCTGACTTTTTTCCACTATAAATTTATGCTGCGCTCCTACAGTCTGTCTCTTTCCTCTGCTAAAGTAAATTACTTCAACCCCCTAATAAGCACGCTTGTAAGAAATTATAACCCTCTTACAAATATATTTTTTCTAGGGAATGTGTGAAAAATAAGACACAAATAGTTACAGATTTTAGGATATACACAATATACAATATAACCACAACCAGTCCAAAACTAAAAGATACATAGTAAAAGGGCAATACTTAAAGGGAAACTCCAGTGCCAGGAAAACGATCCGTTTTCCTGGCACTGGAAGGTCCCTCTCCCTCCCACCCTCCAATCCCCGGTTACTGAAGGGGTGAAAACCCCTTCAGTGACTTACCTGAGGCAGCGGCGATGTCCCTCGCCGCTGTCTCCTCCTCCGCGACGCTCCTCCTTGTGATTGCGTCGGCCGGTGGGCGAGACTGATCTCGTCCACCGGCTGAGGAGACCTAATGCGCATGCGCATTACGTCTCCCCATAGGAAAGCATTGAAAAATCATTTCAATGCTTTCCTATGGGGTTTTGAGCGACGCTGGAGGTCCTCACACAGCGTGAGGACATCCAGCGACGCTCTAGCACAGGTTTCCTGTGCTATGGACCAGGAAGTGACCTCTAGTGGCTGTCTAGTAGACAGCCACTAGAGGTGGAGTTAACCCTGCAATGTAATTATTGCAGTTTATGAAAAACTGCAATAATTACAGTTGCAGGGTTAAGGGTAGTGGGAGTTGGCACCCAGACCACTCCTATGAGCAGAAGTGGTCTCGGTGCCTGGAGTGTCCCTTTAAACATGGCTTGGGAAAACAAATACTTCCATGGTGTGACGAGAACAACCTCGCCACATTGCATTGGAGGAGCCTGGTTGCCCGCCTGCTGCCTTTGGATTATGGACTGGCAGCTAAAGGGTTAATTTTACTGTGCAGAAGGATTTATTTCTCCCTTTCTGCACAGCTGTTTGGTAGATTCTATCTACCGAACAAACAGCCTGTTTGCAACCTCCCCAGAGCCGTGGGAAGCCGGCCGGCGCTGTTAATTGGCCACCCAGAAGCTGGAGTGTGCTGCCAATTTACCGCCCTGAAGCTGCGGTTAACCGCAGCTTAATTGCTTGTTACTGGGTGGCCGCTGTTACACTTAGCGGCCGCTAGGTGGCGGCGGTGTTCTGGAGCTCCCCGGGCAGCCAGCGCTTTTCTGCCCGGCTTTCATGCACCAAAATCGGACACTTTTACGTGCAGGCACCGCTGAACCTCCAGCCCCTTGTTCTAATTCGTATGGATTTGGTGAATGCAGGGAAATTCGGTAGTTTGTATAGGTGAATGTTTTAACCCATATAGCTATGCCATGGAGCATATTAGTGTAATTAAAGACTGGCTCCATGGCAATTAAACTGTATTTGTGTGGTCTGCGTGCCATTCACCTAATAATGTGCACTCAGACCTGAACTATCTGGGGATATGTTACATGTCTGTGTTTAATGTATAAAAAGTAACTTTATATATTTTATAGCATATTACTGTATTTGTGTCCCCACATGGTAATGGAGTTTTGCCTTTGTCCTGGGAGATAATTGAATTACTTCTCCAATTATCTCCAGGGCAGAAGGGAGGAAGCCAGGATGCATTGTGGGGATGTTTTACTTCTGTAAGTCTGTAATGTGATACATGTCTGTCTGTGTTACAGTCTTCCATTTGGTCCCCTAGGGGAGTGTCCACCAGGTGGGAGACCTGCATAAATACAGGGGCAGGTAGCCCTCAATAAACAGACCACTGCTTGACCCTCAACACGGAGCCTTGTCTTGTTCTTGGGGCTATTCACTGTATGCTGTTGGAGATTGATTGCTAGGAGTGTAAGCTGATGTCTGCTTTTCCTGTTCGTCTGCTAGCAGCTATTCGTGAGGTTCCAGTTTGGAGTGCTACCTTATTCCCTTGTATGCAGTTCGGGAGTTTGATGTATTCACCTATATCCAATTCGTGAGTTTTGGTGATTTTACAGTAGCTGTGCCTGTCTGTGAAAAGGGGATTATCGCCTAAACGGATTTTTACCCCTTTTCTGCTATAACGGTCCGTTACACATGGTTACACCTAGATTTGCATTAAAGGACCACTATAGTGCCAGGAAAACATACTTGTTTTCCTGGCACTATAGTGCCCTCACCCTCAGGGCCCCCCTCCCGCCGGGCACTAGGGGGTGGAAGGGGTTAAATTTACCTCTTTCTCCAGCGCCAGACTCTCCTCCTCCTCGGCTGAATGCGCATTCACAATGCTTTCCTATGGACGCTCGCATCTTCTCACTGTGAAAATGCGGAGAAGTGCGGAAGCGCCTCTAGCGGCTGTCAATGAGACAGCCACTAGAGGCTGGATTAACCCATATGTAAACATAGCAGTTTCTCTGAAACTGCTATGTTTATAGAAGAAAGGGTTAAACCTAGCTGGACCTGGCACCCAGACCACTTCATTAAGCTGAAGTGGTCTGGGTGCCTATAGTGGTCTTTTAATCTGATATTATGATAACATGCATGGAAAACTGGTTGGCAGTAGTGATGTCCGGAACTGTTCGCTGGCGAATAGTTCCTGGCGAACATGCGCTGTTCGGTCCGCCCCCTATTCGTCATCATTGAGTAAACTTTGACCCTGCCTGTACCTCACAGTCAGCAGACACATTCCAGCCAATCAGCAGCAGACCCTCCCTCCGAGACCCTCCCACCTCCTGGACAGCATCCATTTTACATTCATTGTGAAGCTGCATTCTTAGTGAGAGTAGGGACAGTGTAGCTGCTGCTGATTTGATAGGGAAATTGATAGCTAGGCTAGTGTATTCAGTGTCCACTACAGTCCTGAAGGACTCATCTGATCTCTGCTCTAAGGACAGCACCCCAAAAAGCCCTTTTTAGGGCTAGAACATCAGTCTGCTTTTTTGTGTGTGTAATGTAATTGCAGTTGCCTGCCTGCCAGCCTGTGTGTCAGGCTCACAGCATATACTGTGCCCACTTGCCCAGTGCCACCACTCACTCACTGGTGTCAAAAAAACTTTTTTGACTGTAATATAATAGCAGTCAGTTTCCTTCAGTTTCCTTCACTAGTGTAATATAATATCAGTCAGTTTCCTTCACTAGTGTGCTTTTCAGGGCCTGCCCAGTGCCACCACTCACTCATATCTGGTGTCCCAATAGCTTGCATTTAAAAAAAACTAAACTTTTTGGACTGTAATATAATAGCAGTCAGTTTCCTTCACGAGTGTGCATTTCAGGGCCTGCCAGGGCACAGTGTCACACCAGTGCAACTCATATCTGGTGTAACAGTAGTGTACATTTTTTTTTAAAAATACAATTTTGACAGTAATCGATTGAATAGCAGTTAGTTGTCTGCCAGCGTGTGTGTCAGGCTCACAGCGTATACTGTGCCCACTTGCCCAGTGCCACCACTCATATCTGGTGTCCCAATAGCTTGCATTTAAAAAAAACTAAACTTTTTGGACTGTAATATAATAGCAGTCAGTTTCCTTCACGAGTGTGCATTTCAGGGCCTGCCAGGGCACAGTGTCACACCAGTGCCACTCATATCTGTTGTCACAGTAGCTTGCACGCATAGTACCACTAATCGAATAAAAAATGACAGGTAGTAGCAGGCCACCCCGCAGGGGCCGTCGTGGTCGTGGTGCTGTGATTCCCTTTGGCCCTAGAATAATGCCCAGTGTTCAGAGGCCACGTACCCTGAACTCGAAAAGTTCTGAGGACATAGTTGACTGGCTAACACAGGACACCAAATCTTCTACAGCTTCCGCTCGGAACCTTGACGCACCATCCTCCTCCAGCTTAGCTTCGGGCACCTCTCAAGTTACCACTCGCCCGCCTGCTGCCACCACCAACTCTAGCACCACAGCCGCTTCACTTGATCTGTCAGAGGAGTTATGTACACATCAGTTGGAAGAAATGAGTGATGCACAACCATTATTGCCAGAGGATGTAGATAACAGGGATATGTCTCAGTCAGGCAGCATTACACACATGGACGTACGGTGTGATGATGATGATGTTGTACCCGCTGCTGCTTCCTTTGCTGAGTTGTCAGATACAAGTGAAGCGGTTGATGATGACGATGCGTCCGTGGATGTCACGTGGGTGCCCGCTCGGCAAGAAGAAGAACAGGGCGAAAGTTCAGATGGGGAGACAGAGAGGAGGAGGAGACGAGTTGGAAGCAGGGGGAGGTCGTCGCAAGGAGCTAGTGGCACAGTCAAACAGGATGCATCGGCACCCGGGGTCAGCCAGACAGCACGCCAATCAACGCATGCTGTTGCCACCACCAGAATGCCGTCATTGCAGAGCTCAGCAGTGTGGCATTTTTTGTGTGTGTCTGCCTCTGACAACAGCGATGCCATTTGCAACCTGTGCCAAAAGAAACTGAGTTGTGGGAAGTCCAACACCCACCTAGGTACAACTGCTTTGCGAAGGCACATGATCGCACATCACAAACGCCTATGGGATCAACACATGAGTACAAGCAGCACACAAACTCAAAGCCGCCATCCTCCTCCTGGTCCAGCATCTTCAGCCACGTTAACCACTGCTGTCCTCCTTGCCCCCTCTCAACCATCCGCCCCTCCGTCTCTCGCCTTGAGCAGTTCCTGCTCATCTCCCCCCAGTCAGGTGTCTGTCAAGGACATGTTTGAGCGTAAGAAGCCAATGTCACAAAGTCACCCCCTTGCCCGGCGTCTGACAGCTGGCTTGACTGAACTCTTAGCCCGCCAGCTTTTACCAAACAAATTTGTAGCTATTGGGACACCGCAGTGGAAGGTACCCGGCCGAAATTTATTTGCACAAAAGGCAATCCCCAACCTGTACTCGATTGTGCAAAAGGAAGTAAAGGCATGTCTGGCACACAGTTTTGGGGCAAGGGTCCATCTGACCACTGATACCTGGTCTGCAAAGCATGGTCAGGGCAGGTATGTCACCTACACTGCGCATTGGGTAAACCTGCTGACGGCTGGCAAGCATGGAATGCGTGGCTCTGCAGAGGAGTTGGTGATACCGCCATGACTTGCAGGCAGGCCTGCTGCCACCTCCTCTACTCCTCCTACTCCATCCTCTTCCATAACCTCCTCGGCTGAGTCCTATTCTGCTGCTGCGTCTTGCTCCACATCAACGGCACCCCCCCAGCTCCCCAGGTACTGTTCCACATCCCGGATACGGCAGTGTCACGCCGTCTTGGGGTTGACTTGCCTGAAAGCAGAGAGTCACACTGGACCAGCACTCCTTTCCGCCCTGAACGCACAGGTGGATAAGTGGCTGACTCCGCACCAACTGGAGATCGGCAAAGTGGTTTGTGACAATGGAAGAAATTTGTTGGCGGCATTGCATTTGGGCAAGTTGACACATGTGCCGTGCATGGCACATGTGTGTAATCTGATCGTACAACGCTTTGTGCATAAGTACCCAGGCTTACAGGACGTCCTTACGCAGGCCAGGAAGGTGTGTGGCCATTTCAGGCATTCCTACACGGCCATGGTGCACTTTTCCAATATCCAGCGGCGAAACAACATGCCAGTGAGGCGCTTGATTTGTGACAGCCCGACACGTTGGAATTCAACACTCCTAATGTTCGACCGCCTGCTCCAACAAGAAAAAGCCGTTAACGAGTATTTGTATGACCAGGGTGCTAGGACAGCCTCTGCGGAGCTGGGATTTTTTTTGCCACGTTACTGGACGCTCATGCGCAATGCCTGTAGGCTCATGCGTCCTTTTGAGGAGGTGACAAACCTAGTCAGTCGCACCGAAGGCACCATCAGCGACATCATACCATTTATTTTCTTCCTGGAGCGTGCCCTGCGAAGAGTGCTGGATCAGGCCGTAGATGAGCGTGAAGAGGAAGAGTTGTGGTCACCATCACCACCAGAAACAGCCTTATCAGCATCGCTTGCTGGACCTGCGGCAACGCTGGAAGAGGATTGTGAGGAAGAGGAGTCAGAGGAGGAATGTGGCTTTGAGGAGGAGGAGGAGGAAGACCAACCACAACAGGCATCCCAGAGTGCTCGTTGTCACCTATCTGATACCCGTGGTGTTGTACGTGGGTGGGGGGAAGAACATACCTTCAGAGAGATCACTGAGGACGAGGAACAGGACATGTGTAGCTCGGCATCCAACTTTGTGCAAATGGGGTCTTTCATGCTGTCGTGCCTGTTGAGGGACCCTCGTATAAAAAGGCTGAAGGATAACGACCTGTACTGGGTGTCCACGCTACTAGACCCCCAGTATAAGCAGAAAGTGCCTGAAATGTTACCGAATTACGGCAAGTCGGAAAGGATGCAGCAGTTCCAAAATCAATTAAAAAGTATGCTTTACAGAGCGTATAAGGGTGATGTCACAGCACAACGGGAATCTAACAGGGGAAGAGGTGAAAGTAATCCTCCTCCTCCCACGATCACGCCGGCAAGGACAGGACGCTTTACAGACGTGTTGTTGATGGAGGACATGCGGAGCTTTTTAAGTCCTACGTATCGCCACAGCCCTTCAGGGTCCACCCTCAGAGAATGACTCAACCGACAGGTAGCAGACTACCTCGCCTTAACTGCAGATATCGACACTCTGAGGAGCGATGAACCCCTTGACTACTGGGTGTGCAGGCTTGACCTGTGGCCTGAGCTATCCCAATTTGCGATAGAACTTCTGGCCTGCCCCGCTTCAAATGTCCTGTCAAAAAGGACCTTCAGTGCAGCAGTAGGTATTGTTACTGAGAAGAGAAAAAAGGAAAGTACAGTATTGTCAGTGGGATACACAATAAATAATAAGAGATGCTCAAATACACCTTTGTGAGTTACCCTTTACCCTCACATAAAACAGAAATTACATACAATATAAGGCAGAGTATCTTCTTATTATAACAATCGGGTTAAAATCCTAAAGATAAAATAGAATAGAACACATAATAGTGCAATATTGTCTGTGCAATATAAGTAAGTGCAAGAAATAGATGGAAATTCACTCACAAAATTAGAGCCTATAAATGAGGCTCAATGTTCCAGCGTTGTGGAAAATAGGTTCCCACTACCTTCTTTACACTTCCAGGAGGTGGTAAGAAGTCCAATATCCTCTCCAAGGTAAGTATAAATATAAAGTGCTTTATTGGAATAAGTGCACAAACATAATAAATATAAAATGTAAAAAACAAGACCTTGTTATTGAAGGTGAGTAGTAGAGATTGTCTCTGTTGTAGCAAAACGCGTTTCGCCTCATTTAGAGGCTTCCTCAGTTGCTGTATGTCTCTTTCTGTAGATGTCCGTTTATATAATTCATATTTGGCGCCCTTTTTCCCTGCTTCGGCGCACAAAGCGGTTACTTCCACTTTCGGCATTTGCGTTCCATCGGTGGAACGCATGATTTATTTCTGGGCGGAAAAACGTCACTTCCGGTTCCAGCAGTGGAACGCATATGCTTCAATTCTATTTTTCGGGTAGTGGAACGCATCCATACGTTCCACTTGGATTCCTCCAATATGATAAATCTGATACAGTCCAAGAGCTATTAAATAGAGTCTTTAGCTTGGCATGTAAAATGTAGAATAAGGGAGAATATGGCAGACATTAAAAAATAGGAGAAAAGATAAAAACAATGAAAATATATCTTCAATGTATAACATAACTTAAAACCCAGAGAAGGATAGAGCAGGATGGAAATAAGCACATTTATATAAAAAAGTAAAAAAATATATATATAATATAAACAGTATATGTAAAAAATTATACTTAAATATAAAGATATAAGAAGAAATAGGTCCTATAAAAAAGCATTCAAAACAAGATAAATAATATAAAATATTAAAATCCTAAAATAAAGGGAACATAATTATAAAAAATAAAAAATTAGAAATGGCAAACCTCAAAGTCTGAATTTAAGCCATATGGAATTAAAGTTTTAAAATAATATATAAAACGCATTTCTTCTTTGCCCAATATCTTGATATAATTCCCTCCTCTCCAATCTCGTTTAACTTCTTTAATTGCACAAAAAACAAGTTTTCTGGATTCTGGTTATGGGTAACTTTAAAATGAAGGGATACACTGTGGGTTTCTAAACCGTTTCTGATATTACGAAGATATATTTTCATTGTTTTTATCTTTTCTCCTATTTTTTAATGTCTGCCATATTCTCCCTTATTCTACATTTTACATGCCAAGCTAAAGACTCTATTTAATAGCTCTTGGACTGTATCAGATTTATCATATTGGAAGAATCTGTCACGTTTAAACATTTGTTATGAAGGAACACAACTGCAGATTTCTTATAGCTTGAATATTTATTATAACAATTAGAAGATATTGTGACTTGAGTCCAGAATTACAGGCACTGTAGCTTTAAATAATAAACGGTTTCTTAAGTCCAGAATTACAGGCACTGTAGCTTTAAATAATAAACGGTTGCTTAAGTCCAGAATTGCAGGCACTGTAGCTTTAACTAATAAACGGTTGCTTAAGTCCAGAATTACAGGCACTGTAGCTTTAACTAATAAACGGTTCTTAAGTCCAGAATTACAGGCACTGTAGCTTTAACTAATAAACGGTTTCTTAAGTCCAGAATTACAGGCACTGTAGCTTTAAATAATAGACGGTTGTATTTAGCAGGTTCTGAATCAATTAGAGTCAGCAAGTGAGTTAACAAGTTAGGTGATAAGCAATTACAATAGTTGTTCCATAGAATTTATCTGAAGCAAGGCAGGTGCAGCTAACTTGAATAGTGGATAAGTTGAAGATAGCTGTAGCTGGGTTGGTTTATAGTAAAACTTTGGTAACAGGCAAAAAAGGCTTTTGATATGTAACTCTTATCACAGAGGTTTTACTTAGCTTCCGGCAATTAGAAAACAGGTTCCCGAGTTCTCCTCAGAGGCGGTTATATCAAATGAGATATGTGAAGAGTTCAGCTTTAGTCGTGGATGAGGAGAGGTGAAGGGAACGTGAAGAGTCTTCCAGTCCGGTCCGGTAACAGATGGCTTTCACAACGAAGTTTGTAGCCGGTTCGTGAGTACGGAACGTAGTTCAATAATCCAGCGTCTATCAGCTGGATGCTATCCACTACCCGAAAAACAGAATTGAAGCATATGCGTTCCACTGCTGGAACGCGAATACAGGAACTGGAAGTGACGTTTTTTCCGCCCAGAAAGAAATCATGCTTTCTACCGATGGAACGCAAATGCCGAAAGTGGAAGTAACCGCTTTGTGCGCCGAAGCAGGGAAAAAGGGCGCCAAATATGAATTATATAAACGGACATCTACAGAAAGAGACATACAGCAACTGAGGAAGCCTCTAAATGTGGCGAAACGCGTTTTGCTACAACAGAGACAATCTCTACTACTCACCTTCAATAACAAGGTCTTGTTTTTTACATTTTTTTTTTTTTTTTAAATCTTTGTTTTATTAAGGCATATATGAAGGGTACAGAATAAAGAAAGGGAAATGCAAAAATATTCCACAAAAGACAAGGGTCAATACAGCTGTAACAATCCTATCTACATTTCCGAGATAAACATGCCTCATTTTATGTTTTTATATGGCTTTGAACAGAAGCGTATACTAAACAAGTTATGTTAAGAGTCAAACTAAAACAACGATTATGTGAATCACGTTAAAGAGGATAAACATCGCTAACGGTGTGGTTGCTTAAGTTAGTGTGAAAGTTAGGTTACATGCTGGGCAGGGTTCGACTGCGAGTATTCGTGTCAATTCTGCTTAAGTACACGCTGGGTATCACACAGTAGGCCCCTGGGGAAAGTTACATTAACTTTACAAGCTAGGTACACGCTATAGTTACAGCTATCATAATAAATTGCTTAAGTGAGTGATGGCAGTCGCTGAAGGTTACTATACAGTTGGGTAAGTGTGAAGAACCACAGTATACATCTACACGCTGAAGTTACAGGCTATGGTGAGTAACGTTTGATTCGTGGTTAAACGTCGCTTATGACAGTTGGCTGGCTACATAAATCCTAGATAGCCGGCATACAAACTGGTATAATGGGTAAGTAGTAAGGACCACAATATACAGTTACATGCTTAGGTTATAAGCTATGGTGATTAGCATTTGAACCATGGTTAAACATTAAGTATGACAGTAAGCTGGCTACATAGATCATAAATGCAATAGATGATTAGGCAGGTAAGCGAATAGGCAGACATTACTGAGTGGTTGGTGCAGTTAACGCAAGGTTAAGTTAGCCTTTAGGCTAGCGTTCTATCAATGTGCCTGTTGGGAGTTGGCTATTGTTTAACTAAGGTAAAGGTGAAGTATTCTCACATAGGGGCTTTCTAGTCATCCTATTAGACAGACAGGAGCATATTAGGATAACTAACTGTCACATAAATTTTACGTTGAAAAATAACAGTAAAGAAATGGGAAAATAGGACGGGTGAAGAGTCCCTTGCTGGACCTTAAGTCCCAATGCTGTGTGATTCATCCGATGCCTTGTATGGGCTCCCCCTGCGCTGTCCGCTGTAGCTGTGTCACGGTCTGTGTTTCACCCGGTCGGGCAGTGCGTGGGTGGGGTGTGTGAACGTGGGCTCGCCTCTGCTGTGGCAGGTAGGAGTCCTTGGTGTCAGCTGTCAGCCAGGGGCATGCCGGTGTCACCCTCCTGCTCCGGTCTTGTGGCAGGGCCAGCTGTGTTTCCCCATTAACTCGGGGGATTGAAGAGGCCGGGTATATACCTGTTGAGGTAGGACTCAGGCCTGTGGTGGTGTGTCGCCGCGTGCATGGTGTCTATAGTCTGCTGTCGGGCACCGCGGCTCGGCTGCCGCGCACATGGCCCCCGCCATCTTTGATCTGGGCCCTAAGCCTGTTTGTCGTGCGGCGGTGTTTCTTCGTGTGACTGTGATGCCGCTTGGTGGGGACCGGGATCACCCCCCCGGTCCAGAGGGGGGGGGATCAGGACCGGACCCGCCGGTTTTCTCGGGTTTGCGGGCTCCGATGGGCAGGATAGTGGAGTGGCGGCCGTCCACTCCACTCACCGCCATGTAAGGTCTCGCCTGATGCCACAGGGACCCCACATGTGAGGGACTAATACCCTGGAGCAAGCCTCCCCTCAGCTCCGGTAGCCCGTGGGTAGTGAGGGTCGCAGTTGATGGTCGTTTGTCCCCTCCAGAGGCTCGCTTTTAAAGCTTAGCAGGATATATTTGGCAGGAGCCGAGCTGTCCTGCGACCGCTCAGCTCGGCGGTCCGGCCCCGCCCCTGTTTTTTACATTTTATATTTATTATGTTTGTGCACTTATTCCAATAAAGCACTTTATATTTATACTTAACTTGAAGAGGATATTGGACTTCTTACCACCTCCTTGCAGTGTAAAGAAGGTAGTGGGAACCTATTTTCCACAACGCTGGAACATTGATCCTCATTTATAGGCTCTAATTTTGTGAGTGAATTTCCATCTATTTCTTGCACTTACTTATATTGCACAGACAATATTGCACTATTATGTGTTCTATTCTGTTTTATCTCTAGGATTTTAACCCTATTGTTATAATAAGAAGATACTCTGCCTTATATCGTATGTAATCACTGAGAAGAGAAGTCGCATAGGTCAAAAAAGTCTAGATTACCTCACCTTTATTAAGATGAATGAGGGATGGATCCCGAAGGGACTGACAGTGGGTGATACATTCGACTAAAAAAGGCCTGATGAGGGGGACTACTTAACACACCACTCCTATCTGGTGGCACATTAGATTGCACGTGCAGTGCCCCAAATTTGAAGTAGGAGGGCCGACCAAGCATCTTTTTCCATCTCCCGCTTCCTAAAATCGATGCCTTATATATACGTCCCCTGATAGGGGACGTAACAGGGATTAAACTAATAGGAATAGTACTACTTAACACACCACTCCTATCTGGTGGCACATTAGATTGCATGCGCAGTGCCCCAAATTTGAAGTAGCAGGACCGACCAAGCATCTTTTTCCATCTCCCGCTTCCTAAAATCGATGCCTTATATACACGTCCCCTGATAAAGGACGTAACAGGGATTAAACTGATAAGAATAGTACTACTTAACACACTACTCCTATCTGGTGGCACATTAGATTGCACGCACAGTGCCCCAAATTTGAAGTAGGAGGACCGACCAAGCATCTTTTTCCATCTCCCGCTTCCTGGGTGGAGGAAGAGAGACCTTCAATGACATCAGTGAGGACAAGGAACGGGACATGGCTAGCTTGGTATCCAACCTTGTGCAAATGGGAAATTTGCGGTTGTGCAAACGGACTGTTTGCGGTGCGTTAAACGGGGAGTTTGGTCTGTCACTGTGAAGCGGGCGTAACCCTTACACTACCTAATCGATACAACATCATACCTGATTTTTTAAAGCACGTTATTCCAAACAATTTAGCAATGTTAGGTGATTTATGCCCTTTATGGATTAAAACCAGACTCTGCATCAACTATGTAATTTTCCATGGGAGTTTTGCCATGGATCCCCCTCCGGCATGCCACAGTCCAGGTGTTAGTCCCCTTGAAACAACTTTTCCATCACTATTGTGGCCAGAAAGAGTCCCTGTGGGTTTTAAAATTCGCCTGCCCATTGAAGTCTATGGCGGTTCGCCCGGTTCGCCCGTTCGCGAACATTTGCGGAAGTTCGCGTTCGCCATTCGCGAACCGAAAATTTTATGTTCGCGACATCACTAGTTGGCAGGAGAACTTCTGGAGGGATGTAAGCTTTTGTTTTAGCAGGGTGTTGTAAAATGCAACTGAAAGTTTTGATCCTTATCACACTGTTATCAAGGAAATGACCCCAGGTTGTGAAACCAGTCACATACACAGAGAGTTACATACAATATATAGATACAATATATAATGTTTGCATATCAATTTACCACCCAGAGGGCGAATGACTCAAACAGAAAATGAGCCCTCTCAAATAAATACACCATCTTTATTATTTGTGTTTTAAATGATCATGTGTGTACCTGCCACCAACTTACCTGTGCAGAACTCAACCGGTTCGTGCTCCACTGTCTGCCCGTTGCGGACATGGCCCGTGCCTGGGCATGTACGTGAGAACTCTTTTTACCTAAACACTCTTATCTTTAACTATGCTTTTTTACTTATACGTTTTTCATACCATCGAAGTTTTCGTTAATTTGCTTTACGCTTCAAGAAGCCATCCACTTAGAAGCATGTTTCATGTATATTTTGAACTGAGGCAAGAGCATCAATGACTTACTTATCACCTCCATGCTTAGATTAATACCGAGCAGGCATTTGTTTATAGCCTTATGTAACATTGTCGTTGTCTAACATGTGCAGCGTGATTGCTTAGAGCAAGGCAAGCTTTATTGTTTCTCTTAAACTATGTTAGCTGCAGGACAGTGCTTTGTCACTATAGCCTTACGTCTACACACCATCGCCCCGCCCAATCCACTGTTCCTTGCCTTGTATTGCAGGGGACTGACCACATTATAATCTACGCATTACATCTTATACATGCCTGCCGCTAATAGGCATTGTTACACTATTTACCACACAAAGCGCATCACTTACGCCTGCCTCTAAAATGCTTCGTTACACTACACACTGCCTCACTCTAAAAATAGGGCACAGCTGCTCCACTATGCAAACACCTTCTGTTAATCTACATTACGAGATCACGCACCGTTCCTCTGCTGGCATAGAAGATGACCTAACAATCTCAAGCAACCACCATCATTCTTTGGTTATATGTTGTTAAAATTTGTAATATTATTTTCATTAAGCATACTCATTGGTTACAATAGAATTGTTTAAATATTGAAAGCTAGACCTGTGCATATCCATGCCATTACTACAGAGTTTAGGGTTTAACATTAACGCAATGCCACCGTGGTGGCAAAGTAAGAGAGCTCACGACTAGCACTTATCCCTCTTATCTGTGAGATGGCGATATGTCTTATCCTTTTAACGTGCTGTGCTTCTAGACAGCTTGCTACTGGCCACTTCCATGCCACCTAGTTCGTGTGTCTGACGGCCTAATACTTGAACTACGCATTCTCTTAGGAGCACAACCATAAGCGTACAATACTAGAGTGTGTGCATACCTAGCCTGGCATAGCCATCACTAACGATAATCTACTAAGGTACCATATCTCGTTCGCTACATGTCTTGGCACGTGTATTACTGCTTACAATTTACTGAAATCGCATGATTTGATAACCTTCTGTTCCAGCATTTTATTACTCGTTATGGATGTCATATAGCTTGTTAATCTCACATTATATATATAAAACTGTGCTGTCTATTCTGCCACAAATTGTACTGCTAATGCTATGCTTGCAACGGCTGTTGTGGCCTTGCACGTCTATTGTTATTCCAAGCACGAATAAAATAAAGAATTTAAATGATCATGTTTTTTACTGAGACACAAATGACCTGACAACCACATATATTTATAATTTAGGGTACTGCGAGGCATAATTTAGCCAAATCATTGAGGCACTCACAGTTATCAGATTTCACCAATAATTTGAACTCCTTCAGCCATATCTGTAACCTTCCATTACCCTCATAGACTCGGCATAGGTTCACTGCAACCATTAGATTTCACTCCCATCACGCTCAGTTACCTGTTGTCAGGATCGGGACAGGGATCCAACACGCAGAGTACAAACAGTAGCCAGATACGTATACCGGACCTTAGAATGGCCGGACTAACGTAAGTAGTACAGTAGAGAATAGTCAAAGACAAGCCGAGGTCGAGGGTAACAGAAGACAGGTAAGCGATAGACAAGCCGAATCAAGGGTAACAGAGATAAGCAGAATAGAGCAAACAAGCCGGGTCAAAACCAAAAGGGATAACTAGAAAATACGAGCACTGAGTGACTAGAACAAGCTAGAACCACGACAGGGCAATGAGCTAATGAAAGAAGCACTGTTAAATGCCCTGTTCAGATAAGTAGACACACCTCCGTCGAGTCCTGATTGGTCCTGAACCAATTGAGTGACAGGTCGTTCCGGGTTGACGTCCTGACGTCGACCTCCGGGCGTCATGCTATAAAAGGGAGTCACTCCCTCGCGGCCGGCTTTGCATGACCGGATGGACCGCGAGGAAGAGGGAAATCAGGCCGTCCGGATGGATGAACGACTAAGTCTCTACCTCTCTCGGAGGTAGAGACCTCAGGTACCCTGACAGTACCCCCCCTCTCAGATACGCCCACCGGGCGGAAGTAACCAGTACGAGAAGGGAAGCGAGAGTGAAATGCCCTGCGGAGACGGGGAGCATGAACATCCTCCTGAGGTACCCAACTTCTCTCCTCAGGACCATTTCCTCTCCAATCGACCAGATATTGTACTTTCCCCCGGGAGATTCGAGAATCGACGATGGAATTGACCTCATACTCCTCCTGACCCTCCACCTGAACAGAGCGAGGAGGGGCGATCGTGGAGGAGAATCTGTTACAAACTAGTGGTTTCAGCAACGAAACATGGAACGAGTTAGGAATGCGTAAGGTAGTAGGCAAAGCTAGACGATACGCAACTGGGTTAATTTGAGCCAGCACCCTGTAAGGACCAATATACCGGGGAGCGAACTTCATGGAAGGCACTTTTAACCGAATGTTTCTAGTACTCAGCCATACTCTCTCGCCTGGAACAAACACCGGTGCTGCCCTTCTACGTTTGTCAGCGTGTTTTTTCACCAGCATAGAATTGTGCAGAAGAATTTGTCGAGTCTGGTCCCACAACTTCTTCAAATTGGCAACATGGACATCAACCGACGGTACCCCTTGGGAAGAAGAGTCCGAAGGAAGAATGGAAGGATGAAAGCCATAATTCATGAAGAAGGGGCTAGAATGCGTAGAATCACAAACGAGATTGTTGTGCGCAAACTCCGCCCAAGGAATCAAACCGACCCAATCGTCCTGGTGTTCAGAAACGAAACAACGTAGATATTGTTCAACTTTTTGGTTGGTGTGTTCAGCAGCTCCATTGGACTGAGGATGGTAGGCAGAAGAAAAATTCAATTTGATGCCCAGTTGAGAGCAGAAGGATTTCCAAAAACGGGAAACAAATTGGGAACCTCTGTCCGATACAATTTGGGAAGGTATCCCATGTAAACGGAAGACCTCCTTAGCGAATATCTCTGCTAATTCGGGCGAAGATGGAAGTTTAGGTAAGGGAATGAAGTGAGCCATCTTAGTAAATCTGTCCACCACAGTGAGGATAACAGTCTGCTTTTTAGAGATAGGCAAATCAACAATGAAGTCCATAGCCAAACAGGACCATGGCTTTTCAGGAACCTCTAGAGGGTGCAGAAATCCGCATGGGAGCGAATGAGGTAGCTTAGTCTTGGTACAAACTTCACACGCCCCGATGAATTCTTTAATATCTTTACGTAAATCAGGCCACCAGAAATATTTAGAGATCAAAGTATACGTCTTGAGAATGCCAGGATGCCCAGCCACCTTGCTGTTATGGAAACAGCGTAACACTTCTAGTTGGAGAGTGGCGGGAACGAAGTGTCGATCCCCAGGAGTCTGTTTGGGCGCAAGATGCTGAAATTTCATGATTTCAGTAAGCAACGGAGAGTGAATCCTGAGATTCGTGTTAGCGATGATGTTACCCTTAGGAACTATCGAGGAAAGGACTGGCTCAGTTATAGTGAAGGGTTCATATTGACGAGACAAAGCATCGGCTTTAGAGTTCTTAGAACCAGGTCTGTAAGTAAGTACATAATTAAAGTGAGTAAGGAACAAGGACCAACGAGCTTGTCTGGCGGACAGGCGCTTAGCCTCCCCAATATAAGACAAGTTCTTATGGTCCGTTAAAATAGTAACAGGGTGTAATGTCCCTTCTAGTAAATGTCTCCACTCCTTTAAAGCCTTAATGACCGCTAACAGTTCCCTATCACCGATGTCATATCTGCTTTCAGGCCCAGATAATTTCTTAGAAAAGAACCCTGTAACGGACCGTTTCACTTACAAGAGGATAAAACCCAGTTTAGGCGATAATCCCCTTTCCAGATGCACAGGCAGCTACTGCAAACACCATTCTCCCGACTGGAACCACACGAACACTGGAACAGCTGAACAAGAAAAGCAGACCTCGGCTTACACTCTTGGCAGTCAGCATACAATCCCATTCCCCCAAAGACCGAGACGACACATCGCTTTGAGGGTTAAGCAAGAACTGTGGACTGGGACACCCAGTCTGGCTTTTATTACAACCAAGTACATACAGGACACTCCCAGGGGGAGGATGAATTTAACCAATCACATGGATGTACCTCCCACACATTTCCTCCCCTTAGATTAGCACTTAACATAATTATACCGTACACCTTTTTCCCCAATTCCTGGATGTACCCCAAATACATATGCTACACCTCCCCTGATAGCCCTTATTCAGGGGGACAACATATCCAAGAATCAGGTAATTCGGATGAATGGCTCGGGAGATATGAAGTTCCAAAGATTTGACCGACCGCATGGGTAAAGTATCCGAAAACAGTTCCATGCATTTTGGCCCTGCGGTCGGTCACAAACAAGGGAATGAAAACAGACGAATTGCCTGTGTTATAGAGCCTGGAGAGGGTTTGAATGAATTCCCTTGTTTGTGGGGTTCTTTCTACCGAACGGCGGGTCATTCGGTAGTTTCCATACGAATTTCTGGAAGTATGGAGGTCTCAGCGGTGTTTGCCTAGTCAAGTGTCCGATTTTAGTTCCAGACACTCGACGGCAAAACACCGCTGTTCGGTAGTTTAAGATGGCCGCCGCCACGTGTTTGTTTCCCGAATGGCGGCCACCCAGAGGACAAAGAATACATTACATGGATTGCCAATTACCCGTTTGCAACATTGTTGCAAACTGTAATTGGAGGCACACTTATTCCTGGGTGGTCTGGTTGTTCGGTAGTTTCACTCAATATAATGAATGGAGTGATTCTACCGAACAATCAGGTGAATGCTGCATACATATCCCAGGTTAAACTGCATACAAAAATACATACATGACATTAAAGTATTAAAGGCAGGATTACTGTACTACGCTCCACAGTCTTAAAGGTACAGTATCCCAAAAGTCCCCATAGATCCACGGATGGCCCTTAAAGGCCCAGTAGCAGTAATATACATTATTACATGCCCAAATATAGTTTTTCCAGTACAATATGTCCAGGGGCCATAGTCGCCGGGCAGGAGGCTAGCAGCCAGGCCTCTCCAGTTCACAGTGGCGAAGCTGGTTTCGCCACATTTCTCCCCTTTGCCAATTAGACTAACAGGGTACCTGACTTTCTGCCGGTCAGTGCCCTGGTTAGTCCAGCAACCCACCCACAAAACAGAAATAACAGAGCAGCCCACCCACACTAACCGGTTACTACATCTGGGTGAGGAAGAATTTTGTCCAGGTTCTGGTGTTTCACCACTGCTGGGTGGGAGACTGGTAGGCTGCCTTGGTGGGTTGCTAAGGGGGCAGAGACCAGCGGTACTCTGTCCGGTTGCCAGCACTACCACGGGAGTAGTCTGGTGGGCGCCTGGTTGCTGGAGACTGACTGTCTCCCCTTTAGGTGCACAGCTCGACTGCCGGAGGGGGAGACCGACTGTCTCCCCTTTGGATCCATCACACTGAGGCTGGGGAACAGGACCGACCGTCCCTATCCCTTGTGCTGTAAGTGCAGAGACTACGGTCCCATCTGCACAGTTGTGGGGCTTAACATCTCCCCTTGGTGGGTTAGGTTGCCGTGGGAGAGAGGGTGTAACAAGTTCCTCTCTCTGGATGGCAAACTGCCACTGGGGAGAAAGGATGGCACCTTCTGCTCCCTGGGGTACACACTGCCGCTGGGGAGGAAGGATTGCACCTTCTGCTCCCTGAGGTACACACTGCCGCTGGGGAGGGAGGACGCTGCTCTCCTCTCCCTTCACCTCACACTGCCTTCCTGGCACATCACTTTGTTGCTGGGGGGCAGGAACAACAACCTCTGCCCCCTGTAACTCAGCCTGCCGCTGGGGAGGATGGACGACAGCATCAGCTCCCGGAGACACACACTGCCGCTGGGGAGGAAGGACTGCACCTTCTGCTCCCTGGGGCACACACTGCCGCTGGGGAGGGAGGACGCTGCTCTCCTCTCCCTTCCCTTCACACTGCCTTCTTGGCATATCACTTTGCTGCTGGGGGGCAGGAACAACAACCTCTGCCCCCTGTAACTCAGCCTGCCGCTGGGGAGGATGGACGACACCATCAGCTCCCGGAGACACACACTGCCGCTGGGGCGGGAGGACGCTGCTCTCCTCTCCCTTTACTTCACACTGCCTTCCTGGCATATCACTTTTCTGCTGGGGGGCAGGAACAACAACCTCTGCTCCCTGTAACTCAGCCTGCCGCTGGGGAGGAAGGACGACACCTTCATCTCCCTGGGACACACACTGCCGCTGGGGAGGAAGGACGGCACCTTCAGCTCCCTGAGATACAATCTGCCGCTGGGGAGGAAGGACGACACCTTTAGCTCCCTGGGACTTACTCTGCCGCTGGGGAGGATGGACGACACCATCAGCTCCCTGGGTTACACACTGCCGCTGGGGATCTGGGCCGACTGCCCAGCATCCCTGTAGGGCCGGTAGAGAGACCTCGGTCCCATCTCCACCTGCCTGTTGTGGTTCCTCACAGGACCAATCTATGAGGACCCCTACTTCGGGTTCTTCCTGCCGCCTCGGGGGGGGGCGGCTAACCTCCTCGGATGCAGCCTCTACTCTGCTGCTGTACCACTCTTCCTGCTCATCATACTCTTCGTCCATCTTTGAGTTTTGCTCAGCCATGACCTGGTTCCAGATCCCCTGGAATGTGTCCATGGATATATAACCCCCATACTGGGCCACTTGCTGCCTCACCTTGGCCATAAAATCATCTTCAGCGTCAGAGCCTTCCATACTTGTCTGCTCCAAGTCGCTGGATACCTCTGCTGCCAGGGGCGCTGCACGAATGCTAACGTTGCCCTCAATTTGTAACTCCAAGGAATTGGTGTTCTGTAGCTGTCCTTCTGGCTGTGGGAACGATCCCGCCGCTTGCCACCAATTGTAACGGACCGTTTCACTTACAAGAGGATAAAACCCAGTTTAGGCGATAATCCCCTTTCCAGATGCACAGGCAGCTACTGCAAACACCATTCTCCCGACTGGAACCACACGAACACTGGAACAGCTGAACAAGAAAAGCAGACCTCGGCTTACACTCTTGGCAGTCAGCATACAATCCCATTCCCCCAAAGACCGAGACGACACATCGCTTTGAGGGTTAAGCAAGAACTGTGGACTGGGACACCCAGTCTGGCTTTTATTACAACCAAGTACATACAGGACACTCCCAGGGGGAGGATGAATTTAACCAATCACATGGATGTACCTCCCACACATTTCCTCCCCTTAGATTAGCACTTAACATAATTATACCGTACACCTTTTTCCCCAATTCCTGGATGTACCTGTCAGGGTACTCACCTGTGAGACAGACGGCCAGACGTGGTCGCCCCTGGAATTCCCAACAGGGGACTTGAACCGGGGTACTTATCTATCCCAGTCCTGCTCTCTGCCTCTGAGCCACAGCAGCTTTACCTGAGACTTCTGATTCCGGTCTTGTTCATCCTGGCTTGGCTACTACACCGGGGGCTGCACCATGACTTGTCTGCTTCTCACCTGACTCTGATCTTCATTAGCAGGGTATTTAAACCCAGCCTCGCCCTGCACTCATTGTCAAGTCTTTGATCTGTGTTCCTGTGTCGTACCAGTGTTCCTGTTTATTCTGCTTCGTATATTTGACCTCGGCTTGTGACTACGTTTATTCTAACCTCTGGCATCCTTTGACCTCGGCTATCCCTCGACTATCCTGCTGGTTCTGTCCTTGCCTGTCCTGCGAATTTGGTACTGCATCCTGCACAGCCCCCGTGCACAGACCCACAGGCCAGGTGAATTCTTACCTGACCACCTCGGCCTGTGGCTATCTGCAAGGGTGAGCGACATATCTGCGCTACAGACTCCCAACTCAGGTAAGACCCTGACAAAAGACTTGACCAATATGGAGTCCGCAGAAATGTGCTCACCCTCACTCCAGCAAGTGTCCAGCCTGGCCCAGATTGTTTCGGAGTTGCAGCAGGAACTTTTTTCTCTTAAAGGCGCAGTACATCCAGCTCCGGAACCCTTTGCCATCATGCCCGACAGATTTGATGGTAACTACACGTCCTTCCAGTCATTCAGGATGGATTGCGAGGTATTGTTCTCTTTAAAGCCTCGAACTTACGCCACGGATTTCATCAGGGTCAGAGCGGCTATCAACCTGTTGTCTGGACGCATTAAAGTTTGGTCTTACCAAATGTTGCAGAGGAAGAGTCCTGTCCTTGTCAGCTGGGAGTCCTTTATTATTGCTTTGGACTCACAGTGCAGGACCACTAAGCCCAAGCCAGCTCAACCTACTAAAAAATCGCGGAGTCTACGTCACCACGCCCCAGTGATGCCCTCTTATGACCCAGTTCCCAGGAGAACTCCAGAGGTATCCTGTGTTCAACTTGATCCTGAGGAGCCTATGCAAATTGGACGTGTCCACTGCAAAGTCACACCGGGAGAAAGGGACCGAAGGAGAAGCCATGGTCTGTGCTTTTACTGTGGAGAAGGTGGACACTTCATCACGCTTTGTCCTGTTCGCCCTCCTAGACCTCCTGCTCCAGAGTCGTCTGCCTTTACTACCAAAGTTGCTTCCTGTATTACCACCACTACTTCCTGCCCACTTGAAAAGGATTTACCTAAGGATTGTGTCATTGCTTCTAATGGCACTACGGTCTGTAAAAAAGACTTGGAAGTGTTCGAAAAAGCACTGCTAGCTGCGAGCACTGTCCCTCCCGAAGTTGTGGAAGTTTTTGTCACCCCTACCCGGAACCTAGACCGATCGTCAGCTGTACCAGAAGCTGGTACTGGGAAATCCCGAGCTAATCAGGGATCCCATACTGAGGACTTTCACTATGGGGACTCGACGGATTCTGAGAGTGACTCTGGAGAGACGGATTGTTTCAATGAGGAGCCTACCTACGCCCAGAGGTCGTTTTTGAAGGGGGAGGTACTGTCAGGGTACTCACCTGTGAGACAGACGGCCAGACGTGGTCGCCCCTGGAATTCCCAACAGGGGACTTGAACCGGGGTACTTATCTATCCCAGTCCTGCTCTCTGCCTCTGAGCCACAGCAGCTTTACCTGAGACTTCTGATTCCGGTCTTGTTCATCCTGGCTTGGCTACTACACCGGGGGCTGCACCATGACTTGTCTGCTTCTCACCTGACTCTGATCTTCATTAGCAGGGTATTTAAACCCAGCCTCGCCCTGCACTCATTGTCAAGTCTTTGATCTGTGTTCCTGTGTCGTACCAGTGTTCCTGTTTATTCTGCTTCGTATATTTGACCTCGGCTTGTGACTACGTTTATTCTAACCTCTGGCATCCTTTGACCTCGGCTATCCCTCGACTATCCTGCTGGTTCTGTCCTTGCCTGTCCTGCGAATTTGGTACTGCATCCTGCACAGCCCCCGTGCACAGACCCACAGGCCAGGTGAATTCTTACCTGACCACCTCGGCCTGTGGCTATCTGCAAGGGTGAGCGACATATCTGCGCTACAGACTCCCAACTCAGGTAAGACCCTGACAGTACCCCAAATACATAACGTGTATGTATTACACAACGTGCTGTGCTTCTAGACAGCTTGCTACTGGCCACTTCCATGCCACCTAGTTCGTGTGTCTGACGGCCTAATACTTGAACTACGCATTCTCTTAGGAGCACAACCATAAGCGTACAATACTAGAGTGTGTGCATACCTAGCCTGGCATAGCCATCACTAACGATAATCTACTAAGGTACCATATCTCGTTCGCTACATGTCTTGGCACGTGTATTACTGCTTACAATTTACTGAAATCGCATGATTTGATAACCTTCTGTTCCAGCATTTTATTACTCGTTATGGATGTCATATAGCTTGTTAATCTCACATTATATATATAAAACTGTGCTGTCTATTCTGCCACAAATTGTACTGCTAATGCTATGCTTGCAACGGCTGTTGTGGCCTTGCACGTTTATTGTTATTCCAAGCACGAATAAAATAAAGAATTTAAATGATCATGTTTTTTACTGAGACACAAATGACCTGACAACCACATATATTTATAATTTAGGGTACTGCGAGGCATAATTTAGCCAAATCATTGAGGCACTCACAGTTATCAGATTTCACCAATAATTTGAACTCCTTCAGCCATATCTGTAACCTTCCATTACCCTCATAGACTTGGCATAGGTTCACTGCAACCATTAGATTTCACTCCCATCACGCTCAGTTACCTGTTGTCAGGATCGGGACAGGGATCCAACACGCAGAGTACAAACAGTAGCCAGATACGTATACCGGACCTTAGAATGGCCGGACTAACGTAAGTAGTACAGTAGAGAATAGTCAAAGACAAGCCGAGGTCAAGGGTAACAGAAGACAGGTAAGCGATAGACAAGCCGAATCAAGGGTAACAGAGATAAGCAGAATAGAGCAAACAAGCCGGGTCAAAACCAAAAGGGATAACTAGAAAATACGAGCACTGAGTGACTAGAACAAGCTAGAACCACGACAGGGCAATGAGCTAATGAAAGAAGCACTGTTAAATGCCCTGTTCAGATAAGTAGACACACCTCCGTCGAGTCCTGATTGGTCCTGAACCAATTGAGTGACAGGTCGTTCCGGGTTGACGTCCTGACGTCGACCTCCGGGCGTCATGCTATAAAAGGGAGTCACTCCCTCGCGGCCGGCTTTGCATGACCGGATGGACCGCGAGGAAGAGGGAAATCAGGCCGTCCGGATGGATGAACGACTAAGTCTCTACCTCTCTCGGAGGTAGAGACCTCAGGTACCCTGACACCTGTGCCACCAGCACTGCTTCCATCACACTGTTCCTTTAACCCTGGCCTTGCTTACTTTGAGCTATTAGACCTCTGACCTCTGCCCACCATGATACCTGGTGTATTTTCACACCAACAGCAGTTCATTTGCTGTTCACTTGCATAGTGCATTGAAGAGACCACACAAGGGAGAAACACAGTTTATTGTTTGGAGTGGGGATCTGAGTGGATGTGTTTGTGCACATTTATTGAAAGTTTATTAAAGGTTGTATAGCTGGAGTGGGTTTGTGTTTGAGCCCTTGAGGATTTTTAATAAGTTTTCGATAGGCCCTTGGCTTCTGGAAATTAATAGATACCTAGCACAGAAAGTGCGCAGTGTTACAGTATGCAAATCACTAGTGGTTGGATTATCATCCTTGTCTCAGTATTACCGTCTGGATTCACAAGTGGTCATCTAAAACATTGTAAACACAAATGTGAGCAAAATGCAACCAGTATTAATGTGTGCTTAGGAATACGTCCTCATAACAGTATAAAATAATTTACTATAACGTTACTAAAACCATAAACATTTAACTCCTTGTGGAAAACCAAATAGAGCAAATAGAAAATGCAAAATCATAAATTGTCACTCACCCCACCTTGACTCAAGACAATACAAAATATACAAAAGTGTCCAATTTGCCTATACGCTATACCCCACCTTGAGAGTATAAAAAAAAAAAAAAACAAAAAAAAAAAAGCATAATCATTATCATTCGATTGTTCACCCCACCTTGAGAGTATATAAAAAAAAAAAAACAAAAAAAAAAAAGCATAATCATTATCATTTGATTGTTCACCCCACCTTGACTCAAGGCAATGTAAAATATATGAAATGATCGGTTTTCCCTATATTCCTTTGAGAGTGTTAAATACAAATAAACGCATAATAAAACAACAAAGTCAAAGAAGACGGAGAGAGAAAAAAAAATAGATTGAATGCTACCGTCACCTTGAGATATTGAAATGTCTGCAGTTTGGCAGCGTGCAATCTAAAAAAACCTGACAATAATCTGCTGCCTTTCAAAAAAAAAAAAAAAAAATCAGCTTGAGGCTATTTTTGTTGGTAACCAAACGAAAAAACACAACAACAAAAATGTTCTGTTGTAAACCGACAGACAGTCACACTATCACATCTCTCCAGTGGGATCGAGGCATGAGCCTCACAATGGGAAGAATTCACCTAATCTAGGAATATAGAAAATTAGTATTCCAGCATCAAAAATACAAACTAAATAAAACATAGCTGGCAGTGCAGGCGTGCTAAACTAATAAAAACTAAAATAATTTGGAATTTGGACCACCTGATTGTAATGAATACATTTAGAGGCTTATCCTTAATATGAAAAGAAGAAGGATATATAAAAATACATAATAACGTCCTCTATAAACTGTATTTTTCCTGAAAGAAATAAACATGTTAGATAGTAAGTCTCACAGGTTTCTTCCTTCTCAGTTGGGATCATTCTCCATATTCTTCTAAAAAACAAACTTTAAGAGAAAGTTCATTTCACACAATCAAAATAGGTCATTCAAGAGCGGCTGTACGTGTTCTACCTGTTTATCAGATTCTTTGTTAACCATCTCCTCTAATCTTCTTAATTGTGCCTTGAGACAATCCGGTTTTTCAAGGAACTCATTTCGTTCACATGTTATAGAAAGATTTTCTGCCTTTAGTTTTCTATTCTTTGCTTTAATCACATGGTGGGGAATCCAAGGTTCTGTGGGGGGTTTACCCCCACCTGGTATTAATTTGATTCTTTTTATTTCCCAGAGTCCAGCTATTCCTACTCATAGTTTGAGACGGATTCATTCGCAAAGAGATACAGTTTCTTGCCATGTGCCCAATCTTACCACAACTATAGCACTAATTAGCTCCTCTTTTTTTATTTAAACAATTTGTTTTGTTCATGAATATTTATTGCAGACACTTTCTGTATTAATTTTGCGCAGATTTTTTATAATCGCCTCTGCTTTCTTTAACATATTTAAAATGTTTAGAAATGGGTTCGGTGTACTGTTCTCTATCTATACTGCCTCCCTTGGTAAACTCATCAGCTCATTTGGCTTCCATTATCATTTCTATGCGGATGACACACACATCTACCTGTCCTCTCCCGATCTCTCTCTGCCCATCTTGTCTTGTGTCTCTGACTGCCTCTCTGCGATTTCCAAATGGATGGCTGCTCACTTCCTTAAACTCATCCTGTCCAAAACAGAACTTCTGGTCTTTCCTCCCTCAAATGCTGCTACTCCCTTGTCTGTTTCCAAGTCAATGGCGCCACCATCACCTCTACCCCACAGAATTTCTGGCTCGGTGTTCTCTTTGACTGTATCCTTATTTAACACCGGACGCGGCTAAGGTGCTGGTCCATGTCGCTGTTCTTTTTCGCCTTGACTATTGCAATCCCCTTCTCACTGGTCTTACGTGTTCCCAGATTTCACCATTGCAATGAATGCGATGGCGAGGCTCATTTTCCTGTCCACCCGCACTTCCCACGCCTCCACCCTCTGTCAGTCCCTACATTGGCTTCCAGTTAGATATAGGGCTCAATTTAAGATTCTGGTGCTTGCTTACAAGTCCTTACAAAATGCTGCTCCAACCTACCTATCCTCCCCAACCCCCGGACCAACGCCAGTCCGCAAGAATTTATTGCCGGTCCGCAAAAGCTTTTACCTGACTATACCGTCTGGGAAAAAGCTTTTGCGGGCCGGCAATTAATTGTCGGGAAATGTGCCTCCCTCTCCCCTGCCGGCTCTGCAGGAACGGAGGGGAGATCAGAGAGGGATGGAGAAAGAGAGGACCCGGGGGACCTCTAACCTGCAACTCCGCCGGGTTCTCCTCTTGCGAGCTCAGAGTGTTGCCACATTTACCATGGCAATGCTCCAAATCTCGTGAGAGTGAACTCCAGCAGCTCCTAAGGCTTCTAAAATCCACTCTCACCACCTGGGCTTATCCCACCGGACCACCAGGGAGTGCAAGAAATGTGTCCCCTCCCAGGCAAAGGTAAGCAGGGAGGGGGGGGGGGATATCAAAATGATTATTTTTTTTTAATTAAAAACAATATTTATATAGCTACTCTCCAACAACACACACTGCACCCCCCATACACACACACACTGCCCCCCATTGACACACACTGTTCCCCCCATTGACACACACTGCACCCCCCATACACACACACTGCCACCCCCCCCCCCTCACCCCCCATACTGTTGGTCCCCGGGTGCTAAAAGGTTGCAGAACACTAGTCTAAACGACGCTGGATGTCCTCATGCTATGCATTAAAACTTCCAGCGTCACTGGAATCCCCATAGGAAAACACTAAATAATACTTTGCTATGGGGAAATCCTAATGCGAGCCCGGACATTTCTGAGCATACGCATTAGGTCTCCCCTGCTGATGGGAGCGTGAGCAGAGCCGAGCCAGCGCTGAGGGATCCAGGTAAGTGATAGAAGGCAGGGGGGAGGCTCCTAGACATAGGGGGAAGCTATAGTGACCCCACTGACACCCTGCGCTGACCCCAGTAATATCATGTGCTGGGCCCACTGACACCCTGCGCTGACCCCAGTAATACCCTGAGATGACCCCACTGACACCCTGCGCTGACCCCACTGACACCCTGCGCTGACCCCACTGACACCCTGCGCTGACCCCACTGACACCCTGCGCTGACCCCAGTGACACCCTGCACTGACCCCAGTAATACCCTGAGCTGACCCCACTGACACCCTGCGCTGATCCCACTGACACCCTGCGCCGACCCCACTGATACCCTGCACTGACCCCACTGACACCCTGCACTGACGACAGTGACACCCTGTGCTGACCCCACTGACACCCTGTGCTGACCCCACTGACACCCTGCGCTGACCCCACTGACACCCTGCGCTGATCCCACTGATACCCTGCACTGACCCCACTGATACCCTGCACTGACCCCACTGACAACCTGCGCTGACCCCAGTAACACCCTGAGCTGACACCCTGCGCTGACCCCACTGACACCCTGCGCTGACCCCAGTAATACCCTGAGCTGACCGCACTGACACCCTGCGCTGACCCCACTGACACCCTGCGCTGACCCCAGTAATACCCTGAGCTGACCCCACTGACACCCTGCGCTGATCCCACTGATACCCTGCGCTGACCCCAGTAATACCCTAAGCTGACCCCAGTGACACCCTGCGCTGACCCCAGTGACACCCTGCGCTGATCCCACTGATACCCTGCGCTGACCCCACTGACACCCTGCGCTGACCCCACTGACACCTTATACTGACACCCTGTACTGACACCCTGCGCTGACCCCAGTAATACCCTGCGCTGACCCCACCGACACCCTGCGCTGACCCCACCGACACCCTGCGCTGACCCCACCGACACCCTGCGCTGACCCCACTGACACCCTGCGCTGACCCCACTGACACCCTGCGCTGACCCCACTGACACCCTGCGCTGACCCCACTGACACCCTGCGCTGACCCCACTGACACCCTGCGCTGACCCCACTGACACCCTGCGCTGACCCCACTGACACCCTGCGCTGACCCCACTGACACCCTGCGCTGACCCCACTGACACCTTATACTGACACCCTGCGCTGACCCCAGTGACACCTTATACTGACACCCTGCGCTGACCCCACTGACACCTTATACTGACACCCTGTACTGACACCTTGCGCTGACCCCAGTAATACCCTGTACTGACCCCACTGACACCTTGCGCTGACCCCAGTAATACCCTGCACTGACACCCTGCGCTGACCCCAGTGACACCTTATACTGACACCTTGCGCTGACCCCACTGACACCCTGCGCTGGGCCCAGCTCTGGCTGAATGCATTGCTCCTTTCACCTTGTATGACTGTAAGAGAAGGAACACTCCAAGATAAGGAAAGCAGAGGGGAGGACTGCATGGTGTTCTCATATAAGACAGACAGCACACTGAGTACTACACATACAGCTATTAATATACAATCATTTCACAGCACTGACTGTATCAGACACACAGACACAATACACAGGGCTTCCAAAACACAATGCAACCCCCCCACCCTCTTTGTTGTGTAATGGTTTGTTCCGTTTCAAAGTGTTAAAGGGACAACTTCCTCCTGCAGCAGTCATTCAGCCGGCAGACACACGTGGGTCCAGTCCAGTCCAGTCCAGTCCAGTCCAGTCCAGTCCAGTCCAGTCCAGTCCAGGTAAGAGAGAGCAATGATTGGGGCTCTGCAATCTGTGAGCCAGACTCACACAGCAATGGGGATTAACATTGCTTACATAATATAAAGGGAGCAGAGTACTTTATTTAAATCTAGTAAAATATTCATCCTGCTCTGCGAGTGCTCTTTACTGAACTCGAAATATAAAATAGATACAAAACTAGCTTGTGAGATGGATATAGACCGCATTTATTGGGTAACCGAGGGCAAACACTGCATTCCTCCCGGATACTAAAGGATGACGTACAGTGAGAATTCAGACTGAATTTAACATTTTAGACCGGAGTAGTTGAGAATTTTTCCAATTTTGACGTTAAATTTTGAAGTTCACTGTGAATTCACCTTGAATGCGGACTTTAGTGATGAACTCTGTTAAAGGAACACTATAGTGTCTGGAATATAAATCTGTATCCTGACATTATGCGTCTGGAATGCTGAATGACTTAAATTTTCTCCCACGCCTCTCGTTGCGACCGGCCCTGCCTGGTCCCACCTCCAGGGCTGAGATAATCAATGTTGATGATCTCAGCCAATCCAGCGTTTTCCTAATTGGAAAACTATGTGAGTTTATTGCAAATGTAAAACGCAACACTGCACCAATCAGCATCTTCTCAATAATGAATCTCTATGGGGAATGTTCAACACCTCCATGCAGAGCCGGGGCTGCCAGGCCATCTGAGTGACTGCACCTAGGTTTAACTAGCCAGCATGTAAACACTGCCCTTTCTCTGACATTAAAAAGCCTGCAGAGACAGATTATAGACACCAGAACCACTATGTCAAACTGTAGCGTCATGGTGGCTATAGAGTCCCGTTAACCCCTTATGGACGGCAGGCGTACTATGCTGTCCTTGGGGACCCGGCTCTAAACACCGGGGGGGCGGCATAGCACGTCTCCGCCGTCCTTTCTACTTATCCAGGCGCCGGCGATCGCGGTCTGGAGACTCACCAGGGAGTCCCCCTCCTTCCTCTCCGGCCCCTCTGGGCCATGTGATCACGAGGTCCTTGTGAGCACCTCGCGATCACATGGACGGCATAGCCGTCCAAGGCAGTGCCAGCAAGGGGAGTGCCTGTGATGACAGGTACTCCCCCCTACTGCCTGAAATAAAAAAAGGTCAAAACCGTTTAAAATTAACTTGTATATACTTAGATTATATATATATATATATATATATATACACACACATAAATACACATACACTGTCTAAGTGTATTTTAATATTAATATCAAAATACACGTAGAATGCTATTGAATATAATATATGTAAATATGTTAAAAAATAAAATAAAAAACATGTAATTTCGTTCTAACCATTTTATAATTAATATATATATATATTGATATTAATATTTATATACATAAGTATATGCGTATATCACTATATACATAATAAAAATAATTAAAAAAAATATATATAATAATTCTACGTATATATTTATGTAATAATTTTACATAATTACTTCATATTATTAATTACAATTTGCGGGACCTGCCTGACCACCCATGCCGAAAGTATAGGGAATTTAATTTGCTAGCACTATATTTAACCCTGTAACTTTCCAAGACACCATAAAACCTGTACATGGGAGGTACTGTTTTACTCGGAAGACTTCGCTGAACACAAATATTAGTGTTTCAAAAAAGTAAAATGTATTATAACAATGATATCAGCAGTGAAAGTGACTTTTTTTGCATTTTTCACACACAAACGGCACTTAACACTGACAATGTTATTGCTGCGATACTTTTTACTTTTTTGAAACACTAATATTTGTGTTCAGCGAAGTCTTCCGAATACAACAGTACCCCTCATGTACAGGTTTTATGGTGTTTTCAAAAGTTAAAGAGTCAAATATAAGGCTTGCGTTACAGTCTTTTCACATTGAAATTTCTATATTGGTTATGTTGCCTTTGAGAGCGTATGGTAGCCCAGGAATGAAAATTACCCCCATGATGGCATACCATTTTCAATAGTAGACAACCCAAGGTATTGCAAATGGGGTATGTCCAGTCTTTTTTTAGTAGCCACTTAGTCACAAACACTGGCCAAAACTGGCGTTAAATTTTTTTTTAGTAACGCTAACTTTGGCCAGTGTTTCTGACTAAGTGGCTACTAACAGAGACTGGACATACCCCATTTGCAATACCTTGGGTTGTCAAGTATTGCAAATGGTATGCCATCATGGAGGTAATTCTCATTCCTAAGCTACCATACGGTCTCAAAGGCAACGTAAGCAATCTGGCGAATTTCAATGTGAAAAAAAATGGAAAAATGTAACACGCTATATTTGACCCTGTAACTTCCCAAAACACCATAAAACCTGTACATAGAGGGTACTGTTTTACACGTGAGACATCGCTGAATACAAATATGTGTATTTTATTGCAGTAAACGCAAACAGTAATTTGACATTCAGTTAGAATGTCACGTAGAACTAAGAAAATGTTTTTAATTATTTTCTTCCATTTTATAAATATTATATTCCTATTAAATGACCACTATAGGCACCCAGACCACTTCAGCTTAATGAAGTGGTCTGGGTGCCTGGTCCAGCTAGGGTTAACCCTTTTTTCTATAAACATAGCAGTTTCAGAGAAACTGCTATGTTTATACTGAGGGTTAATCCAGCCTCTAGTGGCTGTCTCATTGACAGCCGCTAGAGGCGCTTGCGTGCTTCTCACTGTGAAAATCAGTGATAAGACGCCAGCGTCCATAGGAAAGCATTGTAAATGCTTTCCTATGAGACTGGCTGAATGTGCGCACAGCTCTTGCTGCGCATGCGCATTCAGCCGAAGAGGAGGAGGAGAAGTTTAACCCCTTCCTCTCCATCCAGCCTGGCGGGAGGGGGTCCCTGAGGGTGGGGGCACCCTCAGGGCACTATAGAGCCAGGAAAACAAGTGTGTGTTTTCCTGGCACTATAGTGGTCCTTTAAATTATGTTTCACACCTAAATATTTGTTAATAGAAAGCCCTGTTTCCTCTGAATAAAATTCTATATAATAAGTGTGGGTGCACATAATATAAAAGAAACATATAGCGCAAATTCAAGTTTTTGTTTACGTTTTGTTTTGATTACACCGTGTACAATTGGCTCAGTCCTTAAGGGGTAATACGTTCTACAGCTCATTGTAATGGCTACAAGACAAATGTGTTTACTGTGTCCCTGTGCCAATCATATATTAAGTATAATTGTGGTGAAATGGGTATCCTGGCATCTAAAACATTGCCCCTGTGCTGTAGCTCAGTAGATGTGGTGCAACTGAGAGGTAGGTGGGTACCAGGAGACCCCTGTCTATGTCAAACTACTTAATTGGTATTGGCCCTTTTAGGAATGTACACATCTGATTTGGTTCTAACAGCTTGGCATAGAATTGACAACACCTCAATATTACTGCTGACCTCCACCTCAATTAAAGGATCACTATAGTGTCAGGAAAACAAAGCGGTTTTCCTTAAACCCCTTCAGCCACTTAACTTACTCCAGCGCCGGGCTCCCTCGGCGTTGGTGACCTCGCCTCCCCGTCCGACGTCACTGGAGCCGCAAGTGCCGCTCGCGCATTCAAAGTGTCCATAGGAAAGCATTTCTCAATGCCTTCTTATGGGCGCTCTGCGCGATGGAGGCGAAATTCGCCTTCAGCGTCGTAGATGCGCCTCTAGTGGCTGTCCAGAAGACAGCCACTAGAGGCTGGATTAATCCCAAATGTAAACATAACAGTTTCTCTGAAACTGCTATGTTTGCATCTGAAGGGTTAAAACCTGAGGGATCTGGCACCCAGACCACTTCATTGAGCTGAAGTGGTCTGGGTGACAATAGTGTCCCTTTAAATACATCAAAAAAAGACTGGGCAGAGGCATAAGCTCTGCAGAATCGCCTTTGCAGAGACTGGGCCCCAATATAACAGCATTGATTAGCAACACCCAGTACTCACAAGCAGCCAAGCTTTGCAGAATCGCCTAAGCAGAGACTGGGCCCCAATATAACAGCATTGATTAGCAACACCCAGTACTCACAAGCAGCCAAGCTTTGCAGAATCGCCTAAGCAGAGACTGGGCCCCAATATAACACCATTGATTAGCAACACCCAGTACTCACAAGCAGCCAAGCTTTGCAGAAATGCCTAAGCAGAGACTGGGCCCCAATATAACAGCATTGATTAGCAACACCCAGTACTCCCAAGCAGCCAAGCTCTGCAGAAAAGCCTAAGCAGAGACTGGGCCCCAATATAACCGCATTGATTAGCAACACCAAGTACTCACAAGCAGGGCCGGACTGGGATAAAAATTCGGCCCGGGCATTTTTTTATCACAGCGGCCCACTAAGAAGGGGCGGTGCAGAGAGGGTGTGTTTTGTCGTCACTAACGACAAACACGCCCCCTTCTCAAAGTGCAGGCCAGGGCAGACCATGCGCAGAGCTCTGCTAAAGAGCTCTAGCAGGAGAAAAAAGCCCTGTATTTGTTCTGCACAGTGCAAGCAAATTTAATAACATGCTTGCACTGTGTTTCCTTGCAATTTGTCTCTGGTGTCTCTATAAATGGATACCAGGAGACAAAAATGCCAAGAAAGAGTATTGTGCTGTGTTTGGAGCCTGCTTGTGGGATTGTGTGTGTGTGTGTGTGTGTATAGAGTGAGCTGATTGTGGTGTGGTATTGTGTAATAAGGTCGGTTATAATCGTGTTGTGTTTGTGGTGTAATGTAATGCATATGTGGCTAGGGTCTGTAAAGAATGTGTGTGTATAGGGGATGTAGCAAGTGTGTGCATACAGGCTATAGTGTGTGTGTGTATATGTGATGTAGTGTTTGTAGAGAGTGTGTGTTTAGGGGTGTAGTATGTGTTTGCTTACAAGGAATCTAGTGTGTGTATAGGGTATCCAGAGTGTGTATGTCAGGAATGTAGTGTGTGTGTGTGTGTGTGTATGTGTGTGTATATATATATATATATATATATATATATATATATATATATATATTTGGAAGTATTGTGTATGTGTGTGGGAGGTTATGTGTGTATGATGGATGCTGTGTATGATGTGTGTGAGAGTGCTGTGTATGATGTGTTTTGTGATAGTGCTGTGTGTGGTGATGTGTGTGTGTGTGTGAGGGTGCTGTGTGTGATAGTGCTGTGTATGATGTGTTTTGTGATAGTGCTGAGTGTGATGTGTGTGTGAGTCCTAAATGTGCTGTGTGTGAGAGTGCCGAGTGTGATAGTGCTGTGGACGATGTGCGTGAGTGCCGAGTGTGATGTGTGTGAGAGTGCTGTGTATGATGTGTTTTGTGATAGTGCTGAGTGTGATGTGTGTGTGAGTCCTAAATGTGATGTGTGTGAGAGTGCCGAGTGTGATAGTGCTGTGGATGATGTGTGTGAGGGTGATGTGTGTGTGTGTGAGGGTGCTGTGTGTGATAGTGCTGTGTATGATGTGTTTTGTGATAGTGCTGAGTGTGTGTGAGTCCTAAATGTGCTGTGTGTGAGAGTGCCGAGTGTGATAGTGCTGTGGACGATGTGCGTGAGTGCCGAGTGTGATGTGTGTGTGAGAGTGCTGTTTATGATGTGTTTTGTGATAGTGCTGAGTGTGATGTGTGTGCGAGTCCTAAATGTGATGTGTGTGAGAGTGCCGAGTGTGATAGTGCTGTGGACGATGTGCGTGAGTGCTGAGTGTGATGTGTGTGTGAGTCCTAAATGTGATGTGTGTGAGAGTGCCGAGTGTGATAGTGCTGTGGATGATGTGTGTGAGGGTGATGTGTGTGTGTGTGTGTGAGGGTGCTGTGTGTGATAGTGCTGTGTATGATGTGTGTGAGTGCTGAGTGTGATGTGTGTGAGAGTTCTGTGTGTGATGGGTGTGAGAGTGCTGTGTGTGAAAGTGCTGTGATGGGCGTGAGACTGCTGTGAGTGCTGTGTGTGAAAGTGCTGTGTGTGATGGGAGCGAGAGTGCTGTGTGTGATGGGAGCGAGAGTGCTGTGTGTGTGATAGTGATGTGTGTGCTGTGTGTGAATGTTGGGGGGGTAAAATAAAATAAAAGAGTATGCATTATGTCCCCCCCTCCCTTCTTACCTTTAGCCTGGGAGGGGGGGACCGGCATGCTGGTGAGTGGGAGGGGGGGGGACCGGCACTCCGACACCATCCCTGGTGGTCCAGTGGTGAGTGAACTCTAGCCTGAGGGCTAGAGTTCACTCTCGCGAGATTCGGTCGTTGCCATGGCAACGCGCCGGATCTCGTGAGAGGAACCCGGCGGAGCTGCAAGATAGAGCTCCGCCGGGTCCTCTACCTCCCTCCCCAGCCGCATGTCTCTCCAAGGGGGCCGGTGAGGGAGATCTCTGATCTCCTCACCGGCCCTTCATTGAAAACAGCGGGGCCGGCGCTTGGATAGTGCCGGCCCTGCATAGACCGGCAGGGGAGATCCTGGGACCTTCCCCTGCCGGCCTCGGCCCATGGCCACCGCGGCCCATCGGGCATTTGCCCGGTGTGCCCGATGGCCAGTCCGGGCCTGCTCACAAGCAGCCAAGCTTTGCAGAAATGCCTAAGCAGAGACTGGGCCCCCATATAACCGCATTGATTAGCAACACCCAGTACTCACAAGCAGCCTAGCTTTGCAGAGGTATCATCTCTGGAAGATCTATTCAAGAATTACATGTTCTACGTATTGTTTCCCTTTATTTCTTAATTTAAAATTGTATTCTATTCCACCTCCCTCCCTGTATTCTCACTACTTAATTGATCTCCCATCCTGATCTTTATTTTAAAGTTGGTGCATGTATAATCTTGTTATTTTTATGTTCATTATTTATGACTTTTGTGTTAATTGTTTGTTTAGCTAGTGTTACTTTTTCACTGATAGTCTTGTAAATGTATGTTCACGTTTTATGACTTTCACCTATCTGATCCTTCATATCTTTTTATCCCAAATGGTTTTTCATCTCTAATTACCTCAATATCTCCATGTCTCCCCACCCATAATGGTGTGTTTTTTTTGTTTTGTTTTTTTCTTCTAACCCCAGATTTTATATTTCAGACTGGGCCCCAAATACCAGCATTGATTAGCAACACCCAGTACTCACAGGCAACCAAGCCTAAGCAGAGGTATAATCTCTGGGTGGCTCTCACCTCACCTCAGTCATTACCATACTTATAGATCGGGCAGATCAGCTGGTTTTCAAAACACACCAATCACGTCACTAAACCTCACCTCACCCGAAATCCCTCTGTTAACAAACTGCATTCCTTAACCGTGATTTAAAAAACTCTTGGGTGTGTGTGTGTGTGTGTGTGTGTGTATATATATATATATATATATGTGTGTGTCTGTCTATGTATAATCTTCATATCTATATAACAAAACACATTTTCTCTAATGTTCTCCCTTCTATTTTTCACTTTCACATTAACTTCTCTCATTACTAAAATATCCCTATCCTTCTGCTCACCTGTCCCTGGAGACATCTTTATTACTTCCACCTTACTCCCCTCCCCTCTCTATTCATCCCATGCACTCTACATATACCTTTCCAGCCTATCTCCACCAACTCCTCCCAAATCCTCTACATACATACCCTCCTACAAAACTTTCAAATCCTACTCCCACCTTCACTTCCTTTCTATCCTTCTGCTCCTAGCAGCTGGTGATGTCTCTCCAAATCCTGGTGTCATCTCGGCAAACCCACCACATACTAACTCAAGGAACCACACCAATCTCATACCCATCTCCTGTTACTCTTCCTCTAAATCCTCCAATACTGCCCTCAGGAATGCACGCTCTGTTTGCAATATTACAAAATCCCCTGCTGTCCACAACCTCTTCATCTCTTGTTCCCTAGATTTACTAGACTTTACAGAAACATGGCTTTCCCCCTCTGACACTGCTACCCCTGCATCTGTATCCTTTGGTGGTCTTCAACTTACCCACAATCCAAGACAATGTAAATTTGGTGGTGTAGGGTTTCTACTCTCGCCTCACTGCTCCTTCAAACCTCTATCCACCCCCCCCTTCCCTCTCTTTCCCATCATTTAAAATTCATTCAATTCGCCTTTTCAAACCCTTCTCTGCTAACATTGCCATTATTTATCGCCCCCCTGGTTCCCCACTCATCTTGCTTGATATTTTTGCTGCCTTACTACCCTACTTCCTTCTTCTAATATTTCATCCCTAATTTTGGGGGACGTCAATATTCCCATGAACCCACCTTTGACCTCAGCAGCCTCTAAACTACTTTCAATTACTTCCTCCCTCTGGCTTTTACTTTGGGCTAATTCTCCCACCCATGTAGCTGGCAATACCCTCGACCTTATTTTCTCTTATGCATGTACATTATTTAATATCTGCAACACTCCATTTCCTCTCTCTGATCACCACCTCTTATTGTTTGCTCTCAAGTACCCCCCTCACCCAACAACCTCAGCCTAACCCCCCTCAACTCAGGAGGAACCTTAATTCTATTGACCTCCAGCAGCTGTCAGCTGATATTGATCCACAACTGCTATCATCACTTCCCTCTCCTGTCCCTCACTGGCCATTTCCACAGATAACACTACCCTCACCTCTGCCTTGAATGCTTTAGCCCCGCTCCAAACATGCACCTCGAGGAGGACACGCCCCCAACCGTGGCATACTAAATCAGCACGCTACCTGCAAAGATGCTCTTGTTGTGCTGAACGCTCCTGGAGGAAGTCTCGCACCCAGTCAGACTTTCTCCATTATAGATTCATATTCTGTTCATACGACGCAGCCCTTGTCCTCGCCAAACAGTCATACTTTTACTCTCATTAGTTCATGCTCCCGCAATCCCAGGCGTCTTTGACACCTTTAACTCTCCTTCGCCCTGCTATGGCCACCCCCCAAACTAACCTTACAGCAGATAGCTTTGCATGCTACTTGACTGACAAGATTGAACAGCTAAGGAAAGAATTCTCCCCACCTTGCCGTTCTCTCTCAACCATACGTAGATCATGCCTTTCCTACCCTTCAGACGTTCTCCCCGGCTACTGATCAAAAGGTGGCTGTGCTTATCCTTTCCACTCGCCTCACCACTTGCACGCTCCATCCTGTCCCATCTCACCTTATCAGATCTCTTTCCCTTTGTCTTGTGCCTTCCTTAACACACATCTTCAACTGCTCTCTGTAGCGGAGCTACAATATTAAATCCCAAGATCTCCGCTGGTATAGAAGGTAATCCAAAGCAAAGCGCTGTAAAAGAAGGCAATATCCCAAATCCCCCAGTAACCGAACGAAACACAGTTCAGGGAGACAACTGACAATTTTATTCACGGCTCCAGGAGTCAACTGACAATTTTATTCACGGCTGTTAGCCTATGCATGCTCTCAATTCTAAAACCCACGAATACATTTTTACACCAGGTTAACACAGCTATTTCAGACAGCCTTTAAATGTTCTGCAATATGACCTAAAGTGGCTAGGTTTGCCACACTCTCTCTTCTGGCGTTGTCCCTGCTGACCTTAAACATGCCACTATCGTACCCATCTTAAAAAAAAAAAAAAAATCTCTTGACCTGTCCTCCCCCTCTAACTATCGTCCCATATCCCTGCTCCCATTTTCCTCAAAGCTTCTGAAAAGACTGGTCTTTACCAGTCTGACTTGTTTCCTCAATTCCAACTCTCTCCTTGACCCTCTTCAGTTTGGCTTCCGCCCTCTCCACTCTACTGAGACTGCACTTATCAAAGTTACTAATGACCTAATTGCAGATAAATCCAAAGGCCACTACTCCATACTAATGCTTCTTAACCTCTCTGCTGCCTTTGACACCGTTGATCATGTTCTCCTTCTTCAAACTCTTTAATCACTCGGTCGCTGTGACTCTGTCCTCTCTTGGTTTTCCTTCTATCTCTCCCAACGCTCATTCAGCATCTCCTTTTCTAATGATACCTCCTCCCCTTGTCCTGTCTCGGTTGGAGTCCCCCAAGGTTCTGTTCCTGGTCCCCTTCTATTTTTCTTTATACTGCCTCTCTTGGCAAACGTATTACCTCATTTGGATTCCACTACCACCTGTACGCTGATGACACTCATATATATCTCTCCTCCCCGGACCTCTCCCCTGCTGTCCTGCAATGTGTCACTAATTGCCTTTCTTCCATCTCTGACTGGATGTCCTCCCGCTTTCTGAAACTCAATATCTCAAAAACTGAGCTCCTTGTCTTTCCTCCTCCTAATACTGATCCTCCTCTTTCGCTCTCCCTTAAAGTTAGTGGTATCCACATAAGTCCATCCTTGCAAGCATGCTGTCTTGGCGTCATACTTGATTCTAGCCTCACATCCAGTATGTTGCAAAATTCTGTAGATTCCATCTTAAAAACATAGCCCGCATCCACCACTTACTGTTATCTCACATATATATTATTATTATTATTATAGCCAAATTTACCACCCTAACTCCTCCCACAGTTTTTACACTACATAGACAGTAATATACCGAAACGTGCGGATTGTTCCCGATTGGTGTGCTATACTTTGTGGAACGTTTCGCCGAATGGTTCTCGAAATATCATCGTTCTTGTGGCGAAATTGGTCCCATAGGAATGAATGGCAAAGCTAGAGTGGGAGCTGGCAAAAGCTGAAAAATCAGTACATGATTTCTAAACTGCCACCACTCCCTCAGTTTGAAGCCCACCTACACAAATCTTATACCAAAACGTTCAGCTATCCCTGCTGCCACTAAAATGTCCACAGCTAAGCCATAGTCCCTATAGTTTTCACAATATGACCATTTGTTTGCAACTCACGCCGTCAATTGACATTCATTGAAACTTCACTCAAGCCAGCTCAAACTTGAAGGGCAATTTCTAAACTGTGACTGTGCCTTCATTTGTAATACTTCAGAGACATACTATGCATCAAAATGTAGGTCTGGGTCTTGTGACAATATAAAGCTCTTCACTGTAGGATTTATAGTTTTTAAAATACGACCGTTTGAAGATGGCAACCGCCAAAATACTGACCTGTGCCGGGCTGGAGCAGCAAGTGATGTCATAGACAGGGCCTTTTGCACCTGCTAATGTTTTTATAACTGTATGTTTTAATGTAACGGTGAAGCACTTTAGGCAACAACGTGGCAAATAAATGTGCTATATAAATGAATAAGTTACTCCGCCCACTCCAGGTGGAGGCAAGAACACTTCACACAATTTCCACAGAAATTGTAGCCTTTCTAGTTATTATTGTAACCCTCTCTTAATTGGTCTTCCCAAAAGCCATATTGCTCTGCTACAGTCCGTAATGAATGCCGCCGCCAGACTGATTTTCCTCTCTAGCCAGTCCTATCAAACCTCACCCCTCTGCCAGTCCGTACATTGGCTTCCTGTATCCTATAGGAGTCAATTCAAGGTACTAACTCACACCTATAAAGCACTGACAAATCCTAGCCCCTCTTATATCTCACAGATCCATAGATATGCCCCTTCTCGGTCTCTCCGCTCTGCCCGTGACCTTCTCCTGTCCGCTGCTCGCACCCGTACGGTCAACTCACGCTTGCAGGACTTTTCGCAGTCGGCTCCCTTCCTATGGAATAGCCTGCCTACCGCCATCAGACTCTCCCCTAGTCTTCAATCATTTAAAAAGGGCTTTAAAATCCATCTTTTTAGAAAAGCTTATGGCCTCCCAGAGTAACCTCTACCTCACATACCTGTCTCTACTCTCTCCTCCAACTCTGGTTCACTCCCACCTTATTTGATTGCTATTTCCTGTCCAAATGGGTTTTATACCCCACTTTCTACAGACTGTAAGCTCGTTTGAGCAGGGTCCTCTTCAACCTATTGTTCCTGTAAGTATTCTTGTAATTGTCTTATTTATAGTTAAATCCCCCCCTCCAGGAAGCACCCCTAGAGACCGTCTGAGTGACTGCCACTAGAGGTGTTGCTAGGCTGTAATGTAAACACTGCCTTTTCTCTTAAACAAACAGTGTTTACATTGAAAAGCGTGCAGGGACAGACTATACTCACCAGAACAATTTCATTAAGCTGTAGTGGTTCTGATGACTGTGGTGTCCCTTTAAGAGTTGTACGTTTGACGTTGAAAAACCTGGCAACTAGACTCCACGTGCAAAATCTCCAGTGTGATTTGTCTTGGCAGCCATCATGCGTGATTACATCAGGTGACCTGGCAATCTACCAGTACGAATATGGGAAGGGGTATTTAAACCTGATTAGCACTCCTGAGGCTCCCGGTAATGTGAGCCGGGTGAATCGTGTCCAGTGCGTCTACGATTTGCCTTTGTGGCTATTTTCCCTGTAAATTAAACAGATTTGGTTAATTTATTCATTGATCTTAGATCTTAGTTTTTTTTTTTTTGTGAACAATCGGCTGTTACTAGTGGCTGTGTAATGGTTCATTGCACATGAATGTGTTACGTCAGCGACACCTAGTGGCCATTCTATATTATAGCGTTATATATATATATCTCAAATACATTTTTTCAAATCTTTTTTTATGGAAAGATTTTATATTTTACATAAATATATAAATACTTTTATAATGAATACAAAAAATATAATACATCATATATAGATGTACGTAGATCAAAGACACAAAAATAATAATTTACAGTAATAATACGATTGCCTAATACTAGGTCATGAATAATAACATTTAACCTTTTTTGAAATGTAGATAGATTGGAAAAAATAATTTTACTATAAAATTCAATGGTTTAACCCCTTAAGGACACACAACATGTGTGACATGTCATGATTCCCTTTTATTCCAGAAGTTTGGTCCTTAAATAGGAGGGGGTAAGAGAACTGGGGGAATTCTAACCCTTGAATTTACGTAGTGATATGAGAAGTTGCAATTTGTGTCCACACTTCTAAAAATGCAGGTCTGAACCTAGTGCTTCCTAATATGAATTATCATAGGTAGATCCGACTCGCCTATTTAGGATAACTGAGGGAAAGAATAGAACAACTCATATTAATAGAGATCGGCTATATTGACTTTTAATAAAATGTTACTATGTCCTAATGAATTGATCATTGATGGTGTAACGGCACCCCAAGGCATAAAAGGGGTTAAAAGACGTTTAGTAGATCTTCCCCTTTCCAGATGCACCAGCAGCTGTAAGCACCAATCTCCCGAACTGCAAACTCTACGAATCCTGGAAACAGCCGAACAGGAAAACCATACGAAAGGGTTACACTCCCGGCGATCAGCATACAATCCAATTCCCCCAATAATGAGACAACACTTTGTTTTGAGGGTTAAGCAGAATCTGATTGTACTGGCACATACAGCCTCTTTTATTCCCAATCCACAAACATAGTACTACCCACAGGGTTTTACAGAACAACCAATCAATCCGTACAATACACACAGACACTCCCACACTAAATCATCCCCTCTGCCTGTGATATGATTACTGAACACAATGGGTGATATAATTATCACAGGCAGAGGAATACAGTTTTTCCACATTATTCATAACTTTGAAAGTATGCATCACATTTACACTTACATTTTCCGAATCAACATACTCCAAATACAAACATATGTCAAAATCATCCAAATTTGTCCATTGGTTCAAAAGATAGATTGAGGTCCTTTGTGACCAAATGAAGCATGGCTTTTCTGCCCAAAACCAGTTCCACAGAGTCTTCTATCCTGGAGATAATTGAGAAGTAATCCTATTATCTCCAAGGACAGAGGCAAAACTCCATTAAGCACATGGCAGTAAAATACACAAGGTTACATTTATTACATAAAATACAGACATTCTACCTATCCCCAGATAGCTTAGATCTGAGCGCACATTATTACCGGATGGCGCTCAGATCACATACATACAGTTCAATCGCCATGGAGCCAAAGTCTTTCATACAGTCTTTCAGTATACAGCTGGGCTCCATGGCATAGCTATCTGGGGTAGCATGGCTTTAACAGTCCGCAGAAAGGCACAAACCAGCCTTTCTGCAGGGAAAAAGAACAGGGGCCATAGTCTAACGGGAGCAGGCGAGCAACCAGGCTTCTCCAGTGCACAGTGGCGAGGTTGGTTCCGCCACAGATGGCTACGTTGAAATAATTACACTATACTTGAGGGATTTGTCTTTATGTAAATATTTCTCTTTTTTTGTTGTTTTTTTGCACTCACTAGTTAGATCTGTCTTATGTAAATATCACCAATTTTAAGAATAAAGGTTATATTTCTATCTGTATTATTGCATGAGTTTAATCTTTCAATGTATACAGTATACAGCACACGGTATGTGGAGTATAACTTCTAAATGGTAGGCCAAAACCTATTTGGAGCGAAAGATATGGTGTAAGGGGAGATTTCATTTTCACTTCGGTGAATGAGCCCTGACCGTATGTTCACATACTGCATACTATTAACGAACTAAACAAAGTATCATGAATGTATTAATATTATGGCTCAATAAAGTGTTCACAGTATATATTCTTCATTTCTCTTTTAAATGTAATAACTTGTTTATTACCAGAGGGGATACATTCATGGACCTAAAAATGTGCCATTCTGTTACTTGTTAAGGTACCCTAAAGGCACCCAAACTACTTCATCTCAGTGAAGCAGTATGGGTGCAGTGTCCCTGTCTTTTAGTCTTGCAATATAAAAAAATAAAATCATTGCTGTTTAGTAGATAGGGCAGTGTAATTGCAGGGCTAGCCAAACCTCTTATGGCTTTCTTCCTGACCGGAACTAGAGGCACTTCTCATAATTGTTTGACTTTGAATGTGATCAAATGCTGATTATGTGGAATATTGGATTCAATGTTTTACTTTGAGAGGCATTGGATTGGTTGAGTGCGGCTCTCAGAAGCTGAAGAGGCAATGCCTGTTGGATGGTGTCATGGAACGGAGGACCTGGTAAGTAAAAGCTGAGTAAACCTTCTCTTTATTGGGAGAAGAACACTATAGCATTAAGAATACATGATAGTATTTGTAATACTATAGCGTTCCTTGGAAATGGTAATTAGAATTATGTTTTGATGTGAAGAGGGACAATTTGTCACTGTTGCACAACACGTTTCACTCATTGCCACAACATCCATTCTGTGAGGAAGAACAAACCAATGACAATGAGGTACCAATGACAAAGTCAGAGGAAAATGGAAGGTCCTAAAGAGTGAGTTCAGGGATCTAGGAAGTAAGTGATGGATTGCACCTAAACGGGAGAGGGTCTGCTGTGCTGGGGGATAGGATGGCTAGAAGTAGGGATCGACCGATTATCGGTTTTACCGATATAATCGGCCGATATTCGGTATTTTCTGCAATATCGGTATCGGCCAATAGGGATACCGATATTGCCGATAATACCTCCCAGGACCGCCAGGCTCATTACAAGCCCGGCGGTCCTGGGGGGGGCGGGCAGCAAGCGTTTACTCACCTCCCAGCAGCTCCCCAGTGTAAATCTCGCGAGACCCGCGGCCAGCTCTGACGGCCGCGGGTCTCGCGAGATTTACACTGGGGAGCTGGAGGAGCTGCTGGGAGGTGAGTAAACGCTTGCTGCCCACCCCACTAGGAACTAGAGGCAATAGCATACACTAAACAATACGATATAATAGGCATAACAGAAACATGGTCGGATGAGACAAATGGGCACACATTATTTAGGACGGATAGGAAAAAGGGTGGTGGGGTATGTTTATGTCAGCCATGAGTTCAAGTCAAATCATGTGGAGTGTGACGAGGAAAATGTGGAAGCTTTATGGGTAGATATCTGCTTGGGGCAAACAAAGGGAAATACGTTATTGGTTGGGATATGTTATAAACCACCAAATGTAAATATTAATGAGGAAGAACTGCTGTTAGAGCAAATTGGGAAAGCTGCAAATCGAGGGAACACATTAATTATTGGAGATTTTAATTACCCGGACATAAATTGGGATAGAGTGACTAGTACTTCAGCTAGGGGAATCCGTTTTTTGAATGTGTTAAATTACACCTTTATGTCACAACTGGTACAGGGACCAACTAGAAAGGATGCTTGTCTGGATCTCGTTATAACAAACAATGTTGATCTTTTAACTAACATTCAAGTAGGGGAGCATTTGGGAAATAGTGATCACAATATGGTAACTTTTGAAATAAACTCAAAAAAGCAAAAGCATGTGGGGTATATTAAAACGTATAATTTAAAAAAAGCCAATTTTAATAAGATTAGGGCAGCTCTACAACATATCGACTGGCATGAACGCCTTAGTGATAAAAACACTGAGGAAAAATGGAAACTATTCAAACAAATATTAGGTACATTTCACAGTATGTACCATTGGGGAATAAATATAAAAGAAACAAATTAAAACCAATGTGGCTTAGTAGAGAAGTAAAACAAGAGATTAAAAATAAGAAAAGGGCTTTTAAAGCATTTAAATCGGACCAATCAGATGCATCCTATATAAGATATAAGGAAGCCAATAATACTTGCAAAAAGGCAATTAAAGTGGCTAAACTAGAAAATGAGAAATTGATAGCCAAAGAATGCAAAACCAACCCCAAACATTTTTTCAAGTACATTAATTCTAAAAAAACAAAAAATTAAAGTGTAGGTACACTGAAAACAGAGATGGGTCTGTTAGTCAATGAAGACCAGGAAAAGGCAGAAATTTTAAATAACTATTTTTCTTCGGTATATATTAATGAGGATCCTATGGCAAGAGATATGCATATGATCGCTGCAACAAACTTACAGATAACCTGTGTTCGGATAATTCGAGACAAGGTGCTACAGCTATTAAAGAAAATTAATGTAAATAAAGCTCCGGGGCCTGACGGTATCCACCCACGAGTACTTAAGGAGCTAAGTGGGGAAATAAGTGAACCTCTGTATTTAATTTTTCAAGATTCTTTGGTTTCAGGTATTGTACCGGAGGAAGGCAGATGTTGTTCCTATATTTAAAAAGGGTTCAAAATCTTAGCCTGGAAATTATAGACCTTTGAGCTTAACTTCTGTGACTGGGAAATTATTTGAACGGCTATTAAGGGATAATATTCAGGAATTCATTGGGAAGAACTGTGTTATTGGCAATAATCGGCATGGTTTTATGAAACAGGTCATGTCAAACTAACCTAATTGCATTCTACGAAGAAGTAAGTAGAAATATAGATCAGGGTGTTGCAGTGGATGTGATCTACTTGGATATTGCCAAGGCATTTGATACGGTTCCTCACAATAGGTTAGTCTTCAAACTAAAAGAAATTGGTCTAGATGAATATTCTTGTTCTTGGGTAGAACATTGGCTTAAGTGAGTTGTCATAAATGGTAAATTTTCAAGCTGGACAAAAGTGGTAAGTGGTGTCCCTTAGGGTTCTGTTTTGGGACCGCTTCTATTTAACATATTTATAAATGATCTTGAAATGGGCATTGAAAGCCATGTATCAGTGTTTGCAGATGACACAAAACTTTGTAAAGTAATAAAATGTGAGCAGGATATTGCCTTGCTGCAGAGGGATTTGGATAGATTGGGGGACTGACCACTAAAATGGCAGATGAAATTTAACGTAGAAAAATGCAAAGTTATGCACTTCGGGGTTAAGAATGCACAAGCAATTTACACCCTAAATGGTAGTGAACTAGGGATAACCACACACGAGAAGGATTTGGGAATTGTTATAGACAACAAATTAGGTAGCAATATGCAATGTCAATCTGCCGTTGCTAAGGCCAGTATGGTTTTGTCATGTATAAATAGGGGCATAAATTCTCGAGATGAAAATATAATTTTGCCTCTTTATAAATCGCTGGTAAGACCACACCTTGAATATGCTGTGCAATTTTGGGCACCTGTTCTAAAGAAGGATATCATGGCACTTGAAAAAGTGCAGAGACGAGCTACAAAATTGATAAAAGGAATGGAGCATTTTAGTTATGAAGAAAGGTTAAAAAATGTAAATCTCTTCAGTTTGGAAAAACGGCGCCTTAGAGGGGATATGATAACATTATTATACAAATATATTCGGGGCCAGTACAAACAATTATCTGGAAATCTATTCATAAACAGGGCTATACATAGGACACAAGGTCACACATTTAGGCTTGAAGAAAGGAGATTTCATCTAAGGCAAAGAAAAGGTTTTTTTACAGTAAGAGCAATAAGGATATGGAATTCATTGCCGGAAGAGGTGGTTTTGTCAGTCTATACAGATGTTTAAATTGCAATTGGATAAATACTTGCAAAAACATAACATACAGGGATACAATTTCTAATTAGTGGGGTAATAGCTGCTTGATCCAAGGAGACATCTGACTGCTATTTTGGGGTCAAGAAGGAATTTTTTCCTAGTTTGTTGCAAAATTGGAAGCGCTTCAGACTGGGTTTTTTGCCTTCTTTTGGATCAACAGCAAAAGCATATGTGAGGAAGGCTGAACTTGATGGACGCAAGTCTCTTTTCAGCCATGTAACTATGTAACATGACTAAATACATTGTGTTGAGCATGCAAGCCTAGCATAAGAACATGTATAATCAAAGTGATTTTCATCACTTGGCTTTTATTATACACCAATTAATTTCTGTCTTAAACTTTGTTCTCTCATTGTATACAGAAACCCTTTACAATGACGTCTCGTCTGATCCGGTTAAGCCACATCACCCTCCAGGTATCCAATGCTCAGAGAGTTGTCCAGGAGTTGATGACCAAGTATCAATTTCAGCCATTTGCTGCTCGAGGGCTAGATGGTAGAAGTCCAAGCCAAGTGGCCCTGAGAAATGGAGGAGTGGTGTTCATGGTTAATGAAAACAACCAGAAGACTACCAAAGGATCGTCCATGCTGTATGATGCGGCTGTTCCATTGCCATCTCCAGATACCGCTTGCAATGTCAGCTTTGATGTGGAGGACGTACCAGGCTTTTGCCAGCGGCTACTTAGCGAAAGATGCCAGCTGCTAGTTCCTCCTACAGAAGTCCATGATGACTATGGCTCAGTTACATTTTGTGTAGTGAAATCTGTGGTTGGAAATGTGCGTCATACATTAATTGACCGCACACGTTACGGAGACAACTTTCTTCCGGAGTTCCAGAACCTGAGAAGCGACAGTAATCCTGTTGTTCCTGGTGACTTGACCTGCATTGACCATGTCACTTATGCCTGTCCACGTGGGAGCTCACCACACATAATAAAGTGGTATGAACGATGTTTTGGTTTCAAACATTTCCCTCTGAGCAAAGAAGAGGATTGCGATAGAGGTTTTGAAATTAGTGGGCCCAACATCGGTCTTCGTTTGACTGCAATGGATTCCCCAGAGCTTGGAAAATGTGGTAAGTTGGTGTTGGCAGAATCTTTGCCACAGGAAGGAACCAACCAGTTAGATCTGTTCCTAAATCATCACAAAGAAGGAGGTATTCAGCATGTTGGCCTATTTGCCACAGATATCTTCAAGACTGCTCGGTCCATGGCTAATCAGGGAGTATGTTTTACTACCCAACCTCCAACATATTACTCTGACCCCTCAAAGCAGGACGAAATCCGGGGTGTAGGGCTACAAGCAGAAACCCTCTCACAGTTTGGGATTCTTTTGGATTCAAAGTCCCAAAACAGCGACATGCCAAACGGATACCTTTTGCAGGTGTTTGCCGAGCCCCTTTGGAGCAAGGACTCATTCTATTTGGAACTCATTGAGCGTAGGGGAGCAGACGGCTTTGGGGAGGGAAATGTCCGTGCTTTATGGAGAGCTCTAAACGACTTTCTTGAAGGATCCACCCAGAAAGACGATGAGAAAATTAGATCAACTGTTGCTTAGTCTACTTTATTCTGCAAAATTATTTATCTACATACACACTGTACACAGTGCACTTTCTACATCCTTCTTCTCCCAAAAATGGACATTTTTTATTATAGCAGAAAAAATGGGGGTGATTTATAAAAATGACATTTCATGATTGCTTCAGATTATTACCATTACTTCCAAAGACTTTGAACTTACTCTAGCTGCCAGGAGAATGTTGAAGGCAAACCGGCTTAACCCCTTCAGGACCGGCCTGTTTTTGCGATGTTTGTACGTTAAGGACCAGAGCAGTTTTAACACTTTTGTGGTGTTTGTGTTTAGCTGTAATTTTCCGCTCTCTCATTTACGGTTCCCATACAAGTTATATATTGTTTTTTTCACGACAAGAAGGGCTTTCTTTACATACCAGTATTTATATTATGTCATATATTGTATTTAAAAAAAATAATAAAATATGGTGAAAAAAAAAAAAAAACATGTTTTTGGACTTTTACTTGAAAAATCTTTTACTTATCTACAAAAGCTAATGAAAAAAACTGCTAAATAGATTCAAAATTTTGTCCCGAGTTTAAAAACACCCAGTGTTTACATGCTTTATTGCTTTTTTTTGCAAGTTATAGGCCTATAAATACAAGTAGGAAATTGCTGTTTCAATATATATATATTTTAAATGTATCAATAGTGACATTGTTACACCGTTATCTGTCATAAATCCCCGAAACACACCTAACATGTACATATTTTTTAAAGTAGACAACCCAGGGTATTTAAAATGGGGTATGTCCAGTCTTTTTTAGTAGCCACCTAGTCACAAACACTGGCCAAAGTTAGCATTTATATTTGTTTGTGTGTTAAAAATGCAAAAAACGCTAACTTTGGCCGGTGTTTGTGACTAAGTGGCTACTAAAAAAGGCTGAACATACCCCATTTGCAATACCTTGGGTTGTCTTCTTTTGCAAATGGTATGCCATCATGGGGCTAATTCTCATTCCTTGGCTACCATACGCTCTCAAAGGCAACCTAACCAATCTGACAAATTTCAATAAAAAAAAAAAAAGTAAAATCAAGCCTTATATTTGACCCTGTAACTTTCACAAACACTATAAAACCTCTACATGTGGGGTACTGTTATACTCAGGAGACTTCGCTGAACACAAATATTAGTGTATCAGAACAGTAAAATATATCACAGCAATAATATCCTCAGTGAAAGAGCTGTTTGTGTGTGAAAAATGCAAAAAACTTCACTTTCACTGACAATATCATCGCTGTGATATGTTTTACTGTTTTGAAACACTAATATTTGTGTTCAGCGAAGTCTCCCGAGTAAAACAGTACCCCCATGTACAGGATTTAGGGTGTCATAGAAAGTTACAGGGTTAAGCACAGTGCTAGCAAATTAAATTATCTGGACTTTTGGCCTGGGTTGGCAGGCAGGTCCCTCAAATTGCAATCATTAAAATTACTTAATTAGGTAAAAATATTACATAAATATGCACGTAGAATTTTAATATATATACATATTTATATATTTGACGTCTACGTGTATATTTATGAAATTATTAATGTAATTTTGTATGTGGACATATGTATGTTTCGTATTATTTTTATTTATTTATACATAGATATATATATCATTACATTCTAAGTGTATTTTGATATAAATATATATATATCAATATCAAAATACTGTTAGAATAAAATTGAATATATATATATAATTTTTTTTTAATTATTAAAAATTATTTTTATTTTTTGTTTATTTTTATTAACATATTATTTGTATTTTATAATAATATATATATACCATATATATAGTTATTATATATATATATTGTATATATTCGTGTGTAATTTAAATATAAGTGTATTTTTATATTAATATACGTGTATATATAAATATAAAAATACACTTAGTGTGACATATATATTATATATATAGGTATATATAGATATAATACATGTATATATATCATATATATATACACACATATTATTATTTTTTTTACACTGATTTCTTTTTTTTTTACACTTTATTTTATGATTTTTTACTTGCAGGGAGACTGCCTGTCAGCACAGACAGTCCCCCTGCAGGCAGATACACAGACCCCTATTGCGGTCATGTGATAGAGTGATCACATGGCCGTGGGGTCCTGATCTGCCGAGGGGGGACTGCCCGGGCAGACAGGCAGTCCCCCTGGACCGGGAGGAGAGCTGATCGCCGCCGTGGGACCGACGGCGATCAGGTAAGTTGCCCAAAACCGTTATGACGGTTCAGGACCGTCAGCGGTCCAAACACACGTTTTGCCGCTGACGGTCCTGAACCGTCAGCGGTCCTTAAGGGGTTAAACTAGAGATCCTTGCTTTATATTGGATGTGAAAATCGATGACAAATCGACTTATGGACCAACGGACCTCTTCGGTTATAAGTACATTGCCCGCATGTTCTACAATTTGATCCATGAGAGATGCACTCAACAACACTCCTTAATTAATGTCTTGTTGCTCTTCGCCCACCACATGTTCTTATTTTTTTTTAAAAACTAAAACCTCTCCTTATTTGTTTTATATATATATATATATATATAATAAATATTTTGCTGCCTCTATATTCATTGACATTTTTACACAATCTGTGTATAACGTTCCAATGTATTCTTAGTTATGGTTTAACTATAGCCACCAGAACACCTACAGCTTATTGAATTTGTTCTGGTGAGTAGAATCATTACCTTCAGGCTTGTTGCTGTAAACACCTGTCTTTTCAGAGAAAATGCAGTGTTTACGTTACAGCCTAGTGATCACTTCACTGGCCACTCCTCGGATAGCTGTTAGAGATCCTTCCTGGGTCATGGCTGCCTAAAATGCATCCAAACATTCAGTATCTCCTCCCTCTGCATGCAGACACTGAACTTTCCTCATAGAGATTCATTAATTCTATTCATCTCTATGAGGAGATGCCGATTGGCCAGGGCTGTGTTTGAATCATGCTGGCTCTGCCCCTGATCTGCCTCCTTGTCAGTCTCAGCCAATCCTATGGGGAAGCACTGTGATTGGATCAGGCTACCACTTCTGATGATGTTAGCAGACTGCTTGATTTTTTTTACAGCTTCAGGCTTGAATACAGTAAGATTTTGCTATATTTATGGAGGCATGAGGGGCCCAGGGGGGCAAGATGGTGGTTTTAACACTATAGGGTCAGGAATAGATGTTTGTGTTCCTAACCCTATAGTGATCCTTTAATACACTTTTAAAAACACTTGTGACTTTCCACCTTTTCTGACATCAAAATGTGTCTTCCTGACATGTATGCTTTTAGATTCCTGCTCCTTTTTTCTTCCTGATGATTTTCCCATTTATGACATTCACAAAGAAAGTTAAATGATCTGTATTGTTAGGTGGTGGTGGGTGGTTGGGGGGAGGAGATACATTGCAACTTGATTTTTTTATTTTAAAAACAAGTTTTACAGTGAAAATGTGAGCGAAACTTTCAAACGGGTAAAAAGCAGTCTCTCTTCCCTGTGTGCAACTGCGGAGTTAATTGGGTTTTTATTTAACTGTATAAACCCACAGCTAACTGACAGCTTACTCACTTGGAGTTGCTTAAAGTTGGCTGTTAAGTGTGAGTTGAAAACCAGGAGTTTAAAACGTGGTTTACTGTTTTTCTGTTTTGTTCCCATCAGCATGCATGCAAGCCTGGATGAATCAGGCCAGGGTCTGTACCTGTGTGGCAGGTGTGAGTGATTGTAAGCTTGTATTGGAGATCTGAAATAGCAAAATCGCAACATTGAGACAGATTGACAAACTTTAAAGATGTCTGCTGTTCACTGCGGTAGTGGAGTGGGAGGAGATCAGACCGCTAGGTAACCGTATCATGTGGTAGCAGGGAGGGGAGGAAAGGTTTAGCTAGTCCTGATTTTGTGCAGTCCAACAGATTCCAATCATCTGTAGCTGTATTGGAGAATGTCCAAAACCAGAAGCTGGTGTTGAGCTGAAATAGTCTGCACACAAGGTCAGTTTATATCTTACCAGAATATTATATTAAAAAAACATCGGAAAAGATACATATAAACACATATAGTGCAGACCATTCGATTTCAAATATTTTTGTAGAGCACACTTATACAAAATTGGGAGTTCACTCACATTTCCCAGAGCCTGATTAGCCCTGGCTCTGGGTGGGATAGGTTCCTATGGAGAGGGAAAAATCCCACAATCGGGTATCCCAGGGAAACCAAGCGTACTCTGCAGCACCGTATGGGAGACAGATCCAGGACCACACCAATGGCGCAGTATAAAATAATATATTTATTGGTTTAACAATTAAAACTGCTTACTCAATAAATGATGGGCTTGTGATGTACAAGTTCCCACAAAAAAAGCGCTTAGGTTAAAAGTCAGCAGCTCCAGTTGCTTCCTTGTTTCGGATCCTGGCTCTGCCCACTCGTGACGCAACGCGTTTCACCCACGTGACCTGGGCTTCATCAGACGTCCTATTCGTGCTGCTTACTGTCAATTTGTGTCCATAGCTCCACCTCCTTTCATTTCGGATTGGTGGAGTCCGTGAACGGTCATCAAATATACAAATCCTCTACCTCTTGTTTCCACTGATCTTTCTGATGGAAGCTTTCAGAGTCTTCACAATAACACCTCAGAGTTCATATACATCGTCCATTAAACATATAATTATTCATATTGGGAGATAGTTACATCATTAATGGTCAAAGCATAGATGCATCCTTATATATCACATATTGTAATTACATTATATTTCAATTTTTCCAGTATATTTCCTTTTTTCATTCTATATTTTTTTTCATTATTTATGTTCTTTTGGCATATCCTCAACATCTGTTGCTAATCCGTTCATTGGTTATTTTATGTTTATGTATTGAATGCACAGTAGTATATATGTGCCTTCAGTTTTGTATGCATAACCTTTTCGGCTGTTTTATGAGAACTTAGACTGTTCAGTGTTTATTCATAAGAAGCTGGCGCGCATACGAGACTGGCCTCACATTTTACGCATGCGCAAGTTTTGATCTGTTTGTTATACAGAGCCGAATGCCGGAAGGGTCGTAAGCCAACAGGAAGTGACTAGTGCGTTCCGTGATGTAACGCATTTGACCGCCAGCTGATCGGAAGTCTGAATTTTAAGAGCTGTATATGAAGGAAGAAGCTGCTACAGTATCCCAGATCCCTGAGGAAGTCCATGAACTGGACGAAACGCGTTGGATGCTTATTTGGGACTTATTTTATTTTACACTTTATTTGGCTTTTATCCTGCTCATTTGCATTTAATCCAACTATTTACAGCTCATTGATTTGGAGGTCCACCTTGGGTGAAGATTTGCTTGAACACACTGCCTTTTTGCAAGTGCATTTTTAACCATTAAAACGTGTAAGTGTATTACGCTATTGGCTTCTGTTTTCTTCATAATCTGCAGATGCCATTTGGTGTATAGCCCACGGATATTCACCCCTTCCTGGGGAGACATGCCTACATTTCCCTGTGTCTTGTGAGTGCTCTTACTTACCCTTTCCCCCCTTATCACCTTTTTGTAACTATAATACACTATATAACGTTTTTGTTTCCCTAGATTCTGATATATACTGCATCAGGTGGTATTCATTAAAGGACCACTCTAGGCACCCGGACCTCTTCAGCTTAATGAAGTGGTCTGGGTGCCAGGTCCTTCTAGGGTTAACCCATTTTTTCATAAACATAGCAGTTTCAAAGAAACTGCTATGTTTATGAATGGGTTAAGCCTTCCCCCTATGTCCTCTAGTGGCTGTCTCATTGACAGCCACTAGAGGCGCTTACGTGCTTCTCACTGTGATTTTCACAGTGAGAGCACGCCAGCGTCCATAGGAAAGCATTATGAATACTTTCCTATGTGACCGGCTGAATGCGCGCGCAGCTCTTGCCGCGCGTGCGCATTCAGCCGACGGGGAGGAGAAGAGGAGGATCGGAGGAGGAGAGCAGGTGGAGATCTCTCCGCCCAGCGCTGGAAAAAGGTAAGATTTAACCCCTTTCCCCTTTCCAGAGCCGGGCGGGAGGGGGTCCCTGAGGGTGGGGGCACCCTCAGGGCACTCTAGTGCCAGGAAAACGAGTATGCTTTCCTGGCACTAGAGTGGTCCTTTAACATTGGGGAGCTTTTTCTTATTTAATTTATTTTTTATATAAGTGTTTGTTTGCTTTATCTTAGTGGTGTTTGTGAGGTTCACCATTGCAGCTCCTGTTTCATCTTTACTTTGTTGTTCTGCACAGTGAAATGGTAGAGTCCATTCACTCCTCCCCCCCTCACTGACTGTAAGAATGGTATCACCCATTGAAACTTCCTGTGCTGTTTGAAAGTTGAGGTAACATTTTCAGCAATTTTACATTCATTATATCAGTGACTATCAGCTTCTGGTAGAGACATCCTTTTCTCTATAGGCTGGTAATAATAACTAGAGTATAAATGAGGGTGAGGGAGGCTTTAAGCATTAGATTACATAATTCAGAATACATGAAATTAAAACAGTTTATACTCGTTATTGGTATTGAAGCTGTTAAAGGTACACTCCGGGCACAAATACTACTGTAATGCATTTTATAAATATTGGCCTCATTAATATGCTGTGGCTTTTTATATGCTCAACTCTTTATAGGTTTAACGTCTGCCGCTTTAGCCAGGCCCCCCACTCCAGAAAAAGTAGCTCTAGTAAATGGCGATGCTTTACATTTCAAAGACCACTGCCCCCAGACTATTTTATTGAGCGCATTAAATGCTCCATTTAACCCCTTAAGGACCAAACTCCTGGAATAAAAGGGAATCATGACATGTCACACATGTCATGTGTCCTTAAGGGGTTAATGTTCCCTGTGACCCCATCCTGCACCCAATGAAGTGGCTGGCTAGTAAGTCCCATACAATCTTTATCTGCTGCTCCCTGAACCAACAGTGAAACCTTACGTAACCTGAAATAGCCACGGGGAGGGACGCCTAACACTGGCAGCCCAGATGTTCTTTGAACTACCTTTCCCATGATGCCCAGCAACCACACTATGCATTTACATATCTAGAATCATAGAACAGCTTAGAAAAGAAAACCACAAAATATAGAATTAATTAGAAAAACATTTTAATTGTGTAACTGTAACAAATAGATCTGCATGATTTGGGATTAAATATCAATAAAACGGAATAGGGATGCACACATTGTATTAAAACACATAGTAGAAAAGGAAATTAGCATAATATACAAAAATATAAAACCATGTGTATATTCTGATAAAAATGCAGTCCTTTGGGATTCGCAGCAGATGGGATCTTTGTGTAAAACGTACTGATCTGCACTCAATACAGCAGACTGGAGCCGGTAATGCTATCCATCATTGGATCTGCAGGTCGCAGGTCACTTCCTATTGGTCGGTTTGAAGAAGCTCTGTATCGACCTTTGATTTTCAGTCTCTATCTTGATTCTTCTGCCTGGTGGCTGCAAGACAGATCCGTCTCTCTTCCGTTTCCCTGGCTTTAAAAGAGAGAATTTTATTTATTTATTTTTTAATTGAAGTTGTTAGCTGTCGTGTGCTGTTCAGACATGGAGGTCAGTGCTAAAATAAGTGAGATGGAAAACTGGTGGAAAAATGTGGCCTTAAGATCCAATTTTCCATTCAAGTAGCATTCAAGCGAATAACAGGTTGCTTTGTAAATCTAATGGCATTTACTCACTGTACTGTTACTGGAGCTGCTGTTCCTCTCACACAGCGTCAGAATCTGCCAAATAAAGAAAATAGAAAAGAAAAATAAAGGAGAAAATTCTATTCCCGATTTTGAAGACCTTGTTAGTGTGGTTGGGTCATGAGTGAATTACCCAAATACACATGATCTAAACAAGACATAAATATTACTTTTTTCATCGCTGTGGACACAGCAGCTTCCAGAAACTGGTTCCTGGAGACCCAACGAGAGGCTGGACATTCAGAAAGCTCTTCATTAATGGTGACTGCATCGACGCGGCTTGTAGACAGGAAGTAGACCAGGTATGTCTGGTGAATATGAGAGAATATGTGGACCACCTGCAGGAGAGAAGACAGGGTCAGTGATCTTGTGGGGAAACACCTGGAGGGGAGACATGGGGAGAGGAGGTAAAAGTAAAGATTTCAAAAGCCCTGACACCAAAGGTAAGAATCTAATTTGCATCTAATTTGCGCTGAATAATTCCTAGATTTTACTAGTAGCATGACGTAAAGTCATGATTTTATTAATGACACGGAGGCGAGTATTATCCTATTATGCTTCTCTTTCTTTTATTTTCCCTCAGCAGCGAAGAGAGAAATGAGTGAAAAGAGAAAAACATATCATTAACATATATACATATTCAACATATTCCACAGTGCTACATTGGGGAACCTCCCCCTTTTAGTATATAAGGTGTAGCACTCTCTTCCTCTTCCTCTTTCGTCGCGATCCGAAGACCCGTAAACCGAACCAGAACTCGAATTTGAACTTTAAACTCGGGAAGCTGAACATATCTTCCTGGAAATGCGGAGTCAACTGCGAAGCTCCTGTTAGTTCCATAAGTAATTGGAATCACGCTAAAATGAGAGAGGGGAGAAATATGGTAAAATCTCAACTTGCAACTGGGTGTAATATTTTCCACTTTATATATAGTAATCTTGACTTCTGAAAAGGAATAAATGACATATTAACTAGACATAACATAAAGTGCGATGATCATGATCAATTAAAGTTAAAGTAAACTAAGCCAAACGACAGAGAGCGTAAAATCTATACAGCATAAATAAATAGACTATGGGCCAGGAAGACCCGTCCTAAAGGAGTAAGTCGTGATATAGTCCAGAAAGGATAGGATGCAATAGAAAAACCATATCACCACCTCCAACCCAGGGAGGGAGGGAGGGAATAATACTCGCCTCCGTGTCATTAATAAAATCATGACTTTACGTCATGCTACTAGTAAAATCTAGGAATTTTATTAAAGACACGGAGGCTCCTATTATGCTTGTTTAAAGCTGAGCAATGACTTTATCTGAAAAATGTTGTATCGGTCTAAAGTAAAAGTTCCTGAATGTGGATTCCGTAGACCAATCTGCAGCCTTCAGAATGTCTTCCAAGCGGCAACCGGCCGCCGAAGCTTTAGAGGCCATAGCGCCTCTAACAGAGTGAGATGAGAAAACAGAGACGTCTATTCCGGCCGTAGCTAGTATCCATTTAATCCATCGTGCCAGCGTCGGTGTGGATACCGGCAGATGGGGTTTTTTCAGGGAGATGAACAGAGGCCCGTCATTGGACGGGCGCAGTGTAGAGGTGCGAGATTCGTATTCTTTTAGGCACGCTATTGGGCATAAGTTAGGTAAACCCGGTATCCGTGGATAGCAGACCTGTTTGGTGGCCGACTTCGTTCTTCGTGAAATATCGAATGACACCCCCTCCGGGGTGAATGAACGTGCTCGCCAGTCCAAGGCTCTCACGTCTGATACCCGTTTGCAGGATAGAAGGCAAAGCAGCATCAGTAGTTTTGCTGACAATTGTTTAAGAGAAAGATCTACGTTAGTGGGCCAGCCATCTATGAGTCTGAACACACAGGTGACGTCCCAGAAGGACCCGTATCTGGATGTGGGGGGACGTGAGAAACGAACTCCCTTGAGCAAACGACAAATCAGAGGATTCTGACCCAGTGGGAGGCCGTCCACCTGGTCGTGCCCGGCTGAGATGGCCGAGCGGAAAACATTGACCGTGCGGAAGGCTTTGCCTGATTCGAACAGGTGCGTAAGGAAATCTAGTACCGATTTCACAGGGGCTGATATCGGATCCAATGATCGTCCCAAGCACCAATTGGCCCACTGTCTCCATGCTGCAGCATAGGCTTGTCGTGTACCAGGTGCCCATGCGTTTGCCAGGAGCCGCACAGTCGTGTTCGAAACCTCCGTGATCTCCCAGGGTCCCCGGAAAGGAGCCACGCCATGAGGCGGAGAAGGCCCTGTTCCACCAGGGGGTGGTTCTCCCCATCTGGGTTGGTCAATAGCGATGGATGGTCCGGCAGTAGCCGTGGGTGGTCTATCGCCATCTCCAGCAGATGTGGGAACCAAGGTTGAGATCTCCAGCACGGGGTTATCAGTACCAATGAGCTCTTGAAGCGCCGGAGGTGCGCCAGGCAACGAGCTATCAGGTTGAACGGAGGGAAGGCGTAAGCCCTGCCCTCGGACCAATCTTGGAGGAAAGCGTCTGTCGCTACTGCCTCCGGGTCTGGTCTCCAGCTGCAGAACTTCGGTAGTTGTGTGTTGAGTCTGGATGCGAACAGATCCATGCTCAAAGGTCCCCACAGGGACGAGATTCTGCGGAATAATTTCGGTAGCAGTTTCCAATCTCCCGAGTCCCTCAGGTAGCGGGAGTTCCAGTCCGCGGTGTAGTTGTCTAGGCCCGGGATGTGTTCCGCGGTAACGGACACGCTGTTTTGTAAGCAGTAGTTCCAGAAGTCTCTGGCCAAAACCGCTAGGATGCGAGACCTGGTTCCCCCTAGATGGTTTATGTATCTTACGGCTGAGACATTGTCCAGCTTGAGGAGGATCGAGCATGAGATGCCTCTGGGAGACAGACTGCGAATGGCGAACGAGGCCGCCAGCAGTTCCAGAGAGTTTATGTGTAAGAAGGACTCCTCCGTGGACCACCTGCCTCCTGTGGATATATTGCCGCAGCGCGCGCCCCAGCCATGTAAGCTGGCGTCCGATTCGATCACCAGGTCTGGAGTGGACCCGAAGATCGCTCGGCCGTTCCAAGCTTCCATGTGGGTTAGCCACCAGTTCAGTTCCTCCCTCGATTCTGTGTCCAGGGAAATGTGAGATTCGTACGAGTGGCCACTTCTCAGGCAGGCCGCTTTCAGCCGTTGTAAGGCTCTGTAGTGTAGCGGGCCTGGGAAAATCGCCTGGATAGAGGCCGCTAACAGGCCGATTACCCGCGCCAGTTGGCGTAGGGATATGTCCGGCCTTTGCATCAGTTTCTTTATTTCCCTCTTGATGTTGGACATCTTCTCTGTTGGGAGGCAGAGAACCTGTAGTACGGAGTCGATACGGAATCCGAGGAATTCCATTTGTTGAGAGGGGATCAGAACCGACTTCTTCCAATTTACAAGGAAGCCTAGGTTCTGTATGAGGTGTAGGGCCCACCCTAAGTGTTCTAGTAAGAGGGATCGAGTCCCGGAGAGTATTAGGATGTCGTCCAGGTAAATGATAAGACGGACTCCGTGTAACCTGAGGAAGGTCACCACTGGTTTTAGGACCTTCGTGAAACACCACGGGGCGGAGGACAGGCCGAAAGGTAGGCATGTGAAACGCCACTTCTTGCCTTCCCAGCAGAACTGGAGTAGGTTCCGGTGAATCGAGGCTACTGGGATCGTTAGGTAAGCATCTTGTAAATCTAATTTGACCATCCAGTCTCCGGGTAGGAGTAGGTCTCTGAGGCAGTGAATGCCCTCCATCTTGAAGTGCCTGTATTGTATGAAGGCATTTAGGGGCCGCAGGTTGATAACCGGGCGTACCCCGCCTCCCTTTTTGGGCACTAGAAAAAGGTTGCTTACGAAACCCGGTGTGTCTAGAGGGATCTCTTCTATGGCCTTCTTGGCCTGTAATTCCCTGATCTCCGTAGAGATGAGATCTAAGTGTGCAGATGGCATGTGAATCGCCCTTGGGGGAGAGGGCTGAATGGGGGGAGCGGTTAGTTCTAGTTGGTAACCCTTTATTGCCTGTAACACCCAACTGTCTGACGTGACAAGTGACCATGCCCGGGCGAACCGGGTCAGTCTGCCCCCTACCTGTATATGGGAAGAAAGGGGAAACATGGTACTCACCATAAGGGCGTTTTGCCGCGGGTGCTCCTCGACTGCCGCGGGTATGCCAAGCCCGTCCTCGCGAGGGGAAAAATGGGGTGAAGGACCGTTCCTGGGTCGGTCTCTGTTGGTTGAAGGAGCCTCTGCCCGGTCTTGAGAAACCCCGGGGGTTGCGGCCGGGTAGACGGCTCCTACCTCTACCGGCCCCGCCAAAAACCTTTGGGCTAAAAACCCTCTTAATGGAGGATTGGGCCTTGTCCAAGGCCGTGAATGTCTTTACGTAAGACCCTAGGTCCTTTACAAAGGATTCTCCAAATAGAAGGCCGTTTGCGGAGGCACCGGGCTCGTTAGAGGCCATGCTTGCGAGCTTAGGCTCAATCTTAAGCAGGATGGCTTTCCTGCGCTCTGTTGACATGGCCGTATTGGCGTTGCCTATCATGCAAATCAGGCGCTGGAGCCAGCCGAACGCCACCTCAAAGTCTACTGGAGCCCCAGTCGACTGAGCCGTCTCTAGCAGCTCATACAATTTGGTGACCGGGCCCAGGGTGTCAAGGAACTTATCCTGGCAGTTCCGCATGGAGTAGTCCAGGCCTTTTTTGGGTTTCCAACCCGACTTGCCCAGAAACTGCACAATCTGGGGGTCTACCTCAGGGGTCTTGGCTACCGCATCGGGTATGATCGGGCGTGGGCATTCTGCCCTCAGCTTGTTCCGGCCCTCCTGTGAGAGGGATTTCCGTACCCTAAGGGCCAGGTATCGGGCTATATGGGTTGCGGGCTCCCATTCCGCGGAGCGAGGGTGCCTGAGGTTGTCCGGGTCAAAGACCAGGGCATCTTTCTCGTCAGAGGTTAGCTCTGCATCATGGGCCCCTGAAGGGGTTTTGGCCTTGGTTTGCCTGGAAGGGAATTGTGACCCTGGTAGGTCATCGTCCCCTGAAACCTCGTCCCCGTAGGGATCTGAGAATTGGTTGTCTGACTCCTCGTCCCCATCCTCGTCCGAATCGGACAATAAATCATGGGCACGTGCCCGTTTCCATTCCCTGGCTGCCGTAGCCCGGCCAGTAGCTCTACTGCGCGGTTGTTGCGCGCCATCATCGACAGCCTGAGGCGTGTCATTCAAACCAGGCTGTACCTGGGTGTGGGGAGGGTCAGCGGTGTGTTTGCGCTTGGCAGGCGCCTTGCGCCCTGGGCTAATCTCATCAAGGGAGTTGGGAGAGGGCCCTGTGCCCGACTGGGTGGGAAGGGCCTGTCTAAGGGCCTGAGAGATAGATAGGGAGATACTAGATGACATAGCTCCCATGGCCGAGGAGATGGCCTTGTTAATAGAGGTGGACATAGTAGTGTCCAAGAGGGATTGGAATTCCTCAGAACCTATAAGGTTGGAGTCGGCCTGGGAATCAGATGCTGTGGTACCCTTAAGTGGGACAGGGTGGGGATTCAAATCACCACCGGCAGACTGCATGGTAACGAACTAGCAGTTAATGTAAGGCTAAAGGACAGAGGTGCTGGATTGCTTAACCCACGCACAAAGGACAGAGCAGGAGAGAAAAAATACCCGGTAAGAGCAGGAGCGGGGTCAAGCAGCCTCCTCGGAGCAAAAACACGCCGAGTAATGAGGCTTAAAATGGCCGCCGGCACTATCGGCGACGGGAAACCAAGAAAATGGCCGCCGCGAGTGTCCGCGCATGCGCAGAACGCGCCCGCGGCGGAACCGAGAAGGTGTGAAAGACCGCCGTGGAGTAAGGAAGGCGGGATATAACGGTTGCCGAAAACGACAAGGGTGGGGTGGGGGGATAGTCAGGGGCACAGAGGAGCCCAGGGACCCGGGTGAAAAACGGGTCGGGTCAAAACCCGGTCAGGGTGAAGAGGGGCAAGAGCCCACCCCAAAGGAAAGAAAAAACAGTATAAGGAATGAATAAAACTTAGAACCAAATCCTGCAGATAAAACTGCAGGCAGAGTAGGTATAGATGACAGTATAATGATATAGTCAATAAATGTACTTAGCTGGTCTGAGGGAGCAGCGAAGAAAGAGGAAGAGGAAGAGAGTGCTACACCTTATATACTAAAAGGGGGAGGTTCCCCAATGTAGCACTGTGGAATATGTTGAATATGTATATATGTTAATGATATGTTTTTCTCTTTTCACTCATTTCTCTCTTCGCTGCTGAGGGAAAATAAAAGAAAGAGAAGCATAATAGGATAATAGGAGCCTCCGTGTCTTTAATAAAATTAATACCACGATGTGGCTTTGTGTGGGTCAGTGTTTCTTACTCAGTTCTAGGTGATAATTGCCGAGTCTGTGACTTACCTCTCCTACATACTGCAGCTTGTTCAAAGGGACCACGTGGCCTGTAACCTCCTGAAGATAGTTGCCCAGTGCCAGTCCTCCATCTTTTTCAGTAGGTTTGTTCTCCAAAAGCATGCTGGGAAACTCCCACATCCCTGCCAGAAGCCCTTTATCGAGGTGAAAAAGAAACATGTCAGAATGAAGCCATGGTTACCCAATCTCAATACCCTTTCTAGTTTTCTACAAGTAATCAATAAAAATAATAATACAAAAAGAGAAGTCCTGCGCTCACTCCCATTACTACTGAGCCGGCAGCATGGACTACAATACACATCAGTCCCAATATATAGTAAAAACCAAAGAAAAGAAAAAAAAGTTTCCTGCGCTTTCTCCTTAATCCCTATGTATATTTAGACAAATGGAGGTCATTTAGTTGCTCCAATGGCCATTGGAGGGAATGCCCGCCTGCCAACATCAAGGCAGATCCCCCTAAGCGGGTCCTAACACTGACCCTTCAGCCTGCTTCCTTGAGCTTCTGGCCAGGGCCAGATTAAGAGCCCAGTGGACCTGGAGCTGACAATTATGATGGGCCTAATTACAGAATCTTATCGACCAAAAACACTAAAACAGTCATACCTCCCAAGCATCATGTATCTGATGGAGATGGTGCTGGAGGGAAACTCAAAGGATGCAGCTATAAGAAAACACATACTCGATGCTAATCTCTCTCTAATTTATGTTTTCATCTTTCAAGTAAATCCATATCCCCTAACAGCAGTGTCCAGTGAAGCAGGAAGTCAATGTGCAAGGTAAAAGAGTGTATCACGTGGCGTGAATCACGTGACCAGCCCTGCCAAAAGGGGTGCATATGCCCAAAAATGGGGCATTGTTTGTCCAAAGAATTGGAAGGCCAGCCTGGCTTGAATGCATGGCAGGGTGCCTGCCAATCATGCAGGCTGTCCAACTAAGGGCATACTATGCAGGCAGCACCCTGAGCTTGACATAAATGCGTCTAATGATGCGCCTACTCCACGCTTTCTAATGACTGTGCCCTAGCACTCACATGTCCACTTGTCTCCTTATCATCTTACTAGCAGGCAGAAGTTCCTGGTATATAGTCTGGGACAGAGTAAAGGTGTATGTAGTGAGTGTAGAAGAAAGGGGACATGCCACAGTGTTCGAGAGACCAACGTCTGCATTACCTAAACTAATTTTATTGTCAGCCTGTCCACACAGGTTTTGTTCCCATGCATCCCTCTTAAGCTTCCAAACTTAAAGGGACACTATAGTCACCAGAACAACTACAGCTTATTATATTTCTTCTAGTAAGTAGAATCATTCCCTCCAGGCTTTTTGCAGTAAACACTGTCTTTTCAGAGAAAATAACTCTGATGGCCACTCCTTAGATAGCTGCTAGAGGTGCCTCCTGGGGCAGTACTGCCAAGTGTGCAGCACTGCCATTCAGTGTCCCCACCCTCTGCATGCAGACACTGAACTTTCCTCATAGAGATGCATTGAATCAATGTATCTTCATGAGAAGATGCTGATTGGCCAGGGCTATGTTTGACTTGTGCTGGCTTTGCCCCTGATCTGCCTAGTTGTAATTTGCTCAGAGCACCACTTCTGATGATGTCAGTAGACAGAGTGAGTTCAGAGGCAGATAGGGACAGAGCCAGCAGCTGCAGACTTGAATACAAGTAAGAGTTTACTATATTTAGGGAGGCAAGAGGGGCCCAGGGGGGCTAAATGGTGGTTTTAACATAATAAGGTCAGAAATACATGATTGTATTCCTGACCCTATAGTGTTCCTTTTAGCAAGAGTATGTGAAGAGTAGTTAGGGTTGCCACCTTTATTGGGAAAAAATACCAGCCTTATACATTTGTATAATTAATTAGCTATGTGTGACATTACATGATGTAAATTTACAAGGAGTGACATTCTGTAAAATCACCAACAAACTACTCACAGTTGAATTCTGCTGCATAGATGGATTGCTCCCAGTGTCTTCCTGTCTCCCAGTGTCCCTATGTATCACAGTGTCAGTGTCCCCATGTCACCCAGTCCCCTAGTGTGTCAGTGTTCCCATTTTTCCCAGTGTCCCCATGTCACTGAGAGACCCGGGGACACTGAGACACTGGGAGACATGGGGCACTGAGACACTGGGAGACATGGAGACACTGAGTCACTAGGGACACTGAGACATGGAGACAAAGACACTGGGAGACATGGGGACACTGAGTCCCAATGACTCAGTGTCCCCCAATGTCCCTATGTCTTTCAGTGTCCCCATTTCTCCCAGTGTCCCCTAGTGTCTGTGTCCCCGTGTTTTCCAGTGTCCCCAGGTCTCACAGTATCCCCTAGTGTCTGTGTCCCCTAGTTTCTCAGTGTCTCCTAGTGTCTCAGTGTCCCCATGTCTCCCTGCTGCCTTTCTCCAAATCCCTCACTTACCTGAGCTGTAGAGCTGCTGTCTGGACTCTGTGTGCTGTGTAGCTGCTCCCCCACGGATCAGTGAGTAGAGAGAGGCAGGGAGGGATATGCTGTTACTTCCTATCCCTGCCTGTCCCCACACACAGTGACCCCTACTGGCCGGTGCTGGTATTGCAGTGTAATTTCCGTTTATACTGAGAAAAATACCTGCATTTGTATTGCCGATATTACTGCAATACTGGCACTGGCCAGGCAACCTCAAATACCAGCTGTGCCATTAAAATACCAGTTAAGTGGTAAACTTAGAGTAGTGTGTAAAAAACTATGGGCCTATTCCATGGGCCTGGGCCTGGAGCTGCAGCTCCATCAGCCCCTATGTTAATCCGGCCCTGCTTCTGGCAACAATATCTCTAATGAGACAGAGAGGGGCAGCATTGTAACCAGCCTGTGTGATACAAAGTAAATACAAATACAAAAAGAGAAGTCCTGCACTCACTAGTAGTAATGGGAGTGAGCGCAGGACTTCTCTTTTTGTATTTGTATTTACTTTGTATCACACAGCCTGGTTACAATGCTGCCGCCCATCCCATGTGTTCCCTATTAAGGGTTAATAAGTATATAGGGGTGTATATAAAAAATATCCCTCTCTGTCTCATTAGAGATATCTTTGCCAGAGGCTGAAGGGTCAGTGTTAGGACCCGCTTAGGGGGGTCTGCCTTGATAAGGAGACAAGTGGACATGTGAGTGCTAGGGCACAGTCATTAGAAAGCGTGGAGTAGGCGCATCATTAGACGCATTTATGTCAAGCTCCGGGTGCTGCCTGCATAGTATGCCCTTAGTTGGACAGCCTGCATGATTGGCAGGCACCCTGCCATGCATTCAAGCCAGGCTGGCCTTCCAATTCTTTGGACAAACTATGCCCCATTTTTGGGCATGTGCACCCCTTTTGGCAGGGCTGGTCACGTGATTCACGCCACGTGATACACTCTTTTACCTTGCACATTGACTTCCTGCTTCACTGGACACAGCTGTTAGGGGGTATGGATTTACTTGAAAGATGAAAGCATAAATTAGAGAGATATTAGCATAGAGTGTGTGTTTTCTTATAGCTGCATCCTATGAGTTTCCCTCCAGCACCATCTCCATCAGATACATGATGCTTGGGAGGTATGACTGTTTTAGTGTTTTTGGTCGATAAGATTCTGTAATTAGGCCCATCATAATTGTCAGCTCCAGGTCCACTGGGCTCTTAATCTGGCCCTGGCCAGAAGCTCAAGGAAGCAGGCTGAAGGGTCAGTGTTAGGACCCGCTTAGGGGGGTCTGCCTTGACGTTGGCAGGCGGGCATTCCCTCCAATTGCCATTGGAGCAACTAAATGACCTCCATTTGTCTAAATATACATAGGGATTAAGGAGAGAGCGCAGGTAGCTTTTTTCTTTTCTTTAATAAAAATAATAATAATGGCCAAGATTCCTGTCCTCATTAAAGGAACACAATACTGTTAGGAATACAAAGTTGTACTAACACTATAATGTCCCTTTGCCCCACGGCTTCCCCTCTGTGATGAAAAACCGTTTAAACACGTACTGAATTCTCTGCCTCCTCTGATATCATTGCGTTTCCGCGGGGAGCATTAGGCCTTCAGCACAGGAAAGCATTGAATCAATGCTTTCCTATGGGAGATTTGAAGACGCTGTACGACCTCATGAAAATCGCAAGGACGTCCAGCATCATTTCACAGGGTTAAATTCCTTGAAACTGCAGGAAATGCCTCTAATGGCTGTGTAAACCCTGCAATGTATACATTACGGTTTCTCAAAGTGGTCTGGGTCCCTAAAGACAGAAAACAAACACAGGGCCTGATTTTTTATAATTTTGGATACGCTTTTCCAATTTAATATTTTGAAAAATATTTTCATAATTAAAAAAAAATAAAAATATTAAATTCTTTATTTTTGATGTGCATAAGGTACAGAAAGGTAATCAAGGTACTTTGACATATTTCTTGTAGGACATTTGCAAGTTAGCCTTTTTTTTTAGAAGAGCTAATGAGACACAGTGTTAGCAGAATATAAGCAGCAGGGTTACAATGCTATAACACAGGCACTGTGTGCTAAGGTAACAGTTGATCAACACAATGATATTTCGATTAGAAAGATACAAGATGATTACCCAAGATATATTAACTATGGCTAGGCAAGCTGTGTTGATGTCGTAATATTGGACCAAGCGTGCTCCAGTAGAGGCCCCTGTACTGCTGGGGGGGTGAGGGCAAAGCGAGGGTCGATTCAGTCTCCTCGCATGTGCGGCGAGCATGTCGAGGGTTCCCACTCCCAACACAGCACCTCCTCAAGGGTACAGGAGGGCTTCTTGGGCCCCCTTGCTATCTCTGGTGGGGGGTGAGTAAGAGTGTGGGTGCTCCTTTTGGCGAGATCATCGCCAGTGAGCCTCTGGACAGGGTCTGCTAAAAGGCTTCACAGTTTGTCGAATGCTGCCAAGAAGCTTAGATTAGGCCTCATGTTTTACAGGGTCGTGTTCCGCCGCCATTTTGAGAACCGTAGTTAGGCCTGTAGATGTTGGCAGGGTGCACGTAGCTCAGTCCCAGATGAAGGTAAGTTGTTGAGAATGCTGGGATAACCCTTACCAGCAGGGGAAGGCAGGGCGGTCCACCGTGGGTCCGACTAGAAATTGGGCTGAGGGATCGGTCATCTCCCCCAATCCTGTACAGCCAGGCCACTACTAGGCCGCAATATTGCCACTGTAAGCCGTCCAGCAGGAAAAGCAGTGTCGGCTATCAGATGTGTTAGAGTACGAATCCTGGGTGAGTTGTGAGTCAGCAGAGGCGTGTAAGAGCAAGTTTGAGGTGTTAGAGCCGTCAAAAAGGTCGTTATTTACAGGATTTCTCCCAGAGCTCATGCGATGTGCGACCGTTCGCCATGTTGAGCAAGCCCCCTTGATGATTTTATTTAATAACATTTTGAAGACAAAAAAAAATAAAAAAAACTTTAAAAGTTTATCCAAAAATATTAAATGATTAGAAAAGTAACTGTCGCATGGGATTATCTCTTGCACCTATTCGTATAGAACTGCCAGTGTATTGACTATTCTAATAGTATCCAACAGAGCAGACATTCTACAAAGCACACACAGCCATTTCCTATAGGCTGTCTGAGTATCTTGAGTAACATAGAGCAAACAAACAAAAAACAAACCAAAAAACAGTAGGGGCAGGGCTTAGCGAATGAAGCAGGAGGACACGCTGTCTAGAAGCTCCGAAACTGATCCCTATTCCAATCGATTTTGCAACGTTTTATAGCCCTAACTTGGGTGGTGCTGCAGGCCTGGCTGACATGGATCGGAAGAGCAAGAAGGAGAAGTCTGACGAAGCCGGACCGGAATTTAAATGAATACATACAGGACTATTAATGTGGTTTATCATTATAATTTCTTTTTTTAAACCATAACAAGCAGGGGGCTTGTTATTAGGGTTCCCTTCCTGGATTATCACACTCCATTTTCATATCCCCAGTGTGCTGGCAATCGAGTGTGACATGTTTAGTTGTTTTTCATTATTATATATATATCAAGCTATAGTGTGCCAACTCTAGCCTTTATTAACCATTAGCGACAGGCAGGTCAATATTAACAAATGCAGAGCTCTATCATATATACAAAAATCTTCAGTTCACTATAATTGTCACTAATGTACATGGTGTCTTGTTATCGGTTTACCTACTGCTGTATAACTCAAATGTCTGTATTTGTACATCAACACTTCTCACACCAGTGATTTACGTATAAATAAAGAATATACAAACAATGTAACCTGCAGGTCCTTCGGTTAATCTTCGCTCAGATCTCAAGCTGGTTTTAGCTCATCTTGTGCCATTACAGAGAGAACCTAAACCATTTGCATATCAGACTGATCCCAGCCAGAAACATAGAATGTGACGGCAGATAAGAGCCATTCGGCCCATCTAGTCTGCCTAATAAGGGGGGCAAGATCCGAAATGCAGGCCGGCTCCCTCTCCACGAGAGATACAGCAGCCCCAGATGATCGTTTAGACCTGGTCAGTGAGACATAGCAGATATTCCTCTAGGCACAGTAAACAAGGGGTCCATGTTTGGATTACCCTTTCACCTTAGAGAGAGCAAACAAAACAGGGTGTATGAGACTCTGTTTTCTTGCCGTTTGGGAGTATAGTGCAGAGATTCCAACTACAGGCCAATTGTAATCCAGCCCGGTCTATAAACCACTCCCTTTTGTATATTATCTGCAGACCTGTGCTGGGTGGGGTATAAACCAGGCACAGGATATGTTCTCATTGCATCACTATTATACTGTTATACCTTGGGTTGTACTGACATACATCTCATCTACCTGAGCTGGGTCTCTGAACGAGTAAATATTCTGGCTCCTCCTCTTGTCCACATCTCTGCCACACACAGGTCAAGGTTTGTTCCACCCGTGACGCCTTCTTTGCAGATTTGCGGGGAAAGTTTGTCACCCCAAGCGATCTGTCCCAGAGGTCAGAAGAGGGCAAGCACAATGTGCATGAACCGTGGGCCAAATCTGAATAGAAACAGAAAGTGAGTGCATCAAAACAATCATCATCAGTAGGCATAGTACGTCTATCTGTGTAAATACCGTACCACCCCATCATAATGAACCCTATCAGGGTATACACCGTATCCCCCATCATAATGAACCCTATCAGCGTATACACCGTACCCCCCCCATCATAATGAACCCTATCAGGGTATACACCGTATCCCCCCCATCATAATGAACCCTATCAGGGTATACACCGTATCCTCCCATCATAATGAACCCTATCAGCGTATACACCGTACCCCCCCATCATAATGAACCCTATCAGGGTATACACCGTACCCCCCCCCCCCCCCCATCATCATAATGAACCCTATCAGGGTATAAACCTTACCCATCCATTATAATGAACCCTATCAGGGTATACACCGTATCCCCCCCATCATAATGAACCCTATCAGGGTATACACCGTATCCCCCATCATAATGAACCCTATTAGGGTATACACCGTATCCCCCCATCATAATGAACCCTATCAGGGTATATACCATATCCCCCCCATCATAATGAACCCTATCAGGGTATACACTGTATCCCCCCATCATAATGAACCCTATCAGGGTATACACCGTATCCCCCCATCATAATGAACCCTATCAGCGTATACACCGTACCCCCCCATCATAATGAACCCTATCAGCGTATACACCGTATCCCCCCATCATAATGAACCCTATCAGCGTATACACCGTATCCCCCCATCATAATGAACCCTATCAGCGTATACACCGTATCCCCCCATCATAATGAACCTTATCAGCGTATATACCGTATCCCCCCCATCATAATGAACCCTATCAGCGTATACACCATATCCCCCTCATCATAATGAACCCTATCAGGGTATACACCGTATCCCCCCATCATAATGAACCCTATCAGGGTATACACCGTATCCCTCCATCATAATGAACCCTATCAGGGTATACACCGTATCCCCCCCATCATAATGAACCCTATCAGTGTATACACCGTATCCCCCCATCATAATGAACCTCATCAGGGTATACACCGTATCCCCCCATCATAATGAACCCTAACAGGGTATACACCGTATCCCCCCCATCATAATGAACCCTATCAGGGTATACACCGTACCCCCCATCATAATGAAGCCTATCAGGGTATACGACATGTCCCCCCCATCATAATGAACCCTATCAGGGTAGACACCGTATTTCCCCTATCATAATGAACCCTATCAGGGTATACACCGAATCCGACTATTATAATGATCATCAATGTATATAGTATCCCCCCCTTTTATAATAATCACCACCAGTGTATACAGTATATATATATATATATATATATATATATATATATATATATATATATATAGTGTAAGTAAGGTATCCCATTATAATGATCCTTATTAGTGTATAATATAGCCTATCAGTGTATATAAACATTATATCTATAAGTGTAAGTACAGTATCCCATTTATAATGATCCTTATTAGTGTATAATATAGCCCAGTGATGGCGAACCTATGGCACGCCGAGCCCTCTCTGTGGGCACGCGGCCACAGGTCCGCCATCACTGCAGAATAGGCGCCTGCCTGCCCGAAACGGCAGGCGCCTATTCTGCTTCCGGGTCGGGAGGCAGGGAGAGGGATCTGTGTAGCAGCTCCCCTGTACTCCCGCGCGATGCTGTGTGGAGCGTTGCCGAGCGTTACCATGGCAACGCTCCACACAGCATCGGGCGGGAGGACAGGGGGAGCTGCTACACAGATCCCTCCCCCTGCAGTACTTACCACCACCGGACCACCAGGGATGGCTGTGTCCCCCCCCCAACACTTCATTGAAGGTAAGAAGGAGGGGGGTGGGATACTAACACACCACCCCTACCCCCCCCCAGAAGAACCCTTACCCCCCAGCAGCACCCCACCCCCCCAGCACCACCCCTACCCACCACAGCAGCACCCCTACCCCCCCAGAAGTACCCCTACCCCCCCAGAAAAACCCCTACCCCCCCAGCAGTACCCATACTCACCCACAACAGTACCCCTACCCCCCCACACACAGTAGCCCTACCCACACACAGCACCCCTACCCCCCACACACAGCACCCCTACCCCCCACACAGTACCCCTTACCCCCCACAGCACAGCACCCCTCTCACACACACACACAGCACCCCCCCCACACACACACAGCACCCCCCCACACACAGCACCCCCCCCACACACACACAGCACCCCCCCACACACACACAGCACCCCCCCCACACACACAGCACCCCCCCCACACACAGCACACCCCCCACACACACCCCCCCACACACATGCACCCCCCACCCCCACACGCACCCCCCACCGCACCACCCCTACCCACCACAGCACCTCCCCTAGCCACCACAGCACCACCCCTACCCACCACAGCACCTCCCCTAGCCACCACAGCACCTCCCCTACCCACCACAGCACCTCCCCTACCCACCACAGCACCTCCCCTACACAGCACCACCCCACCCCCCCAGCTCCTCCCCTACACAGCACCACCCCACCCCCCAGCAGCACCCCTACCCCCCCAGAAGTACCCCAACCCCCCACACACAGTACCCCTACCCCCCCCACACAGCACCCCTACCCCCCCACACAGCACCCCTACCCCCCCACACAGCACCCCTACCCCCCCCACACAGCACCCCTACCCCCACACACAGTACCCCTACCCCCACACACAGTACCCCTACCCCCCACACAGTATCCCTTACCCCCCACAGCACAGCACCCCTCTCACACACATACAGCACCCCCCCACACACACACACAGCACCCCCCACACACACACACACACAGCACAGCACCCCCCACACACACACACACAGCACCCCCCCACACAGCACCCCCCACACACGCACCCCCCCCACACACGCACCCCCCCCCCCACACACGCACCCCCCCCCACACACGCACCCCCCCCCACACACGCACCCCCCCCACACACACGCACCCCCCACACCCACCACACCCACACACACGCAATTGCCGTGTTGGCACTTTAAGGAAAAAAAGTTGGCATGTATTGCGGTTTGGGCACTCGGGCTCAAAAAGGTTCGCCATCACTGATATAGCCTATCAGTGTATATACATGATGCCCCCAATATGATAAACACTATCAGTGGAAATGCAGTACCCTACCCCCTTCTAATGATCCTCATCATGACAACCACCAGTTGATATAGAAACACAAGTCCTACAATGAGCTTTACCTTAACCCCTTAAGGACCAAACTTTTGGAATAAAAGGGAATCATGACATGTTACACATGTCATGTGTCCTTAAGGGGTTAAAGGCTGACAAAGCATCATGGGATCTGTAGTCCTTTAACAATTATCCCTGTCCTAGAATGGTACAATTTAATTTGATCAACTTCTTAAAAGGCTAATAAAATAGATCAGAGAGCAGATGATTTGTATGATTGAATTGTTGCTGAGAGGGGAGTGATAAAACCAGTCCCAGTCCCAGACTCCACGGCACTCACCGCACTCTTCAATGTCGCCAGCGGCATATTTAGGGTCGGGATTTCTGTTTGTTAGTTTACCGGCGGCTGATGTTAAATCGGCTTCAACCTGCAAGAAGTCATGTCATTCATCAGATAACGCTGGACAAAGCACAGGCCGCAATCGATGTGCGAATGAAACTGTACATTGCTAAATTAAATCCAGACACATCGTCTCCTGTACAGGTAACAGATGATCTATAACAGACATTGAATTTCTAGCAGCGATGGTTTAACGATATAAATTTCAGGTGAGGCACAATTCACCATGTTGCCCCTTGGCCGCAGCTGGTCTAAACCAGAACAGAAAAGGTCAAACACATCACGGCATTCAAACCTATAACACACATAACACAACACTGGGCTAAAACATAACAATAGAAACACTAGCATCACATTGCCCACCTCCTAGACCTAAACCATGGAGAAAGCACTGTTAACAGCATTCATAAAAATAAAAACAGATTCTATTACAGCAAAGGAACAAAAACAAAACAATTAAAGTAGTAGTTTAAACAGCAAAAAGATCAGAAAAGTATCCCCTATTTAATAACCGTTTTGGTTCTTTAACTCTCCACCCGAGAGCTCTGTATCACCCAGTGTTCACATGGTGTGGAATCATGGGCAGTGACTGGATCAACACAAACACACATTACCTTCCACCCGAGAGCTCTGTATCACCCAGTGTTCACATGGTGTGGAATCATGGGCAGTGGCTGGATCAACACAAACACACATTACCTTTTCATATGCCCGGCACTGGCTTTGTAAGGGGCACTCAGTGCACCGTGGCTTTTTTGGGGTGCACACAGTAGCCCCTAACTCCATCATGGCTTGGTTAAAATCTCCTGGTCGCTCAGGATCAACAAGATGGTTTGCCAAGTCCCTACAGAGGGAAAGGGAAATTGTATTACAGCAATTATTTATAAACCACCAACATATTGTGCATCGCTGTATAATAGGTCAATAAAACAAACAATTAAACTATGGCATATAGAATGGAGACCAGAGGTAACAAGGACCTTCCTCAAAACAGCTTTCAGTTATTATTCTGATTTTCTGGAATCCATATTATGGTAGTGCCAATCACTGCCACACAGTCATCAAGGTTTAACACAGAATATACCTCGCAGGGAGCAGGCTGTACCATGTGGCATGTGAGGCTCCAGCAAAATGGCTGTATGGTAGAACCAGGACATAAATAAACCATCTTCTAAACCCACCAAAGTTTGTCAGCTACTGCCGGTGAACCAGAGTTGGCCCCGATACAGCGGAGTCTGCATAAAACCCTGATTACGTTTCCATCCACAACTCCGGTCGTCTGGAGAGAAAAAGAAACATGACAGTAATCTGCCATGACAGTAATCTGCCACAGTTGTCTTGCTTTGTTGATCCAAAACTCATATAATCCCAGATCAGTCATCTAGGGATCCACACAGTGATTAATTACCTGGCCATAGGAAATAGAAGCGATTGCTCCTGCTGTGTATCGCCCTACTCCCGGCAACAACTTCTGCAGCTCTTCTGCACTGCGGGGCATCCGGCCGCCAAATTCGGTCACAACCTGAAGGCAATTAAAGCAAACAGCTTGGTGAGGACGTAAAGAAATGAAGGACTTTACTGGATTGTACCCTTAGTGGAAATGTTAATCCCCTATTTGTATGAACTACACACTACCATGCATTATATTGTGACATCTCCATTCATTTGGTTACCTAACACTGAGAGTTTACTTACGGACACTCTACGCTTTCCCCTTTATCAGTTCTGTGCAATTCACTATTTGTATATAAGATAAGTACCTGGAGTATCTAAACACTGACCCAGAACAGCTACGGTGACCTGACCAATGCTGCTCACAAGTAGGAACATGTAAAGCTCACAAAGAATACAGGTAGAGAGCGCACTGATAGGCTGAAGTACCACAGCACTACACACGCTTAAAGAAGGACATTATACACGGATTAAGGAGCTATTACCCAAAATGGATGATTTTGTAAACAAAAATAAAACACTCACCAAGATAAAAAGCAGACAGTAAAGCACTCCTCGCACAAAGATACCTGTAACTGCCGACTGTATACACATTATATACAGCAGATACAAATAACCAGCTCCTTCTTCCAATGAGTTGCACCCAAATCGCGCAGGAGTTCATGAAGTCATCAGCTTCGTAAGGTTTAGTACAAGTTTAGCTTTGGGCACCCTGAGACCTATTCTGTTTCTCTTTGCCTTGCTGATCTTTTCTGCTCAACTAAGAGTCTACCTTTATATGTTTTCTGATATTGCAAGTATTCCCACTAATCAACACCTTGATTTCAGAATTAATAGCACAAGATCCAACAATAGAACATTATTACAAAAGGCAAACTCAGCATGCCTAAGGAAAGGTGTGGCGAAAGTGACCTCGCCACTGGTTTTTAGAGGGGCCTGGTTGCCAGCCTCCTGCCATGCGACTATGGCCCTGGGATGTATTGCCCTTCTAGGAACTGATTTGGGCATTTTGTATTTTATTATGCTGCTGCTGGCCCTTTAAGAACCATCTGGGGACATACTGTGGAGTTACTGGGTGGCCACCATTTCATGTATCAGAGGCACATGGTGAGAACAATGGATGACGGCCATTTTAACAACAGACACTGTTTTGACTTTTCTACACGGTGCCGTCTCGCCGGTATTTGGTGCACAAAGACATCGTGCAGTAGTTTTAAACTATACAACAGGGGACACATTATACAGTAATTATTTTTCATATAGCCTGTATATGTTCTGCGGAATCTGCATTAAACCGGATCTTCCAAACTGCTGAATAGATCTGGATATGTGGTTCACCCAGATCCCCCGGTTCCGAGGATATATTTTTTTATGGGGTTATTGCATGTTTTAGGGTCCCTGTGATATGTTTTATAATACTGTATTTCTCTGCCTGTGATAATTATATTAACCATTGTGTTCAGTAATCATATAACAGGCAGAGGGGAGGATTTTGTGTGGGAGTGTCTGTGTGTATTGTACGGATTGATTTGTTGTATTTCAAAACCCTGTGGGCAGTACTATGTTTGTAGAATGTGAATAAAAGAGGCTGTCTGTGCAAGTACAGTCAGTTCTACTTCACCCTCAATTTGGAGTGCCGTCTCTTATTGGGGGAATCTGCTACAAGGGATTGCTATGCTCTGCATACTCCCTTAGCTAATCACTACTAGGCTCTTTTAAGATCTTGTTCCTGTTTCACTCTCTTGGAGGAGAGGTTCACCCACAGGAACCTGGAGCCTTGTCGTAGGTCCAGGGTGGGTAGGAGACGCCGAGACCCCAACCAAGCTGCGGCGGTGGTTATGGTGTCTGCTGCAGTGCTTGGAGTCCTCAGGAAGCGCTAGGAGCATCCTTCAACGGAGGTACCCAGTCGGGGTGCCAGGCGATCCGTTACAAAAGGACTATAAAACTAACATCACATTACACCAGACCATCCTGGCTGAATATCTTCAGGACAAGTATATCCCCAAGGATCGAAGAGTTCCTTTAGTTCCATCACTCCGTAAAATATTATAAACCACTACAGAGAGTGGTTAAAATTTGTTTATAATTTCCACATGAGCCTTACAGCTCTGACAGTTAGAAGCCTGTCTACTCATAGAAACAGGATGGGTCAGCATGATGTAGGCAACATCAGCTAGAAAATACTAGAGAGAAAACTAAAAGAAACTGTAGCTGACTGTTTGCCCGTTCCATCCCTGAATCACCACATTTCTTTCTGATTAACAAATGTCCAGCTACACTAGCATTTTATACTTTACAGAATGTCCATAAAAACACAACTCACCCAACTGGATGAACACTCTAGCTGGGATGGACTACTTTCCAAATGCTTGCAAGATATATTGACCAGTCGCTGCAAAATCTTGTTTGTTCCAGTCCTTCTATGTCAGAGTCACTGAGATGGCAGGACTACTCCCAGAGGAAGGACTCATTGAGATAGTCATGATGAAACATTACTTTCATTACATGAACATTTTCTCTGACCACATTTAAAGACTTCGGAATGGAGCAAACATGGCTCCATCCTATACCATCCTATACCATCCTATGCCAGATTTCTAAAATATATTTTTCCACCATGTCTTCCGGACTACGCTATGTTGATGACTCCTAATCTGCAGAGGGTCTATACGGGACATTACAGAATATGTTGCACCCCTAAATACTTGCCATTCAGTTTACCCACACCAATGAGAATACTTAAGTCAACTTTCTGGATGCTAAATGTAACAAAAACACTAGAAAATTGATTGATCTTTACATTTACCGAAAAGACTAGAACAGTTTGATGGAAGCACAGAGCGTTCACTTATCTCAACAAATAAATTCTGTTCCTTATCGCTAACTCCTATGGGGTACTGCACATTGCAAGTGACAAATCCTTCCTGAAAGATAGGCGGACCATGATGACAGATAAATTCAGGTGAAAGGACACAAAACAGCCTTCTAACAGAGGCCGAGAAGAACTTACTGGACACTGACAAGGCCAAGCAGATGTCACAGATCTCCGTGTGTTTACAATAAATAACTCCTGATATCTGATTTTTTAAAGAGATACTTACTGTCAGTACTCAGTGACAAGGCTGGGAAGACTTGACAGGGAAGGAAGATATCCTGAGGTCATGTCACTATATAATGTCTACGGCATGGGTAGTCAACCTAGTCCCTGCCGCCCACTAGTGTTCGGTTTGGGATTTCAGGTGGGCGATGGTGGGTTCTGCAGAAAACGCCCGATGGGCCTCGATGGCCATGGACCAAGGCTGGCAGAGGAGATCCTTTCATCTCCCCTGCCCGCCCATGCAGAGCCAGCCTTGCTGTAAGCCCTCTCAGCTGGTGAGGAGATCAAATATCTCCCTCACCAGCCCACTGGCATTTAGTTCCAGATGAGGGAGGAAAAAGCCTGGGAGGCTCTGTGTTCCTCCTGCGAGCAGGCTGGTCACAGCATTGCTGTGCGTTACCATGGCAACACTGGCAGGAGGACAGGAGAGTCAGCCTGCAGCTGGAGGAGCTGGAGGCTAAAGTGAACATGCCACCACTGGACCACCAGGGCTTGCATCATTATGTCCCCGCTCCCTGGTAAAAGGTAAGAAGGGAGGGGGAGACACTAAAATAGATTTCACATCTCACCCACCTACACACAGCATAGACCCTATGCACCCTTCACACACAAACACACACTACACCCCTCACACACACATATACTGCCACCTCACACAGGTACTACCCCCTCACACACACACTGCCCTCCTCACACAGGCAGAGCACACCTCTCACACACACACACACACACTGCACCCCTTACCCACACTACACCCTTCACACACACTGCCCCCCTAACACACTGCACCTCACACACACACACACACACACAGCACCTTACGCACTTGCGCTATAAAATTAGTTACTGCGGCACTGGTGGGCCGTAAGGAAATTTTACCCTCAATAAAACAAGATACAAAAGTGGGCAGTAGGTAGTAAAAGGAGGATACCCCTGAACTAGACAGATAAATGTTTATACAATTTGGATGCTTTTAATAGGCAAATACATCAGCCAACAATAAATCTAATTTCTTTTCTTTCAAAACTTTTTTTCAGTGCAGATAATATAAATATTAATTAGCTGTGAAAGGTCAGTCAGCCCAGAGAGCCCACTGGGAGAATTTCTGTAAAATCAGCATTTCATTGTCAGACGTTGAAACATGTAAAGGCCATACTAAGCATGTTTCGCTTAGGAGACGTTAAATAAAGAATGAGGAGGGGGAGACGTTAAATAAAAAATGAGGAGGGGGAGACGTTAAATAAAGAATGAGGAGGGGGAGACGTTAAATAAAGAATGAGGAGGGGGAGACGTTAAATAAAGAATGAGGAGGGGGAGACGTTAAATAAAGAATGAGGAGGGGGAGACGTTAAATAAAGAATGAGGAGGGGGAGACGTTAAATAAAGAATGAGGAGGGGGAGACGTTAAATAAAGAATGAGGAGGGGGAGACGTTAAATAAAGAATGAGGAGGGGGAGACGTTAAATAAAGAATGAGGAGGGGGAGACGTTAAATAAAGAATGAGGAGGGGGAGACGTTAAATAAAGAATGAGGAGGGGGAGACGTTAAATAAAGAATGAGGAGGGGAGACGTTAAATAAAGAATGAGGAGGGGGAGACGTTAAATAAAGAATGAGGAGGGGGAGACGTTAAATAAAGATTGAGGAGGGGGAGACGTTAAATAAAGAATGAGGAGGGGGAGACGTTAAATAAAGAATGAGGAGGGGGAGACGTTAAATAAAGAATGAAGAGGGGGAGACGTTAAATAAAGAATGAGGAGGGGGAGACGTTAAATAAAGAATGAGGAGGGGGAGACGTTAAATAAAGAATGAGGAGGGGGAGACGTTAAATAAAGAATGAGGAGGGGGAGACGTTAAATAAAGAATGAGGAGGGGGAGACGTTAAATAAAGAATGAGGCCTTTCTAAAGAATTTGTAAGGATTTTCCTAAACTATTGAAAAATAGGGGAAGATCTTGTGTGCTTGGATTCTTTCTATACAATTACCATGATTGAAAGACACTATTCAATGTTAACCAACGAGACACAAATCAGTAATTGAGCTGAAGTCAGGATTGTAGAAAGCAGATTAAGTCAGGACCAGCAGCAGGCAGGCATGGTCAAAAAACAAGCCACGTCAGAAATCAGGAACACAGAATTTGCAAACTGGCAAAGGGCCAGGAATAAACACCACGTCCAAGCCCATTGGAAACTTAATAAAATGTGTCTGGTTTTTATTGTCTGGTCAAATTGAACTGATGTCTCCTCAATGTGTCCAACACATTACAATCTGCCTATTTAGCACATTATACAGATGACATCTTATACAATATTACCCTGTTACCGATGATATGTAATTAATTATAAAATGCTGCTGTGCTGTTTTTTTGAAGACAGAGACTTTATAAATAGATCTACAATAAACGGATTCTGGCCGAAGACTGGTGTTCTGCTATATCCTAATTACTAATGACTATGATAAGTAATTGTGAGCTTTGGAATCAATATATTAATTTTTACTGGTAATAAAAGTCCATTTATTTGAAATTGACTCCTGGGATGCGCAGCGTAATGCAAATAATGTCCACAGACCTTTTTGGCTCCTTCTTGCAATCTCCGTCCACGGGAATAATACCCGAGTCCAGACCATTTCTCATTCACCTCCTGCAGAAAGGGATTGCTACATATTATTACACAGGCAGAGTCACTCTCTGATGAGATAGAAATGTGGTGATTAATTAACTATTTGTAATTCAGAGCCTGGAACTAACCAGGAGCCAGGAAGCTAGTTCACCTTAAATACAATTTATTTATACTAAGTTCATGGTTCATTTTATACAAAACATGATGGATGTTCTTCTTCTGTGGTGGTGTTAAGGGGAATCACTAAACAGGTCATTTATTTTACCTCCAGAGATGCTGAAGCAAGGTCGTCAAGTGTTGGCCAGGTCTGTAGGAAAAAAAAAAAACAGGATAGCAAAACATTATTCATTATTACTAAAATTAGTTTTTAGCCAGACAGATGATGATGGGAATGTTTTAATGTTTAGCCAGTCACTGTATGGCAGAGGATGATGGGAGTGGTATAATGTTTAGCCAGTCACTGTATGGCTGAGGATGATGGAAGTGTTATAATGTTTAGCCAGTCACTGTATGGCTGAGGATGATGGGAGTGTTTTAATGTTTAGCCAGTCACTGTATGGCTGAGGATGATGGGAGTGTTATAATGGTTAGCCAGTCACTGTATGGCTGAGGATGATGGGAGTGTTATAATGGTTAGCCAGTCACTGTATGGCTGAGGATGATGGGAGTGTTATAATGGTTAGCCAGTCACTGTATGGCTGAGGATGATGGGAGTGTTTTAATGTCACCAATCTTTTCCCATAAACTCATTTCTCAAAACACAACAAAGATGTAGTATCCCAGCGCTAATTTAAAATATATTTAGGATCTCACAAAAGTGCAAGTGCTTATAAAAGAAACTGTTAAAATTAAGCTGCTAAAACACCAAGTGCTGTCTCTCCGATACTCACATAACATTCCCATAACAAATACAACAACAATGAGGGCAAATACCTTAAAACGACGATTGATAGGTGTTTACAATATAAGCGACAAAGTGCCTATAAAAAACAGGAACATCTAATAGTGTCAAATCTTAAAACCGAGTGTGACGTGCAGAGTGGATAAGGAACCACTCGCATTATCTTTGTGAGTACCATTTCACCGGTGTATTTTTACATATATACGTATACTACATTATTGCACTATATATATTTATTTTTTTTTCTTTCTGAGCTTGTTTATAGGATGAAATAAAACATCTTTTACAAGAAGGGGAAGGTCGCCTATACGGACCTATCTGCTGATCCAACTTGAGCGAGGTTTATAGCTCAACAAAATGTGAGTGGTTCCTTATCCATTCTGCACTTCACGCTTGGTGTTAAGATTTTAGACTATTAGATGTCCCTATTTGTTATAATTTCTCAAACAAACCGCTATGGAGAAGACCAGTCCTCCTGCCACCATCTGAACTTAACTCTAAATTACCTTCATCCATCTGTTATAATAGTCAATCACAGTAGCCACCTGAGTCTGCTGCAACATGATCTCGGACACCCACACTACGAGAGAGGAGACACCACATGGAACGCAATTAATACAGTCTGCAATCTAATAGCACTGGCTGGGAACCCAATCTTGGAAATATTATGAAATCTCAGAAAAGTATTTCTGTATGATGGTTAGTACGTTTAGCATTTCCCATAATGCTAAACCAGTTAATATACTTAAAGGAACACAAACTTGTATTCCTGACCCTATAGTTTTAAAACGACCATCTAGCCCCCCTGGCCTCCCCCAAATATAGTAAAATCTTACATAAATTAGTCTGCAGCTGCTGCCTCGGCCACTGAACTGCCTGCTTGGCTGACATCATCAGAAGTGGTGGTCTAAGCCAATCACAGGGCTTCTTCATAGGATTGGTGAGACTGTCAAGGAGGCAGATCAGGGGAAGAGCCAGCACAAGTCAAACACAACCCTTACTCTGCCCAGGAAGCACCTCTAGCAACTATCTGAGGAGTGGCCAGTGGATTTATCACTAGGCTGTAATGTAAACATGCATTTTCTCTGAAAAGACAGTGTTTACTGCAACAAGCCCAAAGGAAATGATTATACTCACCAGAACAAATACAATAAGCTGTAGTTGTTCTGGCCCCTTTTACATATCAAACTGAATTGTGGAGAATTGACACAGAAACTGCAGATTTTGGACAAAAATTCCTGAGGCTTACATTTCAATAAAGCATCAGTAACTGATCAATAATGATTTCTGGCTTTTAGACACTGTGCATTGCGTGACAGTTATCGAAGAGGTAACCGGGATTCATCTAATATCACAAGTTTACTAAGAGAACATCCTGGCTCAGAAAACCTGGGGAAGGGATTTACGAAATAAAGAACAGCCCTGGAGAGGTTTTGAAAGAGATTAAATATTAGTGATGATATACTGTATAGTTAGGCTGCTATGAAATGCTTTACAGGGAACGGACAGGAATTTTAGCTAAATCTAGGAATGTATAGGGGGGGAGGGGGAGTGACGGGGCAGACAGGGGGTACAGGTTATGGATGACAAAGATGATCTGGTGTGTTGCTGGACCTGGTGTTACTTGGAAAGGTGGTTGAAGTGGCAAGGACTGGTGCCTGTCCTGAACCCTTGGTAGAAGGGGTAGAGAATTAAAATACAATGCACCGAGGAAGCTCATACAGAGCACAGAGGGAGGCAGCGAGATCTGCCATCAGTGATCGGAATAGAAAGAGAGATGCACAACCTTCTATCCATCAATGCAGACATTACCATTGGCTGTGTTGCACCATGTCCCAGTCCGTTCTTGGGCAAGCCTCTCTCTGACACTAATCAAGCAGGGCAATCATCCCATTATGCCAACATACTGATTGAATTGCCTGTGCATCTGTAATATCTGAAAATCCATTCCTATACCCCTTAATGAGTGTGTGCTGTAGCTACTAGTGAAGCTACTAGAGAAGGGGGACTTCACATAGATTTTAAAGTAAATCTACAAAATACTGCACAACCAATGTATATATGAAGCTTTACTATGTTTGCTTACCATGAAGGGTACAGGAAATTTTGTAATGTGCAAAATTAGTCAGGAACTCGAAGTTGTACATTTTTGATTCAGACATTTTAGTTTAAATCATACTATTCCATTGACAATTAACTAGAACTCATTGCCTGATGTTAATTTACTATAGTGTAAAATCCCTCTTATGTTGTTACCAAACATGGATGCAATTCTTCATCGATACCACAAGATGTCTCACCTGCGTAAGCCCTGCGGTCCAAGTCCAACTCAGTATTTGCCTAAAATAAAAGGAATTTTCTCTTTTATTGTAAAAAAAAATCTTACACAGCTATCTTATTCACGGCACTTAACAGATTAGCATAGTTATTTATTGTTAGTGTGCAAATGAATACAATTCAAAATACATTAATATCTATTTCCAAAAAAAATTAAAGGGACACTCCAGGCACCCAGACCACTTCTGCCCATTGGAGTGGTCTGGGTGCCAACTCCCACCACCCTTAACCCTGCAAGTGTAATTATTGCAGTTTTTACAAACTGCAATAATTACCTTGCAGGGTTAAGTCCTCCTCTAGTGGCTATCTAGACAGCCACTAGAGGGACTTCGGGGTTCTTAAAACACGAAAATAGTTTTAAATGACGCTGGACGTTCTCACGCTATGCATGAGGACCTTCAGGGTTGCCGGAATCCCCATAGGAAAGCATTGAATAATGCTTTCCTATGGGGAGGTCTAATGCGCGCGCAGCCATTGTGTGGGCGGAGCCTGACTCAGCACCGAGGGACATCGGTATATACAGGTAAGTCACTGAAGGGGTTTTAACCCCATCAGCAACATGGGATGAAGGGCGGGAGGGAGGGGACTGCTGGATTCTGCAGTGCCAGGAAAACAGGTTTGTTTTCCTGGCACTGGAGAGTCCCTTTAAGAGGTATTTATGTGTATCAAAGCTCCACAGCAATAAAACTCACAGTAACGTGCAGTATATAAGTGTATCATACATATTCACACTAATAAAACTCACAATAATATATAGTGTATGAGTGTTTCGCAAAGCTCCACAGCAATAAAACTCACAATAACGTGCAGTATATATATATGTGTGTATCATAGATATCCGCAGCAATAAAATTGACAGGAATATACATTGTGTATGACTGTATCAAAAAGCTCCACAGCAATAAAACGTACGGTAACATGAAAAGGTATCTCAGAGCTCCACAGCAATAAAAAGGTACAGCAATTTGGGAACATATATAAGTGTATATATAAATATCTAATAACATAACACAATGAATTGTTAGAATACAATAAACATTCAGTAATAGTAATTCAGTAAACATTCAGTAATAGGAGATACATAAATACTTTACTGGACCAATCTATCAGCAGGAAGAGAGCTCAGAATAAAACACAAATGGATAATAATAATATCATAGATAGTAAAGCGGTTTGTAATATGTTTCATATCCATGTTCTTACCAGAGATCTCCAAGGCAGGTTTCTCTTGCATTTATCATACCATGTAAGCAGACACTTCCTGAGTTCCACGGTCTCCTGCGTTGTAAATGAGTGATACAGCGAGGGCGGGGGCAAGATGTCTGCAGAGAGAAAACAACAGACAAACAAATCACTCAGCACTGAACGCATCAGTATGTCCCATGACAGGGATGGCTAATCTGCAGACGAGCACCAAGACTGGGATGGTACTAGACAAAAGGGGAGTTTAATTAAATTTTTCCGCTTTTTCAAGGGGCCCAATAATGTAAACTAGGAGAGGAACACTAACATTATTAATAACATATTTTAAATCATTAGAGTGTTGTTTTAAAGGGACACTATAGTCACCTGAACAACTTTAGCTCAATGAAGCAGTTTTGGTGTATAGAACATGCCCCTGCAGCCTCACTGCTCAATCCTCTGCCATTTAGGAGTTAAATCCCTTTGTTTATGAACCCTAGTCACACCTCCCTGCATGTGACTTGCACAGCCTTCCATAAACACTTCCTGTAAAGAGAGCCCTATTTAGGCTTTCTTTATTGCAAATTCTGTTTAATTAAGATTTCCTTATCCCCTGCTATGTTAATAACTTGCTAGACCCTGCAAGAGCCTCCTGTATGTGATTAAAGTTCAATTTAGAGATTGAGATACGATTATTTAAGGTAAATTACATCTGTTTGAAAGTGAAACCTGTTTTTTTTTCATGCAGGCTCTGTCAATCATAGCCAGGGGAGGTGTGGCTATGGCTGCATAAACAGAAACAAACTGATTTAACTCCTAAATGACAGTGAATTGAGCAGTGAAATTGCAGGGGAATGATCTATACACTAAAACTGCTTTATTTAGCTAAAGTAATTTAGGTGACTATAGTGTTCCTTTAAGTCTTCCTTTTAGTCCAAATGATGTATTTGGCAATAGTACAGTGATCCTGTTATCTGCGTAAGCAGTCACTGAGGATGCAATGTTCTATATACAGAAAGGTGCTAGCACCCCCCCTCATATCATATAACATGGGCAACTCATAATAACATGTCTGCTGGCACACACAGTATAAAGCAAGACATGAAACTAACCCTTTAACCCCTTAAGGACCAAACTTCTGGCATAAAAGGGAATCATGACATGTCACACATGTAATGTGTCCTTAAGGGGTTAAACAGGAGATTTAATTCTAATTATCCTAACGAACTACTTTCATTGAATAGAATGTGAACAATCAAACTCTATTCCCCAATGTCCAGTTTACTGAATAAGCCCTTCTCCCTTCTGTCTCCCTAGGCACACAGCACCTTCGCAAGCCTTTGGTTTTTCTTCCTTTTTCACAGTCTTCTTTTTAGTCTTCTTTGATGCTGGACGACCCATTCTGCATTAAAGAGAAGAACATACAAATCCACTCACTTTATTTTTACACTTAATATACGAGTGTCTCTTTACTCAAGCAGATATTCTAATTTTACAATTCATCAGGACACACAACGACTGTCACATAAATTGGGACTAACTTGCACAATCCAAAGAACGAGTACAGAAAGCGATCTGCTCTACACAGCAAAGCAAAGTTCACATCATTAAAAAAACAAAAAACAGAGAAGCAGTTAGCTGTTAGCGCGTTAAAAGAAATAGGAAAACAACGTACATTTTTACTGTATGAACATTTACACCTGCCATTTCCTGCCAGCTGCACCTTTATATCCTCCATTCTGCCTCCACCATGAGCGGCTTTGTAAGCTCAACCCACATCAACACATTAAACCCCACGATATACTTTTAAGAGCAGATACATCCTTATGCCCAATTATAATTTAATTAACTGTTTGACACAAACTCTAAGCTTTACTATTAATAAATCAGCAAACAAAAAGGATTGATACATTTATACATAGTGAAAAACTGCAAAACTATTCTTCAAATAAAAGGGAATGACTTCACATACAGCAACACTCACACTCAACACTCGCAGTCAACATCAAATATTATTGGAAGTAAAAGTTACACAGTGGATAATGATATTAGGCAATAAAAAATAGTGAAGAGAAGGGGAAACTAATAGCGTTACGATGAAAAGGCTGATGGAGACAGGATGCTCTAATCACCAAAACAACCTTAGCTTAATGAGGCAGTTTTGGTGTATGAATCATTGCAGTCTCACTGCTCAGCTATCTGCCACTTAGGAGTTAAGTCACTTTGTTTATGAAGCTCCAAGCCACACCTCCTTACATGTGACTTACACATTCTTCCTACACACTTCCTGTAAAGAGAGATCTAATGTTTAAACTTATTTTATTGCACAGTCTGTTTAATTTTGTATTTTATAGGACAGTGAGGTTCCTATTATGCATTTCTTTTTCTTTGATTGAATTAGCAGCAAAGGGTACAATAAATGAATGCAAATTGAAGGGGAAAAAATGAACAGTGGCATCACAGAACACAGCCAATCAACTGTCAGTCCAAGTTATAAAAGGCCTGCAAACATTCTAAATGAGAGTTATCTCCACACAAAGCTCAGCTTCCTGTATCAAACATGCTTTAATTTACATTAATTAATAAAAGCTCCTTTATATAAATTTCCTGCCCCAGATTCCATGAGAACAAACCCTCTCACTCTGTCCGACCTGCTCACATGCAGTATCTTGCGTTCCAACGTGCGTTCCAGCATGTGGTCCACTGTGCGTTCCAACATGCGTTCCACGACTCTGTTTCATTTCCCTGGATCTGTGCGCATGCGTAGAACCTGATTTTGAGCTTCCGGAAGTGACGGAGTACAGGGAATCGAAAGATGTTCGGTCAGATTCGTCAGAAAGCTGGGGATTCGTCACTTCCGGGACGCGAAATCAGCCAGCGGCAGGTTAGGATACTGCGCATGCGCGTTCCTTCTGACGGGCTCGCGCTCGGGAGCTCAGCCAATAACAGCTGGTGCTTTCGGATCTCGTGCTCCTTGTGTGACGTCATCACAGCGCGCCGGAAGGAGAGAGGTTGATGGCTTGGCTGGAGATTTGAGCTAAGGTTTGGACAGGCTGGAGCCCAAATATCCCATTCTATCCCTTTAATATCCCATTCTATCCCTTAATATCCCATTCTATCCCTTAATATCCCATTCTATCCCTTAATATCCCATTCCATCCCTTAATATCCCATTCTATCCCTTTAATATCCCATTCTATCCCTTTATATCCCATTCTATCCCTTTATATCCCATTCTATCCCTTTAATATCCCATTCTATCCCTTTAATATCCCATTCTATCCCTTTAATATCCCATTCTATCCCTTTATATCATTTAATATCCCATTCTATCCCTTTAATATCCCATTCCATCCCTTAATATCCCATTCTATCCCTTTAATATCCCATTCTATCCCTTTATATCATTTAATATCCCATTCTATCCCTTTAATATCCCATTCCATCCCTTAATATCCAATTCCATCCCTTAATATCCAATTCCATCCCTTAATATCCAATTCCATCCCTTAATATCCAATTCCATCCCTTAATATCCCATTCTATCCCTTTAATATCCCATTCTATCCCTTTATATAATTTAATATCCCATTCTATCCCTTTAATATCCAATTCCATCCCTTTAATATCCAATTCCATCCCTTAATATCCCATTCTATCCCTTTAATATCCCATTCTATCCCTTTAATATCCCATTCTATCCCTTTAATATCCCATGCTATCCCTTTAATATCCCATGCTATCCCTTTAATATCCCATGCTATCCCTTTAATATCCCATGCTATCCCTTTAATATCCCATGCTATCCCTTTAATATCCCATGCTATCCCTTTAATATCCCATGCTATCCCTTTAATATTCCATTCTATCCCTTTAATATTCCATTCTATCCCTTTAATATCCCATTCTATCCCTTAATATCCCATTCTATCCCCTTAATATCCCATTCTATCCCCTTAATATCCCATTCTATCCCCTTAATATCCCATTCTATCCCCTTAATGTCCCATTCTATCCCCTTAATGTCCCATTCTATCCCCTTAATGTCCCGTTCTATCCCCTTAATGTCCCGTTCTATCCCCTTAATGTCCCGTTCTATCCCCTTAATGTCCCGTTCTATCCCCTTAATGTCCCGTTCTATCCCCTTAATGTCCCGTTCTATCCCTTTAATGTCCCGTTCTATCCCTTTAATGTCCCGTTCTATCCCTTTAATGTCCCGTTCTATCCCTTTAATGTCCCTGTTCTATCCCTTTAATGTCCCTGTTCTATCCCTTTAATGTCCCTGTTCTATCCCTTTAATGTCCCTGTTCTATCCCTTTAATGTCCCTGTTCTATCCCTTTAATGTCCCTGTTCTATCCCTTTAATGTCCCTGTTCTATCCCTTTAATGTCCCTGTTCTATCCCTTTAATGTCCCTGTTCTATCCCTTTAATGTCCCTGTTCTATCCCTTTAATGTCCCTGTTCTATCCCTTTAATGTCCCTGTTCTATCCCTTTAATGTCCCTGTTCTATCCCTTTAATGTCCCTGTTCTATCCCTTTAATGTCCCTGTTCTATCCCTTTAATGTCCCTGTTCTATCCCTTTAATGTCCCTGTTCTATCCCTTTAATGTCCCTGTTCTATCCCTTTAATGTCCCTGTTCTATCCCTTTAATGTCCCTGTTCTATCCCTTTAATGTCCCTGTTCTATCCCTTTAATGTCCCTGTTCTATCCCTTTAATGTCCCTGTTCTATCCCTTTAATGTCCCTGTTCTATCCCTTTAATGTCCCTGTTCTATCCCTTTAATGTCCCTGTTCTATCCCTTTAATGTCCCTGTTCTATCCCTTTAATGTCCCGTTCTATGTATGTATACACAGGGACACATTACTACAGCTTACATAATGGCTACACAGAGGTAGAGGGGGGACAGCACAGGGGGGGCAGTATACAGAGGGAGAGGGGGGACAGCACGGGGGGCAGCTCACAGAGCGGGGACAGCAAAGGTGGGGGTTGTATAGGGAGTGTAGGGAGAGGGGGACAGCTCACAGAGTGGGACAGCACGGGGGGGGCAGCTCACAGAGGGAGAGGGGGGACAGCACGGGGGGGGCAGCTCACAGAGGGAGAGGGGGGGCAGCACAGGAGGGGCAGTATACAGAGGGAGAGGGGGACAGACCGGGGGGGGCTGTATACAGAGGGAGGGGGGGGGGCTGTATACAGAGGGAGGGGGGGGGCTGTATACAGAGGGAGGGGGGGGGGCTGTATACAGAGGGAGGGGGGGGCTGTATACAGAGGGAGGGGGGGGGCTGTATACAGAGGGAGGGGGGGGGGCTGTATACAGAGGGAGGGGGGGGGCTGTATACAGAGGGAGGGGGGGGGGCTGTATACAGAGGGAGGGGGGCTGTATACAGAGGGAGGGGGGGCTGTATACAGAGGGAGGGGGGGCTGTATACAGAGGCGAGGGGGGGGCTGTATACAGAGGCAGGGGGGGGGCTGTATACAGAGGCAGGGGGGGGGCTGTATACAGAGGCAGGGGGGGGGCTGTATACAGAGGCAGGGGGGGGCTGTATACAGAGGCAGGGGGGGGCTGTATACAGAGGGAGGGGGGGCTGTATACAGAGGGAGGGGGGGCTGTATACAGAGGGAGGGGGGGCTGTATACAGAGGGAGGGGGGGGCTGTATACAGAGGGAGGGGGGGGCTGTATACAGAGGGAGGGGGGGGGCTGTATACAGAGGGAGGGGGGGACAGCACGGGGGGCTGTATACAGAGGGAGGGGGGGACAGCACGGGGAGCAGTATGCAGGGGGGCAGCTCACAGAGGGAGAGGGGGGGCAGTATACAGAGGGACAGGGGGGGGACAGCACACGGGGGGGCAATATACAGAGGGAGAGGGGGAGGCAGCTCACAGAGGGGGAGGGGGGACAGCACACAGAGGGGATATCTTTTATTCTGTGCAGTGTGCCTTCTTAATAAGAAAATACAATCCATTAATATTCAGTTTTAGATTTTTAGTTTAGGCTTTTTCCAACCTGCTCCCAGTGTACCACATATGACTAACATGCTCCTGGATCATCAATGTCATTAAATGCTTTTGGGGGATCTATGACAAAAGTGCTACCCATCAGTTTTGTGAAATGTGTTGTTGTGATCACAGGTGTAAGTCTCTAGATAATGTGTACATTCAGTATATGAAGGTATGAGTGCTACAAACTGCTGGGTACCACTTTTCATTTCATTTTTTCATTTATATATTTTTTTTTTTTTGTTATGCAAAAACATAAGTCTGACAGGCTCCTAAGATTTGCTTTTGTTACAGGGCCACTGGGTAGGGCATTGACCAGATTCTAACCAGCATGCTAACATGTTTCCCTATTTCTGTTCAGCCTAGGGACATGATAAAGTGAAAATGACTTCCTTAGTTGTCCCAGTGATTGACGTCCATAATGAGAACTTTAGTGAACTTTGGCCTTCTATGTTACTGGCCTTAAAAACCTCTACTTTCATAGCTTTGGATACGGTAAGTAATGTAGTAATACCTAGATATCAGTGTTAACACTTGGAATTCGGCATATTTTATTTATAGTTTGAATTTAGATTACAGTTTATGGTTTTCAACACATTAGACTTTTTAAATTGTACTATTAATGTTTTATTAACTGAGATTTGTATTAGAAATTAAATGCCAACATCTTGAGATGATGTGCCGTATTGAGGATTTTGACAATAATAGTATAAAGGGCGTAACAAAAAATACCTGCCATGTGTTTCCCAATATTTAAGGCATTGATCTATGTAGATTGTAGTTATTGTAAAATTATATAATATTTCTTAATAGAGCATTGTGTGTTATATAACAATCATTTTAAGACATACAGAGTATAATCCAACTATGCCCATTTGTTGTATCCTGAATAATAATAATTACACTAGCATACAATGCGCCTGTAAACCAAGGATAATCCTTTGAATAAATAGATTAACACCGTAGCTTAGAAAAATAACAAATGAAATACTGCTTCTCATTATAAATTCTGATATTAAAGAAACACCCCATGCACCATAACTTCTTACCTTCTTCAGTGTTGTTTTAGCCATTTTTTTAAAAAATTTTTTTATTCTTTATTTTTGTTGTGCACAAAAGTAACAGTAGGCTTTGGTGCGCCACAACAGCGACATCAAAGTATGGTAGTAAACATTTGCTGTACAGGTTGTGGTAAACTATAGTCAGGCACATTTTTTAGGTTAGAGAGAGCAAAATTGCGACAATATAGGTTCTCGAATAGCGTAAACATTAGATTAATCAGCACAATTTTATATAAACAGTTTTAGCTTAGCGATGCATCAGCAGTAAAGATAAGGTAAACATGTCAACAAACGTATTCATACATGTCATTAAACCATCGAGAGTGCTAGCAAATTCTAAATTAGCCGGATAGTAGTGGTTCAACGGTATAACAGTATAACATAAGCTGGTGATGAATAAATGTTAGCAGATCGATACTAATAAGCGTACGTTAATGATTTTTAGGCTGACGCTTTCCTTGAGCGGGATGTGCTGTGTGTGTGTTTAGACAGGGTTGTAGGAATTAAGCATTAGGGGACAAGCTAGGGTCACCTGTCTGAGCTTAGTCTATATGATAAATTGAGGGGATGTAGCCGGGCTAACGTTATAGCAGTATAATAACAGCGTTAACTTTGTGAAATTTTGTTGTTCTTGTGCCGTTGGGTTATCAGCAGCTTAGGATAGAGTCCCTGTCCGGCGGTTGATCCTGGCTGGTAGCCAGCTCCCACTGTTAAATAGTTAGCCGATTCCCTGGCTGGGCTTCCCCCTGCCTTGTGTAGAACGTCTGCTCCTGGTCGGCAGTGTACGATTTGGGGTGTTGAGGGACCATATGCTGTGTGAACGTGGTTCTAATACGGCCCATAGAGACTGTCCTGCGGCTGTCAAGGTGCGGCCCGTCAAGCCTTGCTTAGGCCGGTGCGGCTGGCTGAGGTGTTGCTGGGGCTGGTCAGATAATCTCCCAACCTGCTTCCCTTGTCTAGTAGAGGTAGGCCTGCTCGTGCGGTGGGTGGTAGAATGCTTTCGCCCCTTGGTGCACCGTTTGGTCTGTGCGGTTACGGGTCTTGGGGTTCGCCGCTGGGTCCCAGTAGGTAAGTGCGGTAGGCTCATGCGGACCCTTGTGGTTGCTGCGGGGGCCCAGCCTGGCGGTTGCTGTGGTGGGCTCCGCTTTACAGCTTGTTACCCGCCGGCCCTGCCTGCCTGTGGTATCCCTTACAGACGGTGCTTGTGTGTGGCCTGGGGGTGAGTTTCGGTCGCTTGGTGGGCTTTCTTGGTCTCCTCCCGGGTCTGTCCCTGAGAGAGGCCTCCACACCTGCCTATCCCTTGGGGTTGTGTGCTGCTGGGGGGTTGCTTCGACGCTCCGCTTGTTCTTCCTTGGGGTGCTCTTGTCAGCGGCTAAGTGTGTCCCCCTAGCTTCAAGCTTCTCCCAAAATGCGGTGAATATTTTATTCAGTCGCATTTCGGTTTCCCGCCATGCGTTGAACTGGTCAGCGGTGCTGCAGGTGTCTGCCATTTTGGAGGCTGCAGGGACTTTGGGCTTGGGACCCCTTGGAGCCTGTGCTGGCTCGTTGCTGCGCTGCAAGGCTATGTAGGGATGGACCGGGATGACCCCCACCGGTCCGGGGGGGGGGGGACAAGAGCTCACCTCCGAGCGCCCGGCTTGGTGTCGGCCCCAGGGAGCGGCCGTCTCCCCGTTGTCCGCCATGCTGGTAGGCCGTGCCGTGGTTTGAGCTCCGTTTTTCGCTTGTGAGGTGTCGGTCAGTTTGTCTCGGTGCCCTCTCTCACGTAGCGGCCCTTTAGCCTCGATTAAGTGCCGGTTTGGCAGCATAATTCAGCCTAGTGTGCCCAGCTCAGCAGGAGCCGCCGAGATAAACGTCCTCATGGCTCCGCGGTCAGGCTCCGCCCCCAGAAGGTTTTAGCCATTTTAATCTAAATTTTCCCAGTTCTTTTAACCCCTTAAGGACACATGACATGTGTGATATGTCATGATTCCCTTTTATTCCAGAAGTTTGGTCCTTAAGGGGTTAAAGCTAAAATCTTTATGAAATGCTCATAAAGATTGTGTTGTAATTTCCGCTACTGCTGTCAAGTCCTTATGCAGGATGCGCAGTCTTGTGGAATCCTGCATAGACATCAGAGTTGTACTCTTACGCATGCGTAAGAGTCCATCACTGACTTTGGCTCCTGACAGATGAGGTATCCGAAGCCGAAGCAGACCTCACCAGAGAAGATGGCGACAGCAGTCTCCAGGGACCAGTTCAGGTAAGTAAATACCCTGCATCCCTAGGACCCCACACTGGAAGCAGAGCAGTCACTATCGAAGGTCTTTACAAAATATGCAAATACCTGAGAAAGTGACAGTAGCATTAAGGAATGCCTTCTGGGTCAGTCTAAATTTCCATATTCTACTAAATAACTAGGTGATTCTATAGACAAATCTTGGTGTTTTAAGTGTTTGCTTTAACAATCCACTTTCTGATGCTGTGAGGTCATTCTTTATGGTTTCATCAAGATCTTAAGCAGGTCAAAAAATTGATTTATATTGTTAGAATTATCCCTGAAACATTTAAAGTATTGTCTTCCCTAGGCCAAACACACAGTATGTGAATATACTCTGGTTTTTAGTTGTTACTCCGTTCTCCTTACATCCCTTTGTCCATTTGATTACAAAAAAGTTCTGGCAACTACTAGAGATTTGCAGTTGATGTACATGGAGCCCCCTAAATTAAAATCCATATCCATTTTATAAATCATGGTTCATAACGCGTCTTATTTTGTATTTTCCATTTTAGGAACTGAGTGGCCTGGGAGCCAGGAAAAGCCTTTTGAACCCGTAAGTGCCGGGATTGCTTTGGAAACCTTTTGTTATTTGACACTGAATTGAAGTTCTAGGAAACAAGTTTTAAAATATAACCGCAATTCCCATTTGCATTTTCTTTTCTCTTTCCAGCTGATGGGGCGAAAAGCAAGGTTACATATAAACAAGCAGTAAAATAGTCTCCATAATTTATGCTTTTCTCACCTCCTTATTTGCTTCCTAAGTCGGCCGGGGTTAACTCCTTATTGTACCCATGCTTTCCAACGTCTGACACCTCTGTGCTTTTTTGCGTATGCATAATTTATTGCGGTTGCATTGTTTTTTTTTTTTATTGTACTACTTGGATTTCCTTTACCACCTCATTTACTAGTGTTATTGTGTTTGTGTTGTGTTCTAGGTGTGTAGAGGAGAGATATAAAGCAATATGCAGTGCAGCCAGGACACGTTCTATTTTATCTTTGGGCATTGCCTGCTTCAAAGAGCTACCGGAAAACGTACGTAAGAAAAATCTAAAGAGTCGTTTCCCTTCGGCAACTTTATTTATTGTAACTTTTCACATTAATAGCCTTTAGACATAATACATTTAATTGCTTTTTGTCCCCTGGTAAAATGGATATTGTAGGATTTAATTCCTGATTTTACTAAACTGTGATGGGAGTTTGAAAATTGTTGGCTATTGGCAATGTTTTCCAAAAAGCTGTTTTGTACTAAATATTGAAATTCCTTATTAAATTTCTGGCAATGCATGTTTTGGTGAATAGCCTCCATTAACCATATTGTCTGCAAGACACATAGTGCTGTGTCCCAGACAGAATCTTTTTGGGTCAAGGCTTCACTGGTATCTGTTATTGGTTTAGACAGCTTGGTGTGTCTTCATCAGAGCATTGTGTGAGGGAAACAGATACTGGCCTAATTAAAAGACAACTGAAAAACAGACTTTTAAGCTGGGAACTATACTTAAAACACTGTTATTTGATATCGCTATCAGATGCTAGGAATTCCATGGTGTCCACCCTCCAACTATTGTACTACAACTCCCAGAATTCTCTTACTTTTACAGAAGTTTGTTAAAACTAATTTCATAAGCGTTAGAGGATTTTTTTTTTTTTTAAATGGAATTCAAATTTGAGGATAACGTATTTATGACAGAGCTGTGGTTGTACAATATGCCGGTTTCCCTGTTTAAAGGGGGGATGGCACTGAGTGTTCTTGATTTTATTTTCAGGGAGAGAACGCATATTTATCCCAAATCTTTAACCTGACCCTGCTGTGCACGGAGGATTACATCATAGAGCCACAGTCTGTGCAGTTCCTGGTTCAGCATGGCTTTGATTTCAACAAACAATACTCACAGGGCATCCCTTATTACAAGGGCAATGACAAGGTAAATGCTTCTAAAGGACTGCTTGTGATAAGTCCAGGTTCAGTTAAAGAGTGAATTTCTTATTTTGAGGCCAAACTGAAAACATAGCGGATTTCGAGAATCTTTCAAATTCTGCTAATGTGGCCTAAGATGTGAAATTCAGTTTTCCTTTATAACCGTTCACATTCCGGTGAATAAGCCTGGTGGTATATGTTGCCATTGGGACAAGGTTTTAAATGTGCACAAGTAGCTGCCTGTGACTTTTTGACTATTCTATGGCCATCAGTGTTCGCTGAGGCTCTCATCGTGTTATTTTCCGTTTGGTAAAATTGTCCAACTGAAACCGTTTCTCTAATACATTTCGTACACGACTTAAAATGATGTATAGTTGTAGAGAGCATGTTACTAAGGGGATTTCTAAGTTCTCAGCAAATACAAACCCAGCCTACATTGCCTCTTCAATGCTATTTTCTCAGTTCTGTTGCATGGATGTTACCTCCCACCCATGTACCCTATCAGCATTTATTTTTTTTCAAAACAAGGTTTTGTTAAATTTCTCGTTATTTAAGGTTGTTTTTTTTTTTTTTTTTGTCATGTGTTATGCCTGAAATTGTGGGAGGGGTCTTTTGCATATATCTATCCCCCTCCAAGCTTCTTCCTGACATCCTGCCATCGGTTTAGAAGTTTGTGTGTGTGTGTGTGTGTGTGTGTGTGTGTGTGTGTGTGTGTGTGTGATTGGCACACCTCTTAATTATTGAATTCAGGTGTTTAAATCAGACCATTGCCTCGGTAGCAAACCAAGCACAGAGCCATGCAGTCTGCATTTACAAACATCGGTGGAAAACCTGGGTCGTTCTGAAGAGCTCAGTGAATTTAAGCGTGGTACTCTGATAGGATGCCATCCTTTTGAAATAAGTCAGTTTGTGAAATTTCATCCCTGCTAGATATTCCACAGTAAATGGAAAGTGGAAGTGTTTAGGAACAGCAGCAACTCGGCCACAGAGCGTAAAATCAGAGTGCTGATGCGTATGGTGCATAAAAGTAACCAACGCTCTGAACAGTTCCAAACTTCCACTGGCCTTAAAAACAAAAACTGTGCTGCAGGAGCATCATGGAATGGGTTTCCATGGCCGAGCAGCTGCATGCGAGTGTCCGATGTGTTCTATGGAGTGACAAATCACACTTCTGTTTGGGTGAGTCTGGGTTTGGCGAATGCCAGAAGAATGTTACATGGGTGCAGTATCCCAGCTCTAAAGTTTGGTGGTGGAGGAGGTGTAATGGTATGGGGCTGTTTATAGGGTTTGTGCCCCTTACTTCCAGTGAAGGGAAATCTTGATATTCAGCGTGCCAAGACATTTTGGACAATGCTATGATTCCAGCATGACTGCCCCAGGTCACAAAGCAAGGTCCATAAAGACATGGTTGGATGAGTTTTGTGTGGAAGAAGTTGACTGGTTCACACAGAGCCCTGACCTTAACCCCATTAAACACGTGTTGGGTGAAATGTAATGGAGTTTGTGAGCCAGGCCTTATTGTCCAACATCACTGCATGACCTCGCAAATGCTCTACTGGGTGAACGGGCAAACATTCCCAGAGAAACACTCCACATTTTTGTAGAAAGACATCCCAGAAGAGTGAGAGCTGTTCTAGCTGCAGAGGGTGCTCAAATATATACTAGTGTCTATGTATTCAGAATGCAATGTCATAAAAGTCCCTGTTGGTGTAATGGCCAGGCCCCAAGTATGTTTGTCCATATAGTGTGTAAATAAAAAAAAAAAAAATATATATATATATATATATATATATATATTAATACTTTTTTTTTTTATATATATATTTTTTTTTGTTCTTGCAGAAGTTGTAGGTCACATTGTCTGCAGCTTTTGCAGGCCCTCCCCTTCTTACCCCGCTCAGACTTCCTGTGGCTGTCCAATCACAGACTTCCCAATGAGAAGTCTTTGTGCTCTGGGCCATTGCTGCCTTGTAAAGACTTTAAACCAGGTAATAACAAGTGTCTGACACCGAGGGGTCAATTTATAAAAGTGCCAGTTTCTACTGAAATGCTTTAAGTGTTTGAAGTTTTCCTTTGAAGTTACAGTGTATGTTGTCTATTACTGACAATTTTAAATGCTTTTCTATTTCCATTTTTGTTTATGGGTTTATTATTCATCTATTATGTTCAATTTGAATAAAAATAGATTTTAATATACAAACAATATTCACCATAGACTCCCTGCCTTTTGTTTTGGGCCATGGACATAATGTGGGTGTTTATTGTTCCCCCTAGCTGTATTTGACACTGTCCTGTTGTTTCAGGGGAACGAGCACGACGAGATGAGCGTCCGCACTTTCTTCCTGGAGCTTCTTCGTGCCAAGAAGCCATTAATCCTGCACAACGGGCTCATAGACCTGGCCTTCCTTTATCAATGCTTCTATGCTCAGCTCCCCGATAATCTGGGAAACTTTATTGCCGACCTCTCAGAAATGTTCCCAGCGGGGATCTACGATACAAAGTACGCCTCTGAATTTGAGATTCGAATTACAGCATCCTACCTTGAGTATGCTTACAAAAAATGGTGAGTCTGTATTCTCTTCTTAAAGTTAAGTAGCTCTAGCAAATACTTTAAAGGGACACAGCTAGCACCCCAACAACCTTCGCACCTTAGGCTGGTTCAAGAAAATGCTTTGGCTCAACTACCCTGCACATTTCTTCAGACCTCCTCATGCAGAGGTGTCCCATTTTAGAATCCAAACACCAAACAAGACTCCACTGTTTGCAATGGGGTCCTTCGCATATTTAGAAGGAGCCAGAGCTGTTGTCATGCTCTAGTTACAAAAGCTGTGGAACTAATATATGGAATTAAGTTAAAAAGCAACTGCATCCATCTTTCCCTCATCCTATGAGACACCAGAACCACTATTCCTTAATGTAGTGGTTCTGGGGCAAGGAGCCTGTCCCTGCAACATCAGTATTGTAAACAGTGCTGCATTTTGGAGGAAAACCTCACATTTAATAGCTGTCAATCTGCATTGACTCATTGCATCTCAGGAGGAGATACTGCTTGGCACTGTGTGGCGATCTGCGCATGCACACCACTTTCCCAATGCTTCCCTTTGGGGAATCATTGGATCGGCTGAGATTATCAGCAAGATCAACATGCCAGAGAAGTAAAGGTGAGTTAATGTATGTCATTTTTTCCCTATAATTGTATCTATATCTTTATTCATTGGATTTCTCAGATCATTTAGTTTGTGTTTCCAGCACAGTTTTATTTTAGTATTTAGCTTCAGTGTGTCCAGCAGTTTAATTTTAGTTTAATGATGTGGATTGTCCTCTCTTGTCTTGCAGTAAGCGCGAGAATAGACGATTAATGGATTCCAATGGCAAGCACATGGCTATTGAGTTTTGTAACTACCCTCCTTCAATGTCAACGTTTGTGGATTACCGACACTGTTCTCTGCCAGAGTCCAACCAGGCCAACTCTGAGAACATGCAACATCATGTTTGTGAGCAGTTTTCGGTGAGTCTATCTACATGTTGGTTTGGTGTGACTCTTTTTAAAGGATAATTGTGTCGCATGTCTGATAACCAGTTGGTGAATGAGATGTCTCTTGTTTACAGGCTTATGGCTGGTGTCCGAATGGGCTGAAGTGTACACAGTCCCACAACATTGATCTTATTATTGATGAAGATGAAAAATTCAAAGACAACAAAAAGAAGAGAAACAGAAGGAAGAGGAAAAAGAATGTGGAACAGCATCCTGTGGAAGAGACAAAGATGGCAGAGCAAAATCCCCGCATTGTATGTGACGAGGAGCCCCCACTGAAGCAGAGCTGTGCACATCCTGAGAGTCCCCAGACAGCTGCTGAGCAGAAATGCCAAATTGTGGAACAATGTGAGCAGCCGAGAACCACAGATAGCAGGATGGAGGAAGATCTTCCACCAGCTGCTAGTCCACAGGAACAAGTGAAGGACCACATGGCCACAGAAAAGAGTCCTATTGCAGTAGAGACTAGCATGGCTCTGGCTGATACTGGTTACAATAAGGAAGTGTTTAATGTTAAAAGCTCTACGCTAGGAAGCCAGGTGAATAACGACAGTGGCACCCACCGGGCTGGTTTTGATGCCTTTATGACTGGCTATATTATGGGGTATGTCTGGATGCTGAAGAAAGAACCAGGTTCTAATTCCCCCACTTCCTGCTGTCTCCCGGATTGTCACAATAAGGTTTATCTGAGTGGGAAGAATGTGCCTCTTCAGATAGTAAAGAGCATCTTTTCTAAGTCTTCCAGAGCCCACATTCAGAAGATGAGACTTGTCTGCTTTAACAGTTCATAACAGGCAATCTTTTCTTTTAAATCAAATCACGGTTGTTTTATTCTGTTATTATAAAGGCAAAAAATCCTAAACATGGGGTTTTCCTTTAGTTAGCTTGAACATGGGTATCCTGTTCTCTAAGCAGTTTATTTGTGCCATTTGGCCTGAGTGAATGGTGGTAACGAGTTACATGTGGCACTTGTTATAATTTCTCTAATTTGCACGGTAGCGGGAAGAAAGGGATGTTTACATCAAATCATTTCTGGGTTTTTGTGTGTTATTACAGTGTACAATGATCTAAATGTGGATTATTTATTTTAATTATGAAAATATGTATCCATGTACCCTGTAAGCACTGCACCATTCAGCACTGCATCAGCTAAGGAAATGGTTTTATACACTCACAGGGCTATTTACTAGAGGGGGAAATCAGTCAGCTATGTTTTCCGTTTTGGCTACTTTGAACATGGATTTGAAATTCATGCAGAGTTTTCTTTAGTTTCCTTATGTAGTTGCTAAGTGCTAGAATTGGTTGTTTGTACAGTAGTGATGTCCCGAACGGTTCACTGGCGAACATAGCGCGTTCGCCACAGACGGCAAACATATGCGATGTTCGGTCCGCCCCCCCCTATTCGTCATCATTGAGTAAACTTTGTCCCTGTACCTCACAGTCAGCAGACAAATTCCAGCCAATCAGCAGCATACCCTCCCTCCCTCCCACCTACTAGACCGCATCCATTTTAGATTCATTCTTTTTTATTTTTATTATACATTATCCTCCATAGCCAGTAACCTGTGTTTATTATACATTATTTCCCCCCATAGCCAGTAACCTGTGCTTATTATACATTAATTTCCCCCATAGCCAGTAACCTGTGTTTATTATACATTATTTCCCCCATAGTCATTTATCGTTGGACCTAGGCAGCATGATGTCTTAGGCCGGCCCAGAGAGTGAGTGAATAATATAATATATATGTTCAGAAACATATTAGTAATATATGTAAATCGGGTTCATGCAAAGAGGGTGAAAAGGTATGAAAGAAAAACACACTTATTGCATCAAATTTACAAAGCCAAACTTTTAAAAGCTTTCCTCATTTCTTTCTCGGGATGAGGAATATATCGGTTGTAGACTGAGGATTTCCATCTGCCCAATCTTTTAATAATATGCACTGGAGTGTCAGTGTTGAAGGAGACCGAAGCTGCCCCTATTCTAAATGAAAGACCCGAGACATGGATACAACCCAATCTTAGGAGTAGTGTTCTGATGTAGAAGATGAATTTAGCCGTAGTCAGAGGGATTCAGTGAGACTAGTGGTGAAATGTGTGTGGCATGACTGAGTGTGAGTAAGTAAGAGTCACGTATTTTAACTGGGCACTAGTTCTAGGTGGGATAAAGTGCTATAGCGGATGGATGAGTAGTTTGGTTCGTTTTAGAGGTTTGTAGAGAAAGTATATAGTGATCATGATTTTTAGCGATATCCAATATTTTTAAGGTGGTCCTAGTGACACCACTCATATCTGGTGTCACAATAGCTTGCATTTAAAAAACCAAAAACTTTGACTGTGAAATAATAGCTTCCTTCACATATGTGCGTTTCAGGGCCTGCCAGGGCACAGTGTCACACCAGTGCAACTCATATCTGGTGTGTAACAGTAGTGTACATTTAAAAATTAAATACAGGGGGCTTGTTGTCACCTTTCGGGGCCCCTTGGTGTTGTACATGGCTGGGTGGAGGAAGAGACCTTCAATGACATCAGTGAGGACAAGGAACGGGACATGGCTAGCTTGGTATCCAACCTTGTGCAAATGGACTGTTTGCGGTGCGTTAAACGGGGAGTTTGGTCTGTCACTGTGAAGCGGGCGTAAACCTTACACTACCTGATCGATACAACATCATACCTGATGTTTTAAAGCACGTTGTTCCAAACAATTTAGGAATGTTAGGTGATTTATGCCCTTTATGGATTAAAACCAGACTCTGCATCAACTATGTAATTTTCCATGGGAGTTTTGCCATGGATCCCCCTCCGGCATGCCACAGTCCAGGTGTTAGTCCCCTTGAAACAACTTTTCCATCACTATTGTGGCCAGAAAGAGTCCCTGTGGGTTTTAAAATTCGCCTGCCTATTGAAGTCTATAGGGGTTCGCCCGTTAGAACATTTGCGGAAGGTCGCGTTCGCGAACGGAAAATTTCATGTTCGTGACATCACTATTGTACAGAGATTCCTTTTAAGAGTGGCAGTGCTCGTTGAGAAATACTTAGAAAACACTGTAGCCTAGCTTGTGCAGATATGAATTCCTTGAGATTACATGTTAACTGGCATGGCTACTTGTGGAATTTAATTATCAGTTCTGCTTCCATAAGCTTTCTCCATTCGTCAGGCTGGTAATGTACCTCCCCGTGTTACCCTCTTCCTTCACATTCCGTGTCCTGTGAGTATATTCTGCAGGGGTGCAGTTGTTAACACTGATTGCAGGCATTTTGCTTGGGGTAGAGAATACTCGTAAAATAATGTGTGAATACAGTGCTGCCAGGACTCTCAACTCTCCGTATGCTGCTGCTTATTAGAAGGGGCAGATTCATGCAACACGCAGGTACACAGCTTGAAACCCAGCAAATCAGGTTCTGTTGTCCACTCCCCTCCCCCACCCACCATGGGTGGTTGCTTTTTGCAAAAAATTTTCTAGAACAGATTCCATGATGCTTTGTCGTTCTAAAACAGCTGAGGATCTTTGGGCACCCATGATCTAAGCTGTTGGCTCCTAGCCTTTTTCACAGGGACCCCAAAAAAAAAAAGCCTCCCACCACATTCTTGAGTCAGATTCTATAAATACTAAAACATTTTGACAAACCACCTCTATCAGTCAGACCCTTCCCAGAGTCAATTCTCCAGCAGATTGGAAAGAAGCATCACAATAAATATTCTACGGGCTGTTGTCTGCTGCACACAGGGAAATGACAGGTCATTGATGTAGGTTATGCTTTTTAATATATGTGGAAAGGCACTGACCCTTTGGAGGTTTGGTATTTTTTTTTTTTGCCTGTTAAAGACGTTGATTTATTTTTATGTAGAACAGGACCTCTGGCAATTCAAAGTAACAATTCACCAGTCTTAATCACAGAATCATGGGTATTCACTAAAGTGTGAAAACGTTATGAGAAAATGGTCAACTAAAACCAGAAGTGATTTGGAAGTGTTTTTAAGCTAGTGAAAATGTATATGGGGTGTGAAATTAAAATACTACCGTTAATAGAACAAAGAATTGTAGTGAATTGAAAACCAAATTTCAAGACTTAAAAGAACACTATAGCGTTTAAAATACTTTTGTATTTCTAAAGCCATAGTATCCTCAGCCGTAAGCCTATTGTCTAGACCAGTGGTTCCCAATCCAGTCCTCAAGTACCCCCTAACAGACCAGGATTTAGGGATCACCCAGTTGTGTCTAAGGTGTTTTTAGAAAGAAAACAGGGTAATCCCTAAATCCTGGCCTGGTAGGGGGTACTTGAGGAGTGGGTTGGGAACCCCTAGTCTAGACCATCATGGTGTTGAAAGTGTTAAGCTCCTTTAAATACTTGCCTCTTTCCAGCGCCAGCACACATTAGGCCTTGCTCACAGGAAAGCATTGGATCTGCTTTTCTATGGAGATTTTGAGGAGTGTGAGAACATTCAGCGTCATTTCACAGAGTAAAACTTGTATAAATGCAATTCGCTCCTCAAGTGGCTTTCTTAACCTTGCACTGTAAACATTGCAGGGCTAAGGGGGACAGGGCACCCAAACCACTGAAATGAGATTATGCAGTCTGGGTGCCTATAGTGTTGCTTTAAGAGGTAGTAAAACATTTTTAAAAAACGCTAGAGTCCGTAAAAGCTGAATTTTGCCAAAACCTGCTGCTTCGAGATTAAACCCGTGAATTTAGTTGAGGCTTTGAGTGCAGAGAGTGTATAAAGTAATATACCGTATATACTCTAGTATAAGCAGAGTTTTTCAGCACATTTTTTTCTGCTGAAAAACCCCAACTCGGCTTATACTCGAGTCACTGTCTGTATTATGGCAATTTACATTGCCATAATACAGACTGGGGGCTGCAGAGAGTTTACTTACCTCTCCTGCAGCTCCCTTCTCCTCCGCGCCGGTCAATTCAGCACCTCTGTCAGCTCCCAGTGTAAGTGCCGCGGGGTCATAGTGCGGTTCTCGCGAGACTTACAGTGTGAGCTGACAGAGGTGCTGACCGGACCGGCGCGGAGGAGGAGGGAGCCGACAGGAGCTGCAGGAGAGGTAAGTGCTCTCTGACAGCTCTCTGACAGCCCTCCTCCCCCCCACTGAACTGCCAATGCCACTGGACCACCAGGGAAGGAGAGCCCCCATCCCTGCCATGTATCAAGCAGGGAGGTGGGACGAAAAAAATAATAATAATAATGTAAAGAAATAATATAACAATTTTTTTTAAATAATAATTAATAAAATATCAAAATGCCCACCCCCACCAACACATACACAAACACACACACTGTAAATAAATATTAAATATATTTTTTTTAGGATCTAATTTTATTTAGAAATTTACCAGTAGCTGCTGCATTTCCCACCCTAGTCTTATACTCGAGTCAATAAGTTTTCCCAGTTTTTTGGGGTAAAATTAGGGGCCTCGGCTTATACTAGAGTATATACGGTACCACACACACTGAATAATGTTCTCATCTAACCCACTAGAACCAACAGCCACTATATCAAGTTTAACGTTTGGTAGCAACAATCCCAAATGAGTATCACATTAATAAAACACACACGTATAATTGTAGATCTTTTAATCTGAAAGAATGAAATTACTATACACAAAAAAGTAAAAATGTCAAATATTTAGCCCCAAATCTGTGTATATACGGTTTCTGTGAAGAAACAATTCATTAGCAAAATCTCAACGCATTGACCGGTACTGATGCAAATATACAAGAAAAAAAGTCAGAGAAAACAAGATTCACTGGCAGTGTTACAAACAGAATCTCAGACGTAATTACATCACAAAGTCCTTGAATTAATTACAGCTCAGTTATTTACAAAAATGGACAGTTTAAGACTTGATAGAACTTCATAAATATGAAAATAGACTTTTTCACTGAAAAGTTGCTTCAGACCAGATCTAACTGCAGAAAAACTATTTTTTTGCATAGAAATGTCATAAGAGCAGAAAAGTAACATTAAGTGCAAATAGGATTTTGTTTTCTTCCAATCATTACTATTTAAAAACAAATGCTGCATGAGATAGCAATGTACTAAGAGGAACCGAACTAGGCCTTGAATTCTTTTATTAGAAAACAGCTGTGAATATCATAAAAGGCTATTCTTTGTCATGGTTTACAAACAGCCTGCATCTATTGCTATACAGTGTGGTTCAGGGGTGGCAAAGTAGTAAGGCATCATGGGACTACTGTTTATAAAACATTTGCCTGCAGGTCAGAGATTAAAATGAAGATAATGAGTCAAATAACCCACAAAACGGCAGGAGACAAGTCTTATTCTTTATACATCGAATACCCATAGTGTGGGTTACTGGGTCAGGGAGAATACTAATTTACACTGAATCAACAGAAATAAAACAAAACACTGAATAATTAATAGGGGAAAAAAAGGGCATCTTTTTCCAGAACTTTAGTATGCGGGTATAAATCCTTCTCCCTCCAAAAAGAGAGCCTAGGTAAAGTAGCAATCTCATTTATACAGGTATCTTAAGTGTGTTGCAAAATCGACACTTTAATTAGCCTGGTAATAAATTAAATTCAAAAAGGGATTTTAAAGGGACGCTGGCATAACCAGTTCATCTATTGTAGTTGGTTATAGTGCCTGGAGTCCTCTGGTGCCGTACCTCCATTTGTTGTTAAACCATGTTCACAGTGATTGACGGTCCCAGACCACCAAAAGCTCCTCCCCAGTGGAGGTACGGCTAAATCAAAGATTACACACTTCCTTCTAGCCATACCAAATCATATCAGCAGTGGGTGATGTGATATGATGAAAGTGGTCAGCTAAAACGCTGCCCATTGCTTCCTCATTAGCCCAAGCAACACAAAGGGGATGGACTGCTGGGAACTCTCGTTTAGCTTTAAAAATCGTTTAACACTGACTTGGAGGTTGGCATCTGAGAATTCCAAACCCTACAACCACTTCAATGATATTAAGCAGTTACTGCTCCCCTTTAATGTAATTAATGATGTGGTCATACAGGTGATATATTATAAATGCTTCCAAAGATGCCCACCCCAAACATAGAATCCCAACAAAGATGTGCAATCACACACCACATGCAAAATTAGGGGGCACAGGAATGACAAAAACAAACAAACATGTAGATTGTATTCTAACCACCACTTCATATCAAAAAGACCGGTTTACTTCAATAATACTCGGGGTAATAGCATATTAATAAACTGGCCTGCAGCACTGAAAGGAATTTAATATTTTAAACCCATTATATGGTGCTTTTTTCAGCAGCCCTAGCCTGAAATGTATTTTCACAATTTTAACTTAAAATAAGTACACTATAATGGTTTGATTAAACTAAAAATGTCTAACACTCTGATCTTTGCTTGTAAAAACATTCAAAGTCTTTCTCAGCGTTTGGCCAGAAATAGATTTTAAAACATCGCTATAGAGGTGGAAAATCTCCACTACTTTTACCAGCTTGCCATATGCACAAATAAAATATCTGATATACGACACAGAGAGGAAAATAAAGCAATTCAAACTTCCTGTACACACACAATTTTGGGCAGGCAAATCCTGTTCTAGCCTTGTTTATAATTCATTCATGGTATTCTCTCCCCGGCGTGTTAAAGAGGTTACTGAGGTGGACTACTGCTCCCATTATCCATTAAGAGTGTTGTGGTCACCCTGTCAAACAGTAGAAACAGCAAATCCAGGCACAAATTATCTGAGAGTACTACATTCTCCTAAGGGTAATTTCAGAAAATGTGCTATACGCTATCCCTGCAGAATGAGTCCTTAAAGGGCCGGTATGGGAGCACATTGTATAAAGGGTAGGGGTTTGTCCCAGAGATGCCGCTTTCTGTACAGTGATCACTGTGGACATTGAATTTTGGTTCTTACAGACCAACTGAAGCAGCGTTAACAGAATTATAGGAAATAAGCCCCCTTGAAATGTGTACTTTCAAGTATTGCTGCTAATTCCGTAGCCTTTTACATAGCAGTTGCTAAAGATCAAGTCGTCATACTATTACGGCACTATAAAGGTGTGCTTTAATCCACTTCTATACTTATCAAGTCCGATCGTGTTATGTAATGTGGCGCCACAAGGGGGCAGTGTCATACGTCTATTGAATTAAGCAAAACTGGCACTCATAACAGAAGGCCAAGAATTTGTAAGTACAATATGGAGAGGACGCAGCACAGGAAGCAGGTAGGGATGGCAGACGAGAGAAACAATTGTAAACAAAACTACTTCAAAACTAGGAAAAACAATATATCCAGGGCTCTACCTCTTGACAGAACTTAAATTAGGGATTATAGATTTGCCATTTTGCAATCATATTTCCCAGGTTTGTGAGACACTCACTGCAGCAAACCTGCGCAGCCATATATCGGAAAGGTTGTGACGCAAACTGGAACGACACTAAAAATAAAGTATTTTAAAATTAGATTTTGCACATTAATTTAAAAACTCTCTTTTATTAAAAAAAATCTATATATAATAAAACAAGGTGAGAAGCCTCAGCTCCTAACCGCATGGGTTGTAGCAATGCAGCGGTTAAACTAGCTCCAGCTAGACCGTTATGGGAGGGGGCAGCCAGAGTTACCAGACTGGAGCCAAGTGACTTAACGAAGGATAAATGCGTTAGAGACCATCGATATATCAGGCTAAATAACCGTGTAGTATGCAGCAACATGCACGCACTGAAACTTTAAAGGGACATGCATCACTTGACAATTGAAACCAGGAAGCAAAGCTTATAAACAAATAAAGCAAGTTACAAGTACAAGTTACTATTAACTTGGTCATATTGGATTATTGGGCATGCCTCTCAGCTTGGTGAGTCTCTTCATCCTCGCACCCCCCTCAGTTTTAGACCAGTCGACTACTGACAGAATCAGGGCATCATTGTGCAGCAGCAATAGCGAGAATCCGACACCAGAGCCTGCTTTGCATGATCGCACTAATCAGACTCCCTCTCTTCTCCCTGTCAGGATTTGCAAGATTAAGAGATCCAACTGCAACTGTGTAAGTCCGTCAGCCAAGCCCAATGAGCTTTTCAGCATTCCTAGGGATAGGATGCTGATTGGTGCCCCCACTGGAGAGGGTGTGAAAAACATCCGAAAGAAGCAAGTAACTGTTAAAAACGCACGATACCTGCTTTTTTTTTTTTAGCCTGCAGAGCGAGGTAACTTGTTCGAAGCTAGCTGCTGTGTCAAAGTGATGCATGTCCCTTCAAGAAAGGGATCTACAAATCTGTTGACTCTTCACTTTCCAACGCTTACCATGTTACCTGCTGCGCAGAGTGTGGTTGTTCTAAAAGATCCTTTAGCCATTTCCGCGTTAAATTTCCTACAAGAGTTAATTAATGTGAGGGAACACTATCTATAGGCTGCATAAAGAGTCAGTAAGGAAGGATGGAGAATACAATCCACGATCATTATTTAAAAAGGCAAATTGACAGTTACTGCTAAACAAAAACACCCCACCAGAATATTCATTTAAATTTACACTCAAGCAGTCTGAAATTCCCATTCTACTCCTCTCACACAAGGGGATAGAAAAAGAAAAATATTTGTTATGAATAAGAAACATTCCAAGCACTGTAAATACAGCTTGTTGTAGTTATGGTGCTCCGATCCTGTCACAGAAAACTTTCCTTTTAAATACCGTTTGTGTGGTCTTTGGCATTAGGTACCACCTTCCTGGAGCTTCTTAAAGTGAAGCGTGTCTTGCACAGCCTAAGCAGGATGAACATGCTCACACTGTACACGTACTTGGAACGGTGAACAGAGAAGTGATACTTCTCCGTATGACATCAGTGGGAAGAGGGGAGGGGCCTGAGATAAAGATTTGTGATGGAGGGAAAAATACTAAATATCACGAACAGCAAGGATTTAATTCAAGGATAGGTTCGTAGCACTACAAACACTAAAATGAGTAGATGAGATGCAGTGATCGGAAGCCTATTCAAAGAGGGATGCTAACACTGTAATAAAGGACATTTCATCAATTAAGTGAACTAAAATTCACCTTCATTTTAAACTGGCTTTTAAAATAAGATATGCTTAAGGGTCTTTTTACCTCTTAGAAAAATAGGCAAGATATCAGTCGGCAATAGTGGGAGTCCCGAGACACGCACACTGCCCATAGAATAACTCTGGGCTGAAATAAAAATAACTTTTATTCTACACATAGGCCAATTCTGCTAGCACAACATACAGACTAAATGTTAGAGTGTACGCGAATTACATGTCCATAAATATACCTTTCTTCCACACTAGAACAATCTTATAACGTTGGCCTGTGGCCTGTGAGGTCTTAGTCCTGTTTACCTGCATATCATAAAGCTCCTAAAGAGTGCTTGTATCAAAAATAGAATGTATTTCCAAGGTCACATGTCCTGCTCCCACGTAACAAGATTGGAATATTAAATACTAATGTAGAAATATTAGATTTATAGCTCATTTATGATAACAGGGTGTGTCATGCAATCTGGGATACCAGAAGGTTATCCAACAATAGAACATACCACACGACTCTTCTGAAGATGGGCATTTGGCTGCTGTGATAGTGTGTCTCTCTCATTGCACACTTAAAATAAAATTAAAATCCTATGTTTTACTTATGTTCTGCTTCAATAATCGGTAAACACTTGGATGCAAGCCTGGAAACAGGTCAGTAGCCCACCCAGGCAGCAAGGACCCCCTGAATGTCACATTCTAACGATCCTTTGCAGCTTGTGGCAGGTTGGCACCGAGTTAGAGAGATGATCTCTGCTTTCTGCCGGTTTCCCATCTCCTGCAAGTAATGTGATGCTGCCATGTTTGGGCGCGGGGCTACAACAGAGAGATGACTCAGGCAAGGGAGAGGAAAGGCTCTGGTTCATATTGTCCTCTATTTCCATGTCCTCTGCATTCAATAGCAAGCTCACCAAGTTCTCCTCCACGCAGCAGTCAGTCGGACTCTGGGGACGCAGAGAAGATCTGTTGCGATTGACCAGCAGCTGATTGCGATTACCGTGCTCATGGCTTTCAGTCCTGGGCGAGCAGGCACTGTTCTCTGCCTGGGCGTAATCGGTACAGTCCATGTCCTCGTCATTTGTCAGAACAGGCTCCAGAGCTGGCGATCTCTGTCGAAAAGGGGGGATATCTGGAACACCATATTTAATGCTGCAAAGGAGCTTCTGCCTGACTTCTGCCCCCAGCTGAGCTGGATCACAGTTTCCCACAGTGGAGGACAGGGCAGTGGATAAGCTAGAGTCCTTTCTTGGTAGTTCAGGAGAAATCGGCAGTGACCTGCAGCGTCTTCCAGAGTTAAAGGAGCAGTCCACAATGTCTTGGCTCGCCTGCTGCCAATCCTGCCCTGCCAAAAGACTCCCACCAGTCTTAAGGGAATGTAAATCAAAGACATGAGAGATAACGGACTTGCTGGGCATGTCAAAGAACTTGATCTTTCCTCCCCTTAGGTCTTCTCTGGCATTAAAAGGGTTTACTTTGCGCAGCCCTCCTTTGTTCGGGGTGTAGAATGGGTCCTGCACATTGATCTTACAGGCAGGTTTGCGAGCAAAGATATCCGACTGACTGCGGGACAGAGTAATATTCCTCCGTGGACGTGGGGATTTTTGTGGGATCTTGTCATCCTGTGGCACAGTGGAAATTAGGCGCTTCACTCCTTGAGGTTTATCACTGGGTCCTTCAGCAGAAAAAAAAAAACAAATAAGAGTGAGTGTAATGCACACTAATTTAATAGCTATAAAATAATCAGCAACATGTCATATACAGCAATACTTTTGAAATTAAATCACATTATATTTAATTTCTGCTTTGTCAATATCATCTTGCGTACATACAATGAACACAGGCAGGAAACTCTTCTCCCCAGTGAGAGCCGAACTATAGCTCAGACAATCGCTGCCTACAGCCTAGCTCACAAAACTGGTGAAACAACATACAGCAGCCGATGTACACCTGCTACCAGCTTGCAGATCCACTTATTTTCTAGATGATGGGAACCACAGCTGCTGCGCATTCATTTATGGGATAATATAGGATCCAATAGACCAGAGTGAAAGACTCCTGTTTGGAGGCGCCTCCTCTTAGTAGCTGAATTCCTGCCTCACGTATTTGGACGATGAAATATTGGTCACAGGGTTAAACATGAAACTCTGTAACAGAATATTGGTGATCCAGTCGCTGACCTGGTCGGCACAGACAGGAGACATTCAGATGAGAGACACAGACTCACCTTTTGTGACAGGTTTGGTCTCTGTATTGTCTGGGCTCAAGGCCCGTCTCTCATTCTCGGCCTCTTCATTTTTCAAACGATTTAGTGCTTGTTCAAGCTGTTTCACAATATCCGCAAAGGTAGGTCGAAGCTTTGGGTCCATCTGATTTATATATGAAAAAAACAAAATTCAAAAGACAATTACAAAAAATAAATAAATGCAGGAAATGTAAAAATCTAGCAAAGTATACAATTCACAAAATTAGGTATTTAATGATAAAAAAAACCCACAAAAACCTCAGGACAATTCAAAATAAACAAGATTCACTATGCTTTTACCAAATATACAGAGGTTCTCATTACTAATCTCCCAGGTAATGAGAAGTGGGCGGCTGCCACATTAAACGTTACTTTGCTAAATGGAAATAGATTTTAAATTTTTTTTTTAATTTAAGAAGTAGATTGAGAGGAAATAAATTGTGGGTTTTTATCTTTGGGACAAGGAACATTAATACAATTCTGCAGACAGACAGTTCACCGATTAGAAGATGTATCCAAAGAACCCAGCAGTATCGTTATACAATATACCGACATTGAATTTCGATGGCTACGTTATGTAGAATGAAGACAGCTCTATGCGCATTTTATAGAATGATTGTGTAAAATACTAATCCTGGTTTGTGCTGATTTCAGGACAGAAGCCTTCCTTTGCACTGCCAATGTTGGGATTTACTGATATTTGCGCTTCTGTGCCCATTGCAGTCAGTATACATAGTTACACAGCTCATATGCAATAAGAAATTCACTACGCTTCAGATAAAAAGGACATTTCATGGCAATTCTGAGGGAGTTCAATAAATAAAATATCTTCCAAAATGATGTGGAAGAGCTTTAAATCAGCCAGCATGTTTAAAAAATAAATACCGTATATACTCGAGTATAAGCCGAGTTTTTCAGCCCATTTTTTGGGCTGAAAAACCCCAACTCGGCTTATACTCGAGTCAGAGTCTGTATTATGGCAATTTGCATTGCCATAATACAGACTGGGGGGAGAGGGGGGCTGGCAGAGCTGTACTTACCTGTTCTGCAGCTCCTGTCAGCTCTCTCCTCCTCCGCGCCGTCCGTTCAGCACCTCGGTCAGCTCCCAGTGTAAGTCTCGCGAGAGCCGCGGCTCTCGCGAGACTTACACTGTGAGCTGACAGAAGGAGCTGCACGGACGGCGCAGAGGAGGAGAGAGCTGACAGGAGCTGCAGAACAGGTAAGTACAGCTCTGCCAGCCCCCCTCTCCCCCCCACTGAACTGCCACTGGACCACCAGGGAAGGAGAGCCCCCCTCCCTGCCATATATCAAGCAGGGAGGGGGGACGAAAAAAAAAAAAAATAAATAATAATAATAAAAAAAAAAAGGGGTATAAGGACCACTATGGGAGGGGGGGGGGGGGTGTATAAGGACCACTATGGGAGGGGGGGTATAAGGACCACTATGGGAGGGGGGGGGGTATAAGGACCACTATGGGAGGGGGGGTATAAGGACCACTATGGGAGGGGGGGGGGTATAAGGACCACTATGGGAGGGGGGGGGTATAAGGACCACTATGGGAGGGAGGGGGTGGGTTAAGGACCACTATGGGAGGGAGGGGGGTATAAGGACCGCTATGGGAGGGAGGGGGGGTATAAGGACCACTATGGGAGGGAGGGGGGGGGTAAGGACCACTATGGGAGGGAGGGGGGGGGGGATAAGGACCACTATGGGAGGGAGGGGGGGTATAAGGACCACTATGGGGTGGAGGGGGGTATAAGGACCACTATGGGAGGGAGGGGGGGTATAAGGACCACTATGGGAGGGAGGGGGGGTATAAGGACCACTATGGGAGGGAGGGGTGGATAAGGACCACTATGGGAGGGAGGGGGGGGTATAAGGACCACTATGGGAGGGAGGGGGGGGTATAAGGACCACTATGGGAGGGAGGGGGGGGTATAAGGACCACTATTGGAGGGAGGGGGGTATAAGGACCACTATGGGAGGGAGGGGGGGTATAAGGACCACTATGGGAGGGGGTGGGATAAGGACCACTATGGGAGGGAGGGGGGTATAAGGACCATTATGGGAGGGAGGGGGGGGTATATGGACCACTATGGGAGGGATGGGGGGGGATAAGGAACACTATGGGAGGGAGAAGGGGGATAAGGACCACTATGAGAGGGAGGGGGTGGGATAAGGACCACTATGGGAGGGGAGGGGGAAGTAAGGACCACTAGGGGAGGGGAGGGTAAGGACCACTGGGGAGGGGTGAGTCAGGACCACTGGGGGGGGGGAGTGAAGGAACACGGGGGTGGGGAGGTAAGGACCACTGAGGGAGGAGGAGGGGAAGTCAGGACATATGGGGGGGGGGAGGGGGCGGCAAAAAATTTTTTGCCTACGGCGGCAAATATCCTTGCACCGGCCCTGCACACACTGCATTCACACACTGCATTCATGCACACACACACTGCATTCATGCACACACACACACTGCACTCATACACACACACACTGCACTCATACACACACGCTGCACTCATACACACACACATACGCACACACTGCATTCATTATACACACACTGTAAATAAATATTCAATTAATAAAAAATTTTTAGGATCTAATTTTATTTAGAAATTTACCAGTAGCTGCTGCATTTCCCACCCTAGTCTTATACTCGAGTCAATAAGTTTTCCCAGTTTTTGGGGATAAAATTAGGGGCCTCGGCTTATATTCGGGTCGGCTTATACTCGAGTATATACGGTAAATACAAATTGGAACGCATTGTCGAACAATTCCGGCTCGGTTTTTCCTACATATAAATGCATATGCAGTACATGGTAAGTGCCAAGGTAGAAAGAGATTTGACTAACCCATTGATATGAAGGGTTACCTGGGTAGCTCAGATAAGGGTTAAAATAAATAAAACACACCCACTCCCTCCCAACCAGACTGGCTGCATAATATTACAGAGAATTCTCGCCATGCAACTTGTTTTACCGAGAGAAGTCCAAAATAAAATATAAAAAATACATGGCCTCTCTGGGCTTCCGTACAAACCTGCAGTAAAAATACTATATTAATATATAGCCCCAACAAATTCCGTAGCGCTTTACAGTGGGTGGACTAACATGTAATTGTAACCAGACAAGATGGACACACAGTAATAGAGGGGTTGAGGGCCCTGCTCAATGAGCTTACATGTTAGAGGGAGTGGGGTATAGTGACACAGTAACAGAGGGATTGAGTGCCCTGCTCAATGAGCTTACATGTTAGAGGGAGTGGGGTATAGTGACACAGTAACAGAGGGATTGAGGGCCCTGCTCAGTGAGTTTACATGTTAGAGGGAGTGGGGTATAGTGACACAGGAACAGAGGGATTAAGGGCCCTGGCTCAGTGAGCTTACATGCTAGAGGGAGTAGGCTATAGTGACACAGGAACTGAGGGATTGAGGGCCCTGCTCAGTGAGTTTACATGTTAGAGGGAGTGGGGTATAGTGACACAGTAACAGGCTCAGTGAGTTTACATGCTAGAGGGAGTGGGGTATAGTGACAGTAACAGAGGGATTGAGGGCCCTGCTCAGTGAGTTTACATGTTAGAGGGAGTGGGGAATAGTGACACAGTAACAGAGGCATTGAGGGCCCTGCTCAGTGAGTTTACATGTTAGAGGGAGTGGGGAATAGTGACACAGGAACAGAGGGATTAAGTGCCCTGGCTCAGTGAGCTTACATGCTAGAGGGAGTAGGCTATAGTGACACAGGAACTGAGGGATTGAGGGCCCTGCTCAGTGAGTTTACATGTTAGAGGGAGTGGGGTATAGTGACCGTAACAGAGGGATTGAGGGCCCTGCTCAGTGAGTTTACATGCTAGAGGGAGTGGGGTATAGTGACACAGTAACAGAGGAATTGAGGGCCCTGTTCAGTGAGTTTACATGCTAGAGGGAATGGGGTATAGTGACACAGTAACAGAGGGATTGAGGGTCCTGCTTAGTGAGTTTACATGTTAGAGGGAATGGGGTATAGTGACACAGTAACAGGCTCAGTGAGTTTACATGCTAGAGGGAGTGGGGTATAATGACACAGTAACAGAGGGACTGAGAGCCCTGCTCAATGAGCTTACATGCTAGAGGGAGTGGGATAAAGTGACACAAAAGGCATGGGAAGTAGATTGGAAGAATAGTACTCACTGAAGACTGTGTGTTTGTATTTTTTGTGGAGCCATTAACAGTTTTTTTTTTTGTTTTTTTTAATATATATATTTATTAAGAATTTTGTTCTATTTGCTTTACATATAACAAATACAGACAGAATAAATACACAACAAAAACCAAACAGAGGAAAAAATTCATCATGAGTGTATCAGAATTTCATACAGCTTGCGCTGTCAAAACATTTGTTAGTATAATTACTCATATAAAGATATTATATTATTTATCGTGTACGAGTAGACATACAAGGTACACCCGACTTCCCATCAGAGCAGGAGAGACAAAATGGCTGAAATCATGACAAAGTATTGTCCAAAAATATAAATAAAGACTATCGTCCAGAGATAAGCTTGATTTAAATATCATGGAGATCATATAAATTCCCCTTCTTAATATATGTGAGCCATTTAAGTTTAACTGTATATATTAATAAGATAGTGTAATTATATTTATAAATCTTCAGTTATCTCAGAGAGGAAAAACAAATTCATACATAGAGATTAACCTGGGTCTAAGAAAGCTTAACCAACCATTCAGAAAGCATTGTTTCTAGAAGATTGAGCTGTGTTGTTTATTAGCCCCTTTTCCATCAGTAGCTGAAACCTAATTTGTTTAATTAAAAGAGTTTTTTGGAAGGGCGTGGCCTGGACGCTGAGGAAGATGGCAGCATAGACCTAGAGCTCCCTGCAAGGCTCCGCTAAATCACCGCCTAAAGCACACTTTCACCCTGAAAATGGGCAAAACAAATAGACCCTCTCAACCCCCTAAACAAGCGGACACCCCCAGGAGGTCTCAAAACCCCTCCATGAGGCACTTCTTGACCGCACAAGCGGACGCAGACCCTCAGGCCTACACGAGCCAAACGGCCCCAGAGGACCCGCTCCCACTTACACCAAGCGGAGACGGGACCATGGCGGACAACCTGCCTACCGATCCAGCCGCCCACCACCCAGACTGGATGGAAATGCTACGCAACCTGCCCACAAAGGCCGACTTAAAAGCGGCCAACTCGGAACTCCGCACCTCCATCTCAACGGAGCTCCAAACGCTCAAGGAGGAAATCCGAGGCCTACACCAGCGAGTCGCCCAAGTAGAGGCGGATTGCGACCACATGTCAGCGGCGCAATCTGCGAACACGGACACGCTACGACTCCACACCCTCCAACTACAGCAAATGGCGGGCCACATGGAAGACCTAGACAATCGCGGCAGGAGGCAAAATATTAGAGTCCGGGGGATCCCGGAGGAAGCGGACAACTCCGCCCCAGTACAGACCACGCTGACCGGTCTTTTTAACTCCATACTAGGCCGCACACAACATGATCCCATTGACTTTATACGGGCACATAGGGCTCTACGGCCCAAAGGTCCGGAAGGGACCCCACCGCGCGACGTCATATGCTGTTTGATGAGCTACCAACTCAAGGAGGACATACTCAGAAAGGCCAGGGACGCAGGAACGGTACACCTTGGTGATACCGAGGTACAACTCTTTCCCGACTTGGCACCTGCCACGCTGGCTTACAGGCGAGCATTACGCCCCTTCACCAAACAATTACAAGCAAACAAGCTGCGCTACCGCTGGTGCTTCCCCACGGGGCTACAAGTACAGACACCAAACGGCCCCTTCCTGATGAAGGACAGACAAGACCTAAATGCCCTAGCAGCAGAACTCCAAATCACGCCGGCACCCTTACAGTGGCCGGACCCGTTAGCACCATACACGCCTGCTCGAGGGGCTCCACCCCAACCACAGAGTACGCAGACCCGGAGAACTACGCGGCAACAGGCGCTGAGGCCCTCGGGGGCCCAACTTTGAAGGGATCGACGACACGCGCCAAGATGGCGGACGACATCGGCCGACCACCACCAGTAGAGACTCCCCTACCACAATAGCAGAACTCTAACCAGACACGGACTATCACAACTCACATGGACTCCCCACACCTGGACACGAGGAATACCCACCTTAAAGATAATACCTAATGTTCTGTCTAGAACTTTGACACCCCTCCTCCGGAGACACCCGCCCTCGGAACTACGAAACCCCGGGTGCGGCCCGGACTTTGCAAACCATTCGATATATCACAGGACTGCCGCCCCCGGCCACAACCGAGACGACGCCCATACCGAAGGACTCGCAAGTATATGCTGGACTTTTGGCAAGGGACTAGCCCAACCACTTGGGGAGGGAGCGAGGGTTGAAGGGCAAGAAGGTAAAGCCCGAAAGTAACAGACTACGCAAGGGCCGGGAGGGAGACGGGCACAAGATGGGGCCGACTGGTCTAGGCAAACGCTTCTCCTACACCGACCCGTGATGAACCCAGCAGGAGCGGGCGGGAGAGGAGAGGTGTGGGCCCGGCTCACTCGGGAACTGACAGGGCCGCTATCGACCCGTAGAGGAGGAGGATAGAGGAGGGAAGAGGGGGGGACATTCCATGAAGCCTAGAGAGCGGATACACAGGAAAGGGGACCGCATGTCACCCCATGCGGACCATCTCACACATAGGCTACAACACATGCCCAGACCACTCAAGATACCCCTCCAGAGCATGGAAGAGCTGACAGGGCACAGGGGCACCTCTCACCACGAGCTAGGGTCACTGGGAATAACTGGGGGCAGGGGGTGATTTATAACCAACTTTGTAGGTATTAGCTGCAGCAACACTATTGTATCACGGCACAACTATCTTAAGGTGGAAGGGGAGGGTGAGCGGGGGGGTCGGCCGGCCCATAAAGCCGCGCAGAAATAACTTGAATGTTTATGAAGGTTTACTTGTGTTATTTGTATTCTCCAATCATTTCAGAACGCGCTACCTTTCTGACCAAACTATAACGCTCTGTATAGACATAATTCTATAGCGCGGCATTGGTTTTACTTATTGTATAGACATTGCAAGCATGAGGGTAAATAGAATCGTTTAATGTATGATTTATTGTTTCTTGTTCTTATGTTATTTGAAGATATGCCCAGGGTGACGACTCGACTACAGAGACGTCCAAAGGCGGAGACAGCCACATACGATCACGACTTGAGCCACTGAACAGGGAGGCATGGGAGGCAGACATCCCCAGACCACCTAGACTAGGAAGAGATCGAGAACTGGACCACCTGGGGGAGGAGTTTCCCACGTGGTCACGACATTTCTCGGTGTTCCTCCCACACCCCGACGGGATAGGCGCCACATCCAGGTGAGTGGGGCACTGGGCGCGCAAAACGGCCCGGGCCCACACATACACCTCGACGCCATAACCCTAACGTCACCCAGGTGACGGTTATTTCCTACACCTACTTACCCCCTTACTTCCCGACACCCTCCCCACCTTCCCCACCCCCCCCTCCCATCCTACGCCCCGAGACCGACCGACTGCAGACGTAGACACACACACTACCACACACCAAACATGTCACTCACACCAGCAAACCTCACATTAGTGTCCATCAATACCAAAGGGCTTAATAAACCTGAAAAGAGGTCGACTACACTACGCGAACTCCACACTCTAAAAGCGTCCATAGCATACATACAGGAGACCCACTTTAGAGAAGGGGCACGACCCCGCTTCCACGACCACAGATTCCCGAAGGGGTTTTATAGCGATTTCCAGGGGGGAAAGGCACGGGGGGTCGCGATCCTCATGCACAAAAGAGTCCCCTTCATAGAAGAAGAGATACTGACGGACAGGGAAGGCAGGTACTTATTCGTGAAAGGGAAGATTGTAGACCAAACTTACACTTTTGCTAACATCTACGCCCCCAACCAGAGACACTATAGGTTCCTATCCCACATGTTACGCAAACTTCAGAAATTTGCGGAAGGAATACTCATCCTAGGGGGTGATTTTAACGTAGCTATGGACCCAAGATGGGACACCTCATCGGGGACATCTCACATCCCGACCCAACACTTAACAGCACTTAAAACTCTCCTATCTAAACAAAAACTGATTGACTGCTGGAGGGCGCACCACCCAGATGAAAGAGATTATACTTTCTTCTCCCACCCCCACAACACCTACACCAGGATTGACTACTTCTTTATGACTCACTTCCACCTCCCCTTAGTGGAGCGAGCGGAGCTAGGCACAGTGACGTGGTCGGACCATGCACCTATCTCCATCACGATAACATCCCCGATGCACAGACCAAGGGTGACCAAATGGCGCCTGAATGAACACTTGCTAACACAACCGGACATTAAGGCGGACATTGGCACCACACTAAGAGAATACTTCACCTTAAACACACCCGAACAAACGACACCGACCATACTATGGGAGGCACACAAGAGTGTAGTGAGAGGCCACTTCCTCCAAAAAGGAGCCTTGCTGAAAAAGCGAAGGGAAGCGGAAATATCCGCAATACTCACCGAAATCCAGGAGATAGACACACAAAACAAGGGCACCCAAACACACGCACTACAAGACAAACTTCTTACACTCCGCAGGGCACTGACCCAACTCCTACTGAAGAGACATCTCAGGGACGCATTACGACACAAAGCGTTTTTTGCACTGCATGGCGACAAGAGTGGCAAACTACTCGCTAGGATGCTAGCAAAACGCAGACAGCAGACATACATAGAGCGCATTAGAGACGATAAAGGCACACTACACCGACTACCCATGAAGATCCAAGACATAATTAGAACATACTATGCCAACCTATACGATCTGCCCCGCCCACCGACACAGGCTGCCGACGAACGCCTGATGAACAAAATAAATGACTACCTCACTACACAAGACCTACCCTCACTAGACAAAAACACCGCAGACCTTCTAGAGGAGGAGATCACGCTAGAGGAATTGGCCCTCGCAATAAAACAGACGAAACCGGGCAAAAGCCCAGGCCCCGACGGCTTACCCCGGAGCTACTACAAAACATTTGCGGACATACTTTACACCCCACTAGTCGACACATACAACGCTATCAGGGCAGGCCACCACTTCCCCAAACAATCACTCGCAGCTCACATCACCATCCTCCCGAAAGAAGGTAGAGATGGGGACCACTGCGGAAACTACCGACCCATCTCTCTCATCAACTGTGACCTTAAATTTCTGGCCAAAATCCTGGCCAACAGACTGCAACCACACGTGCCCCACCTGGTACACCCGGACCAGGTGGGATTCGTGTCAGGGAGAGAGGCACGGGACAACACTATGCGCACCCTCACTCTGATACACAGCCAGAAACACGCTCACGGGGGCCTCCTCCTGCTGTCCACGGACGCGGAGAAGGCCTTTGACAGAGTCGGATGGTCATACATGTTTCAAACACTAGCGAGAACTGGCATGGGCCCCAGAATCAGAGGCTGGATAGAGGCCCTATACACGCAACCATCCGCACAGGTAGTGGTGAACGGGGCACTGACAACGGCATTCGATATTCGAAATGGCACCCGCCAAGGATGCCCCCTATCCCCATTACTTTTTGTCCTTGCACTGGAACCACTCTTACAGGCCATCAGGACAAACCCAGACATCACAGGGGTGACGGTGGGAAAGACCCACCACAAAATTGCGGCATATGCAGACGACATGCTGTTTTATGTATCGAACCCGGAGGTCTCTCTTCCCAACATCTTGAAGGCACTACATGACTTCGGGGCCATATCTAATTTAAAAATCAATAACACAAAATCTTCCATACTTAACATCAGCATACCGGAACACAGGACAACACACATGCGACAAAGCTACACCTTTAGGTGGGCAGCACACAAGATCCGCTATCTGAGCATCTGGCTAACTAGAAAGGCGGGGGACATGTACGGGGAGAATTTCACACCGATGCACGCCCAACTACACGCAGACATGAGGGAATGGGCATACCCACACATATCCTGGCTGGGCAGAATACAGGTGGTCAAGATGAACTTCTTGCCACGCCTGCTGTACCTGTTCCAGACCATCCCCATAACAATTCCTCGCAAGTTCTTCACCACATTACGCTCCGCTCTGGGCAGATACGTGTGGGACGGGAAAAGACCCAGGATTAGCCACAACACACTTACCCTTCCCAAAAACAGAGGCGGTCTCGCTCTCCCGGATTTCCACTTATATTACAGAGCCTGCCATCTCCAGCGGATACTGGAATGGTCCAAGGAGGGGGTGCACAAGCTCTGGAAGCAGGCGGAGGAGGGGGAGGCAGGGATACCGACAGCGATAATACCATGGATACCACCAGGATCAGGGAGTAAGACGCTCACACAATCACAATACATGAGGGCCACCATCCAGGAATGGCAGAGGGCGAAGGGTAAACACAACCTGTCAACGCACCCCTCACCCATGCTACCTCTGACATACAACCCTGAGTTCCCCCCAGGCCAAGACCCGAAAGCTTTCAGGGACATAATTCCAAACCACATACCCAGGCTCAGACATATCCTTAGACACGACGGCGTTAAAACCCTAAGGGAGCTTAGAGGAGGGACACCAATCACATTCCTGACGCAATTCAAATACCGACAGCTATGCCATTACATTGCCACACTCCCTCAGGGCACATCGCTCACGAGAACCCCCACAGCATTCGAAAGGGAATGCCTGGAACCCCAACCATTAGCACATGGCGTCTCTTTTCTATACAACCTACTACTGACTCACACACCAACGACCACACCAGGCTTCATGGGAAAATGGGAGGAGGCACTAGGGCACACACTGGACGAAGTGGCATGGGGAAAAATCTGCTACCTCACACACCACTGCGCTAGCTATAGCAAGACTCAGGACACGGCATACAAAATCATGACACACTGGTACCGCACGCCAACGACTCTACACGCGATCTCCCCGACACACTCTCCACAATGCTGGAGATGTGAAGAGGCAAGGGGCACACACATGCACATTTGGTGGGAATGCAAGGGAATCATCCCGTTCTGGCAGGGAATCCACAAAATGCTGCAACTGTTCTCAGATGACCCACCCCCCCTTAAACCTGCAGAAATGCTCCTGCACCATACTAAGATACCAAGATCCGCATACAAAAAATCACTGTCCATACGAATACTGAACACGGCCAAATCCATTATCCCCAAATATTGGAAACAAACCACAACACCACCACTGACCACCTGGTTCGCCCATATGGAAGACCTCCGAATCCTAGAGGAATTCCAACACACAGCAGCAAACACACAACAGACATACTTTAACACATGGACACACTGGATATTACAGACCTCGAAACCAGACTTTATGGACCGCTTGAGACTGATAGACAGAAACGAACCATAAGGGACTACAGACGCACCCGACACCTCCCCCCCTAATTCCATGACCCTAACCCTCTATCCTCGACCTCTCCCACTCACCCCGACCAAGAAGGACCAAGTCCACGACCTGGAAATAACAGACAGGCCTGACGGGAGTAGCGGACCGACCTAGAAGCTAGCACAGGTAACGGTTGCCATGGGCAGGCTGACGCTAACCGACACCTCTAACCAGACACTCCGAGAGAGCACAGATGGGACTGGGACAGGCACGGCCAAGCCGCGCGAAAACAGCTGTTCCACAAACATCATGAAACAGAGTGTTAACCAAACCAGGGGTAGTAAAGGTTTTCCTATGAGCTGCCGTTCCAGAGACCTGAAACGTCTAGATATGTCGAATATAATAGCATCCTACTGAGATCGGTCTGTCTCTCTATTAACATTTTACTTATGGAGATCACTTGAGGCCTGCGAGCCAAAATTAAGAACAGACGATAAACGGGCCTGCGTGCCCATGTATACATATGTGAGCTAGAGACCTGCGTGTCTCCATGTTAAATTTCTACGTTTGACAATACTTATTCCAAAAATAATAAAAATTATATTTACAAAAAAAAAGAGTTTTTTGGAATGGGATAGATGATCTCCAATTCCTGGCAATTAATATTTTTACGGCTATAAAGCAATGAGTAGCAATTGGAACTTGTTTGGAATTGAGGTTCCAATTCAAGTGCAAAAGGGCCGCTGCCGGGTTTTGATGAATGAATGTATGAGACAAAGTAGTAAAAGTGGAGAATGCCCAGGTCCATAGCGGACGCACCATGGGGCATGACCACCAAATATGTATATAGGACCCTATATGGGTTCCGCATCTCCAGCAGGTGGGGTCGTAATTGTCGTACATCTTAGCGATTCTTGCTGGGGTAAAATACCACCTAAAAAGAATTTTGAAGTGACATTCCACCAGATTCAGACAATGGACATATTTCGCAACATGAGTCAGAGAAATACACCAATCCGTTTCAGAGATAGCCATTTGTAACTCCTGTTCCCATATTCTAATAGTTTTAACAGGGGTAACATTCAAAGAGTCCAGTACTTGGTTAGAAAATTAAGTAACCTTTTTTAAGGATTTATAATCAAAAATATATTCCATTTGAATTGATAATGGGGAGGAACTTTTTATAACATTTTTGTCTATGTAATTTTTGATTCGAAGATAAGTGAAAATTTCCCTACCCGAAATATGCAAATTGTCCACTATCTGCTGGAATGGTAGTATATTATCGGCTGTCATAAGATCATTTATTCTTATCTTATCCGTTTCTGCCCAGTGAGTTAATGAAAGGTCTTGAATATTTAGTTCCAATAGGCTAAGTCTGGCCGATCTAGGGATCAGCTGAGTTAAACCCAGAATTTTTTTAATTTCTTCCCATACCTCTATAGATTGTATCAAAATAGTAGAATTGGTTTGAGGGCTGATAGATTTTTTATTATAATCCATCCACATAATGTTTTGCAAATTCAGGGTAGGGGTGGCCGCAGATTCTATCATAAACCAGGGTTCTTTGGTCATCAAAGGATCCTGTAGTAAATATATGTGTCGAATCATGTTGGCGTGATAATTATATGTAATATTTGGAAAATTTAGACCGCCTTTGGAAAGTTTTTTTGACAAGATTTTTCTAGTAATCCTAGGGGTTTTATTCTTCCAAATAAATTTGGTAAAACAGACTTGAATTATAGTAAGCCAAAAGTTTGAAATTTTAAGCGGGATCATAGAAAAGAAATACGACCACTTTGATAGAATATATGCATTAATAATATTGATGCGACCTAACCATGAAATTTCCAAGCTTTTCCATTGTCTTAATTTAGAATTTGTATGTTTCATTAGGTATAAAAAATTCTTCTCCATGGTGGAGTTTATATCAGAGGGGATTATTAGACCTAAATAATTCAATTCTTTATCAGTCCAAATAAAGTTAAATTTCTGTGATAAGATTTCTATAATGTACTTGTCCATATTCATATACAACACAGTCGATTTAGATATATTTAACTTAAAATTTGATATCTCTGAGTATTTATCTATTTCCTGCATTAAGTGGTGTATTGAGGTTTCTGGGGAGGTAAGAGTGATTAGCGCATCATCCGCATATAAAGAAGTTTTTAATTCTTTATCTTTTATTAAGACTCCTTTGATCATAGAATTATTTCTGATATAAATGGCAAGGGGTTCTAGGGACAGGATGTACAATAAAGGGGATAAGGGACACCCCTGCCTAGTACCATTATGAAGATCGAACCATCCAGCATTTATATTAGGTCCTACTGTTCGGGCCGAGGGAGTAGAATACAAAATCAAAATTGCGTTTAAAATCCAACCCCTAAAGCCAAATGCTGACAACAGTTCTGCGAGGTATCCCCACCCGACCCTGTCGAAAGCTTTCTCAGCATCTAAAGACAGGGTCAGGAGGGGAAAACCTAATCTTTGAGCCCTGTCCAAGATATCCAAAAGTCTTCTTACATTATTGGATGCCATCCTTCCTGGAATAAAGCCAATTTGGTCAGAGTGAACTATATTTGCTATAATTTTTTTTATTCTTTCGGCTATAATAGCCGAATATATTTTTATATCGACATTAATCAGAGCTATTGGCCTATAGTTGGCGGGATTTGAGCAGTCCTTATTTTGCTTAAGTATAGGGATAATATTGGATTGCAATAGTTCTTTAGGAATAACTTTACTAACAGCAATATAGTTATATAATTCAATTAATGGTTTTAACAAGTGAATCTTCATATGTTTATAATATAGGTTAGTGAAACCGTCAGGACCTGGTGTTTTTTGAGTGAGCATTCTCTCTATTTGAAATTGGACTTCTTCATATGTAATTGGTTTATTTAAGTTGGTCATGTCTGAGTCCGCTATCTTAGGGATCGGAATATTAGATAAATAATCTTTAATATCAGAGATCTTTGGATTTAAATTTAAATTGTATAGGTCTTCATAAAAAGTATTAAACGTCCTTCCGATCTGTTCTGGGGAAGAATAAGTATTTTGTCCAACTATAAGGTGGTCTACTCTATTTTTAGCATATTGTTTTTGTAGTCTCTTTGTGAGATTTTTGTTCGCCCTATTCCCTGTAGAGTAATTTGAGAGCCTCAATTTATTGATATTAATTCTAATTTTTTCTTCCTCAAGTTGGTTAATCTTCTTTTGTACTTCTTTTATTCGAAGTGATAATTCTAAAGTTTGAGCTTTTTTATTTTTAGTGGTAAGATTATACAATTCAATATAGAAGTCAGACAGATTTCCGGCTTTTTTCTTCCGGGAGATATAATCTAGTTTCATTAGATAACCTCTCATGACAGCTTTGTGCGTACACCAATTTATGGCTGGAGAGGTATCTACTGAAAGATTTTCTTCCCAAAAATGTGTTAATAGATTTGTCAACTCCTCTCTATTTGTCTGGTCTTTAATAAGGGCATCGTTCAACTTCCATGTGTTTCTGCCAGGGGATTTAGATGGACCTAACTCCATTAGGATATAACTATGGTCCGACCAAGGATTGTTATTGATTGAAACTTTATTAAAAAGTGGGATGGAGGTAGCGTTGGTTAAACAGAAATCTATCCGAGAATAGGAGTTATGGACACTGGACTGGTGGGAGTAATCTCTTTCTTTCGGGTGGAGTAATCTCCATATATCATAAAGATTATATAAATTTAGAATGTGTTGAAGTTTTTTAGCTTGTTTGGAGGCTCTGTTGTCTCGCAGATTTGGGGGTATATAGGTTTTATCCAGTTTAACATTGGGGACACAATTGAAGTCTCCGGCAATAATAAGCGGGCCCTTCATCATTTTCTCAGTTTTTTCCATAATATGGGAAAACAAGGCCATTGGGTCTATATTTGGAAGATAAACATTAACCAGTGTGTATATCTTATGATTAATCTTACATATTAAAATAATGTACCGAGCATATTTATCCTGTTCTACATAGATAATTTCCACTTCAAGATCCCTAGAAAAAATAAGTGCGACTCCTCTTTTCTTTTTATCCGGCAGCGAAGCCTGGATTATATTAGGAAAATTGGAACCTCCCCATTTTTGTATCGATCCTGATAACCAATGGGTTTCCTGGATAAAGGCCAGCTGAATTTTTTGCTGCATCAAAAGATTATAAAGCTTATTTCTTTTAATATTAGGAGCCATTAACAGTTTGATACGCTTTTGTGAATAAGAGTTTTTAATGATTTTTTTTTAAGTAGTGGAGACTGGGTGAGCGTCTAACAGAAAAGGGAAGGGAGTTCCACAGGAACAGTGCAGCCCTAGAGAAGTCTTCGATACGAGCATCAGAGGTGGGAGTATGGCCAGAGGATAGACGTAAGTCTTCGGCAGAGCGTAAGGGCCTAGACGGGACATACTTGTGTATAAGGGAGGATAGATAGATGGGAGTAGCATTATGTAGACATTTGAAAGCAAGAACCAGAATTTTATATTGAGCCCTATATTCTACGGGAAGCCAATGCATGGACTGACAGAAAGGTGAGGCATGGGAGGTGCGGCCGGACAGGAAGAGGAGCCTCACCGCCGCATTCATTATGGACTGTAATGGCGCAAGTTGGGAGCATGTAAGACCACTGAGAAGCAGATTACAGTAGTCAAGGCGAGAAAGGACAATGGAATGGACCAGCACCGTAGCCGCATCTGGCGTTAAGAAGGGGCGGATACACACAATGTTTTTGAGATGGAAGTGGCAGGATTTGGCGATAGACTGAGGGGTGAAGGAGAGGTCGTAGTCAAAGAACACCTAGGCAGCGAGTCTGCGCGGTGGAGCTGATGGTAGCACCATTAACGCGGAGGGAGGCAGAAAGGGGAGTAGCAATACTAGAGGGAGGAATACACAGAAGACACCCAGCCACCCACCCACACTTTGCATTATGCTCTTCATCTGAAGAATTAATAAACCCCTTTAAAGTCACACGGCTCTCACTGCTCTCAGTGCCAGTGGGCACTAGCAGAACAAGGTCTGTGTAGGTAATGTGCTGTGATGTCATTCCAAGGGTTATACACTGAGGAAGTCCTCAGTCTGGCTTGAATATGGACACACAGGTTATTACATACCAAGCCAGCAGGTGAATGGGAACTTTCTAGATTTTAGAGCCACTTTATACACTAATAACAAAGTTGCAATCATCTAAACGTGTCAATTTCCTGCACTTGGCCATTTGGGGATTTCACTCAGAATAGAATTTTCACATAAAATCGCTGGATAACTTCCTTAACGAAGAAAACAAACTTCCTTTCTCACCCTGAGAGCCACGGCAGCTTGCAAGCCGGAAACCATTAAAACAAGGAACTCTTCTCATATTATGGAGGTTAAACAGAGACTTAAAACGTTGCATAAACACAGGAACCCATGCAGACTCTGCTGAGAGCTGTATGAGGAAGGAACCAGGCTGTGCACAGGCTGGCTGAGGATGATGGGAACTGTACATCCCTGGATTTAGTGCACACATGAGATTTGTCAGAGACCCCACAGTCCTGGAGCTGGACTGGTAGATGGAAAGTATTGAGATGAAACAACTTGAAGTACGTCCCTCCCCCCCCCCCCCCCCCCCCCTCCCTAGGTGCTACCAGGGATGTAGATTTATTAACTTGAAGAATCTTTGCAAAAATGCAACCCCTCCTCCCCCAAAAGGACACTGCCATTAAAACACTAAAATTAACTTGAATCATAATTCATTTAACATTGGGCTAGCACGCGGTATCTTGAGGTGTTCTAATAATCTAACACTGCCCTGAGGTCTGTTGGGTTCATTTGAAGAATACAGAATATTTTGAAATAGTCATTGTTGTCCAGTTCATTTCCGTTTGTACATTTAGTGAAATTGCTGGAACACTCACATTGCAGCAATTAAAGGCAAGCTGAAGGAAGTCAGGGGGGCAGTCTCCTACCATGTGCTGGAAGGCGTGATAATCCAGGCCAAAGTTCTGCAAAAGAGAGGAATTGTTAAAGAAACATTACTTTTCGATGACTATGAATTACTGCCTCCTTTATATACAGCCGCCTAGCCCGATCCAGGGTTAGCAAGGGTTAAGCAGGTTCCAAGCTGTGACTACAGAGAGCACTGATAACATTCAGGGGATTGTGTCACAGTAACTAGGAATTTAATGGTTTGGCTTTAGGAATAGACTGTTATCTACTCCATTTACTGGCCACATAATTCACCACGTGAAAGACAGCACGCAGTAAAAGGCAGCACCTACATGTTAAACTCTTAACCCACGCAGTAAGTAAGCATGTCAACGAGGTGAAAATTGCAAAATGAGCAGAATTAACAAACCTGGCTCACATTCCTCAGATTTCACCAGAGCTAACGGAAGCTTTGCGTTTTGCAGGGTAGTAACACACAGCGGCTGTAATACACAGGTCACACACACCGTGCAGCGGCTGTAATACACAGGTCACACACACCGTGCAGCGGCTGTAATACACAGGTCACACACACACACACACACACCGTGCAGCGGCTGTAATGCACAGGTCACACACACACACACACACACACACACACACACACACACCATGCAGCGGCTGTAATGCACAGGTCACACACACACACACACACACCGTGCAGCGGCTGTAATGCACAGGTCACACACACACACACACCGTGCAGCGGCTGTAATGCACAGGTCACACACACACACACACCGTGCAGCGGCTGTAATACACAGGTCACACACACCGTGCAGCGGCTGTAATACACAGGTCACACACACACACACACCGTGCAGCGGCTGTAATGCACAGGTCTCACACACACACACACACACACACACACACACCGTGCAGCGGCTGTAATGCACAGGTCACACACACACACACACCGTGCAGCGGCTGTAATGCACAGGTCACACACACACACACACACCGTGCAGCGGCTGTAATGCACAGGTCACACACACACACACAGTGCAGCGGCTGTAATGCACAGGTCACACACAGGTCACACACAAACACACACACAGTGCAGCGGTTGTAATGCACAGGTCACACACACACACCGTGCAGCGGCTGTAATGCACAGGTCACACACACACACACACAGTGCAGCGGCTGTAATGCACAGGTCACACACACACACAGCGGCTGTAATGCACAGGTCACACACACACACACACACCGTGCAGCGGCTGTAATACACAGGTCACACACACACCGTGCAGCGGCTGTAATACACAGGTCACACACACACATTATCAGTTAGTGCTGTGGTGGAAGACTGGGAATCACTGTAGTGGAGTGCAGTATGGTGTCTGTCAAAACGTATATACAGAACTTGGATTCTGGACAGATGGTTAGAGAAATCTCATGTTTGAATCCCGGTCAGACAACCTCACCAGTAAGTGTCCCAGGGTGTGACACCTAACAATAATATCTACCAAACTCAAATGCTCATTATTGTGATTTATATAGCACCAACAAATTCTGCAGCGCTGTACAATGGACTGTAAGCTCATTGACCAGGGCCCACTTCACCCTTTATCTCTATTAATATTCTTTATGTCAATTACTTGTCAAATATCCCCTTTCTCTGGTTGTAGAGCGCTACTCAATATGTTGGCACTATATAATAATATAAATATGCATGTTGCCCGCTCTAGTGGCACAGTATTTTACTGAGCTCTACACTCACACGGTTAAGGATAGACTGTCCCTTTAAAAACCACAGCAACTGGAACATAAGCTACTCACAGCCCTTTAGCGCTCACCTCTGTGCGTGGCAGATAATCGGGGTCCGCCTGTATCCGGGCTATAATCTCACAGAGGATAATTCCATACGAGAACACATCTGCCTGAGGAGGAAGAGGAGACAAGACTTTTCAAGGCATTATATACGGGCGGAGGCCCTGCATAAGGTGGGAAGGCGGAGGCCCTGCATAAGGTGGGAAGGCGGAGGCCCTGCATAAGGTGGGAAGGCGGAGGCCCTGCATAAGGTGGGAAGGCGGAGGCCCTGCATAAGGTGGGAAGGCGGAGGCCCTGCATAAGGTGGGAAGGCGGAGGCCCTGCATAAGGTGGGAAGGCGGAGGCCCTGCATAAGGTGGGAAGGCGGAGGCCCTGCATAAGGTGGGAAGGCGGAGGCCCTGCATAAGGTGGGAAGGCGGAGGCCCTGCATAAGGTGGGAAGGCAGAGGCCCTGCATAAGGTGGGAAGGCAGAGGCCCTGCATAAGGTGGGAAGGCAGAGGCCCTGCATAAGGTGGGAAGGCGGAGGCCCTGCATAAGGTGGGAAGGCAGAGGCCCTGCATAAGGTGGGAAGGCGGAGGCCCTGCATAAGGTGGGAAGGCGGAGGCCCTGCATAAGGTGGGAAGGCGGAGGCCCTGCATGAGGTGGGAAGGCGGAGGCCCTGCATAAGGTGGGAAGGCGGAGGCCCTGCATAAGGTGGGAAGGCAGAGGCCCTGCATAAGGTGGGAAGGCGGAGGCCCTGCATAAGGTGGGAAGGCGGAGGCCCTGCATAAGGTGGGAAGGCAGAGGCCCTGCATAAGGTGGGAAGGCGGAGGCCCTGCATAAGGTGGGAAGGCGGAGGCCCTGCATAAGGTGGGAAGGCAGAGGCCCTGCATAAGGTGGGAAGGCGGAGGCCCTGCATAAGGTGGGAAGGCAGAGGCCCTGCATAAGGTGGGAAGGCGGAGGCCCTGCATAAGGTGGGAAGGCGGAGGCCCTGCATAAGGTGGGAAGGCGGAGGCCCTGCATAAGGTGGGAAGGCAGAGGCCCTGCATAAGGTGGGAAGGCGGAGGCCCTGCATAAGGTGGGAAGGCAGAGGCCCTGCATAAGGTGGGAAGGCGGAGGCCCTGCATAAGGTGGGAAGGCAGAGGCCCTGCATAAGGTGGGAAGGCGGAGGCCCTGCATAAGGTGGGAAGGCAGAGGCCCTGCATAAGGTGGGAAGGCAGAGGCCCTGCATAAGGTGGGAAGGCGGAGGCCCTGCATGAGGTGGGAAGGCGGAGGCCCTGCATAAGGTGGGAAGGCAGAGGCCCTGCATAAGGTGGGAAGGCGGAGGCCCTGCATAAGGTGGGAAGGCGGAGGCCCTGCATAAGGTGGGAAGGCGGAGGCCCTGCATAAGGTGGGAAGGCGGAGGCCCTGCATAAGGTGGGAAGGCGGAGGCCCTGCATAAGGTGGGAAGGCGGAGGCCCTGCATAAGGTGGGAAGGCGGAGGCCCTGCATGAGGTGGGAAGGCGGAGGCCCTGCATAAGGTGGGAAGGCAAAGGCCCTGCATAAGGTGGGAAGGCGGAGGCCCTGCATAAGGTGGGAAGGCAAAGGCCCTGCATAAGGTGGGAAGGCAAAGGCCCTGCATAAGGTGGGAAGGCGGAGGCCCTGCATAAGGTGGGAAGGCAAAGGCCCTGCATAAGGTGGGAAGGCGGAGGCCCTGCATAAGGTGGGAAGGCGGAGGCCCTGCATGAGGTGGGAAGGCGGAGGCCCTGCATAAGGTGGGAAGGCAAAGGCCCTGCATAAGGTGGGAAGGCGGAGGCCCTGCATAAGGTGGGAAGGCGGAGGCCCTGCATAAGGTGGGAAGGCAAAGGCCCTGCATAAGGTGGGAAGGCAAAGGCCCTGCATAAGGTGGGAAGGCAGAGGCCCTGCATAAGGTGGGAAGGCGGAGGCCCTGCATAAGGTGGGAAGGCAAAGGCCCTGCATAAGGTGGGAAGGCGGAGGCCCTGCATAAGGTGGGAAGGCAAAGGCCCTGCATAAGGTGGGAAGGCAAAGGCCCTGCATAAGGTGGGAAGGCAAAGGCCCTGCATAAGGTGGGAAGGCAAAGGCCCTGCATAAGGTGGGAAGGCAAAGGCCCTGCATAAGGTGGGAAGGCAAAGGCCCTGCATAAGGTGGGAAGGCAAAGGCCCTGCATAAGGTGGGAAGGCGGAGGCCCTGCATAAGGTGGGAAGGCAAAGGCCCTGCATAAGGTGGGAAGGCAGAGGCCCTGCATAAGGTGGGAAGGCGGAGGCCCTGCATAAGGTGGGAAGGCAAAGGCCCTGCATAAGGTGGGAAGGCGGAGGCCCTGCATAAGGTGGGAAGGCAAAGGCCCTGCATAAGGTGGGAAGGCAAAGGCCCTGCATAAGGTGGGAAGGCAAAGGCCCTGCATAAGGTGGGAAGGCAAAGGCCCTGCATAAGGTGGGAAGGCGGAGGCCCTGCATAAGGTGGGAAGGCAAAGGCCCTGCATAAGGTGGGAAGGCGGAGGCCCTGCATAAGGTGGGAAGGCAAAGGCCCTGCATAAGGTGGGAAGGCAAAGGCCCTGCATAAGGTGGGAAGGCAAAGGCCCTGCATAAGGTGGGAAGGCAAAGGCCCTGCATAAGGTGGGAAGGCAAAGGCCCTGCATAAGGTGGGAAGGCAAAGGCCCTGCATAAGGTGGGAAGGCAAAGGCCCTGCATAAGGTGGGAAGGCGGAGGCCCTGCATAAGGTGGGAAGGCAAAGGCCCTGCATAAGGTGGGAAGGCAGAGGCCCTGCATAAGGTGGGAAGGCAAAGGCCCTGCATAAGGTGGGAAGGCAAAGGCCCTGCATAAGGTGGGAAGGCGGAGGCCCTGCATAAGGTGGGAAGGCAAAGGCCCTGCATAAGGTGGGAAGGCAAAGGCCCTGCATAAGGTGGGAAGGCAAAGGCCCTGCATAAGGTGGGAAGGCGGAGGTCCTAAATAAGGTGGGAAGGCAAAGGCCCTGCATAAGGTGGGAAGGCGGAGGTCCTAAATAAGGTGGGAAGGCAAAGGCCCTGCATAAGGTGGGAAGGCAGAGGCCCTGCATAAGGTGGGAAGGCGGAGGCCCTGCATAAGGTGGGAAGGCAGAGGCCCTGCATAAGGTGGGAAGGCAAAGGCCCTGCATAAGGTGGGAAGGCGGAGGTCCTAAATAAGGTGGGAAGGCGGAAGTCCTACATAACGGGTTTTAAAGAAAGAGGGAGGAGCTTTGACTACAAGTCCTCTGCGTTCAGCTATGTACGATTCCCTGTGCAAACAAGAGGTTCTCTCTCAGGATTTACATGCAGTACAGGAACTGGGCAAACTTAGCTGACAAAGGTTTAACAACTTTACGAGTCAGAAACACATTTAATTAGAAGCCAGGGAAGAAGAGGTCCACAGTGATGGCTACCGCTCATACCTTGCACGTAAACTGTGAATCCTTTAATTAAACCAGCAATACATTCGTGTTTATTGATTCTAAGTATAAAGGGTTTGGATTGCATGGGTTGGTGTTTATAGTTCCATTTACATTAAATTGGATTTCAAGCAATGTATGTTAAAGGGAAGGGGCAGGTAAAATGACAAACCAAAGTACACAGAGGAGAATACAGTAAGCCAATAGCCATATCATTTCTTAGAACAGAGGCTCTGCTGCATTACTGACACACAAAACAAATGATAAGCATCAATGGACTGGTACCAGGTTCACTGCATTCCTATTGCTGTCATGTCAAATAAATGGTTTAATATTTTACCAGCAGTCAATGCTCTGCCATTCGGTCACGTTAGTTTTACAGTTTAGGAATGTCACTTATTTTCCATGACAACACAGGACGATAATATTGACTTGTCCATTCAGTTACTATGCATTATACACCAAACGTAACAGTACTTTATCAAAAAGAGAACACTTGAAACTCTCAGGTTGTGCACCAATGTAACAAGAAATCCTTACTGAGAATACATTTATTTTTTTCCCCCAAACCCCAAATATTCTAAAGTGCCCCAGAAATGTGTGACAGTGTCTCTCAGCATATTTAACAATCTAGTTCACTACAGCCTCTTAGATGGAATTTTATAATCACTGGTTATCAGCTGATATTAAATGTTACTAAACCGGATTACTTTCATATAAATATGTATCGCATCATTTAGATTTGCTGTTTACTTTGCAATATCTTCGAACTGTGCACATCATTCAAATCTTGTGGTGAACAATATCAATTTCCCACAATGATAAAACTAAGGAGGCAGGGCCTAGCTGCAATGGTGGATAGACATTGTATGACCACCAGAGAGGCACATAAACATTGACCCAATACAGGGGGGTAAGTAACCCCTTCTAAAACGTCGCCAGCCTACACCACGCTGGGAGAAGCTTTTCATTTATTTTTAGTATAAAAAAAATCTGGAAAAGATTTTACATGAAGCAGGCTGTTTTACTAAACAGAAGTTTGCAAGTGTGGTTTGATAAAAAAAAAGCTCCTTTCATTTATACTAGTAATACAATTTTCACAATACCTGTAGAGAGAATCTGTCTTTTTCTGGAAATTAAACTACTGAATAAAACCGTGAGATGCACCAATAGCTTGTATTGACCATTTCCTTGGGGAACGTTCTTTTAATGTAAATTAACGGTAACCGTGTACTTCATAATCCAGCTCCTGCTACAGTCAGTGCACACACTGAGGATGAGAGACTGGTCACTCCAAACAGACTGACAGAGGCCAAGGGCAGATCTTATAACAATGATTGACAGGAAGCCAAGATGGAGGTGACCAGCTGCAGGATAAATGCACATTCCTTAATTACAGGGATAAATAGACAATGCTAAAAATCCAGTGGGATGAGGGTTGCTCTTTAATGTAGACACACCACTTCTTCCCAGTTTCACACCAACTGCCTCACAGTCGCAGAAAATAAAAAAATGGCATCAATTAAAGTTTTAACTTAACAGAATAAAGTATTTTCCATTGGTATTACCACTGTTTCTCAAGCTCAAACACCCTTACCAAGAAATAATTAACATAAATCCCACACATACCTGTAGTTTGTCATTATTATAGTGTATATCAAGGCCATAAAAATAAATTATATTGTTGATATATATATATTTTTTTTTTAATCTCGGAGTACGGAGTTCATATGAAGCAGGGAAGTGGCTGTTTGGGGCCTGGACCAACATTTAGATTGTAAGCTCACTGGAGCCAGTCCCTTAGAGCATTCAAATTTGCTTTATAGGTTTTCTTCAGAATGAAGTTTTCCTGCAAAATCACTTCTGAACAAAGTAATGCGCCAGTTCTAAAACAAGTTCAATCTCTGGCTATTTCAAATAGTCAGACCTTTATTTCCCTTCATTGTAATATTTACACCAATACTTACATTACAATAAGTTATTGCTTTGCAGAGCACATAGAGCTGTTCAAACCCACCTTTTCATTATACGGCTCATCCCTCAGAACCTCTGGTGCCATCCAGTATGGAGACCCTACTACAGAGAGCTTCTCTAATCCTTCACTGTAAAACAAAGAGGGTTAAATTACTCACAGATGGGACACATCACAGCCTTGTAGATATACGCTACATGACTCCATGCAGTGAAAAACCAAAGAAACAGTTAATGAAAGGGTTGTCAAGCACTTAAAATAAAGAGTGTCTTTTTTTATTTTACAAAAAAATGCAGGTTAAATTAATCTTGTTACAGCCCCTTGGCTTCTAGGCAACTGGTTATCTCAGTGGAGATAAACTCACAATTTCCAGATCTGAATTGCCCAGAGCACCTGCCTTGCAAAGACTTCTCATTGAGCTGCATTAGGAAGTCTGTGATTGGACAGCCACAGAAAGCCTGGGTGGGGTTAAAAGGGGAGGGTTTGCAAAGGCTGCAGACAAAAGATCTGTAGGTTACAAGTTGTTTTAGATATGTCCCCCAACCCCTCAAAAATATAATGCAGAATAAAATTCATGCATGTTTCTATTCGGGGTACCGTATATCTCCCAAACCATTATTGCTTTTGCAGAGACAACTGCACGCTGCCAGTAACAAGAGTTAAACACCCATATCCTTGACATAAAAACAAGAGGAATTTGTTTTATAATTTATTTTCACTTTCCACACGTACGGGCTGCTCTACATTGGATGTCAAATGCTATGAAAGAGCTTCCCCCCACCTCGGTTTACCTAACTCACTGGCCTGCTTCACTTACTGAGGGTGCAGTTCAGGGAGCTGGCAGGTGTTGCTGTGCCCACATTCCCATGATCAGGTGCAGAATATTATTGGAAAGAAGGGAATGCTCAAAGCAGAGTGTTCTAACCTCAGACAGGCCCTATAAAGGCAATAACCAAAACATACTCCAGCCACTTGCAATGCCAGTGTTATCCATCATTTTAATTTGAGATCATTTGCATCTGCCATCACTCCAACATCTTACCAGTGCATAATGGGCACAATACATAGGAATTACTCAAGCAGGCACAGGGGATGTGCCTGCATCTTAAAGGACCACTATAGGCACCCAGACCACTTCAGCTCAATGAAGTGGTCTGGGTGCCAGGTCCATTAACCCTGCCTGCTGTAAACATAGCAGTTTCAGAGAAACTGCTATGTTTACCTATGGGTTAATCCAGCCTCTAGTGGCGCTTCCGCGCTTCTCACTGTGGTTTTCACAGTGAGAGGACGCCAGCGTCCATAGGAAAGCATTGAGAATGCTTTCCTATGGACTGACTAAATGCGCGCGGCTCTTGCCGCGCATGCGCATTCAGCCGAAAAGGGAGGAGAGTCCCCAGCACTGAGGGAGCCCGGCGCTGGAAGCCTTTAACCCCTTCCTCATGCTAGAGCCTGGCGGGAGGGGGACCATGAGGGTGGGGGCACCCTCAGGGCCCTATAGTTCAAGGAAAACAAGTTTGTCTTCCTGGCACTATAGTGGTCCTTTAAGTGATGCCCATGTATAATGAGGATCATACCTCAGTTGGGAAACTCATTGAAAAGGTATACCTGCTAGAAAACATTTATCCCCTGCAGGACGTACAGTAACTATAGAAGGAAGAGACCATTTAACTCAAACCGGGTCAATCTTGGTGATTAATTGCGATAAATATCTATTACGGTCTATATTCAAAGAGGCAGAGTGGTACACAGTCCCTTGGTTTGGACTCATTTTCCCCATTTTAATACTAGTTTCTTTGATTCTGTCAAGTAACCGAATCCCATGTCAAGTTATGCCAACGCCGAGCATTTAAATAGTGTCAGTACAGGCATGTCTTGGAACATGAAGCCTCCAATGTCACTGTAACAAGCTTGCATTTAAACCCTCTAAGTTAGAGGCAAGCAGACACGTTCTCAGTACAGTAACAAATAAATTATCTGCCAAATGCTTTAACCCTTCGTGTATATTTAGTTTGCAATAGCCGTGTTGATAGCTGAGCCAGCGACAGCTTTCCAGTACAGGCTCTGCAGAGCTGCAGCAGATACACATACACACACGGCAATGTATCGGTGAGAATAGTATAAACTATGAGTAAAAAAAGTTTGTTACATATTGAGAAATGTAATTTATTTGCAACTCTGTTTTCACACCTGTAGCCTCATTAATTCGTAAATGATTTTTAATTATTTTCTGTCCAGACAATATTTTCGATTTTTATTTCCATTAAATAATGCGCTAGCTAGGCACACTGAAATGAAAACTAAATGTAAACATTACTTTCCAGGACACCTAAAATACTCAGACTCTGCAGGTGGGTTTTCTGCAAACTGATGGCAGTGAAGGGATTAAAGGAACAATATAGTCACCTAAATAAAGCAGTTTTAGTGTATAGATCATTCCCCTGCAATTTCACTGCTCAATTCACTGTCATTTAGGAGTTAAATCACTTTGTTTCTGTTTATGCAGCCCTAGCCACACCTCCCCTGGCTATGATTGACAGAGCCTGCATGAAAAAAAAAAAACTGGTTTCCCTTTCAAACAGATGTAATTTCCCTTAAATAATTGTATCTCAATCTCTAAATTTAACTGTAATCACATACAGGAGGCTCTTGCAGGGTCTAGCAAGCTATTAATATAGCAGGGGATAAGAAAATCTTAATTAAACAGAACTTGTAATAAAGAAAGCCTAAATAGGGCTCTCTTTACAGGAAGTGTTTATGGAAGGCTGTGCAAGTCACATGCAGGGAGGTGTGACCAGGGTTCATAAACAAAGGGATTTAACTCCTAACTGGCAGAGGATTGAGCAGTGAGGCTGCAGGGGCATGTTCTATACACCAAAACTGCTTCATTAAGCTAAAGTTGTTCAGGTGACTATAGTGTCCCTTTAAGCGTTTAAGAGTGTGCCTACTGGCAGGTAATGACTTGAGAAATTTTCAGATGGGAAGGCAACAAAATGAAAAGATAAATTTGGTTAATCTCTACCAAAAATCAACCAACAATGTTGGTGTTCCAGACGAGAAAAGCCAACAACAGTACCAAGGGGAGACTCCAGGGGCTTAACCCCAAAACACTAATGAAAAAACAGAGAAAACACAAAATACTAGCCACAGTGCCAAAAGACACGTGGCTAGCTGTGTTACCTGGAAATATACAGTAGTCTAGAAAAAGTATACTATGTACATTAAATGTAAGAATCGAGGAATCCAGATACAATGTGAATTAAAAATTTAAATAAATAGAAAAAAAGATCCATAAACCCTGGGTGATATAGAGGTATCACCAATATAGTCTTTGGCAGCAGATAGCTACCCTGAGCTTTATTTTGGCAGCTATCTGCTGCCAAAGACTATATTGGTGATACCTCTATATCACCCAGGGTTTATGGATCTTTTTTTCTATTTATTTAAATTTTTAATTCACATTGTATCTGGATTCCTCGATTCTTACATTTAATGTACATAGTATACTTTTTGAAGGCAACAAAATGCCTTAAAAAGTGTATCCACTAACTGTAACCAGGGAAAAGAACCGGAACAAAACCCTCAGGTTCACATGCACGTCTAGGAGCATGGATGGCTGGCAGGTGTGCCCTAATCTGCTGCAGAGAGATCGTATACAGTGAGGTCAAACCAGGCAGCCTGATATTTCTATCACCCCTATACAGACCAGGCCCAGCAACTGGGCACCTAAACCTATACAGAGGGGAGCAAAGCAGATTAAATAGAGGGTAAGTGGATTAAACTGACCATAAACTGTACTTATTCTAAAAGTATCTTTTATTTCAGAACAGAAAATCTGTGAACAGCCACAATTTGCAAAAGGTGGTTTTAATTAAGATACATAGAGTTTAGTTAGATAGACAGCAGCACACACTAAACCATACATTTAAAATAAAAATGTCACTGGGAATGACAACTTAAGGACGTCAACAGCATACGGTAAGTGAAAACAATTCCCCATGCCCTCTGAATTTGGCCTGAGTAATCCGCATTTTGTTTAATTGCGTAAGGGTTAACTCCAGAACCCTAAATAACTACAGCTTGCTGTAAAGCTTTGTGTGTGAAGAGAGTGTCCCTCTTTTTTAATTTTGCAAAAAGTGCAAATTTCAAATAAATTAAAACTTTTTTTTTATAAATTAACCTGGTTACACACTTAGATTTCAAGCAGACATAAGGTAATGTTACTTCCTGGTTTGGTTAGCTCAATGCAGCTGACATTAAGAGACAGCAATTGCCCAGAGCACCTGATTTACAAAGACTTCTCACTGAGCTGCATTGGGAAGTCTGTGATTGGACAGCCACAGAAAGTCTGGGCGGGGTTAGAAGGGGAGAGCTTGTAAAGGCTGCAGACAATAGTTCTGCAGGTTTTGCAAGCTGTTTTTTTTATACAACTCCAACAAAAAGTTCATAATTGAATGCATTTAAGTTCTCATTGGGTATATCAACTAAACAGTTATTTTTATTTATTTTGTATTTGGGCAGTGGAGCGTCTCTTTAAATTGAAGACATCAAATGATCTGAGGAAAAATAGGCATCACTATAGGCTTTATGTACTACATAACATAGCTAATATATTAATAAATAAAAATGGCATCCCACAAATCTCTGCATTGCATGTTTTAGGGAATACAGGCCATCGAGAGTTCTAAAGGCTTCATGAACAACCCTGCAGGATTACTCATCTTAAATATGACCCAATAATGGGTCGATCGTGTTAATATCCAATATTATTCTTCTCTAACTCTAAACTCGTATAGACGTGCCTCTGACAGATCCACATTGTTTAGCAGAGAAATGTTCCAATCTTGTTCCATTAAAGCCAAAAGGCTGCTTTGTTGCAGATTTCCTAGTCCAAAGCTAAGGATCCAATTCTCAAACAGATTAATGTAACAGGCTCAGAACGGCCGATTGGGGAATACTCTCCTTTCAATGAATGTTCTGTATTTCCAAGAGAAGGGGGTTTTATTGGTCTAAATTGCACAGTAAGTCACCAGCTGCAGGTATTTGCATTATTGATCCTGCACGGTACGGAGCGAGACTTGGCATTCTCTCCGCACCCAGGAGAACAAGGAAGACTGGATTTTCAACAAAACATTTGATGTGGTAATATACGCAATGACTAACCGCACTAACCACTGCCAGCTGCAGCGCTCTGATAACCCACATTAAAGAGCCCAGACAGGAATTGCAAACATAGGTATCGGGGGTCCGGTAGGAGTGCAAACTCCACATTTCTGTAGTTACAATTGTGGCTGTGTTCACGGTTTGTGATGGCTGGAAACAGGTCAGGGCAGAGCGAACCTTCACAGGGAGTTCTTTAAAGTACAGATTTATTTAGTATTTATAAAGATTATTCCACAGAGCGCTACAATGTCAAATCAAGGCACTTCATAGAAATTATTTAATTTCTACTTCCCAAATGCCACTTGGCATTGTGGGAAATAACACAAATAAAATAGGTATTTTTAACTGGTATGTTCCAATTCAGGATTTAAGCTTCAATTTGAATGTCAAAGTGGTCCTGGTTCTCTCTCATGACATCATGTCTAATTGTTCATACGGCAGGCTTGCTTTAACCAATGTCCCTCAAACTAATATCAAACTAGCATATCATCAGATTAACCTAACCGCATACAACGGAGGCAACAGTCCTAGCACCATGCATCTCTAAAACACAAATAAGGACCATTTCAGCCATTCAACGTGTTCAAAAAATGTGACTTGGTTCCCTCAAAACAGCAAGTAAGGTGATGAACTGAAAGGAGGTACTTCCGTATATGTATGCATTACAAAATAATATACACACAGACGCAATAAAACAAAGAAGCGTATGAAAAAATATATATATTGTGTTTTTTTCTGGAAGAGATGGATTGTGACAAATGATTTGAAAGGACCTTTTAGCTCAATGAACAGTATACGGAGATCCGCTAGAGGTAGGTCAGCTGTACTGACCCATTAAAATGTGGTCACGTGATCCGGAAACCCCATAGGAAAGCATACAATCAATGCGTTACTGTGGAGACTCCAACATGCATGGGGTCCCCAATGATCCTACATGAGAAGCACTGGTAAGTCAGAGCTTTTATTATTATTTTTAGGGCACACACAATGGGGGGAGGAGGGGCGAGCTATATAAACAAGGACAGGCACACTGGTGTGTTAGGAAGACAAGTTTGTATTCATAACGCTTTAGTGCTGATTTAATGGCAGGCGTTGTTAGGGAGGTTTGGAAGATAGTGCTGGGTGCAGCCCCGGCACAACACAGAAATTACAATGTATTTAATAAATGGTTGGGAATGGGGTATAAATAATACCTGTAATCTGGGATCTTCTCAGCCAGCCCAAAGTCTGCTAAAATGCCAGAGTATACACCTTCGTCACACTTTATCAAGCAGTTCTGTGTAAAAAAAAAAAAAAAAATTAAAATAAAATGTAACAAATAATTATAAATTTTCTACTAAATTTTCTACTGCAATAATCTGACTTTAGGAATAGCAGGGTGTTTGTAATGGGACACCCAACTACAAATTTACGACAATAAAACTATATTATAGAATACATAGATCGTTTGTTTGCCCTGCACTGCAGAGTCTATTAAATATGTACAGTGTGATATACACAGTCACACAGCGATAATATAAAGATCCAGAAACCTGGGTTATGATGAACAAATTAGTAAAAAGAATCCATTAATGGACATTCTGTTTGCTTGTGAAATCTGTTTGTTTTCGTGCTGTGCCCCATTAGTTTGCTGCTATGTTCCAAGCGTTCAATAAAACACTAAAAATGTATAATGGGCTGGAAACATCTGCTCTCAAACACAGAAACAAATGGAACTTTTACCAAGTTTAAAAAAAATCTGTTGACAGAGCGTTTGTAAATAGTGGATTACGGATGTTCTTCCAAGGAATTTACACTATGAAATCAGGTCCTGTATTTATCAAATCAAGCGAAAAAAGTAGTGGATCGGAATTGTTAGATGACAAACTCTGCTCAGCCTTAAAGGAACATTCCAATTGAAAAATATTATATACATATTTCACATGTTCACTAAACATGGCAACAAAATGTAAAAAGAATGTCTGCATTTCAGTATAACAACCACAAAGTAACATTTTAAGTTATTTAAAACATCTACAGCAATCTTTATCTCCGACAGTGAAATGGTAGATCTTTCCTCTTCCCTCCTTGACTGTAGGAATGATATAACTAATGGAAACTTCCTTTACTGTTTCGAAACAGGAGGTGAGCAGCCATGATATTAGTGACTTATTGCAGACAAATGTGTTCCTTTATAGGCTGGTAATCACAACTAGAGTATCAATGGTGGGTGATGCTTAATGGAGTTAATTTTATTGTGCAATAAACATTAATGGACACTACAGTCACCAGAACAACTACAGCTTATTGAATTTGTTCTGGTGAATAGAATCATTACGTTCAGGCTTTTTGCTGTAAACATGGTCTTTTCAGAGAAAACGCAGTGTTTACATTACAGCCTAGTGCAGGGGTAGGCAACCTTTTAGCAGCACTGTGCCGATATAGGGTTGTGATGTCCCGTAGCGTGCCGGTCCTATTTTTTTTATATTGAGGTGTGTATGCTGCCGTATTCTGCTTGTTATTGTTACTATAATTGCTTTGTATCGTTGTATTTGTGCGTATATGAGCTATTATATTGTATATGTTCATTACTAGTTTATGGTATCGTGTATGATACATATGAATGTGGGCTGTGGATGGGTGTCACATTGTGTGTTTGGTAGTGTGTGGGGGCTGTTTGGGGTATTGCATGTGAGAGGCTGCATGTGGGGTTGTGTGCATGTATGTGGATTGTTAGTGGTGTTGCGTTTGTGGGGATTGTGTGTTGTGTGTGTGGGCTGTTCATATTATTTGTATGAGGGCAGGGTTATTCTGCATTTCTGTGTATATCTAGCAGTGTGGGTGGGTTCCCTGGGTTCCAGTGGGGACCAGGCTGGCCAGCTACAGGTCAAGGACAGGAGCTGCGATAGCTGTCGCGGGCTGCTCTACTACAGTGTGGATTCCCATTCACAAGTGCTGGGAGGAATTGATCTGAGATCACTTCCTCTAAGTGCTGCAATGCATAAATTGAGGATTGTCCTTCACCACCTCTTCGTATTAGGAAATATCTGAAGTTTTACTGGGACTCCTGATTTGGCGCTAGCAGCCTTGAGTTGCGTGCAAAGACACTTCGAGTGCCGTGCATGGCACTAGTGCCATAGGTTGCCTACCCCTGGCCTAGTGATAACTTCATTGGCCATTTCTCAGATGGCTGTTAGAGATCCTTCTGGGTCATGGCTGCCTAAAATGCATCCAAACATTCAGTATCTCCTCCCTCTGCATGCAGACACTGAACTTCCTCATAGAGATTCATTGATTCAATTCATCTCTATGAGGAGATGCTGATTGGCCAGGACTGTGTTTGAATCATGCTGGCTCTGCCCCTGATCTGCCTCTTTGTCAGTCTCAGCCAAACCTATGGGGAAGCACTGTGATTGGATCAGGCTACCACATGTCAGCAGACTGCTTGTTTTTCTGAGTCTAACAGCATGCAGGTTTACAGCTTCAGGCTTGAATACAGTAAGATTTTTTACTATATTTATGGAGGCATGAGGGGCTCAGGGGGGCTAGATGGTGGTTTTAACACTATAGGGTCAGGAATACATGTTTGTGTTCCTGACCCTACAGTAATCCTTTAAAGTAAAAACATTCATACTGGTTTCTGGCAGTGAAGTGGTTAAAGCACTCCAGTAGGGGCACTGGAGTGTACTATTAAACCTAAATAATCACACAACCTAACAGTGAGAATAACCATCAATTCAAAGAGAACTTCAAATTTGACACCAAAATAGCTGAAATGGAAGCATAGTATACTTGGAGAATTGTTCCAACTAAGCGATTTTTGCCTTACATTTAAAATTCCTTTTACATTCCGGACTCTTTACACGTTGGTAAATAATCCTGTAAAAATTTGTTATGGGTTGTCCAATAATTATACTCCAATAAAGGCAAGCTTGCCGTTTTAAAAAAAAAAAAAAAAAAACACTTTCTATTTAAAAAGGATAAAATAAATAGAGGGGTGCAGATAGCGATGGCTGTTAATAGTCTTTACAGGAAGCCATGCAGGTCCCTTTTTAACCAGCTCAGATTCCCCCTCCTCCCTCAGCGATTATGTTCAATTCCATCCATCACTTCCCTGAGTCAAGGACCCCGTCTCTCCATGTGCCAGCAAAAAAGATCCTTCCCCAGTCATAAAGTCCCCATTTACCACTTCTACTCTAGGCATGGATTTCCATTTTGTCCCCCCTCTTCCCAGTCACAAGATCCCCCTTTGCCACTTCACATGTAGCCATTGATTTCCATTTTGTCCCCCCTCTTCCTTTCCCAGGTGTAAAATGCACTTAAGGTCAGGAAGAGGCAGCACTTGTTCCCAGCTGTGCTCATACTTATTAAGACACAGCCACGCTGACCATTACCACACCATGCAGATATTGGGAGAACCTTTTGGATGTGTTGCATCACCGTAAGCATCCAGGATACAATGACTCTGGCCCAAAAACAATGGAAATCTCCTCTAGCTTACAGTATACTGGCAGAATTTTATGGGAGGAAAATACATTTAGTTGGACTAGTTCAGCATCCGATTTGTTTGGGAAATTTTTTTCACATATGATTCTTGTTACTTTACAAGATCATGCCCATTCACATTGTAAACAGAGCACTATAAACCATGTATGTAAAAAGAAAAGGAAGAGACTTTTTCTTTAAGAAGAAAAATCCCTCTCTCCTGAGACACTGCATGCAGAGCAAAGGGCAAAGCTTAAGTTCATTTTTACACTTAATTACCCTCTATGGGAAATAAATTCCATCACTGTCTGAATAACACTATTAAAAAAAAAAATACCACTTTGAAAAATGTGGCAATAAGACTTCCATTCCTATCAGAATATTAAAAACAACGGTTTGTGGTGGCGGGGCCTGACTGCCATGGTGGAGAGACGTGTATTGCTCGGGCTCCTCTCCAAATCTGACAAAATAAGCATTTATAACCTCATCTAATCTCAGCTAAAGCCTACAAAGCGATCAGCATACTGCTTGATCGGGTTACAACACCCGGTGGAGGTAAGAGACTCGACAAATCACCGCCACAGCAAACTCTAAAACAGTGTTTCCCAACCCAGTCCTCAAAGCACACCTACCAGTCCAGGATTTAAGGATTACCCAGTTTTGTCCAAGGTGTTTTTAGAAAAAAAAGAAAAAACACCTTAGACACAACTGGGTCACTCCTAAATCCTGGACTGGTAGGTGTGCCTTGAGGACTGGGTTGGGAAACACTGCTCTAAAACATACGGCCTACAGGGAGCCGGTTGGGAAAGACGGCTCATTTCCCAGGCCAGTGCTGCCCACAGACCCACACCAACATGCTGGAGCCCCGTTACACACCCCCCCCTCTGGACCGGCGGGGGTGATCCCGGTCCACATCGGAGAGGCTGTACTGACATACTGGAGACAGGGGGAAAGGCCGCCGAACTCGCAGAGACAGCCACTGACTTTTCAAACATGGCGACAGCCACGCGGCACCCTGACTCCGTCGAAGACCAGATGGACCTGATGTCCAAGCTTGACAAAATATTAGAGAATTTCTGGCAGAGGCTGGAGGAAAGGAGGCATCAGACTGACCAAGAACAGCAGCGAATACACTCACCTCCCCAGCCACAAGCACCCTCACGGCGGACATCCTCGGCCCAGGCGGGGAAGAGAGCCCCAAGATGGCGGCGCAGCAGGAGGCTCTCATTCCTCCTCCGACTGCAAATGAGCAGGCGGAAATCGCCCCAAGTCACGGCAAAGGCTTGTAAAGTACCTGGAATCCTCCAAACTGCCTCCCTATTTAAGAGAGGGCGAGACCCGCCTACACGCGACCTCCAGGGAGTGAACCGTGCACCAGGCCCGCGAGGCAGAGTGCCCCAAACACCCCCCTTATCCAGCCATCAATCAGGCCAAACTACACAGCCACAGATGGCGAGCTACTTCCCAACAAACTGGACGGGCGATACTGCCAAACGAGCACCAAATCATAGAGTCAACTGCACACCCACACCGAGGGCACCTCGAGGCTCCTACACCAAGCGCCCACCATTGCTGCAACGGACCACTCACCTAAGACAGCGCATCATAGCCACACCCACCGCTAACCCCACAGGCAGGGCAGTCTGGATCTCAAAACAGATCACTACCCAGGCACAGGATACACCCGCGATCACACTGACTGGGGAAGATAAGCATAGCCGGACCCACAACATTGAGGCTCACTGGGACTCCCCTGAAGGGGCTCAGCCCGTTCCGACTATGGGAGTCGGCTGACTTTCGATGCCTCCGTGAGAGAGGGTGTGTTGTGTTGTTTTTTTTTGTTTTTTTTTAATCTTGATTAGCCCTCTTTCATTTAAGTTTGCAGTGCTAGCCAGCATTTGTACCTCGCCACAGTTGCCGTTACCTGACCCTAACAGCAGAACATAATCAACAAGTCTATACCATCTCTCTCCACATGCTTACATCTAGCCTGTTTAACTTATAGCCTGACCAGGGTTAAATGTTTATTTTCCTAAGCACCAATAGGTTCATAGCCCAGGTGGTAACAGCAGAGAAAATGCTCTCTCTTTTTGAAGTTTAAACCAGTACCTCTGTCTAAGAATACTTTTATCAAACAGCTCCTTGTATTATAGCACAGCTGAAACACCTGTCATCTAGACAAATCAGCTCACTATGACACTCGACGGCTTCGTAGCTTGTCTCTCATAATTATATCACTCATTGTCTAACACATGTTACTAATTTGCTATCAAAAAGAAAAAATGTGGGGGGCGGAGCCTGACTACCGATACCACATTACTGCCTCGAAATGCTAAATTCAAGCTATCTCCTCCCTACATATGCAATGTTATAATCTTACTATAATGTTCAAGCACACAACTGTTTAACTGCTTTACCTAGTTTTAACGACTAGTACATCCAGGTCACAATACGCAAACGTGATGCCAGCTTTATTTTATTGTTGTATGTTATTGATAAGCAGTTAAAACCTTACTTAGTTAATCCAGACAGTCACCTGTGATGTACAAACCACTAATGCTACTATATGAACCACCTACATTATCTTGACTAATTCATGTTTATTCTACAAAACGGTTCGGTTTAATCGTTTTTACTAATCTACCTAGCACGCAATGAAACCGTTCAGTCACGAAGACATTCTTCACCTAGCCAGCCAAGTGTTCTGTACCCCAAATATAAAATTTCGTGCTGTATTCTCATGATGCATAATATTATCTCTAACTGTTCTCAACGTCATCCTACATGTATCTCTGTATGTTCTACAGATCCTCGCGTCTGCTGTTGTGGCAACGCAGGACATATTGTATTCTTAAGCACGACCAAAAATAAAGAATTTAAAAAAACAACAAAAAAAAACAACAACAAAAAAACAGGGGTTTGTGTTAAACTTTAATCGTTGCAGCAGTTCCCAACATTGCTTTAGAACGTACAATTAGGAAATCCTACACGGATAGCTAAACGATAATTAAACTGCTAATTTGTGTTTATATACAACTCTGTACAAGGGTTTATTCACTACATCCACTACATGCCTGAAAACAAAATTACAAAATGGAAGAGTTGGAAAACAGACATGTGTGAGAGTCTAATTTGCCGATTTTGCTTTAAACGTTTCAGGCCCTTTGTCAATTCTCCACGATTTCTAGATTGGCAAATAAATCCTCCATTTATTTATAACATTTATTTATAAAATATTTTACCAGGAAAGATACATTGAGATTTCTCTCATATTCAAGTATGTCCTGGGTCCACAAATCATTGCATTGTTACAGTTAGTGCACAATAAAATACAAAAACAATATTAATATACAATATATACAAAATTTAACAAAGAACAGGTAGGAAATATATAATCAATCACGACAGGTGCATTCTGTTTTGAGGTGTGTAGAGAGGGATCTCTTAACCCCTTAAGGACACATGACATGTGTGACATGTCATGATTCCCTTTTATTCCAGAAGTTTGGTCCTTAAGGGGTTAAAGGACTTTAGGCTTAGGGAAGATTTTAAATTGTGCGGGAGGTTGTTCCACAATTGTGGTGCTCTGTAGGAGAAGGAGGATCGGGCTGCTTTCTTTTTGTATTGAGGTAGACTAAGTAAAGTGTTGGTACTGGATCGGAGGTTATAGGAAGTGGGAACAGCCGGGTAAAGCATTGTGTTCAGGTAGGGAGGGGGATTCCCAGAAAAGCTCTTAAACACAAGGCTGGAAAGATGAAGGGTGCGTCTGGATTCCAGCGACAGCCAGTTTAGTTCTTTTAGCATGTCACAATGGTGAGCCCTGTAATTACATTGTAGCACAAATCGGCAGAACGGGTTATACAATGTGTTGAGTTTATTAATGTGGGATTGCGATGCAGATGCATATACTACATCCCCATAATCAATGATTGGCATCAGCATTTGCTGCACAATCTTATCCCTTACTGTAGGGCTTAGGCAGGATTTGTTTCTGTACAGGGCACCTAGTTTTGGATAAAGTTTAGATGCAAGCTTTTCTATGTGGAGGCCAAAAGATAGATTGGGGTCCAACATCATACCCAAGTATTTGAAAGAGTGGACAGCGGTCAGTGCGCTATTTGAATTTGTTTTGGTGGATAGGTGGGAATTGTGTAATTTGTGTAATTTAGGTACTGTTCCAAAGATCATTGTGACAGTTTTGTCAGTGTTCAGGAACAGTTTGTTTTTTGCGATCCACTTTTCTACCTCTGTAAACTGGTCTTGGAGCACAGCCTCAAGCTGCGGTAGATCGGGATTGCTCGCATAGATTACCGTGTCATCTGCGTACATGTGTACATTTGAGGATTTGCAGACATTAGGCAGAAGCCATGTCGAACTCTGTTAAATAAAATACATGAGTCTCTTCGCACCGTCTCCCTTCATGTGTCTAAACACTTGTTTGTCGTAGCCAACACATGGCCTTGTATAAAATATGCAAGTTCTTCATAAATGAGGTATTAACAAAAGATTAAAGGATAGACTGTGTCCGCGCTCAGCAGTAACATCCAATTACAGGGTAGTCCCAGCATATGTCTCGCTACAGACGGCTATAAAGTTCTGAGTGAGAGGCCATCACTACTGCAGGCATAAATAATGCTTCACAAAATGGTTATAGACAGAATTCCAAAACTGAATATAAATTGGAAAATATTTATACACGGACGTTAGTCGACCAAGCTCAAAATTACCAGGATTGGCCTCAGTAGATTTAAAGCACTGTCTCAAAATCGATGTGTCTCAGCGTGCGTAACACTACGCGATTTATTGCAGTAATCACAGCCCCAGCTCATTTTACCGAACGACCGTCCAGCTTGCAATGGATTCTTGTTTAACAGCCGGCAATAAAAGCAAAAATCTATTTAATAAAGGGGCTGTGTTCGTGTTACACAAACAGCAAAGCTATTTCATTTAGAAAGGGAGGATACCTCAAATTAAACAGGAGAGTGGAAAAAAAGGCTTCTAAAATGAGAATATACGACCAAAGCTGTAGAGAAGAATAGTTCCATAGGCAAGGAAATTAAAAGGGAATTTCTCTTTGATTAAGCGTTTCCCTCCTGGGACAAAAGTGCAGAGAATGAGTTTTCATTTGCCATGTAGCATAAGGAGAGATATCACGGTTGTCCATGTTCAGTGAAACAGACAGTGGTAAATGAGCATTGTCCGTAAACCTGAGATGGGTGAAGTGCCCAGGTTTCTAAGAGAAAGTTTTAAAAGATTAAACCTGGGATATTGCCAGGGGACTCTAGGAAACCCTTTAAACTACCCTCTCTTCACTCCTTCCTGTCTCCTACTGCAAACAGATTTCATCAAAATGGGTGAAAACGGTTTGGTAGAAATCAAAGACACTGATTTTGTCAACTCTAGAAGTTTTCCAGAAAATCAATTAAGCAAGATAGTAGGAGGCAGCATATTCATAATACACTTTATACTCCACAGCAATCATTTCATAAGCTAAAAGCAGTAGCCACGAAAATAAATATATTAAATATAAATTCAATGAATACAATGCAGCTCTATGAGAAGATGCTGATTGGCACATCGTGGCCTTTTGTCCTAAGGAAAGCATTGGATTGGCTGAGATCATCAAGATTGAAGGAGGAGCCCGCCAAGGAGAGACCAGCATGGCGATGGAGAAAAGGGTAAGTTTAAACATCTTTGAACTCAACTGAGCAGGAATGGGGACCTAAACTGCTACTCCAGCACTATAGTGTTAGGAATACAAACGTAGTTCCTAACACTATAGTGTTCCTTTAAGGAAGGTCTTGCAGTGATTGTAGTGAGATCTCTCTTGGATATATCTAAAGAAGTTAACGTCCCTATCTTTTACATTAAGTCCAGGGCCAATGGGTATGGGCTGCCCCCAATGCTGTAGATATTAAATTAAGCTTTCTAATTGCAATTCCACACCTGTCCAAATGGGGCATCAGTAGCAACTGTGGCTACTAAAAAAAGACTGGACATACCCCATTTGCAATACCTTGGGTTGTCTACTATTGCAAATGGTATGCCATCATGGAGGTAATTCCCATTCCTAGGCTACCATACGCTCTCAAAAGCAACATAACCAATCCGTCAAATTTAAATGCGAAAAAACAGAAAATCAGGCCTTATATTTGACCCTGTAACTTTTAAAAACATCATAAAACCTGTACACGGGAGGTACTGTTATACTCGGGAGACTTCGCTGAACACAAATATTAGTGTTTCAAAACAGTAAAACGTATCACAACAATGATCAGTAAAAGTGCCGTTTTGTGAGTGAAAAATGCAAAAAGCGCCACTTTCACTGACAATTTCATCGCTGTGATAGGTTTTACTGTTTTGAATCACTAATATTTGTGTTCAGCGAAGTCTCCCAAGTAAAACAGTACCCCCCATGTACAGGTTTTAGGGTGTCTTGGAAAGTTACAGGGATAAATATATTGCCAGCAAATTAAATTCTCTGGACTTTTGGCGTTGGTTGTCAGGCAGGTCCCTCAAATTGCAATCAATAAAATTACTTAATTAGGTAAAAATATTACATAAACCTGCACATATAATTTAATATATGTACATATTTATATATTTGAAGTCTACGTGTATATTTCTGAAATTACTATATTTCATATTTGTACATACATATATAATTTCATTCTAAGCGTATTTGATATAAATAGATTTTATCAAAATACAGTTCGAATAAAATTATACACACACACACACACACACACACACACACGTGTGTAATTTATTTCTAAGTGTATTTTTATATTAATTACGTATATATCAATATAAAAATACACTTCGTATGACATTTATCCATCAATATATATTTTTTATTTTATTTTACAGATGCAGGGAGACTGCCCATCAGTCCCCCCGCAGGCAGACTCCAGGCACCATGACCACTTCAAATCACTGAAACGGCCATGGTGCTTGAAATAATGCTTTATCAGAGCAGGAGATAACATCTAAAGTAAACACACTTGGCTGTCTGATCGGATTGAATATTAAACCAGTTTTTTATGCAGGCTGTGTCAGTCACAGCGAGGGGAGGTGTGGCTAGGATTACATACACAGAAACAAAAGTGAGTAAACTCCTGAATGGCAGAGAATTGAGCAGTGAGACTGCAGGGGAATGACCTATACCAGTGGTTCCCAAACCTGTCCTCAAGGCACACCCTACCAAGTCAGGATTTGGGGATTACCCAGTTATGTCTAAGGTGTTTTTAGGAAAAAAGAAACTAACAACTAGACACAACTGGGTAACCCCCTAAATCCTGGACTGGTAGGTGTGCCTTGAGGACTGGTTTGGGAAACACTGACCTATACACTAAAACCACTTCACTAAGCCAAAATTGTCTGTATGCTAAAGAGTATAAACCTTGAAACCTCAAAATATTTGCATGGGGGTGGTATTTTCCACAACTGTTATTTTAGAAGGTGCACAAGTTTCTACACCATTTGAAACCTTCGGCTTGATCACAGCGTAGTATAGTTTACATCACAACTTAATTAGTGATACTGAAATGTCAGGTTACCTTTGATGTGAGGTCGCGGTGGAAGATTCCTTTGGAGTGCAGGTAGGCCAGCCCCAAAGCAATATCAAGGGCCAGTTTCATCCTTACAACCCACGATAGGTGCTGGTTGCTCTCCAATAGTTGTTCAAGATTGCCACTATTAATGTACTAGAAAAAGAAACCAGTATTAGAGCCCTCCTCTAGTGCACAATGAGACAGACGTGTGTGCAATTAATCACAATCATTCTCTGTGAACACAGACCCAGGCAATGGGGAAATTGAACCCTTTGGAATTGTAAAGTTTAATGTGCTCTTTATGGCAAAAATAAATAAATATTAGATTCTATGGTCACGAATGACCAATGTGATGAATGAGCAGCCAGTTTCACAGGTTAATTGGTTAGAAGACAGTTGCATCCCTCGAGAAGCAGGCACTGGAATAACGCTTCAAGGATCCTACCCAGACGGCCAGCTGACAAAATAGAAGCACAACTCTGCCAAAGAAAATTCTGACTATACAGAATACGCCATGATTGGGATAACTCATATTTTATAATATTACCAATTCCCTGTTACTGAATCGTGCCAAACCAAGTGTGCAAAGAGTATGGTAAGCTACCGGCCAAAGGAATTTGATAGCTACCATTTTCTGTGATCCTGAATGCTTTGTGGGAGATTTAAAGGTAGACTCGTGTGTGCAGCCAAACCCCTGGACAGTCACAACGTTTGTATCTATTGTGTTTTCCGATTAATGTGTGTGGGGAGTGTGAGAAGGACTTACATCTGCTGCGAGTTTGCAGTTACTACAGTTATAAACAAACGACAGAAGAGAGATTGAGAAATGGAGCTCTATATCATACATAAGGAGAATACATTGTTATGGTGCTTGGACTGGTTATTAAAGTTAAACTAATGCTTATTTCGTAATTTCATTTTCATCATTCACAATGTATACCCACAACTTTCTCTACTTTCACAATTGTGTTAATTCCTCATCCTGAACTGGAGATGGACTGGGGGATAAACAAAAACACAAACTCCCCAGTAACGCTGAGAAAAAACCAAACATGAGAATGAAAGAATGAAACCACTTGAAAGGAGAAGTTAATCAATTTCACATTATATGTAAATGATACAGAATCCAAGGAGGTCTACGGGGATTGGGGGATTAAGACAAATCCTCAGATTGAGATTGTTACCACGTGAATTTAGAGTTCATGGTCATTCAAGATATGTACTTACAAACACTGCCAATAAAATGTATCAAAACGCTAATACTAATGATTCCTTGCATGACTGCCAAGGTTACCATGCAGAGTGGCATATTGCTGGCGAAGTTTGTAAATGAAAAAATAAATAAAAACCCCACAACTGTAAACCTTCCTCTTGGAGCTGAAATGTTCAAAGGAGGACGTTTTACTTCTTCAATCAGTATGGTGTGTGCTGTGATACATGCTCCCTCCTGTACAAGAAGAAGTGTCTGGGAATGAAGCAAGAGAAACACAAGAGGGTTCACGGATACTGTGCCAGCTAGGTTCACAGATCCCCAGTAGTTCCGCAGTGTCTTCCTTTTGAAGTCTCTGCAGCGGCCACAGTTTATATAACGGTAGACGGCTACAAACTGCAGGCAGGTAGTTAGAGCAGCTGCCACTTCCATGGAACAGGGAGACAAAAGGTTGGTACTCTCAATGCTGAGAACAACCTTAGAAATCATAAAGAACATGTGCTCCTTGTTACAACATTAACCACAAAAACAGAAGCCCGACCCAAGTATAATAAAATGATATGCCATGCCAGCAATGCGGACACCAGATCCGAATTAATTCACTTTACAGCCAGTGGCCTGTGAGCATTAAACATCCATGGTTTACAGAGACAGACTACGGACTAAGGAATACATCTCCAGACTGGCCCCTCAATAATTGTAAAATAGGTTTTATCTTCCATTTAATGTGTTACGAATATGAGGGTCACTTGAAACCCTGGTGTGTAGCTGTAATGTCTAACTGAAGATTAACAGCTATTCCCATAGGAAACGGTCATAAATGGAGTATATGGAAGGGGGAATCTGGGCGGGGTGGGGCACAAGAAAAATAAACTGAATGAAATTCTCCCATGTGCTCTGTATGATGTCTTTCTAAGCTGATTGCTAGGCTGGTAGTTACATGCACTCACAAAGAGTTACTGTAGCTTCATTCACAATTGAGGGATGAAAAAGGATCTTTGTTACAATCATTGGGTGTTTACATGTTTACAGTAAAAGAGTTTGGATGCCATAAAATCAGCACAACGAACCACCAGAGAAACATTTCAAGTGTATTTTAACGAATGCACAAAGAGACACTCACTGCACTAGAATACCTTTGCAGAGGGTACAGCTATAGCTTTAACCTATCACTACCACAAATAACGGAGACGTTTGTGCTTAATAAAAATCATTTAAGTGTTTATCTGCTCTAGAAGGATCCCCTATAGATCTATGAAATTGCTGACAGTGCCATTTTTACAAACAACGTTTACTCAGTCTGAGCAGTGTCCATCGCCCAAGCCATTTACTAACATGGGTGAGGAGCAGGGAGCAGGTTACAGTTCTATTCTTATACAGCTATAGTCTTACCTCAGTGAGAGCATGCAACTGGCCTTGATGAACACACACACCCATAAACCTAAAAAATAAAGGAAAAATAAAATTAGACAAACATAGTCCTAGAACAAAGCAAGAGACGCATTAATAAGCAACTAATCATCTTGACTCCATGATTCACAGCAGACGCATCACTGTCAATAAATGCTCCTCCACCAGTTTTAGAAGGCAAGCTGTTCGTTTAGCTACAAATTATTCAATAAAAACAAACACTCATAACCTACACACAGAGGGAGACATTCATTCATAAAGGGTAAAAACAATAAAAAAAAATAGAAAAAACTACTATAGAGTTTAGCACGGGTAGCATTTTATCAAATGAGTTACAAGTTAAACAATTGTGCAGATATATTCAACAGAACTGCTGTAGAATGTCACGTGACCCCATGGATATGTTCAGTAATATCCTCTCTTCAAAAGGGAAGTGAATAAAATCTGATTATTAAAATGTTATATTACAGATTTCCTTATCCCTTAACGGTACAGCCAGGATTGAACTAGATTGTGATGTTCATTATAGTATCAAAAAAAACAAAAAACAGAGCAAAGCATGAAAAAGGTTAAAACCTGCTATATGTGATTTTCATATTTTACTTAACAGAGGAATTTTCTGAAAAGGCAGGGATTTAACATGTTTCTTAAAAGTTTTATTTTTTGTTTAAATACTGCAATTCTAGGAAAATAACAGAATAATCACCCAATTGCAGCGAGTTAGTGCAAGCCTCTCAAGGACAGCTACCCTCCAAGCCTTTTAGATACAACGTGTATTCACTGCCATGACCTCTGTGTGTTACCTGGCAGAATGATACGGCCACCCTCCAAGCCTTTCAGATAAAGCCTGTATTCACTGCCATGACCTCTGTGTGTTACCTGGCAGAATGATACGGCTACCCTCCAAGCCTTTCAGATAAAGCCTGTATTCGCTGCCATGACCTCTGTGCGTTACCTGGCAGAATGATACGGCTACCCTCCAAGCCTTTCAGATAAAGCCTGTATTCACTGCCATGACCTCTGTGCGCGTTACCTGGCAGAATGATACGGCTACCCTCCAAGCCTTTCAGATAAAGCGTGTATTCACTGCCATGACCTCTGTGCGTTACCTGGCAGAATGATACGGCTACCCTCCAAGCCTTTCAGATACAACGTGTATTCACTGCCATGGCCTCTGTGCGTTACCTGGCAGGATGATACGGCTACCCTCCAAGCCTTTCAGATAAAGCCTGTATTCACTGCTATGACCTCTGTGCGTTACCGGGCAGCATGATACGGCTACCATCCAAGCCTTTCAGATAAAGCCTGTATTCACTGCCATGACCTCTGTGCGTTACCTGGCAGAATGATACAGCTACCCTCCAAGCCTTTCAGATAAAGCCTGTATTCACTGCCATGACCTCTGTGCGCGTTACCTGGCAGAATGATACGGCTACCCTCCAAGCCTTTCAGATAAAGCGTGTATTCACTGCCATGACCTCTGTGCGTTACCTGGCAGAATGATACGGCTACCCTCCAAGCCTTTCAGATACAACGTGTATTCACTGCCATGGCCTCTGTGCGTTACCTGGCAGGATGATACGGCTACCCTCCAAGCCTTTCAGATAAAGCCTGTATTCACTGCCATGACCTCTGTGCGTTACCGGGCAGCATGATACGGCTACCATCCAAGCCTTTCAGATAAAGCCTGTATTCACTGCCATGACCTCTGTGCGTTACCGGGCAGAATGATACGGCTACCCTCCAAGCCTTTCAGATAAAGCCTGTATTCACTGCCATGACCTCTGTGCGTTACCTGGCAGAATGATACGGCTACCCTCCAAGCCTTTCAGATAAAGCCTGTATTCACTGCCATGACCTCTGTGCGTTACCTGGCAGAATGATACGGCTACCCTCCAAGCCTTTCAGATAAAGCCTGTATTCACTGCCATGCCCTCTGTGCGTTACCTGGCAGAATGATACAGCTACCCTCCACCAAGCCTTTCAGATAAAGCCTGTATTCACTGCCATGGCCTCTGTGCGTTACCTGGCAGCATGATACGGCTACCCTCCAAGCCTTTCAGATAAAGCCTGTATTCACTGCCATGGCCTCTGTGCGTTACCTGGCAGAATGATACAGCTACCCTCCAAGCCTTTCAGATAAAGCCTGTATTCACTGCCATGACCTCTGTGCATTACCTGGCAGAATGATACGGCTACCCTCCAAGCCTTTCAGATAAAGCCTGTATTCACTGCCATGGCCTCTGTGTGTTACCTGGCACAATGATACGGCTACCCTCCAAGCCTTTCAGATAAAGCCTGTATTCACTGCCATGACCTCTGTGCGTTACCTGGCAGAATGATACGGCTACCATCCAAGCCTTTCAGATAAAGCCTGTATTCACTGCCATGACCTCTGTGTGTTACCTGGCAGAATGATACGGCTACCCTCCAAGCCTTTCAGATAAAGCCTGTATTCGCTGCCATGACCTCTGTGCGTTACCTGGCAGAATGATACGGCTACCCTCCAAGCCTTTCAGATAAAGCCTGTATTCACTGCCATGACCTCTGTGCGCGTTACCTGGCAGAATGATACGGCTACCCTCCAAGCCTTTCAGATAAAGCGTGTATTCACTGCCATGACCTCTGTGCGTTACCTGGCAGAATGATACGGCTACCCTCCAAGCCTTTCAGATACAACGTGTATTCACTGCCATGGCCTCTGTGCGTTACCTGGCAGGATGATACGGCTACCCTCCAAGCCTTTCAGATAAAGCCTGTATTCACTGCCATGACCTCTGTGCGTTACCGGGCAGCATGATACGGCTACCATCCAAGCCTTTCAGATAAAGCCTGTATTCACTGCCATGACCTCTGTGCGTTACCTGGCAGAATGATACAGCTACCCTCCAAGCCTTTCAGATAAAGCCTGTATTCACTGCCATGACCTCTGTGCGCGTTACCTGGCAGAATGATACGGCTACCCTCCAAGCCTTTCAGATAAAGCGTGTATTCACTGCCATGACCTCTGTGCGTTACCTGGCAGAATGATACGGCTACCCTCCAAGCCTTTCAGATACAACGTGTATTCACTGCCATGGCCTCTGTGCGTTACCTGGCAGGATGATACGGCTACCCTCCAAGCCTTTCAGATAAAGCCTGTATTCACTGCCATGACCTCTGTGCGTTACCGGGCAGCATGATACGGCTACCATCCAAGCCTTTCAGATAAAGCCTGTATTCACTGCCATGACCTCTGTGCGTTACCGGGCAGAATGATACGGCTACCCTCCAAGCCTTTCAGATAAAGCCTGTATTCACTGCCATGACCTCTGTGCGTTACCTGGCAGAATGATACGGCTACCCTCCAAGCCTTTCAGATAAAGCCTGTATTCACTGCCATGACCTCTGTGCGTTACCTGGCAGAATGATACGGCTACCCTCCAAGCCTTTCAGATAAAGCCTGTATTCACTGCCATGCCCTCTGTGCGTTACCTGGCAGAATGATACAGCTACCCTCCACCAAGCCTTTCAGATAAAGCCTGTATTCACTGCCATGGCCTCTGTGCGTTACCTGGCAGCATGATACGGCTACCCTCCAAGCCTTTCAGATAAAGCCTGTATTCACTGCCATGGCCTCTGTGCGTTACCTGGCAGAATGATACAGCTACCCTCCAAGCCTTTCAGATAAAGCCTGTATTCACTGCCATGACCTCTGTGCATTACCTGGCAGAATGATACGGCTACCCTCCAAGCCTTTCAGATAAAGCCTGTATTCACTGCCATGGCCTCTGTGTGTTACCTGGCACAATGATACGGCTACCCTCCAAGCCTTTCAGATAAAGCCTGTATTCACTGCCATGACCTCTGTGCGTTACCTGGCAGAATGATACGGCTACCATCCAAGCCTTTCAGATAAAGCCTGTATTCACTGCCATGACCTCTGTGCGTTACCTGGCAGAATGATACGGCTACCCTCCAAGCCTTTCAGATAAAGCCTGTATTCACTGCCATGACCTCTGTGTGTTACCTGGCAGAATGATACGGCTACCCTCCAAGCCTTTCAGATAAAGCGTGTATTCACTGCCATGACCTCTGTGCGTTACCTGGCAGAATGATACGGCTACCCTCCAAGCCTTTCAGATAAAGCCTGTATTCACTGCCATGACCTCTGTGTGTTACCGGGCAGAATGATACGGCTACCCTCCAAGCCTTTCAGATAAAGCCTGTATTCACTGCCATGACCTCTGTGCGTTACCTGGCAGAATGATACGGCTACCATCCAAGCCTTTCAGATAAAGCCTGTATTCACTGCCATGACCTCTGTGCGTTACCGGGCAGAATGATACGGCTACCCTCCAAGCCTTTCAGATAAAGCCTGTATTCACTGCCATGACCTCTGTGCGTTACCTGGCAGAATGATACAGCTACCCTCCAAGCCTTTCAGATAAAGCCTGTATTCACTGCCATGGCCTCTGTGCGTTACCTGGCAGAATGATACAGCTACCCTCCAAGCCTTTCAGATAAAGCCTGTATTCACTGCCATGACCTCTGTGCGTTACCTGGCAGAATGATACGGCTACCCTCCAAGCCTTTCAGATAAAGCCTGTATTCACTGCCATGACCTCTGTGCGTTACCTGGCAGAATGATACGGCTACCCTCCAAGCCTTTCAGATAAAGCCTGTATTCACTGCCATGACCTCTGTGCGTTACCTGGCAGAATGATACGGCTACCCTCCAAGCCTTTCAGATAAAGCCTGTATTCACTGCCATGACCTCTGTGCGTTACCTGGCAGAATGATACGGCTACCCTCCAAGCCTTTCAGATAAAGCCTGTATTCACTGCCATGACCTCTGTGCGTTACCTGGTTTTGAAATATAAACCCAATCAAAAAAATGCATTAAAAAAATGCATGCATGTGCTCATTGCGGGTATTTCTACTAAACAGTGATTGTTATTTATTTTGTATTTGGGAAGTAGAGTATTCCTGTAAGAAGTGAAGAGCCATCACCAGTTTCAGGAATAAATCATTGAGCTGATCACTACCCTGTCTGAAGTTGTGGGATGCTTTTGGATTATGCACACATATACATATATATATATGGAAAGGGTTAAACAGAAAACAAGTATACTAGCACATCGAATATAAACTCAGGGCTGCACGGTACACTCAAGGTGCAGAGCCGCAAATACATCAGCTACCCTTTAATTTGCAATAACAAAGATATCTTACAAACAAAGGATCAGCTTTATAGGCCTAAATCTCCACAGAGCAAAATTATATGGTCAGTGGGTTAAGTATACATTTATTTTCTTAACAGACGGACAATTTTACAAGAAGACTTGATTTAAAAAAAAAAAATGTATGTGAAAGGTCAAGCGGAATAATGTGAAGAAGATACAAAATAGTCTGTGCCTACAATACGAAGTGGAAAAATTTCAAATTTTAATAAAAATATTTATTCCTAAATTTGGAACTAAGAGGAGATACAATCCCTGCAGCATGAGCTCACTCCACAAACATTTTACTTGCTAAAAATACCTTTAAAAAAAAGTATTAAAAAAATATCCTGCAGTGTAATTGCAAATGCAAGCACAAGACATGATCATTGAGAGACAAGCGGATCCCACTGTATAAATAGAAAAGGCTAGGAGCTGCCAGAAAAACCAATCTTTTTCAAGCCAAGAAGGCGTGAAGCCAATCCCATTCTAACCCATTCACTGCTGACAGAGTACTGACTCACAGCACATGGGTTAAAGGAGCCCCGGAACAAGCATCTGCCTATTTTTGGGCTCCCACCCATTCAAAAAATAAACAGGACGTTATCCACATTGTTGATACAACTATAAGAGATACTGTGACAAGATCCATTTACCCTACACTCACATCCACTGATTGCAAGCCATTTGTTCCTGTTTATTAGTGTCACTGCGTAGAATATACATGCATAGGTTAACCAATTAAGTGCCACAAAGTGCATGTCTTCTACTCAAAGTGTTAAAGTCGAGCCACACTGGGGCTGACATGCAAATATCCAATTACACTGTCATACGCCCTGCTGATTCTGATTCTCCCCCCCCCCCCCCCCCCCAATGGCTACTCTGTTTTTAAAGAGTTAACAGACAGTTTATGTGCCTCAGAAAGGAAACCTCCATCTATTTGTTTCCTAAACCTCCCATGTCTGTTTACATCAATTCTTCACGTCACTGAGCAAATTGTGCAGACCAGTTATTATTCCACAATGAAACATTACATGCTCGGATCAAAAAAAGCACATTTATATACATAACAGCTTTAATAATTTATACGTAATTGCATAATATATTGTGTTTCACAGTTCCATAAACTATGGTAGAATAAGGACATTATCACCCATATACCAGTGTATAGCACTGCGTGCAAGTTATGCAAGTGTCATTACTATATGTGGTGAACGCTCAGAATTATCAGGCTGACTCTGTACATACCTGGAGATAAAATGATTAAAACGATTCATGCCGAGAGGTCTGGTAATAAGTGATATTATGGATTACGGCATGAAAAGACTGATTTACTGTTAGAAATTGTTCATACGTTTCTGCATTTGCTCAAAACGTTTCATATTTACCACTTTGACAGCAAGGAGAGAAGGTTTTACAAAATAAATAGTGATGCTTTGGATATATTATTTTTGAAATCCCAAGAGTATAAAATTCCAAACTCAAAGCAATGCCAAAAAACAGCATTGTACAAAAAAGCCACATTAGGAATTATTATGTGCCAAAATAGGCTTCCTTCAATTTCATTCCTTACCACCACATGCAACAATAAAGGCAAATTAACTTAAGGGAATCATTCTACTTCCAACTTCAGCCCCAGAAATAGGGTCCCTTTTTTTGTGGTAATATTCTTGGTCTCTCCATGCCACTACCTTCACATACGGTTCTACCAAAAAAGCAGAGTGCAAATCCACGGTCATTCAGATTTATTAATTTCATAACCATTTATGCAAATCTACTTCCCTTTTCCCAACAGTGTCCATATGGGTCCCAACATCCAGGATAAGAAAACACAATGACAACGAGTACGGTAATCATTTTCGTGGTCTGTCTTATATCTGGTACGAATTATGGGAAACGTGCCATTTCTGATGACCACTGTGACAGTATATGTACATCAAACAAGTTGCAATGGGACCGTGCCAAGTTTAACGACAGACAAACACTTATGGAAATGGTTACCAAGTCTAATCTCATGTACTATGATAGCGAGTAATCCAATCCAAGGAATAAAGCTATCACCGGTGGGTTAGCAAGCTATACAGCATCACACAGCAAGAATTAAAACAAGCAAAACTTTCATACCACATAGAGGCGACTATCATTCATTAGCAGTATCAAGTATAAAAAGGTTTATATATTTGGAGATTATCTGAATCAGGGAAGGAGTAACAAAGGGAAAGAAGAATTAAATCATTTATATGGCTTGAGAAAAAGATACAATAAAAACCAGACCGTATGTAAAACCAAAAAAATGGAGCGGGTTTTAAACCAATCAAATGGATCATTAGAGGAACACTATATGGTCAAATACAAACGTGTAATGGCTGAGTCTATAGTGTTAAAAACACCCCCCCCCCCCCCTTAAAAAGCTATAAAACTCACCTTTATTACATCGCAGCGCTGGTCTGCCCGACATATTATGCACTGAATCCATTAGTTACAGTTAATGTCATGAAAAAAATTAAAAAGGGGGTTTCTCCTAACAAAAGTTAAAAAAGAAAGAAAAGTTAATTTAAAAAAAGGGGGGGGGGGGTAAATCCGATAGTTACTGTTCAAGCATCAGTTCAGAATGGGACCATAAATGTAATTTTAGAGGATTTTAAAACTTAAAACTATGTACTGTACTGGTTTTGTGGGATACACTGTAAGGACTCTGCGACCATAATGTCCGAGGATACACTGTAAGGACTCTGCGACCATAATGTCCGAGGATACACTGTAAGGACTCTGCGACCATAATGTCCGAGGATACACTGTAAGGACTCTGCGACCATAATGTCCGAGGATACACTGTAAGGACTCTGCGACCATAATGTCCGAGGATACACTGTAAGGACTCTGCGACCATAATGTCCGAGGATACACTGTAAGGACTCTGCGACCATAATGTCCGAGGATACACTGTAAGGACTCTGCGACCATAATGTCCGAGGATACACTGTAAGGACTCTGCGACCATAATGTCCGAGGATACACTGTAAGGACTCTGCGACCATAATGTCCGAGGATACACTGTAAGGACTCTGCGACCATAATGTCCGAGGATACACTGTAAGGACTCTGCGACCATAATGTCCGAGGATACACTGTAAGGACTCTGCGACCATAATGTCCGAGGATACACTGTAAGGACTCTGCGACCATAATGTCCGAGGATACACTGTAAGGACTCTGCGACCATAATGTCCGAGGATACACTGTAAGGACTCTGCGACCATAATGTCCGAGGATACACTGTAAGGACTCTGCGACCATAATGTCCGAGGATACACTGTAAGGACTCTGCGACCATAATGTCCGAGGATACACTGTAAGGACTCTGCGACCATAATGTCCGAGGATACACTGTAAGGACTCTGCGACCATAATGTCCGAGGATACACTGTAAGGACTCTGCGACCATAATGTCCGAGGATACACTGTAAGGACTCTGCGACCATAATGTCCGAGGATACACTGTAAGGACTCTGCGACCATAATGTCCGAGGATACACTGTAAGGACTCTGCGACCATAATGTCCGAGGATACACTGTAAGGACTCTGCGACCATAATGTCCGAGGATACACTGTAAGGACTCTGCGACCATAATGTCCGAGGATACACTGTAAGGACTCCGCGACGCAATGTCCGAGGATACTATTGGATTTGCACAGGGGCTATTTTCAGCTGGGGTAATTCTAGATTTGTGAACATGCATAAACATTCTTGTAATTCTGAAATTCTGGATATTTTTATTTAGAATATCTTTGTTAATTTTGGTTTTACATACCTTTTAATTTTTGTTAAGTTCAATAAAGGCCTAATATCTTTTTTTCCAGTCTTGCCAAGGACTTGGTTGCACGTTTCAGGGCACAACATATTTGATAATCTAGGACTATGAAGGGCTCCTTGTGCAATAACAGGCTGGGATTCAAAGAGAATATTTTCCAAGATACACACGTTTTTCTCATCAGTGGTCTTAAACATATTTCCTTGGAGTTGTACCCGAGAAGTATGCATAGATCATGTACTAGTTCTAATTATTATCCAAATGGGAATTGTAGATTTAATGCGGACACTTAAAGGATGACTTAGGACTGCATTCAGTCCATTACACATTGAGGTGGCTTGATCTAGGAAACATTTGACAAAAGGTGTAACTACCACCATCAAGTTTTGTCACTTCCTCGCCCATCGTTAGCAATAGCTGTATGAACAAGGCATTGCGTTGCTCATTGCAAAATAAAATCTCTGGAGGTTCCTGCAGTCTAGTGGTATCCTCCATAGACATCTTGTATGCACTGATGCGGTTTCCTGGTGAATGACGTGTCAAGAGCTGAAGAAAGGAGATGGCGGAAGCTGCAGGGGACATGCCTTATATCGTACTCCTGTAGATGTTTGACAGCAGTGAACTTAGTAGCCATGACTGCTCAGAACTTCACTTGTTTTTAAAGGAGTTAAGAATGAAAAATCAGAATAATTCACCACAACAGTCTAGATAAGGTGCCACCACTATCTCTCTATACACACCTTCTGTAAAGCCAGTAAAATAAACAGAGTGAAAGGTTTGCAGCAAGCTATGCCGGCTCCAGCACAGACCTGGCCGTTTAACAAAACGTTTCCCATTTGGCAGGCAGGCTGCCAGGTAATGGATTTAACAGATAATCTGCATTTTATTAGCAGCGTTCCTCGGCAGTACAGTGAGAGCAGAGGAGAATTCTCCCTTTGCCAAGAAATTGCTTTGTTTGATAGAGAATATCTGGAGACTCACACTTAAAATACAACTAGCAAACTGGATAGAATATTATTTGTATAGGCTGAATCACTGCACATAAAAAGTATGCAGGCTTAGGTATTGGTGAATTTTATTAATCCAATCTGGAGGAATATTCTATAGGAAAGACATTTGATGATAAGCAGAGTTGCACACAAGGGAGGCTGGGCTGATTGCATAAGAAACCATTTCCACAGAAATCTTTTTTAAAGAAGTGATGTCATTAAAAGGAGGAGTCTAGAGGAGCCCAATAAAAGAGGACAAATCTTTCGGACACACTCTACCTGGTCACTTAGCTTGCCCTTTGCTACAATAATAATCTGTTTTTAGTGATCATGCCCTTTTAATGGGATAGATACAGATATCTCCCTGAAACGTTGCATGACATGATGCAAATTTCGGATGTGAACTAGAATGGTATGTTCGTATTCCTAACACTAAAGCGTTCATTTAAATTCATTATACACAGAATCCATTAAACAAAGCATTACAATACATACAAGACATTTATGAAAGATGGTAGCCAAATCACTGTATATGTATGGGCCTCCCTAACCACACAAAAAAAAAAAAATCCAATCACTAGAATTTCCATTCCCGCCATGGCATCTATGCTTATCCCATAAACTTCAGTGCAGCAGGGCTCTATGGTATAATGAATCCTCAAAGAGAAACTTGATGAGTGAGAGCTCTTAAAGGAGCACAAACATGTATTCCTGACCCTATAGTATTAAGTGGCGTGTCCCGTTAAAGATAGAACGCACCTTCTTAAAAAAACTGCAATAATTATCATTGCAGGGTTAAGGGGCCTGGAAATATGCACCCAGTCCACTTCAATGAGTCGAAGTGGTCTGGGTGCCTATAGTGTCCCTTTAAGTGTTGGTTGCTGCCCGTTTAAATGCAATGGTGGATTGAATCAAGAAATATGAGCAATCATTTCTAAACCAGCAACATTTATTCGAACATGACAGTGTACTTTAATTCTTCATTTGCCACGGTTTGCTTTCCAGATTGGATGACTTGTCTGGAAGTGGCACTAGTCCAGCTAGGAAGATTTCAGAGTAGGTAAGATAAGGAAAAAGCATTAAGAAATCATTGTGCTCATCATGGAGCCCACAACTCTAAACTTTGTTTATGTGCAGCCCTCGGTTTGGTTTGCTCTATCTAGGGAGGAGAGAAAGCTCAGCCCAGGTTGTGTGCATGGACTGCAGACACATGCAAAACCTGACACTGGGCAGTCAGAACAATGCGTTCCAGGTGCCCGACTGACAACTTTGAGAGGCATTCTTATTAGGGAGATTTTTAAGAGTGGTTGCAGTTCTAAGCCACTCACATCTGAAAGCGGGTGCACGATGCTCTGTCAACCATACTTTTTGCAATTAAAACAAATTATGCGGATGCTTAGAGTGACCCTTTAAGAAATACCAGACAAGGCTTCAGAGTTCATCTTCAGAGCCATTAAACACTCCAGACCATTAGTGCACTGTAGTTTGCTGAAGTGCTTTATATGTGAAGAGTGTGTGTGGGTTTTTTTAGGTTTCAAATAATGCAATCAGATAACAGGTCCTGTTACTGCCTGGTTTGTTTAGCTCAATGGAGATTAACTCAAGAGGCAGCAATTGCACAAAGCACCTGCCTTGCAAATAATTCTCATTGAGCTACATTGGGAAGTCTGTGATTGGACAGCCACAAAAAGTCTGGGCGGGGAAAGGCAACAGACAAGCCAATAGACTTGCAGCTTTTGAAAGCGTTTTTTTAAATACATCCCCAAAGGAAAAAAAAAAGCCTGTTTTTATGGGGTAGTGGAAGGTCCCTTTAACAACAGAACAAAGTCACAAAGAGGCCTACTCCCAAAACCACAAGTTACCCAAACATTTACACAAAATGGAAACCTTTCGGTCTGTAAACGGAACCAAATAATTTGTGACTCATTATTGGCAGTCATTTGGAAAGTCCAAATTAATTTTAATAAATGTATTGATGACCTAAGAATTAATCCCACCGCAAGAGAAAGAAAAAAAAAAAGTACACCAGACTAACACTCGATAAGCAGGATAATTATTCTTGGTTTTGAGAAGTTTACAGGTAACAGAAGACAAGCATCAAAATAGGGATAATCTGAATTCCCCCAAATCCTAATTAATTAGGGGTTACCTAAATGTTAGTTTCTAAAAACATCACAATAATAAGCAGTTCTCCATTTATTCCCAAAAAAATGAAAAATTCAATCACAGCAGCAAACAAGATCTTTAAAAGAAGTATGAACATATTGGGTGCAAAAGGGACACTGCACCCAGACCACTTCAATGAGCTGAAGTGGTCTGGGCGTCTTCAGTGTTCTTTAACAATGAGTGAGGACACAGGGGAGATCTCAGCAGCGCGGACTAGGATAACCCCCTTCCCCCCCTCCCCCCCCCCTAAAAAAAAACAAAAACTACATACATAAATGAGACCATACCAAAAGCCAAGTTTGAAGAATGGTGAAGAAATAATTATCAAAAGTAGAAAAAGGAATTAACATAACAGCTTCAAAACAGGGAACTGTATGCCGAATAATTAAAATGTCTATTGTGTCTCTCATTGTTACATAATGACAGTAATTTGCAAGTGATTACAGATGTCACGCTAGCACAGAGGTAAGATAGGAGAGTAAACGGATTGCTGCAGCTCACGTAACAGCCCAGTGACAGCTCAGCCCCAGCCACAAACCCTACCTCAAAATGTTGGAGTGAGACAGGCGGTTCATGAGTTGCACTTCTTTCAGCATGTTCGCTCTGTTACTGCTCAGCTTGTTCATCTTCAGAGCCATGACTTGGCCAGATGTCCGATGCCGCACCTTCAGAAAATAAAATAAAAAACGTTTACTATCTGAATACACTGACAGCCTGGCTGCCTTTTACTGGAACACAGTATATGAACCACCAAAGTATTTAACCAGGAAATGTACAATTTGACTGTCACTAGTTTTCAAGAATGTCCTTAGGCCAGGATGTAATGACTGCAGTTAATGGTAATCATTGGATTAACCTTGGAAGCATGAAAGCCTGAGTTGGTAAAGCAGAAAATGAAACCTATGTCCTAGCTACCCCAGCAGGAGGAATATTCAATATTCTATCATACGAGAAATGTATAAATAAATAAGATGAGACTTGACCAACAGACAGGCCCCCAGCTGGGTCTAACTTCTCTGTCCATTCCTGAATTAGACCTTTAAAATACAAGTTACATACATATACACAAAACTGATTTGTAACGTGTGTTCAATGAACCTTTTAAAATTGGGCTAGAGGTCAGCTCAGACCTTCTGTGGCTGTCCAATCACAGACTTTACAATGGACCTCAATGATAAGTATTTGCAAGGTAAGTGCTCTGAGCAATTACTGCCTCTTGTGTTTAGCTTCACTGAGCTAACCAAACCAGGAAGTAACAAGACCGGTTTATCTGCTTGTGAGGCAAGGGGGTGTAACCAGGTTCATTTATAAAAGTGTCAATTTCTACTGAAATCTGCAATTTTTGTAAAATGAAAAAAGGACACTCTTTGCACAAAAAGCACTTCAGCAAGCTAAAGTGATTTAACCCCTTTAGGACACATGACATCCCTTTTATTCCAGAAGTTTGGTCCTTAAGGGGTTAAGGGTCTAGAGTGCCCCGTTAATGTAAAAACGGATAAACTGGAAGAAGAAAAAAATCTCTAAGTTAGCTATGCTCCCAGTTTGGTTACTTTGGGCTTAAATTTGAACTTTACTTTGAATTGTCACGTTGGTGAATAACATTGTTCATGTTCAAGATCAAGTGAGAAATGATGTAGAGCTAGGAATTAACTGTAATTCTCTTTAAAGGAACACACCGGGCACCATAACAACTTCATCAAAACCTTTAGGGGTTTCTCAAGAACGACCTGATAAATGCAAGTTTCTCAAGCAACTTTGTGAATAGGAAGCTACTGATTAGCTTAGAGCAGCCCTGCCCACAGTAGTCAAAGGCTTCCTGGTTTTAGAATCTCAGAAGCAGAAGGAGAGGGGCAGAGCTCAACGGCAGTGATTCAAGACTTTGGAGTTAAACTGTTTTTTTTTTTGTTTTGTTTTTTTAACAGGGACCACTAGGGTTTTACCATAACTTCAGTCGGATGAAGTTTTTATAGTGTCAGAGGTTCACTTTAAAACACATTTTACATTGATTAAACACCTATACAGAGAGCAACAAACTGAAAACAAAGTTCATTTTCACACCAGCCTTGCAACATAAGCCACCCCCTTGTAGCCTATCCCCTTATCCAAATAACCTATGAACCTCAGAAATGCTGTGATTAACAAGTGACAGAGATGTCACTCGCTGGAGAACTTTATACGGTATTATTCTGCAGAGGAGTAAGGAGTTAAACAGATTATGCAACATTTAGAAGCTTCGATCCAAGGGCCTGTGCTGACGCAACAATTGCTGATCAATGCCTTTTTATGGATTTACACAGCCAAAAAAATAAAAATAAATGTTTAAACACTTCTGCCAAGGATGGAAAGATCATTCAGAGAGGCTGAAAGCTAGAAGGACTGAAGATAAAAACACACAAAAAAAACACACACACACAAAAAAACACTTTTTCATAAATCAAAAAGGCAACGTCCCTTAGAACCAAGAGCGCTCCAGAGAGCATTGTGCAAAAGAACAAAAAAAAAACACTTTGATACAAACCGGACAATACTGTATTTACTTTTCAGTTCAAATGAACCAAAGACAATACATGTTACAGAGTAATAAATGTAACGAGACATAAAAAAAAAAAAAAATAATAATAAAAAAAAAATAACATTCAGTAAAATAGTAATTTTCCAAACTGTTCAACGAAAAACAATTTACGGCATGTCAGCCTTGAAAAACCAGTAAGGAGAATTCCAAATGTTCTCTTCTCCGCTGCCGAATATTACAGACAGAGAGAGGTTTGACTCAAACACTAGCAATCACTAAATAAAGACTATTTAACTTTTACACACACCTTTAACTTTCTCTTTTTACAATATAAAATGGCATCTATATATATTCAGGATCTCCACGCCAGGACTGTGGAATGTTCTCAGACGTACAGATATCAAGCATTTAATTACATGTATAAAATACATTAAACATCCAAGCATTCGTTGTTAAATGTTGTTCTACTCAATGCGGGGAATTTTTTTTTTTTTTCCCCAAAATCAAAAGTCACTCAAGAACCAGAGACAGGCTTAACAAAAATATTACAACACACAGTCCTATGGAACTTGTCTCCGACAAAGCATCCATTCAATAACTGAGAAAGACATTTTACATAAACTGCACATCTCATTTTTTTGGAAAGGTGCCTGGAGTTAAAAAAATAAAATAAAAAAATGTAATAAAATATATAGGGAGCACCAATATATTAACACTGTAAATAAATAAGTATAAAAGCATTGTAACACTATTGTTTCTGCCGCAGACTGAATTTTGTTAACAGTTTAACCCCTTGAGGTGCCTAGAGTGCTCTTTTCACTGTTGTAGAGTTACTGGTTCTGATTTTTTTAGTTTATACTTTATGGTGAGTATTTCCTAACCAATATTACCAAGTTATTTTGGCTGAAAAGTGTCCATTAAAGGACCACTATAGCAGGACTCCACTGGTCTCAGGCGCCAGGTCGCCATGGCGAATAAAATTTTTGCCTTGGCGCCTGGGTTTTGTCAGCTTTTTATCTAAAATGCCCGGCTGGGCAAATAATGGAGCCGGCCGTCCACCTGCGGGAGCATGTAAGCTACCGGCTCAGTGAGCATTGTAGCCAGCCGCCCTGAGCTTCATGGAGGTGGCTGGCTAAATAAGCGTTGTAGCCGGCCGGCTGAGTGAGCGTTGTAGCCAGCCGCCCTGGGCTTCATGGAGGCGGCCGACTGAGTGAGCGTGGTAGCCAGCCGGCTCAGTGGAGCATCAAGGCGTTTGGCTGGGGCAGCGTGCGAGGGAGCACATCTTCCTCCAGCTCCTCTCTGCTTCCTCGCGCTGTTTAATGATGGCGGAAGCTGGAATAGGTCTTTCCAGCCCTGGCATCACAGGGAGCAGAGAGGAGCTGCATGGTAGATTACTGCTCCCTCTCACACAGGAAGAGAGAGCAGCCCCACTGGACCCCAGGGAAAGTCCAGTCAGTTCTCCCAAAAGGTAGGTAGGCTGGGTGGATTAAAATAAAAAATGTAAATTTGTGTTTAAGAAAGTGTATGTGTGTGTCTCTTTCAGAGAGTGTGTGTGTGTGCCTCAGTCAGTGTATGTATGTCAGTGTGTGCGTATGTCTGTCAAAGAGTAGGTGTCTGTTTAGGTACCTGCCCCCCTCCGATCACAATTGGTGTTTTTACTCACTGTTTTCCCCACGCCGTGCAGGTTTTTCTGTGGCCTGTCCCGCCTCCGTTGCAGAGTTCAATCTTTGCATAGTTCATCCATAGCAAAGCATTGGGAAGATATTGCGCATGTTCTTTATGGGTAACATTCAGCGTGTCCATGCAGAGCACTGACACAGGACTCTAGTGGCCGTCTGAGTGACAGCCACTAGATGTATTAGTAGGCAGCAATGTAAACACTTTCTTTTCTATGAAAATGCAGCGTTTACATTGAAAAGGCTACAGGGACAGGCTATAGGCACCAGAACCACTACATTAAGCTGTAGTGCTTCTGGTGACTATAGTGTCCCTAAAAAAAAAAAACCTAACTTTTTTTAACAGGCTCCTAGATTACAAACAAATTTGTTAAGCCCTGCACTATAGGCACCCAGACCACTTCAGCTCAATGAAGTGGTCTGGGTGCCAAGCCCCCTAATTTTAACCCTGCAGCTGTAAACATAGCAGTTTCAGATAAACTGCTATGTTTACATTGCAGGGTTAATCCAGCCTCTAGTGGCTGTCTCCCTGACAGCCACTAGAGACGCTTCCGCAATTCTCACTGTGAAAATCACATTGAACTCACGCAGCGCGAGTTCAGAACCCCATAGGAAAGCATTGAGAATGCTTCCATATGGGTGGTTTGAATGCGCGGGCGGCTCTGACCCCGCATGCGGCTCCACTCAGGAGCTGACGTCAGCAGGGGGAGGAGAGGTCCCCAGGGCCGAGGGAGCCCGGCGCTGGATTAAGGCAAGTGGCTGAAGGGGGGGGGGGGGGGACGACGACTTAATAACCCTATAGTGCTCCTTTAAGTTCAGTCTTCGTCACAATTTCGTCTTCTATCCAATCAATTCATTAACAATGATGCCAAAGTAACTGCATGGTAAATCCAAAATAACCTTCATGAGTGTATGTGCAAAAATATACATGATTAATGTATCTGTGATTAACCCGTTTACTAGATTTCCTTGCCGTCAGATCACTGGGAAATTAAGCTTTGCTATATAGGATCCTGCCCATAGACCAATCAAACCATACCTCCGAATTCTCCACATCATCTACTCTCCCCCACCCACTCCGCAGAGCTAAATAAACCCAACAGCAGGAGCTTAAGCATCTTAAATAACTCAGCGAGTACACAGGGATTGGATGCGACAGGCAGGTGATATTACCAGAAGCCGAGACCTGGCACAGAGTGGAGATCACTTTATAGTATATATAGCTCCACGTATGTACTGATAAACATGCATCGTCATACCTAAACCGTAAAAAGTGAGCACCATTTCTCTCAGTACAGCTTAACCCCGTTGTGACAAAGGATGTGCCATAATTAGTGAGGATTTGTCTAACCTTTTGTCATGAGTAGGTTAAATCCCCCTGGTTAGAAAACAGATTGTGCAATAATTGCTAATACCAGGCACTAACAACATAATATGTTCGTTTGCGTAACAAATCTGTCTTTATAAGAGCACTATTCCTCTTTGTCCTTTACTGTAATTCTAATTACCGTGCCCATCACTATAAAGGAATCATTAATATTATAGAGACCTCGCTGCAGCTCCCCACACCTTCTACAACCCACAAGCTCACTCAAGCTCCCAACATCTCATAAATCGCACTACCTGAGCAGAACAGTTACACCTTCTACAACCCACAAGCTCACTCAAGCTCCCAACATCTCATAAATCGCACTACCTGAGCAGAACAGTTACACCTTCTACAACCCACAAGCTCACTCAAGCTCCCAACATCTCATAAATCGCACTACCTGAGCAGAACAGTTACACCTCCTACAACCCACAAGCTCACTCAAACTCCCAACATCTCATAAATCGCACTACCTGAGCAGAACAGTTACACCTCCTACAACCCACAAGCTCACTCAAGCTCCCAACATCTCATAAATCGCACTACCTAAGCAGAACAGTTACACCTTCTACAACCCACAAGCTCACTCGAGCTCCCAACATCTCAAAAATCGCACTACCTGAGCAGAACAGTTACACCTCCTACAACCCACAAGCTCACTCAAGCTCCCACCATCTCATAAATCGCACTACCTGAGCAGAACAGTTACACCTTCTACAACCCACAAGCTCACTCGAGCTCCCAACATCTCATAAATCGCACTACCTGAGCAGAACAGTTACACCTCCTACAACCCACAAGCTCACTCAAGCTCCCAACATCTCATAAATCGCACTACCTGAGCAGAACAGTTACACCTTCTACAACCCACAAGCTCACTCAAGCTCCCAACATCTCATAAATCACACTACCTGAGCAGAACAGTTACACCTCCTATGACCCACAAACTCATTCCAGTTTCCCAAACCTACTTTTACTCCACTAGTAACCGGGAAGTAGGCCAAACTATGTTCTAAGAGCTCTGCAGCTGTAACCTCCTTGAAAGCAGATTATCCAATCAAACTAGCGGTAATCACTGCTGCAGCTATTTTGTATATAAAGTTCCATACGTCACAATGTCATTGTGGTGTAAACACTCTAAACCTACATGAAAAAAAAAATGGAATCGCTCTGTAGATTTCCTCGTAAAAACAATGTATCATTTAACAAGCATTTAAAAATTAGAGCTGTTGAAAACAAAAGGACTTCTCTTCCCTCCACGCCCCATCTCAAGGTTAAAAACCCATAAATCAATAAATAAAACTGCGGCAGATAAGCCAAGCAGAGACAACATACAGTCACATTGAAAGCGAGGGGAATCTGAACACTTGGTGCCACTATACTAAACATTTTTGGCAGGGCAGACAAAACTCAATTTAATCTGCTGACAAGTAGTGCCTGCGGGTGACAATGTGACAGTGGATTGAACAGAACCTTTATTAAATCAGTCATGTAAATACAGAAGACCTGTAGAATCATGTTTGTGGGCCAGAGGGAACTGCAGTACAACAATTTCAAACAGTATGGGCACAAACAAAGAGGTTCCAAGGAAAGTCTGACGCAGGATCTTTTAGAAATAAATAAATTGATAGACGGCAAGGTGCACGGCATGCTGGTACTTTTCATTTGCATACTGTGTTTGGCAAGATGTTGGATAACATACCCATCACATAGGATTTATTACTAAGGAATCTAGTTTATGACTCTCAGTTGAGGGTAGTTTTATAAAGACTATGGGTATGCCAACTAGTGCAACGGATGCATAGCATTCTGGGATTGAGACCAGAGAATGTGGGATGGTATATGGCACAATAGATTTCCCGAATCAGGAGGTTCAGTTTTGCTGTTTCTGTTCTGGTCATGTTAACTCCTACGTGATTAAAGCAGGCTCTTAAAATGGAGGGTTTCCCATAGTGGGTTCAATAGACATCTTGCAAGGTTAAACGCATTTAAGCATTTTGCACGTGTAGTTTATGAACCCATTATGGGCACATTGGTAACTTCTTGGTTTCTCATACATATAAATTGTATTTAATTTTTACAGTCACACACTGCTTGCTGCTGTGAACAGAGTAAAAAAAAATATATATTTGTATATTTAAAAAAAATGATATACAAGATAAACAAAATGTTTCTACTATACTTCTATTACAGTATTAAGGGAACACAGTGAAGGAGTTTTAGCATGCGTGGGATAGGCATAAGGCTATCCTAACTATAAGATAAGGCCAGAGACTAATGAAAGTATTTAGAAAATTGGGCAGACTAGATGGGCCGAATGGTTCTCATCTGCCGTCACATTCTATGTTTCTAAATACTATTCTGACAAAGATAGTTAAATGATCACACTATGCAGAATGATCCTCAAACAATATCTGAAAAGAAGGGAATTGGGGTGGATAGAAATAACTGCTGGGACACAAGGATGGGGAGTGCGTACGCTTTACTATAACCTTACACAGGCAGACAACAGGGCTTAATATTTGGAGGCATTTGCTACTAGTCCGATCTGAAATGCAACTAGCCACTGCAAGCCATAGCATGCTCACCAGGAATAAATATTCACTTGCCATATGCTAGTGGGGAAACAACAAAAAACAACAACTTTGAGCCAAAACAGAGAATGATGCATGTAAATTATTAGAGATTATTGTAGTCGCCAGCTATAAGGAACACGGGTGGCAAATTCTTTCATTAGATCTGTGAAGTCAGGACACGTATACACCATGAGGGCTGGGGAAGCAATCTTTAAACAGGTAGAAAGATAGCAAGCACCTGATTTAAGGTGATTCACTACCGTATTACTGCGTGCTAGAATATACAGCAGCTTAACGCGATCACCTACAAAAAAAGACAATGGCTGCTGTCATTCTGGACTCTACGATGATAAACACACTCCAGGGAGTTCCTCAGGTAATCCTCACCCTCTCTTTCCTTTCATTCACAAAGACGCCAATGAAGATTCTTAGCTTTTTTATTATTATTTATTTTTCCATAAATGTAGCTTCCAGAAGGGCGAACATATGGCTGCTATTCAGACACTCTAACAGAACCCTAGGAAAGCACACAAACAAGATACTGGGGGACTCACAGCTGCAGACCACCATAACCACTGCATCATGCACAGGTGGTAACACAGTCTGCTGAATGAGGTGGGCCCAAATCAGCAATTTAATTACATTGAAGAATAAGTGGGGGGGGGGAAATAATCAGCTGTGTGCAAATTCTTTCAATGTTACAAAAATATCCAGTGCAATACTAGAATAATGGCAAAAATGGCAAAACAAAAACATAGGGGTAGAAGGCCAGGAGTAATATTAATTAAACAAGTAGCACGTTAACATGCATGTGGGACCATGCAGAACTGGAGAAAGCAAGCAGAGAATGATAGATTTCTGGGTCTGGTGTCTGAGGACCTTGTATACGGATCGACTACCACGACTACCCATGGCCAAGATAATAACAGAGAATCCTTCGTGGACGGGGTGACCGCACACGGTTTATTCTTTATGCAGTTAGTTTTGATAGGTCTTCATGAAGCATTTGGTACTGTGAAATTAATCCAGGACCATCTACGGCAGCCATCATCTTCGGAGGCAGAGGAAAGCCAAAGGTAAATTTAATTACAACAACACTTCTGGACAAACTGATCATTTGCACATTGTGTCAATGACTGGTCTGCACTAATAGCAAGAATCTCACTGTAATTACATAGTTACATAGCTGAAAAGAGACTTGCGTCCATCAAGTTCAGCCTTCCTCACATTTGTTTTTTGCGGTTGATCCAAAAGAAGGCAAAAAACCCAGTTGAAGCACAATTTTGCAACAAGCTAGGAAAAAAAATCCTTCTTGACCCCAGAATGGCAGTCAGATTTATCCTTGGATCAAGCAGTTATTACCCTACATTGAAAGATTATATCCTTGAATATTCTGTTTTTGCAAGTATGCATCTAGTAGCTGTTTGAACATCTGTATGGACTCTGAAAAAAAAAAAACACTTCTTCAGGCAGAGAATTCCACATCCTTATTGTTCTTACAGTAAAAAAAAAAACCTTTCCTTTGCCTTAAACGGAAACTTTTTTCTTCCAGTCTAATCACATGGCCTCGTGTCCTATGTAAAGTCCGGTTTGTGAATAGATTTCAACACAATGGTTTGTATTGGCCCCGAATATAATTAATTGTAATCAACAGACCCGCTTAGCAAATAAAAAACAGCATATTAATAGCCATCTAAGATTATTGCTTAAACTCTGTCGAAACTCATACTCATCAAATCAATGGGCAAAAAAAAAAAAAAAGCATTAGAATGAAATATTCAGTGTTTAATTACATCAGAATTATGGGTTCTGCAATCTTGCATAAGCCATGACCTTCCTGGAAATCATGGAAAGGAGTGGCACTGTCCAAACTGTCAATCTGTCCAAACCAGGAATAGGTGGACGGATTCTGTGGAACAAGGAATAAACTAGCCCTTCGTAATTACAGCCTCTTATATGTTCTATATAACCAGATAAGTGGAGACAGTCCTTAGACCGCATTTAATAATAAATTACCGCTGTGCTTTTAAAAAGAAGATCAAAGTTGCGACATGCAGCTTGAAAAACCACATCCGCTGAAATTTCTCAACATTTCATTACAAAGTAAAAGAAAAAAGAAAAAAAGGCTATTAATCTTTTTTAAGCTATCTTCCTTCCAAGAGGTCTGCAGATTCTAGAATTTGTTCCAAGATATTCTGAAAACGTTAATTGCAACCTAACAGCAAGACCACACTTCCACCTGAACATGGCTATTCCCCACATAGCTCAAGTAAAAAGAGTTGAATGTGAAATGCTTGGTCGAGTCATAAAATATTTATTGCTGCAGAATTTGGAAGTAATGAAAAGCAAACATCTGAGGAAGAGGAGAGCAGCTAGACTGAACCGTGTGCGAGGGAATGAAAGGAAAATAAGCGCACCTGGGAGAACAGACACTGGAAAACACTCACAGTAACAGTGTCCCTGCAGATGTGTGAGAACTACAATTCCCATGTTGCCTAAACAGAGAACAATTTCCACAGACGGCAAAATCATGTAACATTCACATAAATTCAAGCAAACACACCAGTTTCATCTAATCCACAAGAATTTAAATAATTTCAGAACTTGGAGTTTGGGTTGTTTTGCTATTATTTTATTAAAGTTAACTTTTAAAAGGTTACCGAATTACCATGAGCACTCCAGTGTTTTCAATTGTTCATGGTGCTTAGTGTGTGTATGTGCAGATATCAGTTTGAAATATTCCCCATACAGACACAGTGAACTTTGCTGTCGGAGATCAATTTGTAGGTCTGTGCACATTGCGTATGCTATGCATGCTGCCGACAGACGACCAATCACAGCATTTTTTCCTTTATTTATTTTTAAAAGAACTCCATCATTTTGGCTGGAGTAACACTATAACTGGCACCAAGTAACATCTGGCAAATGCCACCTAAAAGCATTGAAGATTTTATCTCCAACCGTGAGTGCAGCTACACTTATTGCTTTTTTGGACATACATACATACATACATACACACACACACACACATATATTATATATATATAAAAAGATGAAAAGTCGGGGGGCGGAGCCTAGCTTCCTAGCAGGGTGGACGTGCATCACGAGTGCTCCTGCACACCAACGACTAAAACGGGGGATAAACCCCGATTCAGCGCTCACTCGTTGCTGGGAAGGTGCCTACTGAGTGGGGGAGACCCAGGGAAACATTTTGATGCCAAACATGTTCTCGTACCCCATCGGGTCCCCACAGTTCCGACCTGAGGCCTAACCGCGATCGAGCCAGGGAGAGGCGGCCGCTCTCCTGGATGGTAACCTCGCAGGTGATACCCACACAGTGCTCACCTCCAAACCCCCCCCCTCTGGACCGGTGGGGGTCATCCCGGTCCTCGCTGGGGACGATTATCCCCACATCGAGACCAGCACAAGAGACAACAAAGGAAACGATGAGAAGCGACCAGGCCCTGACCAAGATGGCGGCACAGACACGGTCAAACAGGAACCGTTTAATTTATATACCACCTCAGCACATAGGGGTGTTCTTTGACAGGATTTGTGCCAGCCTGTGGACCACGCTACACACCCGAAGAAAGGCCTACATGAGGGCGATACAGAAGGTGGCAGTATGGATTCGCCCAGTAACGCGACGCCATCTTGGCGGGCATCCCCCTCCATGCAAGCACAAGCTGGAAAAAGCCCAACTAAGGCACCAGCACCGGCACTCTAACTGTCCGTCATCAGCCAACTCCCTGCACCAGCAGACCGGCACACCTCAGACCGTCTATCGGTCAACAATCTTATGCTCACCGTTAAGCAAGCAGCAGACCCGCTCATCACGACAGGCAGTGAGAAGGCACTTGGCTGAACCCACAGATATCCGGGACTGCTACTCCCATCATCATCACACGGACGTTATGAGATCCATATGCCCACAGCATCCTGTTTCACCTCGAGACCCCACCACAGATGACCGGATAAAAAGCGATATCGCCCACACGCCTGCATTATTTTTGCCGCCGGTGGGAATAGGCTGAGCAGGTATTCCAACTCGCAACCGCGATGCCCAGTCACTTAAAGGAGAAGCCGAGTAACTGGACCTACCCGATGAGAGACTCATCCTGAAAATATGTATAATCACCTTTCAAGTTTGGACTCTTATTTCACCTTAATAGTTTTTATCCTTATGTACTTAGACTACTCATCTGCTTTTGCAAAAGGCTGTTTAAGAGTACGCTGCAACACAAGATAGCTAGTCTTACATCAGTTCACTGTGTCTTACACATGTTAGTTCATAGGATCTAGTCCTCCAATCTTGTTATGTGTAAACCGTTAAAATATCGACTAGCTATGAACTTATTAATATATCCTTTACATAAAAGCACTGAATTTAGCGAGTTATGTGGGACCTTCACCGGGCTCCACACACCCTGGACAGCCAGCAAGCAGCTAGCTCTAACAAAAATATTACAATTTAAATGCATATATGTTCAACCTGTTATCAATGCACTTAGTCTGTTTTTTCTACTGTCCAAAGCCAACAGGAACTGTTAATATAGGCCAGGGTGACTTCTGTAAAACGTGTTCCTTGCCTTTGGCTACCCTCCAGTCAGGAGGGCCTAGTCTTCAGTTTTAAGCTTGCTCAACCAGAATAGATAGCATATGCGCAACACTCGTTTAATCGCACAAGCGACACTCATGTAGTCAGCCGAAATAACCTGATCAGTGTATTATTTGATATGCTGTCACACCACCTCTAATCATCTTGTATTCTCCTTATAACCTTTATACAAAAATGTGCACCGATTTCCTATGCCACAACTGTTATGCTTTGTCTATTTCAATGTATGTTCCTGCTGTTGGGGCAAGACACAAATGCTTGTTAAACTAACTCATGCACCTAAAAATAAAGAATTTAAAAAAAAAAAAAAAAAAAAAAAAAAGATGAAAAGTCCTTGCACTCAGGGTACAAAATGTCATTGCCGGGTGCCAGCCAGGGTTCAAATATCCACACACGTAAAACACGGGGTGCGTAGGGTCTTCGTTTCCATTTATTTGGAGACCCACTCACATCTGCCCCCTGGGCACACATTGCAATGCCAACACAACCAGTAGCTGTCACAGCCCCTCCTCACTGGTGTTTCCCAGCATGCATGGGACAGGTGATAAACAGTGTGTCCTACAGCCCTGGATGTGTAATAAGGAGTGTGCGTTCAGCCAAGTGACCCGTTCTAGTGAAACTACGGTTTCTTGTAAAGCCTCAGGGAGAGGATTCTTTTAGACAAGGTGAAGACCAGACCTTAAGGGGATAATAAATGCAGCATTGATCTGAATATTTGACGCGTAACGGCAAAATTCCTGCCTTAAAGGAAAACTCCAGTGCCAGGGAAACAATTCGTTTTCCTGGCACTGCAGGTCCTCTCTCCCACCTCCCACTCCCCTGTTACTGAAGGGGTGAAAACCCCTTCAGTCACTTACCTGAGACAGCGACGATGTCCCTCGTCGCTGTCTCCGTCGGCGGGTGGGTGAAACTGATCCGGCCCACCGGCCGAGGAGACCTAATACGCATGCGCATTAGCGCTCTCCATAGGAAATCATTGAAAAAGATTTTCAATGCTTTCCTATGAGGAAATGAGCGACGCTGGAGGTCCTCACACAGTGACAGCCACTAGAGGTGGAGTTAACCCTGCAATGTAATTATTGGCTGATGTCCAACTCCCTCTACGGACTATAGAAAGCACCAGGTAAATTTATTAATTAAATTGGGAGGGGGTAGTGCTTGGACATATTTTACCAAATATAAATCTTTTTTTAAAAACTGCCTGTTACTTATGATGAATATAATTTATTTACTTATTTTTAAACACACAAACAGCTGCCCCACTACATCTGACAGTATTGCATCACAGAACATGTCTCCAGCAAGTTAAGAAGAGAACATTCTGATTACGGACATACAATACCTACAACAACAAAATTAAAATGTCACACCAATTAGTAATGTTACCTTAAAAACTTCAGAGAAGAATCCAGAACCTATTTTTTCACAGGTGAAGTCATCGAGCCTAGTAAGTCTAGAAAAGGCACTGATGAGCGCATTGTATGAAGATTGATAGACCCGTCCAAGTTGCACAATCCCACTATCTCCTCCACCGCTGTCCTCAATGCGGTCCACGCGAGGGGGAAACCCAGCAATAGAGTTTCTTTTATTTCGATCCATAGTTCCCTGAAAGAGCGGACTTCGAAATTGGAAATGCTGCTCACATTTTAGGATAACCTTGTTGTTTCCCCCAGATATTTTCTGAAAAGCTGAAATAGAAGACGCATATTTAAAAAACAAAAAAGGCATTTCTCTTTCTAACCATCTCCTAGAAATGATAACACAAAAATAAATAAAATAAAAAAGGCACATAATGCTCACATACAAAATATTAAGTTGGTATTAATTAATATTAATATTGGTTTCATCGGACACCCCCCTTTAAATCAAATTCCTGTAAGCATGGTTTTATATAAGATTATTACTCAGATAAACTTTATCTTGGGACTGCGTGTTTTTCCTTTATGAAAAGTTTCAAACTTCTCATAATCACGAGATTAAAAGCGGATATTCTGCCAGAACTTTACAAATGTCACGCACCCGTCTTCTGTGGCAATTAACTGCCATTGCTGCACAATGGGAAGTTAATCCTCCTGGTATGCCTCTGCAGCAGACAGGTAAAAACTGAAATAAATAAGCCCCTTGGACAGGTTTTAACATATAGAAATCCTTTACTAGAAACTGCCTGTTACTTATGATTTTCGAATCCTTTGCTCGTGTTAAGTTATATTATATATCTGATGCGACTAGCTTGTCATGCACCAATAGTGTAATACACCAACACACCTGCTAGCTAGCAAGTTCCTTTTCTTTATCTCAGCTGTGAAAAAGATAATATCACAGGCAATATAAACAAACTATAAAATCCTGTCACAGCCAGACAGCTTTCGGAGCCGTCCATCGTTATTCTGTATTCTTGCTCATGAGAGGGCATACAGTCAAATAATGTAGTTAATCTCAAATCATTTTAGTGTAAGCGCCATACAGAGTACTCCAATATAGGGGTCGGGGTCTTAAGACGCATTTTTTTGAATCCACCGTTTCCAGGCACATGGGATTTATCAATTCAGGATAGAGAACAGACAGATCCCCTCTCCTCCTCCACTCTTCTCTATAATAAAGTCGCAGGTTAGAGACTGAACGCCAAGTGTGACTCAATCACACATGCAAAGCATCATGTTGTCCAGACAATAAGCAGGTACTCATACAGCGCCAAAGTACTGCTTCCAATCAAATTGCCTTACTTTCTGCGTCTCCGTACAGGAGATCTATGCTTCTCATCGACTCATCTACACCAGCACAGACACAAAAGGTACCAGTGGCAGATATGTTAATCCCATTGTACAGCATTACGGAATTTGTTGGCGCTATATAAATAATAAAATAATAACAGATGGAGATGGCATTTTATCAAGCAAAGATGTGCTGTGGCAATTAGTAGGGCTTTACCAGGAACCATCCATTCATTCATCTTTGTTGGGACCGAACCAATATCTGCAGTCTCATCATGAAAGGGAAACAATAACAACCACATTATAACGCATTAACACACCTGTATGGTCTGTTTCTAATCTGAACTTTCCGAAAAATGTCAGTTCCTAGGAATTCAAATGTTAAGGCCAATATAGCCCGACTGGAAAAATTCTCCAAGTGAATTACCGTATGTTTCCAGTTTTGTTATTGGAGTTTAATATTTAAATCTGCTCCAGATCCTTCTGATATCGTTACATATTTTGCAAAGAACCCACATGGTGACTTTGCGGCTTTGTGAATGGTGGCCCAGGAGAATTTAGGTTTCCCTTACCTGAAGCCATCTCTCATCCCCACCACTATTTCCAGCCAGAGCAACATCTTCAGCTCCTGGAGCTTAATCTGCCAAGAGCCAACGTCCGTGCTATACTATCGTCCATGCACAATAGTACAACACTGATGTCTATGGAGAGACCCTCCATAGGCAATCCTCACAGTTGGGGGAAATTACAAAACTTGACAGTAGTAATTCCAACCTTTCACAGGCATAAGGAAAATGCATAAGACATTGTATGATGTCTTTTGATTTTGTTAGCATTTCAGTTAAAATCCAACAGTTAATGTGGATATTTGATAAAGATTCTATCTTGGAGGGAGAGGTCGCATAGGGCTTTGTGAATATTTGTTCTAAACTCTGGTAATTTTGCTACCCTGATAGCCATCTTGTGCTGTGCCGATACCCGGAGAAGCTGAGGAGTTTCTAGGCTCCAGTGAAGCTTGGCTCCGATTGCAGTGTCCATGACCCGACCCAGTTTGCTTTGCGGACTAGTGCTGGACGAGCCGGGAGAGACGACCGACCTCTCCGTCGAAACCCTGCGGAATGATCGGTGGCTGAGCCTCATATCCTCCCCCATTGGACTGGTGGGGGTCTTCCCTCTCCTTGCCATCTCAGTGACTATTTGCTTGGGTTACTTACCTCTGCTGACTCATGAACACTGCTATGAATATCTCTTGCATGCACCAAGCTTCACCAATGTGACATGCATGCATAACCCTCATGCAAGTTCCAATATGCAGCATGGATACACTCTTCATGATAGTGGAGTGATCTCTACAAAGGCATGATGAAGTCCTTGAGCACTTGGGCAGAGCTGGAGAACCGAATGGCATCAAAACAGCTGCGACAGAGGGGAGATTGGAGGAGTGGCCGAATATCTTTCAAGCACAGCCTTACCTGTCAATCCGAACACTACTACTGTTAGACCACCTGGCCAAAGGCCACCAAGGGTTGACCTCAAAACATTGCCTGCACAGATGAAGGGCTGTCTGCCGCTGGCAGTGCAAGACCACCAGGGCCTTCTGTGTCTCCTACTATTGGATGGACTGGGACTCTCAGACTTCTCATCCGTGCCTGCCTCCATATGGGCCTGGGGCTGTAAGGATGCTCAAATTCGCACCCAAAATGCCTCTACCTTCAATAATCCCCTCCCGACACCAGCACAAATCCCAATGGCTTCATTTTATGTAGGCAAATGTCATTTTGATCTCAATTTTATGTTGTGGAGCGTATATAAAGCTTACTATTTCTTTATGCTTCTTATTTTAACCTTTTTTAGTGCAAAGGTATAGTGCTATCTTTTGTCCCAGAGGTATATTTTTGTGCACATTTCACATTAATTGGCAATCACTATGTCTTGGTCTTCATGATTTGATACGGGCATGGTCATATTCTCAGACATGTTGCCCACGCTGATTTTTCCATTTTATTATAAAACTGTGCTGCACCATAGACATGCCACACAACTCTGCATTACTTGACCTATATGTGTAGTATGTGTGTAAGCCTTGCAATTTGTTTTCATGTTATCCCATATACACCATTTGTACTTGTTACCTTGTCAAAGCTAGATTTTTGTTAACACTAAGCAGGACAAAAATAAAGATTTTAAATAAATAAAATAAAGATTGCATCGTTATGAAATACTTCATTTTGTGTGTACGTAGAAGGGGTTATTAGAACCACATTGAGTTACAGTTCAAAAAGCAAAAAATTGAAAAGCCTAAAATTTTGAATTTCAAACAATTCACAAATTTGAGAATTACCCTGTGTAAAAATACATCACACTTTAGGGAATAGCCCCTCAAAACTCAAAATAACTCCCACTGGAAATACTATTGTAAAGCTTTAGGTAACATATGGCCAAGCATCAGTCTACCTTAACCCCTTAACGCCGTTACGGCGTTCTATGCCGTCGCGGCTTTAAAGGGCTTTAAAGCCGTTGCGGCGGCATAGAACGCCGTAACGGCTTGCAGCCCCAGGAGCAGAGGTGTACTCACCTCCGCCGCGATCCTCTTCTGGGGGGCTGTCTGAGAGCCCAGGCAGCCCCCCTCCGGCAAATGAGGCCCCCGGGGGCCATGTGATCGCTCTCAAAGAGCGATCACATGGCCCCCTATAGCTGGCTATGGATCTGCCAGCAGGGGGACTGTTTAAAATATTAGACAGTCCCCCTGCTGGTAGGAAGAGTAAAAAAAAAAATATTAAAATGTTATAAAATAAATTAAATGCCTTTTTATATATATATAATATGTATATATATTATATATATATACATATTATATATATGTAACGTCATACGTAATGTATTTTAATATTAATATTAGTATATATATTAATATTAAAATACACTTAGAATGACGTTACATATATATAATATGTATATATATTATATATATAATAGATCTACATATATATATTATATATATATACGCATAATTACAATAATAAATAAATAAAATAATAAAATAAATAAATAAAATATTGAAACAAAATATAAAATAAATTATATATTCATATGTAATTTCATTCTAACTGTATTTTGTTATTAATATATATATATTGGAAACAGAATACACTTAGAATGACATTCTATATATATCTATCTATATATAAAATACAAATAACCGCAAATATATATAGAGAGATAAATACATATAATTACATAAAAGATTACATTAGTATACACGTAGAATTTATATACCTATAAATGCATATATATTAAAATTCTACGTGTATATTTAAGTAATTTAACAACATAATTATGTCATTTGATTAATTAAAATTTGATTGACATGCCTAACAACACAGGGAGAAAGTGCAGAGAATTTAATTCGCATGCACTATATTAGACCCTGTAACTCTCCAAGACACCATAAAACCTGTACATAGGGGGTACTGTTTTACTCGGGAGACTTCGCTGAACTCAAATATTAGTGTTTAAAACTGGTAAATTGTATTACAACGATGATATTTTAAGTAAAAGTGACGTTTTTTGCATTTTTTACAAACAAACGGCACTTTTATGGACTATATTATTGTTGTAATATGTTTTACTGTTTTAAAACACTAATATTTGTGTTTAGTGAAATCTCCCGAGAATAACAGTACCCCACATGTACAGGTTTTATGGTGTTTTGGAAAGTTAGAGAGTCACATATAAGGCTTGCATTTCATTTTTTTGACATTGAAATTTGCCAGATTAGTTATGTTGCCTTTGAGACCGTATGGTAGCCCAGGAATAAGAATTACCCCCATGATGGCATACCATTTGCAAAAGTAGACAACCCAAGGTATTGCAAATGGGGTATGTCCAGTCATTTTTAGTAGCCACTTAGTCACAAACACTGGCCAAATATTAGTTTTTTGCTTTTTTCACACAAAAACAAATATGAACGCTAACTTTGGCCAGTGTTTGTGACTAAGTGGCTACTAAAAAAAACTAAACATACCCCACGTTCAATACCTTGGGTTGTCTACTTTTTCAAATGGTATGCCATTATGGGGGTAATTCTCATTCCTGGGCTACCACACCGTCTCAAAGGTAACATTACTAATCTGGCAAATTTCAATTTGAAAATGGAACGTTCTATATTTGACCCTGTAACTTTCCAAAACACCATAAAACCTGTTAATGGGGGATACTGTTGTACTCGTGAGACATCGCTGATTACAAATATGTGCATTTTGTTGCCGTAAAACCTAACAGTATTATGACATTTACAGCTAAAATGTGAGGCGGAACTACAAATTAAAAAAAAAAAATTCAAATTTCTCAGTTTTTTTTTTATTTTATTCATAATAAATTGTTTCAAATACAAATATTTTATATGAAATGAAAGCCCTGTTTCTCCTGAACAAAATGATATATAATAAGTGTGGGTGCATTTAATATGAAAGAGGGGAACTACGGGTGAACAGACATATAGCGCAAATTCCAGTTTTTGTTTACGTTTTGTTTTGATCAGAACGTGTACTATTGACTCCGTCCTGAAGGGGTTAATGTAAAGTCAAACCGTTTGTACACACAGCCCCTCTTGTACCCTCACTTTCCCTGAGCTATTCTGTTTTCCACAATTTACAGTCCAGGTGACATTGATCTAATTTTTCTATAATGGCAGCCTTCAGTACTACACCTGCAGAACCAAAAATAACCAGATCAGCATGAGCAGACCATTTATTTATATAGGATAATGTATTTAGAGTTGTTGACTGCAGGGCAGGGACTTCCTTTCCTATTGTGAAGCCCTGGGAGTTAGGTTTAGTACTGTGAACTACTTAAAATGTGCACAATATCTTTCTGGCCAAGATTCTGCCTAAAGTACCAACATAGTTTATTAAATAGGTGGTGCCACGTGGCATAAAGCTAATCAATTGCTGAATGGCACAGACTCTGCATAACCTCTAACGGTGAATAAGGCATATAAAGGCTGCAAAAACAAAGAAAACATACCATTGACAGAAGGAACTGTAGCCATAAGGGAGTAAGAAATGATGTGGGCCTTGCTATCTAGTCATATTCTGTTTACTGTATACGTAACGTACTTGCTATTAGTTCTTCATGATAAGCAGTAGAGAAAACACCTGTTTATTAATGTCAGATCACAACATATACAAAGAATAGGGAAATATATATATCACACTACTACTTAATTTAATAACATTGTTATTGTAATATGTGGAGTTTTCAATGCAGCACTGTCACTTTAAATAGCAGTCCTGACATTGTGACCAAGGTAAGATAAGAAAGCTGGTGCCAGGCTAGGCAGCAGTGAGAACACCAAAGCCACTGTGCCTCTGGCAACACTGTATTTTTAAATATCAGCCTTCAAAAACAGGTATTTTAACATCAATGTTGATGAGGGACATGAAAGAACTAGAATTAGACAGGAGGATTATGAAATGAAAGGAGATCTGGAATGAGAGAGACCTAGACAATATGACAGCAGAGATAAGAAATGAGACATGAGTCAAAAGAGAGAGCTTTAGATTTAGAATATAAATTGACATAAGATCTAGAATGAGACAATAGTCTAAGACATGATGTAGGAGAGAGAGATCTAGAATGAGACAATGGCTTGAGGGGGGAAAGGTCTGGAAGAAGAGATCTGGAATGAGATAAATGGCCCGAGAGACGGGAGATCTGGAATGAGATAAATGGCCCGAGAGACGGGAGATCTGGAATGAGATAAATGGCCCGAGAGACGGGAGATCTGGAATGAGATAAATGGCCCGAGAGACGGGAGATCTGGAATGAGATAAATGGCCCGAGAGACGGGAGATCTGGAATGAGATAAATGGCCCGAGAGACGGGAGATCTGGAATGAGATAAATGGCCCGAGAGACGGGAGATCTGGAATGAGATAAATGGCCCGAGAGACGGGAGATCTGGAATGAGATAAAGGGGGAGATCTGGAAGGGGGAGATCTGGAAGGGGGAGATCTGGAAGGGGGAGATCTGGAAGGGGGAGATCTGGAAGGGGGAGATCTGGAAGGGGGAGATCTGGAAGGGGGAGATCTGGAATGAGATAAAGGGGGAGATCTGGAAGGGGGAGATCTGGAAGGGGGAGATCTGGAAGGGGGAGATCTGGAAGGGGGAGATCTGGAAGGGGGAGATCTGGAAGGAGACATAGAATTGATCAAGGGATAGAGGGATTTGGTAAGAGACAGAATGAGGTGGGGCGGGGGGTCTACAATGAGACAAGCCGCCCCCACCTTCCTCAACTCAGACAGGGTAGTCTAGAACCAGATCCTATAGACTAAGCTTCCCATTATCCCCAGCCAAAGGGGAGTCTCCAGCAGCTGTTCTATAGGAAACTGCATTAATGTGAGGGAGTGTGGCCCCAGGTGTGAGGAGGGGGGCAGTGTGGCCCCAGGTGTGAGGAGGGGGGCAGTGTGGCCCCAGGTGTCAGGAGGGGGGCAGTGTGGCCCCAGGTGTCAGGAGGGGGGCAGTGTGGCCCCAGGTGTCAGGAGGGGGGCAGTGTGGCCCCAGGTGTCAGGAGGGGGGCAGTGTGGCCCCAGGTGTCAGGAGGGGGGCAGTGTGGCCCCAGGTGTCAGGAGGGGGGCAGTGTGGCCCCAGGTGTCAGGAGGGGGGCAGTGTGGCCCCAGGTGTCAGGAGGGGGGCAGTGTGGCCCCAGGTGTCAGGAGGGGGGCAGTGTGGCCCCAGGTGTCAGGAGGGGGGCAGTGTGGCCCCAGGTGTCAGGAGGGGGGCAGTGTGGCCCCAGGTGTCAGGAGGGGGGCAGTGTGGCCCCAGGTGTCAGGAGGGGGGCAGTGTGGCCCCAGGTGTCAGGAGGGGGGCAGTGTGGCCCCAGGTGTCAGGAGGGGGGCAGTGTGGCCCCAGGTGTCAGGAGGGGGGCAGTGTGGCCCCAGGTGTCAGGAGGGGGGCAGTGTGGCCCCAGGTGTGAGGAGGGGGGCAGTGTGGCCCCAGGTGTGAGGAGGGGGGCAGTGTGGCCCCAGGTGTGAGGAGGGGGGCAGTGTGGCCCCAGGTGTGAGGAGGGGGGCAGTGTGGCCCCAGGTGTGAGGAGGGGGGCAGTGTGGCCCCAGGTGTGAGGAGGGGGGCAGTGTGGCCCCAGGTGTGAGGAGGGGGGCAGTGTGGCCCCAGGTGTGAGGAGGGGGGCAGTGTGGCCCCAGGTGTGAGGAGGGGGGCAGTGTGGCCCCAGGTGTGAGGGGGGGGGCAGTGTGGCCCCCGGTGTGGGGGGGCAGTGTGGCCCCCGGTGTGGGGGGGCAGTGTGGCCCCCGGTGTGGGGGGGCAGTGTGGCCCCCGGTGTGGTGGGGCAGTGTGGCCCCCGGTGTGGGGGGGCAGTGTGGCCCCCGGTGTGGGGGGGCAGTGTGGCCCCCGGTGTGGGGGGGCAGTGTGGCCCCCGGTGTGGGGGGGCAGTGTGGCCCCCGGTGTGGGGGGGCAGTGTGGCCCCCGGTGTGAGGAGGGGGGGGGGGGAGCAGTGTGGCCCCCGGAGTGGTTAGGAGGGTGGCGGTGTCTGCGGGGTGCACTCACCGTGCCGCTGCTCGCTGTATCCGTCCCGGGGTGTCACTGTTCCCTCACAGAGCCGCCCGCCATGTCGGACCGTCCCGACTACTAACCAGCGATCGCTCGCACTGCTCGGTTCCTGCCAGGGGCGGGGCGACCCGCGAGGTCCCGCCTACTCTAAGTGAATGCAGCCAATCAGCGCGCGCATTCCGCGAACTGGCACACGGATCCCACCAATAACAAATCACTGCTCACGTGTAGGCCTCTACCTCTCGGCCACAAAGAAAAGACACTCACTGATTCGCTGCTTACTTTTTGAGTGACGGCCTGAAACCCAATAGCAACCCGGAAAAAGGGGGCGGCAACTCCCTGGCGACCACAAATGAAACAGAGAATGTCGCAGCTCAAAGTTGGTAAATAGTTTTGAGGGAAGACAAATGCTGTGAGCTGATTGGCTGCACATTGCTAAGTGGGCGGAACTCTAGATTAGTCCTTCGCCCAACAGTCTTGCAGTATGATAGTGATTGGCATAGGAGTGATCCAATCAACAGCTCGCTGGGGTTTATAAACAATGTGGAGCAGTTTGGCCCTGTGTGTGTGGGGACTGAGTGTATACAGAGTGAGAGGGATCCCAGCCCAGGGGGCACAGGAACCTCCCACAGACTGTAATAAGGGGGCACAGGATCCCCACACAGACTGTAATAAGGGGGCACAGGATCCTCCCACAGACTGTAATAAGGGGGCACAGGATCCTCCCACAGACTGTAATAAGGGGGCACAGGATCCCCACACAGACTGTAATAAGGGGGCACAGGATCCTCCCACAGACTGTAATAAGGGGGCACAGGATCCCCCACACAGACTGTAATAAGGGGGCACAGGATCCTCCCACAGACTGTAATAAGGGGGCACAGGATCCCCCACACAGACTGTAATAAGGGGGCACAGGATCCTCCCACAGACTGTAATAAGGGGGCACAGGATCCCCACACAGACTGTAATAAGGGGGCACAGGATCCTCCCACAGACTGTAATAAGGGGGCACAGGATCCCCCACACAGACTGTAATAAGGGGGCACAGGAACCTCCCACAGACTGTAATAAGGGGGCACAGGAACCTCCTACAGACTGTAATAAGGGGGCACAGGATCCCCACACAGACTGTAATACGGGGGCACAGGAACCTCCTACAGACTGTAATAAGGGGGCACAGGATCCCCACACAGACTGTAATAAGGGGGCACAGGAACCTCCCACAGACTGTAATAAGGGGGCACAGGATCCCCACACAGACTGTAATAAGGGGGCACAGGAACCTCCCACAGACTGTAATAAGGGGGTACAGGAACCTCCCACAGTCTGTAATAAGGGGGTACAGGAACCTACCACAGACTGTAATAAGGTGGCACAGGAACCTCCCACAGACTGTAATAAGGGGGCACAGGAACCTCCCACAGACTGTAATAAGGGGGCACAGGAACTGATACCGGAGAAACTGACGGAAGCGAAGCACAGAGAGATGGACACAGGTTTCTTCAGGAAGGAAGAGATTCTTTATTGGATCACCGATCGGGACTCAGAGGGACTAGCGTCACCAAAATACAGCAAGTTCTGAGCCCCGGACAATAGTGCAGGCTCCTTATATAGGCACATAACTCCTCCCATATTAAGCTCCACCCGCACATTCTCTTAACCAATCAACACAAATAAGAATTAACTTCCTGCTTGACCGCATGGCTTGTCCAGCACAATGGAGGAGGGGGAATACTACATCCTGTATTCTTGCACATGCTCCGTACACTACTGATCGTATCTTGCCTCGTGCAACCAACTGATCGATACGTCAGCATATGCACGTACACATGCCACGTGGTAATCTCGGCCTACTAAATTTATTTTTACCGAGATTCCACCACATTCCCCCCTTTGATGCCTCTTGATATTTCACAATTACTTGAGGCATCACTTAACCTTGGTTTGCATACACCACAAGTTACCATGAACCAGACCAGACTTATCTTATGATGTGAATCTTCAACACTCATCTTCCTGCATTGGTTCTCCCTGATCTAGAGCCTTATACTTATAAATCGCCATTATCTGTGCAGCAGCCTTCCTCTCTGCTATATTTTCTATCAGGCTTTGCACAGACCTAACTACTAAGGGTATAAGACACGGCAGGAGTAGACACAACATTAAAATCAGTAGGACTCCACCTACCACTGCCTTAAGCCCTCCAAACCACTCATACCAGCTACCAAACCAACTACTTGGATTATACCCTTTCCATACCTGAGTAGGCACATGCGCTAGTTTAACCATATGGCTAGTAAGCTCAGCTATTGCTTGCCCTTCGTCATCTATTTGAAGACAGCAATTGCTCAGGTTAAACTTCCCACATACACCTCCCTCTACTGCCAAAAGGTAATCCAAGGCTAATCTATTTTGGTAGACTGCTGTCCTCATCCTGGTGTTATGCTTCGCTAGAAGATTGAGCGCGTGTGATGTCTCGTTGGTGATAATCTCAACCACCGCCTGTAATCTTATAATACGGTTGAGCATATAAATAGGGGTTCTGTAACCAAAGGTACCATCCTCAGCCCACGTGGCTGGCCCATAATAATCTATGATACGCTGGGGAGGCCATTCATCATCTTCCCAGGCGCCTATCTCTATGGGTCCCCTTTTCTTCCTATGATTCACATCATACACTTTAACACCTAAAGTCTCACCTGTTTCAATCGGTAACAAGAAGAAGGATGGTTTGAGCATACCCAACACACATGCCCCTTCCCAGTCCTGTGGCAACTCCGAATAGGCTTTCTTACCACAGATCCAGTACAAATTTGCTGGGGCTCTCCAGGTAGATGTGATGGATAAATCAAACCACACATCCTTTAAATTGGCGTATCTAGCAAACGGGTTAGATGGTTCTGAGACATTTGAAGCCGACCACCAAGTTGTATTCTTTGTATCATCATCATAAGCTTTTTGCCCTAGACAAGTTAATTCTCCTACAGAAGTGTTATACATTATTCCTTTCCTTGCTATGCAAACATAACCTATGATGAGGTCTTTAATCTCCACTCAGATTTACCTCTAACACTCATATGATAATCGGCTTGTGTAGATATTAGTTGGTCAACTGCCTCAGAACCGGACATTACCTCCTTTGCTTCCCAAGGCCATTGGTCTCCCATGTTAGTACCTCCACACACATAGCAGTTGGTAACATTAAGACTACCGGCAATACTTTCGGCTAAATCAATGTCAGGGTACCTGAGGCCTCTACCTCTAAGGGAGGTAGAGATTTGGTGGTTTGCCCGTCCAGGCGAGCTGTTTCCTTCGTTCCTCGCGGTTCATCCAGTCACTTAAACACCGGCCGCGAGGAATCCACGTCCTTTTCTAGCAGGACGCTCAATACGTGACGTCATGACGCTATCACGAGCGACCTGTCACTCAAGTGTCCGATATCCAATCGGTACTTGTCAGAGGCGTGATTACCATCCAGAGCCAGGGTATTTAAGCTTACTTCTCTCTTCAGCTCATTGCCCTGTCGTGGTTCTAGCTTGTCTAGTCACTCAGTGCTCTGGTATTCTAGTTTACTCTATTTGGTTTTGACTCGGCTTGTTGTACTACCCTGCTTCTCTGTTCTCCCTTGACCCGGCTTGTCTCTCGCTTATCTGTCTTCCCGTTCCCTCGACCTCGGCTTGTCTCTGACTATTCTCTATTACTCTCGGTACGTTAGTCCGGCCATTCTAAGGCCCGGTATACGTACCTTTCCACTCTTTGTACTCTGCGTGTTGGATCCCTGTCCCGATCCTGACATTACGACAGGGCCAATGGATCCTGCAGGTACAAACAGTCAGCTTGGTTCTTCTGATCCCAGGTTTGACGCCATGGAGCATAGGATGGATCAGATGGCTCTAGCACTACAGGCACTTTTGTCTCGTGCTAGTAACCCACCTGAGGAGACACGTACTCCTTCTATTTCTCCTGCAGTCTCAGGTCTAGAGGTAGCCACTGTAGGTGCTTCTTCCCGTATTACCCCACCAGTACGTTATGGCGGGTCACCGGAGAAGTGCCGTGGTTTTCTGAACCAGATCAGCATCCATTTCGAATTACAACCCCGCTCTTATCCTACAGATAGAGCGAAGGTTGGATTTGTTATTACTTTACTCATTGAGAAAGCTCTGAGATGGGCCAATCCTTTATGGGAGAATGATAATCCACTAGTCTATAATTATAATGCCTTTGTAGCTGCGTTTAGAAGAACTTTTGACCCTCCTGGTAGAAAGGTCAATGCAGCTAGATTACTGTTGCGCCTTAGACAGGACAATCGAACACTTGTGGACTATGCACTAGAGTTCAGGTCCTTGGCGGCAGAAGTTAAGTGGAACGAACAGGCTTATATAGATGTGTTTCTGAATGGGTTATCAGATGTAATTCTTGACGAGGTCGCTACTAGAGAACTCCCTGAGAATTTGGAGGATTTAATTTCTTTTATATCTCGTATTGATGAACGCATAAGAGAGAGGCAGAACACTCGAGATAGGACCCGTAGACCCTCCTTTAAACTAGCGCCTACCTTTCAAAATTCTGAGTTCGAGGACTTACGTATTTCTGAACCTATGCAGATAGGCAGTACTCATCTCACAGAGAGAGAGAGACAATACAGAAGAAGGGAGGGTTTATGTATGTATTGTGGAGTCAGAGGACATTTACGCCTAAATTGTCCTAATCGTTCGGGAAACGCTCGCACCTAAGTTTCTCTAGAGGACAGGCCTTGGGTGTTTCTACTTTGTCCTCTATTCACAACTACAAAGAGTTCAGGCTTCTGTTACCCGTTTCTTTGAGGTGGGAGAAGGGAGTAGTAAAGACTATGGCACTAATCGATTCTGGAGCTGCTGAGAGCTTTATAGATCAGGGTTTTGTTGCCAAGCATGCTATCCCATCCCAGTTAAAAGAGACACCACTGGCTGTTGAGGCCATCGATGGTAGACCGTTACTTGAGCCTGTTATTTTCCATGAGACCATACCGATTAACTTAACTGTTGGCATCCTACATAAAGAGGATATATCCTTAATGCTCATTTCTTCTCCGTCTATTCCCATAGTCCTGGGATACTCCTGGTTGAGGAGACACAACCCTATTATTAATTGGGAGTCAGGGGAGATAGTTTCGTGGGGAAAGAATTGTCAAGGAAAATGCTTGCGGAAGGTCTTACCTCTCGGATTAACTAACACATCGACTACCTCTGACAATCCTACAGAGACACAAATTCCGCCTCAGTATCTAGATTTAAAGGCAGTATTTGACAAAAAGAAAGCCGATACCTTACCCCCACACAGGTCCTTTGATTGCAAAATTAACCTACTTCCTGGTACCATGCCTCCCAGAGGTCATGTATACCCATTATCTACGAAAGAGAACTCAGTTCTAGAGGAGTATATTCACGAGAATTTAGACAAGGGATTCATCAGGAGGTCCTCCTCCCCTGCCGGGGCTGGATTTTTTTTTGTTAAAAAGAAAGATGGTTCTTTGAGACCTTGTATTGATTATCGAGGCTTGAATAAGATAACCATTAAAAATGCCTACCCGATTCCCTTGATCACCGAACTCTTCGATCGTTTGAAGGGCTCTACAATTTTCACCAAGTTAGACCTCAGAGGGGCATATAACTTGGTGAGAATCCAGCAGGGACATGAGTGGATGACGGCATTCAATACTCGCTATGGTCACTATGAATATACGGTTATGCCTTTTGGGTTATGCAATGCACCAGCGGTATTCCAAGATCTGATTAATGAGGTTCTTAGGGAATTTCAGCAAGAGTGCGTCATTGTATACCTAGATGATATACTTATACATTCTAGTGAGATTGAGACTCATCACAAGCAAGTCAGGAGGGTTTTGCACAAGCTTCTTCAGCATGGTTTGTACTGCAAGTTGGAGAAATGTAGCTTTGATCAAACCCAGGTAACCTTTCTCGGCTATGTGATCTCTGGGGAGGGATTTAAGATGGATCCGGATAAACTCCAGTCCATTCTAGAGTGGCCTTTACCCAAAGGTCTTAAAGCCGTACAGAGATTTATTGGTTTTTCCAATTATTATAGGCGCTTTATTAAGGGCTATTCTTCAATTATCGCACCTATCACTAATATGACCAAACAGGGGGCTGATACTAAGAATTGGACTACTGAAGCTCTTCTTGCGTTCAAAACTCTCAAGGAGCTTTTCGCTTCCGCTCCAATTTTAGTTCACCCCGACACTTCCCTGCCTTTTCTGCTTGAGGTAGACGCATCAGAGACTGGTTTAGGTGCTGTCCTATCTCAAAGGTTGGGTGTTGATAAACCATTACATCCATGTGGATTTTTCTCTAAAAAATTGTCCGGTACTGAGAGCAGATATGACATTGGTGACAGAGAATTACTAGCGGTTATCAAAGCTTTGAAAGAGTGGAGACATTTATTGGAAGGTACTTTACATCCTGTTACCATTCTAACAGACCACAAAAATTTGTCTTATATCGGAGAGGCCAAGCGTCTGTCCTCCAGGCAGGCTCGTTGGTCATTGTTTCTTACCCATTTCAATTACGTTCTGACTTACAGACCTGGCTCAAAGAATTCTAAAGCCGATGCGCTATCTCGCCAATTTGAGCCTTCTGCTTCAGTTGAACCACTTGTGTCCTCCATTGTACCCAAATGCAATATTATTGCTAATACCAGTCTTAAAATTCATTCTCCGCTACTTGACCAGATCTTGAAGTCACAACATCTAGCTCCCGGAAACACTCCTGAGGGAAGAAACTTTGTTCCTCCTGAACTTCAACTGGAGCTCTTACAATGTTTTCACGAAAGTAAGATAGCTGGTCATCCTGGTATTCGCAAGACATACTCTCTGATATCCAAGGATTTCTGGTGGCCTTCACTTCGAAAAGATATTGAGGAGTTCGTCGCAGCTTGTGAGACTTGTGCCAAGACTAAACTACCTCATGCTTCTCCATGTGGCCTGTTACACCCCTTGGACGTTCCTGAGAAACCTTGGTCCTGTTTGTCCATAGACTTTATCGTTGATTTACCTGCTTCCAAGAGACATACTGTTATTCTCACGGTAGTGGATAGATTTACTAAGATGGCTCATTTCGTACCATTACCTAAACTTCCGACTTCTCCTGAATTGGCGGAGATTTTTGCGAGAGAGGTTTTTCGCCTACATGGGATTCCTTCGGAGATTGTTTCTGATAGAGGTTCTCAATTTGTCTCACGTTTCTGGAGATCCTTTTGTTCTCAAATGGGTATCAAATTGAACTTCTCCTCTGCCTATCACCCTCAGTCTAACGGAGCTGCTGAACGTACTAATCAAAAGATCGAACAGTATCTACGTTGCTTTGTTTCCGAACACCAGGACGATTGGGTCGGTCTGATTCCTTGGGCGGAGTTCGCACACAATAACCTTGTTTGTGATTCAACTCGCTCTAGCCCTTTCTTCATGAACTATGGCTTTCATCCTTCGATTTTTCCTTCGGTTTCCTCTTCTCAGGGGATACCGTCGGTTGATGATCATGTCGCCAACCTGAAGAGATTATGGGATCAGACTCGGCAAATTCTATTACATAGTTCTTCGTTGTTCAAGAAACACGCTGACAAGCATAGAAGAGCGGCTCCTGTTTTTGTTCCTGGGGATAGGGTATGGTTGAGTACTAAGAATATTCGCCTAAAAGTCCCATCTATGAAGTTTGCTCCTCGCTACATAGGTCCTTACAGGATTCTCACTCGTATCAACCCGGTTGCGTATCGCCTTGCTCTGCCACCTGCCTTACGCATTCCTAACTCTTTTCATGTCTCCTTGTTGAAACCTCTTATTTGCAACAAATTCTCCTCTAAGGTTTCCTCTCCTCGTCCTGTTCAGGTGGAGGGTCGGGAGGAGTACGAGGTCAGCTCCATCATTGATTCCAGAATTTCAAGGGGAAAATTGCAATATCTGGTCAACTGGAGGGGATATGGTCCTGAGGAGAGGAGTTGGGTACCTCAGGAGGACGTTCATGCGTCTCGCCTTCGCAGAGCATTTCACCTCCGCTTCCCATCTCGCCCCGGTTCCTTCCGCCCGGTGGGCGTATCTGAGAGGGGGGGTACTGTCAGGGTACCTGAGGCCTCTACCTCTAAGGGAGGTAGAGATTTGGTGGTTTGCCCGTCCAGGCGAGCTGTTTCCTTCGTTCCTCGCGGTTCATCCAGTCACTTAAACACCGGCCGCGAGGAATCCACGTCCTTTTCTAGCAGGACGCTCAATACGTGACGTCATGACGCTATCACGAGCGACCTGTCACTCAAGTGTCCGATATCCAATCGGTACTTGTCAGAGGCGTGATTACCATCCAGAGCCAGGGTATTTAAGCTTACTTCTCTCTTCAGCTCATTGCCCTGTCGTGGTTCTAGCTTGTCTAGTCACTCAGTGCTCTGGTATTCTAGTTTACTCTATTTGGTTTTGACTCGGCTTGTTGTACTACCCTGCTTCTCTGTTCTCCCTTGACCCGGCTTGTCTCTCGCTTATCTGTCTTCCCGTTCCCTCGACCTCGGCTTGTCTCTGACTATTCTCTATTACTCTCGGTACGTTAGTCCGGCCATTCTAAGGCCCGGTATACGTACCTTTCCACTCTTTGTACTCTGCGTGTTGGATCCCTGTCCCGATCCTGACAATCAATAAACAGGTTTTTAGCATTATGGGGGATCTTATTATCTATACTCATCTCTTCATAAAAGGAATGGTATACTTGATGAGTTTGGGAGGATACCGTATCAGTCTCTATCCCTATAAACAATACTGTCCCAGGATCTAAACCCGTCCCGTATATCTGAAACCCAAATAAATTGCCATATTTGTCTAAGAACTTATCGGGGTTATTTATAAGTATATGGATGGGATTACATTCCATAGACTTACAATATGGGCTAGTCGGCAACTTAGTCACTATCATGTCTTTGTCTACTGTCTGTCCCCAAGTCGCCCACCCCACACAAGACCAATATGGGCAGAAGTTATAGTCTTTATTTGGGCATCTAGGACTCACATATTTATTTTTACTACTGGGACAAATATATTTATCATTAGACCCATACGTCCTCTCCCATCTAAGATCCCCACATACATTCCACGGCTTTCTACCACTCGATATCGCTTTACACGCATCAAATAGCAGAACACCCGAAGAATGTACGGATTCTAACACCGTCTTATTAATTAGGGTCCCCTGAGGATCTCCATTCCTGAGAGTCAACCAAATTGTACGAGGTTGATACTCCGGACTGAAGCACTTAGGTTCTCCTACTCCTAAATGGCACACACTATAGTCTATATTTAAGTATCTACATCTCGATACATCTCCTTTACACTCGTATTGTGAATGCCAAATTAGGGTTTGGGAAATATGGTTACCTGTTCTCGTAGTCTTAATGCATACCTCACAGCTAGGAGTGTCGGTACCTCTACCTTCCTGAATATAAAAACACACATAAATAAACACTATCAAAAACACATCTTTCGCCGTCATCCTCAGTCTTCGTCCGTGCGAAGGCACCTCAGCTTCCAGGATGTAAGGGCTGCAGGGAATGGAGTTCTGCTCGTCTTCACAGGAGTCCCTTCGAGACTTTCCCTGGCTTATAAACTATACGTCGGTGGGCGGACAGGCTTTATTATGGCCTTCTCACTCACGCACCAAATCCCGAAAATAATAAAATTTGTAATCCACAATAGTTCCTCGTTACTCCGACTGAGTAGTGCGTTTTAACCGGATCTTGCAGGGATTCTCTGGATCTGCTGTAACTTGCCAAGAATCGACTGCTGCTGGTTTAACCCTGGAGTGATGTATCCACGGAGTCACTTCGGCTACTTTTATCGCTGTAGGGGTAGACAAAAGAACAACATAAGGACCTCTCCACTTGGGCCCTAACGGTACATTATTCCACTCTTTAATCCACACTTGATCTCCTGGATGATAACTATGAACAGGGGGATAAATATTCACAGGTAATCTATCTTGTACCCATTTCTGTACCTCCTCCATAGTCTTACCCAACTCTACAACCTGCTGCCGGGTAATTCCTTCTCCCAACTGACTCAAATCCCCCCTTAAGTTACCAAGTACGGGAGGTGGTCGCCCATACATGATTTCAAAAGGAGAGAGGCCCATCCTTCTGGTAGGGGTACTGCGGATTCGCAATAGAGCTATGGGTAAGAGAACGTTCCACTTAAGTTGGGTTTCCTGACACATTTTAGCCAACTGATTCTTAATAGTTCTATTCATTCTCTCTACCTTACCAGAGCTCTGGGGTCTATATGCAGTATGAAGCCTCCACTTTATACCAAGCATATGAGTCAGTTGTTGTAGGCACTGATGAACAAAAGCTGGACCATTGTCCGATCCTATAGAACAGGGTAGTCCATATCGGGGTATTATTTCTCGTAGCAGGAATCTCACAACTTCTCCTGCTTTCTCTGTACGAGTAGGACATGCTTCTACCCAGCCTGAATAGGTGCACACAATTACCAGCAGGTAACGATGTCCACCCGATTTAGGCATCACTGTAAAGTCTATTTGTAGATCGGACATGGGGAGTCCCCCCATAAACTGGACTCCTGGTGGCTTTACTGGTCCTTGTCTTGCATTATTTTTAGCACACGTTACACATCTTCGTACAATGGCCTTAGTCAAGTTGGACAATCTTGGTATGTAGAAATGTTTTCTGAGAGATTCTTCAGTACTGTCTCTCCCAGAATGTGTCCCGTTATGATAATTTTGGACAATTTCTACCGCTAGTGATGCTGGTATGACTATTCTTCCATCTTCTAGCTGATACCACTTGTTCTCCAAATACTTTCCTGGTTCAGTCTTTAACCAATCCTCTTCTTGAGCTGTATAAACTGGAGTCCATTGGGACAGTGGAGTTGGTATAAGAGCAGCTATATGCCCCACATACTCCTGTCTTCCTGATTCAGCAGCACGCTTGGCTGCACTATCTGCCATCCGATTTCCCTTGGTTACATCACCATCTCCTCTCAGATGCGCTCGACAATGTATGATACCGACTTCTTTCGGTTCCCACACTGCTTCCAATAGTTGTAAGATTTCAGCTGCGTATTTGATTTCTTTGCCTTCTGAATTCAGTAGTCCTCTTTCTTTATACAAAGCTCCGTGGGCATGAGTGGTTAAAAACGCATATTTGGAGTCCGTGTAGATGTTCACTCTTAAACCTTCAGCCAATTGTAACGCTCGTGTCAGTGCTATCAATTCTGCCTTTTGTGCTGATGTTCCTTTCGCCAGTGGCCGAGCTTCTATCACCTTGTCTATTGTTGTCACTGCATATCCTGCATAGCGGATCCCTTCTTTCACATAACTACTGCCGTCGGTATAATATTGAACATCGGGGTTCTGGATGGGAAAATCACGAAGATCTGGTCTACTTGAGAATACTTCATCCATTACTTCCAAACAATCATGTTGACTTTCAGTAGGTTGTGGCAAAAGGGTAGCTGGATTTAAGGTGTTTACAGTCTCTAAATGCACTCTTGGGTTTTCACACAACATTGCTTGATACTTGGTCATACGGCTGTTACTAAACCAATGATTTCCTTTGTAATCCAACAACGTCTGTACTGCATGTGGGACTCGTACATAAAGTTCTTGACCCAGAGTGAGTTTATCGGCTTCAGCTACTAGCAGGGCGGCTGCAGCTACGGCTCTTAGACAAGGTGGAAGTCCGCTGGCCACTGCATCCAATTGCTTAGACATGTAGGCAGTTGTTGTAGGCACTGATGAACAAAAGCTGGACCATTGTCCGATCCTATAGAACAGGGTAGTCCATATCGGGGTATTATTTCTCGTAGCAGGAATCTCACAACTTCTCCTGCTTTCTCTGTACGAGTAGGACATGCTTCTACCCAGCCTGAATAGGTGCACACAATTACCAGCAGGTAACGATGTCCACCCGATTTAGGCATCACTGTAAAGTCTATTTGTAGATCGGACATGGGGAGTCCCCCCATAAACTGGACTCCTGGTGGCTTTACTGGTCCTTGTCTTGCATTATTTTTAGCACACGTTACACATCTTCGTACAATGGCCTGAGTCAAGTTGGACAATCTTGGTATGTAGAAATGTTTTCTGAGAGATTCTTCAGTACTGTCTCTCCCAGAATGTGTCCCGTTATGATAATTTTGGACAATTTCTACCGCTAGTGATGCTGGTATGACTATTCTTCCATCTTCTAGCTGATACCACTTGTTCTCCAAATACTTTCCTGGTTCAGTCTTTAACCAATCCTCTTCTTGAGCTGTATAAACTGGAGTCCATTGGGACAGTGGAGTTGGTATAAGAGCAGCTATATGCCCCACATACTCCTGTCTTCCTGATTCAGCAGCACGCTTGGCTGCACTATCTGCCATCCGATTTCCCTTGGTTACATCACCATCTCCTCTCAGATGCGCTCGACAATGTATGATACCGACTTCTTTCGGTTCCCACACTGCTTCCAATAGTTGTAAGATTTCAGCTGCGTATTTGATTTCTTTGCCTTCTGAATTCAGTAGTCCTCTTTCTTTATACAAAGCTCCGTGGGCATGAGTGGTTAAAAACGCATATTTGGAGTCCGTGTAGATGTTCACTCTTAAACCTTCAGCCAATTGTAACGCTCGTGTCAGTGCTATCAATTCTGCCTTTTGTGCTGATGTTCCTTTCGCCAGTGGCCGAGCTTCTATCACCTTGTCTATTGTTGTCACTGCATATCCTGCATAGCGGATCCCTTCTTTCACATAACTACTGCCGTCGGTATAATTTTGAACATCGGGGTTCTGGATGGGAAAATCACGAAGATCTGGTCTACTTGAGAATACTTCATCCATTACTTCCAAACAATCATGTTGACTTTTAGTAGGTTGTGGCAAAAGGGTAGCTGGATTTAAGGTGTTTACAGTCTCTAAATGCACTCTTGGGTTTTCACACAACATTGCTTGATACTTGGTCATACGGCTGTTACTAAACCAATGATTTCCTTTGTAATCCAACAACGTCTGTACTGCATGTGGGACTCGTACATAAAGTTCTTGACCCAGAGTGAGTTTATCGGCTTCAGCTACTAGCAGGGCGGCTGCAGCTACGGCTCTTAGACAAGGTGGAAGTCCGCTGGCCACTGCATCCAATTGCTTAGACATGTAGGCAACAGGTCTTTGCCATGATCCCAAGTACTGTGTCAATACTCCCACAGCCATTCTTCTTTGCTCGTGTACATATAAGTAGAATGGTCGTGTGTGATCAGGTAGACCTAATGCTGGGGCACTCATCAAAGCCTTCTTCACATCTTCAAATGTCGTTTGCTGTTCTTGGGTCCATAAGAAGGGGTCGTGCTCTGTACCTTTGATAGCTGCGTACAGAGGTTTTGCCAGTATCGCGTAGCTGGGAATCCATATCCTACAGAAGCCTGCTGCCCCCAAGAATTCTCGCACTTGTCTTCTATTCTTGGGTATTGGTATTTGGCAGACAGCTTCTTTTCTCTCTGGCCCCATAATTCTTTGACCTTCAGAGATATGGAATCCCAGATATTTGACAGTTGGCAAACACAACTGAGCCTTCTTTCTAGACACCTTGTATCCTGCCTTCCAGAGAATGTGTAGTAGATCGTGCGTTGCTTGCTGACAGATTTCTTTTGTAACTGCTGCTATCAACAAGTCATCTACATATTGTAACAATACACACTCTCCTGGGATGGACTCGAAATCCAGTAGATCTTGACTTAGGGCTGAACCAAATAGGGTAGGTGAATTTTTAAACCCTTGGGGCAGTCTTGTCCAAGTCATTTGGCGTTTTGAGCCCGTTACAGCGTTCTCCCATTGGAAAGCGAAAATACATTGACTTTCTGCGGCAATTCGGAGGCAAAAGAAGGCATCTTTGAGGTCTAAGACTGTAAAGTAGGTAGCCCCGCCCGGAATTAAAGCAAGCAGGTTATATGGATTGGGTACAACTGGATGTATACTAACAACCGCATCATTGACTGCTCTCAAGTCCTGCACAGGTCGATACTCATCTGTACCGGGCTTTTGAACAGGCAGCAATGGGGTGTTCCAGGGGGAAGTACAGAATTTTAGGATACCATACCGTATGAACTTATCCAGATAGGATTGGATGTTCTTCTTAGCCTTCTGCGGGATGTGGTATTGTCTTAGGCTCACTGGATAAACCCCAAGTTTTAGTTCAATTTTTATAGGTGGAATATTGCGGGCCAGTCCTGGTGGGTTGTTCTCTGCCCAAACTCCTGGTATGTTAAATAATGTCTCATCACTCCTAGGGTTTTGGCTAGTCAACGCTGTATAAAGTCGCCACTCTTCTTCCTTTGGTACGGATAATGTCATGATACCTGAAGGTCCATTAAACTTTAAGGATGTTGTTCCATTTGGTAGGAACGTAATCTGCGCTTGTAATTTTGATAGCATATCACGTCCCAGCAATTGGACTGGACATTCAGGCATATAAAGGAATTGATGTTTTACTACGTGGCCTCCCAATGTACAGAGTCGACTTTTAAGAACCGGTTTTTCAGCACTTCTTCCAGTTGCTCCTATCACAGTAATAGTCCTTCCAGATGGAGGAGCAACTAGATTAGTCACCACTGAATGTTCAGCACCAGTGTCGATCATGAACGCACTCCTTTTTCCCCCTATTGATACATCGACCATAGGCTCCGCTCGACCAAGGGGGATGGAGCCCGGTCGGTATCAATAGTCCTCCATGACCGTGTCAGCCAATCCTACAAAGTCCCTACCTTCTCTATCGCGGGACCTTTGCGCTGCTGGGATATATCTATCTTCCCTAACACTTCCTCTATTACCATTACTCCCTCCGGGGCCTCCTCTACCTCTCGCTCTGCCTCTAAAGTTTCCATAACCTATCCTAGGTCTGTCTTTCTCACACTGTTCTCTTCGAGGACACTCATTTCTCCAATGCCCTTCTTCCCTACAGTATGCGCACTGATTTCTACTTAGAGGTTCCTCATTCCATCTACTATCGCCTCTATCTGGGCCCCGTCTATCTACGCCTGCGATCGCTACCGCTAGCATGTCTGCCTTTCTACGCATCTTGCGCTCTTCCTCTTTCTTACTTTCTGTTTCCCTATTCATATAAACCTTATTCGCTACCTCCATTAGTTGGGTGATTGACATACCTGCAAACCCTTCTAACTTTTGTAGCTTGCGCTTAATATCTCCGTAAGCTTGGCTGACAAAGGCGGAGTTCACCATTCGGGAATTATCTGCGTCTTCCGGATTAAAGGGGGTATACAAGCGGTATGCCTCCAATAATCGGTCATAAAAGACACTGGGCGCTTCATCACTTTTCTGAATCACCTCAACTGTCTTCGACATGTTAATAGCTTTCTTTCCTCCGGCTTTCATGCCAGCAATTATAGCGTCTCTATAGGCTCTGAGTTGAACCATATCAGCACCATTTACATTCCAATCGGGATCGGTGTTGGGATAATGTGTTGCGGCCCATGCTGATGGATTGGCTTGGTTTAAAGTACGGGCTTTATCCTCTAGTGCTTTAATGGCCGCTTGATTAATTCTTGTCCTTTCCTCATTGTTGAATAAAGTCATTAATAACTGCTGGCAATCAGCCCATGTCGGGTTATGTGTCTGTACTATTGAGGTGAACAGATCAGTCATAGCTTGTGGTTTCTCAGTATACGAGGAATTGTGGGTCTTCCAATTTAAGAGATCGGTTGTCGTGAATGGGACATATACAAAGACTGGGTCAGCATGTGCCATTTGGCCTGCGGCATCGATATAGGCTGACCCAGGATTCAGACGAAGAGGCATCTGATAGTGTTTTAATTGTTGGGCACCGGTCAACTGTCGGGTCTGTATGGGGCTACGTGGAGGGGCGTCAGTCATAGGTTCCAGTCGGGGAGAAATAGGGTATGGGGATGTGGGAGCTTGGTTTTGGGAAAAGGTTGTAAATAAAACACTTCGAGCCGAGCTAGATGAAGCTTGACCGGAAGTCTGAAGTGGCGCCAAATCAGGATATTCGTTTTTAATGGGGGTTGGTTCTGATTCCGGAAGGGGAGATTTAGTACGAGGGGGGGTGGATCCTGTACTGGAGGAGGAAGCGGAAGTGGATGGGGGTAATGAGGGGAGGGTTGCAGGACTTCCTGCATTTGCGTCACTTCCTCTTAACGGAAAGTAAGGGGGCGGCAAAGGGATCTCGGACTCAGGGGGCGTGTCCAAAATGGGCCTAACACCAGTCCTAGTGGATGAACAAGTCCTAGCTACCATGAGGCGACACTGCTCCTCGTGGCATGTCTGGAGCCATTTTGGCGAGTCATTTACGGCCTGTCTCCAACAATCAATATAAGGAAACTGGCCGTAAAGTTCAGGCCTACCTGATACAGCCACGTGTAAGCGCTGTACCAGAGTTGGATCCAAACTGCCACGTGGCGGCCATGCCGCAACCAAAGTAGGCCACTCCCTAGTACACAAAGTGACCAAACGTACAGGAGACATTTTAACCCCAAAATCACAAGTTTTGAATCCCTTTTTAAAATTCTTCACCATACAACCTAAGGGATCCGGAATCGTTGACTGCGACGCACCCATACTTAGCAATGGAACGTCGTCGACAACGAATACTATACACGCGTACTATTCAACAGTCACACCCGTTTCCTCTGGCAACAGCACCACGTGGTACGGTTACCAAGTGAAACGTACACAATAACACAATAAACACTCAGGGAATTCCCGTACACACACAGCTGTTACACCAGTCACTAGATAATCAATATTATGCCCTTTGGCGTAACTATGCAGTCACCCACGCTATAATTCTCTATATACGAATTACCCGTCTATAACACACCCCAGTAACATCGTCTTTTACATATAGCGGTTACAGTACGGTTAGCATAGGTCAAAGCACAAGTTAAGGTCACAATACAATTATTAGTGGTTATGGTGTTAAACATGCAATGGACGACAATGATTAGTACTTATATACAGTGTCAGTAAATATACAGGGTTATGGTACCGTGCACTATAATACAGCAACACACTATTAACACTCTCGCTAGACGGCTGAGCTCGCGCTATCTAACAAGATATACACTTTACTAAACAATCTTTATCACATTTACAATTCCCAACTAAACTATTGGCCGGTACCTTGAATGGACTACCTAAAAACAATCTACATATGTTTTGGTTAGCCACACTGCCCAATCACCATATATAGCGAGCTAGAGGACCGAATTTACACAGACGCCTCTTAGTCGCACTATCAAAAGTCTAGTGGGTTCCAAATTTACACGCCTTCCCACTTAGCCCAGATAGGTTGAGAGCTAGCGAACCGAATTTACACAGACGCCGCTTAGTCTCCCGGTCCCTCCGACCTAGCGAACAAAATATACACCCTAGAACGCTAGTCTAGACAAGACACCGGTGTCCGGCTAGGGCTATTTACACCAGAGCCCCGCCTGACTAACAGAATCAAACGGTCTGACTAAAGAGCGTTCGATCGAGCGGTGCGCCTTCGCTCCTTCCCTCCGACAGAGGGGGCAGATACACAGATTCAAACCCCTTTGGGCCTACCGCACAATCGGTATACCCCTAGTGGGTCCTGCCGTCTAAAACAGCAGTTGTCTTACCTCCTCGTTCCTGAACCTGAGTTCACACTCATCGACGGGGACACCCCAGCACTTCTCACGTAGAGGCCGATGATCTCCTGGACAACAGACCAGTGGCGCCGAGACGAAGGGAGGTCCACGCAGAAGTTCAGGGGTGCAGCCGTAGAGAACGTGGGCAAAGATAGACCGTCTCACGCCTCTGCCTCTCAGCTACCGTTGAACGATGAGCTTCCCGGCCAATGCACCAAATGATACCGGAGAAACTGACGGAAGCGAAGCACAGAGAGATGGACACAGGTTTCTTCAGGAAGGAAGAGATTCTTTATTGGATCACCGATCGGGACTCAGAGGGACTAGCGTCACCAAAATACAGCAAGTTCTGAGCCCCGGACAATAGTGCAGGCTCCTTATATAGGCACATAACTCCTCCCATATTAAGCTCCACCCGCACATTCTCTTAACCAATCAACACAAATAAGAATTAACTTCCTGCTTGACCGCATGGCTTGTCCAGCACAATGGAGGAGGGGGAATACTACATCCTGTATTCTTGCACATGCTCCGTACACTACTGATCGTATCTTGCCTCGTGCAACCAACTGATCGATACGTCAGCATATGCACGTACACATGCCACGTGGTAATCTCGGCCTACTAAATTTATTTTTACCGAGATTCCACCGCAGAACCTCCCACAGACTGTAATAAGGGGGCACAGGAACCTCCCACAGACTGTAATAAGGGGGCACAGGATCCACACACAGACTGTAATAAGGGGGCACAGGATCCTCCCACAGACTGTAATAAGGGGGCACAGGATCCCCACACAGACTGTAATAAGGGGGTACAGGAACCCCACACAGACTGTAATAAGGGGGTACAGGAACCCCACAGACTGTAATAAGGGGGTACAGGAACCTCCCACAGACTGTAATAAGGGGGTACAGGATCCCCACAGACTGTAATAAGGGGGTACAGGAACCTCCCACAGACTGTAATAAGGGGGTACAGGAGCCTACCACAGACTGTAATAAGGTGGCACAGGAACCTCCCACAGACTGTAATAAGGGGGCACAGGATCCTCCCACAGACTGTAATAAGGGGGCACAGGATCCCCCACACAGACTGTAATAAGGGGCACAGGAACCTCCCACAGACTGTAATAAGGGGGCACAGGATCCTCCCACAGACTGTAATAAGGGGGCACAGGAACCTACCACAGACTGTAATAAGGTGGCACAGGAACCTCCCACAGACTGTAATAAGGGGGCACAGGATCCTCCCACAGACTGTAATAAGGGGGCACAGGATCCCCCACACAGACTGTAATAAGGGGCACAGGAACCTCCCACAGACTGTAATAAGGGGGCACAGGATCCTCCCACAGACTGTAATAAGGGGGCACAGGATCCCCCACACAGACTGTAATAAGGGGGCACAGGAACCTCCCACAGACTGTAATAAGGGGGCACAGGATCCCCACACAGACTGTAATAAGGGGGCACAGGAACCTCCCACAGACTGTAATAAGGGGGTACAGGATCCTCCCACAGACTGTAATAAGGGGGCACAGGGTGCCACACACAGACTGTAATAAGGGGGCACAGGAACCTCCCACAGACTGTAATAAGGGGGCACAGGATCCCCACACAGACTGTAATAAGGGGGCACAGGATCCTCCCACAGACTGTAATAAGGGGGCACAGGGTCCCACACACAGACTGTAATAAGGGGGCACAGGAACCTCCCACAGACTGTAATAAGGGGGCACAGGATCCCCACACAGACTGTAATAAGAGGGCACAGGAACCTCCCACAGACTGTAATACGGGGGCACAGGAACCTCCCACAGACTGTAATAAGGGGGCACAGGATCCCCACACAGACTGTAATAAGGGGGCACAGGATCCCCACACAGACTGTAATAAGGGGGCACAGGAACCTCCCACAGACTGTAATAAGGGGGTACAGGAACCTCCCACAGTCTGTAATAAGGGGGTACAGGAACCTACCACAGACTGTAATAAGGTGGCACAGGAACCTCCCACAGACTGTAATAAGGGGGCACAGGAACCTCCCACAGACTGTAATAAGGGGGCACAGGAACCTCCCACAGACTGTAATAAGGGGGCACAGGATCCACACACAGACTGTAATAAGGGGGCACAGGATCCTCCCACAGACTGTAATAAGGGGGCACAGGATCCCCACACAGACTGTAATAAGGGGGTACAGGAACCCCACACAGACTGTAATAAGGGGGTACAGGAACCCCACAGACTGTAATAAGGGGGTACAGGAACCTCCCACAGACTGTAATAAGGGGGTACAGGATCCCACAGACTGTAATAAGGGGGTACAGGAACCTCCCACAGACTGTAATAAGGGGGTACAGGAACCTACCACAGACTGTAATAAGGTGGCACAGGAACCTCCCACAGACTGTAATAAGGGGGCACAGGATCCTCCCACAGACTGTAATAAGGGGGCACAGGATCCCCCACACAGACTGTAATAAGGGGCACAGGAACCTCCCACAGACTGTAATAAGGGGGCACAGGATCCTCCCACAGACTGTAATAAGGGGGCACAGGAACCTACCACAGACTGTAATAAGGTGGCACAGGAACCTCCCACAGACTGTAATAAGGGGGCACAGGATCCCCCACACAGACTGTAATAAGGGGCACAGGAACCTCCCACAGACTGTAATAAGGGGGCACAGGATCCTCCCACAGACTGTAATAAGGGGGCACAGGATCCCCCACACAGACTGTAATAAGGGGGCACAGGAACCTCCCACAGACTGTAATAAGGGGGCACAGGATCCCCACACAGACTGTAATAAGGGGGCACAGGAACCTCCCACAGACTGTAATAAGGGGGTACAGGAACCTCCCACAGACTGTAATAAGGGGGCACAGGATCCCCACACAGACTGTAATAAGGGGGCACAGGATCCTCCCACAGACTGTAATAAGGGGGTACAGGATCCCCCACACAGACTGTAATAAGGGGGCACAGGATCCCCACACAGACTGTAATAAGGGGGCACAGGAACCTCCCACAGACTGTAATAAGGGGGTACAGGAACCTCTTATTACAGTCTGTGGGAGGATCCTGTGCCCCCTTATTACAGTCTGTATGGGGATCCTGTGCCCCCTTATTACAGTCTGTGTGGGGATCCTGTGCCCCCTTATTACAGTCTGTGGGAGGTTCCTGTGCCCCCTTATTACAGTCTGTGGGAGGTTCCTGTGCCCCCTTATTACAGTCTGTATGGGGATCCTGTGCCCCCTTATTACAGTCTGTGCACAGGAACCTCCCACAGACTGTAATAAGGGGGCACAGGAACCTCCCACAGACTGTAATAAGGGGGCACAGGATCCTCCCACAGACTGTAATAAGGGGGCACAGGAACGTCCCACAGACTGTAATAAGGGGGCACAGGATCCCCACACAGACTGTAATAAGGGGGCACAGGAGCCTCCCACAGACATTAATACGGGGCACACAATCCCCACACAGACTGTAATAAGGGGGCACAGGAACTGTGGTGGAATCTCGGTAAAAATAAATTTAGTAGGCCGAGATTACCACGTGGCATGTGTACGTGCATATGCTGACGTATCGATCAGTTGGTTGCACGTGGCAAGATACGATCAGTAGTGTACGGAGCATGTGCGAGAATACAGGATGTAGTATTCCCCTCCTCCATTGTGCTGGACAGGCCATGCGGTCAAACAGGAAGTTAATTCTTATTTGTATTGATTGGTCAAGAGAATGTGCGGGTGGAGCTTAATATGGGAGGAGTTATGTGCCTATATAGGGAGCCTGCACTATTGTCCGGGGCTCAGAACTTGTTGTATTTTGGTGACATTAGTCCCTCTGAGTCCCGATCGGTGAACCGAATAAAGAATCTCTTCCTTCCTGAAGAAACCTGTGTCCATCTCTCTGTGCTTGGCTTCCGTCAGTTTCTCCGGTATCAGAACCTCCCACAGACTGTATTAAGGGGTACAGGATCCCCACACAGACTGTAATAAGGGGGCACAGGAACCTCCCACAGACTGTAATAAGGGGGCACAGGATCCTCCCACAGACTGTAATAAGGGGGCCCAGGAACCTCCCACAGACTGTAATAGGGGGGCACAGGATACTCCCACAGACTGTAATAAGGGGGCACAGGATCCCCATACAGACTGTAATAAGGGGGCACAGGAACCTCCCACAGACTGTAATAAGGGGGCACAGGATCCTCCCACAGACTGTAATAAGGGGGCACAGGATCCCCATACAGACTGTAATCTGGGGGCACAGGATCCTCCCACAGTCTGTAATAAAGTGGCACAGGATCCCCACACAGACTGTAATAATGGGGCACAGGATCCTCCCACAGACTGTAATAAGGGGGCACAGGATCCCCATACAGACTGTAGTAAGGGGGCACAGGATCCTCCCACAGACTGTAATACGGGGGCACAGGATCCCCATACAGACTGTAATAAGGGGGCACTGGATCATATACTGTAACTATACCCCCATTATTTCTGCCTAGATTAGGTCTTTTTAGATATAACTATTACATTCTGTTAGATTTGACATTGCTGTTTAGTGTATGAGTGAGCTGGATTTTGTATGTTGTATGCTGGCAAAACATCAGGTAAGACGCAGTCCTCTACAACGGGAGTGCTGGCGGCTACCTACACTTGCACTAGAGAGTATGAGGGACACTAACAGTCTAACAAAGTGGGGTTGAGTGATACACAAAACAATAACATCTCTGTGTCTGTGTATCACCTGGCCTCCCCCTGAGAAAGATGCTTTAATTGTGATTGGGGGCCGTAATGTTGCAGATAACCAGCAGAGCTTATATGGTAAAAGAGAAAGTCTCTCCCAGGGCTTTTTCCTAATTTCTCTGTCTGTCAAGGTTATTTACTAAGATGAGAATTGCTGGGATTTTATAGTGAATTCAAAGTGAATTACGAAACGTAGGTCAAAACACCAAATTAGAAAACGTCTCCAAGTGAATTCAGTTTTTAGTTTGGCGATCTTAAATTAAGTTTGAAATTCCAGACAATTCTCCCTTTATTGAACGGCCTGTGAACATGTGATGCCCTCGCTCCAGGTTACAGAACTCGCAGTCTCTGGAGAAAGGTCGCACATGCGCCAGTGGCTAAAGCAGATCCAATGTTTACAAAAAATAATAAAATATGTTTTAATATATAGATTGATTATATGCGTTATTAATATTCATAATTACAGATTTTGTTTGTAAGAAGTGAAATATTTGGGGTTGATTCTGTTGCAGCCAATTTCTAAATAAAAACTGAAGGTATTAGTATGAAAGGCTGGTCCTGTCTGTTTTATTCAGTACGATTTTACTATAAAGGTCGGAGCTGCTCCCACGCCACATGCGCGTCAAGCAATGACGATATTGACCTGTCACTCAACTGACTGGCTCATCGCGAATGCATTGACTGAACTTTAATAGCATATTGACAAGCCGGGATCCCTGTGTGATTTATATGGAGTTTATTGAATAAAACATTGAACATTTCCAATAATATGTGCTAACCATTTATTTTCCATTAAATTTATTCTAAAGATTTAGTAAATGACAGCATAATCTAGTTCAAACAAGGCATAGTCTGGGCAGACATTACAAATGCTCGAAACATTGATTAAAGGGTTACTCTAAAGGGTGTGGGGTGGGGGGGCGCTTTCCTATGTAAAATGCCCTGTTGGGCACTATGGAAAATGTTACTGTAAAGAGATGGGCAATATGTCTGGCACCGCAAACAACAAATGCTAAATGTGAATCCAAAATATGTAAAAAAGACAAAATGTTAGCAGTTAATCAATCACTCATTTTCACCAATAATACAAAGTAATATACAAACGAAAAAAGTCGACAGAGCCTTTGTGTAACTGAACTGTGAATATGTGATACATGCGCCAAATGAATTCTTTTTAAATGTGACATATGTGACGAAAAGAAACATAATAACTCTCGTAGTGCAATAAAGCTTATGTACAAAATAAATATGTAAAACACTTTAAATCCGATCACATTGTCTGGCTCAAGTATTTCAGCATAGGTGTGGTTTAGGTGATCTGCAGTGGAGATTTCAGCAGATGGAGCCTCCAAAATAGATCAAATGAAGGCACCAACAATAATAGTTGAATTTATTTATTTAACCCCTTAAGGACGAGTGACGGACGAGGTCCGTCACTCAGGGGAATGCGTTAATGACGAGTGACGGACCTCGTCCGTCACGCGTTAAAATTAACGCCGCGATCGCGCAGTGCCGGCGATCGCGGGGTTAATGCTGTTGCTGGGTCCCTCCGAGTCAGGGGCAGACCTGCAGCAGCAAATCCGGATATCCCAGCACATGTGATCGCTGTGACAGCCAGTCACAGGGGTCACAATACTGCTGGGATATCTGATCCGCCTCCCTCCACCTCGTGTGGGTTTGTGAAGTGGAGAGAGACGGATCGGTGCAACATTGTGTCCCAGAAGAATAGTCAAAGGTTTTAATAAGTTCCCAATCCCTTTCCCCTGTATAAAAAAAAAAATTAACCCTTTCCCTGCTGTTTGATCACTGCTAGCAGTGATCAATATACAGGTCACAGTACTTTACTGTGATATTTTTTTTTTTTACTTTCAAGGGTTAAGTTTTTTTTTTTTTTTTTTAACCCTGCGGGGTTAAATTTTATTATTTGATTTTATTAGTGTATGATTTAGTTACTTGGGTGGGTGGAATTTAGTGGGAATTAGGGAATAAAAAAAAAAAAATTTAATTTTTTTTTTATTTAGTTAAAGTTTTGTTAGCTTTGTTAACTGTATTTAACAATGTTCAGGAAGTATAGTGCAGAGGAGGCTTATGCCCTGTTAGCGGCCGACTCAGAGGCGACAGACACTGCCTCAGAGAGTGACGCAGGGGACGCAGGGGACTATGTGCCAGATACTGCAGGACCATCCGGGGAAATCTCCGATTCCCCTAATGCTGAACATGGCGCAGATGACTGGGTACCCCCTAATAATTTTTCCCCAGACATCTCAGTGTTTACAGCCAATCCTGGCATACAGGCTGACCTGTCTGGCTATAGTGCGCTGGATGTTATGCAGCTGTTCTTGGGGGATGAGATTTTTGGGGAGATAGTCACCCAGACTAATCTCTATGCGGAGCAATATCTGGCACGCAATCCAGACTCTCTTATCTCCAGGAAAGAGAGATGGAACCCAACCACTGTGCCAGAATTTAAACAATTCTGGGCACTGACCATGTTAATGGGGTTAATTAAAAAGCCCGCAATTAGGATGTATTGGTCCAAACATCCTATTTGCAATACCCCCATTTTTGCCGAGACAATGCCGAGGGAAAGATATGAAGACATACTGCGGTTTATGCACTTTAGTGATAATAGCAAGTGCCCCCCCAAAAGGTGATCCGCAGTATGATCTTCTATATAAAATCCGCCCTTTAATTGCCCACTTTAACCATAAATTTGCCACTATATATACCCCCAATAAAAACATTTCCATTGATGAGTCCCTGATGAAGTTCAAGGGAAGACTGGGATTTAAACAATATATCCCATCCAAAATATCCCGATATGGGATCAAATTGTATAAGCTGTGTGAAAGTGGCAGTGGCTACGTATACACCTTCCGTGTATACGAAGGAAGGGATAGCCACCTTGATCCCCCAGGTTGCCCAGATATAGTAGGGACAAGTGGGAAAATTGTCTGGGACTTAATAATGCCCTTACTTAACTACGGTTATCACCTGTACATCGATAACTTTTATAACAGCATCCCACTCTTACAAATGTTATACTGCTTCGAGACCGTGGCCTGTGGCACTATTCGAAAGACTCGCACAGGCTTCCCAAAGGCTCTGGCAAACAAAAAAATGAAAAGGGGGGAAACAGCAGCTCTCTGCCAGAATGAACTGCTGGCACTCAAATACAGGGACAAAAAGGATGTTTTCATCTTAACCACCATTCATGGTGAAAACACTCAGAGGGTCGCAGTTCGTGGCAGAGAGGAATGCAAACGAGTGCCAGTCTGCATACGGCAATATAATCGGCATATGGGGGGCGTTGACCTGTCCGATCAACTGATGCAGCCATATTTGATCATGAGAAAGACCAGGGCATGGTATAAAAAAGTGGGCATATACCTGATGCAGATGGCAATACACAATGCATTTGTCATTTTCAAAAAGGCAAATGCTGGGCTGAATATATCCTTTCTTTCGTTCCAGTTTAACCTCATTACTGGGCTACTTGAGTGCCACACAAGGAGACCATCAGTGGAGCCTAGCAGAAGAATGGAGGCAGGTCACTTCTGCTTTAAGATTCCACCAACCCCTAAAAAACAAAACCCCCAGAAAAGGTGCAGGGTGTGTTACAAGAGGGGCGTAAGAGTTGAGACCAGCTATTACTGCCCAGATTGCCCCTCTCAGCCCGGCCTATGCATTGGCCACTGTTTTACATTTTTTCACACCCAAGCCGAATAAGTAGACCAGTTTTGGGATGTGATTTTTTTTTAGTTATCTGTCTGATTGGTAACCGAATCTTGGCTTTGTCTCCCGCTTACCCTGTCTTCTCTGATCCTTGACCTCGGCTTGTCCTATCGTTGTTCCGTTTCTCTTTACTCCTTTGACCTCGGCTTGTACCTTGACAATTCTCTGCTTGTATAGCCCGGCCATTCTAAGGACCGGTATTACAAGTTTCTCTCTGTGTTCTCTCTCTTTGTGGTCTGTCTGTGTTTTGGTTTCGGAATCCATGACAGCTTTGCCCGGGATGCAGTTTACCCCAACTATTCCCCCTTTTCACAGCAAATAGTATGCACTTGTTCATAATTTGAATTGATGAGCTGCCTATACTTAAAAATATATGTGGCCTTTGAGAGGCAATTTGCAGTCCTGAGCTGCTACAATGAGACTTGGGCCCAGCATCCACTTTTGAAAATTATGGAAGTGGTGTTTCTCCAATGTGCCCCTTCAACATCCACATAACCCTGAGAAAGGTACACATTGGGTTATCGTTGCACTAACATGACATAGCTGAGCAACATATTAGGTGTTACACTGCCTTAGCACACATAAGGATAGCAAAATATACAGTAACATCTCCAAGTGTGTGTCAAAAAGGCAGAAACAATGCTAATTGCAACTAGACTTGGTACAAACCAACAAAAAAATTATCCTACACTAAGGTTTAGAATATACCTTTTGAAATACCCTGAGGTATCTACTTTAAGACATGGTAGGCCTTTGTGGGGTAGTTTGAATTTAAAGCCTGCTAAGATGCTTGGAAATTGCACATAGACCAGCGTCAAAATTCAAAGTTCGGTAAAAACTGATATGACTTGGTCGCCAATGTGCCCCTTCAACATCCACATAACTCTGAAAAAGGTACACATGGGGTTATTGTATCACTAAGATGACATAGCTGAGCAACATGGTAGGTGTTATACTGCCGTAGCACACATAAGGATAGCAAAATATACAGTAACATCTCCAAGTGTGTGTCAAAAAGGCAGAAAAAATGCTAATTGCAACTAGACTTGGTACAAACTAACAAAAAAATTATCCTACACTAAGGTTTAGAATATACCTTTTGAAATACCCTGGGGTATCTACTTTAAGAAATGGTAGGCCTTTGTGGGATAGTTTGAATTTAAAACCTGCTAAGATGCTTTGAAATTGCACATAGGCCCAGCGTCAAAATTCAAAGTTCGGTTAAAAACTGAAATGGCTTGGTCTCCTATATGGCACTTTAGCTTCCCGAAATAGTGCCAAAGACATACAATGGGGGTGTCCTTTTACTCAGAAGACTTAGCTGAACATAATTTGGGGGGTTTGAACTTAGTGGCACATGTTAAAAATACAAAATGCCCAGCAAAAATGCAATCCATATGTAAAAAAACGCACAACATTCTTTTTTACCACATACTTTGGCATTTATTGGTGAAAAAATGGGGGCATGTTAAGGCACAATATGCACCTTATGAGATACCCTGGAGTGTCTACTTTTACAAATGGTAGGCCTTTGTGGGGTTTTTTTGAAAAGTCAAACTGTTATAATACCCCAAACGGAAGCATAGGCTCATTAAATCCATCTCTCAAAATTCTACTGTGAGTACTGCACAGGGCAGGTCTCCTATATGGCACTGTAGCTTCACGAAATAGTGCCAAAGACATACAATGGGGGTGTCATTTTACTCAGCAGATGTAACTGAACACAAAATAAAACTTTGTACAGATATAGCACACACCAACTTTACAAAATACACACAAGAAGTTCTTTGTTATAAGTTTGTGTGCCAAAAACTAAATAAAACACAATTTTACTCCAATATTTAGCAGAGGTTTGCGGTGAAATGGCTACGTAGAAAGTGTCAAAACAACCATAGGTAAATAGCCTGTGATGTGTTCTTTCTATAAATATATACTTTTGTGTGACAATTTTGTTTTATTTTATGGCTATTAAGCTTACAAGACAAACATACCAAATTCTAAAATCGCTCCATATTAAAAGTTTATTTTACTCCTTGTGCTTTGTGACCTGTAACTACCAAAAAAAACTTTAAATCCCAGACACATTATATATTCTGTAAATCAGGAAAACTAAATGAATTTATTTTTAATTACTTTCCTTAACCTGCACTAATTATGAACACATTATTATTGCAAAAACTGTAAAAAAAAACACCAAAAAAATATTTTTTTTGCATATTTATGTATTTTTTTTTATAATAAATAACCATTTATATATATGTGTGTTACATCAAATTAAAGCCCTTTCTGTCCTTTAAAAAACGATATATAATATGTGTCGGTGCAATAAATTAGTAAAATGCAAATTGCAGTTGAACGCAAACAGCAAAAAATTCAAAAAATGCCGTTGTCATAAAGTGAAAGACAAGCTTCCGAAGCTCTGTCCTTAAGGGGTTAACATAGGAGTTCTCACATGTGAGTAGAGTGCCACACTGCCAGTCCCACCAGTGAGGGTGCACAACCAGTGGCGTACACATGACCTATGGGGCCCCGGTGCAAAAATTGATCCGTGGGCCCCCCCTGCACGCTTTCTCTGCGCAGGCCGGGTCCGCAACACATGGCGGCAGGCACCTGGTCACAGGGGTTGCAGGGTTGCGACCCCTGCGACCGCGGTATGTACACCAGTGCATGCAGATGCACACACACTTAAAGGACCACTACAGACACCCAGATCACATCAGCTCAATGAAGTGGTCTGGGTGTCAGGTCCCTCTAGTTTTAACCCTGCAGCTAAAAGCATAGCAGTTTCAGAGAAACTGCTATGTTTCACTGAGGGTTAATCCAGCCTCTAGCAGCTGTCTCACTGACAGCCGCTAGAGGAGCTTCCGCGATTCTAAGACACTGAACGTCCATAGGAAAGCATTGAGTAATGCTTTCCTATGGGTGGTTTGAATGCGCGCACGGCTCTTGCCGTGCATGCGCATTCGGAGCTGAGCGGCGGAGGGATCCCCAGCGCCAAGGGAGTCCGGCGCTGGAGAAAGGTGAGTGCTGAAGACACACACACACTCTCACGAACAGACGCATACACACTAGCTAACAGACACACACATTTACTGACAGAGACACACTCAGCGACAGACATACATACACACTCACTTACAAAACATACACTCTCACTGACAAACACACACTCACTAACATCAAACAGACTCACTAACACAAACACACTCAGTAACAGACACACACAGTAACACACTCACTGACACTCACTAGCAGACACACACTCACTGACACTAACACTAACACACACACACTAACACTCACAGTAACACTCACAGTAACACTCACAGTAACACTAACACACACAGTAACACACACACTAACACTCACAGTAACAGTAACACACACAGTAACACTAACACACACACTAACACTCACAGTAACACACACACACACACTAACACATTTTTTTTTATTTAATCCCCCCAGCCTCCTTACCTTTTGGAGTGCTGAGGGGATTCCCTGGGGTCCAGTGGTGCTGCTGGGCTCCTGGGGGGCCGGTCACCCGGCGGGCAGTCAGGCTGGCGGGCGCGCGAGGGAGCACTCTCCCCCGAGTGCTTCCTCTTCAGCTCCCCCGCGCGCCGCGTACTGATACCGGCGCCGGAAGATGACGTCATCTTCCGGCTCCGGTATCAGTGCGGTGCGCGAGGGAGCTGAAGAGGAAGCACTCAGGGGAGAGTGCTCCCTCGCGCACCGGCCAGCCTGACTGCCCGCCGGGTGTAAGCAGGGCCAGCCTCGGGGGGCCCGGAGGTGGCCGGCTCCTGGGCCCCCCAGGAGAAGAGGCTGGCCCAGTGCGTACATACCGGGTCGCAGGGGCGGCCGGGCCCCCTGGTGGGCCGGGCCCGGTCGCAGCCGCGACCCCTGCGACCCTGGTATGTACGCCACTGTGCACAACGCATTTCAACTTTCCCGTCTTCCTCCGGTGGAAGGAGGCCGGAGTGACGGTGGAAGGGTTGAGCTAGCAAGAGCGCCTGCAAGGGGACGATTATCACGTCTGTCGGCAGCCTGCAGAATTGACATTAGGTGGTCATGATGTTTTTTCATTTCTCTGCATGCTCTCTCTATGCTGACTGCAATGTGCGAAGGACAGAGCTTATAACAATGGCTGCTTACGTGTTAAATATAGGCCTATATTAAAATATTAAAGTACTGGAAAGTGACAGTTCCTTTATACAAAAAAACTGACAATTTATCCTAAAATACCTTTTTTTAATTATTTTTCCAGTTTGGTTGTTTTGGACCATATTGTGCAATTCCCTTGCTAGTTTAACAAATAAAGTCTAATAGTTTAGAGCCAGGAGCTCTTTCGAAATCGTGTGGATATGTGTATAAATCATGGGAGAATTTGAGGGGGGATTAATTCACCATTCGTTGCAGCGCAGTATAAACAGCAACCGGCGTGATCGTTTAGATGATAACTTTATAATAAATTAAACCGTAACCACATAGCAAATTAATTATGATAACTCTTTGGTAAAATAAATAGCTTTCAGCAATAATAACCACAGAGTTACTTGATATTAAACAGGAATTACTGGAGTCTGGAGGGAGATTCCTAACTCTTCTCTAACTGCAGCATTGACCTGGGATGTGAAGCTTTATGGTTCCCGAAAGGAGATTAGATAATGTCAGGATCAAAATCTGGGGCTGCCCCCCACAAGTTATCATTCTGGGTGAAAGGATTTAGCTCATCTACACGACTGATCGCAAGTAGAGCAGGATGCCAATCACATCAGCGAGGGGGGAGATTGATCATCCAATCAGCACCAGACATGGGATCGGTATTACTGATTGATGGAAACAAACCCCAGAGCTGGAATCATACGAAACAAAACAAATCAATGATTGATATATAAAGTATCATCCATTCAGAAGGACGAGAGCATTCAGCCATCTGCTAAGTTTAAGATGGAAAAGGGTTAGAAGAATAAAAGAAATCACTGAATTTCCCACAGGGTTAATTACTTGAACAGTTTATTGTTAAAAAAAAAATGTAAAAATTTAGACCTAACTGTCCAGGTTACATAAGGAATGGAGAATTGCTTTTTTTGTGGCAATTCAGAAATTCAGGAATCACAAACAGACCGGGGATTATCCAATACAAGTGTTCCCTTAATATGCAATTGTTCTGGTGCGTTTCCTATTTATGTCTGTTTATTCCCTTATTTGCACCAAAACATTACTTACTGCATATACTGCATCTTTTTAATGTTCTGTTCCAATTTTTGTTTTTTTTTTGGTTCACAAATTTGTCGTTTCCATTGTATAAAAAGGATGTACAAAAGTGCGCCACAATATTAATCATTAGTCTAATTCTGTGAAGTAATCAAAAAAAGCAAAACAATCCAAAAGAGGAAAAGAAAGTGGAAGAAATAATGACTTCCTGAAATATCTAACAGGACAGACATGGTTTTCATTACATACTATATAAATATATATATTTGTCAGACACAATCAGTGCCCTGCCGTGTCTCAATAGCAGGGGTCCACCCTGGACTATCATACTATAACCCAGTGCCCCCCTGAACTGTTAACCACTTCCTTACCAACAGTATGAAAACGCGTGCTAACTTGTGTTTTCCACTATTCCAATTGTGGATTTCATCATAAATAAAAAACATTTCTCTATCTGTCCCTCTGCATTTTTGGAGAGAAAGGCTGCAAATGGCCGCCATACTGTCACAGGAATGGCGGAACTAATCTAGAGCGGTATCAACACTTATATGGCGTATAAAGAATGTATGTTTGGACCATGTTCAAACTGGGGGGTCTCAAATGCACTGGTATTGAGAGGGTGGCCCATCACTGAAGAGGGGGTGACAGAGTTATAAAAACTAGCAGAACGAGAGACATATTGGATCCGTAAACTACAATCTTTGTAACCTCAACGACTGAATGTAGGTATTAAATTGGTGTGATTTTTATAATGGGAGAAAGTAAAAAATCTGAAAATTAGTATGTTGGGTAATATTATTTTATGTTGTTTTATAAATAAAATTTTCTTGGTTTAATTTTGTATATATAGGTATATCTGACAGAGATATAGAATAATGTATCCCCAGGTTTTGATTAAAATGGTGTATAAAGAATGTATGAGGTTAAGACACAATATAAGTAAATGATGTGAATAGTAGCACACTTCATAGAAAATATATTTATTTCTGGCACTATTAGTGATTCATGGGTGAATTCCCCCCTTGAAAACACTCATTGGATATGCATTTCAGAGTAAGCTCTTTGATTTTTTGGGCTAATGTTTCTTCTAGATGAACTTTATTTTGTGACGAACACTAGTGGGCGATCGCCTATATACACAGAACGATTACGGACAATCCAGCGTGACACACACGGCCATGTTGGACGAGCCATACAGGAAGCGATCTCCTCCATTCTAGAAAATCCAGCGTGACAAGTACGGCCATGTTGGATGAGCCATACAGGAAGTGATCTCCTCCATTCTAGACAATCCAGCGTGATACGTATGGCCATGCTGGACGTGCCATACAGGAAGCGATCTCCTCCATTCTAGACAATCCAGCGTGACACGTACGGCCATGTTGGATGAGCCATACAGGAAGTGATCTCCTCCATTCCAGACAATCCAGCATGATAAGTATGGCCATGTTAGATGAGCCATACAGGATGTGATCTCCTCCATTCCAGACAATCCAGCGTGACACGCATGGCCATGCTGGACTAGCCATGCAGGAAGCGATCTCCTCCATTCCAGACAATCCAGCGTGACACGTACGGCAAGGTTGGACTAGCCATGCAGGAAGTGATCTCCTCCATTCTAGACAATCCAGCGTGACACGTATGGCCATGTTGGATGAGCCATGCAGGAAGTGATCTCCTCCATTCTAGACAATCCAGCGTGACACGTATGGCCATGTTGGATGAGCCATGCAGGAAGTTATCTCCTCCATTCTAGACAATCCAGCGTGACACATACGGCCATGTTGGATGAGCCATACAGGAAGTGATCTCCTCCATTCCAGACAATCCAGCATGATACGTATGGCCATGTTGGATAAGCCATACAGGAAGTGATCTCCTCCATTCCAGACAATCCAGCGTGACAAGCACGGCCATGTTGGACTAGCCATGCAGAAAGCAATCTCCTCCATTCCAGACAATCCAGCATGATACGTATGGCCATGTTAGACTAGCCATACAGGAAGTGATCTCCTCCATTCCAGACAATCCAGCATGATACATACGGCCATGTTGGATGAGCCATACAGGAAGCGATCTCCTCCATTCCAGACAATCCAGCGTGACACGTACGGCCATGTTGGACGAGCCATGCAGAAAGCGATCTCCTCCATTCCAGACAATCCAGCATGATACGTATGGCCATGTTGGACTAGCCATGCAGGATGCGATCTCCTCCATTCTAGACAATCCAGCATGACACATATGGCCATGTTGGATGAGCCCTACAGGATGCGATCTCCTCCATTCTAGACAATCCAGCGTGACACGTACGGCCATGTTGCACAAGCCATACAGGAAGCGATCTCCTCCATTCCAGACAATCCAACATGACACGTACGGCCATGTTGGACGAGCCATGCAGAAAGCGATCTCCTCCATTCCAGACAATCCAGCATGATACGTATGGCCATGTTGGACTAGCCATGCAGGATGCGATCTCCTCCATTCTAGACGATCCAGCATGACACGTACGGCCATGTTGGATGAGCCATACAGGTTGCGATCTCCTCAATTCTAGACAATCCAGCGTGACATGTACGGCCATGTTGGATGAGCCATACAGGAAGCGATCTCCTCCATTCCAGACAATCCAGCGTGACACGTACGGCCAGGTTGGATGAGCCATACAGGAAGTGATCTCCTCCACTCCAGACAATCCAGGAAGTGATCTCCTCCATTCTAGACAATCCAGCATGATACGTATGGCCATGTTGGACGAGCCATACAGGAAGCGATCTCCTCCATTCTAGACAATCCAGCGTGACACGTACGGCCATGTTGGATGAGCCATACAGGAAGTGATCTCCTCCATTCCAGACAATCCAGCATGATAAGTATGGCCATGTTAGATGAGCCATACAGGAAGCGATCTCCTCCATTCCAGACAATCCAGCATGACACGTTTGGCCATGTTGGATGAGCCATACAGGATGTGATCTCCTCCATTCCAGACAATCCAGCGTGACACGCACGGCCATGCTGGACTAGCCATGCAGGAAGCGATCTCCTCTATTCCAGACAATCCAGCGTGACACGTACGGCAAGGTTGGACTAGCCATGCAGGAAGTGATCTCCTCCATTCTAGACAATCCAGCGTGACACGTATGGCCATGTTGGATAAGCCATGCAGGAAGTGATCTCCTCCATTCTAGACAATCCAGCGTGACACGCACGACCATGTTGGACGACCCATACAGGAAGCGATCTCCTCCATTCCAGACAATCCAGCGTGACACGTACGGCCATGTTGGATGAGCCATACAGGAGGCGATCTCCTCCATTCCAGACAATCCAGCATGACACGTACGGCCATGTTGGATGAGCCATACAGGAAGTGATCTCCTCCATTCCAGACAATCCAGCATGATACGTATGGCCATGTTGGATGAGCCATACAGGAAGTGATCTCCTCCATTCCAGACAATCCAGCGTGACACGCACGGCCATGTTGGATGAGCCATACAGGAAGTGATCTCCTCCATTCCAGACAATCCAGCATGATACGTAAGGCCATGTTGGATGAGCCATACAGGAAGCGATCTCCTCCATTCCAGACAATCCAACGTGACACGTACGGCCATGTTGGATGAGCCATACAGGAAGCGATCTCCTCCATTCCAGACAATCCAGCGTGACAAGTATGGCCATGTTGGACGAGCCATGCAGAAAGCGATCTCCTCCATTCCAGACAATCCAGCATGATACATATGGCCATGTTGGACTAGCCATGCAGGATGCGATCTCCTCCATTCTGGACAATCCAGCATGACACATATGGCCATGTTGGATGAGCCATACAGGATGCGATCTCCTCCATTCTAGACAATCCAGCGTGACACGTACGGCCATGTTGGACAAGCCATACAGGAAGTGATCTCCTCCATTCCAGACAATCCAGCGTGACACGCACGGCCATGTTGGATGAGCCATACAGGAAGTGATCTCCTCCATTCCAGACAATCCAGCATGATACGTAAGGCCATGTTGGATGAGCCATACAGGAAGCGATCGCCTCCATTCCAGACAATCCAACGTGACACGTACGGCCATGTTGGATGAGCCATACAGGAAGCGATCTCCTCCATTCCAGACAATCCAGCGTGACAAGTACGGCCATGTTGGACGAGCCATGCAGAAAGCGATCCCCTCCATTCCAGACAATCCAGCATGATACGTATGGCCATGTTGGACTAGCCATGCAGGATGCGATCTCCTCCATTCTGGACAATCCAGCATGACACATATGGCCATGTTGGATGAGCCATACAGGATGCGATCTCCTCCATTGTAGACAATCCAGCGTGACACGTACGGCCATGTTGGACAAGCCATACAGGAAGCGATCTCCTCCATTCCAGACAATCCAGCGTGACACGTACGGCCAGGTTGGATGAGCCATACAGGATGCGATCTCCTCCATTACAGACAATCCAGCGTGACACGTACGGCCAGGTTGGATGAGCCATACAGGATGCGATCTCCTCCATTCTAGACAATCCAGCGTGACACGTACGGCCATGTTGGATGAGCCATACAGGATGCGATCGCCTCCATTCTAGACAATCCAGCGTGACACGTACGGCCATGTTGGATGAGCCATACAGGAAGTGATCTCCTCCATTCCAGACCATCCAGCATGATAAGTATGGCCATGTTGGATGGGCCATATAGGAAGCAATCTCCTCCATTCTAGACAATCCAGCATGACACGCACGGCCATGATGGACTAGCCATGCTGGAAGCGATCTCCTCCATTCCAGACAATCCAGCGTGACACGTACGGCCAGGTTGGACTAGCCATGCAGGAAGCGATCTCCTCCATTCCAGACAATCCAGCATGACACGTACGGCCAGGTTGGACTAGCCATGCAGGAAGTGATCTCCTCCATTCCAGACAATCCAGCATGAAACGTACAGCCATGTTGAATGAGCCATACAGGATGCGATCTCCTCCATTCCAGACAATCCAGCGTGACACGCACGGCCATGTTGGATGAGCCATACAGGAAGCGATCTCCTCCATTCCAGACAATCCAGCATGACACGCACGGCCATGTTGGACGAGCCATACAGGAAGTGATCTCCTCCATTCTAGACAATCCAGCGTGACACGCACGGCCATGTTGGATGAGCCATACAGGAAGCGATCTCCTCCATTCCAGAAAATATAGCATGACACGTACGGCCATGTTGGACGAGCCATGCAGAAAGCGATCTCCTCCATTCCAGACAATCCAGCATGATACGTATGGCCATGTTGGACTAGCCATGCAGGATGCGATCTCCTCCATTCTAGACAATCCAGCATGACACGTATGGCCATGTTGGATGAGCCATACAGGTTGCGATCTCCTCCATTCTAGACAATCCAGCGTGACACGTACGGCCATGTTGGATGAGCCATACAGGAAGCGATCTCCTCCATTCCAGACAATCCAGCGTGACACGTACGGCCAGGTTGGATGAGCCATACAGGAAGTGATCTCCTCCATTCCAGACAATCCAGCATGATACATATGGCCATGTTGGATGAGCCATACAGGATGCGATCTCCTCCATTACAGGCAATCTAGCGTGACACGTACGGCCATGTTGGATGAGCCATACAGGATGCGATCTCCTCCATTCTAGACAATCCAGCGTGACACTTATGGCCATGTTGGATGAGCCATACAGGAAGTGATCTCCTCCATTCCAGACAATCCAGCATGACACGTATGGCCATGTTGGATGAGCCATACAGGAAGTGATCTCTTCCATTCCAGACAATCCAGCGTGACACGTACGGCCAGGTTGGACTAGCCATGCAGGAAACGATCTCCTCCATTCCAGACAATCCAGCGTGACATGCACGGCCATGTTGGACAAGCAGTGCAGGAAGTGATCTCCTCCATTCTAGACAATCCAGCGTGACACGTACAGCCATGTTGGACAAGCCATACAGGAAGCGATCTCATTCCAGACAATCCAGCATGATACGTATGGCCATGTTGGACTAGCCATGCAGGAAGTGATTTCCTCCATTCCAGACAATCAGAAAGTGGCCACTGGAACACAAGAGCTCTTAACACAGGATGTGGTCATTGGAACGCAAGAGCCCATCTTCCGGAACGCAAGATCACCCGACAAAATTTAAATAAAGATCAAGTACAACTGTGAAAGGTAATCAATCGGTGATATGTTAGAATTACGGATCAGATGTGAGGAACCACCGAAGGACTAACCTGGGGAGAGGAAGGAAGAACACCCACTACACCACCAATGGAATTTTTGGGACTTACCCTATTTAAAGGCACTGGTGGAAGGGGGGATTTCAGGCTCTTTTACTGCATATTGTTTGCACTTTATTTTTATATTGGTCCCTCAGGAAGGTCCTTTATAGGAACGAAATGCGTAGGACCTCAAGTTTTTAATGATTTCATTTTTTATTCATGTTAAATAAAACCATCTTTCTTATTAGAATCCTGATTCCAGTTGCTTTTCTGGTACCTGGTTGGGAGTGGAGATCCTGAGGAGGTTATAGCCCCCCCACTTATTTCGGGGGACGCACACTTGATATTCCACATGCTCGCGAGTGTTATATGCAGCTGCGTGATTATTCATCTTTTATACAGTTTTACACTATGTATTATTTATTTTTTTAGGAGAATATCAGCTGTATCCCAAATGTTTTGTCTATATATTAATCTAGAGAGGGCCCTGGTGCAAGATATTTTTGCCCCCCTGTGGCAAAATTAGCCACTTTTTACTGTATTCTCATAAAAATGTGTATACCGCTTTAAGAACCAAGTGTATGTATGCTTAATGGGTTCCATGCAAACAATAGCGTTCGTATGCTGGCGGCATGAAAAACCACCAGGATTTTTGCAGATGTGCAGGAATACATCATGCTTCTGTCAGGGAATTTATATCGGCAGACATTTTGTGCTATGATAGAAATTAAAGTGTATATTGCCTAAATCATTCTGAACAGAGCAGACTCCATTTTGTTATTTTCAGCTAACAAAAGACACAAGATTTCTATCCCTTCTGTAAAACTAACCACGTTGCCAAAGCTAAAGGAATGCTTAGTATATACAAACCTGTTGATAAGAAATGAGAACGGGGGATGGACAGACTGCCTAAATGCTAATGGAATATAATTAATTCTAAACCCAGACATTTATGACAGAGAAGATTAAATAATTTAATTTTACTTTCGATATTGTATAACGTCCCATTGTAAGAGAAAGGTGAAACTTAGTTTACGAACTGTCATATTAGAAATTATAGCAGAATTGCCAGACACATAGTCTGAAGAAAGCCCAAAGAAACTATTTGAACTGACAGAAAACTTAAATTATAGATAACCATAAAGATAAGCTAAATGACGTCAAAATAGCCACCAGGAAAAGTTAACTCTTTCCTGGATAGGTATGTTTAGTGGGACGAGACTACCCTCTATAGACCAAATACTTAAATTGCTATCTGGAAGGTAACCACACCTCCAGTTTTCTATTGGTCTATCACCTAGTGAATTTTCCCTTAAAAAGTTAAGACAAAGGGAAGAGAGGGAGATGCAGAGGAATGCAAAGGAAGCAAAGAGGTGAGCAGTCGGGGGCAATGCAGAGAAATCCATGACAGATATCCACTCCAGGGCACTCAGAATTTCTTACACACCATCACACATCCATTCAGTTCCTGAGACTACCTACTAATCTGATGAAAATATCTACTCCACTGGTAATTATACTGGTTTCATTTAATTAATCTAATTTAATTAATTAAAATTTTCTAATAGCATGATATATGACTGGATAAATCACGATCAGATTTCGATATTTAGATATCTTAGTTACTTAAGAAGTACATAATTAAGCATTCTATTCTGCAGATAGAATTACGTCCAATAAAAATAACACAAAATAAAATAAATTTTAATGAATCTTTATATAGAACTTTGTTATATATAACAACATATGATGAATTGGCATCTATCCTATTGCTAAGCGGTATAAACTCATGGGACAGAAGCCTTTCTGATGTGAAAAAAAAAGAAAAGAAAAGAATAAATATGTATTAATGTGAATTATCACATGTTAGCATATCGTGATATTTATCCAGGTGTATTGATTTGCTCTAAAATAAGATAAAATATCTGTTTAGGCAAGTTAAGATTCTGCTTATAGAACATGGTAGATTACTCTTATTGGATGGTTCCAGGAAATGACTAATGAGCTGGTATAAATTGTATTTTATTTAAAATTACATGAGAATAGGTCTTAATTACCCAGGAGGTCTAGCCAGCATTGAAAGGGTTATTCTAACTGTCAGCTAAAGTTTTATGGCCTTAAGCTGCAAGCTCTGTGTGTGTGTGTAAGTTTCACTTTCGTTTCCCTGTGAAATACTATCATAAATCTTGTTTGACAATTGCTGTGTTAGCCATTGGGAGATGTTTTTACATTACCATATTGTATTGCATACTATGTTATACTGAATATTCATTGATTATTATCACGCATGTGACATATTATTATTATTTAAATTGTCACAATAAATTGTATCTATTTTTATAACAAATTGTGATTTTTATTTATATGGAATACATTTCACTTACACGATAACGATCTTTGGGATCTGAGAATTGAAATAGTGGGCAATTCTCAACTGTTTACTATTATTATCCCATAAATATCCCCACACTTCGGAGGACGCAGATGAACCAGCAAGCAGGAGAAAGAGCCACGACGTCTCGCCTGTTAACATTATTCCAGGGAAAGCTAAAATTCCCTACCAAGCTTTTAAGAGCTATTCAAAAGCGGATGGTGGGGTAGATGACTACCTGCAGGACTTCGAAATGTTGTGCCAACTACACAACATCAGTGAGGCATATCGGGTACTGCTACTAGCAGGGAGATTATCCAGTCGTGCAGCAGAGGCGTACCGGGCGGTGCCAGATGAGGACAACAGAGACTATAGCAAGGTGAAACAGGCCATTTTAGCCCGGTATGCGATTACCTCAGAGGCATACCGTTTAAACTTCCGGGACAATAAAAAGACCACAAAAGACACTCACGTGGAATAGGCACACCGCCTACAACGAGCTGCAAAGGGGTGGTTGGAAGCTACCCAAGTTAACACCATGGAGGACCTGTTCCAGTTAATGGTCATGGAACAGTTCTTTGAGGGGATACCGTCCCAACTACAGAATTGGGCCAGGGACCGAAAGCCACAATCCCTGCAAGGGGCAGCCAAGCTGGCGGACGAATACCTAGACACCCGGAGGGACCAGCGCACTCAAAACCAAACCATCTATAAACCTACACCGACGATACCCGCTGTGACCCCCACGATCCAGCCACGACCTGGGGTAAGCCAAAACACTTACACCCCCAGGTACCCTGCACGTTCCCCAATTCGGTGCCACACCTGCAACCAGCAAGGGCATATCCAGTGAGACTGTCCACGCAACCGACCCAGGCCCAGCTGGAATAATGCAGCACTCAGCAACCGAGCAGCCGTACACTGTGTGCAAGCAGAACCGTATAGAGCACCCGAAACCGTCACTCCCAGGGAAGAACCGCTGGGGATGCTGCATGAGGTAAACCCCATTCAAGCCGCCTCAGACAACCGGCAAGGACATCGACAGGAGGTACATATGGAAGGAAAAAAGGTGCAAGGACTTAACACTAGTCAGGAACCATCTGGTACCTAAGAACAATTTAACGGGAGACTGTGTTGCTGTACGGGTGGCAGGGGGAGCCATTTATATAGTACCTACTGCCAAAGTACATTGGAATTGGGGAGCGGGGCACGGGAATGTGGAGGTGGGGATGATGCAGGACCTACCCGCTGACACCATTTTGGGCAACGACCTGGGGGAGCTGACTTCAGCTTTTGTTCCTCAACCCACAGTACAGGAGGCGTATCCGGTTGTGACCCGGCAGCAGGCCCACACCACAGTCCCGCCTAACCACTCTGAGGCTCAGGTAAGCAATGTACCCCCCATGCCCAATGTCACGCCCTGGGCGTCCCCCCTAGAATTTGGTTCTGAAGTGGCCCTTGATGCCTCCCTGCAGATCTACAAAGATCGCATTAAGAGAAAGATCGCATTAAGAGAAAGATCGCCAGGAGTCAGGATACCAGAATATAGAGAAGTCAAATAAACAAAGCCAAAGTCAAAAACCAGGTAGAAAACTAATAACAGGAACGCGCTCTCGGACAACCACAAGGGAAACCACGACAGGGCACTGAGCAGGATGAGAACTGGGCCTAAATACCCCTCCTTTAGTTCTGATAGGCTGTAACCGACCTTTGACGCCAATCCGTGCTATAAAGTTCTACGTGCTATAAAGTTCTACGTGCGCTAAAACCCAGATCCTCGCATTCCTGGGTACCGCAGGGTACTACAGGAAATTTGTAGCTAACTACAGCACCCTAGCGAAACCTCTCACTGATTTAACCCGTAAAAACCTCCCCAAGATAATAGTATGGGCCCCAGAGTGTGAACAGGCGTTCCAACAGCTCAAGACGGCGCTCAGTAAATCACCTGTACTTTCTGCTCCTGATCCAACTAAACGTTTTCTCGTCCATACAGATGCTTCTATGTTTGTATTGGGAGCAGTACTGAGCCAAGTCGGAGCAGATGGTGGCGAGCACCTTGTGGCTTATCTAAGCCGGAAACTTTTGCCCAGGGAAGTGAGCTACGCGGCCATTGAAAAGGAGTGCCTGGCTGTGGTGTGGGCCCTCAAAAAGCTGCAACTCTATTTATTTGGACAACCGTTTACATTACTCACAGATCACAACCCGTTGGTGTGGCTGAACAGGGTGTCAGGAGACAATGCCAGGCTGTTGCGCTGGAGTTTGGCACTACAGCGTTTTGACTTTACAATCCACTACCGCCCTGGGAAACAAAATGGCAACGCTGACAGGTTGTCCAGACAAACAGACATTGAACCATGATCTGTGAGTACTCCTCCAGACATCCCCAAGCCAATCCGTTGGGATCAGACTGTGTATGCCGGCTTGGTTCTGGGGGAGCATTGTGGCAAAATTAGCCACTTTTTACTGTATTCTCATAAAAATATGCAGTACTGAAATCCACACTACCCTTAATCCATAAAGGATAGAGGCACAGTCGCAGGAGTTGCAGCTGCAACCGGCCCGTCACTCCAGGGGGCCTGGCCACACTGTCGACCATTGCGACTATGGTGCCCACCGGCGGCGCTTTAAGAGCATGACCGGTCCCCAGTAAAGATGTCCTCACAGCTTACACAGAGCCACGCGGGAGGAGAGCGCCGGGGAAGAATAGGAGGGAGTCAGAGTGGGAGCCATCCACTGGACCCCAGGGAAGTCACCCTCCTGCACCTAAAAGGTAGGAAACAGGAGGGTGACTAAAATGTTTAACAGTTTGTGTGTGTGTGTGTGTGTATATGTTTGTCTGCATGTGTGTCTGTATGTGTATCTCTTTGTCTGTATGTGTATCTCTTTGTCTGCATGTGGGTTTGTATGTGTATCTCTATGTCTGTGTATCTGTTTGTCTGCATGCGAGTCTGAATGTGTATCTCTATGTCTGTGTATCTGTTTGTCTGCATGTGGGTCTATTTGTGTATCTGTTTGTCTGTATGGGTTTCTGTTTGTCTGTATGGGTATCTGTGTGAATGTGTGTCAGTGTGTGCCCCTATGTATCTGTATGTGTGTCACTGTTTATATCTGTATGTGTGTCATTCTGTGTATCTGAATGTTTGTCATTAAGTGTGTCTGTGTATCTGCATGTGTGTCTATATGTGTATCTGTGTGTCTGTGTATCCACATGTGTGTCTGTATGTTCTGTGTGTCTGTATGTGTATCTGTTTGTCTGTATGTGTATCTGTTTGTCTGTATGTGTATCTGTTTGCATATGTGGTTTTCCTCTTCCAACGCTCATTCAGTGTCTCCTTTTCTTTTTTTGACAATCTTATTTTTATTGAAAGGTTTTAGTACAGTGGTTACAAGTAATAACGTGTACATTTAGGATAAGAAGATTGTTTACAGACATGCGTACTAAACAAGGGTAGAGACATCGGTGAAACATACAATGATCGCTTGGGTTACGGTAATGTATCAAAGCCTGCGTCCCTGTTAGTTTTCCTCCCCCTTTTTCCCCTCCCCCCCTCCCTTTTTGACAATCTTTATTTTTATTTTTATATTTAAGTAGTCGTACACGATCTTGTGTTTGTCACTTGCAAAGCCATTTGGTCAAAATGGTATGGTGAAACAAATAACTTCTCATGTGTACATTTCTAGACATGTCTAGCTAGCATTGTTGAAGTGCTATTGCTATGCCATTTATACATTGTGTAGCTATTCAATATCATTTTCTTCGAGGCTTGCTACTTTCTCCTGCACCGCTGGTTTTGAGAAATTATTGTATCTTTGTGTAAGTGCCGTATCTTGTTTTATGAGACTTTCTAATTCACATGCTTGATAGCTAGTCACCCGCCCCTCTTCTGTGTGGCCCTATTGTGCGCTACTGCAGTATGGGGTTACCTTTTGTTACTACGTGTTTCTCGGGGCCCAGGAGTGTGCATTTATGCTTCCCCTATGCTTACGTCGCATATTGTAGGGTAGTCCCTTGTCGTGGGATAGGGGTGAGTTGTCGTTCTCGGTTGTGGCTGTCTGTTCCTGTCCTCTATGCCAGGGGTACCCCTCCCCTCCTCCCCCCCCCCCCAGCATCCATGTCCAGTGTATTTCTTCCAGATTTGTCTTATCAGTTGTGTGGGCTATCGGATCCGTTTTGCCTCCCATCACCAGCCTATAGGTCTCCCTTGTGGTGTTAGTGTGTTTTGGGTTGACCGCTAATTTGTTTGTTTTGTGTTTCAGAAGCCTTTGGTTTTTCCCTCCGCCCTCTCTCCCGTGCAGGTTCCGTCAACCTGGTTCAACGTATAGGGGGAGAAGGGCAGAGAGGAGGGGGGGAGTGGACACAGAAGAGAGGAGAAGGAGAGAAAAGGAGAAGAAGAAGAAGAAGAAAAAAAAAAAAGAGAATGGTGGGTTCCCCCATCCCCCCGGGCCCGCCGCGCCTCCCCCCTGGCCGCACCCAGGGTCCGGCACCCTCACGTCCCGTTGCACGAGAGAAAATCCATCCACGGGGTCCATGTCTGCATGTATTTGTCTACCGTTCCTTTCATGGTCGCTGTGAGGGTCTCCATCCCGTGTATGTCCTCTACCTTGTCCATCCATTGTTGCATGGTTGGTGTCCGTGTAGTCCGCCAGTTGATTGGGATCAGTAATTTGGCTGCATTTAAAAGGTATTTCTTGAGTGTCTTTTTATATCTCGATATGGGCATCTCCGTGTGGTGGAGGAGCATCTGGAGCGGTCGAAGTTGGAGATCAGAGTCTAGGATGGCTTTGATCTGGGCATGGACTTGGCTCCAGAACGGGGCTATTTTTCTTCATGTCCACCATATATGGATGTCTGATCCAGTCTCCTCTCCGCATCTCCAGCAGGTGTTGGGTGCGTCCGAATTAATTCTGTGTATCCTCTCGCGCGTTCTGTACCACCCAGTCAGTAGCTTGTAATTAAGTTCCTGTTGTTTGGAGCTCATTGCGCTTTGGTGTGTTAGTATATGGATTTTCATCCACTGTGGTTCCGTGAAAGGGACGCTGGTGGCTTCCTCCCACTGTGCCATATATCTTGCCGGCCGGGTCGGACTGCAGCTTGGAGTAGTGCGTAGATCATAGAGATGCCTCTGGCTATGTGTGTTCTAGCTTGGCAGATTTCCTCGAACTGTGTGAGTGGTCTGTGGAACAGGCGCCTACCATTGTGTGACACGTAGTAAGCTTTAATCTGAAGGTAGCGTAGTCTTTCTATGCCCGTCGGGGTTCTGTCCAGTATTAGTTCCGGTAGCGGTTTCAGCTCATCATTTGTGCACCATTGTCGCATGTGTGGCTGATCCGTTCTCCCGAATGTCCCGATGTCCCACGGCGTGAGTCCTCCTGCGATTTCCGGGTTATAGGTGAGTGGAGTCAGTGGTCCGGGTGTCGTGGTTAGGGAGAATTTGGTGCTAATGAGGTTCCAGGTTCTCAGCGTCGCCCCGATAAATGGGTGAGTCTGGGTACGCGGGCTCCTCAGATGACCACTCAACCATATTGTCGCCGGTATATTCCCTTCCGCCTGAGCTCGCTCCATAAGTATCCATTTCTTGGACGTCCTTGGGACATGCCAGTCCACTCTGCGGAGCAGGAACGCTGCTCGATAGTAGGTCAGCAGGGAGGGAAGTCCCACTCCCCCTTGGGCCTTCGGTTGGTGTAGCAGCGTTCGTTTGAGTCTGGGGGCTCGGGACTGCCAGATAAAGCCGGAGATGGCTGTATCCATGTGTCAGAAGAATGTCGCGGGTATATTTATCGGTATGGTTTGGAAGAGGTATAGTACGCGCGGCAATAGGCTCATTTTAATTACGTTCATCCTTCCAAACCATAACATAAATTGTTAAAATTCTCCAAAACCTTAAAAAGAGTGCCTGTTCTTATGACTGACCTATTGGAGAAATTGGGTGATCCCAATTTAGAACATGACGACATTACCAATGTTTTTTCGACTAATCCACTTGCCAATAACGACACTGTAAATACTGACATTAATCTCTCATTTTTTGCCATCCAAAAACTATACCAGGAACAAATTAAAAGTTTCTGGGAACTTACGAGCCTAAAGCAATACTCACAACAAAAACTAGTACCTAGAGGCCTACGCCCTGACATTCTGCTACCGGATAATTAAAACTGAAGAACAGCTCGAAGAGTGGAATACAATTCTACTGAGCTGTTCTTTTCGGTTAATGGAATTCCTGATTAAATTAGAAACTACTATCTTTGACGATACAAATGTTAAATTACAAAATGACATTATAAAAATAAAAAACTTTAAATCTGACAATCTCTATATACCTATGGAAAACAAACTCCAGACTAACATCACTAGCTTTAGACAACATTTAAAAATTAAGAAACACCAGAAATTTCAACGAGACTTCAAGGATTTCAAAAACGGTGATATTTTCAGACAAAAAAGAAAATACAACAGAAGACCCAGTAACTATAGGGGATCATCCTCCGGGGAGACGGACTGGTCTGACCAAGATCAATCCTCTAGAACTAGATACAAATCACCAGCAAATAGAAGCACTGAACGCAATAAGGATCACAACACCCAATTCTATCAGAATAGAAGCATTCTTAGGAACCCAGATAAATCTGTTTCCTTCTTGGATATTCCGATTCCCTTGGAAACCAACAATCCAACAACCCAGTCCACTGCACAGTCAGCTACTTTTTTAGAGCAGGACCCCCCACGACAACAACGGGGGAGACTCAGGGACAGGGATCGGTGGGCGTACAAAACCCAGGGCCGAACACAAAGGACATAACTAACAATAGAATCATAAACTTATCAGACTATACACTGCTAACACGTCATATTACCCTTCTCAGTAAGGGACTTTCCTTTGTGCCAACCCCACTGTGCAGTAACTTCAACTGGTCGAAATACATTAATCTATTCGGTAGAAAACTCGCCCTAAACATCATGCACGCCAAACAGGACTTACAACAAGCAAATGACCTAGGTCTCTCCCTAAAGGACTACGAGCTCTCTAAAATTCTGACCAGCCTCCAGGAGGAACAGGATCCTCTTAGACCTCTAACCAATTTGAAACCACCCAGTTGCTTCACACCAAACTTCAAAGATACTCCTCATGTGGATCTTTTTGTTGAGATGTCCCTCAATCAGTTTGAAATGACACCCCACCATGCCCCCATGCCTAACAACCTAAGCTCGCAAGAACGCCTGGCATTAAAAGAACTCACATCACTTGAAAATATTGTCATTAAACCAGCAGACAAGGGGGGCAACATTGTTTTACAAAACAGACAAGATTATATCAATATGTGCATGACACACCTAAATGACACCCTATCCTACAGGACCCTCCCCTCTGACCCTACTACCAAATTTCTAACCGAGCTGGACACTATACTAACGGAAGCTAGGACATTGCAGGTTATTACATCGGATGAATTTAAATTTCTGATACCTCATAAACACCCAACAATCGCCACTTTCTACTGCTTACCTAAAGTGCACAAAGGCACCCGTCCACCACCAGGGAGACCGATAATATCGGGCAACAACTGTCTCACTGAACACCTTAGCCAGTACATGGAAAAAATCTTACACCCCATTGTACTTACGCTACCCTCGTACTTACAAGACACCAAAACCACGTTGCAACTTCTACAAAATATGACGGTCCCCCCCTATACCATGTTGGCCAGTTTGGATGTGGTCGCCCTATATACCAACATACCGCACCATATGGGCTTGAGAGCGTGTGAACACTTTCTGGAAAGGTGCGTGGTTTCGGCTCCGTCTAAGATGGCCGCGTGAGAGAAGAGCTCCGCTCACCTACACCCCCGATATAGCGATTTATAGCGGCAACTCAGCTTTCATGGGGCGCACTAAACGCCCTGAGCATCCCCAGACCCCAGGGAACCCCCAGCAAGGCCCCCTGGACGGTTTCTTACAGCCACAGCCCGGGGCGAGCGGCGACCCTGCAACACCCAAGATGGCGTTGGCCCCTGCACAAGGCCCAACACATGCTGCCCTGGAGAGGATCGAAAATACCCTCCGGGAGCTAACTGCTGCCATGGTCACTAAAACCGACCTACAAGCGGTGGCCACTAATCTGCAGGAAGCCTTGCGGACGGAGGTGGCTGGGCTCCGCGCCGAACTCACGACGCAAGCAGGCCGCATTACCGCACTGGAAGAAGCAGATGTGGCTATGACGGCCCGTATATCATCCACGGACACCGCGCTCGCTAGGCAAGGCGAGATGATCCTATCTATGCGCCGCCACCTCGAAGACGTGGATAACCGAGGTAGGCGATGTAACATCCGCGTGCGCGGTGTACCAGAAGCGGAGGGGACGGAGGAGGCTGCAGACACTCTCAGGGAGCTCTTCCACTCCATTATGCAAGTTACCCCACCACCACCAATCCTCTTTGAAAGAGCGCACAGGGCGCTGCGCCCCAGGAACGCAGAGGACGGCCCGAGGGACCTCATTTGCTGTGTGAGCTCTTTCCCGGTGAAGAACGCCATCATGCTTAAAGCCCGGGAACGAGCTTTTTGGCCCTTCAGAGGAGCCCAAGTTGCGCTCTTTAACGATCTGTCTCCTATCACCCTGGAGGCCAGGCGAGCACTCCGACCTATTACAACGACACTGCGGGAGCACAACGTGACTTACAAATGGGGCTTCCCCTTCGCCCTGATGGCACGACATCAGAACCGGTGGTTCACTTTGAGATGGCCTGAGGAAGTCCCGCGTTTTCTGGAGGAATTGGGCCTTCCGCCTCAGCCAGTCACCAACTGGATTTTGGGTCCGCTGGGGCCGCCACCGAGACCACAGAGAGAACCCAGACAACCCAGACAGCGATCGGCCGGAGCTTCCTATGCCCCCCGGACTGACAGACATAGAGATCCAACGTCCCCGGAGGAATAATCACGCTCCTCTGAACCTCCCATAGTACAACACCCACTACTCTAAGTGATGAAGCCCTGCTGCTGGACGATGACGACGGTTTCCGACCTGGTTATCTCTGGATGAGTGAGTTTCACACGACAGATTTTGAGGTACTGTGGGGCTCCCTCTTTTCCCTGACATCTTGGGAGGGGGGTTAATGGGACATATGGGTTCTTGACTGGGTCCTCTACCGCTGTGATCCCCGTAATTCATTGCCTTATGCTATGGCATCTCTGGCCCCATGATTTGTGCCGCTACCTGCATACATGCATGTTGAACCTTTGGGTGGGGGGATTGGGGGGGGAGGGGGGGTGATGCGGACTGCGCCCCCTGAAAGTCCTCTATGACCAACACGGGCTTACGGACTTGTGGGACACTGGCTCTTACCCGGTCTATGGGGTGGGTGTGGATTTGGGGTGGGGGGGTTGTGGGATGTATTTTATGCACTGTTTGCCGTTTTCCATAGAGGGTCGACTGTTGTTGTAATTAACTGTATATTACCGCAGGGTTTAGTATGTACAAGTGTCAAACTAGATGGCCTGCTCCGCACTCGCACCCTACTCCTGGGACATACATACCCATAACTCATTTGTGGGGGACCGGCTTGCGGCCCCTGCCTCGCTCCTTTCCCCCCCCACCCCCCTTCCCCCCTCCCCCCCCCCCTCCCTCCCCCCCCCCCCTCCCTCCCCCCCCCCCTCCTTCCCCTCCTTCCCCTTTCCGCCTGCCCTCCCCCCCCCCCCCCCGCTCCCCCGGCTCCCTTTCCGGGTGCGTGCGGCGGCCCCCAATCCCCCCCCCGCCCGGACACGCACATGGTTTTGCAGGTATATCGGACCCATTTGTTCGCCCTGGGGTGTATTTGCCCGTTGGCCCCTACCCGGGAGCGCCCATTCTCATGCGTGTGCATTCCCACCCCCCCGCTTGCCCCCCCTCTCTCTCTGACGCGGGACGAGCTGGGGGAGGGGAACCGTGGTGAGGAAGCGTACTTAAAAATGTTAACACTGTTTTAAGGTTTGTTAGAATTGTTTTGCTGTATTAAGTGTTACGTGGGTCACTACATGAGCACGTGGTTATTTTTTGGTGTTGCCTTCCATAGACTCATCCCCCCTCAGAGCCCGGGGATCTGACATATGTAAAATGTTTATCAGCCCACAATCTGATCGTTAGCAGTCCCGCAAGGGGTGGACCAATGGGATAGGTGGGGGGACCAGAAGGAGGGCCTCTATGCTGGGGCTGTACTTGGGGATACGGGATAGCTTTGGAACTTCCTGATTAGCCTGGACTCTTGTATTTATTGCCTAACCTGGTTAACGATTATTGTCCGTGGGCTCCTTCATCGCTCGCCCAATTGGCCATTCACACTGCCCACTAACTCTCCATACGGGGGATAGGTTGAGGCGGGTGCTGACTATCCTCTCGTGGGTACTCCTTTGAGCGGAGCCTGAACCGTGCTTCCACATAAATACACTCGTGCTAAAGGTGGTGTGGCCGCGCAACGGGTACTTTAATCTCCTGGGCTGGTACCGGGGTGAAGACCCATTGACGTCGGTTGCTGCACGAGACTACCCTCCTCCTCCTTGGTGGGGGGTATAGATTTGGGATAGATCCCAGATCCTGTGAGGGTATCGACAATAGGGATACTTACCTCCTTTTAATTTCCTTACAGACGACTGTACCTGTACCTCAGGCCCCTGAACGAACCTGCTCCTACGATCACTTTACCTGTCTCTGATCTTCTCTCTCCCTCCTCTTCGTCCCTCATACCACCCCCTTCTCTCCTTTCTCCCTCTTTCCTCTCCTCTTCCCTCCCCCCCTTCCCTCCTGCATTGGATTGCCTGGCGTGTGGACTGGTTGCTTCTCACTGACCCACATCCCCGTCGACGCTGGGCACTATGGCCTACCGCACAGCACCCCTGAAGGTTGTCACGCAGAACTGTAGGGGACTGAACATCCCCGAACGCAGGACACACTTGCTGAGGGAACTACAACGAAAGCGGGTGTCAATCGCCCTGTTACAAGAAACACATTTTAAGGAAGGGTCACAACCCAGATTACGCAACCGACACTATGCTACCAACTACTTTTGCAATCATCCCGCATCGCACAAGACCGGTGTAGCCATTCTACTGGCGACCAACCTGGGATTTGAAGAACTCGACCGTGTACAGGACTCAATGGGGAGGTACCTCTTCCTTAAAGGGGTCATCGCGGACAAAATTTATACCATAGCCTCCATTTACGTACCTAATAAGAGGCAAGCTCCTTTCCTCCGCAACGCTCTCCAACAGCTGGAGGACTTCTCCGATGGCATCCTAATAGTGGGAGGCGATTTTAACGCCCCACTGGACCCAACGTTGGATTCTTCCACGGGTCACAGTTGCATATCGCAGCGCCATATTAGGTCCATTAGACAATCGCTAGAGGCACTCAGATTAGTGGACTGCTGGAGGACATTGCACCCCTCGGTGAAGGATTACACCTACTTCTCGGCGCTTCATAACCGATACTCACGTATCGATTATCTTTTCCTTACCCAAGAGGGACTATCCTGCTTGCTTGGAACTGACATCACCCCTGCCACCTGGTCGGACCATGGATCTGTTACCATGGAATTGGCCTCCCCACTCTACAAACCAACAAGATGGACTTGGAGACTCAATGAGGCCCTCTTACTGGATATGGATACGAAGGACCAACTACACCAAGCACTAGAGCAGTATTTTAGGGAAAATGACACGACGGATGTCTCCCCGATCTCGCTCTGGGAGGCACACAAGAGCGTGATCCGCGGGACCTTCATACGTATTGCCTCGCAAAAACGGAAGGCTTTCCTGTCCGAGCTGACTGAGCTACACCGCAACATCTCGGTATTGGAGCGCAGTCATAAGAGATCCCAATTGAATGCGGTCTATGGAGAGCTGATGGAACATCGACGACAACTTAAAGCCCTCCTCTTGAAGAGACACCTCAGGTCTGTACAACGCTCTAAGGGCTTCTACTACGCCCATGCCAACAAAGGTGGCAAGTACCTTGCACGACTCTTAAAAGGCCCCATGCCCCTTAGACAAATTCGACAAGTCCGCTTGACCTCCGGGGAGATATCTCCCTTCCCGGAAAAGATTGCGGAGGAATTCAGGCGGTTTTATGAAAAACTATATAATCTATATCCACCTAAAGGGGTAGCGGAGACTGAGATGCACCGCTCGATGATCCAGGAATACCTGTCTGAAATGGGCATTCGCAGACTGGAGCAGGACTCTGCGGCACTCTTGGGAGCTCCAATTGATGTTGCAGAAATAGCTGCGGCCTTGAAATCCTCTAAGACCGGTAAGGCACCAGGACCAGACGGCTTCTCTGTGGGGTACTATAAAAACTTCTCCGACATACTTTTACCACGACTCACTGATGCCCTCAACGCAGTTGGGGAGGGGGGACATTTGGGGAGGGAGTCCGTAGCTGCCACCATCTCCGTACTCCTGAAGCCTGGGAAGGATCCGTTACACTGCGGCAGTTACCGCCCAATCTCATTACTTAATGTGGATTCCAAACTGTTCACAAAAGTTCTGGCTACCCGTCTCAAATGCCTCCTACCCGAGCTGATTCACGAGGACCAGACAGGGTTCATTCCAGGTAGGGAAGCCAGAGACAGCACCATGAGAGTATTCACCATCCAGCGTCATGCTAGGAGACATGGGACCCGTTTGATGCTTCTCTCCACGGACGCGGAGAAGGCGTTTGATCGGGTCAACTGGTCATACCTTATGGAGATGCTGAGATGGCAGGGGTGCGATGATAGGCTCCTCTCCTGGATCTCTGCACTATATCTGGACCCTCGAGCAACTGTGAGAATCAATGGGGCTACGACGACAGACTTCGCGATCCGTAATGGAACCAGGCAGGGATGCCCGCTCTCCCCACTGTTGTTCGCACTATACCTGGAACCCCTCCTACAGGCTATCAGGCAGAGCCCGGACATCAAGGGCTATGAGTGGGAAGGAGTGCACCATAAAGTGGCAGCCTACGCCGATGACCTCCTCTTTTTTGTCCGCAACCCCCGAACGACGTTACCTTGCCTCCTCACAGAACTTGACAGATTCGGACGCCTATCTGGATTTAAACTCAACATCCCTAAATGTGAAGCACTAAACATCTCACTCCCCACAGAGGAGGCCCGTTCCCTGGAATCGCAATTTGAGTTCCGCTGGTGCTCCAACAAAATGAAGTACCTAGGCGTCTGGGTGACTACAGACCCGGAGGATATGTATAACTGCAACTTCACACCCCTCCTCAGGAAAGTCCTGATGGACCTCTCCAACTGGTCCTACCCGCATATTACGTGGCACGGCAGAGTTGCCGTACTTAAAATGAATGTCCTACCGAGGATCCTCTATCTCCTGCAAACAACACCTGTTGCCATCCCGGAGTCTTTCTTCTCGACCCTGAAATCGGGAGTGCTTCAATATGTCTGGCGAGGCGGCCGACCTCGACTTCGGCATGATATCCTGTGCCGACCCAGGGCACAAGGTGGTCTAGCGCTCCCTGATTTTAAAAAATATTATCAGGCTGCGGTAATGCAACGTGTTTTAGACTGGCATGTAACTTCGGCACCCAAACAATGGGTTACACTGGATAGGGGACTCATAGGCCCGACACTGGAAGCTCAGGTGTGGGGGAACCCCGGAAGACTCATCACCCCGACTCGCACTGAGGGTCTGGTCTCTCAGACCTTGATTGGTTGGCGAACACTGAGAAAACTAGAACACATCTCCCCTACGCCTAGCCCAATGCTACCGATCACACATAATGTAGAGGTAGGAGGTGGACTCCCAGCGAGAGCATGGCCCATCGAGAGTGAACGTACGTATATACCCATACATACAATCCTCGCTGATGGGAAACTTCGGGATCTCCCATCGCTGCTTGGAGACAGACCCTGGACCCTTCTCTCCCAGTTCCGTTACATGCAACTGAAACACTTCATTGCCTCCATACCACACAACGTACGGTTGCACAGGGACCTCACATGGTTCGAAAGAATCTGCGACCAAGGACTAGATCTGGCCCACGCAATCTCGACACTATATCAAAACCTATTAGTGGGAGGCACCCCCGCACCGTTGGCGTTTAAGAGGCAATGGGAAGGACAACTGGGGAAGGAACTTACCACCCAACATTGGGAATCCGCGTTGCTCTGGCAACATAAGAGCTCGATGAGTTCTTATTACCAAGAAATGAATTACAAGCTGATATCCCTGTGGTACCGGACACCGGCACTACTTCACCGAATCTTCCCATCAATCCCACCAGTGTGCTGGAGATGCCAGGTGGAACGCGGCACTGTACTGCACATCTGGTGGGAATGCAAATTCATTACCCCATATTGGACCATGGTCAGGGCCGAGGTGACGCTCATCCTGAGAGACATACCCGAATGGACGGCGGAACTGGCCCTGCTACACGCCTCTACACAGCCCATACCAGTGTATAAAAAGTCGTTACTGCGGCACCTGCTCAACGCCGCTAAGGCCAACATTCCAGCACATTGGAAAACAACTACGGTACCGACTAAACACGAATGGATTCACCGGGTCGAAGATATTCAGGGGGCGGAGGAGGCACACGCCACCATCACTGGTCGGAGAGCCAGACACACCGACATGTGGATGCCCTGGTTTTACTATATTGCTCAGTATCGACGTGATGGAGACAATCAGAGTCGCACGGCACAGGCACCAATGCTCCCCCCCTCCTAATTCCCTTTCCTTTCTTCTCCTCCTTCCGATCGCAGGGTCTCAAGGGACCTGAGACAGACACTGGACAGACTATACTTATGCAGATAGGTAATGCTTCATGACAACGGACAGAATAGGAAACCATTGACTAGAAACCTACGAGTTAGGACTTGACATTGGACAGAAGACTCTAGGGGCAGACATCGTCCTCAGTGACATTTAATGTACTGGACACTCCAGAATCTGACTACGCTATGACTCAATTCCCTAGCATTCTGACATATGGACCGACAGGACTCCTACACGTGCACACACACCAATGAACACCGCCCATGACGGGAGGGATCAGGGACCCTTCGAACCATCCGGTGACTCTACACTATTGAGGCAGAGGTGCCCGGTGAACATGTTTTAGGCTCCGCCTGGGACGGGTATCGTGCGGGAGGGATCAGCACTCGCATCTTAGTTTTCTACCTTTTATTTTGAGCATTAGGCCACTTTAGATGGGGGTACTGGGTCATGGAGATTCAGTGAGATAGGTCTCTCACATACCTTACCCAACAGGAGGTACTTCACCATCACTGATCAGATTATACCTCTCCCCCGGAGGTGCCCCGGATTGCACCTGGGACCCTATCACCAATGATCCCACGTATGTGGAAGGCCTGCTGGTCTCATTGCCCATACGCTATCTTTCGGCCTTTGCGGTCTCGACCCTGGATGGCACTAAACTCGAGACTCACTGATCTCTCCGCCCTGACACTGTATTACACCCTGAACTAACCTCGACTATCTGAGGTAATAACTGCCTATGTGACATATCCATCCCCTGTCCACCACAGGCTAGCGTCATCTGTGACCCATGTCTAGCCAGAAGTGCATCGGGCCATGGGTAAATACTCACGTACACACAAATGCTACATGAAGGCACTTAATACTGGTCCCTGCCCCCTGCTTCCACAAATAAAGGGAAATAATCACGGAATTTGTCAAACGAGGTCCATAATCTGTCTATCTGATTTTGTGATGTTTAACTGTACTTTAATTGTTTTACTCAAACTGCTCTGATACTAAAATATTCTATGCTGGCTTTATCTTATTTTGGAAATTTTACGTTTTTATCTGGCCTGCGAGCCACCTATGTTGATTATACCATTTCAATAAACAGATTTACAAAAAAAAAAAAAACACTTTCTGGAAAAAACTTCTTACAATGATTCCCAAAAGAAGTTTTTTATCAATGCACTTAACTTTATACTGACCCATAACTACTTCACTTTTAATGGACAGTACTACCTACAAACATCCGGGACTGCTATGGGCACTACTTGTGCACCTACATACGCCAACTTGTTCCTGGGATGGTGGGAGCAACAGATCGTCATGTCAGACAAATTTGGCCAGTATCACGACTATATCTTGAGCTGGCACAGATACATTGACGATCTGTTGCTCCTCTGGACAGGTCCCATCCACATTTTTGAGGAGTTCGTACAGACCCTGAATGACAATGAGATCAATTTAAAACTCACTCACGTGATCGACGATCACGAATTGGTATTTTTAGACCTAAAAATTATACTTACAGAAGCAGGTACCATCCAAACTGAACTATTTCGCAAATCCACCTCGACTAACAGTCTTCTCCACTGGAAAAGCCACCACCCCTTTAAATTAAAAGCATCCATTCCTTTCGGCCAATATCTACGGGCAAGAAGGAATTGCTCTGAAGATTTGGCATATGATAGAGAATGCAAACTGTTAAGATCCAGATTCAAAGAGCTAGGATACCCGAACCGTATCCTTAAACAGGCATTCCAAAGAGCAAGTGGAATCAATAGACAACAGAGCCTCACCATGACCAAACCAAAAGTGGATTCCAAAATCCCAAGATGTGTCGCGACCTTTGACCAAGGATGGGAGACAATGTCAAATATACTTCACACCAATTGGCCCATTCTGCTTCATAACCCACTCCTCAAAAACATTCTGCCAAACTACCCTCCCCTTACAGCACGGAGACCTACCAACTTACAAGATCGTCTGGTCCATAGCCACCTGCCACCATCACCCTCACCCGGTAACTGGTTATCCAGCACCAAAGGGACGTACAGATGCGGCCACTGCAAGGCTTGCCAATACATCACACCCTCCAAGACGGTCCATTCGACACAATCTAATATGACCATAACCACCAACGCCTTGGTTAATTGCAGTACCACCCGGGTGGTATATTTGATTACCTGCAGCTGTGGAACACAATATATCGGCAAGACCTTCCAACAGTTCCGCAGAAGGATCTTGCAACACATCAATTCTGTCGACAATACCATTAATCCTACACCGGTGGCCAGACATATCAGGAATTTCCATGATGGCAAACCTGAAAATCTCAAGTTCCAGGCAATAGAAAAACTATTGCCAAATCCAAGAAAAGGCAATTTTAATAAAACACTACTACAAAAAGAATCCAAGTGGATCTATCTCTTTAAAACGTTGGCCCCGTCGGGATTGAATGAAGAATTTAATTACACCGCATTCATTCACCGATGAAGAGCACTCTAGACCTCACTTATAATGCATTAACACTTATACTACATTTACACTATTGAGATACCTCTTAGTTAAACTACTCACTAAGACATACACCTAATGATATATTCTTCCTCTATGACCAACCACAAAACGCTTGTGACCTATACACTATGTATTTTCAATAACTACTATACTCTTCACCCGGACAGCTTATTTACCTTGCCATATAACTTAACCAAATCGGCAAAGGGACCTCTCCTTCTTTTTAGGATTTGTGTCCCTAATCGAGGGGAACCATTATATACTATAGACTATCATGTTATCATGCAGGATGTACTATTCCCACTTTTATGAGTTCCCCTTTCTAAATCAGCATGATTCTGGTTGTTACCCTTTGAAAATACCAGCCGATCACTACGGGGCATCATTTAGTCAGCGCAGTCTGACTAAAATTGACTTCGTCCAGCCACCGTACCTCCTGACAATGACGTCACACTTTGTGGTCCAATGAGGAAAATAGGCGGCTTATTTAAACTCGCCTCAATCGGGAAGCCGGTTCCCCCTGAAGAGCCTGTGTTTGGTGAAACGCGCGTCGGGGCTCGATATTTGATCCGGTGTTATCAACTTTTATTTTATTTACTGCTCGTGTGACCTTACACGCTAAATCTCATAATATCTGAGCAATTTGAGCTATTTACGCTCAGTTACACCGAGGATCATTGGACTCTGATCATAGGTTCCAGTCAGCATCCTAGTTTGTTAATTTGTACAGCTTGAGCTAGGTGCCCACGAAGGCACAGCTTAGAATAGCTGCTAATAGCAAGTAGTATCTTATCATACATTTAGGTGCCCACGAAGGCACAGGATATCCCCTGTTTACTAGATGGTCTGTCAAATTGAACGGTCAGAGCTAGGTGCCCACGAAGGCACAGCTGAGTATAGCCATCAATAGGAAGCAGAAATTTTGTTAACCGTTTAGGTACCGACTTAGACACAGGAGTTTTCGTTCTCTTTTGCTAACTGGAGGGTCTGTTAATATACAGCTTTCTGTTAACCAGTTCGGTGCCCACGGAGGCACAGGTGATGCACTCCGTGAACTTATTTGTCTGTCAATATAGGCAGTAGAATTTTGTTAACCATTTAGGTGCCCACGAAGGCACAGGTGATATCTTCCGTTTACTATATGGTTTGTTGTGCCCCTGTAGGCACAGGTGATACCTTTCGTCAACTTATGTGTCTGCTAATATTGGTAGCAGAATATTGTTAACCATTTAGGTGCCCACGAAGGCACAGGTGATATCTTTCGTCAACCTATATGTCTGGCGAAACTGTTAGCAGAATATTGTTTATCGTTTAGGTGCCCACGAAGGCACAGGTGATATCTTTCGTTAACTATATGGTTTGTTAATCAGCATGGCAAGAGCTAGGTGCCCACCAAGGCATAGCCGTGAATAGCCCGTTACAACAAACATTATTTCGGCCAACCATTTAGGTGCCCACGTAGGCACAGGATATCTTTGGTTAATTCACCAACCACTCGAATGCTTCTCATTGGCAAAGTCTACAAGGCGCTTATGTGTGCCCAGTACATCGAGCACTACCATAACCTTACGAGAAGCCTTGTGCCCTTTGAGGCAAAGTTCAGGATACTGGTATAAGACGATACTGTAACCACGAGCACCTTAATTGTATATTTATATACAGACACTGCTATATGTATTTCACAAGCTGCATATCAGGATATATCCCTATACAGACACTGTTACATACAGTTTACCAGTTGCATACCGGGATGCTGACCTACCACTATACCCTCTACTAATATAGGAACGCCAGAGTTGATTACAAACGTTACTTTCCCTTAGAGGATATACGTTTTTTAACCTTTATATGTTGCACAGCGCACCCACCTATAACTAAGTTCCCACCCTATACCCGGTATTGACTACAGATTTCCCCTATCCTCTCAGAGGTAGGGGTATTTCTGGCATATTGCAGCCATACTGGCATTTCTGTTCGAGACTCTAGTTACTCTGCATTCACACATTACGATCCTGCCAGTCAATCGTAACAAGGCAATCATATCGTATGCATTGTACTACTCCTACGGTGGGGACTAACTTACTAGTGTAGTGTGGTTCTTGCCCTGTCTCTTGTCCATTTATGTTCTGTCTATTGTCTTCCCGTCTGTACCCATCTTCACGTAGTTTGTCTAGCTGCAGCCACCGTGTCTGCCTCAGGTATCCACTACTGAGACAGGAGTGACTAGCAACTTCGTCAGTCATTGTGTGTGTCTTTAGTATCTTATTAAACAACATATTTTTTCTAATGATTTTTTAACGATTTTCCATACACGATTTAGAGACAGCCTCTTCTCTCTCCTTTCGTATCCTTCCAAACCATGACACGCACAGGCCAGACCATCTTGTTAGATCATTTTTCAGTGTGAGCATCATCGGGGCGAAGTTGTGGGCGTAGAGTTGCGAGAGGTCCGCGGTGAGCAAAATCCCCAGGTACTTTAGCTTTGTCCGGCACCACGAGAATGCGAATTGGGATTCCATGTGTGTCACATTCGTTTCTGCCATGGAGAGGGGCATAGCTTCTGATTGTTCCGTGTTCAGTTTCATGTTGGATATCCGCCCATATTCTGCAAAGGCTCTCAGCAAGTTTGGCAGGGAGACCAGGGGGTTGCTGATGAAGAATAGCATATCATCGGCATAGGCTGCCACCTTTTGGATCGTTCCCTTCAGAGCGAATCCCTCTATTCCCCCGTCCTGTCTGACCGCCCCCAGGAATGGTTCCAGGGAGAGGGCAAACAGGAGAGGGGAGAGCGGGCAGCCCTGCCTCGTACCATTATGTATGTGGATTGGCGCGGATAGAGCTCCATTGACCCGTATTCTGGCCGTAGGGATTGTATATTATGAGGATATCCATGTTCTCATTTGGGGGCCAAAACCCATCACCTGTAGCGTTGCCATCATATATCGCCAATCTACCCTATCGAATGCTTTTTCTGCGTCGGTGGAGAGCAATACGAGCTTCTGGTCCTTACTTGTGGCCACGTGGATGACATTAAGGGCGCGGATGGTATTGTCTCTCACTTCCCTTCCCGGTATAAAGCCCACTTGATCCGAGTCCACCAACTCTGGGAGGACCCCACATACTCGTGTAGCCAGAACCTTCGTAAAGAGCTTCAGGTCAGCGTTCAGTAACGATATCGGTATATAACTGGCGCAATTGGCCGGGTCTTTGCCTTCCTTGGGTAGTACTGCTATTGCTGCCATGAGAGAGTCTCTCGGGAAAGTTCCCCCTTATAGGAGAGAGTTTGGGGAGCAGCACCTCTCCGAATTCCTTTATGTATTTGATGGGCAGTCCGTCCGGGCCTGGAGCCTTATTAAGTTTAGCGCCCTTCAATGCCACCTGGAGCTCCTCTATCGAGATGGGAGCCTCTAGTGCTTCTGCTGTGTCTCGGATCAGTGTTTTAGTAACGTGTTCTTCGAGGTAGTCCGTGATCCGTCGCTCTCTGCGGTGGATGGAATCAGGAGAGGTCTCCGTGGGCAGATTGCAAAGGGCGTGGTAGTATTATCGGAATGATTCAGTAATTTTATCCGGGAGTTGGGTTACCGTCTGCTCCCTAGTTTTAAGTTTGGTGATGTGGCACAACCGTCGCTTCTTCTGTAGCATGCGTGCCAAGAGCCGGACACATTTATTGGAATATTCGTAGAAAAATCGGTGAGACTTTCGGATAGTATGTTGGAGCTTTTGGTGTAGGATATCGCGAAGAGCCTTCCAGGCTTCCAGCAGAGTTGCATAGTCCTTATCCGTTTGTGTGGACTTATGAGCCGCCTCTAGTTCCGAGATTCGTCTGGTGAGCTGCTCCATGCGCCGTCGTTGCTCCTTCTTACATTGGGTGCACAGTTTAATGAGGCACATTTATGTGCCTCCCACAAAGTCAGGGCTGGCATGTCTTGGTCTTCGTTTTCGGCAAAGAATGAGGTCAGTACCGAACGGATCTCCACGACAGTTGGGACGTCCACTAGGATCGACTCATTCATCCTCCAATGGCGTTCTCTGGGTCTGTGCAGAGGGGAGTCTATAATCATTAGTATGGGATGGTGGTCAGACCACCCAAGCGGTCTAATCTCGGCTGACACAAGCAGGGACAGGGATTCCTGGGCCATAAGGATATAGTACAGTCTGCTGTATCGTTTGTGGACAGTGGAGTAGTAGGTATAATCCCTGTCGCTCGGGTGAAGAGCTCTCCAACAGTCCACCAAGCCCGCTCCGCGTAGGGTCTCTTTGATGTCTTGCAAACTATGTCGTGGGAAGGAGCTAACTCCCCTAGATGTGTCCACTTGCGGTTCTAGTGCGACATTCAGGTCTCCCGCTACCAGTAGTAGTCCTTCTCGGAATTGTTCAAGTTTAAACCCCCCTCCCGCCTCCACTACATCCAATTGACCCCCTAGTCACCCCCAAATGCCCCTAAGCCCCCCAGATTACCTATTTTTAAATCTGTATCTTCTGCCCCGATCTTTATTCAGGGCGCCGCCATCTTTGTGTGGGTAGGTGAAGTCCCTGTGGGACACGTCATCTACCCACACTAGACAGACTGTGAGATTCCCGCACATGCCCAGTGAAACATCTGGGCATGCGAACGGGAATTTCATCTATTCATTCATTCATCAGACAGACGAATGAATGAATAGAAAAAATCAGACGAACAAACTAACACTGAGTATCACTGAGTATCAGTGTTCGTTTGTTCGATCAGTTTATTACAAGGAGGGAGCTACCGACGTGCAGCTCCCTCCTTGTAATATGTAAAGACAGAAGCGGTGGGGAGCTGTGCTCCCCACCACTTCATAAGCCCCCCAGGTCCCCCCCTCACTCTATGGGGGTCAATATGACCCCCATAATAGCACAAGGGAGATTAAAATCTCCCCAATGCCCCTACTCGCTATACCGCGAGTAGGGGCATGTCCACTAAACAGTGAGCAGCCTGTGGCTGCTCACTGTAAAAACATAAATGGTAATAAGGGGGGGGGGACCTACTGTCCTCCCCCCTGGCCCCCACCCCTGCGCGGTGGGTGGGGGCACTAATAAAATAATAAGGGGGGGGACCTACTGTCCTCCCCCCCGGCCCCCACCCCTGCGCGGTGGGTGGGGGCCCTAATAAAACAATAAGGGGGGGGACCTACTGTCCTCCCCCCGGCCCCCACTCCTGCGTGGTTGGTGGGGGCCCTAATAAAACAATAAGGGGGGGGACCTACTGTCCTCCCCCCGGCCCCCACCCCTGCGCGGTCGGTGGTGGCCCTAATAAAATAATAGGGGGGGGAGACCTACTGTTCTCCCTCCCGGCCCCCACCCCTGCGCGGTGGGTGGGGGCCCTAATAAAATAATAAGGGGGGGGACCTACTGTCCTCCCCCCCCTGGCCCCCACCCCTGCGCGGTGGGTGGGGGCCCTAATAAAATAATAAGGGGGGGGGGACCTACTGTCCTCCCCCCTGGCCCCCACCCCTGAGCGCTGGGTGGGGGCCCTAAATAAAGATAGGGGGGGACCTACTGTCCTCCCCCCTGGCCCCCACCCCTGCGCGGTGGGTGGGGGCCCTAAATAAAGATAGGGGGGGGACCTACTGTCCTCCCCCCTGGCCCCCACCCGTGCGCGGTGGGTGGGGGCCCTAATAAAATAATAAGGGGGGGACCTACTGTCCTCCCCCCTGGCCCCCACCCCTGAGCGGTGGGTGGGGGCCCTAAATGAACCCCCTCCCCCATCAAGGTGACTAGGGGTCCCAAGCCCCTAGTCACCCCCCCCCCCCCACCCCAAAACATTCTAACCCCTACCTACCCCCCTCACCCTAAAAATAGTGAGGGGGGAATAAAATAACTAACCTGTAAAATAAATAATTAAACTTACCATTTGACGTCTTCTTTTTTCTAAATTCTTCTTTCTTCAGCCCCCAAAAAGGGCAAATAAAAATCCATCATACCCGTCGCACTTTAAAAAAAAAAAAAAAAAAAACGAGCGCAAAAAAAAAATTAATCCATGTTCACCCATGGAGGGCACGCCGCGTACTGAGCTCCGCAGGGCGGGTCAAGGCTTATATAGCCTTGCCCCGCCCTGCAATTAGGCTTAGAACACACTGATTGGTTGGTTTAAGCCAATCAGAGTGCTCTGTGTCATTTTACAAGCGTGGGAAAATTCCAAAGAACTTTCCCACGCTTGTAAAATGACACAGAGCACTGTGATAGGATGGTTTTCAAGTTCTTTGGAATTTTCCCACGCTTGTAAAATGACACAGAGCACTGTGATTGGATGGCTTGAAATCCATCCTATCACAGTGCTCTGTGTCATTTTACAAGCGTGGGAAAGTTCTTTGGAATTTTCCCACGCTTGTAAAATGACACAGAGCACTGTGATTGGATGGCTTGAAAACCATCCAATCACAGTGATCTGTCATTTTACACAGCGTGGGAAAGTTCTTTTGAATTTTCCCACGCTGTGTAAAATGACACAGAGCACTCTGATTGGCTTAAACCAACCAATCAGTGTGTTCTAAGCCTAATTGCAGGGCGGGGCAAGGCTATATAAGCCTTGATCCGCCCTGCGGAGCTCAGTACGCGGCGTGCCCTCCATGGGTGAACATCTTCTGCCCCGATCTTTATTCAGGGCGCCGCCATCTTTGTGTGGGTAGGTGAAGTCCCTGTGGGACACGTCATCTACCCACACTAGACAGACTGTGAGATTCCCGCACATGCCCAGTGAAACATCTGGGCATGCGAACGGGAATTTCATCTATTCATTCATTCATCAGACAGACGAATGAATGAATAGAAAAAATCAGACGAACAAACTAACACTGAGTATCACTGAGTATCAGTGTTCGTTTGTTCGATCAGTTTATTACAAGGAGGGAGCTACCGACGTGCAGCTCCCTCCTTGTAATATGTAAAGACAGAAGCGGTGGGGAGCTGTGCTCCCCACCACTTCATAAGCCCCCCAGGTCCCCCCCTCACTCTATGGGGGTCAATATGACCCCCATAATAGCACAAGGGAGATTAAAATCTCCCCAATGCCCCTACTCGCTATACCGCGAGTAGGGGCATGTCCACTAAACAGTGAGCAGCCTGTGGCTGCTCACTGTAAAAACATAAATGGTAATAAGGGGGGGGGGACCTACTGTCCTCCCCCCTGGCCCCCACCCCTGCGCGGTGGGTGGGGGCACTAATAAAATAATAAGGGGGGGGGACCTACTGTCCTCCCCCCCGGCCCCCACCCCTGCGCGGTGGGTGGGGGCCCTAATAAAACAATAAGGGGGGGGGACCTACTGTCCTCCCCCCGGCCCCCACTCCTGCGTGGTGGGTGGGGGCCCTAATAAAACAATAAGGGGGGGGGACCTACTGTCCTCCCCCCCCGGCCCCCACCCCTGCGCGGTTGGTGGGGGCCCTAATAAAACAATAAGGGGGGGGGACCTACTGTCCTCCCCCCGGCCCCCACCCCTGCGCGGTCGGTGGTGGCCCTAATAAAATAATAGGGGGGGGAGACCTACTGTCCTCCCTCCCGGCCCCCACCCCTGCGCGGTGGGTGGGGGCCCTAATAAAATAATAAGGGGGGGGACCTACTGTCCTCCCCCCCCTGGCCCCCACCCCTGCGCGGTGGGTGGGGGCCCTAATAAAATAATAAGGGGGGGGGACCTACTGTCCTCCCCCCTGGCCCCCACCCCTGAGCGCTGGGTGGGGGCCCTAAATAAAGATAGGGGGGGACCTACTGTCCTCCCCCCTGGCCCCCACCCCTGCGCGGTGGGTGGGGGCCCTAAATAAAGATAGGGGGGGGACCTACTGTCCTCCCCCCTGGCCCCCACCCCTGCGCGGTGGGTGGGGGCCCTAATAAAATAATAAGGAGGGGACCTACTGTCCTCCCCCCTGGCCCCCACCCCTGAGCGGTGGGTGGGGGCCCTAAATGAACCCCCTCCCCCATCAAGGTGACTAGGGGTCCCAAGCCCCTAGTCACCCCCCCCCCCACCCCAAAACATTCTAACCCCTACCTACCCCCCTCACCCTAAAAATAGTGAGGGGGGAATAAAATAACTAACCTGTAAAAAAAATAATTAAACTTACCATTTGACGTCTTCTTTTTTCTAAATTCTTCTTTCTTCAGCCCCCAAAAAGGGCAAATAAAAATCCATCATACCCGTCGCACTTTAAAAAAAAAAAAAAAAAAAAACGAGCGCAAAAAAAAAATTAATCCATGTTCACCCATGGAGGGCACGCCGCGTACTGAGCTCCGCAGGGCGGGTCAAGGCTTATATAGCCTTGCCCCGCCCTGCAATTAGGCTTAGAACACACTGATTGGTTGGTTTAAGCCAATCAGAGTGCTCTGTGTCATTTTACAAGCGTGGGAAAATTCCAAAGAACTTTCCCACGCTTGTAAAATGACACAGAGCACTGTGATAGGATGGTTTTCAAGTTCTTTGGAATTTTCCCACGCTTGTAAAATGACACAGAGCACTGTGATTGGATGGCTTGAAATCCATCCTATCACAGTGCTCTGTGTCATTTTACAAGCGTGGGAAAGTTCTTTGGAATTTTCCCACGCTTGTAAAATGACACAGAGCACTGTGATTGGATGGCTTGAAAACCATCCAATCACAGTGATCTGTCATTTTACACAGCGTGGGAAAGTTCTTTTGAATTTTCCCACGCTGTGTAAAATGACACAGAGCACTCTGATTGGCTTAAACCAACCAATCAGTGTGTTCTAAGCCTAATTGCAGGGCGGGGCAAGGCTATATAAGCCTTGATCCGCCCTGCGGAGCTCAGTACGCGGCGTGCCCTCCATGGGTGAACATGGATTAATTTTTTTTTTGCGCTCGTTTTTTTTTTTTTTTTTTTTAAAGTGCGACGGGTATGATGGATTTTTATTTGGCTTTTTTGGGGGCTGAAGAAAGAAGTATTTAGAAAAAAGAAGACGTCAAATGGTAAGTTTAATTTTTTTTTTTTACAGGTTAGTTATTTTATTCCCCCCTCACTATTTTTAGGGTGAGGGGGGTAGGTAGGGGATAGAATGTTTTGGGTGGGGGGGTGACTAGGGGCTTGGGACCCCTAGTCACCTTGATGGGGGGGGGTTCATTTAGGGCCCCCACCCACCGCTCAGGGGTAGGGGCCAGGGGGGGGAGGACAGTAGGTCCCCCCCTTATTATTTTATTAGGGCCCCCACCCACCGTGCAGGGGTGGGGGCCAGGGGGGGAGGACAGTAGGTCCCCCCCCCTATTATTTTATTAGGGCCCCCACCCACAGCGCAGGGGTGGGGGCCAGGGGGGGAGGACAGTAGGTCCCCCCCCTTATTATTTTATTAGGGCCCCCACCCACCGCGCAGGGGTGGGGGCCAGGGGGGGAGGACAGTAGGTCCCCCCCCCTTATTATTTTATTAGGGCCCCCACCCACCGCGCAGGGGTGGGGGCCAGGGGGGAGGACAGTAGGTCCCCCCCATCTTTAACCCCCGCGCAGGGGGGGGGGGGGTTATTAGGTGTTTTTTTGTTTTTTTTTTACAGTGAGCAGCCACAGGCTGCTCACTGCTTACTAGACATGCCCCTACTCGCGGTATAGCGAGTAGGGGCATATTATTTACTAATACTAAGTAATCTTTACTTAGTATTAGTACATTTGGCTTCAAGACCAATTCAGGTCTTTCAGCCTTTTAGTAGATAGCTCCCTGATACCGTGGGAATTAGGGAGTTATCTACTAAGCGGCTGCAAGATGCAGCCACAGCAATGAATAGGATCGGAGTTTCATTCATTAGAATGAAATTCCGATCCGAACAAAGTACCGAATTGCATCCTAACACCAATGGAGAAACTCTTCTCATTCTGTTAGGATGCAATTCGGCAGTTTTGCCGGCGTTCTGTCTAAGTGACAGGACTTTCGGCAATACTGACAGGAAGCATTGTGGGAACAGGGAGGAAAGCTAAGGAATAAGGGAAAATGTCTCTGGCCACCGGAAATGAAGCACACTTTGCTCCTCCGCTGGTCAGAGCTGGTCAAGCGGAGGAATCCTCCATAAGGCAAAGAGTCCCTACTTTGTCTTATGATTTTAAAGAAAACTAAAGAAGAATGGAAGAAAAGAATAACAGATCCTGAGAGAGGGGGAGAAGAGGAAGAGATTGAGGAAAGGTAAGTTCGGCATGACAGTGCCGCTTTAAGAAGCGTTTTCTTGAGGAATCTATGCTGTCTGGTATTGGGGGCATATATGTTTGCTAGTGTGTATGTAGTGCCTGTGATGGAGCCTTTAATAAAGAGAAAGCGTCCCATGGGATCAGCCAATTGCCCCGTACATTCGAATGGTACTGTGTTCGCTATCAAGATTGCGACTTTGGATCTCTTGGCAGTCGGGTGGCTTGCGAAGAATCCCTGGGGGTACCTCGAGTCCCTCAGCAGCGGTCCCACATCCCCCCTGATATGGGTTTCCTGCAGGAATGCAACCGATGCGCTTTCCGCCCACAGGGAGCGCAGCAGTTGAGACCTCCGTTCAGGCGTGTCTTCGCACATTGTTCGACCAGAGCCGGAGAGGTGCCGGGGCAAACCCAGACCCCGCAGCCTTCGGCCAGTGCGGTGGAGGGGGAGGCGGGGCGGCCATCCCGGGGAGAGGGAAGGAGGCACCAAGCTCTCAGTGCAATAGTCGCGATGGGGGAGAAGAGAGGGAGGAGGAAGAGTGAGGGAGAAGAAAAAAGAAAAAGGAGGGGGGGTTCCTAAATATAGGGTTTAAGTAGGATCCCACTTATGGGGTCCGCTATGACTTGACGCCTGTGGCTGGGGCGTTGAGCGGTATACTATGTGGAGAGCTACCTACCTGCCACCTCACCAGTGCAAAATGGTCGTCCGTCAGGGGGTATCGGGCCTAGACCGCACCTGCACAGGACCGGGCGCAGGGCTTGCGCGGTCCACCTGTTTGTGATTCCCAGGTGTAGTGTTTGGTCTCACGTCAAAGTGTATCCGTATCTCGGGGGTTTGTGTGTGTTTTTTATGTTCCATGTTTCCCGTCCCACAGGCCTGGGCTGCTATGGTGATACCGGAGGCAAAGAGAGTCCTGGAACTGTGTAGTAGTCTGACTTGTGATGGCAATTGTGGCGTTACGTCGGTCATCGGCCGAGTGGGCTGGGAGCTCTGCGGGGTGGACAGCTATTCTTATCTGGGTCGATCTGATTAGGGCTCCCTAGGGGTAAACTCTGCATATATCTACACGTAGACACCTATATTAGTTCTATTTCCTCCCCTTTTTTTTCATTTTCTCCCTTCCCCCCCTTTTTTTTCTTTTTCTCCTCCCCCCCCCCTTTGTTTTTGTTTAGTTTTTTTTAGTACAATTTTTTCCCCCCTCTTTTCCCTTTTCTCCTTTCCTTGTCACAATCTAAAACTGCCCCATGACACCGCAACCTAGAACCCCTCCACCACACACCAGACCACAAGACAAATGCTCCGTATGATCCCCTCTTGATCTCCTCTCGGGCTTCCCCTCCCTCATCCTTCCCCCCCCCTTCTCCCTTTCACCCCCTCCTCTCCCCCCTGCCCCTCCCTTTCTCTCTTTTTGCAAAATGACTCGCTGACTCTTAACTCACATGCAGACACAGGTAACTACCAGCTGCTTAATACAATAATCCGATACCACTGGCCCACTACTAATCGACTCCTGACTTGGGAGACCTACAGCCAGCTAGACCTATGCGGGCCCAATCTCGAACAAGTAGCCACCACCTAACCGGGAACCTGGCTCACAACCAACACATATCGACAAACTTGAACTTATCCATACTGTCCTTAAACAGTAGGTAACCACTGACAACAAATATATTCCACTGTAATAGGAGTGGCTCCTGACCCGCCAGGCTTATATAATTCAGCGTGGGGGGAAAGTGCAACCCGTATAGTAGGACAATTGCTCAAGTACCACCACTCCACTAGAGGATACAACGACCAACGACCATAATGTACTATGTGGTATGCTTACAGTATTGTAAAGTGACACCAACACTAGAGAGCATCGTTTAGGCAATACCCCCTAGGTCAATATACATACTTTTTCGAGCAAAACGCAACCCTCTTTGGCAGTAGATGCCTGACAGTTAACTACAACGATTTCCAACTGTTATGTAATGCTGTATAATAAGCTGTGACCCCTGCGTGGGTCCCCTTCAATGATGTATACAGATTGTCTGTGAGAAATGCAAATCACCCCCTCTATGTCTGTGATTTCCTTTTATGTAAACAATAAAAGTTTATAAATAAAAAATAAATACATTAAAAAAAAAAAACAGAAAGCAATTGATATATAGTAAGCAAAGGTTAATTTAGTACTCTTCCAAAAAAATATAATATGTTTGTTATCTAAACTCTACACAAAATGAGACTTTACCACCATTAGGAACCGGCGAACAACCTTTACATTTCAAAAGTCAAAAAGTACTTCCCAAAACGAACCCTCCCATGATGCTTTGCCAGATAAGGGTAAGGTCAGAGTTATATCACATTCTGCAGGCAAAGCAATGGTATTTTATGCAACTCCCCTAATTTTATTGCAGTAGAACACTTTGTAGCTGTGCCACGCATATAATGGAAAACACAGGAGTTGGGAAAATCTGGTAATTTTCTGCTGAATTGATCTTTGAGCCTTTGCAACTAATTTAGGAATGCCAACTCTATTGAAAATAAGACCTTATACCATTGACTGTAAAATATATGGTAATATAGTGCCCCCTGCTGTTTAAATTCAATAACACATTCTATAGGAGCATGAAAAATATTACATCTGCCAACAGAGTTGTACACTTTGCTTAGAACATGTTAATTAAAAAAAATTGTTTCAAAATTAAATTCTTGATCTACTGATTCACTAAATGATCTGAGCTACAACCACGCACCACACAATGTTAAGCCATATATGTTTATCCTGATTACCTAATGTAAAAAATGTGCAATGCTTTCAATGCAATAATGTTGTTTTTCTATGCATAATGTCCGGTTTGCTCCAGCTGTTGTGGCAAAGCAAACATACTTGTTAATCACTTGCACGAACAAAATAAAGACTTTAAAAAATAAATAAAAGTGGATCGCAAAAAACAAACTCTTACTAAACTCTGACAAAGCTGTCACAATGATCTTTGGAACAGTACCTAAATTACACAATTCCCACCTATCCATCAAAACTCATTCAAATAGCACACTGTCGAGGCTAGAACACACTGTAAAAAGAATGGAGTAGCGATCCTCATAAGGAATAGCTGCCCCCTGCAAATCACCACATCCGATTTAGACCCGGAGGGGCGCTACGTCATCCTATCCGGCACAATAGCATCGCAGACAATCCATTTAATTAATGTGTACGCGCCGAACCACCCGGTCCCCGGCTTCTGGGAGAAACTAAAGACAAAGATCCATTCCTTACCACATGGTATGCAGATCCTGGGAGGGGACCTCAATGCGGCCCCATGTCCAGCGGTGGACAGGAGCGCGCGCAGGGGCATACCTAGATCCCAGGGACGAGGGGGACAAGACAAGTTGTTGCATGGGTTCATGACGGATGCGGGGTTGGTGGATGTCTGGAGAGCACGTTATCCGAGCACCATCGATTACACATACTATTCGGCCCCACATGACACCTATTCTAGGATAGACTTATTCCTAGTAAATGACAAATGCCTGCCCCGCATCACGAATTCAGAGATTCGCACCATCACATGGTCTGACCATGCAGATGTAACCCTCACTATAGGGAACCTCTGTGCGGCATCCCCCTGGTCATGGAAACTTAACGCATCTTTGCTGCGGGATCGGGAGATAGTGGAACAGTTAAAGACAGAAATAGATCAGTACTTCCAGACTAACACCACCCCTGACGTAGCGAGAGAAACAACCTGGGCGGCACATAAGACGGTGATAAGAGGGACCCTCATTAAGCTAGCGACGGCAAAAAAAAGGAAAAAGTTTCAAAGACTAAACGACCTATTAACTGACCTCCGACAGCTAGAACACCAACACCAGAGCAACCAAAGCGATGAAACTTTGCGACGCCTAGAAGCAAAGCGATATGACATTCGCTCCCTACTTCTAGACAACACTGCCAGATCCATGCATTGGTCAAAACGCACCTTCTATGAGAAGGCCAACAAAATGGACACACTCCTAGCAAGAGTCCTCAAGCCCCGACGGAGACGTGGACATATCACGTCCATTCGCCATCCTGACGGTTCCATCAAAACCCTACCATCAGACATAGTTGAGATTTTTACCAGATATTATCATGCACTTTATAATCACTCTCCGCAGACAGAGACACAGGTCGCACACGATGTACATAAGACGCACAACTTCCTCTCTAATCTGGGACTGCCCCGACTGTCTCAGGAAGCGATCAGCACAATGGCAGCTGAGATCTCGACGGAAGAGGTAGACCGGGCCATAGCAGAACTGAAAGGCAACAGGGCCCCTGGACCGGACGGATTCGACGGGACTTATTACAAGACATTCAAAGACGAACTCACCCCCCACTTGACTGACCTATTCAACAGATTTAAGGAGGGAGGTACGCCCAACCAAGACATGTCCTTAGCCACCATTGTCTTATTACCAAAACCTGATAAAGACCCCCTCTTACCCGAAAACTACAGACCGATTTCACTTATAAATCATGACATGAAAATCCTCGCAAAGATTCAAGCTAATAGACTAAACCCTTATCTCCCTAATCTCATAGACCCCGACCAAGTAGGTTTTATACCGGGTAGGCAATTATTCGAGAACACCCGCAGGAACATAGATATTATATGGAAACAGAAGGTCACTAACACCCCAACGCTGCTATTTTCAATCGATGCGGAAAAAGCTTTTGATAGGGTCCAATGGCCCTACTTATTCACACTGCTATCCCACATAGGCTTTCCCGACCACTCCCTAACATTAATAAAGGCCATGTATACGAATGTAAGGGCGCAGGTGAAAATTTCGGGGGCTCCACTAAAGCCATTTCAACTAAACAATGGGACTCGGCAGGGCTGTCCCCTATCCCCAATACTGTTCGCACTCTCACTCGAACCACTACTACAGGCATTGAGGCGACATCCAGAGATAAAAGGGGTCCAGGTGGAGGGAAGCGAATATATAGTTTCGGCCTATGCGGATGACGTGCTCCTGACACTCACTGACCCCGCAAACTCGATGAGAGCCCTTCAAGGGGTCCTACAGAAATATGGAGACATCTCAGGCTATAGAGCTAACATGATAAAATCTAGCGCCCTTCCCATTAACATACCAGGGGATGAAATAGCCTCGTTACGAGACTCATTCCACATACGCATTGAATATCGAGCTTTAAAATACTTAGGGATACACTTAACGGCGGAACCAACACAACTGTATAATCACAATTTTACACCGACTATTAAAACCCTGGGAGTTAGAGACATGGACAGACAAACCTATTTCGTGGATAGGTCGTATCCACGCAGTAAAAATGAATGTCCTACCCAGGATTCTGTTCCTGTTCCAGTCAATACCCATTCACATCCATAAGTCACAACTACAACCCTTACAACGAGCAATCGGGGCCTTCATCTGGCAAAACAAACGTCATAGGATATCGTGACACACTTTATATAGACCTAAAAATAGGGGGGGGGGGCTAGGACTACCCAATATTCATCTCTATTCTATCGCAAGCCAACTCGCGCAGGTTGCAATGTGGCACTCACCCCCGGGTGAGAGAAAGTGGGTAGATATAGAGTCTCTCATGGTGGGAGCGGATTTGCCACAATACCTAATATGGGTACCTAAAACTTATAGACCAATAATCAGGGTCACATCTCCGACAATACTCAACTCCATACAAATATGGGATTCCACGGCAATCAGATACGGGCTGGCATCTGCACCGTCCCCGCTAATGCCTTATTTGCGAAATAGAGAATTCAGACCAGGAATGACTGCTAGGGATTTCCGAAACATAGAACGCACGGGAATACAACGCATTTGCCAACTATATAACGGAACTGAGATGGTCACATTCGATTCCTTGGGGCAGAGAGATCACCTGACACCCGCTGACTTTTTTAGATATCTACAAATAAAGGAATACGCTAAACTCCCACACATCCAAGCAGCCGCTCGGAAAACAAAAACTTTCTTTGAGAACATTTGCATATGGGAACAAATGCCTAGTGGCTTAATATCTCTCCTCTACACACACATATGCTCAGAGTCTGGGGAATGGGGGAACCTCACATACACCACTTAATGGGAGCATGACCTAGGGGAAGAGCTAGAAGGGATAGAGTGGCAAGACATTACGCTTCAGGAGCAATCTGTAAAGACAATGCTCCGGTGGTATACCACCCCAGTTAAGCTATATCATATGAAGAAAACCCCCACGGATCTATGCTGGAGAGGTTGTGGGATGAAGGGAACTTACTTACATATGTGGTGGGGGTGCCCCGTAATTAACAGATTCTGGATCCAAGTCAGGGACATATTGTCCCAGATCTTCTCTAGGGCTCCTGCTATGGATCCATGGCTATATTTACTAAATAGACCAATGGACGGGTGGACCAGACACGAGCAAAAGCTCATACACAAAATCACATTGGCAGCAAGGAGGGCAGTAGCCGCTGAGTGGCTCAAGGAGAGGGCCCCGTCTTTGAGAGGGGTGATCAACAGAATTAAAGAAGCCCACCTCATGGATGACCTGACGCCCAGGGACATTTCAGAAAATATGGGAACCGTGGGAAAGTTGCCCCCTGAATAATTAGAGTATGATGGGGCGCGTTCTGTGGTGGCCCCCGTCCCTCCCCCTCCTTGCCCCCCTCCCCCTCCGCTCGTGTCGGCCTCGGCTCCTCCCTTCTCTACGGCCTTCGGTCTCACTGAAGGTTCTCTTTCCACGTTTCCTTTGTGTGTCTGTAGCCTCTACCCATCCTGAAAGGGGTACCTGTTAGCAGTAGACAAACACTAACATGCCTGACAACTCTGCACTGGCGACACAGGGATGATACACTCGGGCCCTTGGATCCCACGGAGCTTCAGGTACATGAGGTTGGGGCCCAGGGAGGTCCAGCGCAATAAGCAGCGCAGGCTACCGGACCCGGGGGCAGGGATACAACAGAGCCATCACAACGGCACACCACTCTAGATAGAGGCATAAAACGGGAAACATAAGGAGAGTATGCACCCCGAACTGGGGCCTAGCATCAGAGATACAGGACACACATACCTTGTTAACCTAGTTTATTGCTCATCAAAAATTAACATTGACTTCAGCTGACTGGGCAGGCGGCGGTGCTCTAAAGGGATAACACGCGTCACGTATGCATTTAAATGTTGATGTTACTTATCACTGCACTGCTGTATGTATTCGCAATGCTCATTTATGCATGATTGAATATTGTTTGTATGCCTAGTCATGTCAATGATAAATAAAGAATTACAAAAAAAAATAAAAAAATTAGCACACTAACCGCAGTCCTGTCAGACCTTCCGGCATTCGCTAACCGTGGACTTCCGGGTTCTCGGAGCGCGGCCACTCCCCCTCCTATGACGCGGTCGTTCCCAGGATTCATAGAGAGACCGCGTCAACACCACAGTGCTGGATCAACTCGAAAGCTCCCGCGAACTTCAAACTGAATTATTACTACTTCTACTGTGTATCGGACCCGGACTGTTTAATCGTTTACCCTCCTTCTCCTCTCCCACGACCTCGGACTGTTTTTGGATATTCTCTTGCCTGCTGCAACCTCGATTCTCTGTGGAATCTCTATCACCAATTTGGATTATCGCTCCTTCATAAGTTAAGTAAACCAGATCTGCTCAAGCTGGATATATAACCATCCTAATTCTATGTGGTTCGCTATCTGCTCCACCTAACCTCCTAACCTTGTTTCAACTACTAATTAATCATCTGCATCCTAATTTGGAACTTCTCGCTGGTTGTGTTAAAATTGCCTTATCTTAAAACAACTTCAACTCCGCTGCTGTTTATAACCTGCCAGGAATTAAAGAGACAGTTCAAATTGATTATCTTTTTTATTTTAAAGCAATAAACAATATCAGTTTCAGAAATCTGCAGTTGTTTCCATCTTGTCAACAATTGAGCATTACAGATTGATCCAGCCTAATTAATGGATACAGCAGATCTCACTTCTGAAATCACCAGATTAAACCAAAGAGTGGATACGCTTACTCAAGGCATGCAAGATCTACAGATCACCAATGAAAGAATCCTTACTTATGTAAGGGACTTGCAAACACATACTCCTCACACAGTTACACACTCGGCTAGTGACCCTGCTGTCTCCAACCCCGAAAAATTCTTTGGAGACAGGTCCCAATACCGAGAGTTTATCAATTCTTGCAAGTTGTTGATTGCATTAAAACCTCGATCATGGGGGCGGGGCCTGACAGCTAACATGGATGGTCGCACATCCTAAGAGCTCCTGCAGCAATGGATAAAAGTGCAAAGCTACCGACCGAACTACCAGCACTAGCGGCAAACGGGAACCGGCAAAAGACGCAGAACAGCATCAGGAACAAAATCATACCTGTCCGGCACCGGTGCACCGCGGAAAAACTAATACTGGCCATGCGGCCTATACCGGAGCAGAGCCTGAGGACCGGGGGAGACGGCCGCTCTCCTGGCGCGGGACACGCTCCGAAGCAGAAGCCCATTACAGCCCTGCTACCCCCCCCTATGGACCGGTGGGGGACATCCCGGTCCTCGCTGGGGACGATCACCCCCACAGAGAAGCCTGACCAAGCGACACAAACTTCAATCAAACGGGACCTCATAGGCCCAGCCAAAATGGCGGTGAGGACGAGACTTGGGAACAAACACGCGTGCATCAAACCACCCGAGCACATAGGGGCTTTCATCGACCTGCTACGCAACTATTTCTGGGCACAACTTAAAGCCCGGAGACAACCTTACAAGCTGGTGATGAGAGAGGTAGCAACGTGGATACGCCCGACCACCCGACGCATCCTAACATGGAACCGCCCTTGCAGCGCCAGAGAGGCCTCCAGGTTGCAGCGGAGCAGAAGCTCCAAAGGGCGGGAAACAGTGCCGGGTCCCTCTAACGCCAGAACCCAAGTTCACAAACCACAGAAAAAGGCCCGACCTACCCCTCATTCAGTGGTCCCAGCAACTAAGGATCAACGCAACGCACACCGTAGGCCTCGGAGACACAGTCCAAAGCCAGCGGTGAGTCGCACTACCCCTGAGCAAGGACTATCCCATCACGGCCTCACCACCCTCAGGAAGACCAACTCTCACCATATGGGGAATCCACACAGAAAGGGGCCGAAGAGACCCGAAGCAGAACCCTGCCGCACACCCACAGCACTCCTGAGAACAACTACTCAAGGGACCGACCTGCCTCACACGTCCACATCGGCACCCAGAAGCTTGACACCCGGCGGGGTAACGGCTTTGCCGCTGACGGGGATTGGCTGAACTTTCCCTAGAGACTGCCATCTGACCAAACACCCTCTCCGACAACAAGAGGAACAATCTATATATCTTAAGTACCAAGCACTGATTTTTTATTTTTTTTTTTTTTTTCCTTTTTTTTTCCTTTTTTTTTCCTTTTTTATAATTTATAGTATGATTTTCCTTTTTACTATTTCTCTCTACGCTAATGGACTTTCTGTTGAAGCGGTCAAGTAACATTATAATAACGTTGCCAGGGGTATAATACCAGCGTATTCACCTTAGCCTAAACATTGATTTCATTGTTAAATATACTCTGATGTGGGGGGGCAGCGTGCTCCAATAGTCAGCAGCACTGATGTATGGGCAGACGGAGTACTGGTCTACATTACACCTAGCCTAACATGTAGCCTAAGCATACAGCTCACATACGTCTCACTACTTACTATAGCAGCCAATATACATACCATGTTTTCAAGCTCTTTAGTTACTCCTCTGTCCACCTCATCTTTACCCATAGGCTACGCTAACATACCTATATTAGGAGAGGGACCGACCGATGATGATACACCTTTTAATGTTTATTGTAGCCACGCATGTTACAGTTCAAGCCTCACATAACTTGCAATCACTCCCTCAAAGCTCAGGCAGCCAAGAAATGAGGTCTTCACACAGTTTTCAAGCGACACAACTAGTTCTAGATTGAATGTTTTTCTAAAGTCAACATGCACTAGTCTGTTCACACACCTAGCGATGTACAGCCTCTATGATCAGCGAATACTAATTCATGTCTAAGCAGTTATATTACTAGCGAGGTCATATATGTTTTGACGGCTTTTCCTATCGTTTCCAGCACAGAGTCTATTTTATTAAGCATGCATATACTTGTAACGCAAATAGTACTACAGCATATACAGAAGAATATCTCTTTACCAAATAAAAATGTGCATTTGTTTCTCATGCCATGACACTGTATGGAATTGTATATATACATTTAGCTTGTAGAGCTGTCGTGGCAATACAAGCCTGTTTGTTTATCTTTTATTGCACACCAAAATAAAGAATTAAAAAAAAAAAAAAAAAAAAAACCTCGATCATATCCCACTGAAAGATCTAAAGTTTGTTCTGTTATTTCATTTTTGAGAGGTGAACCCATGGCCTGGGCTCATTCCTTTCTTGAGAATGATGATCCCATATTGGATTCTCTGGATGAATTCTTTGAAGCCATGTCTCTTCTTTACGAAGACCCAAACAAACAAGCGACTGCAGATTTAACCATTAGAACACTGCAGCAAAGAAACAGGCCTGTCGAAGATTACATTGCTGAATTCAAACGATGGGCACCAGAAACTCAGTGGAATGACATAACTCTACGTAACCAGTTCCGTATTGGGTTATCTGAAGCTGTCAAGGATGAGCTCTCCAGAACTGAACTACCTACTACACTGAATACACTTATCCAACTGTCAATCAGCATTGACAGAAGACTTAGGGAAAGAAAAGCTGAGAAATCACTCACTAGCTCTCTATGGAAAAAACCCTTCACCTCTTCAAAGGCACCGGAGAAACCTATAACTCCCGCTGAACCTATGGAAATAGGGGTTGTGAGAAGTCCTCTTACTCCAGAAGAGAGAACCAGAAGAAGACAAATGAACCTCTGCATGTACTGTGCTTCACAAGAACATGTGGTCCCAGACTGTCCCCTATTGAAACGTCCCCGAGGTGGTAAGCATGGTTCCACCACAATTGTTATGAGTGTGCTTCCCTCTAAACCAATCTCTCATTTCTCCTCTGTTTCTCTCATATTACAGTGGGACAAAGAAAGAATTACGACTAAGGCCATTATTGATTCCGGTGCTAATGGGGTGTTCCTGGACTCATCCTTTGTTACAAAAAATAAAATTCCTTGTGTTCAAAAACGTAATTCCGTCTCTGTCAGAGTTATTGATGGCTCCTTAATCTCCTCGGGGCCCATTCGCCTTGAAACTGTCCCTTTAAGGACTACTACTAATTATATCCATTCTGAATTTCTTGTTTTTGATGTCATAAATTCTCCTCTTTATCCAATAATATTAGGGATAGACTGGTTACGGACTCATAACCCACATATTACATGGGCTCCTTTCTCTCTCACGTTTAACTCTGCATATTGCCAGGGAACATGTCTACAACACATCCCCATTTTGCAAGTTACTGGGGAATCCACTATACCTTCCAGCTATTCAGAGTTCGCTGATGTGTTCAGTAAAAAGGAAGCAGAGACACTTCCTCCTCATCGACCCTATGATTGTCCGATTGACCTTGTTCCTGGTGCTCCTATCCCTTTTGGACATATTTATCCTCTCTCTGAATCAGAGTTAAAAACCCTCAAGGAATACCTGGATGAAAACCTCCGTAAGGGGTTCATTAGACCTTCCTGTTCACCAGCCGCTTCCAGCATGTTTTTTGTAAGAAACAAGGACCAGACTATACGGCCAATCATCGATTACAGGTCTTTAAATAAAATAACTATCAAGAATCGTTACCCTCTTCCCCTGATCAATGAGTTGATTGAAAGATTAAGAACAGCTACCATCTACACTAAACTTGACCTTCGTGGGGCATATAACCTTGTTAGAATCAAGGCCAATGATGAATGGAAAACGGCGTTCAGGACCCGATATGGTCTTTACGAATATCTTGTCATGCCCTTCGGGCTATGTAACGCCCCTGCAACCTTTCAGCATTTCATCAACGATATCTTCCGAGATCTCCTAGACGTTTGTGTCATCATTTACTTAGATGATATTCTCATCTACTCCAACAACCTTGAAGAACACAGAAAACACGTGAGATGGGTATTATCCAGATTAAGAAAACACAAATTATACGCAAAACCAGAAAAATGTATATTTGAAGTCAATGAAATCACTTTTTTGGGATACGTTATCTCCCCTCATTCAATAAGTATGGATACCTCCAAAATAGATTGCATTGTCAACTGGTCTACTCCTACTAATACTAAAGACTTACAACGTTTTCTGGGATTTGCCAACTTCTATAGGAAGTTCATTAAAAATTACTCCAATGTTGCTCATCCCCTCAACCTGCTCAATAGCAGTAAACGGTCCTTTGCTTGGAACGATAAGGCTCAAGCAGCCTTTGATGAATTAAAACGGAGATTCACAAGTGCTCCCATTCTCCAACTACCTAATCCTGCTTTTCTCTACGTCATGGAAACGGATGCTTCTGACACAGCTATCGGGGCTGTCCTCTCTCAACACCAAACGCCTCAAGATCCTCTCCATCCAGTAGCTTTTTTTTCACGATCTTTGTCTCCTGCTGAACGAAATTATCCTGTAGGAGAAAAATAATTATTAAGTATTAAAGCTGCATTCGAAAACTGGCGTCACATACTTGAAGACACACGCACTCCTGTAATTGTTTATACAGACCACAGGAACCTTGAATATCTTCATTCCAACAAAACACTCTCTGCCAGACAAGTACGCTGGAATCTTTTCTTTTCCCGTTTCAATTTTCAAATCATCTACAGACCTGGATCCAGAAACAAAAAGGCAGATGCCCTGTCCAGAATTCACCAAGATCTTCCTGTAAACGAAACTCAACCACCTAAAATCATAGGTATTATTTCGTCATTAATAGATGATATTAAACATCTTAAGGAAGAAGATCTTGAACTTCCCAAACAAAGCAATCTATCAAAAAAGGACGGTATCTACTACTTCAAAGACAGGTTATACATTCCTCCCTTGCTTAGGAATAAAATACTCTCTTTGATTCATGATTCCCCTCTGGCTGGTCATCCTGGTACAAGGAAAACACTGGAGCTGTCTAAAAGATATTACTGGTGGCCTCGCCAGGACAGAACCATAGATGCTTATGTCAAAAACTGCCCAACCTGTCTGAGATCAAAATCTGACCATCATCCACCATTCGGTCAATTATTAAGCCTACCTGTTCCAGAAAGACCTTGGCAGTCCATCTCAATGGACTTCTTGGTAGAACTCCCTCCTTCGCAACATCATACCACCATTCTGGTAGTGGTAGACCGTTTCACCAAGATGTCCCATTTTATTCCTTTGAAGAAATTACCCTCTTCATCTGAACTTGCAAAAATATTCATCAATAACATCGTGAAACTCCATGGTCTTCCTGAAGAAATCATATCAGACAGAGGAACACAGTTCACCTCCAAATTCTGGAATGAGATGTGTTCCTCCCTCAATATTCAACGTAAATTATCTTCAGCCTATCATCCCCAAACCAACGGACAAACAGAGAGAGTTAATCAATGTGTTGAACAATACTTGCGGTGTTATTGCTCTCACTTACAAGATGATTGGATCACGTGGTTACCAATGGCAGAGTTCTCATACAACAACTCGGTACACGCTAGTAGCAAAATGACTCCATTCTTCTCAAATTTTGGATTCCATCCCTCTTCATTTCCTGATCAAGGACTTCCTTCTTCTAATCCATACGTCTCCAACCATAACTCTTTCATGTCTGCCCTCTTCCTCAGGTTACGTGATAACCTTAAAAATGCATCATCTGCTCAGAAAAAGTTTTTCGATACTGGTAGACGACCTTCCCCTACTTACAAGGTTGGTGATCTAGTATGGCTCTCTTCAAAAAACATTGTCACCAACCGTCCCTCAAAGAAACTGAGTTCACTCTTCCTTGGCCCTTTTCGTATATTGTCGCTTATCAACGAAAACGTGGTCAGATTGAAACTTCCACCTACCATGAAACTACATCCAGTCTTCCATGTGTCATTGCTTAAACCACACCACTCCGACCCTTTCCTGAGGGATGTTCTTACCACTCCTGATCCCATTCTGGTACAAGGTGAAGAGGAATACGAGGTCCAGAGGATTCTAGATTCACGAATCCATCGTGGTTCCTTACAGTATCTTGTCCGGTGGAAGGGCTACGGAGTTGACGAAGATTCATGGGTGTCGTCCTCCGCGGTGCATGCTCGTCGACTTATCAATGCGTACCATGCTCGCTACCCGTCCAGACCTCGTTGACAGCATCCGGTGGCTGCTTCTTATGAGGGGGGTTCTGTCAGACCTTCCGGCATTCGCTAACCGTGGACTTCCGGGTTCTCGGAGCGCGGCCACTCCCCCTCCTATGACGCGGTCGTTCCCAGGATTCATAGAGAGACCGCGTCAACACCACAGTGCTGGATCAACTCGAAAGCTCCCGCGAACTTCAAACTGAATTATTACTACTTCTACTGTGTATCGGACCCGGACTGTTTAATCGTTTACCCTCCTTCTCCTCTCCCACGACCTCGGACTGTTTTTGGATATTCTCTTGCCTGCTGCAACCTCGATTCTCTGTGGAATCTCTATCACCAATTTGGATTATCGCTCCTTCATAAGTTAAGTAAACCAGATCTGCTCAAGCTGGATATATAACCATCCTAATTCTATGTGGTTCGCTATCTGCTCCACCTAACCTCCTAACCTTGTTTCAACTACTAATTAATCATCTGCATCCTAATTTGGAACTTCTCGCTGGTTGTGTTAAAATTGCCTTATCTTAAAACAACTTCAACTCCGCTGCTGTTTATAACCTGCCAGGAATTAAAGAGACAGTTCAAATTGATTATCTTTTTTATTTTAAAGCAATAAACAATATCAGTTTCAGAAATCTGCAGTTGTTTCCATCTTGTCAACAATTGAGCATTACAAGTCCACTCTTTCAAATACTTGGGTATGTTGTTAGACCCCAATCTATCTTTTGGCGTGCACATAGAAAAACTTGCATCTAAAATGTATCCAAAACTAGGTGCCCTGTACAGAAACAAATCCTGCCTAAACCCTACAGTAAAGAATAAGATTGTACAGCAAATGCTGATGCCAATCATTGATTATGGGTATGTAGTATATGCACCTGCACCGCAATCCCACATTAATAAACTCAACACATTGTATAACTCGTTCTGCCGATTTGTGCTACAATGTAATTACAGGACCCACCATTGTGACATGCTAAAATAACTAAACTGGCTGTCACTGGAATCCAGACGCACCCTTCATCTTTCCAGCCTTGTGTTTAAGAGCTTTTCTGGGAAGCTCCCACCCTACCTGAGCAGAATGCTCTCCCTGGCTGTTCCCACCTCCTATAACCTCCGATCCAGTACCAGCACTTTATTTATTTTTTATTTTTTTACATTTTATTCTTTATTTTGGTTGTGCATAAAAGTAACAAGCATAAACAATGTGCCACAATAGCACGCATTCAGGTAACATCTGTGGATCGTATTGGGCATTGAGTGGAGTGCACATTTTTATTATTTACAGAGACGTGAAGGCTATAGTAACAGCTGTCAGACTGATATTTCTGCCTAATCTTTCACTTGGCGTTAACTCGCAGTATAAACTCCTTATGATTTTGTGTGGAGAGAAGAAGCATTGGCAAACAGTGTCACTGGTATATCTCGCTTTGTGGGTGTGTGGAGAAAGCAATGTGAATTGTAGTTTTATAACACAGTTTAAGTAGTCGGGGTGTACTCATGGGCTGCCATTGGTTGACGTCCAGTGGGGGTGTAAGAAGACTTGTGGTCTGCATGCACGTAGCGGGGTGCCCTACTGGGCGGGGGGGGGGGGTAGTTGTCTTTCAGTCCATGTGAAGTTGGGGCACTGGGCGTGCGCTGTGCGTACATGGGGTTAACCTGTGAATAGGAGTATGTGCCTTGCATACGAAAGTAGGGTTACTTCAGGGGTTCTCGTCAGGGCCCACAGCCGTGGGGGTTAAGTGGTGTCATTCAATATATAGTGTTTTGGCTTCTAGGGGGTGATGTCTGAACTCCAGTCAGCCCCCTAAGCTCCCGAGGGGAGAGCAGTACCTCCAGACCCTACCTGTACCAGAACGTTGTGCCATAGTGATGTGTCCGGTGTCAATGTGTGGGAAACCAGGAGACTATTTAAAGGGGGTGTGGTTCCTCTTTCCTTTCCCCTGTCCACGTAAATGCTATTCCTATGCCTGTCCAATGAAGGAGGCCTTGCATAAAATCTAAAATAACAATAAAGTAAAATAGAGAAAAACAAAACCGGACATAAAACGTAAAATAACATATGAAAGGTTAATTAGAGCCTTCAAACTTCAGCTTTTGGAGTGGTCACCAGTCCTAGTGGGTTGGCATCAGCCGGCCTCAGCCGGGTGTCCGTGGTTAATCAGGTGGTTACCATGACATAGGCATCTGGCCTCGTTTCCCGGGGCACAAAAGGGAGTACTGTGTCCAGATTCCAGGTGTGGGCTGCCGGGACCGCGGTGAGTTGTGTGGCTGATTTCAGAGCATCCCTAGACAGTCCCAAAGCTGGCAACAAGTCTCTCGCTTCCTTCAAGTCCCGGATGGGGTGTGTAGCAGTGCCATGTTGGACCTCTAGAGTGTGTTGCAATCTCCACCGGTATAGGGTGCCTTTGTCTCGGAGCAGGGTTGTGAAGGCCTGTAGCGATCTTCTCCAAGCCATGGTGTATCCTGAAAGGTCTGTGTAGAAGGAGAGCTGCATACCTTCAAAGGCGTAGGGTGAGTGGTTCCGGACAGCTCCCATAACCACTGATCTGTCTTTGCTGCTCTGGAATTTCACCAGAAGGTCTCGTGGTACTGAGCTCGGTGCTTTCGCCGATTTTTGCAGGCGGAACATCCCCTCCAGGCCCACCTGTTTTGCCTGCCTAGGTGGTAGTAGTGCTGTGAGGAGGCGCCGCAGCAGGTGTGGTGTCTCCGTCTCCGGAGTCCCTTCTGGTATACCTCTTATCTTGAGGTTTAGGCTGCGCCTTTGGTCCTCTGCCACCGCCATCTTTTGATCTGTTTTGGCTTGGTGTGCCTGCAGATCCAGTACAGCCTTCTGAAGTTGGGTTGTTTGTTGGGTATTTTTGCGGGCATCGCTTTCTAGGACCTCCATGCGGTCCGTTAGGCCTTGAATCTCTTGTCGGATTTGGACCATATCGGTCTGTATGTTCCGTCTGAGTTCTGCCAGGAGCCCTCTCATTATAGGCGTCGTTACTGGGGCAGAGTCCGGTGGAGAGCTGGAGGGTGCGGTGGTTTGTGGCTCCACTGTATTTCCCTCTGTTAGTCCCATGCAGTAATCCTCTGATATGTCTGCGTCTGAGCAGTCGGCCATCTTGGGTCCCGCTCCACTCCGGGCCTGGCGCCACAGGTCGCCGATATTCATGCCCATATGCGGTTTTTCGGATTTTTGTTTTTTGTTTTTCTTCCCCATGGCTTGTGGGTCAGGGCTTGGAGTGATTCTCCAGCGGTTTGGGGTGGTGGAAACCCAATTTTGCGGTTATTAGGGCGTTCGTCGGCTCGGAGCTTCAGTAACATGCGGCCGCTCGTTTCAGTGGCTTGGCTCCGCCCCCACCAGCACTTTATTTAGTCTACCTCAATACAAAAAGAAAGCAGCCCGATTCTCCTTCTCCTATAGAGCACCGCAATTGTAGAACGACCTCCCGCACAATTTAAAATCTTCCCCAAGCCTAAAGTCCTTTAAGAGATCCCTCTCTACACACCTCAAAACAGAATGCACCTGTCATGGTTGATTATATAATTCCTACCTGTTCTATGTTAGATTTTGTATATATTGTGTATATTGTTTTTGTATTTTATTGTACCCTAATGTAACAATGCAATGATTTGTGGACACAGGACATACTTGAAAACGAGAGAAATTCAATGTATCTTTCCTGGTAAAATATTTTATAAATAAATAATGTAGTCATAACATTTTATTTCCTTAATATATATACTTGTTAGAACTTCAAAGGACCCAGGACCTAATTTGGCCCGGGGCCCAAACAGCTGTCAGTCCGTTTATGTTGGGCTGTTAATAATAGCCACAAGCACTGGGCTTCACGTCCTATAATTGCCTTCCCAGAATTGTAGTTACTAACAATGTAAGAAGAGGTTTGGTCCTATATGTGGCACTGACTGTGGGCTCCCTGCGGGTTCCATGTTGCCAGTAGTGTACTCAGTCTGTGCTGTGGATTACTGGCTCAGCAGTTCTGTGTTGTGACAGCAGAGGGCGACTAATCATTGATTATTAACAGGAATCCTGTACCATCTATATTATAAAGCTGTGCGCAGACTAACATCAGTCGGAGATGGTTATATTCTGCCAGGAAATTATATTATTTATCGTTATATATCCAGGAACAAAATGTAACAAGCTTTCCATGACAACCAACCAGTCAGTGTCTGTCTGTCTGTAGATTAATACCCTGCTATCTGTTTGTCTTTCCTTAGATATGATCGGAGTGTAACATTGGGCTCTGGACTTTTTTAGAAGATTCCCATAAGGGTGGCCCTTTGTGAAGTATAATTTGCTTTATATTCAGTGCTAGATAAATTGTAAGAAATTTTTTTTTTTTATATCATCATTAGCGCAATAAGACGACCGATAACATTTCTCCCAACTCCACCAAATGGACAAAGAGGGACACTAATTTTAGGGGTGTCAGTGGGGGTGTGGCCAGGGGCGGTACTGTTCTGAGTATGAGTGGGTATGTCCAGGGGCGGGGCTGTTCTGAGAAATTGAAGATTTACTAATAAAAATGAATGTAACTGAAATGTAATTTAGAACAATGTATCTTATTTACACAGACTGATTTCTAAACACATTTATTGTAGTTTAAAGACACATTACTGGGAGTATTATTGCTGTGGAGCTCTGTTATACACTCAGACACATTACTGGGAGTATTATTGCTGTGGGGCTCCGTTATACACTCAGACACATTACTGGGAGTATTATTGCTGTGGAGCTCTGTTATACACTCAGACACATTACTGGGAGTATTATTGCTGTGGGGCTCCGTTATACACTCAGACACATTACTGGGAGTATTATTGCTGTGGAGTTCTGTTATACACTCAGACACATTACTGGGAGTATTATTGCTGTGGAGGTCTGTTATACACAGACACATTACTGGGAGTATTATTGCTGTGGAGCTCTGTTATACACTCAGACACATTACTGGGTGTATTATTGCTGTGGAGCTCTGTTATACACTCAGTCACATTACTGGGAGTATTAATGCTGTGGAGCTCTGTTATACACTCAGACACATTACTGGGAGTATTATCGCTGTGGAGCTCTGTTATACACTCAGACACATTACTGGGAGTATTATTGCTGTGGAGCTCTGTTATACACTCAGACACATTACTGGGAGTATTATTCCCGTGGAGCTCTGTTATCCACTCAGACACATTACTGGGAGTATTATTGCTGTGGGGCTCTGTTATACACTGAGACACATTACTGGGAATATTATTGCTGTGGGGCTCTGTTATACACTCAGACACATTACTGGGAGTATTATTGCTGTGGAGCTCTGTTATACACTCAGACACATTACTGGGAGTATTATTGCTGTGGCGCTATGTTATACACTCAGTCACATTACTGGGAGTATTATTGCTGTGGGGCTCTGTTATACACTGAGACACATTACTGGGAATATTATTGCTGTGGGGCTCTGTTATACACTCAGACACATTACTGGGAGTATTATTGCTGTGGAGCTCTGTTATACACTCAGACACATTACTGGGAGTATTATTGCTGTGGAGCTCTGTTATACACTCAGACACATTACTGGGAGTATTATTGCTGTGGAGCTCTGTTATACACTCAGACACATTACTGGGAGTATTATTGCTGTGGAGCTCTGTTATACACTCAGACACATTACTGGGGGTATTATTGCTGTGGGGCTCTGTTATACACTGAGACACATTACTGGGAATATTATTGCTGTGGGGCTCTGTTATACACTCAGACACATTACTGGGAGTATTATTGCTGTGGAGCTCTGTTATACACTCAGACACATTACTGGGAGTATTATTGCTGTGGGGCTCTGTTATACACTCAGACACATTACTGAGAGTATTATTGCTGTGGAGCTCTGTTATACACTGAGACACATTACTGGGAATATTATTGCTGTGGGGCTCTGTTATACACTGAGACACATTACTGGGAGTATTATTGCTGTGGAGCTCTGTTATACACTCAGACACATTACTGGGGGTATTATTGCTGTGGGGCTCTGTTATACACTCAGACACATTACTGGAAGTATTATTGCTGTGGAGCTCTGTTATCCACTCAGACATATTACTGGGAGTATTATTACTGTGGAGCTCTGTTATACACTCAGACACATTACTGGGAGTATTATTGCTGTGGGGCTCTGTTATACACTCAGACATATTACTGGGAGTATTATTGCTGTGGGGCTCTGTTATACACTGAGGCACATTACTGGGAATATTATTGCTGTGGGGCTCTGTTATACACTCAGACACATTACTGGGAGTATTATTGCTGTGGGGCTCCGTTATACACTCAGACACATTACTGGGAGTATTATTGCTGTGGAGTTCTGTTATACACTCAGACACATTACTGGGAGTATTATTGCTGTGGAGGTCTGTTATACACAGACACATTACTGGGAGTATTATTGCTGTGGAGCTCTGTTATACACTCAGACACATTACTGGGTGTATTATTGCTGTGGAGCTCTGTTATACACTCAGTCACATTACTGGGAGTATTAATGCTGTGGAGCTCTGTTATACACTCAGACACATTACTGGGAGTATTATCGCTGTGGAGCTCTGTTATACACTCAGACACATTACTGGGAGTATTATTGCTGTGGAGCTCTGTTATACACTCAGACACATTACTGGGAGTATTATTCCCGTGGAGCTCTGTTATCCACTCAGACACATTACTGGGAGTATTATTGCTGTGGGGCTCTGTTATACACTGAGACACATTACTGGGAATATTATTGCTGTGGGGCTCTGTTATACACTCAGACACATTACTGGGAGTATTATTGCTGTGGAGCTCTGTTATACACTCAGACACATTACTGGGAGTATTATTGCTGTGGGGCTATGTTATACACTCAGTCACATTACTGGGAGTATTATTGCTGTGGGGCTCTGTTATACACTGAGACACATTACTGGGAATATTATTGCTGTGGGGCTCTGTTATACACTCAGACACATTACTGGGAGTATTATTGCTGTGGAGCTCTGTTATACACTCAGACACATTACTGGGAGTATTATTGCTGTGGGGCTCTGTTATACACTCAGACACATTACTGGGAGTATTATTGCTGTGGAGCTCTGTTATACACTCAGACACATTACTGGGAGTATTATTGCTGTGGAGCTCTGTTATACACTCAGACACATTACTGGGAGTATTATTGCTGTGGAGCTCTGTTATACACTCAGACACATTACTGGGGGTATTATTGCTGTGGGGCTCTGTTATACACTGAGACACATTACTGGGAATATTATTGCTGTGGGGCTCTGTTATACACTCAGACACATTACTGGGAGTATTATTGCTGTGGAGCTCTGTTATACACTCAGACACATTACTGGGAGTATTATTGCTGTGGGGCTCTGTTATACACTGAGACACATTACTGGGAGTATTATTGCTGTGGAGCTCTGTTATACACTCAGACACATTACTGGGGGTATTATTGCTGTGGGGCTCTGTTATACACTCAGACACATTACTGGAAGTATTATTGCTGTGGAGCTCTGTTATCCACTCAGACATATTACTGGGAGTATTATTACTGTGGAGCTCTGTTATACACTCAGACACATTACTGGGAGTATTATTGCTGTGGGGCTCTGTTATACACTGAGACACATTACTGGGAATATTATTGCTGTGGGGCTCTGTTATACACTCAGACACATTACTGGGAGTATTATTGCTGTGGAGCTCTGTTATCCACTCAGACACATTACTGGGAGTATTATTGCCGTGGAGCTCTGTTATACACTCAGACACATTACTGGGAATATTATTGCTGTGGGGCTCTGTTATACACTCAGACACATTACTGGGAGTATTATTGCTGTGGGGCTCTGTTATACACTGAGACACATTACTGGGAATATTATTGCTGTGGGGCTCTGTTATACACTCAGACACATTACTGGGAGTATTATTGCTGTGGGGCTCTGTTATACACTGAGACACATTACTGGGAATATTATTGCTGTGAGGCTCTTTTATACACTGAGACACATTACTGGGAATATTATTGCTGTGGGGCTCTGTTATACACTCAGACACATTACTGGGAGTATTATTGCTGTGGGGCTCTGTTATACACTGAGACACATTACTGGGAATATTATTGCTGTGGGGCTCTGTTATACACTCAGACACATTACTGGGAGTATTATTGCTGTGGGGCTCTGTTATGCACTCATACACATTACTGGGAGTATTATTGCTGTGGAGTTCTGTTATCCACTCAGACATATTACTGGGAGTATTATTACTGTGGAGCTCTGTTATACACTCAGACACATTACTGGCAGTATTATTGCTGTGGAGCTCTGGTATACACTCAGACACATTACTGGGAGTATTATTGCTGTGGAGCTCTGTTATACACTCAGACACATTACTGGGAGTATTATTACTGTGGAGCTCTGTTATACACTCAGACACATTACTGGGAGTATTATTGCTGTGGAGATCTGTTATACACTCAGACACATTACTAGGAGTATTATTACTGTGGAGCTCTGTTATACACTCAGACACATTACTGGGAGTATTATTGCTGTGGAGCTCTGTTATACACTCAGACACATTACTGGGGGTATTATTGCTGTGGGGCTCTGTTATACACTCAGACACATTACTGGAAGTATTATTGCTGTGGAGCTCTGTTATCCACTCAGACATATTACTGGGAGTATTATTGCTGTGGAGCTCTGTTATACACTCAGACACATTACTGGGAGTATTATTGCTGTGGGGCTCTGTTATACACTCAGACATATTACTGGGAGTATTATTGCTGTGGGGCTCTGTTATACACTGAGACACATTACTGGGAATATTATTGCTGTGGGGCTCTGTTATACACTCAGACACATTACTGGGAGTATTATTGCTGTGGAGCTCTGTTATCCACTCAGACATATTACTGGGAGTATTATTGCTGTGGGGCTCTGTTATACACTCAGACACATTACTGGGAGTATTATTGCCGTGGAGCTCTGTTATACACTCAGACACATTACTGGGAATATTATTGCTGTGGGGCTCTGTTATACACTCAGACACATTACTGGGAGTATTATTGCTGTGTGGCTCTGTTATACACTGAGACACATTACTGGGAATATTATTGCTGTGGGGCTCTGTTATACACTCAGACACATTACTGGGAGTATTATTGCTGTGGGGCTCTGTTATACACTGAGACACATTACTGGGAATATTATTGCTGTGGGGCTCTGTTATACACTCAGACACATTACTGGGAGTATTATTGCTGTGGGGCTCTGTTATACACTCAGACACATTACTGGGAGTATTGTTGCTGCGGAGCTCTGTTATACAATCAGACACATTACTGGGAGTAATATTGCTGTGGAGCTCTGGTATACACTCAGACACATTACTGGGAGTATTATTGCTGTGGAGCTCTGGTATACACTCAGACACATTACTGGGAGTATTATTGCTGTGGGGCTCTGTTATGCACTCAGACACATTACTGGGAGTATTATTGCTGTGGAGTTCTGTTATCCACTCAGACATATTACTGGGAGTATTATTACTGTGGAGCTCTGTTATACACTCAGACACATTACTGGCAGTATTATTGCTGTGGAGCTCTGTTATACACTCAGACACATTACTGGAAGTATTATTACTGTGGAGCTCTGTTATACACTCAGACACATTACTGGGAGTATTATTGCTGTGGAGCTCTGTTATACACTCAGACACATTACTGGGAGTATTATTACTGTGGAGCTCTGTTATACACTCAGACACATTACTGGGAGTATTATTGCTGTGGAGATCTGTTATACACTCAGACACATTACTAGGAGTATTATTACTGTGGAGCTCTGTTATACACTCAGACACATTACTGGGAGTATTATCGCTTTGGAGCTCTGTTATACATTCAGACACATTACTGGGAATATTATTGCTGTGGAGCTCTGTTATACACTCAGACACATTACTGGGAGTATTATTGCCGTGGAGCGCTGTTATACACTCAGACACATTACTGGGAGTATTATTGCTGTGGAGCTCTGTTATACACTCAGACACATTACTGGGAGTATTATTGCTGTGGAGCTCTGGTATACACTCAGACACATTACTGGGAGTATTATTGCTGTGGGGCTCTGTTATGCACTCAGACACATTACTGGGAGTATTATTGCTGTGGAGCTCTGTTATACACTCAGACACATTACTGGGAGTATTATTACTGTGGAGCTCTGTTATACACTCAGACACATTACTGGGAGTATTATTGCTGTGGAGATCTGTTATACACTCAGACACATTACTAGGAGTATTATTACTGTGGAGCTCTGTTATACACTCAGACACATTACTGGGAGTATTATTGCTGTGGAGCTCTGTTATACACTCAGACACATTACTGGGGGTATTATTGCTGTGGGGCTCTGTTATACACTCAGACACATTACTGGAAGTATTATTGCTGTGGAGCTCTGTTATCCACTCAGACATATTACTGGGAGTATTATTACTGTGGAGCTCTGTTATACACTCAGACACATTACTGGGAGTATTATTGCTGTGGGGCTCTGTTATACACTCAGACATATTACTGGGAGTATTATTGCTGTGGGGCTCTGTTATACACTGAGACACATTACTGGGAATATTATTGCTGTGGGGCTCTGTTATACACTCAGACACATTACTGGGAGTATTATTGCTGTGGAGCTCTGTTATCCACTCAGACATATTACTGGGAGTATTATTGCTGTGGGGCTCTGTTATACACTCAGACACATTACTGGGAGTATTATTGCCGTGGAGCTCTGTTATACACTCAGACACATTACTGGGAATATTATTGCTGTGGGTCTCTGTTATACACTCAGACACATTACTGGGAGTATTATTGCTGTGGGGCTCTGTTATACACTGAGACACATTACTGGGAATATTATTGCTGTGGGGCTCTGTTATACACTCAGACACATTACTGGGAGTATTATTGCTGTGGGGCTCTGTTATACACTGAGACACATTACTGGGAATATTATTGCTGTGGGGCTCTGTTATACACTCAGACACATTACTGGGAGTATTATTGCTGTGGGGCTCTGTTATACACTCAGACACATTACTGGGAGTATTGTTGCTGCGGAGCTCTGTTATACAATCAGACACATTACTGGGAGTAATATTGCTGTGGAGCTCTGGTATACACTCAGACACATTACTAGGAGTATTATTGCTGTGGAGCTCTGGTATACACTCAGACACATTACTGGGAGTATTATTGCTGTGGGGCTCTGTTATGCACTCAGACACATTACTGGTAGTATTATTGCTGTGGAGTTCTGTTATCCACTCAGACATATTACTGGGAGTATTATTACTGTGGAGCTCTGTTATACACTCAGACACATTACTGGCAGTATTATTGCTGTGGAGCTCTGTTATACACTCAGACACATTACTGGAAGTATTATTGCTGTGGAGCTCTGTTATACACTCAGACACATTACTGGGAGTATTATTGCTGTGGAGCTCTGTTATACACTCAGACACATTACTGGGAGTATTATTACTGTGGAGCTCTGTTATACACTCAGACACATTACTGGGAGTATTATTGCTGTGGAGATCTGTTATACACTCAGACACATTACTAGGAGTATTATTACTGTGGAGCTCTGTTATACACTCAGACACATTACTGGGAGTATTATCGCTTTGGAGCTCTGTTATACATTCAGACACATTACTGGGAATATTATTGCTGTGGAGCTCTGTTATACACTCAGACACATTACTGGGAGTATTATTGCTGTGGAGCGCTGTTATACACTCAGACACATTACTGGGAGTATTATTGCTGTGGAGCTCTGTTATACACTCAGACACATTACTGGGAGTATTATTGCTGTGGAGCTCTGGTATACACTCAGACACATTACTGGGAGTATTATTGCTGTGGGGCTCTGTTATGCACTCAGACACATTACTGGGAGTATTATTGCTGTGGAGTTCTGTTATACACTCAGACACATTACTGGGAGTATTATTACTGTGGAGCTCTGTTATACACTCAGACACATTAGTGGCAGTACTATTGCTGTGGAGCTCTGTTATACACTCAGACACATTACTGGAAGTATTATTGCTGTGGAGCTCTGTTATACACTCAGACACATTACTAGGAGTATTATTACTGTGGAGCTCTGTTATACACTCAGACACATTACTGGGAGTATTATCGCTTTGGAGCTCTATTATACACTCAGACACATTACTGGGAGTATTATTGCTGTGGAGCTCTGTTATCCACTCAGACATATTACTGGGAGTATTATTGCTGTGGGGCTCTGTTTTATCACGCATACATATTACTGGGAGTATTATTGCTGTGGAGCTCTGTTATACACTCAGACACATTACTGGGAGTATTATTGCTGTGCAGCTCTGTTATACACTCAGACACATTACTGGGAGTATTATTACTGTGGAGCTCTCTTATACACTCAGACACATTACTGGGAGTATTATTGCTGTGGAGATCTGTTATACACTGAGACACATTACTGGGAATATTATTGCTGTGGGGCTCTGTTATACACTCAGACACATTACTGGGAGTATTATTGCTGTGGAGCTCTGTTATCCACTCAGACATATTACTGGGAGTATTATTGCTGTGGGGCTCTGTTATACACTCAGACATATTACTGGGAGTATTATTGCTGTGGGGCTCTGTTATACAATCAGACACATTACTGGGAGTATTATTGCTGTGGAGCTCTGTTATACACTCAGACACATTACTGGGAGTATTATTGCTGTGGAGCTCTGGTATACACTCAGACACATTACTGGGAGTATTATTGCTGTGGGGCTCTGTTATGCACTCAGACACATTACTGGGAGTATTATTGCTGTGGAGCTCTGTTATACACTCAGACACATTACTGGGAGTATTATTACTGTGGAGCTCTGTTATACACTCAGACACATTACTGGGAGTATTATTGCTGTGGAGATCTGTTATACACTCAGACACATTACTAGGAGTATTATTACTGTGGAGCTCTGTTATACACTCAGACACATTACTGGGAGTATTATTGCTGTGGAGCTCTGTTATACACTCAGACACATTACTGGGGGTATTATTGCTGTGGGGCTCTGTTATACACTCAGACACATTACTGGAAGTATTATTGCTGTGGAGCTCTGTTATCCACTCAGACATATTACTGGGAGTATTATTACTGTGGAGCTCTGTTATACACTCAGACACATTACTGGGAGTATTATTGCTGTGGGGCTCTGTTATACACTCAGACATATTACTGGGAGTATTATTGCTGTGGGGCTCTGTTATACACTGAGACACATTACTGGGAATATTATTGCTGTGGGGCTCTGTTATACACTCAGACACATTACTGGGAGTATTATTGCTGTGGAGCTCTGTTATCCACTCAGACATATTACTGGGAGTATTATTGCTGTGGGGCTCTGTTATACACTCAGACACATTACTGGGAGTATTATTGCCGTGGAGCTCTGTTATACACTCAGACACATTACTGGGAATATTATTGCTGTGGGTCTCTGTTATACACTCAGACACATTACTGGGAGTATTATTGCTGTGGGGCTCTGTTATACACTGAGACACATTACTGGGAATATTATTGCTGTGGGGCTCTGTTATACACTCAGACACATTACTGGGAGTATTATTGCTGTGGGGCTCTGTTATACACTGAGACACATTACTGGGAATATTATTGCTGTGGGGCTCTGTTATACACTCAGACACATTACTGGGAGTATTATTGCTGTGGGGCTCTGTTATACACTCAGACACATTACTGGGAGTATTGTTGCTGCGGAGCTCTGTTATACAATCAGACACATTACTGGGAGTAATATTGCTGTGGAGCTCTGGTATACACTCAGACACATTACTAGGAGTATTATTGCTGTGGAGCTCTGGTATACACTCAGACACATTACTGGGAGTATTATTGCTGTGGGGCTCTGTTATGCACTCAGACACATTACTGGTAGTATTATTGCTGTGGAGTTCTGTTATCCACTCAGACATATTACTGGGAGTATTATTACTGTGGAGCTCTGTTATACACTCAGACACATTACTGGCAGTATTATTGCTGTGGAGCTCTGTTATACACTCAGACACATTACTGGAAGTATTATTGCTGTGGAGCTCTGTTATACACTCAGACACATTACTGGGAGTATTATTGCTGTGGAGCTCTGTTATACACTCAGACACATTACTGGGAGTATTATTACTGTGGAGCTCTGTTATACACTCAGACACATTACTGGGAGTATTATTACTGTGGAGATCTGTTATACACTCAGACACATTACTAGGAGTATTATTACTGTGGAGCTCTGTTATACACTCAGACACATTACTGGGAGTATTATCGCTTTGGAGCTCTGTTATACATTCAGACACATTACTGGGAATATTATTGCTGTGGAGCTCTGTTATACACTCAGACACATTACTGGGAGTATTATTGCTGTGGAGCGCTGTTATACACTCAGACACATTACTGGGAGTATTATTGCTGTGGAGCTCTGTTATACACTCAGACACATTACTGGGAGTATTATTGCTGTGGAGCTCTGGTATACACTCAGACACATTACTGGGAGTATTATTGCTGTGGGGCTCTGTTATGCACTCAGACACATTACTGGGAGTATTATTGCTGTGGAGTTCTGTTATACACTCAGACACATTACTGGGAGTATTATTACTGTGGAGCTCTGTTATACACTCAGACACATTAGTGGCAGTACTATTGCTGTGGAGCTCTGTTATACACTCAGACACATTACTGGAAGTATTATTGCTGTGGAGCTCTGTTATACACTCAGACACATTACTAGGAGTATTATTACTGTGGAGCTCTGTTATACACTCAGACACATTACTGGGAGTATTATCGCTTTGGAGCTCTATTATACACTCAGACACATTACTGGGAGTATTATTGCTGTGGAGCTCTGTTATCCACTCAGACATATTACTGGGAGTATTATTGCTGTGGGGCTCTGTTTTATCACGCATACATATTACTGGGAGTATTATTGCTGTGGAGCTCTGTTATACACTCAGACACATTACTGGGAGTATTATTGCTGTGCAGCTCTGTTATACACTCAGACACATTACTGGGAGTATTATTACTGTGGAGCTCTCTTATACACTCAGACACATTACTGGGAGTATTATTGCTGTGGAGATCTGTTATACACTGAGACACATTACTGGGAATATTATTGCTGTGGGGCTCTGTTATACACTCAGACACATTACTGGGAGTATTATTGCTGTGGAGCTCTGTTATCCACTCAGACATATTACTGGGAGTATTATTGCTGTGGGGCTCTGTTATACACTCAGACATATTACTGGGAGTATTATTGCTGTGGGGCTCTGTTATACAATCAGACACATTACTTGGAGTATTATTGCTGCGGAGCTCTGTTATACACTCAGACACATTACTGGAAGTATTATTGCTGTGGAGCTGTGTTATACACTCAGACACATTACTGGGAGTATTATTGCTGTGGAGCTCTGTTATACACTCAGACACATTACTGGGAGTATTATTGCTGTGGAGCTCTGTTATACACTCAGACACATTACTGGGAGTATTATCGATTTGGAGCTCTGTTATACATTCAGACACATTACTGGGAATATTATTGCTGAGGAGCTCTGTTATACACTCAGACACATTACTGGGAGTATTATTGCTGTGGGGCTCTGTTATACACTCAGACACATTACTGGGAGTAATATTGCTGTGGAGCTCTGTTATACACTCAGACACATTACTGGGAGTATTATTGCTGTGGAGCGCTGTTATACACTCAGACACATTACTGGGAGTATTATTGCTGTGGAGCTCTGTTATACAGTCAGACACATTACTGGGAGTATTATTGCTGTGGAGCGCTGTTATACACTCAGACACATTACTGGGAGTATTATTGCTGTGGAGCTCTGTTATACACTCAGACACATTACTGGGAGTATTATTGCTGTGGAGCGCTGTTATACACTCAGACACATTACTGGGAGTATTATTGCTGTGGAGCTCTGTTATACACTCAGACACATTACTGGGAGTATTATTGCTGTGGAGCTCTGTTATACACTGAGACACATTACTGGGAGTATTATTGCTGTGGAGCTCTGTTATACACTCAGACACATTACTGGGAGTATTATTGCTGTGGAGCTCTGTTATACACTCAGGCACATTACTGGGAGTATTATTGCTGTGGAGCTCTGTTATACACTCAGACACATTACTGGGAGTATTATTGCTGTGGAGCGCTGTTATACACTCAGACACATTACTGGGAGTATTATTGCTGTGGAGCTCTGTTATACACTCAGACACATTACTGGGAGTATTATTGCTGTGGAGCTCTGGTATACACTCAGACACATTACTGGGAGTATTATTGCTGTGGGGCTCTGTTATGCACTCAGACACATTACTGGGAGTATTATTGCTGTGGAGTTCTGTTATACACTCAGACACATTACTGGGAGTATTATTACTGTGGAGCTCTGTTATACACTCAGACACATTAGTGGCAGTACTATTGCTGTGGAGCTCTGTTATACACTCAGACACATTACTGGAAGTATTATTGCTGTGGAGCTCTGTTATAAACTCAGACACATTACTGGGAGTATTATTGCTGTGCAGCTCTGTTATACACTCAGACACATTACTGGGAGTATTATTACTGTGGAGCTCTCTTATACACTCAGACACATTACTGGGAGTATTATTGCTGTGGAGATCTGTTATACACTCAGACACATTACTAGGAGTATTATTACTGTGGAGCTCTGTTATACACTCAGACACATTACTGGGAGTATTATCGCTTTGGAGCTCTATTATACATTCAGACACATACCTGGGAATATTATTGCTGTGGAGCTCTATTATACACTCAGACACATTACTGGGAGTATTATTGCTGTGGAGCTCTGTTATACACTCAGACACATTACTGGGAGTATTATTGCCGTGGAGCTCTGTTATACACTCAGACACATTACTGGGAGTATTATTGCTGTGGAGCTCTGTTATACACTCAGACACATTACTGGGAGTATTATTTCTGTGGAGCTCTGTTATACACTCAGACACATTACTGGGAGTATTATTGCTGTGGAGCTCTGTTATACACTCAGACACATTGTGCTGTGTGAGCCATCACACCCTTTATGTGACACAGGAGACAATGAGGCAGGGAGGAAGGAAACAATGACGTATTATAATAATTGTATTATTGATGATTAATAATAATAATATTTGTGGGGTTATAATAATCAATGTACCTGTCTATATATTTATTATTATGGTTTATGATTGTATTTTATTGCTGTATTTAGTATAATAATATTAATAATAATAATAATTAATAATAGTAATATGATAACAATAATATATAATAATATAGATAGTAATAATATTGATAATAATAATAATTAATAATGGTAATATGATGGGGGCGGAGCCTGACAGCCAAACGAAGCAGTCGCACAGCAGTGGAGCTCCTGGCCCAAAAACCCGAAATCAACACAAAAACGTTGAAATTACCCACTCACAGCAAGTTTTCCAGCCTCAGAAACGGTGGTAGGCGATGGCGAAACCGCTATCTTGCTCCACTGAGCAGCGACGGCGACTGCATCCAGAAAACGGACCCGAGGCCTGCATGCGGCCTACGCGAGCGGCATGGGGGAGGCGGCCAATCCCCCAGCCGACTGGTACCCGCTGCGCCGGAGGCTCATTTAAAGCACCTTCTCCCCCCCCCCTGCCAGTGGGGGTCATCCCGGCAATCGCAACAACAAGCAGCTTACAGCAGAGAAACCAGGGCGCAGAAGCCGCCGGGCCATCGACACCCAAAATGGCGGAAGCCACGAGGGCCCTAGCGCCTGAACCCCACCTCTTGCCGTTATCGGAGAGGATAGACCGACTTCTGGCGGACTTCTGGGCCAAATTAGACAGCAGAGGGGGAGCCCAGGAGGGGACCCCATCGACACCTATTCCAAGGAACCCCACTCTGAAGCCCACAATACTGACACAGACCCGGAGGGGGACGGAGAAGGCGGGAAGACGGAGGCGGGGAACCCGACGCGAGGCCCGACTCTACAACTCCCGGTCACGGGTGAGTCACCCCAAACCTCAACGAGGGCTGGCCCCGGGGCTACCCCCGCTCCGTATACCCCCTCGGCACAAGCGGCAGCAGGGGACACTGATGACAGCGGGCACTTACTCACCCCGACTGCCTTTGTGCGCCCCCCAGCAACAGCCTTACATCCCGACGGAGCATACTGATACCGCTACTTGCCCACCCAAGCTGTGGGTCACTAAGGGGCACCCTTTAAAGCTTCTGCCACCTCGCCTGAAGCCAGCCCGCCACTGTTGGCGGCGAAACACCGGGGCTATCTGCAGCGCCCGTTTAGGGAAAGGCCCGGCCCAATTGCGTTCCCAAGCCTGTGGCACACCGAAGCCGACCCACCAAGAAGCTTGGAGCTGGGGAGAGGTCCCTCCTCCCTCGCGACGACCCTGCTCAATCCAGACCACCCACGCCTCGACCGCCACGCTTCCTACCTCAGGTATTGGATGAAACAGAGACCTGAACACCAGGCCGGCACACGAGACCTCTCACCACCTTACACGATCTGCCGGCGGGAGAGACAAGCTCCACCACAGCTGAGTACTGCCTAACACCCGGGCGGACATAGACTCGGACTTAGTGACCTTGTCACATTACTCCTGGACTCACACTGTACCATATCCACACCTTGGCTTTTCCCCTCTCTTTAGACACGCTATAGCCCGGTATGCACTCTGTGCCCTGGGCAGATCTCATAAGGGCAGTTGTCTGGCCTCTGCAGAGTGTCTCTAGCCTGACCCTAGCATTTAAAGGGGGTTATCCCCCATACACTTGGTTTTCTGCTTGTATCGAACCGTAACCTTATATATGTACTGGAAATGTATGCATAGGCGTGCGCACGGGGTGTGCCGGGTGTGCCTGGGCACACCCTAATCCCCGCGGCACGCCTGTGAGTCCTGCAGGAACGCTGTTCCTGCAGGTACTCTGCCGCCCCCAAATGCCCCCCTCCTCCTCCCCCTGTCATGGGGGGGGGAGCAAGAGGTGATGGACACCCCCCCCCCCCCGGTCGGGCGTCTCTCTCCATACAACAAGCGGCGAGGGAGCTGTGTGTTCTCTGCTCCCTCTCGCCGCGCGCCGTTTGCTGATAACGGGAGCCGGAATATGACGTCATATTCCGGCTCCCAGCTATAGCAGACAGCACACAGCTCCCTCGCCGCTTCTTGTATGGAGAGAGACGCCCGACCCACTGGACCCCAGGGACAAGTCCACGCCAGCTCTCCAGGTAGGGAGGCTGGGTGGACAATTTTTAATTAAAAAAAATAATTTGTCAATGTGTGTGAGTGTCTGTGAATGTATGTATGTGTGAGTGTCTGTAAGAGTGTTTGTGTATGTGTGTCTGTGAGTGTATGTGTCTGTAAGTGTGTGTGTCTGTGTGCCTGTAAGTGTGTGTATGTGTGTCTGTGAATGTGTATGTGTCTGTAAGTGTGTGTGTCTGTGTGCCTGTAAGTGTGTGTGTCTGTGTGTCTGTGAATGTGTATGTGTCTGTAAGTGTGTGTATATGTGTGCATCTGTAAGTGTGTGTGTGTCTGTGAATGTATGTGTTTGTGTCTGTGAATGTATGTGTGTGTGTCTGAGTTTATGTGTCTGTAAGTGTGTGTGTATGTGTGTCTGTGAATGTATGTGTGTGCCTGTGAATGTATGTGTGTGTGTGTCTGAGTATGTGTGTGTGAGTGTATGTGTGTGCACGCGTGTATATATATATATATATATATATATATATATATATATATACACACACACACAAGTGTATATTTTTTTTTGGGGGGGGGTGGGAATCTTGGGAGAGATCCCACACTTTAGTCCCCAAGGCTTGACCCTTGCCGGCAGGGGAGATCTCCGGATCTCCCCTGTCGGCTCATGCAGAGTTGGCGCTATCTGAGTGCCGGCTCTGCTCTTAGCCTCCATGGGCCGGCGGGGAGATCAAAGATCTACCTCACCAGCCCACAGCAGCATGGAGGGAGGCAGGAGAGGACCCGGGGAGCTCTAGACAGAAGATCCTTTGTCTCTGCAGCGGTGTTCGGTCGTCGAGAGCCTGGAACTGAAAACGGCTACTCAGTGATCCGAACACCGCTGGACTTCCAGAGCGTTCGGGAATACCGCGTTCGGTACATTATGTGTCCCGTACTTATTCGGTACTTTTAAACTCACCTTGATGTTTAAATGTATTATGTGCGGCGTTCGGTCAATTCAGCTGGGATCGGAGCGGTATTCTCACAAAGTGTGCGCCCCAACCCCAGCTATCTACCGAACGTTCGGTTATTCTAAAGTACCGAATATTACGGGAATTATGTATTTTAATGTCAATTGTCGGTTTTGCTGCACGAGGGGATAATCCACTTAATCGTCCATTTTAGTGGGAGTATCCTTCTCGTGCAGCGATGCCTGTTGGGAAAGTCACAATGCATGTTGGGAGAAATCCCCTGGAATATCTGTATGGAAACCCCTTGCATGGGGAACTGCATAAATACGCTGCTTGTGAATAAACCGAGTTAGTTGACTCCCAAACTGTGTTTCGTCCGGTTATTGGGAGGATTGGGGATATTGCCTTGCTTTCTACTCTGACTGTGGATTTCCTGAAGATACCAACGGATATCGTGGACTAATATACTGCATTCCGTTACAATTGGTGGCAAGCGACGGGATCCGAACCTTACAGCCGAAAAGCAGCGTTCGTGTAAACTGGAACTACCGAACAAGGAAAGCAAGGGCAATTCGTATGGAGATTGATTATACCATACTGAAACGACAGACTTTAAAAGAACTATTGGAAGCCAGGGGTAAGATAGCCAGCAACAAATCTAAGGCTGTGCTGATCGCAGAACTGATGGAGGGAGACCAAGCCCGCAGCGCTACACCCCCACCAGCCATGGAAGAGACCCCATTCCAAAAAGAGCTACGGACCAGGTTGGCGTTCCTACCACAACCACTACCGCTGGAAATAATGACCGTGATGATATCGGATGTACAGGATTATCTGATGGCAACCAGCACACCAGCAACACCGCCTAGGGCAGAGTCTGTTACTGCCTCCACCTACGGACAGGTAAAGCCCAAAGTCCCACATCACGCATTTAAAGCGTTTTGTGAAGAAAAGGACGAAATCGATGGGTATTTGCAGGACTTTGAGCGGCTGTGCGATTTGCACGATTTGGAACCCGCCACATGGGTGCCGCTGCTGGCAGGCAAATTATCGGGTAGGGCAGCTGAAGCCTACCGTGCTGTACCCCGAGAGGACAGCAAAGATTACCCTAAGGTAAAGAGGGCGATCTTAGAGAGGTATGCTATTACCCCAGAGGCGTACCGGCGGAAATTCCGGGGCTTGCGCAAGCCTGAGAAAGATTCACATGCAGAATGGGCGCACAAGCTGGACCAAGCCTCACTAGGCTGGATACAGGCCAGCAACGCTACAAACATGGAGGAGTTGAGGCAGTTAATGCTGCTGGAACAGTTTTTTAATGGTTTGTCCCCGGAAGCACAAGAATGGGTGAGGGACCGTAAACCACTCACCCTACCCGAAGCCGCTAAATTGGCGGATCAGCATTTTGATGCCAGGAGGCATCACGGTGCCCAAAATAAGACTCTCCCTCGGATTACAGGGACACCCAATAATTTTACCCCTACCAGCCCCACCGTACCCCTGCACCGGCCAGCACTGAATACTCCACCACCCCCCTCCCGATACAACGGCCGGGCTAACATTCAGTGTCACACCTGCAAACAGTGGGGGCACATTTCTCGAGAGTGCACCCAAAACAGGAGCCGGCAAGCTTGGAATCAAGTGCGACAAAATTTGGCACCCAGGGCTGCTGCGCACCATTACCAGGTAGCCCCCGCCACCCAAGAATTGCTGAGTGCTCAAATTGAGGAGCCTCTAGGGGTGCTGCATGAGGTAATGTCGGTCCGGGCCACCGACAACCGACAACATCACCGTCAGCTAGTAACCCTGGAGGGGAAGGAGGTACAAGGGCTCCGGGATTCAGGAGCCACTCTAACTTTGGTTGCACCACATTTGGTACCAGGCGCAACCCACACTGGCGGCTCAGTGGCAGTACGGGTGGCAGGGGGAGCAGTATACCGGCTACCCACTGCCGAGGTTCATTTGGATTGGGGTGTGGGAGAGGGAACTGTGGAAGTGGGGCTGATGCAGAATTTACCTGCAGATGTTGTGCTGGGGAATGACTTGGGCCAAATGACTTCCGCTTTTATTCCCCAGGCTCCGTACCAGGAGGCACACCCTGTAACCACCCGACAACAGGCTCGCACCACGGCTACACCGATACACTCTGAGGCTCAGGTAAGAGACCCTGTTCCCCAACTGACCCCCATGTCCTGGGATACCCCGACGACTTTTGCGACCGAAGTCCAGACCGATCCCACCCTCCAAGTATATAGGGACCGGGCACAAACAGACCAAGCAGGGCTAGAGGGGGAGCGGTTCATCTGGGATGAGTATCCTTCTCGTGCAGCGATGCCTGTTGGGAAAGTCACAATGCATGTTGGGAGAAATCCCCTGGAATATCTGTATGGAAACCCCTTGCATGGGGAACTGCATAAATACGCTGCTTGTGAATAAACCGAGTTAGTTGACTCCCAAACTGTGTTTCGTCCGGTTATTGGGAGGATTGGGGATATTGCCTTGCTTTCTACTCTGACTGTGGATTTCCTGAAGATACCAACGGATATCGTGGACTAATATACTGCATTCCGTTACAATTGGTGGCAAGCGACGGGATCCGAACCTTACAGCCGAAAAGCAGCGTTCGTGTAAACTGGAACTACCGAACAAGGAAAGCAAGGGCAATTCGTATGGAGATTGATTATACCATACTGAAACGACAGACTTTAAAAGAACTATTGGAAGCCAGGGGTAAGATAGCCAGCAACAAATCTAAGGCTGTGCTGATCGCAGAACTGATGGAGGGAGACCAAGCCCGCAGCGCTACACCCCCACCAGCCATGGAAGAGACCCCATTCCAAAAAGAGCTACGGACCAGGTTGGCGTTCCTACCACAACCACTACCGCTGGAAATAATGACCGTGATGATATCGGATGTACAGGATTATCTGATGGCAACCAGCACACCAGCAACACCGCCTAGGGCAGAGTCTGTTACTGCCTCCACCTACGGACAGGTAAAGCCCAAAGTCCCACATCACGCATTTAAAGCGTTTTGTGAAGAAAAGGACGAAATCGATGGGTATTTGCAGGACTTTGAGCGGCTGTGCGATTTGCACGATTTGGAACCCGCCACATGGGTGCCGCTGCTGGCAGGCAAATTATCGGGTAGGGCAGCTGAAGCCTACCGTGCTGTACCCCGAGAGGACAGCAAAGATTACCCTAAGGTAAAGAGGGCGATCTTAGAGAGGTATGCTATTACCCCAGAGGCGTACCGGCGGAAATTCCGGGGCTTGCGCAAGCCTGAGAAAGATTCACATGCAGAATGGGCGCACAAGCTGGACCAAGCCTCACTAGGCTGGATACAGGCCAGCAACGCTACAAACATGGAGGAGTTGAGGCAGTTAATGCTGCTGGAACAGTTTTTTAATGGTTTGTCCCCGGAAGCACAAGAATGGGTGAGGGACCGTAAACCACTCACCCTACCCGAAGCCGCTAAATTGGCGGATCAGCATTTTGATGCCAGGAGGCATCACGGTGCCCAAAATAAGACTCTCCCTCGGATTACAGGGACACCCAATAATTTTACCCCTACCAGCCCCACCGTACCCCTGCACCGGCCAGCACTGAATACTCCACCACCCCCCTCCCGATACAACGGCCGGGCTAACATTCAGTGTCACACCTGCAAACAGTGGGGGCACATTTCTCGAGAGTGCACCCAAAACAGGAGCCGGCAAGCTTGGAATCAAGTGCGACAAAATTTGGCACCCAGGGCTGCTGCGCACCATTACCAGGTAGCCCCCGCCACCCAAGAATTGCTGAGTGCTCAAATTGAGGAGCCTCTAGGGGTGCTGCATGAGGTAATGTCGGTCCGGGCCACCGACAACCGACAACATCACCGTCAGCTAGTAACCCTGGAGGGGAAGGAGGTACAAGGGCTCCGGGATTCAGGAGCCACTCTAACTTTGGTTGCACCACATTTGGTACCAGGCGCAACCCACACTGGCGGCTCAGTGGCAGTACGGGTGGCAGGGGGAGCAGTATACCGGCTACCCACTGCCGAGGTTCATTTGGATTGGGGTGTGGGAGAGGGAACTGTGGAAGTGGGGCTGATGCAGAATTTACCTGCAGATGTTGTGCTGGGGAATGACTTGGGCCAAATGACTTCCGCTTTTATTCCCCAGGCTCCGTACCAGGAGGCACACCCTGTAACCACCCGACAACAGGCTCGCACCACGGCTACACCGATACACTCTGAGGCTCAGGTAAGAGACCCTGTTCCCCAACTGACCCCCATGTCCTGGGATACCCCGACGACTTTTGCGACCGAAGTCCAGACCGATCCCACCCTCCAAGTATATAGGGACCGGGCACAAACAGACCAAGCAGGGCTAGAGGGGGAGCGGTTCATCTGGGATGAGTATCCTTCTCGTGCAGCGATGCCTGTTGGGAAAGTCACAATGCATGTTGGGAGAAATCCCCTGGAATATCTGTATGGAAACCCCTTGCATGGGGAACTGCATAAATACGCTGCTTGTGAATAAACCGAGTTAGTTGACTCCCAAACTGTGTTTCGTCCGGTTATTGGGAGGATTGGGGATATTGCCTTGCTTTCTACTCTGACTGTGGATTTCCTGAAGATACCAACGGATATCGTGGACTAATATACTGCATTCCGTTACAATATATATATATATATATATATACATGCGGCGTGTGTTTGTGCTTTAGGGTGCACACCCTAATGCAATAGGCTGCGCACGCCTATGAATGTATGTTCAAAGCCTGTAATACCATGCATAGCTTAGGAACACTGTGATGCTGAATAGCTTATAAACCTCTTATACTTAATCGAATGCATCATTGTACGCTACTAGTTTCCCCGTATTGTCAGTAACACTATGTCTCTTCATGTTTTAATAAGTAATGATCGCAGTCCTTCCTAAGTGTGAAACACAAACCAGCTTGTTAGCATTAACGTGTGTTATAATGATATCTACTAAACGTCACTCTTTTCCCTTAGTTAATGATGTTTTACTCTGTGACGCTTAACCTAACCTGAAACGCTGTGATTATTCATGTTTAAAAAAATAGAAAAATATGGCAGGTTTTCTTGGGAGTGTAATGTGAACCTTCTTGTTAACACTCACATATGTTATCCCTACGTACCTCCCTTCTCTATTTCTGTATCCCATAACGCATATGCCATAATAAAAGAAAGATTGACAAAAAAAATAATAGTAATATGATAATAATAATATATAATAATATAGATAGTAATAATATTGATAATAATAATAATTAATAATAGTAATATGATAATAATAATATAGATAGAAATAATATTGATAGTGATATTGATAATAATAATAATAATAATAATAATAATAATATAGATAGTAATAATATTGATAGTGATAATAATAATAATAATAATAATAATATTATAGAGTTTCTATAATCCCCAGTTTAGTTCATGCCCCCCCAGGTGCCTGTATTCCCTCCTTACAATAAATCCACCAATCAGGATGAAGGGCGTGGTATAGGGGGCGTGGTCACGGTCCGTGCTGTCCAATGAGCGCGGCGGTGGGCGTGGCCGCTGGCTGGCTCTGAGTCCGGTCTCGGGCTGGGAGACTATAACATCAGAGCAGCCGGCGGGGCAGGAGTGACGTCACGCAGGAGGAGGGCAGTGACGTCACGTACCCGCAGGTGACGTCATACCGTGACGTCAGATTGGATCCAGATCTGATTAAAGAACCAATCAGGAGAGAAGGCGGCGTGACGTCATATCTCAGTAACAGCCGTGACGTCAGCCCCCCACCCCCCCCAGTGACACACGTGGCATCGCCCGGCTGCAGCCACAATGGGAATCCTCCTCCTCCTCAGCCTCCTAGTGGGAGCCCTGCCCCCAGGTAAGGACTGCAACTCCCATCATCCCCACACCCTGCCCCCAGGTAAGGACTGCAACTCCCATCATCCCCACACCCTGCCCCCAGGTAAGGACTGCAACTCCCATCATCCCCACACCCTGCCCCAGGTAAGGACTGCAACTCCCATCATCCCCACACCCTGCCCCCAGGTAAGGACTGCAACTCCCATCATCCCCACACCCTGCCCCCAGGTAAGGACTGCAACTCCCACCATCCCCACACCCTGCCCCCCCCAGGTAAGGACTGCAACTCCCATCATCCCCACACCCTGCCCCCAGGTAAGGACTGCAACTCCCATCATCCCCACACCCTGCCCCCAGGTAAGGACTGCAACTCCCATCATCCCCACACCCTGCCCCCAGGTAAGGACTGCAACTCCCATCATCCCCACACCCTGCCCCCCAGGTAAGGACTGCAACTCCCATCATCCCCACACCCTGCCCCCAGGTAAGGACTGCAACTCCCATCATCCCCACACCCTGCCCCCAGGTAAGGACTGCAACTCCCATCATCCCCACAGCCATCACAGGGACTGCATCTCCCATCATCCCCACACCCTGCCCCCCAGGTAAGGACTGTAACTCCCATCATCCCCATAACCTGCCCCCCAGGTAAGGACTGCAACTCCCATCATCCCCACACCCTGCCCCAGGTAAGGACTGCAACTCCCATCATCCCCACACCCTGCCCCCAGGTAAGGACTGCAACTCCCATCATCCCCACACCCTGCCCCCAGGTAAGGACTGCAACTCCCATCATCCCCACACCCTGCCCCCCCCCAGGTAAGGACTGCAACTCCCATCATCACCACACCCTGCCCCCCCAGGTAAGGACTGCAACTCCCATCATCCCCACACCCTGCCCCCAGGTAAGGACTGCAACTCCCATCATCCCCACAGCCATCACAGGGACTGCATCTCCCATCATCCCCACACCCTGCCCCCAGGTAAGGACTGTAACTCCCATCATCCCCACACCCTGCCCCCAGGTATGGACTGTAACTCCCATCATCCCCACACCCGGCCCCCAGGTAAGGACTGCAACTCCCATCATCCCCACACCCTGCCCCCAGGTAAGGACTGCAACTCCCATCATCCCCACACCCTGCCCCCAGGTAAAGACTGCAACTCCCATCATCCCCACAGCCATCACAGGGACTGCATCTCCCATCATCCCCACACCCTGCCCCCAGGTAAGGACTGTAACTCCCATCATCCCCACACCCTGCCCCCAGGTAAGGACTGCAACTCCCATCATCCCCACACCCTGCCCCCAAGTAAGGACTGCAACTCCCATCATCCCCACACCCTGCCCCCAGGTAAGGACTGCAACTCCCATCATCCCCACACCCTGCCCCCAGGTAAGGACTGCAACTCCCATCATCCCCACACCCTGCCCCCAGGTAAGGACTGCAACTCCCATCATCCCCACACCCTGCCCCCAGGTAAGGACTGCAACTCCCATCATCCCCACAGCCATCACAGGGACTGCATCTCCCATCATCCCCACACCCTGCCCCCAGGTAAGGACTGCAACTCCCATCATCCCCACACCCTGCCCCCAGGTAAGGACTGCAACTCCCATCATCCCCACACCCTGCCCCCCCAGGTAAGGACTGCAACTCCCATCATCACCACACCCTGCCCCCCCAGGTAAGGACTGCAACTCCCATCATCCCCACACCCTGCCCCCAGGTAAGGACTGCAACTCCCATCATCCCCACAGCAATCACAGGGACTGCATCTCCCATCATCCCCACACCCTGCCCCCAGGTAAGGACTGTAACTCCCATCATCCCCACACCCTGCCCCCCAGGTAAGGACTGCAACTCCCATCATCCCCACACCCTGCCCCCCAGGTAAGGACTGCAACTCCCATCATCCCCACACCCTGCCCCCAGGTAAGGACTGCAACTCCCATCATCCCCACAGCCATCACAGGGACTGCATCTTCCATCATCCCCACACCCTGCACCCAGGTAAGGACCGCAACTCCCATCATCCCCACACCCTGCCCCCAGGTAAGGACTGCAACTCCCATCATCCCCACAGCCATCACAGGGACTGCGTCTCCCATCATCCCCACACCCTGCCCCCAGGTAAGGACTGCAACTCCCATCATCCCCACAGCCATCCCTGGGACTGCAACTCCCATCATCCCCACACCCTGCCCCCAGGTAAGGACTGCAACGCCCATCATCCCCACGGCCATCACAGGGACTGCATCTCCCATCATCCCCACACCCTGCCCCCAGGTAAGGACTGCAACTCCCATCATCCCCACAGCCATCACAGGGACTGCATCTCCCATCATCCCCACACCCTGCCCCTAGGTAAGGACTGCAACGCCCATCATCCCCACAGCCATCACAGGGACTGCATCTCCCATCATCCCCACACCCTGCCCCCAGGTAAGGACTGCAACTCCCATCATCCCTACAGCCATCACAGGGACTGCAACTCCCATCATCCCCACAGCCATCACAGGGACTGCAACTCCCATCATCCCCACAGCCTGCCCCCCCCCATAAGGACTGCAACTCCCATCATCCCCACACCCTGCCCCCCCAGGTAAGGACTGCAACTCCCATCATCCCCACACCCTGCCCCCCAGGTAAGGACTGCAACTCCCATCATCCCCGCACCCTGCCCTCAGGTAAGGACTGCAACTCCCATCATCCCCACAGCAATCACAGGGACTGCATCTCCCATCATCCCCACACCCTGCCCCCAGGTAAGGACCGCAACTCCCATCATCCCCACAGCCTTCACAGGGACTGCAACTCCCATCATCCCCACACCCTGCCCCCAGGTAAGAACTGCAACTCCCATCATCCCCACAGCCTTCACAGGGACTGCAACTCCCATCATCCCCACACCACGCCCCCAGGTAAGGACTGCAACTCCCATCATCCCCACAGCCATCACAGGGACTGCAACTCCCAGCATCCCCACACCCTGCCCCCAGGTAAGGACTGCAACTCCCAGCATCCCCAGGGAGACTACTGACTGCAACTCCCATCATCCCCACATGACGCCCCCAGATAAGGACTGCAACTCCCATCATCCCCACACCCTGCCCCCAGGTAAGGACTGCAACTCACAGCATCCCCAGGGAGACTACAGACTGCAACTCCCATCATCCCCACACCCTGTCCCCAGGTAAGGACTGCAACTTCCATCATCCCCACAGCCATCATAGGGACTGCAACTCCCATCATCCCCACAGCCACCACCCTGCATATAACGGTGTATAGTGTGTATACATAGTGTATATATAACGGTGTATAGTGTGTGTGTATACATAGTATATACACATAAGCGCTACGGAATCTGTTGGCGCTATATAAATGGCAATAATAAATAAAAATAACGGTGTATAGTGTGTGTGTATACATAGTATATATAACGGTGTATAGTGTGTGTGTGTATACATAGTATATATAACGGTGTATAGTGTGTGTGTGTGTATACATAGTATATATAACGGTGTATAGTGTGTGTGTGTGTATACATAGTATATATAACGGTGTATAGTGTGTGTGTGTGTATACATAGTATATATAACGGAGTATAGTGTGTGTGTATACATAGTATATATAACGGTGTATAGTGTGTGTGTATACATAGTATATATAACGGTGTATAGTGTGTGTGTATACATAGTATATATAACGGTGTATAGTGTGTGTGTGTATACATAGTATATATAACGGTGTATAGTGTGTGTGTGTATACATAGTATATATAACGGTGTATAGTGTGTGTGTGTATACATAGTATATATAACGGTGTATAGTGTGTGTGTGTATACATAGTATATATAACGGTGTATAGTGTGTGTGTGTATACATAGTATATATAACGGTGTATAGTGTGTGTGTGTATACATAGTATATATAACGGTGTATAGTGTGTGTGTGTATACATAGTATATATAACGGTGTATAGTGTGTGTGTGTATACATAGTATATATAACGGTGTATAGTGTGTGTGTGTATACATAGTATATATAACGGTGTATAGTGTGTGTGTGTATACATAGTATATATAACGGTGTATAGTGTGTGTGTGTATACATAGTATATATAACGGTGTATAGTGTGTGTGTATACATAGTATATATAACGGTGTATAGTGTGTGTGTATACATAGTATATATAACGGTGTATAGTGTGTGTGTATACATAGTATATATAACGGTGTATAGTGTGTGTGTATACATAGTATATATAACGGTGTATAGTGTGTGTGTATACATAGTATATATAACGGTGTATAGTGTGTGTGTATACATAGTATATATAACGGTGTATAGTGTGTGTGTATACATAGTATATATAACGGTGTATAGTGTGTGTGTATACATAGTATATATAACGGTGTATAGTGTGTGTGTGTGTATACATAGTATATATAACGGTGTATAGTGTGTGTGTGTGTATACATAGTATATATAACGGTGTATAGTGTGTGTGTATACATAGTATATATAACGGTGTATAGTGTGTGTGTGTGTATACATAGTATATATAACGGTGTATAGTGTGTGTGTGTATACATAGTATATATAACGGTGTATAGTGTGTGTGTGTGTATACATAGTATATATAACGGTGTATAGTGTGTGTGTGTATACATAGTATATATAACGGTGTATAGTGTGTGTGTGTATACATAGTATATATAACGGTGTATAGTGTGTGTGTGTATACATAGTATATATAACGGTGTATAGTGTGTGTATACATAGTATATATAACGGTGTATAGTGTGTGTGTGTGTATACATAGTATATATAACGGTGTATAGTGTGTGTGTGTGTGTGTATACATAGTATATATAACGGTGTATAGTGTGTGTGTGTGTGTATACATAGTATATATAACGGTGTATAGTGTGTGTGTGTGTGTGTATACATAGTATATATAACGGTGTATAGTGTGTGTGTGTGTGTATACATAGTATATATAACGGTGTATAGTGTGTGTGTGTGTATACATAGTATATATAACGGTGTATAGTGTGTGTGTGTGTATACATAGTATATATAACGGTGTATAGTGTGTGTGTGTGTGTATACATAGTATATATAACGGTGTATAGTGTGTGTGTGTGTGTATACATAGTATATATAACGGTGTATAGTGTGTGTGTGTGTGTATACATAGTATATATAACGGTGTATAGTGTGTGTGTGTATACATAGTATATATAACGGTGTATAGTGTGTGTGTGTATACATAGTATATATAACGGTGTATAGTGTGTGTGTGTATACATAGTATATATAACGGTGTATAGTGTGTGTGTGTATACATAGTATATATAACGGTGTATAGTGTGTGTGTGTATACATAGTATATATAACGGTGTATAGTGTGTGTGTGTATACATAGTATATATAACGGTGTATAGTGTGTGTGTGTATACATAGTATATATAACGGTGTATAGTGTGTGTGTGTATACATAGTATATATAACGGTGTATAGTGTGTGTGTGTATACATAGTATATATAACGGTGTATAGTGTGTGTGTGTATACATAGTATATATAACGGTGTATAGTGTGTGTGT